>NC_060046.1:6237500-7562500 GCF_905333055.1 Maniola jurtina | reverse complement strand
TCTATCGATTGGTGAAAACTTGGATAAAATCAACTCGGACCGCTTTTAGATTTTTTTTAATATAGACTAGATTCAAGAGGTTCAATTCCATTTTTGGCTTAGTTCATGAAAGTTTTCTGACTTAAGTACTTTATGCCTAAAGGACAGAGAGCGCTAAAATAATAGTAACTAAAAAAGAGTAATAATATAAAATTTACAATTAAGGAGATTTGTAACACGTACATACATACAACATAAAATAAATATCAGGATCAGGCAAAGATATTAGACGGAATACAAGTTGCACAAGTCGAAATACTAATATAAGCAAATATAGTAGGTATAATAATTAATTAGCATATTGCATAATGTGAAACCTGTTGGGTTAAAGCACATATTGTGTACACTTAACGTGAGAACGCAACATCCGGAAGTCCTTTAGACTTTAGAAATAAAAGCAACAAATACAATACATGCAAGCGTCCATATGCAGCACTATTAGAGAAAACAATATGCATTCTTCATATTGGAGCGTTTATATATTAAAGCGAGCGTGTTCAAATAAAGCCATTCATTCTTTCATTGAACTTTAAGAATCAATAAAACAGTTTTATCGTACATACCTGTTTTTGTGCGAGCGTTTATAAATGATAACGTAGAATGTAATGTCAATTTGCGAAAACAAATTTTTTTGAATTAATTCCTGGTGAATCAACATTGGGCAATTTCAATTTTAATTAATTTCCTCTCTTTAAATGGTGAATGATCAAGAAAGTAAGGAAAAGTAGGTTTAATATTATCATCCTCAAATGACTCATGGTAAACTGTAACTGAATCTTCATTCTACTTTTTATTTATAGAAATCACATACTATTTTAACCTATTTAGCTATTGAGTGCGCATTGCAATCCATCACAATAAATATATAAAGACAAATGTAAAAAATCTAGACCGTTTGGTATAAATCTTTTTTCCTGGTCGATAAATCCATTTATCGAGCGGTCACTGCCCTATCTATTTATATAAAAAGTCTATAAATTCTACCACAGTCTTTATTATAGATCCATTTTGGATACAGGAACTGTGACTGACTGGCCTACTATTTTGCTGAGCTAGTTTTTGGCCAAGTAAAGTAGGACAACTCGTAAATAAAAAATACGACGTCGCATCAATTTCATGGATCTATCATTTTCTCATTTTAATTTTGCACATAAATAAGCAGATACTTTCTTAGTTTCTTTAATGTTACCATGTACTTAGGTTAAATTAAAAAAATGGTAGGGAGCATCGTTAGAGCATAGAACTGCGTTTTAACTTCAAAAGTTTAAATAAAATATCCGACTAACTCTAAATGTAAATAGCAAGATTAATAGCCTCGATAGCCTCGATAGCTCAACGGTTGAGGAGCGGATTGATTTCCGAAAGGTCGGCGGTTCAAACCCCACCCGTTGCACTATTGTCGTACCCACTCCTGGCACAAGCTTTACGCTTAATTGAAGGGGAAATTGAGTATTAGTCATGATTAGCATGGCTAATATACTTTAAAAAAAAAACGATGATTTTGAATTAGCGATATTTCAACCCAATCGCATGTGTCATGGTCCCGCCTAAACTGCGGTGCTACAAAAGGTTACGTTGGAGTTGTCAAGGGCAGTATCGAACTACCCGCTTTCTTGTTATTTGCGCTGGAACTTCACAAGCTGTCCGGCAAAATATACTCAAAACATCAATATCAACTTTGGATGCTGTACG
Organism: Maniola jurtina; assembly: GCF_905333055.1. Lineage (NCBI taxonomy): Eukaryota > Metazoa > Arthropoda > Insecta > Lepidoptera > Nymphalidae > Maniola > Maniola jurtina. The sequence goes on along the minus strand of NC_060046.1, from coordinate 7,560,769 downwards.
AGGCTGAGCAAGAAGAAAGAACAAGAAAGCGGGTAGTTCGATACCTACTCTCCGTGACAGCTCTTTTCCTCTCGTAGCACCGCAGTCTCGTCGGGTCCACAAATCTTACAACGGGGCTGAAATATCGATATTTTAAAATCATCGTGGCACGCAGTCGCTATTCCCGTTATATACAAGTAGGTATACATATCATCCGACACTTCCATTTTCCATTTTCCACAGGACCTACTGCTAAGTGCTAGTTGGTGGATTTTAAACTAGCTATGGGGTATCTCTGTCTGTGCTGTGATCCATTAAATAATTAGGACTGGTGTTATTTGTCGATACTAATTTGTAAAATAATATAATACGCCTTTTATTTGTTTGCCCTATATTTAATAGAATTTCCTCTTGACTTTGCATGAACTTGCTCGAACCCGACAGTAACAAGAAACCGCGCAAAAATAGAACAACTTTTAAGATTCACGATAAAAATATCCGGAACCATAACTGCAGTTTTCCTGTAAATTTTATGTAAGATTCGGTTTCGTGAAGATGTTTTGTTTTATAATGGTTTCTGCTTTATTTAAATGAGTAAGTATCAGTTTTCTGAAAAGTTTCATTGGAATAAAATGTTACAGCTAATATTTATCTTAGAAAATAAGTCACAAAACTACTACCCCTAGAAAATAACATAAAAATAGCACCAACGAGCTTACAGTGCAACGAGCTTACAGTACGAGCTTTTCCTTGGTCATTATTATAAAAAATGTCAAAATCAGTACATATTTGACGGAGTTGTGGTGTAACATCGATAAAAAAAAAATAAGTATAATTATATCATTCCCAGTTACGAACGACCCTTCGTTTATCCGCACAAAATATTTTGGACTGTATTGACAATAATGCTTCCCACTAATTAAAATTTTCAGAACAAGAACAGTTTTATTATAAGAAGGTACTTAAATATAGATTAACTAAATGTTTTTCTTACCTTATAATCTAGTTCCATATTACGACAGAAAGTAAATAATTTAAGTAAATCGAAATCAATGTAGGTACTTACTATCAAATAAGCATGAATATTGCTAAAACTAAAAGAACTGATTGTAGGTTACAAAGTTACTACTTATAGAGGTAAGTTGTACCTATTTCCTAACTCGCACCACAACTGTCTTATCTTGCAACAATGTTAATAATTTCGAAATCGTGAGTACAGAAATAATTTTTGCCTTAAAAATGTTTATAATTTTTTATCTAATTTTATATTTTAGTACATATAATTTAAAACCGATTAGGTCAAAGTTTATCTTAAAACTCAGGTCAAAGATAATATAATATTTAGTATTTAAAAGTCAGTTTGTTGTGGCTATCAACTATAAAATATAAGCACTTGTTTTACGTTGTGCTATCTGTTTTAATTTTTTGCAAAATGCATATCGTACCTAATAAATTCCAACTTAGCAGAGAGATATATAAATCTTGGAGCAAATAAGATGAACTGCTATGAGTACATATATTTATCTATACTTGAATGAAAAGACCTTTTGAGAAACGTGGTTTCCACTTTACATAAGAGAAAATGAATAAGAAATAGATAATAGAAAATAAATTAACGACATCATACGTTAATCAATCACGGTTGTTAACTTTATATCATTAATCATAAATATTGTTGTGGGGTTAATGAATAAGTTTATATTATGGATCTGAATATTAAATATTTATATGTATGTATTGATTTAAAATTAGCTTTAGCTATCTCACGAAGGAGTAGCAAGTATCCAAACATCCAAATATTCGCGTTTATTTTATAATATTTAATAAGAGCCTTTGGTGGTGCCCAGGAGCCCATGTTTTTGACTTATTTTTAACCCCCGACCCAAAAAGAGGGGTGTTATAAGTTTGACGCGTGTATCTATCTGTCTGTGGCATCGTAGCTTCTAAACTAATAAACCGATTTTAATTTAGTTTTTTTTTGTTTGAAATGTGGCTTAATCGAGAGTGCTCTTGGCTATAACCCAAAAATATCGGTTCAGCCTATTGAAAGTCATCAGCCCTTTCTAGTTACTGTACAACCTTCACTTATAAATTTTTAATTTACACTTGTATAATATGATGAATTGATGATATTTGATAAGTAATTTTGTATAATCTTTTCCATAATATTATTCTCTCTCATGATTCATGGTATCCTACGCGAAACCTTATAGGTAATAACTAAAGGTTTCGTGAAGATCATCATTTCATAGATATTCCTTTTGACTTCTTTCATATTTTATCCTACAGTACGTATAACTGCATGCCGATGACTATATTATGTTTGATAACAAAACCATGGTGAGGTCTTACAACCTTAACTAGTTTATTCTTTGTTGAATACCACTTAATAACACAAATTTTAAATTAAATCATTTAATAAATAAAAAATTCCTATGATTTTACATTTAAACGCCTTTTACGTGTCCTTCTTCTCGAGTGCCAGGCAATTTTCAATATAAGTTTATCGATTTCGACACTGCAGTGTACACATTTCGATTTACAGTCCCTTAACGAATCCTCGCTAATAGTACAAAAGGTCATAGTTCAAAATTTTAATTTATTAGTTTCCTAGAACTTAAGACTTATTTATGCTCACGGCACAGCCTTAGCGTGTCGTAAAGTTTATCAATTATTGTGTCAAAATTGGGCAATTCATGTGCGCGCATGTTGACGGAGATGCGTAAGAGTCGTAAATAATAATAATTTTTACGAAGATGTTTGCGATACGATAATTGACGAACAAGTAGGTAGGTATATCATCGTCGCCATATCTAATTACGCTAATGAATTGTTAAGTCTAAACTTTAAAGTAACCTTATGGGTAACATTTTATTAATTATTATAAATAAAATCCATGATTATGGACCCATGATTTTAATGCTATGAAACTACCTATACCTTCATCAATGGTTGATGAATGATTTCATGGACAGAACTTAAAAAAAGATGGACTTTCTGGATGGATGGTCTATGTCATAAAAAGAACCTGTGAAAATTTAAATTTTCAGTGACATTACTAGCTCATATCCATCCTTACTAGAGATACTAATATTATTATTATTAATTTGAATTGAATAATCACAAGCAATTAGAAGATGACATAATAAATTATTAAGCGAGTGTTGATGTTCTTTCACAGTTTTGTAACATGTCACTATCAGCCGTGCTATTAGAGAAGGTACATGTTCAAGAACAAGTTTTTGGCATATAAATAATTTGTTTGCCAATAAATATCTGTTAAAGAACTCATTAAGCTCGGTTGACACTACGACTGCAATTGTTCCCTAGGGCGATGGTTGTAAATAATTCTGCCCGCCCACGCCCTTTCAAGTACCTCCATTGACAGTGCTCGGTGTACATTTCGTTTCACTATTTTCTCCTTGCACTCTCTGATAGATTTATGTGTCCTTTACTCGTCCTACGCGGCCCAACTTTACGCAAAATGTAATATTACTTATTCTCATTGATACCCGTTATTTAAACTTAACATAAAATGAACATCGGTATTTGCGGATTTATATAAAGGTCAATTGTAGAGTCTGAGAAGACATGAAAATAATAACTTCTCATTATAATACAAAAGAAGGAAGACGGGATATAGAATAAAAATTCATGTCTTTCGTAAATGAAAACTTTCAATTCAGTTTAATTAGAAAACCTGCATCAATTCAGTGGTCGTAAGATTACATAAACGTCCTGGATTTCTTTCGCTATAAAGTACAAAATATTATCAAGTTGCTTGTTAACATCAGTGCAGATATGTTTTTAACAAGCAAGTAGGAAGAAATATTTTGGATTTTTCTTCCTACTTGCTTGTTATCGACGCAACGCTTTTAATTAATTATATCTTCAATGTCGGATATCGAGATTAATCCGAGCGGCTTTCATACGTCACGTGAGACTCTTACGTAATCTGGATAAATCATTTCACTCTGTCATGTCGTTGACCTTGGTGATGTTAGCCTTAAATAATGACCTAAGTGTTAAGCGTAATTCGGTTGATCATATAATTTGTATTGAAAGGTTCTATTGCTCCGTATTACATTTTTAGGCTATGTAAAAGTAATGTATATTTACAAACTTGTTTGTTTTAGTGTTAATTTGACTTAGAATATAATTTATTATTCAGATATACTTTCTAAGAACTAAGTGATTTTAGTTTATTTTATGTATTTTAAATGACATACGATAAATGAGATTACGTCTTATTAATCAACCATTTTAACCACCGCCCCCTGACCTCTGAACCCACCCAGTTTCGAACGGTACTAAAATAATGGTCACTTACCTTGAATTTAGTATGTGCTAATCGGCTGTTTTATGTGTTAATGGCATTTTAATGTGACACCTACATATACTCTTTAATAAACATTTTGTCAATAAAACTGAACTCTTACCTATGCCTTCTATTCTGTACTTATAAGACGTATTTCCTCCCCTTATCGCATAAAAGATCGTGAAAATTACTTCTTTATACCACATTCTGTATTAGTAGCCACAAGTTATTCATTTGCATGCAACGATTTTTTCTAGTCAAAGTTTTTAATAATGTTAGGTGTATTATAAATTTGTGAATGAATGTGAAACAGTTGCGTATGTAAATTTGTGCTAATGGGTCCTGTTATTTTATATCAAATCAAATCCATTTGATGTATAAAATGTAAGAATAGTTACCATATTATAATAAAACATTTTAAATGTCAAATATCATCAGTTATATTAATATCGTTTTGAAGTTTCATGCCTAGGTAACAGGCAGAAAATATTTTAATTATTATTTCAATGTACATTTTTAGGTTTTGCTAGAAATATTCTATTAAGTTTTCATATATCTATATTGGGTGTTCAAACATTGTCATTTCACTCCCATCATTTTCGTGTCATTATGTGTATTTTCAAGATTAATTATTATTTATTGCTATTTAATGAGGTCATTATTTCATTCCCAAATTTTCTTTTTGCGGTGGTCTAGCCTGGCATGTCAAACATTGTACCTACAGTGAAATTACTCCACATTGGTTTTCAAACTGATCAGCTAAAAGTTTCAGGGCCAGGTATGATACACGCAGTGATGTATAAGATGTAACATGTTTTATTTTAGATGCACCCAAATAAATACTGTGGGCAGAATGCATGAATGTACTCATACACCTGCTCTATCATCTAATGGTCATCGTGCACTAAATTAGAAAAGCCGTATCGTAATAAGACATAATAATATGTCGATATTATTATGTAGGTAGGTATGTAATTTAAATAATATCATATTTAGTTCATTAGCCAGGCATTAAGTAGGCAGACCACAGAATTATAAACATACTATTCTCTTACTACTTGTGGGGCAATTTTTTTTCGCTTTATTAACATTCACAGTAAGAAAACCGGTATATGGGTTCGAATCCGTCTATAGTAAGTGGTAACATCCTTGACACACCTAAGTAGATATATCTACTTACAAATATGTGGCTACGTGGCGGGGAAAATTTGAACCCATGCAATATAGCCTTAAATCTTTTCAAATAGTTATTGTGTACCTACCTATATTTTACGGTGATCCAAGTCGGTAAGTGGATGGGTGAACTACTTTGGAGGTCTGAATTTGGCCTTTTCGTATGCTTAGTATCTCGGAGAACACACCTATCACTAATCTTGATAATAACTCTTAAATCTAAGAGTCGAAATCTTGTTCTGAGTTCTGTTAGTTGAGTTTATGCGAAAGGATCTGGGATATGGGGACTCATCGCTATTATCCCGAAACAACTCCTACCATTATGTGATTAGCCATTATGCGTTGTCATGACCCTCAGCAACGAGGGGAACTAAAAAGAAGAACTGTTTATTAAAATTTAATGCCATACAATGAGGCATATAAATTAAGCATTGAAATCAATTAGATACCTACACGCAAAAAACTTATCAAAGCAAGCGCACTCAATAATTAAATTTTAAAGTCATTGTAAATCCCGTATGTCAATTCGTATCTAGGTTTCAAGCTCCGTTTATCTAATAGGTACGATGATGACTGTTAAATTATTATTTTCGTACTCATCAAACTATTCGCTACATGACACAACTACTAGCCCTGTAGGGAATATTGAGGTAATTATCGGCGTGGTTGTTCTGCCTGAATTTAACAAGCAACACCCTGATGGGTTCGTATTTTTGAAATCATCTGCCTTTATATTGTAATTTCATAAATGCTATGAAACGGGTGGCATGTTTTTTTTTTTTTAGTCGTTAGTAGTAGACATTTTTCCGGAAATATTAAACACGCCTGCCTATTTAATATTGTTGACGACAGCTGTATTAGCGTCCCGCCCCGCTACCTGCTTTTTTATCAAGCACATCATCAATTCACCTACAGGCTCTCGGGCCATACTCCTACATGTATCAGTTATTAACACCTATTCACCTATTCTAATAAATCATCCTACACATAAAGTGATTTTATAGGTAGGTATAGGTAGGTACCTACGCGAGAGATCGGCATTGGCATGCAATCTTTAACTGGTTATTCCGCGAAATCAATGGGCGACGACGAGCGACGGGTGGAAACTACATAGGTAGAAGGTGTCATCAAAATCATGTTTGTGCGAGTTGGGTTTCATTGATCCTTGTGACGAATCACAATTACATAATTATTTTTTGCGTAGTAAGCGGATTGTGTAACATTTTATCATTGTTATTGAGCTTTCAATTGTCTAAATATAAATAAAAAAGAGATGACTGGCTGGCTGATCTATCAATGCATACCTCAACCTCAAACCACTGCTTCAAAGTCGCAAAGTGCCGCGCGGATGCAGCGCGGCTGCAGCGCTGTGGCCGCGCTGCTTTGTAAATCCATAATCTAATTTCGATCGATGACCTGATGCGCGGCCGCAGCGCGGGATTTACAAAGCAGCACTTTGCAGTTTTGAAGGCGCCCTTAAGCCTATCGTTTAGGGCTTAGGCTGATCTGTCTTGTTCACTAACTTACATACCTACGGCAATCTTAAATATTAAGAAGTCGTAATAACGTAGTTACTTCTGAAGGAGTGGATTTATTAAAATAGCAATGGGTAAGTCATATTGCCCCCAAGAAGGTCGTGGGATGCGAGCTTGAATGAGGAGGGCAGTGCATCGTGTCTGGTTGCATCCTCTTGAAAAGGCCAGTCCAGGCCGAGCGATAGATAAAATTATGATTTCGTAACTCGAAGGCTATGTACTTTATTTATCTACCTAATGACCCTCTAATCAAGTCTAATCCAAACCCTCTAACGGCCAATAAGTTACTCTTCGGTCGCTAACTCTAAAAAATATGAATAGCCGTGTAGTATAACATTAATACCTACTTTCTATACAGGCATGGGCATAATTGAATATTATAGATACCTAATTGAATCTCGAAGGCATACGTGATACGATATGAAGCGCGCTCAAACTCTCTGTGATATCGCTAAATACTGGATACTTACGCCGGTCGTCTGTCTGCTGAGCCATTTACTTACCGTCATTATTGTTAATAGGTTCTGTACTTCTGTCGTACCAAAGTCACTGCCTCTACGGTAAGTATATGTAGGTATACCTACTTAAGTAAAGAAAGATATGAAAATCACCTTAGGTATTCACAAATGAATATTCATTTAAGTATTCATTTAATAATACGGTGATTTTTATTTTTTTATGAAATACTTCAGAACACAATACTTAAAGATAAAGTTAATAAACATATTGTGTATTACGTATGTATACCAAATCCATACTCTTCTGTTCTTAGTTATTGAATGTCTTTAGACACCATCCACGGACCATAAAATTAATTACACACGGATGAATAATTTTCTTGTAATGAGGATTATTTACGTTACGCTTGTTTTAAGGCATTAGGTAAGGTAAGGTACCTAGCCCAGAACGAAATCAGAGCATCTCGACTCCACACAGTCTTGTCTGTTTTATACCTAAAGTGGTTTTGTAGAATCATCTAGAGCTAAGCCAATTTAGAAAAGTTCCCTACTCCCTATAAGTATTAAAATAGTCGAAAACCATACTCGAGAATTGCAGCTGGATTGTTCAAATAACAAGAAAACTTCTGATGTAGAAATCATGAGGTAACAGATCGACAAATAAACACACATACATTACTGGTAAACTCATAACCCTCGTGTAAATGTAAATATAGGCAAAATAAATGTTCCACAGATCATCGCTCTATTCTTGGCCTAGTTGTTTCCGTCCCACACTACGTTTATATATAAACACGTTGCCTCATATTACGTGCTAATTGGTCATTAACACGGAAACTAGACACATATAGACAAACATGCATTGTCTAATCGTATATTCGGTATAGATAACTAATTTAATACCGTTCAAAATCTAATACAACGACGTGAGCGAAGTCTCGGGCATCGTGTATTTGGTAGAGAATTATGCAGAAATTGATGTAGGCTACTTTTATCTCGGAAAAGCAATATATAAAACAGTACCCTCTTTGATTTTCTGAAACCAAAATTAACCTATGCCCATCATCGGGATGAAAGCCATCCCTGTTATAGGTAAGTACCCGTTAAAATCGGTTAAAAGTGTAAATTAGTTTATAACACCCCCGACAAGTTAAGGTTACAGTAACTAGAAAAGAGCTGATAACTTTCAAACGGCTGAACCGATTTTCTTGGATTATTGCTAAGAACACTCTCGATCAATGCACGTTTCAAACAAAAAAAATAAAATTAAAATCGGTTCATTAGTTTAGGAGCTACGATACCATAGACAGATACACAGATTACCTTTCAAACAAAAAAAAACTAAATTAAAATCGTTTCATTAGTTTAGGAGCTACGATGCCACAGACAGATACACATATACAGTACACGTTAAACTTAATTATAACACCCGCCTTTTTGGGTCGGGGGTTAAAAAGAGTGGACCGTGAAAAGCTAACAGACAGACAAAAAGACAAACACAGTTTCGCGTTTATAATACTAGGTGAGGGAAGCAATGTATGTTGTTACATATATGTACAAACACATATGTTAAATACCTACCTAACCTTCCCATAAAAGGGAAGTGTGTATTGCCCCTAATTATATTCATACGAAAATAGCACGATTTCATGGGAGGCACCTACCACTAGGGTTACCATTGTTCCGAATCATTAGTTAGGTACTTGGTGGCGCCACCTATTGGCTATTTATTGGTTAACGTAATGTGATAAAGTGTTTCACATTTATTTCCTAACTACCCTCCATTCTCCCTTCGTGCACTTTCGCCTATCTTCGTGGTGTTAACTGCAACGCCACGATGTTCGCGTCTTTATGACGCCAGTATGTCATGCACGCTCCGCGAGACGCACGTACGACAATTGAGTCGCGTCCTCGTGTTCATTCAACCCAAGATGGTGGATATGCGATCGCCGCTGTTCGTCTGAGATACGCCCCTGGAGTGTCCCGTGAAGTGAATTGTGCCTGTGCGAGGGACTGCGAGTGCTTGTGCGTGCCGTTCCTGCCTTCGGACTATCGAGGTTAGTGCACGAGTCCTTGTATCCTTCATGTGCCCTTTGACCCGCGTGGACACCTTCCAAATTCGAAATTAACCCCCAATACAGTCCACTAAGTCTCTCGCCGTCGAAGGTGGACAGTGGCCTCGGAATTGACACCATTCTTTTTGTGGTCCTTCGAGCCGGATCTTTCGAACTTTGTTTCGTCAACTACGTGGCGACTGAGATCTAAATTGCTGATCCATCCCTCTGGTTTGACCTAACAAACGCACCCGCTCTTATTAGAATTGCCTAATAAGTATTTTATATTATATATCCTATATATGTATTTTACAGGGCGTGGCATAATATTTGTCACGCATTTACAACGATCATATATCGTATCTACGCCACAATAATTGAGTTGTAGGCATTCCCCATACGTATATAATTATAGATTTGTGTATTTAATAATATATTGCATATTTATTAAATAAATTACACGTAAATTCATAATATTTCGTCTCGCAAGTCGCAACCGACCTAGGTACCCACATATTTTACGGTCGGATCGTGCGACGTTGCATTACCGCTTAGTTCACTAACAAGCGATATCCACCCGGTTTACGCGTTCAATTAATTATTTTATTCGTGTAAACATGGCGGACAAAAATAAAGGTTTAGGAACCGCTTCCTCGATTCCAAAAGATAGGGAGTTAACATTGTTAGAGGCTAAACGAAACGTTATTTTCCAAAGAATCCAAAATATTTATGATTCTTCAAAAAACGTACATACAAACGCGGATGTAAAGGAAAGTTTTCTTAGCTCGGTTGTCACATTAGATACGCTTCGTACTGAGTTTCAAAAACTTGTAGATCAGTATAATGACCGTTTATTAACGATTGATCCTGATGCGACACCTCAATATTATTGCTTAATTTCCTTTGACGAGTTGTATGGTCGTATTAAATTAGTGAATTCGCAAATTAGCCCTCAAACTCAAAGCAAAGAAGCTTCACTGCGTAAAAATAAGCCAACTTTGCCACCTATCGAATTGAGGTCATTTGACGGTAATATTCTTTCATGGCCTTTATTTTATGCCAATTTTAAATCGACTATACACGATAATACAACTCTTACTGATTCGGAGAGGATGTATTATCTTCTCGGTAAACTGACGGGGAAGGCGCTTAGCGCATGCTCAGGAATAACACCCTGCGCCGAGAATTATTCTTTGTTGTTGCAAACTCTCATAGACAAATATGACGATAAACGAATGCTAGCTGCTACTTATTTAGATCAGTTGTTAGAATTTAAATCTATAAGTGCCTCTGCTGATAACTTTGATTTATTTATAGAAAAGTTTGTGGCGGCCTATAGAGGCCTTAAAAATCTTAAGCTACCTGATTTGACAGATTTTGTTGTATTACATATCGCGCTTAAGAAAATAGATTCAGATTCTATACGTACTTTCGAACGGCTAGGTGATTCGTCTTCGATACCTACCTTCGAAGATTTAGTTAATTTCATTAAAAATCAATCTAAAATAATGCAGCGCTTGTCTCCAGCGTCTCCGAGCAGTGATGCAAATAAGGTTGTCGATCGTGGAAGCGCAGCTAATAAGAAAAATGCTTCTTCTCAAAAACTAGCCTTCGTAACCACGGTTGACAATAATAAACCCGCTGTTAAATGTTTGTGTGATAATATAACTCATCAACATTTATTCAAATGCCCGCGATTTGTGCAAGCTTCTCCAGAACGCTTCCAATTAGTTAAACAATATAACGCGTGCGTAAATTGTCTTTCCAATAAGCACAATCAGGTATCGCGCTGCAATTCAAATACGAATTGTAAAAAGTGCAACCTAAGGCACTCGACCTGGCTCCACATTACTGCGTCAGATTCGAACCCCACTACCTCCAGTGGCATGCCCGACACTGTAACCACTGAGCCGCTAGGCACCGCGCCCGCCGCGTCGAGCGATGCGCAGGCGCCGCTGCCGGCCGTCATACAGCCCGTGCGCTCGGCCGCGGTCGTTAGAACCGGTCCAACGGTTACTTTGAACGAGAGCGTCGTATTATGTACGAAATCCATTGCCGCGTCGCAAACATCATGCTATGAAAGTTCATCTGTACCTCGCGAGCAATGTAATATGCCTACTTCGGTTTTGCTCGCGACGGCTCAAGTAATAGTCTATGATAGTAAGGGAAACTCTCATCTATTACGTTGTTTGTTAGATACCGCGGCTGAAGCTAACTTTATTTCAGCTGATTGTTGTACGCGCTTGAATGTTCACCAAAACGATACCCTACACACAATTGTTAAGGGTTTCGGTGGCTCAGAAAAACCTATAAGTAAGTCGGTGTCCGTGCAATTACATTCTAAGTATAATACGAACATTAAATTCGATATTTCAGCACTGGTCGTAGATCATATAACAGAGAACTTGCCTTCGTCGCTTATCGATAAAGATGCGCTCGCGCATTTAAGTAACTTACACCTCGCCGACAATGCGTTCGCGAGTCCAAGCCCTATTGACATGTTAATAGGGTCTTCACTGTTTCCGCATTTATTGCTTCCAGGCGTCGTACTCGGAAAGCCTTCCGAGCCCTCGGCTATACATACCGTATTCGGCTATGTTCTCATGGGCTCGGCGCCTGCACTGAAGCCTACTAGTGTTCAGTCAACTACGACTGCCTGCCTTGCCTTAGTGCGTAGTTCGTCGACTTCCGCTACTGGCAATCTAAATAATCTTCAGGAGCTTACCTGCACGTCCGTTCAAGGTTCCGTTGGCCATGAATGCGAAAGATTATCTAGCACTATCACTGCACGAGTCTCCGTCGGTGATAGTCATTCAATTGCAATACCTTTCCGCAAAAATATATTTACGATTGGTAATTCTGCTAAACCTCCTTACGAACACCTGTTGTGTTTACAGCGTAAACCTAAAGCCTACTCCCAGCTGAGGCTAGCTTATAATGAGGTTTATCGCGAATACTTACGGAATAATTATATTCCACTTGCACCTCGCGTCGAGTCTGATCGTTCGTGTATACCTACTCGTTTATTCACGCATCATGACGTCATTCGCGAGGACAAATCTAGCGCGACCAAGTTACAGGTCGTCGCCGATGATGCCGGTGCGCTTAGCAGTTCAGCTAACCATTCCGTGTCGCTCCATGAGTCTCCACGAGCATCGCTCGCACCATCCCAGCTGCCAATTGAGGAACTGGATGGTATCTCTGTTTCTGAAATACCAGAACAGAAACTTCTTTCGGAGAAACTAGCGTCTAAGCATAAAACCCATTCTCGAACTAAATTGAAATTTCTTTTGTCTGCACTCAGACCTAAGATCGCGGTTATAACAGACCAAAGTTTAATATTAACTTGCATCAAAAATAATTATAATACGCGCGTTAAATTAAAACCGCGTTCTTCTCCCCTAGCAGCTGATCTGCCGAGTAGTAAAGGTTTGCGCGCTATCAAGGATTTTATACAAACAAGCTGCAATTACGCAGACCATGTAACCCATAGACCAATAAAATGTCGTGGCGCTCGTAGGCATAAATCTAATTCATATAATTTTACGTATCTGAATACTCGCGCAGTTCACACTGGAATAGTTAGAGGTCTGAGTACGAACAGTCTTTGGAACGTTATAGGAACTCGTTCGTATCTCAATAACCCTTTTAATTTTATATTTAAAAATTATCGCTCGCGCTTTAAGGAAAAGTCGACTGAAATTCATATTTCATACAAGTTGCAACCTCCTGCTTCCCGGCGTTTCGTTGAACGTAGGGAAAGCTTAATCGTAAAATTTAACTTTCGCCGTTCTTTTATAAAAAAGATTGCCCAATGCATTAAGAAGCGATGGACAGGTGTTGTAGACAGGGTCCATCGTTGTAAAGACGGCGTTGCTCATATAGCGTCTATTAGGCCGGCTAGGAAGACTTTCCTACGTTTGGCAGTTCTTACCTAATCGTTGAGCCGTTCTTTTATTTTAGTTTAGGTTAGATTAGGTAAGAATAATTAATTAATATTTCATGATTTCTATTTATAAATTTAATATTACCGCCATGTATATTTAGCATATATTTATGTACTATATATTGCCTATTTATACATACAGTCTCTACTGCTTGCTGAAAGCAGTCCGCTATTCAAGTAGTAGTATTTCTATTAAAGGCAACCCTTTAAGGGCGGGGGAATGGTGGCGCCACCTATTGGCTATTTATTGGTTAACGTAATGTGATAAGGTGTTTCACATTTATTTCCTAACTACCCTCCATTCTCCCTTCGTGCACTTTCGCCTATCTTCGTGGTGTTAACTGCAACGCCACGATGTTCGCGTCTTTATGACGCCAGTATGTCATGCACGCTCCGCGAGACGCACGTACGACAATTGAGTCGCGTCCTCGTGTTCATTCAACCCAAGATGGTGGATATGCGATCGCCGCTGTTCGTCTGAGATACGCCCCTGGAGTGTCCCGTGAAGTGAATTGTGCCTGTGCGAGGGACTGCGAGTGCTTGTGCGTGCCGTTCCTGCCTTCGGACTATCGAGGTTAGTGCACGAGTCCTTGTATCCTTCATGTGCCCTTTGACCCGCGTGGACACCTTCCAAATTCGAAATTAACCCCCAATACAGTCCACTAAGTCTCTCGCCGTCGAAGGTGGACAGTGGCCTCGGAATTGACACCAGTACTTATAGTATTTTTCAAAATAAGCTATAATAAAAAAAGACTACATAATATAATACACATAACTACACATAATACTATATAATATATAATATATATTTCTAATTAAAATACTAATTAGTATTTTACGAAAAGAGTAAAAAAAGACATTTTTTTTTAATAATTATTTAATACTAGAGGATGCCCGTGACTTTCTTCTGCGTGGATTTAGATTTTTATAGATCCCGTGGGAACTGTTTGATTTTCCGGGATAAAAAGTATGTTCCGGGATGAAACCAAATACGAAACTTTGCAACTTACAAGGTCAAATAATATGTGTTTGACGTTGTCAATTTTGACACTGACAACAGTTCGGACACATCGCATCGAAGTCACTCGAAACTCGAAAGATATAATCCTAAGGTGCGTTCATTATAGAAAGTGAATTTGTTTGCTACTATGTATTTCTTTTTGCGTACTATATAGTTCTTCAACAGTATATTATAAAAGACGTAGAACAGAAATATAGTAATTGAACAATATTCTATTATATTTTATTGGTATGTTTGGCAACCCTACCTAGTACTTACCACCTAAGTGGCATGTGTAGGTACTTATTTCAGACTTTAATCAAAACCAAGTCTTAACAGCCGTAGGCATTGTTCAGTAAAAAGATGTAAAACCGGTTGCTTTAGTGCACTAGGAGATCCAACGTCTAGTAAGAACTCGTGTTACAACTTCATTTGTTCGTGAATATAATATTAACTTGATTAATTTTGTGAATTTACGCTGGAATATAACTATGTAGATGTATTTGTGTAGGTAGCAACTTATTCGCATAACAATTTTAGTATACTTGTAGAACTAATTTATTATTATTTAAGTATACATAGTTATATCTTGTGGTCAAGGGTCATCCCTACAATCTACATTTAAAAAAATTACTGATTGACTGATTGACATATAGGCATTCTATTTATACCGCTGAGTCTAGAAACTTGAGATTTTGCATTTAGGTTTTCTGTAGGGTAATTCAAAACTTCACCCCAATCAAGGTGAACGTGGGCTGGGTCCGCTATTAGGTACCTACTTATATATCACTGTATACAGTGATAAATAAGTAGGTATATAATTTTGTAGGTACCTACCTTTTATAATAGATACATTACATCCTACAGCGAAATATTTTTGCTTAGAAAACTCACTTGAAAACATTAAAATTAACAAAAAAAAATTGAAATTGCCTTTGTGCTGCAAAAAAAGCAAAGCCACATTTTAAGTAGTTAATTATTATCATCATTTTATTATTCGGTAAAGAGCGGTAAAGTTGTTTTAACAAACATTTTTGAGTTTTATATTTTTAATACACTTACATATTATAAGTAATTTATCCATACTTGCAATTTTACAAATATTAAACGAAACTATAAGTAGGTAAATCGCTTATCCTAGATAATTCATATCTGTAATTTTACGTAAGAACTCCAAAGTAGCAAACGCAGCTAACCGACATAAAGTATTTGCTCAGCTTTCATTTTAACTGAATAATGTGCAGATACCAACATGCTTTTATACCTACAATTATAGACAACAGTTGTACAGGTGATTTTAGAGTACCGTAAAAACGGATCCCTATTAACAGGGCTCTCTCCGTCACTCGTTTCATACAATCGTAGTTCCAATTTCATTTGAATATTAAGCAACCAAAGTCCATGAAATTTTGCAGACATATTCTAGAAACTAATATCTGTGTCTGCGGTGTTTTGGATTTTTCTAAAAATATGTAGTTTTAAAATTACAGGGGCTCAAAGATTTGTATGTAAATTTTTAAGACCGCGTAACTTTGAAACCGAATATTTTAACAGAAATCTGGAAAACCACAGACATAGATATTAGTTTCTAGACTATGTCTGCAATTTCTAGACTATGTCTGCAAAATTTCATGGACTTTGGTTGCTTAATATTTAAATGAAATTGGAACTACGTTTGTATGAAACGAGTGACGGAGAGAGCCCTCTTAATGTCACTCTGCTGTCTGTCCGTCTGTCTCTCGGAGTGTCACAGGTCTCTGTCTCTAGCTCGTAGAAGAAATGAGTTACAATCCCGAAGTTTTGGTATTTGGCGTATATTTGGCGTAAAATCAAATATTGAATTAGAAATTGAATTAAATTCTTTTTCTGGGGGCTCTCCTACATAAAAAGGACTCATTTTTTTTTCTTCTTGCATGTGGAGTACCATTGTTTGCAGCTCATTGAAATAAATCGAGTATATTTTTTATTTTTTTATCTCTAAAAAGTAAATAACTTTCAAACGGCTGAACCGATTTTCTTGGATTATAGCTAAGAATACTCTTGATCAAGCCACCTTTGAAACAAGAAAACTAAATTAAAATTGGTTCATTCGTTTAGGAACTACGATGCCACAGATACACAAACACACAGATACACACGTCAAACTTATAACACCCCTCTTTTTGGGTCGAGGGTTAAAAATAAGGAATTTTTGTGACGGTGGCTATCTCAAAAACTAGTTGGGAATATGAGATTTCGGTATAATATGAACTAATATACACTATTTACACAACAAATTATACTGAAAACAACAATTTATAAAATGGTTTATAGGTTGTGACCAAAACAAACGAACATTTTTTTAGGTTTTTCTTTCACGGTTTACTGCGATGTTCTAGCTCGGAAAAGAAATATTTCATACATCCAAAATATAATGTTCATAATATTATGTACGGAATCCTAAAAGAGCGAGGAAAACATCGTGAGGAAACCTGCATGTCTGAGAGTTGTCCATGATGTCAAACGTGTGTGAAGTCTGCCAATCTGCACTGGGCCAGCGTGGCAGGCTATGGCCTAAACCCTTCTCACTCTGAGAACAGACCCGTGCTCAGTAGTGTGCCGGCAATGGGTTGATCATGCAAACAATCTCTATAGTGATAGAAGGTGATAGCCTTGTAGTTAAGACGTTGGCCTCCTAATAGGGGAAGGCGTTCGATCCCGGGTAACTTTACGGAGTAATGTCATGTTAAAGCACACACGATACTTTTTAACCCCCGACCCAAAAAGAGGGGTGTTATAAGTTTGACGTGTGTATCTGTGTGTCTGTGTATCTGTGTATCTGTGTATCTGTCTGTGGCATCGTAGCGCCTAAACGAATGAACTGATTTTAATTTACTTTTTTTTGTTTGAAAGGTGGCTTGATCGAGAGTGTTCTTAGCTATAATCCAAAAAAATTGGTTCAGCCGTTTAAAAGTTATCAGCTATTTTCTAGTTGTCTTGTAGAAATGAAGGTTAGATAACCCTTAGGTTCGTAATATTCAAGTGTCAATTGACAAATATCAAGCTGTCAAGATGGACGTTGCCTAGATATATACATAATTATTTATTTGAAAATGATTTGTCGGGGGTGTTGAAAATTTTTAATTTACACTTGTAGCTAGCAATTCCTACTCGAAATATCCTTACCACCAACCACGAATTCCGACGACCATATTATAGGTAGAAGACTTATTATTTTAAATCGTGTTGTTTTTTCTGAACATTTGAAAGGGTAAGAATTCCAGACGGGTTGTAGTTGGCCGGCGCCAGTAGTCCTTATAATGACTGTAGAGTGTAGACAAACTATAAAACCATGGACGCGTGACGATGACCGAACGTGTTCTTGTGTGCTGGCGCGTATAAAACTGACTCCATGCATTATGAGAATTCAACATTTTAGGAATTCAACATTTTAAGCCTGAAATAGTTTGCACTGACAAAACATTTACAGAATAACTCAAAAAAAAAAAAAAACCCCCGACACAAAAACTTCTATAAGAAAATTAGAAGAGAGCTGATAACTTTCAAACGGCTGAACCGATTTTCTTCGATTATAGCTAAGAACACTCTCGATCAAGCGACCATTCAAACAAAAAAAAAAAACTAAATTAAAATCGATTTATTTGTTTAGAAGTTACGATGCCACAGAGAGATACACAGATACAGAGATAGGGAGAGATTATAACACCCCTCATTTTGGGTCGGTCCTTATCTAAAAAGATTGTGGGATATACCTAATTTATAAACATTTCGCAAAAATAAACTACCGGTACAATGATAATTGTAATTTAAGTCGGAAAAAATCGTCCGGAATTATATGTATTAGAATAACTGGTATAGTAGTCACAATAAATAATTGTTACTAAAAATCAATGCAATTAAATCGTGATCTATAGTGAAATTCGCAATGTTCAACTAGTTCAACATGACAGAAACTTAGGTAAACAAAAACTAGAAGTTTTGAAGAATACATAACATCGGTGGCGTAAATCTCGTAAAACAAAACACCGTTAAGCTTACATTTACAATAAAGAGATTTTATTCATCACACCAAAATTTTTTACTTTTTCCATAATGGGATATAATTTGCTGTTTCTTATTATGGGCTATTAAATGTCGTTTTTACTGTGCTCATTGTTTAGTAGCGTACTCGTATTATATTTATTCTTGAGAAAGGAATCGAGGAAAAAGCGGTGTATGCCATATGGGAACAAGTTGACGCCAAATCCGTCGATGATCGTGAGACTTGGCTCGACGCGACATCCGTACCATATCCAGTGGCGCCAAATTCTTGTGTGATCTCTCCTTTCATATTTCTTTATTAATTTTTTTTTTTAATAAGTATGTCTTTACATTGCGACAAGAATCATTCTTTTCTAGTGAAATGAGAGCTATAAAATACCATCACTTTATCTAGGTAGTTATAAATACTAATACTCATTAGATTTCTTCAAAAATTAAATTTATTTCATTATTGTATTTCTATTCCGTCTGTTCGTGAGCAACTAAAGTCAAAAAGTTATTCGTGTGACCTCAACTGCAGTCAGCATTAATTATTATTTTCTTAATTGAACTTTCAGACGAATTGGCTGTAATCGGCGTTTTAATTAAGCGTATCAAAGTTTTAAGATGAATGATCGGTGTATCGGCTGTGGTATCGGCGCGTTTAGAACCAAAATGCCAAAAATGTGAAATGCCATAATTAAAATTGTGGCGTTTTCCGACAGTGAAAGATTACAATTTAATACAAATTAGTTTAACTATATTAGTTTAAATTATGGACATCATATTTTGGGTATACTTACCTATCTATATTCTATATATTTCTTTTTCGAGTTAGAACATCGCAATTAACCGTGAAAGAAAACCCAAAAAAAGTTTTAGTATTTGTTGATTAAAATAATATAATATGGTAGGTACATAATATAGCGGAATTTCATATTCCTAACTAGTCTAGTTTTGAGATAACTCCTGTCAGAAAAATGGTCTAGAACTGAAAACTTAACCAGCCCCCCATGGCATGACATGGTCGTGTATGGCATTAGGTATGCAAATTCAGCAATCTGCGTACCGTTTTAAGTCTTTTGGCATTTCGCATTTTTAGTGTTTTTCGTCTAAACGGTTTAGCGAGCTTACTTTATCTTCGATATGTTGATTGTTTGTATTATAATTATTCGTACCAATTTCTTAATTTTCTTGTGAGATGAACAATTACGAACGTAAAATTTTAAAAAAAGATGATAGAAGTACGTACCTACTCCCCTAAATTACGGCCTTAATGAAAGCTTACTTATTCTAAATCACCTTTATCTGTGTTTAACGAAGATAAGTAGGTAGGTAGGTAGTAGTCGGAAGAGTTTGAGTCTAGGTCGTACGTCATTATTATTAGTCTAGACACAAATCGGGTCAGCAGCAAGATTAGCCGTTGTTCACACAATATAATATGTTTGTTTTTGATAAAATGCTACGACGTGATACCGAGAAATCAGAAAGTTGTAAAGATTAAAGTGATCAAATAGAGTAGTAATATATATAACAACATAACACATGTATATAAGCACATAATATGAATTTTTTTTCTGAGTTTTGTCTATTTTTTCTGCGTTTACTGATTACGTATATTCCCATACGTCATATTAAGATAATATTGATCCCACGATTTCGTATAATATCGTTGAATTCTCTTGCAGTGTTACCGAAGCAAATATTTGCCCAAGTGCGCTAAAAAAATAGGTCTGCTGAAACCGAAATTACGAGTATATTATTTTAATAGACGTGCCCGCTGTTTGTAATTTTACGTGGCAAACCGTAGGTACGCAAACTTACGCATTACCAAACTTACACAGATGTAAAATTGATGCTTAGGTGTACAGTAGACTATAACATTTGTTTAATTTAATACAATAAAATCACACTAATATTATAAAGGCGAAAGTTTGTATGTGTGTGTGTGTGTGTATGTTTGTTACTCCTTCACGCAAAAACTACTGGGCGGATTGGGCTGAAATTTAGAATGGAGATAGATTATACTCTGGATTAGTACATAGGCTACTTTTATCCCGGGAGATTAAAGAGTTCCCACGGGATTTTCAAAAAACTACATCCACGCGAACGAAGTCGCGGGCATCAGCTAGTATTATATAATTGTCAATCAATGTTAGTTCACCTGCACAATAGCTTCTGTAAAATATCTGCATCTAAGTTCATATTTTGTGATCATAGGTTGTGGCAACGAAATGAGGAATATGAGGAAACCTTCGATTATGGAGATAACTTGAAAGATGGCACTTGTGCCTACGGTAATGTAGGTACGTTTTAAGTACATATGTACATATATACTTTAACGTAAGTATCTAGGTTGGTTCGCAATAAATCGCAATCGGTCTAAGAATAAGTAAGCTAGCATTTGAAGCAAAATAATTATACCCCCTCATAATACTTTACTCGATTACTAACTGCCCGCCTCGGAATCGTATTTATCGAGACAAAAATAAGTCGTGCTAAATATATGAATTTCTGAACACTTTTTGAAGAACTGTTTCAAAAATTTATTGAATAACATAATATGAGGTTAAAAATGTTGCAAACTACAAAGAGAGAGATCCAATGCGTGCCAGATCTTCGTTATTTTATAAAAGTTGAAAATTCTCTGCGTATTGTCTTCAACACAGGGAGAAACGATCAGTGACTTTCATAGTCACTGATCGTTAGTACAATAGTAGTTTGGATCATGGTGGCTTTCGGGGATAACAGGTAAGTAAAGGTGTAAAGAATCTTACACCAAAGTATAAAGTTATTTTTTTTAAATAAGCCTTTAGCTTTATAAAATAACGAAGTTCTGGCACGCCCTGGTTCTTAGTCCAACAAGGTTTAAAGTCAAAATTATTTTTGAAATAATAATGAAGCAAATTATGATAACAATTCAATGTGACCACTCGTAAAGGTTATTACAAAGATACCATAAACAGTTTTAACAATCTCTAAATTTAACAATCTGTCGTGGCGCCCCACCTGAGCATGTTCTCCTTATAGCTATAAAAAAGAAAAATAAACAAAAACAAAGTGAGTGATATTATGTTGCCTGGCGCCTGCCTTATCGCTCGGCACGTGGATTCTACCTTTGGGGTCCTTTCATGACTTTTTATTCCTAGAACACGGTCTCAGAAATTTTTAAACGAATCTTTCTCATGGCTGTAAATTCATGACGCCGGCGTATCATTTATAATAGGCACCATTGATTTAATAGGTGCCATAGCCATAGTATTGCACTTAATACTTTTTTGAAATGCGTAAATAATATGTAGGTACCTACCTGACTATATTATAAGTTACTTATATTATTTTGACTATATAGATAATATGTAATTTAGTTGGAATTATATAGTTTTCGTAACTCGTATGAAAAAGAAATGACCTTTACCCATGTGCAACAGACGACTTCTGTAAACATTTGTTTATGGTAAAACATGCATGTCTGTCAATCAACCCCATTTTGGCTGTCAACTATATGGAAATCTTTACCATCTTTAGATATAAAAGAGAGCTCCCGAAATTTTTAAGTAGAGGTAATTAATGTCATATTGATGCGAGTGATTTATTAAGTTTTGTCTTATTCGTGTCTTTTTTAAGCACAATTTACGCCATTTGCATTTTTTGTCTTCATTTAACCAGGTCAATTATAGGTTTATTTATAATGTTACTTCATACAGGATTGTCTTGTCTTATTTTCTGAGATTATAAGTAAGCATACATATATGGGTGAGGTTGGAGATAAAATTATCTACCTCATAATGAAAATTATGTTACATAACATGGTATCATTTGAGAGATAGCATCTTGAGTCAGCGGTCGGTTAACGTGTCATGATAATATCTTTTCTAGCAACTGATTTAAATAAAAACAATTACCAAAATATTAATTTTTATGCTCTAATATTTCATCTTTAAATAATATGAATAAATGTAATTTTTGATGAACGAAACATAAAACTAGTCGGAGCACTGACTCGATTTAGAACATTATTGTTATACATATGTGTAAAAAAACTTGAATGAATAAAACTGTTTTATATTGCACGGTGCGTTAATTTCAGACAATTCGAGTGAGCTAATCGCATTTTGTGAATACATTGAGAATAAAATTAATTTGTGTTATTTTCAGGTACATTATAATGAAAGTGCACCGCAACAGAGGACAGTTTATATCAATATCGAATTATAAACATAAATAATATTAAGACGGGTGTCTTTTTGAATACAAGAGCCAAAATTTGGTAGTATGAAGATTCCATAGCGAGGAACAGGGAATTGAGGCAGCATTGGTACAAAACATGCGTGCTAGTGGCTGCCGAGGAAACCGAAAAATGGATATGCAGTGTTCGATGTTTAAACTCCTACTATTTCAAATAATGGTTGTACGGTGCACTGCGAAATATCTACCAGTGAATATGCCAAGAGTGGAGTTAGCGGGTCATTTAAAGGAAGAAGTCCAGAGTAGCATAAGAAACCTTATACATACCGGTAAGTGGTTTTCTCCTTCTAATATTATGTCCTCTATCATTGGTATACTTTTCAACCTTTCAGAATTATTTTTAGTTTTAGGGTTCCAAGGGAAACCTTTTACCAAGCCTCCGCTATCCGTCTATTTATCCGTCTGTCAGTCCGTGGAGTGTACCTATGTCATGCACCGTAATAGGTAGAGTTGAAATTTTCACAGAGTGTCATATAACAAAAACAATAAAAAACTAAGATGGTGAATTACGAAATGGCCGCTATGCAAATAAAAAAATAAAAAAATACATAGGTACATAGTATTATATCTTGTACGATGGTACGGAAGCCTGCGTGTGCGAGTCCGACTCGCACTTGACCGGTTTTTTTTAATTTCTCCCAAAACTGTTTTTAGTGTCCATTGTATAAAAATTAAACAGTAACATATTGTATTGTAATATATATAATAGTTACACGAAAACCTTGGGCGAGTTTCGTTAGAAATATCTTTCGCATAGATATTTTTGTTGGCATACTTGCAGCAACAATACATATAGGTACATACATACTCTACTAACGTATTTTTGAAATGATTCAGTATTAAAAAACGAACAAAATATAAAAACTAAGACACCGTAAGCAATTAAAATTGACGTATGAAAAGATAAAGTTAAATGTTAAATTTATGAACTCGTAAACCTAATCTTGTGAGTTGTTTTGTGGTTGTCGCGAGTTTGAAATGCTGATAATTGGATTCGAGTCGCAGGGGACGTTCCGAGATTACCTTTGAAGGATTATATCTCCCATGTCTGTTGATTTAGGACAGTGTTATGTTTATTTTTGTATGCATTTTTAAACTGACTTATTGAAGATACTGGATAATGCCCGCGACTTCATGCGCGTGATTTAGGTTTTTAAAAATCCCCAAGGAATTCCTTGTTTCCTGGATAAAAAGCAGCCTATATCCGCATTTGGGCTACAAGCTATCTCAGTACCAAAAATATATGATGCGTGCGACTTCATGAGGATTTAGGTTTTTTAAAGTATCCATGTCTATCCCCGGGATATAAGTTATCATTATACCAAATGTAAAATCAGTCAAACGGATGGACCATGAAGCAGACAGACAAACTTTCGCATTATTAGGTGTGGATTTAAATCATATTATTATAAAGGTGCTTTGCTTCCAATTAATATTTAAAGACCTTCTCTTGAAATACTCAAAAATTGTTTATAGCTTCGATCAATGTCTTTTAGTGATGAACAGATGGTACCTAGTTGTATTTATTTGCTAGACTACATTTCATACATACATTCGTAAAAGTGAGAGTAATTTGGAGGTTGGAGACTGGGAGGTAGCCTTGAAAAACATGGTAGGTACGTATCGTGTTTCCCGGATAGGAAGTCACATGTGGTAGGAGTATATAGTATCAAGGCTGATGTATCCAGAGGGTGTGGAAATCTTTAAGGAGTCTACTACACATTTTGCCGGATGTTATAACTATCATGTGACCACAGTGGTATCGACTATCGACGTAGTAAGCTGCTAACTTATATCATCCTTAGGTGTATCTTACAAAAACTTTGGGATAAGTAGCTATTTTTTTGTCGTGATAAAATAAAAGATAGGTATGTATAAGGCTCAATGGAATTTGGAACTGCTTGAAAAATAACCCTAGAGATTCATAATTTTACACAGAGACTTCTCCAGTAACATTTAAAAGATAGCGTATAAATATTTTTTGAGGTATTCAGTAGCTGTAATAGGTATTCTACACATAAATAACGAAAAATCCCAATCCATGCGTGCCTACGAAGAGTGCTTATTATCTTCATCATTTAAAACTCTCTCCTCTCAGAATAATGGGTTTAGGCCATAGTCTTCCAAGTTGACCAAGTGCGGATTAGCAGACTTCACACACCTTTGAGAACATTATGGAGAACTCCCAGGCGTGCAGGATTCCTTACCATGTTTCCCTTCACCATTAAAACAATTGATATTTAATCAGGCCGAAAAATTAAAGAGCACGCGGGCATTGAACCTCAAACTCAAGGTCAATAACTACTAAACTATAACCGACTTAAAACTTGATAAAATTAATTGCAACTCCTAACGTTACAAATAATTCAATTCTACGTTTACCGTTTACAAAAATTATTCATTTTGCTTTTACACTCGCTGACTGAGTAGAATTGAACTTACGAAGTAATCGTTCACATGCAGTGTGAGTGGAGCAACATAGTTTATTCTCAGACCCAATAACGTGTCAAAAATAGACCATGGATAGCACAGAGCAGGCCAAGCCGAAAGCACGCACAAATGAGGCATGAGTGTAATGAAACAGCACCATAAAACACCATTCGCTGGCATGTTTTACAAAACAAACCTATTATGCAAGAATACGTACGCCAAACGTAAGGGTGTCTCGTTGGTTGGTCGTTGAACTTGCACAATTAAATAAATAAATAAAAATAAATAATATTTTATTTCAAACTGTATTGAATTTCCTCAAAATCATATCAGAAAAAAAGACATGTCAGAATTCAGATGCACAACAAAATAAGCCACATTCGAGGTTAAATAAATTCAAGTGCGAGGTAAGTAGGTCCGTGAAGTGTTATACTTGCTCATATTACAGTATACGTAATATTATATCAGAAAAGGCAAGTGATAATAAGCAAAATTATCAGTTAAGAGTGTAAAGTATAACGATCTGTGACTCTTATCTGGCTTTATCAATGTTGGCCAAGCAAATCTTATCAGTTGTCGAGAAGAGCAAATCTTAGTGACGCGAACCGTGACGTAAAAGCTCTCATTTGTCACGAGAAGATAACAATTTAATATTCCTTATCTATAGGTAGGTACTACTTATATAACTGTAATTGTAATTGTTGTTGTTAGAAGTAAAATTTAAATTTGAAGCCTAATGTTGCCCGTACTCACTGAAATAGTACTGTGTCTGATATGGTGTCTATGACCGCTCTCTCTCTTCTCTCTTGTCGGTGATCTCGGAAGCATATCAAGTCGTTGTAAATTATAAAATATTAATTTAATTATTAAATCAGTGATATAAAGTCGTAGTGCACATTTTATTACTCGCTTAAAATCAATAGTTGTAATTGTAATTTTGTACAATGGTACGGAACCCTTCGTGTGCGAGGTCGACTCACACTTGACCGGTTTTTTAATTTTGTCCGTCTGTGTCAGATACACATCATCAGATGTCTATCTGTTCGTGCATCACGCTGAAACTACTAAATGGATTTTAATGAAAGGCATATTTTATTAATAAGATTCTGAAAGTTGAAAAAGCTCAGTTTTATCTCTTTGTAGACAGTTTGTAGATAAATAACTTGATTTCCTTATTTGACGATTTCTTTGTTTTTTTAGGGATTTTAAATTTCCTTAAACAGCCTCTTTATGCTGGATCTTTTGAATTAAAAAAAAAGCAAATATAAAATTCAGAGAATGTTGCTTGCCTTGGGGCTGTAGTTTTTAATTAATACATTATGAGTAATATCTGTACATACGTAAGTACATATGTATGTAAGTATGGGAAGGTGTAAATTTGCAGAAATAGATAAACATAAACATATAGATAAATTGTATCATACTAGCCGATGTCCATGACTTCAGCCGCGTGAATTTAGATTTCTTTTTTAATCACATGGTAACTTTTAGGTTTTATGGGATAAAAAGTAGCCTGTATCCGTCTCCGAGATGCGAGCTATCTCTGTACCAAACTTCATTTAAATTGACTTCATTTTAAGCAGATGGGACGAGAAAAGGTAATTAGTACAGACTGACAAACAGACGCACTTTTGCATTTACGATACGAGATGGAAAAGTAGATATAGTATATTATAGTATGGATTACTATCTATTTATATAAAAATATATCTATCTATATAAAACAAATAGATTTCGTACATTTTGCTTAAAAAGCAGTCAAACATTTGTTCTTGTCTCAGCTCGCATAAGACCCAGGTTTACTTACTCCGATTAATAGTATGATGTAACGATTCTTATCAATTGACATGATCTTACTCGCTTGGTAATTTTTTTTTTCTATTTGTGGGATATTTAAAAAAAATGTTATTCAATGAAATGATAACTAATGATAATAATGTTTGATACAAAACTATAAAATTTAAATTACCTAATGAAATTAACTAGAAAATATGTATTGATTCCGTTATTTTTTATTTATGTTCGATTCAGATTTAAGCTGCTTGGTAGTTCCATAATATAAATATTATGTACTCCTGCAAAATACTGCATAGGAAAGGTAGTTACGATCGTCTGTGAGATTAAAGCTTCATTTACACGAGAGCTTTTTTAACGTCCGTTAAAAAAGTTTCCGAATAGAACAAATGTATTCCCAAGTAGGTATATGTTCACAATCAACGCTTTTTTATGTGTGAACAGATACTTCGGAATGCATTTGTTCTATTTGGACGCTTTTTTAACGGACGTTAAAAAAGCTCTCATGTAAATAAGGCCTATGGATTGGTCTCCGCTACGGTCGGAGCGGAGCGCAGCGGAGGTCAATCTTGCGCTTGTGGGTTTTCGTCAGGTTTGTGTTGGGTAAGTAGATTGCCTAGGTACTTAAGAGCAATATCTATTTATTTTCATGAGAATCCATAAAAGTAATATAGAGGTATCCTACCCGGTTTATTGTCAACTGACCCTTCTCAAAATTATGAATGAGAATTCTTCCACAATAATTTGTTGAATCCGGGAAGAAAAACACGCATTTATAAAATTCTGCACCTCTATGTAATATTATAGAGTTACCTTAGATACGAGTACCTATGTATGCAAACGCTGAATTGTTGTGTTAATGAATTCGAAACAAAGCCGGATTTATGTAACGTCGCGTCGCATAGAGTTCTTTATAAAAACGGTTGATAATAAATTCACATACTTCCTTAATTGTCTACAAATTATGTATGCATGTGTATGTATAATAATGAAGCGAAACAAAGCTAGATTCATGAAATGTCTCAAAATCTTTTGTATTCTTAAAATAGATAACACGGCAAACACCCCGACTTTGATTCGTACAAGTCATACCGGAGTGGTTCATAAACTATCTTGAGCAGTAAGACTTTTAATTTAATAGAACTTTATACACAAGTGACATTGTAAATAAATACAAGTGTAAATTAAAAAATAACACCCCCGACAAGTGAAGGTTACAGTAACTAGAAAAAAGCTGATAACTTTCAAACGGCTGAACCGATTTTCTTGTATGATAGCCAGGAACACTCTCGATCAAAAGCCACCTTTCAAACAAAAAAAACTAAATTAAAATCGGTTCATTCGTTTAGGCGCTACGATGCCACAGACTGATACACAGATACATAGATACACACATCAAACTTATAACACCCCTCTTTTTGGGTCGGGGGTTAAAAAGTAGAAGGATTGTGCCAAATCTTTGCCCGAACTCCAAATAAGTTTAATAAGATTATGGTCTATCCTTCACCTATCTTTCTTTATACATATTGTCCACCCACGCAAAACGTGGAGAGGTCGGCGCTCTGTTGACTCGAGCATGTCGTCCAGTAAGGGGCGGGGACCTAGGATAATAGCACAGACTATAATTGCCGCCAAGCCCCTAGCACAACACGCTCGTCAGCATTCGCTTACCCACGCAAACAACCACAAAAACCTATACCCACACGTTCATCAATATCCACTATAAGTATACCAATCTTATTAGCGTAAAGTACATGTAGATATGTAACATTTGTCATCGAACTTAAAGTTTACCTATATATCTTCTATAGTTACTTAGGTTTGCCGAGATTTCAGTGTACTATGACTTCAGACTTTAAGTAGAGTCAAAACCATACAGATTTATCTATGTCAGAGGTAGGTTTATAATTATTATCTAAGCGCAACTCATTTACCCTGCACCACTTTCTGTGAGTTCTTATAAATTTTCTAAGATACTACCTAACTTAGTGTGACTGATTCTTTTCTACACAATCAAAGCTATAGCTAAAGTAAAATGATATGACTAAATATACTATCTTTTTTTCAATGTTCCCTGTGGACATGGATAGCATTCGATTTGGACCTGCCAAGTTAGTTATGTTTAGAGAGTGTATATAATATAATACAAAATTGGCCACATTATGTATACCTAATTAGTAATTACTAATGAGTAGAAGATAAGCTTTTTATATTATGTAATTGTTATCCGATTGGTGTCGTCTGAAACAATAGGTCGAGTAAATATTTTTAGTTCAATTTAAACACAGAAAAAAAACTAAATAATGGAATCCGCATTCTTGGCAACGCACGATTTAATTTCAAAAGATGCAGAGAATGAGCAAAATAAGACGATTCTAGTTTCAAATATGCCTACTTACTAACTACACAGTGCCGTTTTTGCAATGATTTTTAACCCCCACCCAAAAAGACGGGTGTTATAAGTTTGACGTGTGTATTTGTCTGTGGCATCGTAGCTCCTAAACTAATGAACCGATTTTAATTTAGTTTTTTTTTTGTTTGAAAGGTGGCTTGATCGAGAGTGTTCTTAGCTATAATCCAAGAAAATCGGTTCAGCCGTTTGAAAGTTATCAGCTCTTTTCTAGTTACTGCAACCTTCACTTGTCGGGGGTGTTATAAATTTTTAATTTACACTTGTAAAATAGAAAGAGGCTCTCAACATGAATTTATTCAATGTTATGTTGCCATGGCAATTATAAAGTAGCAAAATGTTAGTAGCGAGTGAAACCTATGTGGCCTCACTAGTTGTTGAGTATCGAGTAACTTCGTACCTACCGTCTTGCTGACGGCGTGCACCATTTCTTAGGAAACATGCTCATGTCATCACCAATGAAGTTTAGGACTTTTGATATGTGCATCAAATTAAAATATGTATTACAGTTCACGTCTATAAAACCTGGCGCCTGTGATATTACCTACCTATTGTATTTCCCACGCTATGTACATTTACATATATGTATATGTATGATGTATACACGTAGGTAGGTACTTGTATAAAATAGAAATCTAGGTAGGTATACAGTATGCGAAGCAATATTTTCTAATATTATGTTGTATGTGTAATATGTATGCACATTATGATTGGGTGCAACTTTCATTAGATATTGTACGCATATTTATTGCTTTCTTTTACTTTTTAGTATTTGAACTAAAATATTAGGGTGATACTGTCTGCATAGACACTTGACTCTTTGTGAACCTGTGTTTGATTTGGATAAAATAATTCATAATATGAGCAATGAGCATAGATCTAAGTTTTCTTAGTGCCCAACTCGTAGAATCATATTGAATTTCCGCTCGATCTTTTTTGAAAAAAGAATATTAGCCATGCTAATCATGACTTACTCCCCTTTCCCCTCGAATTAAGCGAAAAGCTTGTGCCAGGAGTGGGTACGACAATTATAGTGCAACGGGTGGGGTTTGAACCGCCGACCTTTCGGAATTCAGTCCGCTCCTCAACCGTTGAGCTATCGAGGCTTCAGACGTTTATGTCAGATAAGTGTCCAACTCCCTAAGCTTACAAAATAACTAGGTTTATCTGTACTTTACTTGGATTGTTATTATTGTAATTGTTGTATCTAGGGTTGAACGCACTTTGTGGGATAGGACAACTCTTGGAAAATTAACATCAAATTTACGGTGAAGTCACGCCACAATAAAACAATATATTTTCAACGCCATAAACCCGCCGTAAACGAGTCACGTCCGCCCGCAGTGTTATGTTGACTATGATGATAATAATCAAGTCATGTTTAATTAGAGTGATAATGAAATTACTATTGTGCTAAGTATAACAAAAAAGTCGGCGATAATGTAGCTGTACTAATTCTATATATCTATGGCGATAATAATATGATGCGAGATGTAAAATAATAAAGGCCAAGTAAAATTATCTTATAGTATAGTCTAGTTCTGTATGTAGCCCACGAAGCCTATGTTTTAAATCCATACTAGTATTATAAATACGAAAGGGTGTCTGTCTGTATGCTAGCTTTTCACGTCCCAACAGTTTAACAGATTTTGATAAAATTTGGTACAGACAGAAAAGTAGTATGTCCTTCCCCGGGACGTACCTAATACGTCCCGGGGAAGGACATACTACTTTTTATCCCGGAAAATCAGAGTTCCCATGAGGTTTTTAAAGGCCCATTCGTATAACCTATTTGTAAATATGAACTTTGGTACAGAGATAGCTGGAAATTGGTATAGGCAATTTTTATCCCAGAAAATCAAAGAGTTGCCACAGAATTTTTAATAAACCTAAATCCACGCGGACGAAATGGCGGGCACCTAGCTCTGAATAATTAAACATAGAGTTTAGTACTTAGCAGCAAACTTTTATATTTCTTCTATTACGTATAAGATGAAAAGAAAAAACCGTAAACTCAAGTAGGTATAACTACTCTTTTCATATCCTACATAAATATAGGTAGATATTCGCAATGTTCATCAATCCTTAAGTAATAATAATACATAAAATACATTTTACATAAAATATTCTATGCTCCCGAAAGAAATTCAAATATAGATCAAGCATTGTGCAAGTATAATGTTATTACATCAAACAGACAGACATGATCGGTATTGTGCAGTATAAATAAATAAAATGATTAGATATACAACCAAAAGTAATGGTTAAAAACGCCTAGCATCGTATTACCGAGGTGGTGTGATATAATTTGCATCATCACTTGTTAGGGTTGCCAATACTTTTTTCCACCGTATAGTGTTTTTCAGAATTAGCTATAAAAATGTACCTAGTAGGTACCTTAGTGCACTTGAAAAATAGTTTATGGAAATAGTAAAAAGACAAAAGTACGTCTTTAAATAATCATTTTTACTTCTAAAAATAATCTCCGAGTGAAAGTAATTCCCATAAGATAGTTTTAACTATGTATATTATAATGTAATAGAATACAGCACCAATTTTAGGGGAAAAATAAAAAAAGATATTCTTGTACTCAAAAATGTTCAAAATCGTCTTTAAAAGATATGTCGCAAGCCCGTGTAACGCAAGAAAAAATATTTTACTTCGCATTCGCTTCTATGAGAGCCCCCTGATTTTTATAACTTTTTATACAATATTCGGCTGAAGGCCATCAGTTTACATATTATGTTTAATTTTGAAGTAATGGCGTTCAATAATTCGGAAGTTATAGGGACTGACAGACGGACGAACGGACAACTGCAAATTCATCCAAGTACACTCAGAGACCTTGAGACTTGTATCAGCAAAAATGTTTTGACAATTGGCGTTGATCCTGATGTTTTTCTCTAAACTAAATTTAGAGTCTCTGCATCTTTTTCTTTTTAATATTGCCAAAAAAGGACTGAAAATGAATTTTAAAATCAATGACTTTAAATTTTAGTGCACTCTACACAACAATAAAAGTAAAGTAAAATGTAAAATACTCTTTATTGTACTCCATATTTACATAAAGATCGCTAAAATAGCTGTATCTTCCAGGCAATAAGTTTACGACTGGCACCTAAAGTCACGAGGTTTGACAGTTCTAAATTAAATTAGGTTTATCTGTCCTTTTCATTACAAAAATTTTACATTGGTAAGAAAAAATGCAAATACCCTAAAATTTGGTTAAGCTAAGAATCGTTACAGAGGCGGTTCAGATATAAGAAGCACATCGCATCAGTTGAAACTTTGAAAGGTCATATTAAGTGCGTTCAAGGATTTGTTTGTTAAAAAAAAGATCGATCCATCAAACTGAAATAATATCGTGTTTTTGCGTCCTGTATATTTCTCCAAGAATGCAGAAGCGAAATATAATCGGCACATTGCTATTTGCTAGGTTGCTAGACAGTACAGTTGGCAACCCTATTACTAACTAACACGCGCCAAATGTAGACGCAAGAGCTTATTTTGTAAGATTTAGTATGCTGTTTTTTATATACCTACTTAGTTTCCGTTTTACCAGGAAAGCACAGTCATCTAAAAATGTTTGACATCAATAATTTCCTTTCCACAAGTCTCAATCTAGAGCAGCTAAACACGAAAACAAAATCAATTTTTAATCAAACTTGTTTTTATACTTACAAAATATATACAACAATAAAAGGCCTTAACATTTCAGCAATGGAATAAAATTGCCTAAGAATTTAATAGGATACGAATTTTTTGATTGGGGGCCGTCACTGCATAATAAGATGATTCGATGATTGTTTGACTTTTTGCGCTTTGTTTGAAGTAGATAATAATATATTTTATTGTTATCTTATGTAATTTAAGTTGTATTTGTTTAATAGGTATGTAATAATGGTTTCTATTCGTTTATAGACGCATAGAGAATAAATCCTTTACTCTATCCGCGTGGTAAATAACTACACCAAAGACGGAAAAGCTTTTAATTTATTGCATCTTTAAAAATTTATGTAGGTATTAGGCACCTTTTGCACAGCTCAACAGCCTTTTGTCTAATTTTTAATTTATCTAATTGCGTTTGGAACTTGGGAAGCTTTATTTTATATGACCGGTAGATAGTAGATACTAGATACAATTAAATAAGCCTGTCGCATGTTGTTTAGAAACGCAGAACGCTAAAAAGTGTTGAATGGATTTCATTCCAGTTTTTTGTTTTCTATTATACTCGCAGATAGGTATAGCTAGATATTTCGCGGTTTCCTGATTCCTATAATATGTCGGCACACTCGTGTTTCATACTGGGTACAATCCGTTTTTTCTTAGTTGGCTTAAAAGATAAACGAATCGGAGTAACCTTTTCGGCGAAATGCGTTAGCGACGCGATTTGCCCGGTGCTTTAGACCTTCTAGAGTTAGGTTTTCCACTTGTATCATGATATCAGTTCACAATAACAAGGTCGTATGGGCCGCATATAGGCATACTTACTTATAGTGCGCCTCTTACACATTTCAGCGAGAAGCTACTTGTTTACAATTTAAGTTTTAAGTAACGAAAGTACACGAACTCGGGGCGACTCTGTTCCTATTCCTTACCTAAAATTCAAGTACATGTAGATATATTTTCTGATTTTGTTAATTTTTTCCAGGTATCTACTCTCACCGACACCTGGACTCTTCACAAGTGCAAGTGGTGAAGCCGTTGAAAGTGACGCGGGACGGCGAGCTGGTCTCGCACGCGCTCGAGCACGCGCACCCGCACGGGCACGCGCGCGCGCGCCGCGACCTGCACGCGACGGAGCATGAGCTGCCCCACTCCTTACATTACAACCTCACGGTCGATGGACGGGACCTTAGGCTGGACCTGAGGTGAGTAATACTACGTATCACTTTTTTAATAGAGACGACTTTTTCTGCGCGGATTTAGGTTTTTCAATCCTGTGGGAAGTCTTTGATTTAATTCTGAAAAATTTGGCTTTACCCGCTTCCGGATTAAAGCTGTTGGTACCAATTTTAAAACTGTTACCTTTTATCAAAATCTGTTAAGCAATTGTACCGTGAAAACCTTTCAAAAGCGCTAACAGATGCGATTATGAAATTTCGCTTTTTCACTTTTGCTTTTCACATAGAAGAATTCGGATTACTTAGTATTTTTTTAATGAGTTTTCTAGTTGAGTTGAGATGAAAGGAGTTCATTTATGCCTTTAATTAGTTGTAATGTTATAAATTGAATATGAATAACTAAGCAGACTCCTTTAAATACCTTATATTCATAAGGACAATGCCATAATAATGATCTGTCCGAATACGATAAAAAGCTTGATAAAAATTAAAGACACGAGCACCCAACGCGATCCCCTGCTGCAGACTGATTTATTGTAGTCTGAAATCTGAATCACTTCGCTGACAGTTTGTTTTACTACTATCACTAGAGCGACCTTCTCGTGTATTTGATCTTGTCTCCGTTATCACTTCATATTTGTTATAAGAAAAACACAGCGCTATCGTGAGAGTAACTGTCCAAATTTTTATAAGCATCCGATTTTTTAAAGAAATAATTACCTAATAGGTACCTAAATCCGACTTTATAACTTTAACTCGAGCGCATCCACTTGCTTTACTTATTACAAAATATGGGTTAGAGGTAATATTTTAGACGATATCTTAGCTTCAATAAAATATCTATTTTTGCACTGAAAAGGTCAAGGCAATCTATTGTTTGAAATACAGAGTGTGCAATCTAAGGTAGATGTTATCTTATTAGGATTAAAATAACATTGGTAAATAATGTTATAATAATTATATTTATAAAAAACATTTGCTCTTTTATTATTATATGCTAATTGCTAGTCACGTGTTATCCTCGTTTCCAAATATACTATCAATTTGACTATTTAATATTTATAAGTAAAATTATAGGTAAACGAGTAATAAATTTTATATAAGAAAGCCGGCCTTGTGCGAGTCAGACTCGCGCACCGAGGGTTCCGTACTCGGGTACTTTTACCGACAT
The DNA here is from genome assembly GCF_905333055.1 of Maniola jurtina. Taxonomy (NCBI): domain Eukaryota; kingdom Metazoa; phylum Arthropoda; class Insecta; order Lepidoptera; family Nymphalidae; genus Maniola; species Maniola jurtina. Next base: position 7,525,389 of record NC_060046.1, on the reverse strand, counting down.
TTTGCACGATAAATCAAAGACTATTAACTATTAAGAGGTATGTATAAAAATAAATAAAAACCTGTTTACATACAGGTAAAGCCCTTTCCTATGATATCACACTTGTTATAGTTTTTTTGAGAATTGAAAAAACTAATTATTTTTTCATGCACACATTTAAATTTTTTTTTGTGATGTAAGCACAAAAACACAGTTTTAGGATATTTTCGTTTACTTGTGCTATAAGACCTACCTACCTGAAAAATTTCATGATTCTAGGTCAACGAGTCTCCTATAGGTTTTCTTGACAGACACGACAGACAGACAGACAGACGGACAGACAGAGAGACAGACAACAAAGTGGTCCTATAAGGCTTTCGTTTTTCCTTTTGAGATACGGAACCCTAAAAATTACAGCAATCAATTTAATCAACGCCGATTTTTATAAATCTACTAACGTATTGAAATTAATTCATCACATAAAAACTGGAACTGATTTAATAAATCAAGATTAATTATATCGTAAAGTATACGTGATGCTATTTAGCGAGTGTAACGAGATTGGGCGCCCGAAATTGAAAGTGAAATGTCTTCAACTTTGTAAAGAAAAGTAAAGACGCTGAGTGACTGAAAATACCCAAGTAGGTTATAGCAAGTCGGTGATATTATATTTTTTATATTTATTCCTAACAATCAATAGAAGTACACAACAACTTATACAAGTTTTGATGTAAGTAGGTAAATTGTGAATAGAAAGTGGTTTTTGACAATTTTCTCAAAAAAGGGCAAGATTTTTAACAGCGCAGGAATATAAAGTAAGTATATATTTTATCCCTCAAATTCAGAAGTATTACAATTTTTAAATATCATAAAGTTTCATAGCATTCGAAAGCCTTCAAATAATATAAAATGTTATGTACTTACACAAAATACCACCGCACGGCAACATCAAACATAAGACACAGATTATAATAGTCAAAATAATAGTAACTTGTAGATATTAAGTAGATAGGAACATTCTACATTGATGAACGTCAATAAAGGCACTAGATTTTTTCGTATTAATTTATAACATCGATTTATATTCGTCAGTATGCCATGCCGGATACATCTTAACAAGTACTGAGTAATTTGTTTCAATAAGTAAATCATTGTACTTAATAACTTCCCGGTTTCGACTTAATATTGGCCGCTAATGCGACGAACAAAACACTCAAATTAACACCTATACCTAGTTAGACATTAATTATAGTTGGTAATATAGCGTCAGGCAGTGTCTCTACTTACTAATCCTTTAATTGCATGAATATATAATTTTTGTGACTCATTTCAATCTAATTCATTGACTTCAAACTGCAGCAGACAAACAGCATGTATTCAGGCGAATGATGTATCTACTCTGCAAATCTGTAGGCAACAATTTCAGGTTCTACGAAGATCGAATCGAAATTTCGTTACTATCTCAATACTTCTCTACATAGTATAAAACAAAGTCGCTTCCCGCCGTCTGTCCCTATGTACCTACCTACGCTTAGATCTTCTAAACTACGCAACGGATTTTTATGCAATTTTCACCAATAGAGTGATTCAAAAGAAAGCTTTAATTGTTCAAGATGCCTAAATGCTGTCTTTTCTTTAGTAATATAACAAAATAACCACATTAGTATCTACATTGCGCCCATGCGAAGCCGGGGCGGGTCGCTAGTAGCGAAAATAAAATATAATTATTATGAAAATATAACATTAGCATAATTTGAATATACTCATAATATGTTTATACATAGCGCAATAATTCAAGTGGTTACTTGAATATTAAGGTATAATATATTATTAAGTTTGAGCTTGTATTGTAAGTACGATAAACTACGTATGTGTTTGTATGTACTTATTATACGTTAGTTAAAAATATTCGCAATGACCTCGAGACGACCATCTCGCTGAACACATAACAGGCGTTTTCCAAGGAATACACATAAATCTTCATAAATCCGTCTATCGCCAACTTGACTCTTGAGGGACATACAAGTAGATATGTGAGCTGCCTACACACTACACAAAAATCAATTATTATATGTTATACAATTATATTGTATATATTGTGATATGTACCTAGTAGTTTTTTCGCATAAATTAAATTAGGCTAAGACGTAGAGCACCGGTTCTAGGTATAAGACGATGAAATAATATTATGTAATAACTAAATCAGAGACACGCGCGGATAATGATCCGGCGCCAATTAGATTTTACGATCAACTTTTGTTACTCTTTTTTGCCTCTTAAAATTAATGAATTTATAATATTTTAGCATTCTTTGTAATATTGCGTATTAAGAACATCCTCCTTTTTGGAAGTCTTTTAAAAATGAATCAAATTAACTTTGCTCAGAATTAAGACACAATTAAAACACAGACACATTTAGGTGTAGGTACGTCTGATACTGAAATGTACATAATTACCTATGTAGGTGCATGTACGCTGGAAGAGGTGTGATATATTATTATATATACAAAATGTCATTACTGTGCCCTACCGACTGTACTGAGAACATGGATGTACTAAATAATTACTAGAACTGAAAATTTCGTTGACTGGGAATTATCACTTTGTGTGTTTTGTGGCAAAAATTGCTTGCATCCTGGTGACAGCCATGGGCTATATTAATCTCAGGAAATCAAGGAGCTCTCACGGGATTTTAATAGACCTAAATCCACGCGGGCGTAGTCACGGGCGTCATATTATAGTCCATACTAATATTATAAATGCGAGAGTGTGTCTGTCTGGCTGGCTGTCTGTCTGTCTGTCTGTCTGTCTGCTCAGTCAGTTCCCACGGGATCTTTAAAAACCTAAATCCACGCGGACGAAGTCGCGGGCATCCTCTAGTTTATTATAATTTACAAAAACATAGATATCATATAAACTCTCTTCAGAAGACACTTTTGCAAACGATAAAAATTACGATTAACAACAAAATAACGGATGCAAAATCGAAAGCATTCTTCGTTAAATGTTTAAGATAGGTAGGTAAATATATCAATTTCTCACAAGATGTTGGCCAAGCGCCTAATACACACGCGAGCTGGGGCAATAAATTTTCTTGGCTATTTTCGTACATTTTTTAAACCCCAAACTTATCACAAGTATTCCAGAACAATAGTTTTAAGCTCGGATAACGATTTATTGCACACCTTCAAAGAGATCAACAAACAAGTCATTATTTTTAGTTTTTACCCGACTGCACTTCGGGTGTGTGTATATAAGTGTCAGCAAACGTCCTCCAACCTAGATCAATTGCTTTTTATCAATTATGATTGTCGACAAGCGCAATCCTATCTCACAATAAAAAAAAAACTAATAATAAAGAAACTTTTAAATGCATATTATGGCATAGTGAAATATTTTTTAGTTATTATAATTATATACAATTATGTTTATACAAAAGGTCAAGGTGGCACTAAAGGTGCATTACAATAACTTGTATATAAGTACTGTTTAAAAACCTTTCCTTTCCTGTTCCTTTTTCGGTTTTCTCCTTCTAACTGTGGCACAACATCGCATCTTGTAGCCATCACTAAGTGGGTCTACAATAGTATTGTAATTTGTTGATTGTACATACTACATATAAATAAAAATTTAAATTAAATTGAAAACAAATTATTTTATTATTTTAAATAAAACAGATATGAGAAAATAATGTTCTAATTGAGCTTCTAGTAGGTAGGTAGGTACACAACAAAATTGCGGTTACACAATTTCACCCATACAGCTTAAGCTGTTATCTACTGTTAGATTTAATGAATTCCTATTCTGGTTCCGAGCAGCATTCTTGTTGCGAATAATGCAGTAAATGAAAAGATACAATCGACACTATCTGGTCGAGATTAGAATAGCGGTCCAATCATAAAGCTACTGCAATATTCATATTTATAAATATCCCGAAACTAAGAATTTCGTAGAAATTCTGAATGGTTTGCACTTACATACAGGACAGATCTACATCTAGCCATATTATCTTACTTAACTAATCTTCATCATCATCAACCTAACGGCTCACTACTGAGCATGGGTCTCCTCTCAGGTTGAAATCTCTATATAGAGCGTATTTTGAGCGTATTTTGACTTTACTCAGACATTTCATGCCAGCTATTTATCGCTAACGCACAAAGTCAAAGTGTGCTCTATAGACCTCATCCTCAGAATCAGAAGGGTTTAGCTGTAGTCCACCACGCTGGCCAAGTGCGGACTGGCAGACTTCTTATGGAGAATTCTCAGGCATGCAGGTTCCCTCACGCTTTTCTTCACCGTTGAAGTGATACTTGCTTAAAACTCATTTAACTCTGAAAAGTTAGAGGTACGTGCCCAGAATCAAGCCCCAGATCCCCGTCTTAACCACTAGGCTATCATCGCTTTTTAATATAATAATTTGGCTAATATCTTTGTAGAAACTGACTGACAGAACTTACAGCTCAATGCGCTGGATGTAGAAACATACGTAGGTAATATGTCATTTTTTTATGAAGTAGACTCTCACTAAAAAATGGTTTGCAGAAATTCCAGCTGGCTCAGATCACATAGTTATAGTTATTGTCGAAAAGTCGTGCGGACTGATTTTTTGGAAAAGACATGAAATGTTTAACTTTTTATATAAATAGTATTAAAAAATACTGAATAAAGGGGTAATGTGGTATAAACTTAGGTAACCTACGCGGACGAAGTCGTGGGCTAACTAATTAATAAGAGGAAAAAATATTTATAGAATGTACCTTCATAACGAAGAGCGTTCCCTTTGATACTGTAAACGTCGAGACTCAGTTTGATTAATTAACAGATATATATCATCCGGGTCGGCTGTAAGTGGCAGCAAGAGTTAATCGCCACAAGCAGATTTTATCCTTTGCTAAATGACATGAAAACGAAAAAGAACAAAACGCATTGGCTTCGAGATTAATACCTATTATTATTTTCATAATGTGCATTGACCTTATTATATTTATGTAAATGATAGTAATAGTATCTTTGACGTAGCTAAATACTCATATAGTGTTTCTATTTCACACTATATGCGATGTATCGTAATCATTGTAATCGTAATCGGTAGAAATTTTGTCCTTTGATTGGCTGTCGCAAAATTCGAACAGCGAATTCAATTCAAGGGGCAGAGTTTTTATCGATTACGATTAGGTACAATGAATAAGTTTTTCTTTCAGTCAGTGGGCTAATTTCAGAGACATCTAGATTTACGTATAAAACTCTTTGTCCGTCCGTACGTCCAGTACTACATACAATCACAATGGTGGCTGGGGCGGACTTAGTTAGATTGAACAGAAACTCTACCCCTAATTCTTTTCAATATCAGTACTTGAATGGTAACAATTAACAAAGTTGATACAACAGTTATTACTCATTAATAACACTCCCTACTCACTTTAATTCACTTATCACTGTTCACTATTACTTCCTCACTTTCTCCTTTTCTTCTCTCCAAGTTTCCAGTTTTCATTTCGTTTTGTAGCATGTATAGGTGATACTTAAAAGTAGCCCTACCATATTTGCATCAATGACACTATGAATTGTTTTAGAAATCAATAATTTAAATCAATTGATGAACCTAAAATCGCAAACTCATAATATTTCTATGACCTCAAAAAGCAAAAAAAAAAACACATGTAGTAAGATGTATGTGCAGCCTCGATTCGTTGAGGTATTTCATTGAAGAACCTGTAAACACTTCATTCCTCTGATTTCATGCCCTTATATGAACTCTGTATTTATTTTCTATCCGTTTTGCCTCGTCTTAGGTCAACAGTAAGTGTTTTCCGATATAAGGAAACCTACTTTACTCTGCAGTGCGCACTACTTACATTGAAATATTTCAATCGATTGATTGATAGACCTTTTCTTATATGGTTTTGTAAAATGTAGTCAAGACTTCGTATGCGCTTAATAGCGTGGTCTTCTAAAGCGCTTTCAGGCTACGTTCTCGGTAATTGGCTGTCGAAAGGTGATAATATAATCCCGGACACAGATTCAGGTCACTGAACACAATAATGAATAAATGCATAGTAAATCACTCTATCGCTTAACATTTAATACAATGTTAAATAGTCTCAAGCGTTGGTTGCTGTATAAAGATCACACCTACCTACTATCTTTCTAAATTAGTAATGAAGTTCTGTTCCCTATTTAAAATTTTGAATTATATTTCTAAAGCAATAACCATCTACAGCTAAATATAGTAGGTACTAATATTAAGGATTGCGTAAAATATTTAAAGCCTGCATAACTTGCGACCTACATTCTCAGTAATGTAATCCTTCGACACGAAGGCTAATTAGCCCGTCTGAGGACCCAGTTTAGATAACGCTTTATAACGGCTATATTAAGGCTAAATCATCGAGCGAATGCAAGGGATCAAAGCAAAGGCACCGCGGAAGCGTCACGATCCCATGCAATAATTTCTCAGAAAGGGTATCCACTCGCACTGTCGTCGTCGAGTCGTGTTACCGACACGCAACGATACTGAGAAGCTGCCCGTGCAGTTTTTCACGCATTTCATACAAAAATGTGGCGTTTTTGCACTTTTTATACCATAAATTCATAACATACTTTTGAGTGCGACTTTATGCTAGGTATGATATTCGTATTTTTAGATACAATCGATACTATCTGATCGAGTTAAGAATAGCGGTCCAATTATAAAGCTACTGCAATATTTATATTCGTAATCCATACTTAATATTATAAATGCGAAAGTGTGTCTGTTTGTCTGTCTGTCTGCTACCTTTTCAAGGCCGAACAGTTTAACCGATTCTGACAAAATTTGGTACAGGGTTAGGTTGGTTACTTTTTATCCCGGAAAATCAGAGTTCCCACCGGATTCCCAAAAACCCATCCGCTTAACCGATTTCTGTTTGGTACCGAGGTAGCTTGCGTCCCTGTAATTAACATCGGCAACTTTTTATCCCGGAAAATCAAACAGTTCCCACGGGATCTTTAAAAACCTAAATCCACGCGGAGGAAGTCGCGGGGATCCTCTCGCTTATAATATAATAGGTACGTATAAAAAGACGAATGATTGAAAGGAAAATATTGTCAGTATTCGTCCTCGTCGTAAACCGATAGACGTCCTCTACTGGATAACCCAAGGTTTCTTGTAGAATATTCACTACACTTCACGATCTAATATGTCGCTTGTGACCAGCAACTTTCTGCTCCTGCGATTCGTTAGATGTTTCATGTCCCTACTACCCACCCAGTGAGGTCTAACAACACTGCACTTTCCGGTGCGTGATCGCCAAGCACCTTGGAACCCCGGTCCATGTGCCTCGCCCTTTTCCAATTATTCAGCTTCGCAATCCCCTCAAATCTGTTTTGATCACGTAGAGAACTCGGAGAAGGGATCATATTAAGTACTTATGATGCATGTCAATAAATAAACATAATGCATTAGGTATGTTAATTGACGCAATTGAAATTAAACTTTTATAGGCACCGACGATATTATTTAAGCGAACTTGAACAGTTGTAAGAAAATACGTAAAGCGGAAATGAAATAAAATTACTGACTGACCAATGCGTTATGATTAACATTTTAATTTATTCGGGCAAGAAACATCATCGAACTTGAAAGATGTATGTCGTACCTATGACCTCGTTAAATATCTATAATGTATGTATGTACCTTACGGAGGAAACCGATGCAACGCTCATGCATTTTTAATGGCAGCGCAGTAAAAACTTGATAGTTTGAAAGTCTTCGTATGGTCTCCGGAGATCGATTCATACATATTTAAACAGCAATTATTGCAATACAATGAGCGATTGCCGCAAAATTGACATTGCACAATTTTGCGGCCATCAAGATTGTTCAAGCATTGAATGCGATCATTATAGTAATTTAAAAGCTCGTAAGCTTTAATTCCTCGTTTGAAATGTAAGGATATAATGGAACTTTTAACTGTCATTATTTATTAAAAATCTCTCTCTGTCTCTCTCTTTGTATAAATACACTTTTTAAGTTTGACTTTAAAAATATACCTATCTAGATTTAAGATAAAAAACCAAAATTATTTATGCATTCATCGGTGCGACGTCAAGACATGTTTTGTATAAAACATCTCTACAGTCTTTTCTGATGCATTTCATTTTAATATATTAAAAAAAAGGAAAAACAAAAGCATATTATTATTTTTAAACAGCAGAATCATTTTTTTTATACTCATGGCGTTGAGGTCACTGAAAAAAGGTAACCTTTTAAAAGCTCAACTGCAGCTATCTTTAATCCAAACAATGGCTACAGGCTATTAGTAAAGCAGCATCTAGTTTTAAATCAGTTAAGCCTACCTATTTAATTTTTAGTTAAAAGTTACTTGTTAATTATAAAGCAAGTATATAGATATATTTATTGATAGTTATTAACCTTGTCGTAATTGGCTGTAAAACAATAGTCCTAGTAAAAATTGGCGCCATCAATAGATATCTAATGAATGATTATATTATCGAACTTGCACATTTGTTCACATTTGCATTTAAAATATTGTCAATGAATAAACGTTAACTAAACTACTTAGTTACTTAGTGATCTAAATAAATAAAGGAAAATGCTGACTGACTGACTGATCTATCAACGCATAGCTCAAACTACTGGTTGGATCGGGCTGTTTAGCATGCAGATAACTATTACGAGTATGTCCTAGACATCCGTTAAGAAAGAATTTTTGAAAATTTAACCTCAAAAGGGGTCAAATGGGGGTTTGAAATTTGTAGGCTACATTTTTAACAAACTAAAATATGTATCTAAACCAAATTGACATAATATATTTACAGCTTGTGTTGTGTGTGCTCTTTACTTTGTTTAGCAAAGACATCAAGTATTTGTGATAGATACAAGAAAAACAAGAGAAAAACCATTCAATTTTTAACAAATAGCAATGTTGCCAAGTAACTTAAGACAGCTAACGGTTATGAATATGATTGATTAATTATTATTGTTTATTATTAATTTCGGCTGTTAAACGCCTTTGAAGACGATCTATCTCAAGTTACTTCAAAAAACTGCTCAAAAAAGTGGACGAACGTGTCAGTAGGTGCCTAGGTAGGTATTCGGTCGTATGGCTATGTGTGGTGTGGTTAAATAAAACCATAAGTTACTTTAAGAGATAGATAGATATATAGGATTATTTAAATATTTATACCAGATTTATTTGGTGTTTTGAATAACGCGTGAAGTACTATTAAAATGAAATATGATGTTGAGAACGAACTTACTTTCAATACTAGAAGATGCCCGCGGCTTCGCCCGCGTGGATTTCGATTTTTTTTAATCCCGTAGGAACTCTTTGATTTTCCGGGATAAAAAGTAGCCTATGTGCTAATCCAGGATATTATCTATCTCCATTCTAAATTTCAGCCAAATCCATTCAGTAGTTATTGCGTGAAAGAGTAACAAACACACACACACACACACACACACACACATACAAACTTTCGCCTTTATAATATTAGTGTGATAAGTATGTAAATAGTAGGTAGGTACTATATAACAATTTACAAGGTTCAAGTGCAAGGGCCTCGTAAAAGACTAATAAAGTAAAGGATTCGCGCTGCATTGTGTTGAAACTTCAACTTCTTATGGATTTATTTATATACCTCATATTTACCAGTTGTAGTATACAAATAAAGAATAAAAAACAAAAATAATAAAAAATAAAGAAGAAATAAAGTGTAAAAAGATGGCATTGCTCCACACATTGACGTCGGAGCAATCTATTTATTTCTATATCAGTGGCTCCACACCACACTTGAAGCCTATGAAGATAGAAATATTATAACTTACAAGTTAATGGCTAGGTAAACTTTTTAATGTCTTAACCCAATGTGGTGTGGTGTGTGGATTGTCTACAAACAAAATAATATTAATAAATTATTGTTTTCTTAATAAAATGAGAATAAAAATCCAGATTAGGTCAAGAGTGGCCTACTCGTGACCTGGTGTCATTTATATTTAAATAGAATCGTTACAGCAACGTTTGCTTTAAAAATACATAAAATGTAATTGTGTTTTCTTAGTTTAGTATAATCCAGTCATCCTCTTGCCTTTTAAATAAACGCCCATGTAAACAAATTAAGTCCTTAAATTGAATAATATATTTTTCCCAAATTGGTCTAATTGATAAATTATATCGACTAACCTCTTACGTTAAAGGCGACAGCGCCGTATTGTGTCAGAGCCAGGGAGGTCATCACCCATTATCCATCTATTCCATACTTGCATATTATTATTATAAACATTAAACATACTAGCCGATGCCCGCAACTTCGCCCGCGTAGATTTAGGTTTACGAAATCCCGTGGGAACTCTTTGATTTTCCAGGATAAAAAGTAGTCTATGTGCTAATCCAGGATATTATCTATCTCCATTCCACAGCCAAATCCGTTTAATAGTTTAGAAGGAGTAACAAACATACACACACACACACACACACACATACAAAACTTTCGCCTTTATAATATTAGTGTAACAGAGATACCTACGAGAGATACATACCGGTGAACATGACAGAATAACATGGGTCGGCTACTTTTGATCCCGAAAAATGAAAAAAATCCATTGAATTTAAAAAAAACTAAATCCACATGGACGACATTTTGGACATCACCTACTTGGTACAGAGATAGCATCCTGGAAAATCGAAAAAGTAGTAGTCACAGGATTAAAAAACGTAAATCCACGTAGATCACACGTAGATGAAATCGTGGGTAATCTAGTAGATCTATACTAATAAATAAAATTGGAGTGTCTGTCTGTAATTTCGAAATAACTACCCCATATTAAGCTCATATGGTTATTTGAACGATACCAACACTGAACCACACGTTTTTAAAATGTTTGTCTGTCTGTCTGTCTGTCTGTCTGTCTGTCTGTCTGTCTGTCTGTCTGTCTGTCTGTTTGAAAAGGCTAATCTTTGGAACGGCTGAACCGATTTTGACGGGATTTTCACAGACAAGTAGAGGATTGACCTGGGTGTAACATAGGCTACTTTTTTAACCGACTTTCAAAAAGGGAGTTGTGTTTATCTACCTATGTACACCGAAATCTCCGAGATTTCTGAACCGATTTGCGTCATTTCTTTTTTAATCGATAGAGGAACTTTGCGACATTGTTTCACAAAAAATTTGGAGTCCAACTCCTCAATCCTAATGCTGCAGGGGATCTGACCAATCCACGCGGGCGAAGCTGCGGGCATCAGCTAGTTATAAATAAATACAAGTACTCTTAAACAAAGGATTTGTTTATAAGCGAACTAAAATATTCATACTTTGAAGCACAATGCGATCCGTAAAACAGATCACTCAAAATATTATATTCTTTTTTTACAACACCACAACAAAGCTTGCGAATTCTCAGAGTTATACAATGGGTCTGGACGTGTGCCATAATAGCAATCATATCTTTCAATTACTAGTATATTTTGTACTAGAGGATGCCCGCGACTTCGTCCGCGTGAATTTAGGTTTTTAAAGATCCCGTGGGAACTGTTTGATTTTCCGGGATAAAAAGTTGCCTATCTCAATTACAGGGACGCAGGCTACCTCGGTACCAAATTTCATACAAATCGGTTGAGCGGATGGGTTTTTGGGAATCCCGTGGGAACTCTGATTTTCCGGAATAAAAAGTAGCTTATGTCCGTCCACGGGATATAAGCTAACCTTGTACCACGTCAGAATCGGTTAAACTGTTGGGCCGTGAAAAGGTAGCAGACAGACAGACAGACCCACTTTCGAATTTATAAATTAGTATGGATATCAAACCAATTCGTAGTATACAAGTGTAAATTAAAAATTTATAACACCCCCGACGATCCAAAGTATTTGAGTTTTCCAAAACATCATTTTCAAAATAAATAATTATGTATTTAGGCAACGTCCATCTTGACAGCTTGACATTTGTCTATTGACATAATATTATGAAACTAACGGTTATCTAACCTTCTTTTCTACAAGAAAACTAGAAAAGAGCTGATAACTCTTAAACGGCTGAACCAATTTTTTTAGATTATAGCTAAGAACACTCTCGATCAAGCCACCTTTCCAACAAAAAAAACTAAATTAAAATCGGTTCATTCGTTTAGGCGCTACGATGCCACAGACAGATACACAGATACACAGATACACAGATACACAGACACACAGATACACAGATACACACGTCAAACTTATAACACCCTTCTTTTTGGGTCGGGGGTTAAAAATGACAGACGAGAGGATTATAGCAGCTGAGCTTTCAAGCTTGTTCACTTCGATAATAATTTGTCAAAAAAGACAATACAACATTTTAACAAATAACATCAATGCTAAGTAATTAACTAATCGACAAACAGGAACATAGACATGATGCTTCAGACATCTGGGAAAGGGTGAATACCGTGGATGCATGATTGAATACATATGATAATATAATAATATGTATAAAGAGAATTAGCTAGGTTACATAGTACATACGCGTCGACACCGTCGTGTACATTTAGGAAATAAGAATAAGAATATTTATTAATCATAAAATTATAACGTACAACAAGCACAAGCAATAAATATTTTAGTTAATAGGTAATTGGCACTTATTACATATCACTATAATTTTTGTTTGTTAGATGTTACAAAAAATAATATTTAGGTACATGAAAGAGTTATAACAAGAATTATTTTGTGAATTCTTAACGAATAGATGAAAGTACTTATAAACTATAATATAATGTCTCTTTTTAAATGCTCAAACTAGATAAATACCTAGATAAAGATCTAGCGATTACATCGCGCGTAAGTGCTTAGTCTATTAGATATTGAATTCAATTTTTAATTGTTTGTATATATGTTACGGGCAACGTGATTAATTGGGCATTATTAATAAGGACCGGCCATTATTAATAATGCCCAAGAGCGATGGGCAAAATGATTAATTTATCACTTTGACCGGCCATTATTAATAATTCCCGACGGCCCGTGGTCCATGTAATAAATCAGTGTTTGAGATAGCTTGAATTTATCACTTGGACCGGGCTGTATGAATAATTCCCTACTTGTAGCCGGGCAATGTGATAAATTGGACCGCGGCCGTTGGCAGGGGCGCGTACGTGCGGGGGGAGGGCCTTAGGTTAGGTTAGCTAAGGTTAGGTTAGGTTAGCTCCTCTTCCATTGGCAGAGGAAGCTCGAGTCACCCACTGCTGGTCATAAGATTATCGAAGCTATCCATCCCATCCTCGAGGATTGGACGAAGAGGAAGCATGGAGCACTCACGTTCCACTTTGTACAGGGTCTTACGGGGCACGGGTGCTTTGGAAGATACCTGTGCAGGGTGGCGCGAAGAGAGCCCACAGAGGAAAGCCACCAGTGCGGTAGTGTCTCAGACACGGCACAACATACGCTGGCAGAGTGCCAGGCGTGGACGAAGCCTCGCCAGTCACTGGTGGATATTATGGGGCAGGAGCTCACATTTCCCGCCGTGATTAAATCCATGGTGGACAGTGACAGAGCCTGGCAAGCGATGGTCTCCTTCAGCGAGGAAGTAATGACGCAGAAGGAGGCAGCGGAGCGGCTGAGAGAGGAAGCCGAAAGCTCTCATCCCATGCGCTGCAAGAGAATCGGGCGCAGGCGAGCTGCACACGACCGTCGCTTGCCCCCTTGAGTAGGGCCTCCGGGTAATAGACACGGGGAGTCTGTTACCCGCGGGAGAGTAGGTCCTTGAGTTGGAAGGCAAGCCCTTGTTTCCAGCGAGCCTTAAATGGTGTTGGGGCCCCTTTTAGTCCCAGAGCTGTGCCTGCCTTGGCGGGCACCGTTAACCGGGTCGCAGTTCAAAACGCTCGTGTCCCTGTGCCCAGCAACAACGATTGAGACGGTAAGCCGTGGGGTTTTAGTCGTTAAGAGTCCGACATAACCACCTCGCCTCGCCGAGCACGGTGGTATCCATGAGGATTTTCCCACGTATAAAAAAAAAGCTTAGGTTAGGTTAGGTTCTTTCATTTAATTAACAAAAACACTACAGTTCACCTATTTTATTACTTTGCCCAAGACAGGGTGGGCATTATTCATAATGGCCAGGAAAAGTGATTAATTATGCTGTTTTAAGCACATTGCCCAATTGAGTCGGGCATTATTAATACAGACCGGCCCTTATTAATAGTGCCCGGACTTATCAAATTGCCCGTAACATATATACAAACATTTCAGACGCCATGTAATATGAACGCCAAGTATGAACTGCATGTCTTGGTTAATATATCATTGGTGAACACGCACAATATCGACGTCGTAGACGTATTTGGGACAATGATATTTGCTTCTACTAATTGCCGTAATGAGTCTTATCTGTGTGTTCAGTCGCCACTACAACTGTTTGCCTACCGATCGACAGCAGCTCACCTTACACAAGGCTGAGTGCTCCATGAACATTGCAAACGTTTAGTATGCGTTGTGCATTCTAATTTATTAACTGTTAACTTTATCTACCTACTTAAAGTACGTAAATTAGTATTTTTTATTAACTGTTAACTTTATCTACCTACTTAAAGTAAATTAGTGTTTGCATAAAAATCATCGCGCGATATATTACCTTTCAACCTTTTTACCATGATTTCCGAGTTTTTGATTTCAAACTAAAATGTTGTACCATATCTCTGTTATATTGACACAAAAATCGTATTGAGCATGTTTTGGAAGTATAACATTTTATGAATTATTTTTATTACTTAACTACTATTTTATCATAATATTTAAATCGTGGAAGAAATATTACAAAATATTTTTATTCGAGCATACGTGCAGAGGATTCATAAAACTTTTGAGTCATAAATCATAATATTTACATTATCTTAGACGTACCTATAGGTAATACATAATGCTTTTAAAAATTATTTATAGATGCAAAACAGTGAATCATTAAAACCAATTGACCTAAAGTAACTTACTACGTTCGAGGATCAATAACAACTTTACTACAATATTTACAAATACCTACTATAAATATTTTAGTCATAGGTATGGCTATTACACAAATCGCATCAATTTATGAGAAAATTAATATCAGAAGTGAAAGTTGATGGTTTTCCAAGTATGGCTCTGTAATTGCAGGCATACGTAAGAAATAACATAAGGAGTCCTATAATTAAAGCGTCTCATAAGTTACCTTAATACGCAGTAGTTGCTTAAGCATATCTAAAGAACAAGATCTTAGGTAAATGTGGAAATATAAGTTATATTTCGACTCTCGCGAAGAATGGTCAACTACAATTTTGGCGAAATTCACTTTTTTGCATAAATAGGCTTGGAATTTTTTATACTATCATATTAATTTCAGTACATATAAATAAAACATAGATAAAGAATTTTCACCTAACTACAGTATGAACAATTCAAGTAAACATCGAGTGAAAATGGGACGGTTTAAAAATAATTTATTTAATTGGTAGTTTAAAATTAGTTCCGCTACATCTTGCTGAGTGAATTTGAAATCTATAAAATATTATAATAAAACCGTTGCAATAGCAATTAATCAAACGGGCTTTTTATTTAAGTAATAAAATTTTATGCTGAGGCCATTAAGCAAATATTAAATCCATGCTTCACTTTAAAGAACCTGTCGAAGCTTTCATTTTATACCTATAATAGCCATTTTAGGTATAATATTATTGTATTGAACTTTCTAACTTAAAAAATCAATTAGCAAATAATTGCAATATATTTAATATGGCCGAATTGGTAATATTATATTATATTCTTCGAACAGTAAAATATAGGCATTTATAGAAGATATTTCCTTCGGGATTTTATGTTTCGATTGCACTATAAAAACCACATCTATTAAGCTTACTGCGGACTATCCCGGTATAGTTTTACGAGTGATAAAAGATATGTCTATCTAGAATTGTTATTGGTTTGCATCTTTAATATTTCATGCTATTAGTGCAGTCGTATTAGCACTTAACTTATCCGGTTCAAATATTTTAATCGACCTACCTTTTTAAAATACATAGAAGCATTAATATTAAGAACCAGTCCTGCAAACTAACAGTTTATAATAATTACCATTTATTGTGTTGTCAGTATAGAATTCCACTGTATATTTTATGGTTTGTTTCTCTATACATATAATTGTAACTACGTATTAGCGTCATCGATGTATATGGATGGGCCCTTCGAAGATAAAAAACGCGCTCAAAAAGTCAAGAGAATTTGCAAAAGTCTCTTGACTTTGTCAATGACGATGACGAAAGATTCAAGCGTATTTTTGCGGACGGAATTGTATGGGAAAGGCTAATCCATATACATCGATGATTAGCGTACGTACCTGTAGCGTACCAGCTATATGCTGCACACTTGCAGTCAAATAGTTGTAATGGAACAATAATTTTATTAACCCCTGACCCAAAAAGAGGGGTGTTATGAGTTTGACGTGTGTATCTGTGTATCTGTCTGTGGCATCGTAGCTCCTAAACTAATGAACCGCTTTTAATTGTTTTTTTTTTTGTTTGAAAGGTGATCGAGAGTGTTCTTAGCTATAATCCAAGAAAATCGATTCAGCCGTTTGAAAGTTATCAGCTCTTTTCTAGTTACTGTAACCTTCACTTTACGGAGGTGTTATAAATTTTTAATTTACACTTGTTGTTGTTCCATTTAGACACCAATTAACGAATCAAAGTATAACGAAGAAAAAATAAATCTTCTTATTCGACGTTTTTCTCCGACTTCATCGCTTTACAATCGTATTCTTCTTCTTTTTCGATCTGCAAAAAATTGTTTTTTTGTTTCGCAGGCCATCCGTAACGTTCATCACACCAGCGTTAGTGATAGAGCGGCACAGCGTGCGCGGGCGCACGCGTGATCGGCCGCAGGAAACGGCTACTGCTTGTCACTACACTGGTTCTGTGAGAGGGCAGCCCAGCTCCGCCGTCGCTCTCTCCGCCTGCAATGGCTTGGTAAGATTAATTGAAATAATATTTTATTGCTTCCGAAGCCCAGAATTAAAATAGCGTTTATCTACTCAGATACATACTTACGTATTGTTTGCTACTCTGTTCTAGGCTTCGATGAACTAGATCATTAATTTATTTCAGGTTATATCCAGACTAATATTAGAAATGCGAAAGTGTGTCTGTCTGTCTGTTACCTTTTCACGGTCCAACAGTGATGAAATTTGGTACAGTTAGCTTACATCCCAAGGAAGGACATACTTTTTATCCCGGAAAATCAAAGAGTTCCCACGGGATTCTTAAAAGTCTATCTGTTTAACCGATTTATGTGAAATTTGGTACACAGATAGCTTGCATTCCGGAAATTGACATTAGCAACTCTTTATCCTGGAAAATCAAAGAGTTCCAACAGGATTTAAAAAAACTAAATCCACGCAGACGAAGTCGCGGGCATCATTTTGTAGTTTATAATTTTAAAGGTTAAATTATTGAATTTCAAATCGATGAAATTATTTGGTCGATTTACTCGTATGCATTGAATATTTTCTCCAGTAGAGTCAATGTTAGTCAGAGGCCTAAGGCTTGTATTGACTCTACTAAGTTTTATTTGGATTTTGGATGCAGTTAAACTCCCCTTGACTGTTTGATCTCTACTTAGTATAAAAATTTTCAAAAGAAAAATAAAACCGACTTCAAAATTGTAATTTTTTTATTTCACAATTTTTAGTGGCCCCACTGTACTATAAAATGCTATGCCCAGTTAAAACCATACTGTTTACTAAGCTATTACACTGATCGCGAGCAATTTGCACTTATCCATTGAGGAGTTCTGTTCTCCATCTCCGAAGATATTCATCAGATCTTCAACAAATGTATATGGGACCACCTGCACAGTATACCCTTTGAAACAAAAATAAATATTTCCAAATCGGTCCAGGCATCTTTGAGTAATCGGGGAACATACATAAAAAAAAAAGATATTTAAATCACAATACGTTCCCAGTTCGCTCTACTATTTTACATCAGACAATTTTTTTTTTCTTTTTAAAAATATTATTATTGTTTACTTTTATTGTAGTTTTACTGTAGTATATTTATTGTATTATAGTAGACCAGCTGATGCCCGCGATTTCGTTCGAGTGGATATAGGTTTTTTTTTAATTTTTGTGGGAACTCTTTGATTTTCCGGGATAAAAGTAACCTATGTGCTAATCCAGGGTATATTCTATCTCCATTCTAAATTTCAGCCCAATCCGTCCAGTAGTTTTTGCGTGAAGGAGTAACAAACATACACACACACACACACACACACACACATGCACACATACAAACTTTCTCCTTTATAATGTTATAGTGTGAAGTGTGATATTTAAGTAGAAAAAAAATTAAATAGTCGCATTTACGTACCTACTTATCAGTAAACAAGGTTACAATAAATTGATTCCAAGCATACTGTAGCATTAAGCATATCACTACATTAATCTCAGTAATCGAACAATCAGAATACCCTTCCATTAATCTTGCAAAGATGCCAATTGGTACAAAAATACCAACAATTCTAAACCGGCCCTACAGCTGTTGTACTGCTTGTGCCTTCGTGCGTGCGGTCCGTGTAGGTAGAATTCTGAAAACAAAATAAAACCACCACCTTTTATGTCTACAACTTCGAATCGTTACTTTTATATTGACAGTTTTACAATTTATAAATAAACGAAGATGAATGAGCTTTTAGTGTTAGACTGTTAACGGACGAGGTCAACGCAAAATTCTATTAATGGTACGCCTTATAAGGCCTACACCTTAGTTAATGGCAATTTTAGTAGCTTAGATGCATAAAACTTTTATTTCTTAGTATCAACTACCATAAAGACGCCGCTAAGTGAATATAAAGCGTTTCTTACTTATTTTTTATTAATTTTAAGGTGTGCTTACGCTACTTAATGAGTTCCTGAATGGATTTTTTATTTTGCGTAAAACGTTATCAGATCGCGGAAATATTTGTATTTTTTTGTTGTTGATTGCGAAACATGTTGTTTAAATGATACAGTAATTTAATAAAAAGCGAGCATTCTTTATTATTAGTTATTTTTATATGGAGGAATTATCGTATTAAATTATAAATAATGTTAAATTTTGATATTTATAATGATTTCTATAAAAAAAAAAGAAAAACATAATTAGTTCTAATCTTAATCTAATGATCCCTTTAATCTATCAAAATCAGTAATCATTTTTCCAAAAAACCAGCCAAGTATGAGTTAGGCCCACTGAGGGTTCCATATAGTTTGGAAAAACTTAATTTTTAACTTAAAGTATAGTTATTCTTTCAGATTTTTAGATTGCAAACTTCGGAGATAAGGGAGGATTTTTTATGGTATTTTAAATCTTAAATCAAAATTTATTTGAGAATGTGCAAATGAAGCCCTTTCACATTCCCTGATCTAGTAACCCCACTTTAAAATTTCGTCCCCTTTCTCCCCTTTTGAAATAACAGTATTTTTTATTATTTAATTTTCAAAAGGGTTAGGCAAGGATTATGTATTTACAAATTAAAACTGTTTATCAAGTCATTATTAGTAGCAGAAATAAGCAGGTGTGTCAGACGGACTAACAGATGGACTTAACCGCACCATAAGGTTCCTTTTTTACCTATCAACAATTTTAATTCAGAACCCTAAAAACGATGTTTAAAACAATTTGGAATCGCATTTTCATTATAATGTTTTTTCTTGGTGTTAACCGTTGACTTTACCCTCATCTCCGAGTCGACCCTATCAAATTTAAGCTTCATATAGCTAATAGAATTTTTGTAACATACATCTTTGTCGTTTTTTGATGCCTTTCAGTCGTGCGTTAAAAGCAATCATAATAAGTTTTTTGTTATTTATAGACTTGTGGGTTGGAACTCTTCATCTTGATAATGGTCAATTTTTTATAAATATCAATGTCAAGATGTGCTAAGATTAAACTTGATTGTAGATATTTCAAAAATTTTAATATTTGAAACATTGTTTCTTTAAAAAATAAGTATAATATTATTATGACGGTAAAGTGGCTTAAGTCGTAAACTCGTACCTACTACATATCTATGTATATAAATCGTATGTAAGAAATAATTAAAATAAAGCCGTTAAAAGGAAAATTTTACAACACTATAACTTATACGTCATTTGTATTCTAATTTATGAAATAGCTTTTGCCGCCCACGGGATTCGTTGGCAAACTTATAATTAGTATTATAAACCTATATTAAATTTTATTTGGGAATGTATTAAGCTATTAATCACACTCACACTAGATTTAAATAAAATTTTATATTGAATAACGCAGTAAGTATATAATTTTTTCGTTTTCGTTACAAAATATTTTAAGGCCCTTGGAACGTTGTATTAATTAAAAAAAATATTATATAAAAACATAAGACAGGTATGTTATAGGCGATTAGATATTAAATGAAGATAGAGAAATACAAATCACAGTTTATTTTATTTAATCTTATAGAATGTACAGCTATTTTCTTACATTTAGTGCCATAAAAACCACTTGACTAAAGAGGTAATATGGTAGAGTGCGGGAAAGAAAAGTGTGGTCCATCGTTTAAAGTAATTTAATTAAGATTATCTCAAATTTATTCCGAAGAAAAAGAAACAAATTGCGATCAGCCGTTGGTTGTAATGTTCTTTATGGTAATATGAGGTTCCGAAACCTGTTCACATGATCCTTATGAAGATAACGCATATTTAGTTACGATGTAAATGTCTGGAAAGGAGGAGTTGCCGAAAAAATGGCAGCCTTTTATAGAAAATTAAAATCATGGGACTTCATGTCTTCGAAAATTTTTGATCACTATTAAAATTTCAAAAAGTCTACGTAATAGAGACAAGGTTCCGATTAATTGATTTCCAATGACTTCTATGTATACTACAGAAGTCATTGGTTTCCTTTCAGATTTTCATAATGGCTTTAGCAGTAGGTATCTAAGATATCTAATAAAACATGGTTTTATGTCTACCTCTAAAACTTTATTTTATCTAGACCTTTATTTATCACACTAATATTATAAAGACGAAAGTTTGTATGTGTGTGTGTGTGTGTGTGTGTGTATGTTTGTTACTCCTTCACGCAAAAACTACTGGACGGATTGGGCTGAAATTTAGAATGGAGATAGATTATACTCTGGATTAGCACATAGGCTACTTTTTATCCCGGAAAATCAAAGAGTTCCCACGGGATTTTTGAAAAACTACATCCACGCGAACGAAGTCGCGGGCATCAACTAGTATTCTTATAAATCTGGTTTATACGTACTTAATATTATGTCAATAGTCAAAATGCCCCGATGCCTAGGTTTGCCTAGGAAGTCAATAATGCGTTTGTTAAATTGAGTTTTGATTTGTGACTACAAAATTTTGGAACTTCTAGGATTGCCCAAAAATTGCTAGGAAATGGTTGAAGGCTTCAAGCATCTGGGTATTTCAGGAAATGCCTAGGAAAACCTAGTAGGTACTATATCAAATATGTATTCAAAAATGGGTACTGACTACTGAAGTAGTATCGTATCACCGCGCTCAAGCACTGTAACTAGCTCGGTCAAGTGGATCAACTCGGCAGCGACACCAGTGTTTTTGTTTTATATCAATTACATCAACACTCACTTAATTTCAGTACATATAAACGCTATATTCGTTGTATTGAAAGCCTTCCTAATAAATATTACAGTTAAACAATCGATTAACTGTATTAGTAAGTATGCTAGACTAATTACATACTAATTAGACTAGTACACTTACTAATGGAAACTTACACATTTACTTACATAATATTAGGTACTTAGACTCGGTGATGATTTGTTCGCTTTTATTTATATTGTGCCTCAAGTTTAATTAATTGGCTTTAGATTCAAGTCCTAGAAATCAGAATTAATTAATAGATGTGTAACTAATTGTGAGATTCTCCCGCGCTGACGGATATTGAGTATTGACCTATCATTCTGTGCTATTGTAAAACTTTTATTTGTTTAGCGTTACTGTTTAATTTACGTTTCATAGAAAGCTAGAGGTAATCGAATTATTTTTGAATATACCTATTACTAGGTACAAGTGAGCTGTTCTAAATCGGCGAAACGCGGTTCTCGTACTTACTTATCCAACCGATATCATTATACTTACTTATTTAGGAAATTTTGTTCTACGTGTGGGTTCTTCCTAATAACTAAGGAATATTTTCTTTCGAAATATACGTATAGTAAAATCTTTCAAACAACAAAAGTCCAAGCGAGTTTAGATACCTAAACGATAAAATTACTAAACTAAAACTTCCTTTATTTTTCCACATACGAGGCGGCAGTGAATTATTTCACCAACCAAGTCATAATTAGTTTTGTGGTCATTTCGTAGAAAAGTATAGCTAAGCAGTATAAAAATTTGAATAAAACCCACATTTAAAAGTGTATTTTAGGAATTATGCCAATGAATAAAACATATTTAATATGAGGTAGCTATTTGGATAAATTTTAGAAATAGGATAAATTCAACAGTAGTTATCAAAAGTTTGGATTTTCCTTATCTACAAACCAAGCATGGCGAATTCAGGAAGTCCGATTTGTGAACAATTCCATAATAACCAGCTCGTTGGAAAGCCTATAGATCATCTGGTAGAGAGACGTAATTTCTCTTTGCGCGTTCTATCACATTTATAGCGGGGAATGCTCTGAGGAGTTTTTTGACCTTATTCCACAGTTCATTTTTCAACCACACTGCATGTCACCGAAAGCAATTTCACTCTCACCACCTGGGTGCCTTGTGCACTTCAACCACTCATTGTTCCAGATCTTTTTTCTACGCACATGCAAATTGTGGAACAAACTCCCTACGACGGGTGTTCTAACTAGATTTCAACATGGGGTTATTCTAGGGCGGATCAACTTTTTGAAAAAAGTGGCAACGCATTGGCGGTTTCTCTAATGCTGCAAAATGCAAATTTTTTAAAATTTTCATGGCGGCCATTTTGAAATGTTTATTATTTGTTATTATAGCGGCAATAGAAATATACATTCAGTGAAAATTTCAATTCTCTGACTATTATTACGATTCACGAGATACAGCCCGCTGACAGACAGACGGTAGGACGGACGGACGGACGGACGGACGAACAGCAGAGGCTTAGGAATAGGGTTCCGTTGGCACCATTGGGTACGGAACCCTAAAAAGCAATATTATTATCAACAAGAGGTTTGTATCTATAGCTCCCAATTTGGCCTGTAAATAGATAACGTAGTTAAAGCTTATCGCTTGGAAATCAATTTCAAGGTAGGTCCTGCTGTTTATAGTTGGAATAACTACGACTTTAGCATATAGCTTTGAACAAGATAAATACCTGAGTTTTTTGTTCTCGGAGACCTGTTTTTTTTTTTTTTTAAGATAGTAGAATTTAACAATGAAAGTTTGCGCTTAACAAATAATTTGATTTTTGTTATTTTCATACAGCACCGAGACAGAATATAAAAAGATATCATAATTACTGTAATTAATGAATATTCCCAATAGATTTTTTATACAATATTCAACTATTGACAGGTATATCTATTTATTTTTTATAGCTTTTGTATAATAATTGTTAGCTGTACGCGGTATTCAGGCAATTTCTAGGGTAAAATAATATTGGATGAGCTACTTTGTAATTGACTTTCGCGGCCTTCCGTGCGCAAGGCCGGCGACATACAGGCTGGCCGGAGGACGGGCTCCGGCCGCTCAACTTAATAACTGCGTAGATGAGGGCAGTAGATTGTTCCAACATGCAATTTCACTTATGAATGACCACGCTAATCCTAAAACTGGTTACTCAATACTATTTAACTCTTGATACCTACGTAGATATTTTATCTAAGTAGGTTTGCATATAATAATGTAGATGCCATGTAGAAACCAATAGGGTTATGGGTTTAATATAAACAGCCATATCCTTTCCAGGTTAGCCCGCTTCCATCTTAGACTGCATCATCGCTTACCACCAGGTAAGATCGCAGTCAAGGGCTAACTTGTATCTGAATTGGAAAATGAATGGACATTAAAAGTAGATTTTCTCTGGAGGTTTCGGCCGTGGCTAGTTACCACCCTACCAGCAAAGCCGTGCCGCCAAGCGATTTAGCGTTCCGGTGTAGTACCGTGTAGAAACCAAAGGGTTTTGGGTTTGATAAAAATTGCCATACCCCTTCCAGGTTAGCCCGCTTCCACCTTAGACTGCATCATCACTTACCACCAGGTGAGATTGCAATCAAGGGCTAACTTGTATCTGAATAAAAGAAACACATCAGAATTCAGAAATCTCATTTATTTTCAACACACAGACACACTATTTCATGATATTCAATTTTTGATTACAATCTTTGAAAGGTGACTCTATCTAGCTCGGTTTCTATTTGCTGCTTATCTAATATAAATCATACGGCAATCATGCGATCACTGAGTACGAGTTATCATCCGGATGAAATAGTTTCTATTAGATTTGCGCAAAACCGCGTCGGCCTCTTTATCAATCAATTTATCTACAGACGCGAGATTTGTTGACCCACTGACTGCTAAACCGGTTTGACACTTAACAGCCGATTCACTATTTTAGCGTTGCTTTAGAAACTTTTTATTTTGAAAATGCTAACCCATTAATTGATACTAACCGTTTCACAATATTACATTTACCACAAGGGCTAATATAAAAACTTAACTATTTAATTCAACAAAATGAAATATAACCACTTTTATCTGGCTCATTTTTTGGCCAATAGATCAGCGTGGCTATTCGGCGTGGAAAATCCAATATTCTTAGAAAAGTTTTAGGCAGGCATAATTTGTGTAGTGATAGGCTAGCTTTAAGTTTATTGTAACTCCTAGATTTATTCCTGTACTTGTGCTATAAGACCTACCTATCTGCCAAATTTCATGATTGTAGGTCAATGGGAAGTACCCTATAGGTTTCTTGACAAACACGACGGACAGACAGACAGACAACAAAGTGATCCTATAAGGGTTCCGTTTTTCCTTTTGAGGTGCGGAACCCTAAAAACACGATTAATTTAAAATATCCCTACTGACGTGAATATTTTTTATATTTTTTTTTAATAAAACCATTTTATTTAATTTTTTTTTAATTTTTTTTTTTATAGGCAGGTCTTCTACGAACGGAACATGGCGAATATTGGATAGAGCCCTCCAATCAAATACCCACCGATGAAAATTCAGGTCGACCACATGTTATATTTAAGAGATCTGCCGTTGATAAAGTAAAGGCATTCCATAGAAGAAAAAGAGAAGTAGATGGCAGAACAAACTCATATACAAATTTAAGTAGGAATAATAACGATAAAAATACCACAGAACAGAAACTAAAACACAATAATAGAAGAAGCCGGAAAGAAGCTATTGATAGACAGAGACGTAAATTTTTAGAGGAAAGAAGAAGACGATTGGAAGAGTTAAGGAAAGACCCGGCGGCCTATCGGAGGCATCAAAGAAAATTACGAATGGAAGGAAGAAGATTGAAGTCTTCGTCAACGTCAACATTGTCATCATCATCAAGAAGTGTGTCTGTAGAAAACAGTAAAACCAGTAAATCCCTCGAACAATTTGGAAGCGCCAAGAACCACACGCAGCACAAGTTAAGCAATGAACAAAGATCACGACGAATCAGAACAAGGCGGAAGAGAATCCGAAGATCTAAAAATTGTGCTACAAAACAACCTCCTTATCAATGGAAAGAGAAGAATTTCAAAAATGAATCAGAAGAATTGAAAAAAAATAGATACAATAAGGTTGGTGCAAACATTTTTTAAGGCTTTATAATATGTCTCTTGTAATATAATTAACCCCCGACCCAAAAAGAGGTGTGTTATAAGTTTGACGTGTGTATCTGTGAATCTGTCTGTGGCATCGTAGCTCCTAAACTAATGAACCGATTTTAATTTATTTTTATTTGTTTGAAAGATGGCTTGATCGAGAGTGTTCTTAGCTATAATCCAAGAAAATCGGTTCAGCCGTTTGAAAGTAATTATCAACTCTTTTCTAGTTACTACAGTAACTAGAAAACCTTCACTTGTCGGGGGTGTTATAAATTTTTAATTTACACTTGTTTAGTAGGTACTTAAAATAAAAACATTATTTCAGAAATACAGCCGATCCCAACACAAGCAAATGAACAGGCACTATTATGATGCATCGAAACGTTCGACCCGCTCGGTTAGTAAGCCGAGACACGTTGAAGTATTACTTGTCGCCGACAAGTCTATGACCGATTTCCACAATCAAGGCAACTTGGAAACTTATCTACTTACGATCATGAACATGGTACGTATCGACATATTATTAATATCGTATATTCACATTGATAAAAAAATATGTACCTACAACGTTTTGTAATCGTAAATTTAATCTTATACAGTATGATGTAGATCGTAGATATTTAAGTAATGCTTTCGCTTTCAAGTGTGAGTAAAATATTACCTACTAGCTGATACCCGCGACTTCGTTCGCGTGGATGTAGGTTTTTTTTAATTCCCGTGGGTACTCTTTGATTTTCAGGGATAAAAAGTAGCCTATGTGCTAATCCAGGGTATAATCTATCTCCATTCTAAATTTCAGCCCAATCCGTCTAGTCGTTTTTGCGTGAAGGAGTAACAAACATACACACACACACATACATACACACTTTCTCCTTTATAATATTAGTGTGATATTTTGTTTAGGTCTCATCGCTTTACATGGATCCATCGATAGGCAATTATATAAAGGTTGTCGTGGTGAAAATTGTACTAGTGGAAGAAATGCGTGCTGCGCCCGAACTCGATGTAACCACAAATGCTGATTACACCCTCGCATCGTTTTGTCGCTGGCAACACCAACTCAACCCTCAGAATGACAACGATCCTCACCATCACGATGTGGCCATCCTAGTCACGAGACAAGATATCTGCAGTCAGCACGACGCTCCTTGTAGGTATGATATTGTTTTATTTTCATTACTTAAAGGCCGATTCATACCAATTGCGTATGCAGCACGTACACGTGACACGTGCGTAGTGACGCGCGTGAATCCGTAGACATAACTGCACGCATTACGTCTACGTGAACATTCATGCCACGCAAGCGGTATGCCATGTTTCATACAGTTCTATTCATTACAACGCAATGGTATGTGCTACATCTACACTTACGCAACGCTTACGCAGCCTGTGTGAACGAGCTGTTAATCAGGAAGAAGACTAATCAATTCCATTAGCTCTTTACGTATCTATCTGTCTCGACTTCAGTGATCAATCATAACACAAAATCTATTTTAAATAACTCAATGCTTGACGATCCAATAGAAAAATCTTCAAAATGTTATTTATCGTTCATCGGTTGAATTGAAACTTTGTATGACTGTTGTTGGCACTTGCGTAATAATTTCTATCATATTATCATATATCACTATTCAAATCACAAAAATACTTCTATTGAAAGTAAACGAGAGATAAGTTTCACCTTTTTCCACTTAATTTCATTACTAGTTTATTATATGTACAAAAATATCCCTACCAGGTTAGCCTGCTTCCAT
Source organism: Maniola jurtina (assembly GCF_905333055.1). Lineage (NCBI taxonomy): Eukaryota > Metazoa > Arthropoda > Insecta > Lepidoptera > Nymphalidae > Maniola > Maniola jurtina. Next base: position 7,497,868 of record NC_060046.1, on the reverse strand, counting down.
CTTAGACTGCATCATCACTTACCATCAGGTGAGATTGCAGTCAAGGGCTAACTTGTATCTGAATTTAAAAAACTGAAATAAAACTAATTAGACTTGTGAAGGTATTTAACAGCTAAACTTAGCTTGTTTACTTAAACATGGACCAACCGATATATCTAGCATTAAACAATTGAATTAGCTGTTCGCTTGCGTGCAATAATTTGTAGTCAATTTAATTTACTGAACGTATAGTGGCTAACTGGTTACTGGTTACAACTCTATCCATCAGGCCTGGCACCCACAGTGCGATTACTGTCAAACTACACCGATGTTTAGGTAGGATGCATTAATCTCAGCTTTAACGATAGGTGGGTGGACGCTCACTTTATTTTAATACCAAACAAATGGAATAAGATAGAGCAGAAGTCATTCGTAACATACAGGTAAATGTAGATATACTTAAATTTAAATTCAAAATTTAAAAACCCCCCACACAAAACTCTCTTAAAAGTAAATAACTTTCATACGGCTGAACCGATTTTTTTTATATTATAGCTAAGAACACCCTCGATCAAGCCACCTTTCAAACAAAAAAAAACTAAATTAAAATTGGTTCATTGGTTTAGGAGCTACGATGCCACAGACAGAGATACACAGATACACACGTTAAACTTATAACATTCCTCTTTTTGGGTCGGGGGTTAAAACATTGTTTTGAAGCAAGAGAACACCTTTAATTCAAATAAAGGCAATAGATGTACCTAAGTAATATAATGTGGCATTGGAACATTAATTAATTAATTTTCCCGTAAGACTAATAATAAGACATTATTTTTCCTGAACAAAATTCAGTGTTCATACTAATTTTACGCACAATTTCTTCATTATGAAAATATCTTTATATCAATTCAGTGGTTGAGTCGTGGGAAGATGACAGACAGATGGATACATTTTTGCAATATTAATATTAAGTAAGATTAGAGGCATTAATTTTCATATTTTCCCGTGAGTGTAACGTATTGTTTTTCCTGAATAAAACTCAGGGCTCATGCTACATTTGCGCTTTTCTTCATTATCCGTTTAGTGATTGAGTCCTGAAAAATGACAGACAGACGAATTCATAAAGCAAAATATTACTTTACTTATATAAAACGCATGTCACTATAGGTATTTAACGCTTATTTCGATACAAATATTATACATTAGGAAGCAGCTAAAGATACTTACATAATTGATATTCGCAATATTTTTTGCGATCTCGAGACAAGGTCAATGGCAGGAGCGGGCGTCTGGTTGCGAGTAAATAGAGTGGTGGTGAGTAACCGCGCCGAAATAGAACACTTTCAGATGTTATGAGCCTCATCACCTGGTGCCGAGTTTTGGCAACTCATCTTGTAATACCATCTCAACGTCTAGGATACTACGCTATTACTTACTACAAAGTACAGAACCGCTAGGTACCCGGCTCACCACCTACAGTGCATAAATCATAATCGACTTAAGTTATAACAAGTGTAAATTAAAAATTTATAACACCCCCGACAAGTGAAGGTTACAGTAACTAGAAAAGAGCTGATAACTTTCAAACGGCTGAACCGATTTTCTTGGATTATATATAGCTAAGAACATTCTCGATCAAGCCACTTTTCAAACAAAAATAAAAACTAAATTAAAATCGGTTCATTAGTTTAGGAGCTACGATGCAACAGACAGATACAGAGATACACACGTCAAACTTATAACACCCCTCTTTTTGGGTCGGGGGTTAAAAAATGAAATCGCTACGTTTATACATACTTATTTATTGAAATTGTGACTGAGAGAAGGACGGAAAACAACAGAAATTTAATTTAATTTATATTTTTAAATATAAGTACAAAGTTTCTCCAATTACAGTTTTCTATTAAGTATATTAGTAACTAGCTGATGCCCGCGACTTTGTCCGCTTGGATTTAGGTTTTTAAAAATCACGTGGGAACTCTTTGTTTTTTTTTAATATTCCGGGATAAAAAGTAACCTATGTCACTCTCCAGGTCTTTAACTCGTGCAAAAAATCACGTCGATCCGTTGCTCCGTTGATTGAAAGACAAACCAATAAACCGACAAATATGTAATAGGTATCTACTTAGGCATAAGCACATTTATAGTTTACATGAATCGAGGGGAGAGTTTACCTAATGTTTTGTTGGTTTGTTTGTTTGTGGCTAGAACGCGTAGGACATCTGAAACATATCCGAAAGTAAACAAAGTTATGCTAAATACAAAATAACATAGAAATTGTAGATTAATAGAATTGTAGATTGATAGAATAACATAGAATTGTATTGTAGCATAATTTTATAATTTGTAGATATAATAGGGGTCTTTCCGTGCAAAAGTTATATAAGTAGGCACACAAAATTACAATCAGTTATAGCAATAAAAAATATGATAAAGTACCTACTTGAATGTAACTACATCCATTTTATTCATTAAATTATTCCACGGTAAAGTTTTTTACATCATTACCAAAATATCCATTCAAGTAGGTACGCAAGCCTTCCATTAATATGTAGTGCCCACCTACCTATTATATTTTTTGCTTATATTTGCAAATGGCTAACAACTGGTCGCGGTCAGCGGTCACTTCAAAGTGCCGACATTAAGGCCAAGGATGTCGACTATATACAAAATGGGCATTCACGATTTTAACAAAAGCCTATAAACATATAGCGTTACATAATTACAAGTGGTTTTCGTTCAGGCAGAGTGCTGTGTTACACAACACCCACCCACTATTACCTACGAACACTCCGTTCGGATGCGCAACAGAAGATAAACTTAGATCAGACGTGTAATTATTTATAGTAAATTACAAATGTTTTCTACACACAACCTATTTAAAACTCACCTAGATGCAGTAAACATTTAACAAAACATTCAGGCACCCAACAGACTCGTGGAAGCGGCGGGTGATGCGAAACAGACGAAATAAAATAAGCTAAGTATATTTTGCACAGCTATCCATTACCTGCCCGCCAAAGCGCTTATTTATTTGAAATCGAATCATAATAAAAAATATGTATTTTATCTTGCCAAAAGTAGGTTCACCATAAATTAATGCAGAGGTATGATCATTCCTATACAGGACATGTCTTCTACCAAAACCAGTGTATAATGAATGCAACGAGGAAGCCCAATGCCTTCGGTAAACGGTACAAACGAGTAGTTGAATGTTCTTGGAAGGCGGCAATCAAAAGACAATGAGACTGTTGATAACGGTGTCAGGCCCCAAGGCGGCTACCAGAATCCCAATGCATGTACCATTGAAATTTACAAATTGCGACAAAATTACGCACGTCAAGATTTAAGCAGTCCTATCTTATATCTTTTTTCAGAACACAGAATTTTTCCCAGCCTTTTTCATTTACCAATTTGACTACGTACTAGGTACGTATATTTCACTTTTCGAATGTTAACGTTATAGTTAGAAAAAGTCCTTCGACATGCTTTACTTTACTTAGACTTGTTCATAATAAAAGCACATAAAAGTTTAACGTACCTAACGTAAGTATCAAATATTTATTCAATAGCGTCTTATAATAATTTCATGATAGGTAGGTATTTCTTATTCATACTCAGGTGGGTCTCGACGTGAGTGGATAATAAAATACATAATATTGTTACCATATTTTATTAATCGTCATTCTGAATTGTGCGGTGAGTGGCGGACGCACGCCGCGCCGCGCTGTCTGCTGTCGCTTCGCCCACTTATCTCACCTCTGTGTTACGTTCTCACTTCTCGATGAGCCTTTTTACATAAACCCGCATACCTCAATAAAGCGTACGTATTTTATAAACGAGATTGCAATTTTATTCAAATTAACAAGCGAACAGAACAGTTATAGCAGATTAAGTAAGAATGTTGTTAAGTTGCCCAAAAATCCGTCGGCTCTTTGTGATATTCAATTTTACAAAGTGAGATTAATTAAAAACAAGTAAATTTACATAAAAACTTTTAAACAAACAGTTTTATTTTACTGCATTAATTCATCTTCCAGCCTCACATTTTACAAATGGAGATTATCCATGCGTCCCAGGATCACGAGTTCCCAATAATATCAATTTGCAATCGGCAGATAGGTCTGTACTTAATCCTCGTTGTTTAGACCTTACCTACTCAAGTAACAAAAATTGAAACGAATGAATCTGTTTAAAAAGATTTTAAGTGGGAAAGTTTGAAACGGACAGTTTGGTAGTTTTTTTTTCAAAAGAGACAATCTTTAAAATAAAAATTGATACAAAGCGATTGTATCCCTAAGATTTTGCACGAGGTGCGTGCGCCCACTTGCGCGCGCTGTTTCAAAGGTAATATATTGTTCACGAGTATGTTATCTGATTTTGGGAACAAAAATAATTGCCATAGCGGCTCTGAAAATACAGAGTGCTTTGTTATAAAGAAAAGCTCTCGGGATTCTTGCAAAATGTCTAAAAATCAATATGTACGAGTATTTAGGGCGTTTTTAAATATGAAGTACCAATCTATTTAAGTATGAAACTTAAAAGGTAGGTGGATATATTTAAAACAAATTTATAGATATGATGAGGTTATTAAATAATATCATTAGATCAATATGGTATTTGTAGAAGTCTTATTGTGAAGTAGATATTTTTTAATTTCACCATGAGTTAAGGCTATTTCCTTGAAAGTTTAAAATGAGTAAATAGTACATAAAGTTTCAAACAGGAAAAGTTTATACAGATCCTAGAAGTCGTTATAAAAAATAACCTTGTAGAGACAAATATTCAATGTTTAAAATTCATAAACCTAGTATTATCAGTAGTTAATATAAATGACTTGTTACATGTTTATGCAATCGAGTTTTTATTTCCCTACATTGCACTGTACAGCATATCAATCAATTCCTATTTTATTACACTACTAGGTAAATGATCTATACTTATAATAAAACTGTGACTGGACGATATCGGTAGATCAAATATATTGAAAATATTAGTCAGAAAAAGCATTATTTACTACCAAGTGAGAGCCCAAAACTTTTTTTTTAATTTTTGTCCGTCTTTCTGACTGTATATTATTATGTGGCTCCAACTTAACAGATTTGCTAACCTATAGCTAATACTCAGGGATAGGATTCACATAGGATAGTTTTTATCCCGAAATATTATAGGGATCAATCGGGATATGGAATAATATTTTTTGGTTGATGCTACTAAATAACTCCGTCAATATTTAACCTATTTTGACATGTTTGTTTTTCTTTACAAAAGTTTATTGGGTATCTAAGTCTAATAGAGGAGATCTAATGAATAGTTTCAGAGTAGAAGAGCGGAAATCGGAAACAGCAAATTGCTGACGATTAGTATAGTAGCTTAGTTAAAACTAGACTTTAAACCATAAAACGTAACATATAATATGTGCTTACATTTTCATGCTGTTCCCATTAGTAACAGCCTCGATTTCGGTAAAAAAATTGGTTCATTTTAAGTGTATTAGTGCAATTCAATATGAGTTTCATTATCACTCAGAAAATTTCACGAGGATTAATATTGTAATTAATACCTATATCAAAATCCGAAGCCAGGGCGGTCAGCTAGTGTAATTACTCGTATAAGTATGCATTAAATATGCAGCTATTAAACAAAGTGGTCATAAAATATTATAGCCCTAAGTGTAATCTCTTAATCTTATATTTATCCATTGTAACAGATATTGTTTTACGTTAGCTCAGACAACTTTGTGACAGTAAAAAAATTGTAGCCTATTTATTCATTTGCGTTTTAAATACTTGGGTAGGTAATATTTATCATTCATTATGTAACATAAAAACATATTAAAGCACAATTTACAATTTTTATGTAAGTATGCGTACGATATAGTTCCTACTAAGTTATAATTTTATAAGTTATACTTTTTTTGTATAATTCTAGTCGTTATTAATACCTGCAATTACATACTCAAGTTTTAATCATTTTCATTTTCAACGCCACTCAATAAGGTAAATTATAAAGAGACCTTACAAAATTGAAACCCAGACAGTGTCCAACTCGGAACACCGTTTCCTACATTGATACAACCAAAAATCGAACCAGGATGCTTATCTACGAGGCAAGCAAGCACACCGACGCAACAGAGAAACCGCCAATACTCATGTATAATTTAAATCACTGCAAGTTTTAAGCAGAAGGCTTTATGCAGTTCACGTACTAAGTGTGCCGAGTACACCAAATGGCTGTCAAAATACATGGACTATATTACGAGTATTTCAATGGGTCGCACTCAAAACTGGAATTTCTTTGGAACCGCCCGCGCCGCCGCCGGCTCGCCTCCTGGGTGAAAAATACGATTTATACTTGGGGACGCTTTACTTAAAGATTTGTGTACAACAAGAATTAACTACAATGTATACTTTTCTTTTTTTCCAGTACTTATACGTATTTTAAATTATTAATCGCAGCGATTTTTTTAATAATTTTAAGTGGACCTATTTAAAGATTATTGCGAATTTAACTTTAAATATTTTCATGGTAAATTCAAGATTACGTAGCTATAGCTATATTTAGCTAACTAGTTCGTCTAACGGGCCTACAATGTTTTAAAGTTTAAACTAAAATGGCATGTTTCAATATACTCGTAATATTGCTATCCCTTTCATAATGCTTCCAGTGGAAACGGATAGTACTAGATTTAGACCTATTAATTTATTTAATTTAAAGATCGTGTATGTAAATTAGTTGCAATGTGGCTAATTCTGAGCCACATTGTAAGTAATTTACTTATCATAACTACGACTACAAATACGCTATTCATGAAAAGTATTTCAAAAATGTATTCAATAATCCAAATTAGTGCACTGGACAACTGACTAACAAGCATTTCTTGAATAACTATATTTGTTTATATGTAATAAGTATACATAACGCGTACGCCTTATACGCCAATTAATACTCAATTAAAACTTCACACTAAATTCCACCGCACATAACTCATTCATATTTCGAAACTCACTTTTAAGCTAATTCTCACAACAGACCACCTGGGACTATATTAATTTACCCGGACTCAACACATAATTCACGACGATGTACAAATGAAAACTTAAATCAAAATGTTAAATCATTAAAACGCAATTATTATGATTGCATGTTGAAAATTACGTTTGATTGCTCCTATATGGAACCGGCAAATTACTGGTGTCTAAATATGAAGGTGAGCTCCATAAATAATAGTTCTTGACAAAAAGAATTGTAAAAATAATATTATACTTTTATATACGCTTGTAGGGACATTGCGTTCATATCACAATTCAGACCTTCAATAGAAAAGACATCAACGCGCACCCATTATTCAACGTTGCACCGTGACGCGGTGGCATAAAATGACATTCTTAATCATCACCTACAAAGAATAGATTAAATCATTTCCTATTGTTTTTAAATAGGTTGCACGTAAATGGAATAAATAAACGTATGATAAATTGAAATTGCGTGAAAATAAGTCCGATGTTGAATGTCTTTTTATGTAGTTAGACTGAGTTTACTGCTGTAGTACGTTTTGTTTACTCGAGTATATATCTTTATTAGAAGGAATTTATAGAGCTTTTCGTCGGCTTCCGCATGAGTCAGAGGCGCGTATATTATTAGCCGACTATTCCCAGCCGCGTCTGCGCTGACCACTCGCTGCTAACTGCCTTAGAACGCGTACACACTATGTTTGGACTTATAAAGAGTTATAATATCGAAACTCACGTAATATCGTACTTTTTGATTACACATATAGGCACCCTACTAGCTGATGCCCGCGACTTCGCCCGCGTGGATTTAGGTTTTTAGAAAAATACGTGGGAATTCTTTGATTTTCCGGGATAAAAAGTAGCGTGTTATTCTCCAGGTACAACTCTATCCATCCTAAAAATCGCATCGATCCCCTGTGCCGTGATTGAAGGACAAACCTACAAATAAATACACTATCGCATTTGTTATATGGATATTGATTTTGCTATTGTTATAAAACGTGAAAGTAAATGTATATTGTTTATCTAAACATAGTAGGATACACGTAGGGTATTTTTGTCCCGAAAACAAAAGATTCCTATGAGGTTATATTAAAAATCCTAAATTTACAAAACTGAAATCACGGGTAAAAGCCAGTAAGTAGGTAGGTATATTCTAAAAACAATATTAGTAAATCAAGGCACTTTATTTCAATTTGTTAAATTTATTTGAGCCTTAACAAAATATTAATACAGTGGGTACTCAAAGCATACAAAGTTGTATGTTTATTAAGCTGTCACTGATCTTCACGATGTCTAGACTAAAGTTTTCATCAAGCAGTGACGCAATCGGCAGGCGGTTCAGCTGAAGGATATCTTCGTATCGACTTGTCACAAACCAGTTTAGATTGCCATGTTGACACGCGGTCGTGCCTGTCTGAAAAATTTGATTTTGTCACGATTTTTTAGACATGAGATGCTTAGGTATTAGAAATTATCTCAGGATCGATATTATAAGTCGAAGGACTAGTTACTGAACTTATCACACCTAGAGCAACTGTCTATTACAGCCTATATTATATCAACTGGATGTAGTTATTAGAATCACTGCTCTATTATCTGCTTGTTCTATTTTATTTTCGAAAAGGCGACCTTCCTAAGTTAATTTGAAGTTTTAGGCAAAGATTCACTTAAATTTATGTGAGCTTGAATTGTACTTAACTATTGTTTCGTGGACAAATAACTGTTTCTGACTTGTTATCGGAAGAAAATTTAGGTACCTACTTTATAAGCCGTGATAACTACTAATATTTGGTTTCAAATAGATTAATGGTATGAACTGATCTTAAGTAAGGTACTTATTAGTTATTCATGCTGCGTGGCTGCTACGAACTACCACCATAATTAGTACACCATTAAGGCACTGCTACACCTGTTATCCTGTAATAGGCTACTATAACATTATTTAGTCGAGTAAATGTAGAAAACCTTTATTCAAATAACTTAGATAAACTCGGATCACAGAAATTTAAATAAGTTAATAGAAATGGTATCATCTGCAGTCTTATTACGGAGACCGCGTTATCGATTTTGAACAACTCATTCATACAAAAATGAACACTTATATCTAAAGAATATAATATTCATACATCTAAACCAAGCTAAATTAAACTGTAACTTAATGCAAATAACATTACTTTAAGAATAACGCGCAATGATGGATCATAGTCAAGTCAAACGACAGTCTCACGTTCCTTTTATACCTACTTCTATACCTATTCTGATTTCTATGACTCTGATATAATTTCACGATAACAACAACCGTTGAGTTCCTATCTACTACATGATGCTTAATTTAATAATTTCGGACATGGTAAATTAATATTCTTGTTTTTAAAATGAAGTTTATCCCTCGAATAAAAATTTATTCCATTTTCTTTCGAAAGTTCAGCACGTGCTGCAGCTATTGGATTTCAAAGATTTACTCACAGACTCACACTTCGCATTGTTAGAATATATTATACTGTCCGGCTTCCTTTTTCCCCGCTTGCTATAATATTGATACTTTCAAAAGAATAGGCACTTTCTAGTCATGCGCGTTCTACCTTAGGCTGCATCAATACTATTTTTTATGATTTCAGCCAAGCGCAAGCCTATATTGTTAACAAAATGTGTGTTGCAGCACCCTAGGCGTGGCGCACGTAGCAGGCATGTGCAAGCCGGACCGCAGCTGCTCCGTCAACGAAGACAACGGCATCATGCTGGCGCACACCATCACCCACGAGCTGGGGCACAAGTGAGTACAACTTTTTTTTCCCGACTTCACAACAGCAGAGACAGGGTTATGTTTTGACGGCTATCTGGGTAGGTATATAGCGAGGTATGTGGAATTCCTTATACCTTCGAAGCATGCCAACGGCTAAATGGATTTTAAGCAAATTAGTCTAAGCCTTGGGATGGTTATATAGGCTACATTTTGTTTTCATGAAACTAAAGGACGATTGTAAAATGATGGTAGACAAAATAATGCGTACCATATTGAGTGGCATCACAAATAAAATGATGATGTTTCTATTTTACAGCCAGCTCCGTTTAAGAATTAGGTACATAACCGTAAAGTTGATAGGATCTCTACATGTTTTTTTAACATTTAATAAACATCCAGATATGATTCAGTGCAAACCGCAGATACTGCATCTCAACAAGCGTAATATTTCACGACGATTTCATTGACCAGTTTGTTGAGAATCCAGCTTGTAGAAGTGAGAGTGATAACTTGATGACTCACTTTCTCATTTTCTATGATTGAACTAACGGTAGGTATGCGAAACGGCCAACGAAAAACTTATTGGGAGGCCTTCAGTAAAGTTTCACTTTCTATTAGAGTTGCGAATAAAAGTTTTCATATAATTTCTATTAGGTGAGTGACACAAAAAAATGTTGAGCAGTTTTTGTAGTGTGCCTAGTCATCCTCTCAGATACTATAATAATTTATTTGGGAATAGCTGATGCCCGCGACTTCAGTCGCGTGGATGGAAAATTTTTAAAAATCCCGTGGGAACTCTATAATTTTCCGGAATAAAAAGTAACCTATGTGCTAATTCAGGGTATAATCTATCTCCATTCTAAACAAGCAAATCCGTCCAGTAGCTTTTGCGTGAAGGAGTAACAAACATACACACACCGTACACACATACCTACATACACACAAACTTTCGCCTTAATAATATTAGTGTGAAGTGTGATTCCATGTCAGCAATAGGTTAACGATTGAAAAGAATTATTTTCACATCAATATTATGCTTATGCCTATGTTAGCTTATGCCTCTCAGGTTAAATTTAACTATTAATAATGCATTAGTAAAGTGTAAGGTTGGTTTTATTATCTGCACATTTTATAAGCGCCATTGTGGTTTTACAGTGAAGTATCGCATTGCGCAATAATATTCAGGGTTTAGTGCAAAACGCACGTGACTCTACTATAATCAAGGTAGGTATTCTATTTATTAGATTAAATATCATTTTCTATTAAGTAATAATGCATTATTCAATGTAAGTCTGAATGCCAGTGTAAAGTGCCATTCTGCCATATTAAGTGCCATTATGGTGTACTAGGTGCCAGTGAATTATCTCAGCGCACGATTCCGTCAGGATTTAGTGCAAAGCACACGTGACTCTATTACAATCCAGGTGTAGTGATAAGTATTTATTTAAACTGTAACTGCGTAATCAATATAACTTAAGTATACTGTTTGAAATTGAAATTGAGATATGCTTTATTGTACACCTTTATAAAAAGAAACACAAAAGTAAATTACACAACAAAAATCGTAGTACAATTTGGCGGCCTGATCGCTTTGAAGCGATCTCTGCCAGGCAACCATGTTACACAGAATATAATTACTAGTGGGAAAGGATAACAAGGAAATAAGAAATAAAATTTAAGTTATTATATTATGAGGAATACATACATGGTGCATACATAACTTGATTACTTTACTGATTGTTTTACTACGATCAAACGATCACTTACGATCAAATAAACAATATTTTCACGTAAACTTCAAAGTATAGAGTGAGGCAGTAATAATATTCGTACGGTAATATCTAATTAATTTTGACACTCAAGATATTATTGGGTATGTTTTATTTAGGATAGTTCAGTCTATTATATCAACTATTATTATTCCATGCAATGCTCGATAACTCAAAATGTTATTTAGATATGCAAATTGACTACATACTTATCTATCTATAAGCCTACGGAATCTTAAATTCAAACTTGCATCAGATTTTAACGATGCATAAATCTTATTATCTACATTAGCATTTAAGAGACAGATACAATCTCAGTTTAGCAACTACACACTCAATAGTGTACCCCCCATTTATTATGTGAGCGAGTGTAAACCCGTTTCACGATTATACCTTTCAAACTTAATTGAGATTGTAAAATATACAGCTTCATTATAAGAGAACTGGGAAGTACAATGTTCATACCTGCATGCTCGGTGCTAGCTAGCGCCAACAAAATTCTTTATTTCTCCTTCAAAATCATGAAAATTTACTTTATTGTTGCAATATCAACCAATAATTTATTGGGTTAATGCTTTCAGACATTAAATACTTTCAGAAGACCACCTAAATTTGTATATTTCCCACAAAAACAAATAAGTTTCGCAGGCAACCTTCGTACTGATATTCAGTAGAGTCAATTGAGAGAGCCGTTTATACTTTTAAAATATATTATTGTTAGGCTTTTGCTGCCGCAAGTCAGCACTTGGCAAGAGTGAATATCCTAGGCAAGCGCGTTCTTGTAATAAAAAAACGTACCGATAAAGCCGAAGATCAAAAATAGCGATCTAGAGCGCATAGCCAACAATCATCGCCTTCTTACGAAGTAATAATGTTGAACTAAAAGTTAAAACATTTTACGATGTACCTATAAAAATATATAAAGTATAAACATATGATGGACGTACCTAAGAAATAAAAAAGCCCAAAGCTTGGCGCAAAAACAAACGAAAATATAGCCTGTGTAAATTGTAGGTTGATAAACTTGGAGAAATGCACTCACGTTGCCTTAACAATGGGCAATATTAACATTATCTTCATTGTGCAGCCCACATGTAAAATTGCAATTACGTCGCTGCATCTCTCGTAAAACGGATCATTAAAACATTGCTACAGAATTGTTAATGTTAAGACCTGACAACCTTAACCAATTAAGTAAATGCATGCCTTACGTTTTAAACCAGATAATTAGGTACATGCATTTAAACATGTTTAAACGTACGAAGTCATCCTTTTAAAGCATAAAGGACCATTTTCATTAGTCGATAAGTCAATGCGAAGCAAACGGGGTTTCCACTCAAGCGGTGAAATTAATACAGCATGCGAGGACACCCCACGGGTGGCGCTAACTACTTGTACTGAAAATGAAAAATACTAGTTATAGGGCAACAATGTAAAACCAATAAAGAATGTATTTTAGAAATCTCCAAATGAGGTTTTCCATGTGCGGTCCTTATGGCATGCTTTTTGGAAATCGCCTGCACCATAAACGCGTTACTACTGAGCAATGCAAATGAGTCTTTAGAAGAACGATATTTCATTTGTTAGCGCTTCGGAAATAGTCCGACGCCGGCGTTGAATTCGGCAGCCGTTGCCGTGCGCTTCTGTTGTAGTCTGACTCATGTTTCTACGCTGAGATTATCGCAAGGACGCTGGTTTCCGAGAAACTTTTATCCGTTAAAAGTTGTTTATGAAAATCAAACACTGTTTGTTTGACTCTACGTAAGCTCTACATTTATACAAACGTGTGTACGCACTATTATTTAGATTGTTGTGTCAGTTTGATAGCCCTATTTCAATTGATATAAGGCTATCAATTAGCTACCTAATTAATACCAAACAAGGCGTAATTAAGGATTGAATTCGGCACTTAACAGAAAAATTTTCAATTTTCTCACATAATAATAAATATTTTGTATTCTTAATAAAAACAAACAAATATTAATATATTCACTGAATAGCCAATCACAAAATGATAGGAATTAAAAAGCCTAAACCTGTCCTGAAAGTTTGAAGGTTCTAGATCCTATTCATATATGTAATACTTATGTCAACGTTTGAAATAGTCTCGTCTCGTCAGCGTGAATAGAAACGTCTGAATTTTTTTTAGAAAATAGGTCAAAATATATACACAAGCATAGATGCGAGTATACCTAGGTATAAAGTATATAGTGAATATACCTACCACTTTATCAATAGGACAAGTGGTCAAACGCAACACGTATTAAAAAGTTTGTGCCTGTCTAAAACTTTGATTAGACAAATTTTAAATAGAAGATCGCTTAAAAAGATCTGAAGCAGATGTCGAAAAAATACCACATAATTTGTGGATACACATTTATACCGGTAGCCACATACTCGTAGGCTGCGATATCTTACGTTTATTTATATAAATGGCTTGTTGTTACAGTTTGCATAGAGGCACAATCTTAAACAAACGCAAGTTATGTAAGCGCTAACACGGTACAGCCAATGACCTTCTTTCGCGTAGACACACGAACGCATCACCGTACAATGCACTCGGTGCATTGACGCCGTGCTATCGGCCCACACAACACAACAGCTTCATTATATTTTTCAATTTCTTATCGTAAATGAAGAGTTATGAATGAGGTAATAACGTTCCATATGAAACAATTTGTAGGTAAGTTCTATTTGTAGAACACACTCGTTAGTGTCGTCAGTTAGTGGGCACAATCAGTATAAGTAAGTAGTAGGTAGATAAGTAACGAATACACAAATAGAAACTAATGGCGCTTCTTATCTAAGTGGTTACAAGTATAAACATATCCTTTTTGAAACATACATCAATACTTGCGACTTCGTCCGCGTGGGTTTAACTTTTTAAAAATCTCGTGGAATTTCTGATTTTCCGGGATAAAAAGTAGGTAGCCTTTTTCACTGTCCAGGTCTTGGATGGATAGGTATAGGTAACTATAGAAAACGCTCCGTTCCTCTGTTGCGATTTGATTCAAGGACGAACCAACAAACAAAGTGCACTTTGTCGCATTTATAATATCATAAAACTGTGCTATTTGTCGCCTACCACGGGAGGCATTCAAATATTTTGAAATTAAAATTAGTAGCTACAGGTAACTGTAGACACAATTAGGGACTAATTGGGAAAGTTCAAAAACATCGATCGTAATAAATAAACGTACGCAAATGTAAAACAGCGCAAGAAGCAAATAAAGTGCTATAATCAGTACTAGTGAGTGGCTTGTTTGTAAATGTAGTGAGTCAACAGTAATAAAATCAATTTTTAATAGCTGCTTTGATTTATTGACTGACGTATCACGAGTATGAGAGGTCACTGATCACTGGACGGACCTCCGTGGAGGCTGGAGCCGTGAGTTATATCGTACTAATTGTAAATAACTTCAACTTTATTTAGTAGTAAGTATTAATAATCCATACTTAATATTATAAATGCGAAAGTGCATCTGTCTATATGTCTGCTAGCTTTTCACGGCCCAACCATTCAACCGATTTGATGTTTGGTACAGAGTTAGCTTACATCCCGGACGGACATAGGCGACTTTTTATCTCGGAAAATTATAGGATTTCCACGGGATTTAAAAAAAACTTAAATCCACGCGGATGAAGTCGAATAATAAATAATAAATAGGTATACAATTCAAGCAAATCTCAACATATCCGTGGTCTCTACCTATTTTGTATGTTATCAGTAAGATAAGAGCATGTAACAATTGTGTTGTTTCGACTGTTTCGTGTAGCTAGATAAACTGAAAGTATCACTTCCTCAATAAACACCGCAGTGCGTCCTAAATCATTATCATCATCAACAGCGTAATGTACACCTACAATAAGTAATCTGCTTTGGAGCACTTACATAATATTATAGGTACTTAAAATTTAATGCACTTTGGATCACTTTGAACTTACCTAAATAAGCGTTATCACTTCTAAATAAGGACAATGAAAAAGACCGTATTTCCTATTTTGAATGATCTCTCGCAAGTTATAATGCCTTTACATTGTCTTAATTTTTACAGTATACCTACCTACTCCTATGTGTCAGATCATATCTACATAATTAATTAGTCCTCACCCAATCAATTTTCACTTTATAATATTTGATACTAAGAAATTTAATTGTTTCTAGCTTTGGTCTTTACCACGACACTGAGAAGATAGGGTGCAACCGTCGGGAGGGCGCAACGCTTCACATCATGACGCCTATCTTTGAGGCGGACACCATACAAGTGGCCTGGTCTAGATGCAGCAAGCGGGACGTCACCAACTTTTTAGAGTAAGTCCTAAATATAATATCGACTAAAGGAGATCGCATGTAGCCGTGAAATGAAATGTAAGTGAAATGAAATGAAAATTTATTTATCATATTATTTAAGTTTGAGTTATATAAATATTTAATTATGAGTTTCATGGAGTCCTGGTCCCTAAATTAGGACAGCCCGTATTATAGGGGCCAGTGCCTTCCCATACAAATGTATATAACTAAGATTGATTGAAATCAAATAAGTACGAAATTAAAAATAATACAAATTGTTATGTAAAGTTTGATATACGTATGTGTGTGCGTGTGTTTGTGTTGTTGTGTGTGTGTGCTTGTGTGCGTATATGTCTATGTGTTAAGGTAAGATTGTATCTGATTATGTGTGAGAGTGCATTTCATAGTAGGTAGGTATTGAAAATGCGAGTAACTTTAGCAGCACCTCCCTGGCGCAGCGATACCGACGCGACAACCGCCAGACCAATTGGCCCAGTTAAGTTTGTACTCGAAAAGAATATTAATATGTTGTCGCTTGCCTTTTCAATTAAATGGAAATTGGCAGAACAATGGCCGTACTTTGAGAGGCTTCAGATGATATAAGATAGTCAATTCGCATTTTTAAAACTTAAGAAATATTTTTCGCTTCCATATATTATATATTTAGGTTCATTACTGTACCAATTATTAAGTATCCAAGTTGCGTCGAAAGGCTTGGACATAAAGAACGCGTGACGGAAACGTATCCAACACGACACCTAGAAGGGTTGTACTCTACGTCTTTCCCTAGATAGCTGCCGTCGCGCGCCCTTTTTTTCAGCATATTCTGCCGTGCTAATGCCATCGCGCGTTTGTCCAAACTTTATTGGCCTCTACTACGAGTATATGCCATCAAAGATAGTCCTATATACTCAAAGATATTCCTATATCAAGATAGTCCTATATATTATATCAAAGTATCATCAAGTTTTCAGACCCGCAAACAAGTAGCGTTTAGTAAATTATAAAGTAAAATACATACTCGTAATTGCACCTTATAGTTCACAGCCTTGTAGAAGTGGAAGAAATCTATATTAGAGATCTAAATTTCTTATATTGAGAGATACTGTTCCAATACTTCATTTATCTATACTAATAAATAAAATTGGAGTGTCTGTCTGTAATTTCAAAATAACTACCTCATATTAAGCTCATATGGTTATTTGAACGATACCATAACTGAATCACACGTTTTTAAAATTTTTGTCTGTCTGTCTGTCTGTCTGTCTGTCTGTCTGTCTGTCTGTCTGTTTGAAAAGGCTAATCTTTGGAACGGCTGAACCGATTTTGACGGGACTTTCACAGGCAAGTAGAGGATGGACCAGGGCGTAAAATAGGCTACTTTTTTAACCGACTTTTAAAAAGGGAGTTGTGTTTTTCTACCTATGTACACCGAAATCTCCGTGATTTCTGAACCGATTTGCGTCATTTCTTTTTTAATCGATAGAGGAACTTTGCGACATTGTTTCATAAAAAATTTGGAGTCCAACTCCTCAATCCTGATGCTGCAGGGGATCTGACCAATCCACGCGGGCGAAGCTGCGGGCATCAGCTATCTACAATAAACTAATTTATTTTTTGGTTTAATATAAATAATTTTTTGGTTTAATATAAATAAGTAATAAAATTAAATACTTATCATAAAGTGTTCGCTCGTTAAATAAATATTTATTTCTTACCTGCCTATGCCTATCATTCATCCGATTGAGTTTAAACTCAATCGGATTATCGACACTTGCGTAAATCGTGGCATCAACGTACAATAAAACCAAATCGAAACGGAAAGTGCCGCGAATCAGCCGCTACCAATATTATAAATGCGAAAATGTGTTTGTTTGTTGGTTTGTCCTTCAATCACACCGCACTAGAGCGCCAGATTGACGTGATTTTTTACATGGATATAGTTAAAGACCTGGAGAGTGACATAAGTAGCCTATTTATTCCGGAAATTACGGAGTTACGGGATTTTTAAAAACCTAAATTCACGCGGATGAAGTCGCGGGCAGCAGCTAGTATTGTTTTATTTTTTAATTACAAATGACATAAATATCTTTGATATTATTAGCCATTTATCATAAAGCGCCCATTATATCAAAAAGAAAGAGAATTAATTAGTTGTCGTAGAAACAGGCATCGCGCCATTTCTATCGGATAGATACATTCATCTGAAAAGGTAGATATTCCATTTTACATATTTTAATTAATTTAAAAGGCGATAAAATTGAAAGTAGGCCTGCGAGCTGCGAGCTTGTGAATTAATACTGTAATTACTTATGCTATAACACCGGACGTCGTTAAACTAGTTCAAGCTAACTTATGTAGGTACGTAGATACAGATGGAAAGTCTAACTTAGTCAATTAGAAGTATGTAGAATAATTTGTTTGCGCGATGGTATGACAACCTCTGTTTTGTAAGGTTTAAAGTACATACGATACTTTAAGATTGTTATTAGCGACATAGTGAGGCCGGCATATTCCAACGCAACACAGGGTACTTTTATAATATAGGAAACAACACAATATGTCTCTGAGTCGTAATAAATCATCAGAGCGATCTCCAAAACGCGCGATTTTGATGACGAAAGCGTTCGGGGAACTCAATTGATACAGTCGTCTAATTGCTGATCGCTGATGTAAAAGTATCGCGTGTGTTTTGGCCCTTAGGCGTGTAAGCATTTTCTTTTTTCTGTTAGATTGATAACAATTTGTTTCTTTATTTTAACAGTGCGGGATTAGGCGAGTGTTTGAGCGATAGACCGTCGCAAGAAGAACCATACGTATACCCCGAAGTACCACCAGGTAAGATTATGGTATAGGATTGTTCTTTCACGTTTTGGATAAATACTAAGTGACGCACTATAACTCAGCCATCGCCACTCTTGCCGAGGTTGAGCTGGCAAATGTTTATAAAAAGACAAAAACCAAGCAGTTGGAAGATGCGTTTGCTTAGGCTTGTAGCTATAGAACAGATAATACAGTAGTCGCAAAACAAATGTCCGATCTCAAGCGGCAAATGGCGATCTGTTTCATCGCCCCGCTCACCGCTGCCTTCGAGGCCGCAGCTTTAAAGGAACCTATCCATTGAAGCCAATGACTTTCTAAGCAAGGACATCGCACTGGCGCGCATAACAAGGGACCAAGTAAGTGTGCTTATACTCGGTGTAAGCACACTTTCTTCATTAGTCGCATGTTGACTGCAAAGCTGTCAAGACGCCTAAATGCGCGATCAAAAAGTGCCAAAATAATACGTTAACGACGCAGAAAAGAGATGGTGTGACTTACCACCGGTAAGTTAATTTTATTTACGTAAGATAACATGCGAAAAAGTATAAAATATTTAGTAAAACCATTGAAAATACTAGAAATATCTAAAATTATTTACAATGTTCCCATTCCTTTCTCTCACGCACATCGGAAAGAGACAGATGGAAGGGCGCGTCACGAATGTCGGAAAAACAAAACTGTGGAGTAGCTTTTTTTTTGTTCAATGTAAAATCTATTGGCCATTATTGTATCACATTTATTTTATTACTAGCGGAATAGCTCTCAGCGCGCTTTATATAGCCACGGACGCTCAGGCGCGAGGCGTGTATCTGTACGTTAAAAATGTTCGCCGTGATTCTTTAAATTGACATAACTTTTTTATTTATGAACCGATTGACATGAAAGAAACACTAAATGTTAAGTGAAGCTTACTACAATATATTAGTGACAACCGTATCTAAATCGAATAAGCCGTTTCTGATATTAGCGTGCACAAACACACAGACAAACAGACAAAAAAAAAATTTATTACAATTTCGGGTTCGGCATCGATAAAAAAAAAGTAGCAGGGGTTGTTATTATTAACAACCCCTGCTACTTTTTTTTATATATTTCCATTGTACAGACACCACTTTTCTACAATTTTATTATATGTATAGATAGATCTTTTGACGACCTCCAGTGCGCAGTGGTAACGCGGTGGATTTGTATGACGAGGGTCCCGGGTTCGATTCCCGGCTGGGCCGATTGAGATTTTCTTAATTGGTTTAGGTTGGCTGGTGGGAGGCCTTTGGCCATCTTGATTCAAGGCCCATCTTGAATCCGCCATTTTGGTTTTATCCCCCTTTCAGCTCCCTGTCAATTGGATGAAGTTCTGAGTGACATTTGTTCGAGCACCCCCCACCTATCTTCAATACCCTGGCCGTGCTCCTCACCGAAATCCTCAATCATCAGCTCTATCCATATTTTTCCTCCAAATCATTTTTTGTCCTCTATACGAAACCATCGGTAAAAAAAAACATACAAAATTTTACAGAAGAGGTGATCAAATGAGTCAGTCAGTCAGTCAGTCAGTCAGTGAATCAGCACGAGCAGAATAGTATATAGTATAGATATAGTATAATAGTTTCATATTTACAAAAACGAAAAATCTCTCAAAGAAATAACAAAAATTAATAGTGCTACACTACTCCATTCCATTTTTTGTTCAAGTTTGCTTCTAAAATCACCTTATTCAGCTTCGAGTGCAATAATCGATTTACATTGCGGCTTAATCAGTGAGGTTAGTTTACAGGACTTGAATGTTAGCGGGAATGTATAGCAGTTATATAGTTAGGTATAGAATGTGAGCAGTTGAAGCTACATAAGGTGAATTTAGAAACGTGTGCCATGTTTGGGCTCTTGTGTTGTATGCCACGATGTGTCCATGCTTAGAAAGTCATTGATTGAAGCAGAACGGAGCGAAAACATACCTATTCATCTGATCAATCAGATTCCACACAAAATGACACTAAATAAATAACACCTTAGCTCTCAATAGTACGGGGCACATCTCCGCGTATTGGCTATTTTGTGCCTTTTCGTAGTGCCATACCAGCACAATGCACTTCGCTAGCTAGTGCCACAAAGCTTCGAGGCATTGAGGAGATCGGCTGGTAAAAATGTGCCATTTTTAAGATTACTGTTCTGTAATAGAAAATTTAGGTACTATAGCCCCTAAATTATTTGATAAGACATTGTCTAATTATCTCAAAATATTATGTAATCATTAAAAATATTTACTGTTTAGGCGTAACATTCGACGCGGCGTCTCAGTGTCACCTGCAGTTTGCAGAAGCAGGAGCAGAAGCGGTAGTGTGCGCGAAGCCGGCGGAGCTGTGCGAGCATCTGTGGTGCCTCGTCAACAACACCTGCAAGACCATGCTGCGGCCCGCTGCGCCCGGGACTACTTGCGGAGAGAATATGGTAAACATCGTGGCCAACCTTTTTTCTGATTGTACCACACGTTTCATTATTTAATCAAAATAGGACGACCTGCCTTGAAATCTTTAAATCTATTTTAGAGTCGAGGTTTAGATCGATGGTGCCTAAATTGATAGTATAGTCTCGATGCTCAGACCAATGTTTTTTTTTTTTTTGTTGTTGTGCCTCTTACAGATAGAAACCTTAATAATTGACCCATTTAGCTATCATACCTAAACATTTCACTACCTACCTATAGAAGGAAAAGCATTGATCCTATTCTCCATTGCAGTGGTGTCAGAACCTAACATGCGTGGCGCGGACACCATCGCCGGTGCCGCGCAACGGCGGCTGGGGGCCTTGGAGCGAGTGGAGCGAGTGCTCGCGCACGTGCGGCGCAGGCGTCTCCACGCAGTCGCGCGAGTGCAACAACCCCGAGCCGCTCAACAACGGAAACTATTGCATCGGGGACAGAAGTCGGTGAGTTTCAATTTAAGACCTGAAAAGTCACAACGAAGCTATGTAAAGAATGAAAATCGACCAATCAGAGCGCACCGAGAACGTAGACGACCCACACCCCACGCCACTAATGCGCTCTGTAGTTTGCTTGCACATTGCACGTCACGCTGCCGCTGCCCTTCGTGAGGGTTCCAAGCTTCCCGAAAAAGACATCTATAGCGGTATTTATTTCCTGGACGCCACTCTGCTCGTCGCACTGCTAAACGTCATAGGTGGGTGTTTACAGGTTGGACGATACGTAGCATCACTAGCCAGCCACTAGCCAGCCGTCAGAATTCGTCAGCCAAACGTCCTTACCACTTTGCACATCTCTGGTGCAAAGGCATTAAGTATTTATACTGACAGCTCTAAGAACTCTACAATATAATATCTCTGGTGCAAAGGCATAAAGTATTTATACTGACAGCTCTAAGAACTCTAGAAAAAGTTGTACCTAGTTGTAGAATTGTTATATTTAAATTATACTATATAGGCATGCTGTTCCATTCTCATATCGAGCGACTCTCAAGGTATAAATTGCTTGTATACGTCTTATTTCCTATAGGTAGCTATATGTATATTGTATGTAGGTATTATGTGAGTTACCCTTGGTTTTAATTGCAGATACAAAGTATGCAACACGGATCCGTGCCCTATCAATGAACCGACGTTTAGAGAAGTGCAGTGCGCGAGGTTTAACAATATGCCGTACAACAATGAAACTATCGCGGAATGGATACCCTACATAGATCAAGGTATACACTAATTATCGTAAAGCCTTGACAATACTACAATTTGTAAAACTTCCAAGTAACACTGACGAAGCACTTAAGTGATGGCTCGTACGGGCGCTCCTTAGTATGAAGATCTACATACAGTTCCTTCATTCTTGAACAAACTTCAAAGAGCCGCGTTGAACATTGTAGCTGATGCTGTTCTACACAATCTCTAAATTAAACTAACAGTTCTAAATCCCTTTCATAATGCTGGAAAGGATAACACCAGACCAGATTAAGATCTGCCAATATAGTTTACAAATTGGTCACATTAGCACGTCACAAGAGCCAATGTCTAATCATCTTTATACCTTACTAGCTGATGCCCGCGAGTTCGTTTGCGTGGATATAGGTTTTTAAAAGTCCCGTAGGAATTCTTTAATTTTCCAGGATTGAAAAATAGCCTGTGTGTTAATCCATTTATCTCCATTTTTTTCAGCCAAATCTGTCCAGTAGTTTTTGCGTGAAAACTTACAAATATACACACATACACACAAATTTTGCATTTATAATATTAGTGTGACTTGTTGTAGATAAACCGTGTGAGCTGCAATGCGTGCCTCGGAACAGAAATGATATCGAAATGATTGGAGTGTTCGTAGCTGACGGAACGCCTTGCAGGCAAAGCATCGGCGCCAGGGATATGTGTATTGCCGGTTAGTGTATTAGAAAAACAGAAATACATATGATATACGTATAAAATAAAATAGTTAAGAGATCAGTGGACTTCGTCTGTGTTGGTGTTAGCTGGCGGGCGTGCTCTGCCTTTTTGGAGTGTTTTTTTTTTTGTTAAAACTGACTGGAAAGTGCTCTAAGGGGGTGCCGTGCGTATGTCGGCGAGCGCCGGCACAGACGGGGTCCATACTTGTATAGTTTAACTAACTTGTTACAAATAACTACAAACTTGACATTGGCAAATCTTTGTAAAGCCAGACGACAGAGAAAAAAAAAGAGATCAGCGTATAGAGTATCATATTTGATAGGTATATCGCCCGTGGAGGAGGGCCATGCCTTCCTGCAAGCTAAACTTTCTATTAGTTTTCGTGTTACTTTTTAATTTTAAGAAATAAGAAATTTCGAAGTCAATTATGCTGAAATTCTGGCTGAATTCTTAGTTGAAGAGGGAGGAAGAGGAGTTGAGGGCGGCTTGGGAACTCCCTATATCCTAACCATGTATCTCCTCTGCTCCTACCTGTAACCTATCAGATTTAGAACCTAAGGATTTTCGGGTGCAAAAGTATTTCTGGGTGGTTATAAAAAATTGTTTACCGGAAATGCCTGATACATCGTTGTCCTAGTATTTTATAAAAATAGTAGATATTCGAGGAAAATATCGTATTCTGAACGTGAAAAGCTGCTGCCAAAAACTTTGAATAGAAAACATTTAATTTTCTGTTTTTATTGATTTCCTGGTGTCTGACATTCGGGGCTAAGATACCTAATCCCAGGAAAATCAACATCACCTGATTTAAGAAAATGAAATAAATGGTGATGAAAAATACCTATTGTTAGTAAACCTGCATCCGTGAAAGTTCTCCATAATGTTGTCAATAAGGTGTGAATCTTGTATCACTTGGCCAGCATGGTGGGCTACGACCTACCCTTTTGATTTTGAGAGGAAACCCGTCCTCAGTAGTGGGCCGGTAATGGGTCGATGATGACGATGCATTACAACTTTGAGGAGATACGGGGCCGTCGTTTGTTTGTTCTAGCCTTTCTAATAAAACATTTATTCAGGTGTCTGCTACAAAGTTGGGTGTGACTGGATCGTGGATTCCGACATAGAAGAAGACGAGTGCGGAGTTTGCGGAGGAAACGGATCAGAATGCAAAACTGTGCAGGGCATTTATAACAAGGACACAACAAGACAATCTGGATTTAGTGAGGTACCTAAAGAGTAAAAAGATCACTAACTCTAAGACCTATAAAAACTTACTTTAACTTTGCTTAGACTTAGTAGTAGGTGCTGGTTGCAGATCACAACCTATCCAAGCCATATGCATCTATTAATTTTCCATAGTTTAAGCGAAAATCGAATTTGTGTTATAATCGAAAAATGTTGTTTTTGTGTTAAAATCGAAAAATGAATTTGTGTTAAATCGAATAATCGAATGTTTGTGTTATATAGTGGTATATAAATGCGGATGACTTTATCAGCATGCATCGAGATCTCGTAATGTGCCATTAATATTCAGTTTTAGGTATAAATACTTCAAAATTATTATTTGCGGTTATTAATAAAATACATTCAAAACATATTTAATAATTAGCTCATAAAAGTTTTAAATCGAAGTTGAAATCTGTGTTAGGCGGATGAAATATCTACGTTTGTGATGCAAATCGGGCAAACCGCCAAGAAACGCAGACTAATAAATTTGGCAAATGATAATAACAATGATATTTTTTGATCGCTTTAATTTATATTGTTAATGAACCATGTTTTCATAGGTTGCCGTGATACCCGCTGGTTCGAGGAATGTAAGGATTCAAGAAAAGGTCAGCCCCGGAAATTATATTTCTATTGGCAGCGCGAAATCGAGAAAAATATATTTGAATGGAGCACGGTATGCGATATTTTAATACCTCCTTATTAAAACTGTTACAAGTAAAGGTATAATTTTTATGAAAAATGTTATTATATAAATTTCAGAAATGCTACACTGACGGAATATTTCGTAGCGGGAACCCAAGCGATCTACGAGAGAGATCGCGATTGGGAAAAAGTTCGAATTTCCGGACCCCTCGCGGAGGATATTAAAGTTTATGTGAGTTTACTAATATTAATTTAGTATTTTAGAAAACTATGTTAAGTCAGAAAAAGACCTAAGTGGTGTCGTATGATGAAGTATGATTGGAGAATAATAAAAAGAGAATTGGAGAATATTCTGTGATGACAGGGTGGGGGAGGATGACTTGCCCTCCATTTGGACAGCTTAGGACGATCTTAGTTGCGCGACACAAATAATAATTCGTAAAAGTATGAAATTATAAAGCAGCGCGAAGCTGCCGATTCAAATGTGGATTTAACTAGATTTTGCCGTTTGCAGCAACGTATCTTCCGCGGCAAGCACCGCAACCCGGGCGTGGTGTACCAGTACACGGTGGACCAGCCCCGCGGCAAGCGCTACGCCTACCGCCTGTCCGACTGGTCCGCCTGCTCCGCCACCTGCGGCCACGGCCGCATGCATCGCCACTACACCTGCGTCGACGATCACCAGCGTAAGCGAATCTACTTCTAGCTCTGGTTTCTCTATCTCTGTCTCTCTCTCTGCATCGTATTACTGAAGATCGTGACCCATTTTTTTTTCTCTCTCGTCTGGCTTTACAAAGATTAGCCAATGTCAAGTTTGTAGTTATTTGTAACAAGTTAGTTAAACTATTCAAGTATGGACCCCGTCTGTGCCGGCGCTCGCTGACATACGCACGGCACCCCTTTAGAGCGCTTTCCACTTTCCAGTCAGTTTTAACAAAAAAAAAAAACACTCCAAAAAAGCAGAGCACGCCCGCCAGCTAACATCAACACAGACGAAGTCCATCGTGACCCCTTTCCACTATTAATATACTGGAAGGAGTTTCCTGTGAGAGAGAGTAACGTGCTTTCCGAGGAGGTACGGAGGAAACGAAAAGACCTCAAGAGTCGGTCACTCCTTCAGTTTCTGACTTGATTTAACATTGCTTAACAAACTGAAATCAATGATATTCGTTGTCACAACTAGGCCACACGTCGCTCGGTTAACTATCTTAATAATAATGTTCTAGCCGGATTTTGGCCACGGCAGCTAGTCTAAATGGAGACTAGATATTATAGGACACAATTAGTGTGTCGGCAAACACAGGTGCACATTAACTCTCTCCTATAGTCCGATCGAGCGAAGGATCACTACTTCACGCTCCTCGAGACACAGAGGAGTACCACCGCCTACAATTCCCATCTTCGGGCTGCTACTGAATTTTTTTTCGACAGAAATAAGAAATTACGCCGAACGTTGATTTTATCTGAAAAAAAGATCTAAGCTAAGTTAGAGTGCTTTCACAATACTAGCGGCGCGACGTCCCATTAAATAATTCTGAGACAACGCATCATGAGTCTTTTCATTGGAATCGCTTGGAATTCGACGTCACACCGCAAATATTGTAGAAGAACCCTTACTCTCATAGCCTCCCTAAAGTTTTACTTCAGAAAAAAAAGATACGAATTGAGAACTTCCTCCCTTTTGAAGTCGGATAAAAATGTAATGGTGGTATTGGTCGTCAGGTGTGGTGGAGCTGTCGCAGTGCTACCACATGGAGCCGCCGCGGCACGAGGCGCTGCTGCAGCTGTGCCGCCAGCCCGCCTGCACGCACTGGTGGGTGGGGCCCTGGCAGCCCTGCGCACCCTGCCACATGCCGGTACGCCTACCTGATTATTGACCTTACTTCATCATCCGATCTACCATCCTACTTCTTCACTTCATTATTGTTCCCTACCATAACTGCGGATGTCATCTTTGTGTAACATGAATCAACAATTAGTATTAAAGGAGAACACTGTCGCCTAAGGCACAGGTCTTATACCTAGTTTAGGGGCAGTTGATTTTCTCTGTGTACATACCTACCTTTCATTTAATAATAAGTATTCTTAAAATTTCTTAAAATTAAATTTCCTTTTTCAAAAAACCGGCTAACTGCAAAAGGAGTTTGTGAGTTATCGCCAAAAAAACAGTAAATAATTTATAAGAAGTGATGTTTCTAAAACAATTTGCTACGTACCTAGGATCAATTTAAAAACTAAACAAAAAGCGTACGTAGCATTTCTCTTTTTAAGTTTCATCAATTTTGAAAATTCCCATATTGTTTTAGCGATAACTCAAAAACTACTTTATATGCAATAGCAGCTTTTTAGTAATATTAAAGGTGTAGAAAAATACATAAGATTTCTATTGTCAACAGGGCGAAGAAGCGACTAAACAACGGAACGTCCACTGCGTGAATAAAATATCAAATAACGTCGTAAATGATGCAGAATGTGATTTGGCGATAAAGCCCGTGAGCGCGATTCGGTGTCCCGACGTACCAGCCTGTTGAACACGGCTTGCATGAAATATGGAACCCATGGTAATGAAAATAATTGAAGAAAAACAAACTCCGATACATAGATATGACTAGACCTATAACCTGAAAGGAATGAAGAAAATGAGACAGTATCAGCAGACAAGTTTGACCTGTCACCTCAAAAGTACAACGATCATTTCCATGCATATCTAGTGTATGCACTTATTATTATCTATTGCTGGAATGCATATTTATGAGCGATTACTCAACTGACGTCCACCTGAGGTGCGCTGAATCGAGTAAAAACGCAGTTCTACATTTAAAACATATAGGTAGCGAATAATTGCGCTTTGTTTCGACGCGGCTCCGAGCCTAGTGAACGGTAGCCTTTACGAAAGGGAAGTTCAGCGAAAATATTTAAGAGGTGATGTCTGATATGCACGAAAAAAGTGTAATAAACTTTACGGTTGAATTGAATGTAACGAATGGGTGATTATAAAAATATTTTATCTCGCAATATGAAAGAAGCCCATCGAATAGGCATATTCACTTAGTAAGCCCTCGAATACGATCACTTTGTGGAGACGTGCGAATCTCGCAGGATAAGTACATTGAACAAAACTCTGCAATTACCACTTACTGCCATATTATTTAAGTAAAATATAGTTTAATATAGTCTTCGCTTAGTTTAAACGACTAATAAATACATAAATCTGTAACAGTATTAAAGTGGTGTATGTATTCTCTCATACAGACAAACGTGAAAATGTTAGTAGATACTAGATACTATGAAATTTGGACCAAAAATATTTTAGAATTCAAATTCACGTTGCCATAATCGCGGTTACTGCCAATATGACACTTGTATAATAAGTATTTTTAAGATTTACTAATAAAATAAATTCATATTTTTATACAAATGAATGTTTGTATGATTGTCGTAGGAATAAAAGTGTATTTTTTGTAACTATCGAAATAATAAAATCTGTAAGAATAGCTAGTCAGCCGTATTTTTTTATACTGTCGTATTCATAAAAAGCTTCGATCGGTTTACCTAGCGTTTCTAATCCGGACTACTAAGCATTGCAAATTCTTACCACTAAGAAAAACCAATTGTTAATAAATAATAATTATTATTACTTTGTCTTTTGGGTTGTATTTTTATTACATTTTAAATGCATTTATATTTATTAATTTACATAATTAATATTGTTTTTAAATGTCAACTAAAATTTAAAACATAATATGTAAAGATATTGTTCATATTTTAATCATAATAGATATAAACCTTCTTTAATTTAAAATCTTGCTAAGTCAAGTTGTGAGTAGATTGTAAAGCTATGCAAAAATTAAAGATGTGATATCACAAAAATCAGGTGTATGTGGGGAAAACACGAAATCATCATAGCTGCAAGGCATTTACCGAGTGCGTGCATTTTACTCCATGTCAATAAATAATTACGTGTATAAAAATAGTGAATTTATCAATTGCCTACAATTATTGGAACAAATGCCGATATTTATTATTAACAGTGTTGTTTGTGTCCTTTACATATTTCAAGTGATAAGCATAATTACTATAATAGCGTAGTATTTTTATTTATCTTTATACCTAACTAATTATTTAGGTGTAATCTTGTACATGAGTTAACTGATGTTTCGGTTCTAAGATTCGTCAGGAAACATATTCGTCGATCGATTGATACACAATTTTAATTTTCAAAGTGTTTGGAACTAACCTCTAGCTACAATACGTAATAATTTTATACACTGGTTTAATTTATTTTACATATTTAAAATATATCACAGGCATTAGAACTGTAATTACAATTGTGTATTTAATTTAGAGATGGCCAATAAAAAGTGCATTGTTTTAAATTGTTTTTGTTTTTTTTTACTCCATCCTCCAGTATTATGAGGCATTCGCTTGTATAAGGCCTATAGTACTTGAATATATTTAGCATCAGCAATTGACGATTTTTGGACGCTGCAAACGTTTCATTCCGTACATAACGTTTGAACGCCAATTGCTTTAGAGTATCTTTCTTTTTGTAATCACGTTCAAACACAACAAGTAGCTAAAAGTCGCGATGCAGTCTTTAGGTATGTAATTGCTAAAAATACCGTGTGTTTTGGCCCTAACACACAAAGATCATCTATAATAGGCTAAAGACTCAAATATGAGGATTCGGTCTACGAAGGCTGTTGGAAGGTAGAGGAACTAAAAAGACTAGTGTAACTTTTCAAGTAAACTGTGCGTAAATCTGCCATTTAAATTAAGTCCCTTTCCCATCCATACTAAACTAAGCTTTGCCGTAGGGCTTAAGTGTAACTTTTCAAGATAACGTCAACTATGCATAGATCTGAAATTATTAGTAACGAGAAAGGGAACGGGTTTTGCCTTCCCTTTCTCGTCCGTAATTTCGTGTCGTCATTTGATAATTCCATGGGTAGGAACTAAATACCAGATTTACACGCACAGTCAGCGTTAACTTGAAAAGTTACATCCAGGATTCAATACTCACCCTATTCATTGGAAAGATAATATGAAATATTATATTCGCATTAGCAGGATCAGCACTAATTTTTCGAATTTCGCTGTATTAACTATCGCACTTATAAGTAGATACCTAATGTTTAATTTCATACTATGTATAGTGCTTGTATAGTGCTATTTCAATGAATGATTACGAAGATCGTTCATCGTTAAAATGATAAAATTATTCGGAGGTAGTAAGTACAAACACGCATATAGTACTTAAGATTTTATTCTTAATTTCTCTTAACTTAAAGTTTGTGACACATTGAACAAATAGCATGTAACAATCACAGAGGAAATATAGAGATCTCAAAATTTGTGTCCATGAACATTAAACTTTCAAAACTTTAAGGAATGTTTGTCTAATGTTAGCTAACATCCAACTTCGATTTCAACGTAACAGAAATAACTAATTCTTTCAACAGAAATTCCCACAATCATATGCGGAAAATTATTTTATTCACTATACTAATAATTTTGAATTTTGTTACAAAATCTTTGAACATCAGAATAAGTTTTAAAAATCTATATGCACATAATATTATATTCATTTGCCACAAAATGTTTCATAAAATACTCTTTTTTTTAATTTTTATGGTTTCGTACCTCAAAAGGAAAAATGGTATCCTTATAGGATCACTTTGTCTGTTGTGTCTGTCAAAAAAACCTATAGGGCATTTCCCGCTGCCATTTATTTAATTTTACCCCATCCGTTCTTAATTATGGGTATACATAAAAATTGTTAAGTCCTATAGAAACTTATTTTCTGAATATAAGTTCTTTATTTAGAAAATAAGTTAACTCATTACAACAAGAGTAATTCATTATAATATAATGAATCTTGTGGTATGGGTAAATCAAAGTCAAAATCATTTATTAAAAGTAGGTACTATTGTACTTGTTTTGATGGTCAGAATTGTTAGATTTATAAGATAATTAATTACGTAAACTTAAAACTAAAGCTACGAGGGTTCCAAACGCGCCCGGGTCTGAGTATATCAGGTAAAAATCGTACATTTTTGCCGTAGATAAAAATAGTATGTGTTGTTGGGTTTAATTAAATAAATATATCAAAAAGTCACTAGCGCAGAACTGATCTATACATATAATAAAATTGTAGAAAAGTGGTGTCTGTACAATAGAAATATAAAAAAAAGTAGCAGGGGTTGTTATTATATCGATGCCGAACCCGAAATTGTAATTTTTTTTTGTGTGTTTGTGCACGCTAATATCAGAAACGGCTTATTCGATTTAGATACGGTTTTCACTAATATATTGTAGTAAGCTTCACTTAACATTTAGTGTTTATTTCATGTCAATCGGTTCATAAATAAAAAAGTTATGTCAATTTAAAGAATCACGGCGAACATTTTTAACGTACAGAGTATATGCTGCCCGAAAAGTCACTATTCCACGCGAACGAAGTCGCGGGCACAGCTAGTTCTCAATATAATTAATTTTATTTTAAATTATCTAATTGTGCATTTACAAAACATTTTGTGGCATATATTCTATTCATGATATAATACTATAGGTAGGACACAAATACATAATATAAATATGTAGTCATTTTCCAATATAAAAATTGACCATTTAAAATAAAGTTTTACTTTTCTTAAAGAGCTACTATGTAGTACCATAAAACATCTAAGTTTAAGACGGATAAAAGTGCAATGGTGATTATTTGTCTCTTTCTCCATTTGCCGCTTTTTTCTTCTGAAAGTTAGAAAATAACTACTTTATAAAAAATTATATATTTAAACAATATAATCAGATAAGTTTCCAGTTATTTATTTCTGATTTAAAGTAATACGATACATATTTTGACAGCTAAGATGTTCCAGAGTCCTTCGACACGGTGGCCTCGGACGATACATCAAAACGTATACTTTTCTTTTTAGTGCCATATCTCTGAAATATCATGGACAAAGTAAGAAACAAAAAATACATAAATTAAAACTTAGCACAAAACTAAAAATATAAAACCTCTTTTTATGTATAAGGGGATTTTACCTTCACTTTTGATTGACATAAAAAACATCACTTATTCTTAAAAATATTTAGGATACGACCTTGCTTATGCACAACTAGTTTAAAGTTTAGCCAAAACTGAATGATCACTGTAGTGTCTAATTTGCAGGGGTCTGGAATTTCATTGGCATGATCACACAACAAAGGGGGTCCTGCGTCTTGGAGTGCTTAGAGGGTCTAGAATGTTTGAGGTTGTTCCTACTGGGGGCCATAAAGTTCTCTTGTTAACGCTGAAACCAAAAGGACATTACTGGTCCAAAACATGACGCCGACGCGGCAAAGGCATTAAAACCAGACGAAATCCCCTTTTGCTGCATACCTAGCTGACATTTTGAAATTCTCTGTACCAACTTTGATTACCCATTTTCAAACTAACTAAACATTGTAGGTTTGAAAATTTGTAGGTAAAAAATGGCTGAGAACATCTGCATTTGACCTGGCACTGTTTAAAATCAGTCTAAATGACAGTGTCGTAAGTTGTAATAATGTGAACGTTGAAAGCTTCTAAACAGTCAGTAAAAGCTAGTTAAATGTAAATTAACCGTATCCTAAGGATTTATGATTAAATGATATTTGCTAAGTGATCGTGAAATCCATAAAATCAATACAAACAAAAATTCACAAGTCAGGGAATAGAGCATGTATTTAAAACAAGTATAAAGCAAACAAGTAAAATTAAAAATTGAGGCAATGATCTAAATTAACCAATTTTAATCTTTTTTCGTCTTTACTTACATATATCTAATCAAATGGTGATAATTAGGTTGTTCAACAACTAGACGAAACTGACAGGAGGTCTAAATAAAAATAACAGTCAAAATTAACCCTTTTCACACAGAATATTGTGAGAAGAAAAGAATAAACAGGCAGGTTCAGCACCCCATAATCATCTCAGGTAAACCAGAAAAATAAATCACATTGAGATTGGTCATAAGTTAGCGCTACAATTCCACAAACAAAAAGCTTGAAGCCACCATGTTATATCAGGGTTCCACATGACAATGAATGGAACGATGAAAAGTCACCTTGCCTTAGACCTCTCCCTGTCCAGATCTGTGTGCAGCAAGACGAGCTCCGCCGTCAGCTCCAACTGCAGGCCTGGAGACGACCCACTTCTATAAAGATCTCCGCCTTTCTCTGTAATGTTACCTTGTCTTTAGTTCTTGAGCCCCATCTTGAGGTCAGCGTGACGCATAGCTAGCTTTGCTGTCAGCTTCAACTGCATGCTCACTTCTACCAAGATCGCCTTATTTTCTTTTTCTGTAATATTACCGCATCTTAAGTTCGCGAATACGCGTTCTTAGAACCTACTTCCGAGGTCGGTATGGAATGAGGCCAGCTCCTGTTAGCTTCAAGTCCACGTCGCAGAGACGATCCACTGCTATCATGATCTACATTTTGTTCGTCATGGTGATATTTACCTTGTCTTTAGTGCGCGGGTCTGCGTTCTTGGACCTCTGCTCGAGGTTGGTGTGCAGCGAGGTCAACTTTGGCGCCACGCCGCGGAGACGAACCACTGCTATCAAGATCTTCATCTTGTCCTTCATGATGTTACCTTGTCTTTAGTGCGCTAGTCTGCGTTCTTGGACCTCTCCTCGAGGTTGGTGTGCAGCGAGGTCAGCTTTGACGCCACGCTGCAGGGACGAACCACTGCTATCAAGATCTTCATCTTGTCCTTCATGGTGATGTTACCTTGTCTTTAGTGCGCGGGTCTGCGTTCTTGGACCTCTCCTCGAGGTTGGTGTGCAGCGAGGTCAGCTTTGACGCCACGCTGCGGGGACGAACCACTGCTATCAAGATCTTCATCTTGTCCTTCATGGTGATGTTACCTTGTCTTTAGTGCGCGGGTCTGCGTTCTTGGACCTCTCCTCGATGTTGGTGTGCAGCGAGGTCAGCTTTGACGCCACGCTGCGGGGACGAACCACTGCTATCAAGATCTTCATCTTGTCCTTCATGGTGATGTTACCTTGTCTTTAGTGCGCGGGTCCGCGTTCTTGGACCTCTCCTCGAGGTTGGTGTGCAGCGAGGTCAGCTTTGACGCCACGCTGCGGGGACGAACCACTGCTATCAAGATCTTCATCTTGTCCTTCATGGTGATGTTACCTTGTCTTTAGTGCGCGGGTCTGTGTGTCTGGACCTCTCCTTCTCGAGGTCGGTGCGCAGCGAGGTCAACTTTGGCGCAACGCCGCGGAGACGAACCACTGCTATCAAGATCTTCATCTTGTCCTTCATGATGTTACCTTGTCTTTAGTGCGCGGGTCTGCGTTCTTGGACCTCTCCTCGAGGTTGGTGTGCAGCGAGGTCAGCTTTGACGCCACGCTGCGGGGACGAACCACTGCTATCAAGATCTTCATCTTGTCCTTCATGATGTTACCTTGTCTTTAGTGCGCGGGTCTGCGTTTCTGGACCTCTCCTTCTCAAGGTCGGTGTGCAGCGAGGCCAGCTCCGCCGTCAGCTCCGACTGTACGCCGCGGAGACGCTCTACTTCTACCAAAATTTCTGCCTTGTCTTTCACTGTAATGTGATGATAAAATATTTTTCAATACGCCAATCTTAGATCAATCCAATATTAGATAGATCCAACATTACTCATATATAAACCGGGTTGGGTCAGTTAAGCCAGACAGGTTCAAATTTTATTATAATTATCATATAAAACTGGATCAAATTGTGATGGATTGGATTAGGTTACATTGGGTCAGGATAAATGTGATTGAAACTGCATGGAGTAGGTACTTGCAGTGCCCTCCAGAAAAGTTAAACTGCTTTACATGAACCACATGAAAGATCAACTGAAGCAGTTTGACTTTTTCACATGTATTAAAAATATGATACTATATTAAACTATCACATTTTGCAAGAGTAGTCTAGACTTTAATACTGCTACCACTTGGATTAGATGGTTCAGTACAACTAGATATAAAAACTGACTCAAATTGTGTTTAGTGAAATCATGTTTGTTGAAACATCATCATTGTGTAGTGTTGTGAACATGCCTAGGTGAATCAAACAGAGTAAAATCATATATGTACTAAATTGTGTGACAGAAACATAACATAATTTTGAATCATTTTCTCGAATCATAATTCATTTTATCAGCAACCCTAATTAAAATATTACAGAACAGGTTATTTATTACAAAATCAATGTTTTTGGTCAACTTACTTTCGCCTTGTCCAAGTATGTTACAAAGTTTTTTATTCCTTGACTTTACTGTAAAAAGCTCCTCTTTCAAGCTTGTGATCTGCTGTTTTAAAGCTGAGATTTCTTTGTCCTTCTTCTCCAGGGCTTCTGTGAACTGTAGCCTTGTGAGAACCTCATCTGGTAGTGTCTGGTTCAACACTCTGGCTGTAATTTTGTCTTTTAAAAGTTCATTCTTGGTTTCTGCCTGTATTCTGTCAAAAAATTTTGTATCTTTGTCAGGTTGTTTTGGTTCTTCTTCAGGACCCGTTTCAGATGTTACATTCATAACTAAAATAAATTATATTATTAAACAAAAAAAAAAAGAACGAAGAATAAAATTTTGAACATGGTTTAACTTATAAGGTTTTGATGTTGAAAATGTATAGATTGAACGCTAGACTTCATATCTAAAAATCCATACTACTATTACAAATGCAAAACTGTGTCTGTGTGTCTACCTTTCTATGGCCCATCTCCAACTGGTTTTGATGTAATTTGGTACAGATAGCTTGCATCCTAGAGACATAGCCTACTTTTATCTCATAATTTTTATTTAAAATCAAAGAGTTTTCACTGGCAAATGCTAGTAAAAACTAAAAAACTAGAGATCCTTGCAGTTATGGGTAGCATCTATCTTTTATTAAAAAAATAATAAATGTAATGTCACAGTTGTATACAGACTTACAGTTAGGCTCATCACCATGTGTGACCATATCATTGAACTGTTCCAGACTCATGACATTTTTTTTCTTTTGTTTCTTGTTCCCAGAGCGAGACTGTTCTTCCAACTTCTTTTCAGACTCTGCTTCCTTTTTCATTGCCTTGTAAACATCTTTTTTCTCTTCAAAATCCAGTTTAGACAAAAGTATTGCCTGCAATACACTAATATTTGTACATCAGATTTTTTGTGTTCATCATGAAACTAGAGACTCTAGTGTAACTTATGCAGTACACTAACATGACAATGTATGTTTTATTTATTTATTCATATACCAATACCAATATTCAATGAAAAATTAAATTTTGATAATGCTGAGTAGGTACTGGAAGTTTTAAACTATCACTAGCCATAAATGAAAAAGTGTATTGGTTTGTTTGTTTCTTGTTGGTGGAGAAATGCATCAGGATTTTTGCATGGATATAGTTAAAGAACTGAAGAGTTAACTTCTTTTTTCTACGGACAATCAAAGCTCCGGAGAGTTGAGATATTTCAAAAACTTAAATTCACATGACAAAGGAGTCAGCATTATCTAGTTAGATATAAACTACAAATTTTTATATAGTATCTTACTATAGAAGAAAATTTTTATGACTACCCCTATTATAAATGCGAAAATGTGTTTGTTTGTTAGTTTTTGGTTCATGGGTTTGTCCTTCAATTCAATCACAACGAATCATGCACTAACATGATTTTTTATTTCGAAAAATCAAAGAGTTCCCACAGGATTTTTAAAAACCTTAATCCACACAGACAATAGTCGCGAGCATCATCTAGTTTTGCATAATCACAGTTTTATGGAATAGTTGGTCAAACATTTTTTTATTTTTTAATCAAAAAGTAACAATTTATAATCAAACCTCTTGCAATTGAGTTTCAAAATTGCCATCTACAATTTCTTCATCTTTTTGTTTCCACATTTCCCATTGCTCAGAAGTGGCCTCCACAGGCTTCTGCTTACGTTTTTTCGATGCTGGCACAGGCTGGAGCAAGGACAAGCAAGTACAATGAAAACATGTTATCTGCATTAATTCTCAAATTACCCTACAATTCAAAACTATAGGCACTTTTTATACTACCTGGGGCTTGTTGTTAGAAGTTTTGGTTTTCTTAGCGGAATCCAACTTCTTGGAAGGATTCGCCTTATTCTTCTTGGATTTCTGATTGTCGCTACCTGAATGATCTTCGTCCTCGATCTTGAGGCCGGCGAAACGAGATTGAACAACGAGAGCAGCCATTTTCGGATAACAGTGAACTGTAATACAAAAATATAATTAATTAGTTCTAAAAGCGTTTACGTAGGTCAGTATTCAAGATATTTAGGTGTAACATTATCTACTACAATTCATTGAAAAAAAATCGCGTATAAAATAAAAACGACATGAAAACGCTTACTTTTTAATTCGGTGTTTTAGTTTTGCCTGAATTCAATATTCAGTTATTAAATAATTAATAGTATTTACCTTTTCACTTTCTGTTCTGTTATTCTATTTAAATACCTTATTTGTTTAGAAAATGATTTTTTTTTGGAATATTAAAAATCGCGAACGTACAGTCGTCACACAGAACAGACCAGTAAAACCACAGAATAATAACATATAAAAACATGCCAAAAACCTTCGACCACAAAAAAAGCAAGTGTAAACAGACCAAACACCCGACAGAAGTATCTATTAACCTCTCGTCTGTTATAGGTATTAAAAATAAATCTCCGTTGTCTGTGTGAAATGACGTCACCTGCGCGCGGGAAGTGAAATTCAAATTGACATACCAAGCAACGCTTGGTACT
This sequence comes from Maniola jurtina, assembly GCF_905333055.1. NCBI lineage: Eukaryota > Metazoa > Arthropoda > Insecta > Lepidoptera > Nymphalidae > Maniola > Maniola jurtina. The sequence goes on along the minus strand of NC_060046.1, from coordinate 7,460,240 downwards.
TTGAACGAAATGAATGACTGTTTATTGTTCGTTATTTATCTGTCTATATTATAATATTAGACTTTAAACTCTATTTCAAGACCAATAAAGCTTAAAATCCAATAAGAGAAGGCAAGGTAGTATAGACATGGATGGCATGGATCCATGACAACACAGACAAGCCGCCCGCAAGGATCCATGCCAACACAGACGAGAGGTTAAGCTGCTATTAAGTAATCCGATTTTTTTTAAACTGGTTTTATAGTTCTGGGTTCTAGCTCTTTTGAGCCTAAATCAGTAATAATCCGAGTAAAACCAAGGAACAAGGAATAACAATATGCGCTGATTTTTCATTTTAGTAGAGTTCAATGCTCAATGGTATGAACCCTATTGAACCCGTGGAGTGTAGACCTTTGGGTATAGTTACTCCAATACAGGTACCGTACAAAGAGCTGTGATAGAGAGTAGTAATAGTGTGAAGAGAGCATCTATCCCCCATGACGAACCCACAGACCAATAACTGGTTACTGGACGATCCTTTGTGCCTTTGACGTTCACATACTAGCACGTAGTGATCTGTGGTAGTGGTTACATAATTTACTCTTTGACACTAGTAGAAAACTATGCAGCGTATCCAGGCCCCAGGGCTGTAAAATAAATTTAAAAAACCTATGCAGCGAAGAGCAGATTACTGGTCTGCGCAAGTAAATGTATTCTATGGGTCTGCGTCTGTGGTGTAACTTTTAAAAAACGTTTCCTGTGAACGCGGTAAACCTTGGATAAATGTTTTTTTTTTCTTCTCGTCTGGTGGATAAATGATTACCATTATCTCTATGTGATAAACACAAACTTGTGATAGCAGTTGAGGCTTGAGCACATGTTGAGCAGAGGACTGAACAGTAGGTATCAGACAAAGTTTAATAATGAAACTACAGTGCCAAGTTGAAGTTATTAATAGAGTGCACAGTAGTTTGAACATTAGATCTAATGGCAAATATTTGAGATCTACAGTAGCTTTAGGTAAAGAACCGAAGAACGAATATGAATATTTTATACTGCTTTTCTCTTCTAATAACAAAAATGGTACAAAGTATAAAGTGAAATGTATGAAACAAGTATTTGTGAAATGTTTGAATGAAGGTAAAGTTACGTTAAGATTCGATGAACCTCCTCACGATTTATGTATTAAAAGTGAAGTTATACAACTAAAAAGTTTTATGAGGTTACTTAAATCTTGCATTACCGGTGATTCGAAAGACTTAAAACTAGCCAACTTATCTTCTATTGGGGTAACAGCTAAAGATATTGCACCTACTAAGTTAACAATCAACGATCGATCGGAGTTTCCAGCTAAAGGGCTCCCACGTACACTGAAGTCTCTTTATATTGTTGGACTCAAGCTGTGCAATTTTCGGCGGGATATTTTACTTCTGAATCATCTCAGTATCTTGGATTTAAGTAATAATGAAATAGAAAAGATACCCCCTGAATTTGGTATGTATAAAAAATAAAATTTATTTATGGACTTTGTATACAAAAATTTAATGATTATATTACAATAGAGTGTTCCTATTTGCAGGCAGATTACCAAGTTTAAGTGAACTGTATTTATCGAATAATTCTCTTGGTCTTAGTAAAAACCCTGATTGGCGGTGGCTTTTTGGACTTCAGGTTAGTAATATATCAATACCAATAGTTTAATTAATTTTAATCACATAAAATAATCTGGTAAAATGAGTACTTAATTATTAATTTATCATAATTCTGATGAATGCTGTTGTATTTGTAGGTATCAAAGAAGCTGAAGCTTTTAGATCTCAGTGGGAACAAATTAGGAAATTTGCCAAAAGATATTTGGAAACTGCAAAACTTAGTTACATTAAAAGTTGATAACAATAGTCTTAATAAATTACCCACTACTTTGGGTCGCATCAGTACTTTGAGGTAAGAATCAATTAATGTATTTATTGGCTACTAGCTGAGCCATCCTTGCTTAGTTCAAGAGTTCTGTAAATGATTTCTTAGCCATTTGAACTACATGTGGATATCAACTGAGAACTGTCAAGCCTCAATATCTCAATTTAAACAATTAGAAAGAAGGAAAAACTTGTTTCCCTCAGCTAAATAGTGATTGTATATGCCTGCTACAAGTATAGGTGAAGCTTATATGCAGTTTCTTCTATTATAAAATATATTATAGCTGATGTCTTTTATTGCAATGCAGCCCAATCCGTCCCTCCTGGTGTACGCTATCTCTTATTGTGTAATATAATATATTTTTTCTCATTCACAGGTATCTATCAGTGTCTAAAAACAATTTGCAGACTTTACCATGCAGTTTGATGCACTGTGGTTTAGATCATATAGATATCTCAACCAATAATTTTACGTCTGAAACAAAAGGACCAATATTGACTGACTTTACGCCTTGGGAGTTTTACATTAACAGTTTAGTTCATATTGCAGCTAAAACTGTTTTAAAGCACAAGTTTTTCTATGCGCCCAACATTATACCAAAAACTTTAGTAGAGTTTTTAGATAATTCCAATATGTGTGTTTGTGGCAAACCAGTGTTGAATGATAAATATTACATTATTAAGCAATTTGATCTCAAAGACTTTAGTATAAGTAGACATGTAATTTTTAATTTTTTTAATAAGAATTCATCTGTTGGCATTGAATGTTTCTTTTGTTCTCCAAAATGCTTTATGAAGTAATTCTCAAATAATGAATAATAATAAATTCTTTTTTTGATAAATTTATTTGTATTGAATGTCTTCTACCTTTATTCAAACTAGCCTTGCACATCCGCCATATGAGTTGGCAGTTTGCTCTTGGCTCTTCTATTTTTAGCAAAACAAATACAGTAAATATAGCACAGTGCAACAATATTATCTTATACTTTATTGTAACTTAGAGGGAATGAAATCATGGAGGTTAAGCAGTCTCTAATCTGTCAAATGGATGGCAGCAGCTTATGAAAGGAATTTTGAATTACATAAGTATATGAATGCAGTACACACAGTTTATGGAAGCTACGCAAGTAATAAAAACCAAAGATAAGTAACATTTATATTTTATATTGAAAAAATATATATTAAAACTATGCATGTGCAATACATAAACAGCAACCTAAATTATAAGTTAAGTCCCTCTAGCTTCCATTGCAGATCTTGCATAACTGGAGCTATCCTTAGATGTGCATCTGGAAATAATAAAATGTTTAGGACCATCTGACAGGCATCTCTTTAACAGGGCTCTCTCCGTCACTCTTTTCATACAATCGTAGTTCCAATTTCATTTGAATACTAAGCAACCAAAGTCCATGAAATTTTGCAGATATATTCTGGAAACTAATGTCTGTGTCTGTGGTGTTTAAGATTTCTCTAAAAATATCTAGTTTTAAAATTACAGGGGCTCAAAGATTTGTATGAAATTTTTTAAGACCGCGTAACTTTGAAACTGAATATTTTAACAAAAATCTGGAAAACCACAGGCATAGATATTAGTTTCTAGAATATGTCTGCAAAATTTCATGGACTTTGGTTGCTTAATATTCAAATGAAATTGGAACTACGATTGTATGAAACGAGTGACGGAGAGAGCCCTCTTAATAGCCTCAATAGCTCAACGGTTATAGGAGCGGACTGAAATCCGAAAGGTCGGCGGTTCAAAGCCCACCCGTTGCACTATTGTCGTACCCACTCCTAGCACAAGCTTAATGTTTAGTTGGAGGGGAAAGGGGAATGTTAGTCATGATTAAAAATGGCTAATATTCTTTTTTTTTTTTAAAACTCTGGACATAGTCGCTGGAAACAAATACACTATACAGGGTTTGATTCCTGTATTAGTGAACTAACCAGAATTGGATTATTTAATACTAATAGTGTATTTCAACTTAACTATACTTTGAAACGAGACAAAGTTATGTCTGATATCTGTCTTGTTTTAACATCTTTCTAACATTCTTCTGTGTAAGTCAGGACCAAATTAGCAGGAAGACTTCTTCCTAACATTTGTCCTAACTTACGCCAGGGTCTGTTTTACTGCTAATTATTAATCCATACTAATATAAATGTAAAAGTGTCTGTCTGTAATCTTTTCATGTTGTCGTCGTCGTTACTAATATCATAGAGGCGAGATTTATAAGCTACTTTGTCCGGAAATATTAACAATATAAATTACATATATGTATCGCGAGCAAAAGCTATTATTTTTAACGTTAAGATTCGATATTCTCATACACTACTTTCTTACGACTGAACCGATTTTCTTGGATTATAGCTAAGCACACTATCGATCAAGCCACCTTTCAAACAAAAAAACTAAATTAAAATCAGTTCAGTAGTTGAGGAGCTACGATGCCACCAACAGATACACACGTCAAACTTATAACCCCTTTTTGGGTTGGGGGTTAAAAATAATTGGTCGAAACTTATTTTTGCAAATCTCTGTTGTTCATGTAGCACTAACCAAGAGTGGCCATTCCTTGAGGGATCACTGTACTTCCTTCTGGAACATTCGCCGCTGCAATTGCAGCATTTGTCGCTTCCAAGGTGAATTTGTCACTCCATATTTCTTTAAGACTATCTTTCATCTCCTTCAATGTTTTTTCTAGGCTTGACTAAAATGATAAAAGTTTATAACGTAAATTTCTCAATACAAATTATCAAAAAACCCGAAAATATGATATGAAATAGGTCTCTTCTCACTGGGCTGGTTTCTGCACTAAAACGTTTCTGTCTGTTGTGCGTAATAAGAGCATGGCTGCCAAGTAGGTACTATAGTGCGCGCGAAACAAGTACACCATTCTGTACTTGCAATAGGGCAGCTTGTGCACGTTACTAGAGATTAAGATAGTGTAGGTCAAACAAGATTAAATACCCAAGCCTGGGTGAGATCTGTTCTTGTACAATGTGCAATCATACGCCTTGTATTTAGATTGGACTTGTTTCGCAAAAACTGTCACTTGTCATTAAATGAAAATAATTAAATGTTTGATACAAACCTGAAGTGTTAAAGCTTCCAAGTCTTTACTGAGGCAAGATAGCACAATGTTGATTTCCTTGACAGGCAACCTCAATTCAAACGTTGATGTGACCAATGTGTGTAGCACCATGACGAGGGCAGTGTCTTCATATTGTGAGCCCTCTTTTAGGGATGCAACTTTGCGTTCGTGTTTCCTTCTGTTTTTACTTGAACGATACGATCGTCTGTGAAGTAAAATAATACTAATTTATAATTTATTTCCCCAAATAGTACCTAAGAATCCCAAGAAAAATCAAAAATGTCATCAATTAAAAAAAAAAGTAACTTTGGTCATAATGAATTTAGAAATTATCACCCCAATTCCCATATCATTTGCAATTATTATTATTAGGTATACTAGACGATCCCTGCAACTTTGTGTGGATTCAACTTTTTTAAAACCTAAGGAGATCTTTTTGATTTTCTGGCATACAAAGTCGTACTGTTTCTTGGATCCAAGTTACCTATACCTTTCGTCAAAATCGGTTAAACGGTTCAGCAGTAAAAAGTAAGATAGATACACTTTCGCATTTATAATATTAGTTTAGAGTAATTACATATTCAACTAAATAATTAGTCTCAGGTCTTACGACGGTGATGCTGGCTTTTCCGCAAATACATTGGCTCGCTATACATATTTCTTACACTATGCCACAATTCACTTACTCATCGAGTTTTTGCAAGTTAATGCCGTACAGCGCCACCTTGTTGTGATTTAGTAAACTAATTATTTCGAAAAAACAAATCTTTAATTTTTTTGTGATGGAACCACAAATTCACGGTTTTCGGATTTTTCCCTTAACTTGTGCTACAAGACCAGGCGACCTGCCTTTTATGATTCTAGGTCAACGGGAAGTACCCTATAGGTTTCTTGACAGACAGAGACACACTATGAAGTGATCCTATAAGGTTTCCTTTTTTATTTTAAGGTACAGAACCTTAAAACTAGACTTACCCAGACCCAGATGAAGACGCTATAGTACTGCCTGCATCAGAGTATAAATCACTGTCCTTATTAGCATAGAATGTATCATAATGGTCAGCAGGTTTATTCCTTTTCATTTCGTTTACCACTTGCAGACGATCCTTATATTTATTGAAGTTTGTCCTGTTTGTTTCTATTAATTCCTTTGTATTTGTATATTCATCCAATAAAGAGGGTAGTAGGCTCTTTTCTATAAAACAAGTGAAAATAAAGTTGCATATAAGGAAATAATATGTTTGTCTGGATTTGATCAAAATCGGCGCCAAGAAAAATCGCAAAAATTATGAGCGCCATAATTTTTTTTAATAAAAATCCAATGTCTACATTATCTGTGTTTTGGATTTCCAAAAAAAGTACACCATTTTCGTAATCAGCACTTCTGGAAACTGCCAAAATAACATCCATTTCTAACATCTTTCTAAAAACAATTAAGTCAATTTTTTTGGATTTGAAAATGGCCTCATTTTATTTTAACAATCAGTACCTACCTAGAGAAATTTCGTAATTTATCATTAGGATTTTAACTTATTAATTAGTCATACCTATTAATTGCTGCTTGTTAAACTTAGTACAAAATCGCAGTGCTGTTTTAAACTGAGCACATTCAATAGCAAAATTTATTATATCTTCATGATCTTCATTAAGTTGTTCCAAAATCGTTAACGCTTCTTTGTATCGTTTTTCTTCTTTTAGAGAGTTGGCAAGATCCCTAAAAATAAAGTTTTCATAAGTATATAACATTGAAGTTTCTTGTTAGCTTGTAGCTAAGACATACTCCTTCTATTCAGGAGGTTGGGGGTTCAATCTTGGGCATGCGCCTCTAACTCTTTGGAGTAATATGCATTTTAAGCAATTAAAAATCACTTGCTTTAGGAAAACATCGTGGAGAAAATTGCATGCCTGAGAATTCTCCATAATATTCTCAAAGATGTGCGAAGTCTGCCAATCCACACTAATTGGCCAGTGTGGCAGACTATGGTCTAAACCCTTCTCATTCTGAGAGATCTGTGTTCAGTAGTGGGCCGGCGATGGGTTGATTATGATGACGATGATAGAAATATTAATGCAATTCTCACCAACAAATTTCTTTGAACTCTTCCTTAGGTTTATTCTGAGCTAGCTTTAATACTAGTTCCCACTCCAAGGCATCTCTGTAACATTCAATTGCTTTCTCGTAACTCTTTGATCTCTCATAAATTATACCAGCTTCAATAAATTGCTTCTTTAGTTTTAAGTAAAGTCCGAAATCGTCCGACATTTGTTTGTATATGTCCTCATCAACAGAGAAGAGTGCTAAAGCTTCTCTGTAAAGACTGTGATACTTGACAAAGGTTTTAAGCTCGCCATGTCTGCTTGGTCCACATTTTGCAAGACACTGTACAGCTTTTTCAAATCTCTTCAAGTGTTTATTTATAGTAAACCTCTTATAGTTTTCATCCATTTCATTCAACTCGTTTAACATGGCAACATATTCTTTGGGATCCTTCTGTGATTTATTAGCAACCAGTAGCACAAGGTCAAAGTCATACATTCCTAATGCAACATCAAAAAGTTGATCCACATTGACCATGTATAACAAATATTTCAGTGCTTCATCTGAAGTAACTGGTACATTATTTTCACTTAACTCTTCCTTTTTCAGACTGTTTATAACAGCCAATGCCTTTTCTAAATCATTTTTCTTCACAAAAGCTGTCAAAAGTGGTAATATTCTATAAGCATAGTCATCTGCTTGATTTATATGTGCAATAACGATATCACATACATATTGTATCTTTCCATGTACTTTATCAGTAACATTTTTTCTCCCAGGGTAGCTACTTGTATACATAGCCTGTGTGACATCAATATTTTCAAGATCAGCCAAGAAAAGGTTTAGCCACGAATTATTCTGTATAGCATCAAAGAACATACCTATACTCTCTGTGAACAGTTTAGGATTGTGATCGTAAATCAAATTAAGATTTATTCTTTGCTTTCTCATTAAATCAAAAGCATCATAATATTTACAATGATCGAGATATTCTCCAATAATTTTAAGTGATAAGGGTCTAGGTTCAATAGTTTCTAGATTTCCTCTTGGCATTTGAAACACAGTTCGGGTTGTTTTTGGAACAGTCACAACTAATTTAGCACCTCGTTCGATTTTCCTCTTATAAACATCTGATGTTTCAGTTTTCTCATACATTTCAATGCAGCTTAAGCCTGCTCTTGTTAGTTCAGTGCAAAGAAGCACATGTTTTAATGTTGTCAGCAGCAGAAAACTACTATGAATAAATATAGAACTGACATTATTAATAATCTTTTTATCGTTCATATATAGACATCCTTTGCACGAAAGCCCTAAGAAATAGACATCACTATCTACACTCAGAACGCAAAATTGGGGGCATGGCTCAGGAAATGAAAATACTTGGGGAATAATTTTACCATCAGAACTGTACTCTAAGATTTCTCCATCACTCAACTGTAAAAATACAGCAGATTTTATTGAAGGATGGCACTGTATCCTTGTTACAGCTGATGGTAGAGGATGTGTACTTTCTTTAACTATTTTGCCATCTGATATTTTGTACTGAATTAATTGATAAGAACTATCATTGTCTACTGAAGTGCATAATAATGTTTTGCTGTCTAACCAGTACCAATTATAACAGTGGAATGGAAAGCTTACATTATCAATAGGTATTGTTTCAGATATTTCATACCTTAAAGGATTTCTAACAGATTGCTCCAGAAAAACTAATTTTTTATCAGTTTTTACTACAAATGAATTTGAGTTCAAGACTGAATCATTTTCTGGTGCAAAATGAACCGATTCAATATCACTGTCTAATTCAACCTCTACATTAGCCATTGGGGGAGGAACAGATGTATATCTAAAGGTTGAAATTAATAATTTCTTCCCATCTATAACAGTTACAGCTGCATCGTCACAATCACTTTTACCTTTACTATGATCTATATTCCATATCCAAGTATAGGCATAATGTTCTCCATTTTTTAATACTATATGCATTTTTTTATTGTTAGCCACATTAAAATCATTATCCCACATAATTTTCCCTACAGCTTGTTGTTTACTAAAGTACAGAGTTTGCTTTAGGTACCAGTGATAGTTACTACTTGTAAATAGTAGAACTTTCTGGGTGTTTGTAGCAGTATCTTTGCATAATAAAGCTAATATATCTGAATCAGAACTCCAGAACAAATCTTCAACAACAGTCGTTAGTTCCACAGGTATTGTGAACTCTCCATGTTTGAGGCCATTTTTTTCAAAGAATGCAACAATATACTTGTCAGTTAATTTCTGTGTTGTTGCAATTATGTTTCCACTGGGTCTCCATGACAGGTTGGCTTCGAGACCTGGTTGCTTTTCACTTGTATACTGCAAATTTCCTTCTCTATCGAAAATTTTAAACCTTCTAATGCCATCAGATGTAAAACCAACAGCAAACAAACTACCATCCCCTCTCCAGGTAATCACTATTTTGCTGTTTGATTCACCATTTTTGTCTACAAAAAAATACAAAAATAGATATTAGATAATAATAAAATCGGTCAAGTGCGAGTTGGACCTGCACACTAAGGCTTCACCATTCTACAAGAAATAACACTTTTAATTAATTCTCATTATGGTCATTATGTTATTATTTATTGTTATTTCACATTCTGTGAAAATTTTAACTCTACCTGATACAGTTTATTAGATACAGCCAGCTGACAAATAGACAGACAGCAGAGACTTAGTAATAGGGTCCAGATGTGCTATCTGGACCTTATTAATGGACTCTTCAGGTACAGACACTTAGAAACACTAAACTTGGGCCACAGCTACCCCTACATTATACTGGAAACGCTGGAACTGGAAAAGCTGCCTCATTATAAGGCATTAGTTTTTGTGGGATTGTGATAGTACAAAGAAACACTCGAAACTATTACTTACTTACCAGCAACTATTTCAGCTGTTATTTTTGCAGCTTTTTTCCCCTCTGAGCCATGGAATTGAGTTTCTTTTTTACCCCAACCAACAGTAATAAACTGTTTTTCACCAAACTCATTGCTTAATAAATTAGACTCAATCAAAGGGTCATATGTGCATGACATTAATATTACATTTAAGTCCTTAGTAACCAAAACCAATAACTCTTGATCTGGACTCCATTCCATTGCCTAAAAACAAATTGAATAAATACAATAAAACAGAATATTTCAAAACTGATGAAGTGCGAGTCAGACTCGGGCACAAAGGGTTCCAATTGGTAGTACAAGATATGTGTATATGTACCAAACACTTTTATGTAAAACACTTTAAGTTAATGTGATTTAGTAAATAAATTTTTTCATGAACAGTTGAACACATTTAAATTTTATTTTGATGTAACCACAAATTCATGGTTTTTGGATTTTCCCTGTGCTATAAGACCTACCTAAATGTGATTAAGAATTGCTTTAGCTCTGTGTAAAATGGTTTAGAATTTGAAAAGTTTGCTAACACATTATTTTATGAACATTCGTAAAGTATACATCATATTTTAAAGGTACGAACCAACAATCCATTTTCACATGTTCCCACCAAGTCACAGCAGGTGTCTTCAAAGTCGTCAATTGATATTAATTCACCGTTTGCGAGACCAACGCTCAAACAGTTGGTCAAACCCAAATAGGTTATGTTTACAGGTGCATTTTCTCTGGATACACAATCAGAGATATCCTTTGTCCACTTGATTTCACCACTATTATCAAATTTGCTTACTACTAGGTTATATGAACACACAAAAAGTTCACCGGTTGCAGATTCCTCATTGTGACCGTAACAAGCACAAAAATTATCTCCCGATTCTATTGAATATTTCTTTGTACAAATATCCCACAAACTTAAATTCTTCATTTTTAGCAATGCTTATTATTTTTTATTTCCTACAAAGACCTAGGAGTAGGTAGTTTAAAACCGAAAAATTTCCTGACGTTTTCCCGTGCGTTTTCCAATTACAAAGTATTTTTTTTTTTAATTTATTTTACGGCCCTGGATACCAGTCCTTTAAGGCCTTTCAAAAATAATTACAAAGTACCACATAAAGTACCACAGAGTTATAAAGTACCAAAGAGTATGTAATCACTGCAAAGTGCTCCAAGTGTAAGGGTATCAAGTTCCAAACTTCCAAGAATACCCTGATTGACATTCCTTATTATTAGATTTTATCTTATATATTTAGTCTGAGGATTTTATACTCTTTGTTGATAACTAGTAGTGCCATCCAGAGCCGTAAAAAGCTTCAAAAAGACTTGATCGCAGAGCCGTAAAAGCAGTTGAGAAAAATGTACTGCCAATAGTTCAAAAGAGCTAGAACCCAGAGGCGTAAAATCAGTTAAAAAATGTAGTGCCAAGGCAGGACATCGATTTAAATCCGATTTCAGATTTCAGGCAAAAATCGATTTTACAATAAAATAAAAATAGGCTTTTTCTTTCTTTGGTCGGTGAAAGCAAGTTGTCACGGCTCACGGGTAACATTGTAATCATGTCAAACGTTAGTTTCTATTGAGTACAATGGAAAATAATGGCTTATGCAAAGAGTAATTTGGTATCATCCCTCTGGAAGTTGGCCAAATAATATAACCTCCACAGGTGAATGATTTCCTCAGTTGGCTATCGCGGCCTTACAGTGCCTTTAGTCTGTTTAAACCACAGTCTCTTCACTGCCGATGACGAAATGACCGTGGCACTCGACAACAATAACAACAATTTTTGAAATTAATTCTTACTAGTTTTATTTTAAAGCAAATCTATGATCTACATACTAAAAAAATAAATATTACATTATACATTAGGATAGTAAGTTTTTTCAAACTTTGTTCTGCATTTTGGATATGGTCTTAAAACTTTAGGTATGTAAGGTGGTAGATGTTCATCCAATCTCCTTCTGAATGGATTGATATCAAACTCGAATGGTCTTCTTCTAGCTTCAAAGAATCGAGTATTGAATTTTATTTTGTAAATCTTTTCCCAGTCATAGAGTTCAGGTAATAAGAAATGTTTGGGTCGATTTGCAACCAAATGTTTGTATCTAGCTTCCAACCAGCATCGTTTGTTATCATCTTCTATATCAGCAATAATCTGTTCTTCTTTGCCAAGATAAGGTTTCATCTCATGATCTCGTTTTTCTGGGGCATTTAAGTAAAATTGCACTAACATTTTCAATATATCTTCATTTAAGCCTTTGATTTTTCCATTTTCAATAGTGTCATATAGTTTTAATGGTTTTGTTCCAAAACAAATATTATTTTTTGGGTTAGTGTCAACTTCATCATTGTGCATTACAATAGTATTTAATTGATAAGTATACAAAGATACCAAATGCCCATCAGTTAGTACAGTTTGTGTCACTAATGGATAGGTCAAGTCATTGTAAGTTGTGAAACCCTGGTAGTTAGCTTGAGCCAACAGCCATCCAAAGCTAGCTTTGATAGCTTGACAGTGCAATGCCTCTAAGTTGTCTTCTGACCCAAATGATTCTTTTCTATCAAGAATATGTCCTCGTCCATGGAAAGATATTAGACCAAACTCATCGAAATCCCCTGGCCAAAAACCTACAAGTATTTTACATAGTTAGTATATAGATTGGACACACTTCTCCTTAAAACAACTTTCGAAAATACTCTTTATGATCTATACTAGTATTATGAATGAGCTGATTGATGCTCACAACTTCATTCTCATGGATTTAGGTTTTTAAAATGAGGGCATGGGAAACCATTATTCTGCAGGATATCACGCCAAACCGTTGCTTCATCGCGGTTTGAAGGACAAACCAAAAAATAAGCACACTTTCAGATTTTTATAATATGGGTAGTATTACGAAAATCTGCCCATCTGTTTTCACAGCCCATCTGCTTAACCGATTTTGGCAGTACAGATATAGCTTGCATCCCAGAGATGGACAATGGACTTCAATTACTTTTCATACCAGAAAAAAAAAGTTAATACAGGATTTAAAAAAAAACTTAATTCCACACTGAACTCGCACACATTGTCTAGTAATGCTTAATGAGCTCAGTTAATTTACCTTTACTTTAAAATATATTATGATGAAAACGAATTGAACATTTTGTAGAGAGATTTCGCTGCTCTCTGGCCATACCATACCATTTTGAGTTGCATAAAAAAATTGTACAGAGATTTATAATCACTAAAATGAAATAAAAACAGAGTTTACCCGGAATATTTGTTCCATGTCTAAACTCAGTAAAGTATCCAACACTTTCAGGAAAGTGAGAAAACTTGGGGACCTCAAAATCTGGATTTTCAGCTTCATTGTAGGGCATTATCGGTTTTAAAGGCAAGTGATTTCTTACTGTTAGTAATGGTGAACCTGAAAACCAAAAAATAAATTTTAGTACCCCATACAGTTAATTTGAGATGTGGTCATTATGGAGAATGTTTATGATGTCATGGAGAGACTTGAGATGTTTTTACCACTACACAGAATTTAAAGATGATTTAAATTGAAATTTTTAAAAATATGCCTCTGTATAGCTGTGGAATAGGTTTCTTTCTGTAACTGTACTCAATTTCAACCTTACAACTCTTATAATTTATTTTTCAAATAGCTATGAAAGATAGATGGACAGATAAGACTTTTTTTATATAGGTATAAAATATGATGTACCATACCAATATATTGTACAGGTCTATCGAGGGGTTGATCCATTCTGTCTTTATACCATTTCTGCTTTTTTCTCCATTTTAGCACATCATATGGTAAGTCAATACCACCAACAAACCAAAATGCTTCATGACGGGGCTCATAATCAACCTGAAATATAAAAAAATACCTAGTTTTCCAAAACAAAGAAGAGTAGTATAACTGATAAAGGTGAATCACTTTGCCACGGCTTTACAACCATTCACACTTTGTATACTATATACAGCTGAAGCTTAGATCTTTATCATCTTTACATTTCTTTTGATTTAGGAGTTAAACAACGCAAATCTGTCTTCATTTTGACTGTTTTAAGTAGGAGTAAAATCTAAGTAAACTATAGATTTCAGCTTGAGAGCATAGCGCAGTACTGCTCAAATATGACTGATTCTTTGTTTTGACAACTAATACTACTTAGACAATTCTACTTAATACTGATCTGGGGGCACGGAAGTGCCCCTGGCCAAGTCAAGTATTATTTACATTGTGGCTAATTCTGTTGTTCATAATCTCAAAACAAAATTGACAGATCTAAATCTAGTGCTATCTTATCTGCAGGAAGTTTCTGAAAGGGATAGCAATACATTCAGATGTTATTTTAGTTTAGAGATGGTGTACAGCAGAATTTAGCTATATTATTACCTCATTAAAATCTTACCTGTGAAGATAAAATATGTGAAACTTTATCTGTTAAATTATTCAATATAATTCTGTTAATTTGTTTCACTATGTTCTTTGTGTGAGCATCTGCTGTTTGCTGTTGTTCAGGTTTATCTAACGATGTCACAATTCTGCGCCTGGAATTTTTATAACCATCAATAATATTTTCAAGCTTTTCATAATATTTGGTACCTATATTCTATAGAATAGACATAGAATTTAGTTACAGTAAATATTCCATACAAGTAAGCAATATTGAAATTCATGTTAGATCGTAGTAAACTTAAATTGTTTTTATCATTCCTTTGTTCTGATCTATAGGACAAACATTTAATGATACAAGATGAATAAACACATTAAATGTATAATCAGTGGTATTTTGTCAGTAAAACTGCCATAGATAATATTTTATGATATAACACCTACTCTACACCTTCATTTTCTGTAGCAATACATTCTTCAATACAGGACTTTATTTCTTGCACGACAATATCAGCGATGGGGCTAGATTTGGCATATATATCAGGTAGTTTGTCCAACAGTTGAAAATGTGTTCTTGTATAATGCTGTACCAATGGCATAGCATTGTATGGTACTTTGTTTTCGTTTAACACTATGCATTGCCACCCATAATATCGTGGCATGTTCAGGGCGATCTGTTTTTCTTCAACAGTATTTATTTCTTGTATTTTTTGATACTTAGTTTGTCTTTTGCGTAGCTTTCTAGCTTGTAAGCTCAAATCTAATATCGGTGGATAAATAGGAGCATCAGTGTATTCATTCTCTTCAAGTTGCACAGCTTGACTATATCGCCGAGAAATAAGTTGTTTTAATTTAGGAAATGTTCGGTGAACACGAAGCAACTGCATTTTGTAATTTTACAGAGAACGTTTTTCTAATAAAACATTAAAACTTTAATTATTACTATTAGCAATTAGTAGCACGATTTTTAGGTTAACCACAAACAAGTAACAACCACCACAAACTACCTACTATATCAATCATTAACCATAGACTATAGAACGATAAAGAAGTTGAGCTCATGCTCATGGATGAGATACTGTCGAGTGTCTTTTTTTTTTCTCTCTCGTCTGGCTTTACAAAGATTAGCCAATGTCAAATTTGTAGTGATTTGTAACAAGTTAATTATTAAATTAAACTATACAAGTATGGACCCCGTCTGTGCCGGCGCTCGCCGACATACGCATGGCACCCCCTTATAGCGCTTTCTAGTCAGTTTTAACAAATAAAAACACTATAAAAAGGCAGAGCACGCCCGCCAGCTAACACCAACACAGACGAAGTCCCTGTCGAGTGTCAGTGTCATATGTTTATATGCTGCCAATGTTTCCAGTTTCCACTTACGATTTTGGTTTTACCCGTGGTTTACCCTTACATTAAGATGCTTTTACGAACCCTACTTCCTGTAGAACATAGTTATTAGTAAAAAGTGCAACTTTTCATCTATACTAATAAATAAAATTGAAGTGTCTGTCTGTAATTTCGAAATAACTACCGCATATTAAGGTCATATGGTTATTTGAACGATACTATAACTGAATCACACGTTTTTATAATTTTTGT
This sequence comes from Maniola jurtina, assembly GCF_905333055.1. NCBI lineage: Eukaryota > Metazoa > Arthropoda > Insecta > Lepidoptera > Nymphalidae > Maniola > Maniola jurtina. Next base: position 7,444,304 of record NC_060046.1, on the reverse strand, counting down.
CTGTCTGTCTGTCTATCTGTCTGTCTGTCTGTCTGTCTGTCTGTTTGAAAAGGCTAATCTTGGGAACGGCTGAACCGATTTTGACGGGATTTTCACAGACAAGTAGAGAATTGACCAGGGAGTAACATAGGCTACTTTTTTAACCGACTTTCAAAAAGGGAGTTGTGTTTTTCTACCTATGTACACCGAAATCTCCGAGATTTCTGAACCGATTTGCGTCATTTCTTTTTTAATCGATAGAGGAACTTTGCGACATTGTTTCATAAAAAACTTGGAGTCCAACTCCTCAATCCTGATGCTGCAAGGGATCTGACCAATCCACGCGGGCGAAGCTGCGGGCATCAGCTAGTTTTTAATATTATTTCACGTCTCGAAATCTTGTGCCTTGTGATGAGCAAGGTGTAACTTTCTTCATTCTCAGTGTCATACGAATGGCTTATTACACGGTACACCTAACTAGCCTATATCTATAAAATACACGATTATTCCGCGATGCAGTGTAAAACTTTGTCATTCTGCCGTTTTCTAATCTTTTTGAGGCTATATCCTTTGATAAATAAAACAAAATAGTATTGAAAATAGGACTACCATCTAAAGTTTAATTCCTTGTCATCAAAAAAAGTTTTAAGCCTTATTATATAAGTCGTTTTGCTCCTTAATAGGGCGAAAACCCTAAAGTAGAAACACTGATTGTTGAGCAAAATGCACAAACCAAACATTTTGCCAGCATTTTGCATCAAGGTCATCAATGGCTGATGCAATAATTTGAGATTACAGACTAGATCATTTTTGGTTTGACATTAAACTGAAAAGTGTTGCCATACTTGAGAAGCTACCATATTATTAGGTAAAATAGTAATTAAAGCATTATGTTCACAAACTAAATAATTGAGCCTGGACAACAAGATCATAACTAGTTAATCTCAAAGTATTCTGGTTGCTCAATAATTCATGAATCATTATAAAGTAACATTTTTTTTCTCTGACCTAGAAATTTTTAATTATTTATTCAAACAATATTACAATAAGCATATAATATAAAGGATAACAACGTACACAGAGCTTGCATTTAAACAATAATGACCACACGAATGGGGCAAAAATGATAATTATATTAGGCAACATTGAATTTGACAGTAAAAATAAAAATGACAGTTGAGAAATGGAATCATTGCCCTTCTGTCAAATTGCTCTGTTCGTGTTAACCAAAGATTTTATTTTAAAAGCTTTTGGTGACTGGTTAAAGCCTCAACATGGATGAAGATTTGATATTTGATCCATCTTTGAAAAAGAAGAAGAAGAAGAAGACTGGTTTTGACATAGAGGCTGCGCTCGCTGGAGAACAAGGTGAAACCACGAGTGCCGAAGCGCCTGCTGAGTCCGGTGACGTCGACGTGCCTGAGGACGACAACCTCGACTTGGACAACTTTGGTAAAAAAAAGAAGAAGAAAAAGAAGACTTTCTTCAACTTAGACGAGTTAGAAAATGCATTGCCCGAGACGAAAGATGAAAAACCGCCCGCCGAGGAACCTGAGCAACAAGAAGAAGAAATGGTTGACGATTTAGATTTGGATATAGACTTCAGTAGAAAGAAGAAAAAAAAGAAGAAAAATATAGATGAACAGTTGGTGATGGAAGATGATTTGAAAGGAGATGATCAAGAGAAAGAAGATGACCCCCATGGTGAATGGGTCGGTAGCGATCGTGATTACTCTTACGATGAACTTCTCGAGCGTGTGTTTGACATTATGAGAGAGAAGAACCCCAGCATGGTGTCAGGCAAGAAGCAAAAATTCATAATGAGACCACCACAAGTGGTTAGAATTGGTACAAAGAAAACATCTTTTGCAAACTTCACAGAGATTTGCAAAACACTTCACCGTCAGCCGAAACATTTATTAGACTTTTTGCTGGCCGAATTGGGTACAAGTGGCTCTGTAGATGGTAACAGCCAGCTCATCATTAAGGGACGATTCCAACAAAAACAAATAGAGAATGTGTTGAGAAGATACATTAAAGAGTATGTAACTTGTCACACCTGTCGCTCCCCTGACACCATTTTACAAAAGGACACCCGGTTATTCTTCCTGCAGTGTGAGACGTGTGGATCTCGTTGCTCAGTGGCCAGTATTAAATCTGGTTTCCAGGCTGTCACCGGAAAACGAGCAGCTATGCGTGCAAAGACTGCATAGATTAGTGTTTAGTGATATTCAATTTTACAATCGAGGATGTGGGTACATGCAGTGAATTTCCCTATCCATGTGGATGATGCTTTATAGATTTTGTAATATATAGTGTACATTACTGATCGTTCAGCTGCTAATCAGGTGCTGATGGAAATATTTTGAATGATTGATTTTTAAATATTGTGCAACTCCTTGCTGGTAATACAAGTTTGTTTATCTAAGTATTTACAATTTTGTTTATGAATCAAACTTATTCAAAGATTGAATATTATACTCAGTAAATATTCATAATTATGTCATTGTTATTTAAGATTTATAGAGTATACATATAAGACTAAACATCTTTTATTTGTATTACCTTATCATTAGTGCTCAAATTACTAAGTAATTGGTTGCTGGAACATGAACTGGAAATTCTGGGTGTACCCTAAAATAACCCCTATATTTATATAGCTTACTACTGTAATATTCTCATTGATACACAATGTTTTTAAAAAAGTTGTTTTATTTTACCATTTATCTAGATAAACTGAAAATATTTTGAAAGAAGATTCAAAAGTAATAGCTACTCATTTGTCTTTGTTGCATGATCACCAGTGATTAAAGTATAAATAGGTACCTAACGTGGTGAGAGAAGACTACAATGAATGGAGTTGTTAAAACCCCAATATTAATTTATTTTTGTGAGATCCTGCAGTTTTACGAAGAATACTATTACTACTAAAATAGTGGTCATAGATAAATATAATCTAAGTAAGCAACTACAATAGATTACTTAGATAGTCAATTTATATTAGTGTACAACTTAAAACGATGAACTGAATGCTTGACAAATCAACATACAGCTCAAAGAGCTGGCTCAAACTTGTGCTTAAGAAAAGATTGTCAGTTAATCCACCAAAAGTGAATAGTGTGTGAGGGTCAGCTAATCTATCTGATAAAGTTAAATTAATTAATGGAAACATAAACAAGTGTAAATTAATGAAGGTTACAGTAACTAAAAAAGAGCTGATAACTTTCAAACGGCTGAACTGATTTTCTTGAACTGATTAAGAACACTCTCGATCAAGCCACCTTTCAAACAATAAAAACTAAATTAAAATAGGTTCATCAGTTTAGGAGCTATGATGCCACAGACAGATACACACGTCAAACTTATAACACTCCTCTTTTTGGGTCAGGGGTTAAAAAATACAAAATAAAGACAGTAAAACTTAAAAGATATTTTATTTGAACATTGAAAAATAAAATCAAGACAACAATATAAAAATATATGTATTATTATTATTATATAACACTTATAAGTTAAAAAAATCACAATTACAGTAAAATCTCACAAATTTAGCACTATTAAAAACCAGAGGGTACCAGATGGAAGATTACTGGAATGTTTGGTTTATTGCATTGTATAGAAAAATTCATATTAAATAAAATAAGGCATATCACAAAAATAAATACAATGTATTTGTGTTTAAGTCCTACACGTTTTTTTATAACTGTAACATAATATCTACAATTAACTAATGACATAGTTTTAAAATAATCCTTAATTGAAGTCTGTTTTTGTCCTACTTAATTAGTCCTTAAGTAGGTCCGTCCATGTAAGTGCTGGATTATTTATTGAACATGTCTGTTTATTGAAGTGCTAGATTAGTGAGATCTACTGAATTTAGTTTTTACGTATTATCTGTGGCTCATAATCAGGTTGCACAGCCTTGTGCAGGCTGTTAGCATACAAATCTAATCTTTGGGTCATTGTGAAACCCCATTTATCTTTAATTTGTCTACACAAATTCAAGTCTAACTGTGCAATCAACAAGCCATCTTTGACCCTCGACAATCCTGGAGTTCTACTGCCATCAGGTGCTGTTACATAGCTGGACCCATAAAAATGACCAAATTCTTTATGAGCTGGTTTACCATCACCAGATGTGAACTCATTAGGGAATTGCTCAGTTCCCACTCTGTTGATTGCGCAAGTAAAGTAGCTGTTTGCTATTGCAGCATTACGAGCTTCTATGCCCCACAAATGCTCACTGAGTCCAGAAACTGTGGCTGATGGGTTAAATACAATTTCAGCTCCATTAATGCCAAACATTAACCAGTTTAATGGATGATGTCTTCCATAGCAAATATTTACAGCTATTTTACCAAACTTTGTTTCAAACACTGGATGACCAGTGTTGCCTTCAAAATAATATGTTGATTCATTGAAGTCACCTACTCTTGGTATGTGATTTTTCCTATGTTTCCCTATAACAATACCACAATCGTTGATGACCACAGCTGTGTTCCAAATTGTATCACCATGAGCCTCATCTCGCTCTAGAATTGGTGAAATTATTACCATACCATATTTTGCAGCAAGCTCTTTGAGGAATTGTACACTTGCACCATCTGTGGCAGATTCAGCAAATTCACACCATGGTTGCTTTTCCCTTGTACAAAAACAAAATGGCATACTCCATGCTTCTTGTAAGCACAGAACGTTAACACCTTCTTCTGCGGCAACATTGATTATTTTACGAATTTTATCAAAAATTCCTTGTCTCTGCTCTATAATGGGTTTATTAGTAGCAGTGGCAATCGAGTTTTGGATAATTCCTACTCTAACAACACGCGGACTTCTGGTTTCTTCCTTTTGAGCTGGAAAGTCGTATGCAGCAACTTCAAAGTTGTTGCTATCGGCATATTCAATGTTGGCTGTTTTAATTTCCAGTGAATGGTTATCTTTTCGACCATAATAAATTCTGTTGAATTCTTCTAACTCGGAACCTGATAAGGAATGTGATACTAATGAATCTATGCTCACAATTTCATTTGAAGCTGCCATACTTATTACCTACTTTTTTGCGTAGAAGTGTTTGTTTGTTTACTTAAATGGTGAACAGAGTGGACCACACCCACACTAGCAGAGAACCACCTCAACAGCTGGAAACTGGAGCTGATGGCACCAAATAATCCTATACAGTTATACACACTGTAGTCTTTGCAAATAATAAATAATAGAGGGTGGACGTAATGATTACATACTCTTTGGGTGGCACAGAGTAGGTACTACTTTTTACATACGTCTGTCGTCTGCGGTCTGGACCAGCCATAATCTAAATCTATGCTACGTTAATTTTAGATGATTTTTTTAGTACATAGTTTCCCTAACTTGTGAATAAATGGTAAATAACTACAAACTTGACATTGGCTAAATAGGCTAATCTTGTACAGCCTGCAGCCATGACAGTACCAGATGAGAAAAAAAATCTCTTTACTCTTTGCTGCTCAATCTAGCTGTCTATCTGTCTACTGTCTATATTCTCTTTACCCAAGTCTCTACCTATCATAATAATTTTTTACTGTCTAATTAAATTCCTTTGGAAATGTTGTAATCACAGCGTTCATTATTATGTTGTAATATTTTTTTCAAAAACATTTGAACACATTCAAAAACACTATTCAAAATGAATGTCCTGCCAGCGCAACCTATTGGGATACAAAGCACAGCGGGCGCTGTGCCTATACGAAATGAAAAAGGTGAGCTAAATCATGCGACTGTGGTGGTCGTGGTTAATATTTAGGTAATACCTATCCAGTATCCACGTCTGAGTGGGTGTATACTGTATAGCATTCATTTTCATAGCTTACCTACCTATCTAAACTATGGCAAAAAGGGTTCAATAAGCTAGGTTGATGAACAGTATAATTACCTCATAATTATTCATTAAGTTACTAAAACAGAAATTACTGCAAATTAATTTGTCTTTACAGGTGAGATTTCTATGCAAAAAGTGAAAGTACAAAGATACATATCAGGCAAGAAACCAGACTATGCTCAAGGAGTGTCATCATCTGAGGAGTCAGACACTGAGGATTTTATAGAACAGCAAAGACCAGAGAGGAGGCATCAGATTGCACAAATAATCAGCAGAAAAGAAGAGCAGCACAGTGATACAGAAAAAGAAGTAATTATTGTTTACTAGCTGTGACCATGGCTTTGCTTGTGTGGAATTCAGTTTATTAATAATTTGTTAATAAGAATAGGTCCATAAATACATACATAACATCACTCTTTTTCCCTGAAGGGGTAAGAAGAAGTGAACACCCACATTTCCACATTTTTGGCGATTGAAAACTTTCAACATACAAGTGTAAATTAAAAATTTATAACATCCTCGACAAGTGAACACTCTCAATCAAGCCACCTTTCAAACAAAAAAACTAAAATAAAATCTGTCCATTACTTTAGGAGCTACGATGCCATAGACATACACAGATACATAAGCCAAACTTATAACACCCCTCTTTTTGTGTCGGGGGTTAAAAATGTGTTATTGTGGGTTACATATAAGAGATAGATGGAAAATCTGGTTCAGCTGTTTGAAAGTTATTTACTTTTTAGAGAGTTTTGTGTTGGGGGTTTTAAAATTTTGAATTAATGTTATCAGTAGAATCTTTTCCGAACTGGTGATAGAGTCTTGACAATTATAATAGAATCATAGTGGCACAGTAGTACATGAAATAAATTCACTTCATTTCAACAATGGTCACAGGTTGATGATCCACGTCTGCGCCGTCTACGCGATGCGGCACATTCCCCGCCTCGGCGCGCTGAGCACAAGCCTGAAATCATTGATGCTGAACCAGAGCCAGAGTCCGAGTCCAGTGAGGATGAAGCTAAACACAGCTCTGAAAGCGAGGATGACTTGGATGAGGAAGAGATTGAGAGGCGCCGACAGGCAGTTAAAGCTAAACTAGCTGCTAGGTAAGTAAATAGCAAAAATTTTGTTCTCCCACTTTAACCAGTAATACATTACACTGAAGCCAAATATTAGACGCTGAACTGGAGCCAGAGTCTGAGTCTAGTGATGAAGCTAGGCATGGCTCTGAAAGTGAGAATGACTTGGAGGAGGAAGTGATTGAGAGACACAGGCAGGCAGTCAAAGCTAAACTAGCTGCTAGGTAAGTAAATAGCAAGAGTTTAGTTCTCATACTTTAGCCAGTACATTAAACTGAAGTTACTTACACAATACAAAAGTACCTAAGAAGTGCTAAAAGATATACAAATCCTTACCTTATCCACCAAAAACAGATAGTGAAAAAATCAAAGCATATCACAAGCTGTAAAAATTGAGGTTGCCATTTTAATCATTTTATATTCTAGGGAAGCAGAAAAAGAAGTTCTAGGCCGAGATGAGGATGAAGAAATGTTGGATGGTGCAAAAGAGGAAAGTGGTTCATCTGACACAGAATATACAGACAGTGAAGAAGATACAGGTGATGTAAATTAGTTATTGTTATGCAAGGCTGCTAAGTTGTTATTTGGTGCGAGTGCTTGTAATGAACACTGAGCTGGGAAGGATTCATTTGCATATAAATAGAATCCTGAGCGTAGCGAGGAATTTAACGGCACGATGTGCAAATAATTTTGCAGTTGCGCGAAACAACATTTTTTTATGTCTTGTTAGCAGTTGCCTGTAACTTCGTCCAAATCAAATAAAAAGTTCAGACTTGTCTGGAAAAAACAGACCAAAACTCAGCTGTTTATTAAGTATGAAGAGCTATAAGTCTAGGTTTATTTTGTAACTTACATTTTGTAACTTACAGGACCAAGAGTAAAGCCAGTGTTTGTAAGAGCCTCAGAGAGAATGACTGTAGCGGAAAGAGAGCGGAAAATGAAACAACAGAAAAAGGAAGAGTCTGAAGCGAGAAAAGAGAAGGAGGAGAAGAGGAGAGAAGCTTTAAAGTTAGTTGAAGAGACCATTCGGTCTGAACAAAGAAATACACAGGTTGGTCGAATCCATATTAATTAATATTATAAATACAGAAGGTGTCTGTTTGTCAGCTTTTCACAGCCCATCCGTTGAACCGATTTTGACGAAAGATACAGTATCTGGATAGCTTTCATCCCGGTAATGGACATAGGATATTTTTTGTCCTGAAAAATCAAAGAGTTTGCCCAGGATTTGAGAAAATCCTAACCTTAAAACCTAGTTCTACGTGGATGAAGTGACGAGCATCATTGAGTTATCTAACATTGAAATTACAGTAATAATTACAGTAGGACTAGCACAGAAATTGTAATTATCATACTGTGGCAATTGTTATAATTAGTTTTTGTGGTATTGCTGCTTTAGCCAATTAAAGGTGATTTCGATGCATTGTACTCGTATCTGAAACTTTGGCGCTAGGCTTGTAGTTAAGTGATGGCATATTATTGTAAATTGAATACTTGAAAAGAGCAACCGCCGAGTTTCTTGCTGGTTCTTCACGGTAGGAACGGCATTCCGAACCAGTGGTAGATTATTTTGACGATTCGAAAGCACTTGTAAAAGTTTACTTGAATAAAAATAATTTGAATTTGAATTTGATGATAACTCAGATAGATTGTAGTCATAGAATTGTTTCATTTTCAGTCGGAACATAAAGAGGGCAACATAAATGACGTTTGCACTGATGACGAAAACGACGAGTTGGAATACGAAGCGTGGAAGTTGCGTGAAATGAAACGGATCAAACGAGACAAGGAAGAAAGAGAGGCGTAAGTAGATTTGTTCTTGGGCCATTCTTGGGAACTATACGAGTCGAAAAATGCGCAATTCGGTTGCGGTTTTTGCCATTTGGAAACGCCAATGATATTGCTGTGCAGACGAAACACTTTAGATTATTAAAAAAAAATTAATCAAGAATTTCGCCAAAAGCTATTGTGAAATTGTAAAGAAATTATGCTTTTTGTTTAAAGTACTTATTTAAAGGGGAAAGGGGAATATTTCCTAGTATATATTGGGTTATATTGGGCGGCTATTCTTAGTTCACGACCTCCCTGGCGCATGGTAAGCGCTATGGTCTTATTAGAGCTTTCGGGTTCCCGGCAGGGTTTGGATTTTATAATTTCTAAATCTCTGGTCTGGTCTGGTGGTGGCTTCGGCCGTAGCTAGTTATCACCCTACCGGCAAAGTCGTGCCGCCAAGCGATTTAGCGTTACGGTACGGTGCCGTGTAGAAACCAAAGGGATATAGGTTAAATAAATAACTGCCATACCCCTTCGAGATTAGCCTGCTTCCATCCTAGACTGCATCATCACTTACCACCAGGTGAGATTGCAGTCAAGGGCTAAATTGTATCTGGATTAAAAAAAGTTACTAGAACCAGTGTGATATGTTATAGTATGGAAAAGGAGCTGCTGGCAATCGAGCGTATGCGCAACATGACCGAGGAAGAGCGGCGCGTGGAACAGCGCCTCAACCCCAAGGTCGTCACCAACAAGTCTGTGAAGGGCAAATACAAGTTCCTGCAGAAGTATTACCACAGGTATGTTGTACTGCCATGGAGCACATCGCAACATGACGGAGGAGAAGCAGCGTGTGGAGTAGCGGTGTGTGGAGTAGCGGCGTGTGGAGTAGCGGGCGTGTGGAGTAGCGGTGTGTGGAGTAGCGGCGTGTGGAGTAGCGTAGAATACTCGTAATTTCCAGGTACAGAAGAACCACTCGGCAAAGACGTTTAAGTAAATAACGACTTTTGCGACGACGCAATAAAGCTCGCACAGCGCTGCGGCCTAAAATTTAATTGGTAGAACCACAGGTGGTGCTCCATTTTAATTTCATCATTTTTTTAGGGTTCTGTACCTCAAAAGGAAAAACGGAACCCTTATAGGATCACTTTGTTGTCTGTCGTGTTTGTCAAGAAAACCTGTTGGCAGGTAGGTAGGTCTTATAGCACAAGTAAATGAAAAAAACCCGAAAACCATGAATTTGTGGTTACATCATTAAATTGGTTATTAAAATGTGTTCATGAACAAATAATAATTATTTATTATTTTCAATTTTCAAAGTAAGATAAGATATACCAAGTAAGGTATCATATGAAAGAGCACCTGTACATCCTTAAATAGATTTTTATTTATTTTTATGCATAATAGTTGTTGATTTATCGTGCAAAATGTCGAAAAAATACCTGAGTACGGAACCCTCGGTGCGCGAGTCTAACTCGCACTTGGCCGGTTTTTTTAGTAGCTGACATTATTAGCGAACTAGAAGCAATATTTCAATGGTTACTTTATTTACAGAGGTGCATTTTATTTGGACAAAGAAGAAGATGTGTTCAAACAAGACTTCTCTGGACCCACATTGGACGATCACTTTGATAAGACTGTTTTACCAAAGGTTCGTAATCTATACATATAATAAAATTGTAGAAAAGTGGTGTCTGTACATGGAAATATATAAAAAAAGTAGCAGGGGTTGTTATTATATCGATGCCGAACCCGAAAAAAAAAAAAAAAAGAAATTGTAATTAATTATTTTTTGTCTGTTTGTCTGTTTATTTCTTATTTTGTCTGTTTGTCTCGGGGAGTTTAGGTAACACTGCAATATTTATTCAATTGATATTTATTGAAGTTTAGTTCTAACAATGTTTTTAACAATTCTGTACGTTTCGTGTTTCGTCTCAATCAATTTTTAAACTGAACACTTTCAAATAAAGATTTTTATGTATTCCTGTGAAGATGGCACTGCCATTGTTGGAATTAGAATGCCATAAGCCTACTTTGTCGTATTAATTTACAATTTGCGTAAAACCAAATTAAATTTGAATTACGCGGTTAGACCCGTTTAGTGCGCCTTAACTAACAGAATCAATGAAAATAATACATCCACCCACTAATTTTGGTTACCACTTTAAAATGATCAAAACTTTGTTCTCAGGTGATGCAAGTAAAGAAATTCGGCAGATCAGGTCGAACCAAGTACACTCATCTAGTGGACCAAGACACTACCGAGTTCGACTCTGCGTGGAGCAACGAGACATCGGCCGCTCGCCTCGCGAACTTCCGCGGTGGCATGAAGCAAGTGTTTGACAAGCCCTCCGCTAAGAGGAAACATACTGTATAGACTACTGTGATGTATAATAGTTAAGTGTAATCATATTCCCAATTAAAATCTTTAAACAAAAACAAGCTTTTATTTAAGCCATGTACTAAATTTATGGTACTGATTCTGAGCGCTATTTAGAGTATTCGCATCTCTTTCTTACGATGTAATAAGAAAAGGACAGATAAAAATTTAATTTAGAACTGTCAAACCTCGTGACTAGGTGCCAGTCGTGAGCCTATTGCTTGTAGAGTACACTAAAATTAGAGTCTTTAAATTTAAAATTCATTTTCTGTCCTTTTTAGCAGTATTTGTTTAATTCACATACAAGTTGGCCCTTGACTGCAATCTCACCTGATGGTAAGTGATGCAGTCTAAGGTGGAAGCGGAAAAAGCAGCATCAAAAAGAAAAAGATGCAGATACACTAAATTTAGTTTAGAGAAAAACATCAGAATCGACGCCAAATCCAACGAGTCTAAATTACTCCAAACACGACTCAGTTTATGATTGGTACTTGAGGAGGTCCTATGAGTTATGACCACCTCTTGGCTCCATTATGAGTCCCTTGACAAATTACTCCAAACACGACGGAGTTTATTATTTACGTCGAGAAGTTGCAGAGTCCCTATGGCTATCTCTCTATGTTCCACCATGAGTCCACCTCCATGTTACCCATTGCATTGTCATCATTCCATGTGTTCCTTTCAACAGAATCGCTTGAGGGGAACTAGTCTAAAGTTCAATTGCAAGATTTGATCACATAAAATATTAACACGGCAAGTTAAATAAAAGCTTGTAATAAATAAATAGGTCTTACGGTGGTTCAGATTATGTATTGAAATCGTTGTTTTTTCGTAAATTTTCATGCGCTTGAAAATATTTTTTTTCAGTATTTTATGGTTTTATCGTAGTTTACGATTTTAATTATTGAGTTAGAATTTTAGATAACAAAGAACTCAATTTAAAATCGTGACTGATTCACATTTTTACAATTTCGATGACTTGAATTTCATCAAAATGGGTTTAGTTATTTTAAATTAATCCACGCAGATAGGTAGGTACCTATGTTTTTAATACATGTTATTCGCAATTATATATATGGGGGTTTTTAAAATTTATTTATTTATTATTTAGTATGTCTTTAGATGCTGTGCAGCCTAAGCCGCTCTTCCAGACGTGTCGGTCTCGGGATAAACATGGACAAAACAAAGATAATGCTCAATCAGCACGTTGTCCCGACACCGGTTAGCGTCGAAAATGTTGGTATCGAAATTGTTTCACAATACAACTACCTTGGCCAAATAATTCAATTAGGCAGAAGCAATTTCGACGAGGAAGCCAACAGAAGAATTCGGCTAGGTTGGGCAGCTTTTGGGAAATTAAGTCAAGTCTTCTCATCGTCAATTCCTCAATGCCTGAAAACAAAAGTCTTTAACCAGTGTGTCCTTCCCGTCCTCACCTATGGTGCTGAAACGTGGACACTGACAAACGGCCTTGTCCATAAATTCAAAGTTGCTCAGCGAGCCATGGAGAGGGCTATGTTAGGAGTTTCCTTGAGGGATAAGATCCGAAATGAGGAGATCCGCAGGAGAACCAAGGTCACTGACATAGCCCAAACTATTAGCAAGCTGAAGTGGCAGTGGGCAGGCCATGCTTGTCGTAGAGGCGATGGCCGTTGGAGCCGGAAAGTCCTTGAGTGGAGACCGCGTTTAAGCAAACGTAGTGTGGGACGCCCTCCAGCACGATGGACTGATGATATTAAGCGGCTGGCGGGAAGTGGCTGGATGAGGAAGGCTGAGGACCGGGTGTGGTGGCGCTCTTTAGGGAAGGCCTATGTCCAGCAGTGGACTTCCACAGGCTGATGATGATGATGATGATGTCTTTAGATAGTTAAACCTACCTTTGTCATCATTTTCCGCACAATTGTGTGGAAAAGTCTTAGGTACTTAACCGCTAACACAAAACAAACATTTTAAGTCAGCGTACATTTCATACATAAACGTGTTTTATAGTAGGGTTTATTTTGATAACCCGAGTGCCGAGTTGAATGTCGCTAGTAAACTCTGCATATAATTTTATTCAGTTTAAAATTTTACAGCGGCGAGTCTCGTAAACTGATAAGTGCTGCAATTTATCTTGTTTTATACGGAGATAAGTTAAAATTTAAAACTTTTCTTTCATATTCTTGTTTCGAAGGCTCAGTGTTTTCGCGACGGGAAAGTTTTTATGCTCCTACTTAAAACGAATAAAAGAGCAACTAATCTAGAGAAAATTCGTTGGGGATAATACTTAAGTAGGTGCATTATGCAAAGTGCCGAGCGGGCTAGGTTAAATAGACTTATATAACTATGGATTGATCACGATCTAGATCTAAATGGAGACTTTAAATGGTTTAAGAACTTTCATCGTTAAGATCGCTTGAGATTTACTGCATCGACGACCGACGATGACGATAGGAAAGTTTTAAGTTGATTGAGGCTGAGATTTATAGAGCGCACTTTGACTTTGCTCAGACTTAAGACACTGTTTAAACGAGACAGCGCTATACCGCTGGCATAAATCTGTCTTGTTTTAACTTAAGTCTAAGCAAAGTCAAAGTCTACAGATTTCAACCTTAGAGGTCTGTGTTATTCTCGAGTTAACTAAGGAAAGCATTGATAATATGTGAAATGCACAGATGTGTCTAAAATAATAAGTACCTATTTATAAATCGATGTATATCTATGTGAACAGCTAAGTATGAAAAATTTCGGGGCCTTTTTTAAAAACTAAATAGGCATGCGTTTGACTGCATTCACACCAAATAGTACGTGAAGATGCAGGAGCGAGCCTGCCTAGAAGATAAGTATTCACTCTTCTTTTGAACGTAAATGGCGGGGAAAACGGAAGCTGAAGGGCATTCCATCTTAATTCCATATTCTAGCAGTGCATATTTGTTACACTATGTGTCGTAAACTTATTATTAGTCTATGGTAGAACTAAAAATAAAGTCCTTCTCTATGGCAACCCAATGGCACGACGACGTGTTTTTGTTTGATAACTAGTAGGTTTCAATTTTAATATAAATAACTAGATGATGCCTGTAACGTAAAAAGTATACCTTCCTACCTAGCGTAATATGTTCGTTCCTATATGGGATTCAAGTTATCCCTGGCCTTACCAAATAAGTAGATACCTATGGATTAAAGTTTTTTGAAAATTCCGTGGGAATTTTTGATTTTTTCAAATGGGACGCAAAGTAGCCTACGTCCATCACTGAGATGCAAGCTTTCTCTGTACGTCAAAATAGATTTAACAGATGAGCCGTGTTACCACAGCAGCCTCTGATAAATAGGATTACATTTTTCGTATTTTTAAGGTGTAATTAGTAATTATTTATTACTTATTTAATTATTTAGGTAACTAAATATAAGTATTTGCCGCAACTGAAACGGAGTTTTTATTACCTAGTCTACCGATAAAACACACACGTTCGGACCAAAAATAAAACGACTCCCGTAAACCTACATACTTAATTCAAACTATTAAAATAATAATTGTTCCGAGGTCTGAGTAGCCTCTGGGCGTGCGGGGTCTGGTTACAGTGGAATAAAAGTTTTAAAAGCGTTACAGTGAACAGAGCGGGCTGATAATAAAAGTTCCAGCCATTGAATTTTTTTTTTCAGTATTTTACGATTTTAATTATTTTAATTATTGAGTTCTTTGTAGATTACAAGGAACTCAATAAAATTAAAATCGTGACTGATTCACATTTTTACAATTTCAATGGCTTGATTTTCATCAAAATGGGTTCAGTCATTTTAAAATAATCCACTCAGATAGGTAGGTGCCTAGGTATTAAGAGATGTTGTTCGCAATGAATGTTTTTACGAGTAATTTAACATGGGTTTTATTTAAAAAAATAATGTCTTTAGAAAGAAGTTAAACCTAGCAATTCTCACACAATTTTTCTGAAAAGTCTTAGGTACTTAACCGCTAACACAAAACAAACATAAGTCAGCGTACATTATATACATAATTAATTCAAACTATTAAAATAATTGTTCCGAGGTCTGAGTGGCCTCTGGGCGTGCGGGTTCTGGTTACAGTGGAATAAAAGTTTTAAAAGCGTTACAGTGAACAGCGCGGGCGGATAATAAAAGTTTCAGCCCCAGGACGGCTCTTATGAAATGTTTTGGGGAAACAGAAACGCTGCGTTTTATAGGTATTTTGATGGCACTTTATCAAGTTGCCCTTTGTCAGTTTATGCGTTTTATGATTACTTCACCTTATTATTCTTCTCATTTCTAATGTAAGCTTAATCTACCTACGTTTTAAAACAGGCATGAAAATTACCCGTAAAATTATATTCCTATCACTTAATTTCTTATTAAGTGTATGTAGACTGCCTCGTTGGCCTGGTTCTAGCATTGATGATGTCTCGAGTTCGAGGTCCAAAGGTTTTTCTGACTAGAAATTCTCAGTTGCAGCTCAGAATTCGAAGTAGGAGTTACACAGAGATATCCACATGAATTGTAGAGAGTTTCAGGATGTCATGCGGAATTATCTACATCTATTATTTGGTTGAAATAAAGAATTTATTAATAATAATAAAAACCAGTGCCTCGGAGAGCACGTAATGCCGTTGGTTCTGCTCCTCCGTTGATCTCTCTCTGGTCGCTTCGAATAGCCATCCCATCGGACTATGAGAGTAAGGGAATAGAGAGCGCGGCGCGGCGGCGTAGCGTTGAAGATTTGTTGTCGTGGCGGAATTCATTTAATTTTAGGATTTTGATCAAGCTGAAATCTGAGGTTTCAAAACTTAAAATTAATTGGAATTTGGAAGTATAGTGCGCGCAAAACACGTAGTTAGTCCCATTTTAACACATTATAGTCTGATCGTGGGCAAAAATAGATCTCAGTCAGACTTGTTGTATTTTAATTTTTAGTCCAAGGAACCAAAACCTTAATTTTTTATAATGCGCTAAACCAGAAAAATCTGTATGGTGTAACAGGCAGCATGCGATATGCACCGCCTGCCCTCCCACTGCTAAACATGCAGGAAAAGCCAGCCACCAAGCAAGCAATTCGCACCACCACGCAGCACCACACAAATCCCAAAACCACTCGACGCACGTTTCGACGCAAATTAAGCTTTTGGTTCCTTGTATATCATGGACTTCCGTAAAGTTACACCTGCTTCTATACAAAATTCATTCCTTAGACAGCAATCCTTATATTTTAACCTGCGCAAATCGCTACTCTGTATTTTCAGTGTAAGTACAATTATCTACTGTACTAAATGAAAAACACTTTGCCCTTGCCTACTTTATACAAAATACACATATTTTATTGCCTACATTTCGAAAATTGCTGCAGTACATGTCCGTAATGTTTTGGATCCGGTTGTGGGCCGGATTGATTCATCGTTTCTCTCATAAGAGAATCATAAAGCCTGTATTCGCCTGATTGATTCATATGTTCACTATCACCCAATGTCCAACCGTAGACACTATTGCTGGTTTCGTAAGAATAGTATCGTTCTTCGGGAAGCTTTTTATACCTAACGTTCAGGTACTTTTGACGTCCTAATGGCATCTCTTCAAATAATATCTTTCTCACATTAGGATCAACTGGTTTCATTTTAGCCTCCGCCGTGATCACATCAAAACCAGTCTCTACAGATTCTTTAACGTGATGTAATATTTTGGTACGAAATGGTACAGAGTCATCAATTTGCATTTTGGTTAGACGGTTCACTTTGGTAACTTTATGATGCTGGCTCAGCACTGGTATTATTGGTAAGATAAGCGCCCTCGCAATGTCTTCTGTATGATAGCCTTTATGTTTTTCGGTAAGTGTAGCTGTTTTTATTATTTCTTCCTTGTTATTAACAAACCAAGAGATGCGGTCTTCATTTTCTTTATTGTATCTCTCCTTCAAATATCTTATAACTTTTGGGTGGCTGTAGTCAAGTGGCATTTTTACCTTATTTTATAAAAATAGATAATACCTACTTAATAATAGCGCAAAATTACATGAAGATTAATTACTTAAATCAAGCTTAAATCTAAATCAGAGCCTACTTAACATCGATATGTCTAACATAACGCTAATCTATAGAAAATTATTTGGCAGCTTGTTTGGCAGTTGTATGGTAATTTGAAAGCTTTGAAAGTTGTTTGAAAGGCATTTAACATTTAATTTTATCAATGTCACTGTTTGTGTCACTGGAAAACTTTTTGTTATTTCGTGTAGTTACTGAAATAACAAAAGCTAGAATGGAATAGAATAAATAGATTTTTATTCAAATAAACTTTTACTTGGTGCTTTTGAATCGTCATAATAATCTACCACTGGTTTGGAATGCCGTTCCTACCGAGAAGAATGAAACGAAAATTACCATATAGGTACTTACAGAATCTTTATTTTTTTTATAAAATAATGAAATCGCTATAGATGGGTACCTATATGTATAAATAAATAAATAAATAAATATTTATCGTGTTAACAAAACAGTGTTTACAAACTTTAGTGTATGTACCTAAGAGATTATAAATACTACTACTAGTGGCGCAGATACTTACGTAGATGTCTTATTTATCGGAATTTAACATGCATTCTGATATCTGCCTGTTATTTTTCTAAATTTTCTGATATAGCGGAAGGTTGGGGGAAATCGGATAGAGGGTGAAACCGGATAGCTGCTATTTCATTGATCCGCGTATAGCCAGGTCATTCTAGCTAGTGAAGAAATATGGACGAACGTTTACTCAGTACGATTACAAATGGTGGCAACTGTAACATTTCTGCGAATAATTTGAATTATTTGTTTTATTGACGTGACAACGTCTTATAATTCGATAGAGCCGGCTGCACGCACGAAAAAACATGACTCATGCGGCGTTACCTCGCTCTGAGGCGTTCCATGTAAGGCTTGAAGTGCAAGTGAGAGTGCGGAACGAGCGACAAAGAAGCAGAATCGGCTTTGTTGTCACGTTCAACTATCGTCAGTAAACCGACTTTACAGACAACCAATTTTTTTTTTAGTATCTTTATTCACTCCTTTAGGCCTATCCGGTTTGACCCATAGGTATGGGTTGAATTCGGATTTATAATTTTTGATTAAAATTGTTGTAGTTTGTAGTTATTAAGATTGATCTTAGATATTTTCATGCCAAAGTTATGCCTAAGGTATACTTATTAAACATTTATGATAATGATTATCTCAATAAATAACATAGTGATTTATTCATTATGTAGGTATTTACCATAGCCATCCGGTGTCCCCCCCACCTACCTACTTAATTATAAGAATCAGTATACATTTGTATACTTATAATACTTGGCACAAATTAATTGCGCTTATAACTATTGACTTATTTATTTATTTTCTTTAAAAAAATAACTGTGGATAATAAGATGTAAATACGTACAATTTTATGCAAATTAGGTCAACAGACCCAAAGAAGTCACATTGTCAATCACTAACTTACACATAAATTGTATTAACATATTAAACAATAGTAGGTATTTGTGTCTATACCCATTCAATTCGTTAACCTCGATCTAATTCCTCGCAACCTGAAACATTTGTAACATCACTCTGATTTCGTAGTCGGGAAGTGCACTGGTGTTCCATCGCCTAATCTATCTGCCATTGAGTTGATCATTTCAGGAGTAGCTTCGCGGAGGTCATAAGCCCAGCCGATTTTGTTGAAGAACCGAATGAAAACTGTGCCCCAATTGAAGAAATCAAAATGCTCAGCCGCCTTGTAGTCAAAGGGGAATGCGTGATGGTAGTTGTGCCACCCTTCTCCCAAAGTACAGGTTGCTACAAAACGATTTTCTTTTGGCACGATATTTCTGAAACAATGTTCAATTAAAAATTATTTATTTGTTGCTAATTACTTATTAAAATAGTTATTTATTACTATTGAAGCAGATACAGGTCAGTTTTTATAATTCTTCCCGACCTTCAATGACTTTTTCAAATACCTATACCTACTGGCCTAGTGGGCTTCTCTATCAATCTAGTCTCATCTGTGTTTTCATTAATGCAATACTTAAATCAATCAAACCTCATATTAATTACTGTAGTTAATTAGTGTATGGTTTTAGGTCGGAATGAAATCCAAAAGGTCCTACTTTTTAAATCCTACCCGTTGGAGTACTTTAATAGCCATCTCTTTTTGCACTAGCTTTACGCTTAATTCGATGGAAAAAGGGACTGAAATGAAGATAAAAGTCTGACACGTTGAAACTTTTTAGTAGGTATTTATCGTCGTTACTATATTACGTTTTTTTTTTTCTTTAAATCTGGCTTTACTCTGATTAGCCAATGTCAAGTTTGTGATATTTTCAAGTTATTAAATTTATACAAGTATGGACTCCGTCTGCGCCGGCGCCCGCCGACATACGCGCGGCGCCCCTTTAGAGCGCTTCCCAGTCAGTTCCACCACCAAAAAACACCAACTAACACAAAAACCAGCCACTCTTAACAAAAAAAACACTCCAAACAAGCA
The DNA here is from genome assembly GCF_905333055.1 of Maniola jurtina. NCBI lineage: Eukaryota > Metazoa > Arthropoda > Insecta > Lepidoptera > Nymphalidae > Maniola > Maniola jurtina. The sequence continues at coordinate 7,424,755 of NC_060046.1, read as the reverse complement.
CAGCACGCGCGCCAGCAAGTGCCATCGCAGACGAAGTCCCCTATATTACGTTACTGTTATGAGGTCTCTTGTAAGGACTTCCACACGCGTTGTAGTCTTTCGCCATCTAATAGCGGCTCCGTGCGACTCGTTTGATGCCTTTAAAAAAAAGGATTCCGACTAATTGAAAACCTCCTCCTTTTTTTGAAGTCGGTTATGTCTAGAATTTTTCATTAACTTCTAAATAATTCTTACTTGTTATAAGGCCTGTATCCATAAATATGAGCAAGACTGTTCACTGTCAGCTCACTGTGGAACATGCTAAGGAACCGGATGAAGAATTGCCACGCCACAGCACATCGCCAGTTTTCCCCCAACAGGACGACGTTAATAAGGAGCGGTAGAGCATAACAAAACAGTAATTTGATATATACGAAATGTCTGCAAGGGAAAATAAACAAATAAGTCAATAAAAGGACGATGATACATATTTTAAGAGAGATAACATAATTTTTGGATGTATTTATTGAAACAATAAATGATTATTTATTTAGTGAAACAATAAATGATACTAAGCGGTGATAGTCTAGCGGTTAAAACGTTGGCCTACTGTCGGGGGAGTCCGGAGTTCGGCCCTCCCAACTTTTCGGAGTTATGTGCGTTTTAATCAATTAAATATCACTTGCTTTTAAGGCGAAGAAATCTGCATGCCTGACATTTATTCATAATGTTCTCAGGTAGGTATGTGAAGTTTGCCAATCTGCACTTGGTCAGTGTGGCAGACAGGCTAAGCTTGACCATTCTCAAAGAAGACCCGTGTTTAGTAGGTAGTTGTTGATGATGATGCTGACAAAGCAATTCTTAAATATCTAGTTAGTTTTAAGACTAGACTTAGGTAGAAACTTACTTGTTAAAATATCTCAGCAACGGGTCGTTGGTGATATCAGACATGTCCATCTGTTTCCCGCGTTGCAGCACTTGGTCGTTTTTCTTCAGCATCAACCAGCCAATGTGGGAGAAGAAGAAGCCTCGGTTTGCGTTGTGAGGGTCTGCTTCCGTGTCGCTGTACTTGTGGTGCACACGATGGTCGCGCACCCATTGCTCTAAGGAATTCTGGAAAAAGAGCGAAGAATATTAGCCATGTTAATCATGACTCAATTTCCCTTTCCTCTCCAATTAAGCGTAAAGATTGTGCTAGGTGTAGGTACGACAATAGTGCAACGGGTGGGGTTTGAACCGCAGACCATTCGGAATTCAGTCCGCTCCTCAACCGTTAAGCTATTGAGTCTTTAATCTAATTTGGAACCTACTTATCAAATAAAAGAGTAGATACATATTTGTCAACTTAAGCTTACCCTGCTAAGATAGCAAAAGCAAGCGAATTGAATTTCTGAAACTCTTTTCAGAAAGAAGAAAGTGAGAGACGCCGAAAATCTATATGCAAAATCGCAAGTTTTAAACCCAGCTATGAACCTATCAAACTCTCATAATTATTTTAGACTATCTATCAGTTACCTATATAGCTAAATGCAAAATTAGCTTATTATGACTAGACCTGTCTTCCAGCGGTTTAGCCGTGGAACCTACCTAGCAAACAGACATAATATAGACGGTTAAAATTTCACATTTATAATATTCATCATTATCATCTCAACTTTTCGCCGGCCCACTACGCACGGACCTCCTCTAAGAATAAGAAGGTATATAAGGATAGGTAGATAGGTCGCATTTATAATACTAGTCTGCATTAAAAAAGTTTAAAATATAAGAAATCGTAGGTAAACTAACTTGACCGCTTGAAGCAAAACACATGAGAAGGAACAGTTTCAATGGTAATGTAGCTTTGTACGCTTTGTGTGTCCATAGCCGGTGCGCTCCACCAGTGATACCGAAGCCAGTGGCTACGTACATGATTAAAGCTGAAAAAATAAACGGTAATTTGTAGGTAGTAGGTACTGAGGTCCCTGCGACGTAGGTACCTATTCCTTATTACTGAGTGACCTCTTTGCCATATTGATATACTTAATGGTAGGAGTGTCCTTAATTAACTCAAAAAAAAGTTCAAAATTCAAAATATTTTTATTCAATTAGACTTTTACAAGTTCTTTTGAATCGTCAAAAGCATCTACCACTGGTTCGGAATGCCTTTCCTACCGAAAAGAACCAGCAAGAAACTCGGCGGTTGCTCTTTTCAAAGATTTGATATAGAATATTATGCCATGTATAAAAGCAATTGAAGTCCCGCGCATTGCTGGAGCGAATTGTAGGTCAAATCCACGCTCTTCTATCATTTACATAATCTTCGTGGTGAAATATCAATAATACCTACCACATACCTACCTTCTCACTTCCTTATCTTCCGCATACGACTCGACTAAGAGAACATCGATGTAAGAGAACGATATTCGATTTTAAGGTTTACGAGTAGGTACCCATATGGTTATTATCAGAACATGTTAGTGATAATAACTGAGACTGACGACGCGGACGTCTAAATGGGCTTTCCGACACACGAAGGAAACAAAAAGACTGAATACGGACACTCAAAGACGTTTACCTATCTATCCAGTTACATACTACAAACACCTTTCAGGTTAGCACGCTTCTTTATCAGACTGATAAGGATAAACTAATTGAGTTGAAAGTGATGATGAGTTTAGGTACTACTAGATGAGACCACAGCCTAATTGTTATGTAACAGTGTAAATTAAAAAATTTTATCACCCCCGACAAGTGAAGGTTACAGTAACTAGAAAAGAGCTGATAACTTTCAAACGGCTGAACCGATTTTCTTGGATTATAGCTAAGACACTCTCGATCAAGCCACCTTTCAAACAAAAACAAACTAAATTAAAATCGATTCATTAGTTTAGGAGCTACGATGCCACAGACAGATACACACATACACATGTCAAAGTTATAACACCCCTCTTTTTAGGTCGGGGGTTAATAAAAGAACTTACCAAAAACTACAGTTTCCCATTTAACAGGAAAAGTGTAATAGTAACACCAGTAAACGGCGAACACATGGTATAGGATTATAGCGATTGCACTTGTCCATTTTATAGGGTTCTGAAAACTTAAATTCTTTTCAAAGGACCGAAAAATTTCACCAACGGACAGCAATGGTTTAACGTTAACTTTTTCCATAGCCTATCCGAATACATGCGGCTTATACGAATAATGTTCGTTATCTGAACATCGAAAAGCTTGTACCCCGATATTATATTGTTGAAGTATTCGTGTAACAATTTCGAAACTTCATTCCTGATCTTTGTTCGTATTGCCCTAGTTACACGGTCGATTTAGAGGTCCGTAATAATAAATATTTAAATTGAAACGTAATTCTTCAGTTAATTTTTGTTTGTACCTTCAGCTCTATCTCAGCTCAATCTTCAGATCTTTGTCAGTAAGTAGGATAAATTATATTATATCTTAGTGAAGGAATTGTTGGCAAGGATACCGGACTCAATAAATCCTCGACTCAGTTTCCTAAATGGCACTCCGCTCATGAAAGATTAAAAAACTCTTATATAAAATAAAAAAATAAAAATTTTACAAAATAAAAATTATAATAGATTAAAAAAAATGTCTGTTCGTTACCTATGTATATGCGCACATAGTTTATCCCATTGAGTTGAAATTTTGTACAGTTTTTGTTGACACCTTCGTGAAGATTTTTGACATATTACGTACTTACTGCAAACGTACAACATGTAGGCATAATAAAAACGTCGACCTTATTTTCTGGATATCGGGGGTTTGATCCCGGGCACGCATTTTTAACTTTTCGGACGTGTGCGTTTTAAGCAATTAAATATTATCATTTAATGGTGAAGGAAAACATTGTGAGGAAATTTGCATGCCTGAGCGTTTTCCATAATGTTCTCAGAGATGTGTGAAGTCTACTAATCCGCACTGGGCCAGTGTGGCAGACTATGGCCTAAACGCTTCTCATTCTGAGAAGAGTCCCATGCTTAGTAGTGGAGCGGCGATGGGTTGATCATGATTAAAATGATGATGAATATAAATAGGTACTTTCATTTAAAATGGCAAAGCATTTGGGACATTTGCTCCTGGCATGAATAAAATTATGAACAATGTCAAAATTAGGTCTCTCTCTATATTTTGGAGTGAAGTGGTGGCGCGTAAAATGTGTTTATTCTCTTTGATAAACAATTTTATTCCGATACTCTAGGAATATTTGAATATTTCACGATAATATTTTCCAATTTTTAATGACAAATGAATTAATACATAATTATAATAATGATAAATCTGTAATCTGTCGATTTCTTTCTCTATTGCAACCCCGGGACAAATTGGAGACTGCCTCTTCCGAAAGAGCACTAGGACGAAGGAGATATCGGTGCGGAGAACTCAGGATATAAAAATATGCGTTGAGCCATGTACTGGTGAGATTTTAGTACTTAGGTAGAAAATCGACATAGCCCGATGTCGGGTATTACGGAGTTTTTCTACTGTTACCACAAAAAGTTGCATAAAGTTTTTATATGTTGTTGCACAATCAATAATAGTCCCTACATACTTACCAGCAGTTTACTGTTTCTAGGCATTTATGCTTAACAACAACAAACAGACATTGGATCTCTTCCAAAGCTATATCTGATGTTGGCGCCAAAATATGAGGCGGCATTTTGTCAATAAATTAGTGCTTTAATGGTAATACCCTGTTTATGGAGTAATTCAAGCATGCCACATGATAAGGATAATGATATTACCATGATATTACCCCACTTATTCTACAAGAGATTAGCAAATATTGAAATGGTTACACGGTTCTTATATAGGTACCTTTAAAATTATGAACAAGTAGGTAGTTAGTTGATTTGATCGAAAAATGGAAGCGAGAAAAGATAGAAAAGAAAATATTAACAGCACTATATCAATAACAACAGAAGCTGAAATGAAAATTTTAATTCAAATAAGCTTTTACAAGTAGCTTCTTCTCAATCGTCAAATGCATTCACTACTGGTTCGTTATGTCTTTCCTACCGAGAAGGACCAGCATGAAACTCTGCGGTTGCTCTTCTCAAAGATTCTATTTCCAATATTTTACCATCTAGGTATATAAAATCATCAGACCGATGTATTGAAATAATTGACGTAGGGAGGTGAATGAACGATCAGAAAGAAAGTCAGACTCATCGTCCTCATAAGGCCTTATTGATTCCGAGGAGCTATTCAACGAATCTTAGTACGAATGACAGTCCACAAATGAATAATTCATAGATGTAGGTAGTGGTTCGTAGATCCGGCAGTGGCTATTGAGCTTGGTCGGATTTTGTTCCTCACATTATGAGAGGATCAGAGGGCACGGATGTTTATATTTGAACATTCCCATAGACTTGGGTTTTCTGTTATTTTCCTTGACATCATATTACCAGGGTGATGTGGCCTAGTTAGTTGGAGAATATCGGTCGACTGGACTGGTTAAGCAACGTTGACCTGAATCGTTTACTGTATGGCTTACCAACGAATTTAGAGGTCGCAGTTTAGCCTTTACCGTGCCACGGAAATCCGGTTACTATTACTAGCATCTCATAATCGTTGACTTTTAGTAGAGCCTTATCTATTTCTCTACATTATGCAGGAATTTATGGAAGCCCCCATTATTATGTGATCATTGTTGTTAAAAGCACAGGCAAAACTTGCAGCAAACCATTACGAATAAGGTGTTCATGTAGGTATCTATATCATTACATGTACTGTAAAAAAAAGGTTAGTCGACATCACAGGAGACCGAAGTGCTGGCAGCTACCTCGGGCAAAGAATTAGTATAGCCATTCAAAGGGGGAACGCTGCCAGTATCTTCGGAACCTTGCCTAAAGGGACTTTTTTAGGTTCATTATTTTATTAATTTAGATTTTAGATGTTATAATTGTTAATATGTAATATATTTTTAAATATCACAAATTCATACATACATACATAGACTGCTAAAATCTACCTATACCTAAAATGATCTACCTAGTGTAGTGTAAGTATCATAGTATTGCGATGTATTATTACAATTATTATTAAACGGAAATTTCGAAGAGTAGGTAAACAGTAAGAGAATAAAGGTATAATAAATATTATTTCTGCTTGATTAAGCGGGAAAGATTTATTAGTGTGAGGGATGTTTAGAGGTTTTCTGTAGGAAATACCTACGATGTGGATTTTGATTTTAAGTTGAAATTGAATTGGGTGGATGCTTGGATGAATTAATTCATCCAAGGGTGGATGATCAAATGAATTTATTTATGAATTCATGTAAATACTAGACACATAGGACTTATAGTTCAGAGTTACCTCATAATAATTAGAGATTGGGAATAAATAGGTAGGTACCTACTCTAAAACATTGTAAGTACTTAATCACTCAAATTAGTTAAGTAATTTGTTCTGAATTTTAGCAGCCTATTTATGTAAATAATATTTTAACTTATAAAGTTGTTTCCGTTTTGTAATTACAAAAGGTTCGTTGTTATAATGAGATGATTAAAAATGCCGGGGTCATAATTGCCGAAGCACCTAAAACAGATTTTCTTTCATAGTTATAATTTAATTTACCTGACCTCACTTTGTTGGTAGCCCGCCGCGCAAAAGGGATTTTTCAATTTATTATGTTAAGCCTTGTTTACTTCTCTTAAATAAATTTGGCATGGTAGGTACCTAGTTTATTTATAAATTTCCGATGGCCTAGAAATAATTTTATGCTAGTAAATAAGATTATTTGTTTGAGCTTAACTTTTGAGTCGGTTACATATAATTTTAGAAACAAATTATCAACAAAAGGATCCATTTTTTCAATTCAGTTACATTTCTGTATTTATTTTGCTGTTTTTTATGTTTAACCTTTAGAATATTTGCCTGTCAAGCGTTTTTAGCCACACGAGGTCAACTGAAAAGGACTTAGTTATTTATTAATGGTTGATGCTTTTGTATTTTAAAGTGTATATGCTCCTTGTCACAATGAATAGGTTTAAAAGGTTTAATTTGATAAATATGCCTAGGTAGGATCTGTATTTTTTTTAGAATAAACAAACCCGCTGTTCAAAGTATTTAATAGCGAATATCTATAGTTGTGGCTAATTATGTCGTACGTAATCTCTAATCTAAATTGATAAGTCTAAATTGCTATCTTTTTCCACAGGGGGAGATAGCAATATATTTAGACATATTGTTATATTACAAATAGGCTACCTATACCTATTTTAAGTGGAATCTGCCCAGCCGGTAGTCTTATTATAAGTAAATAAATATTTCTGGTTGATTTTTAAATAAAGTTAGAGACTTTGGTATGAAACACATTGATTAAGTAATTACGTTATAACCAATCTATTTCTATCAGAGATTAAAGACTTAAATAGATCTAGGAGGTACCTAAGTAAAATTTTAGATTATGATTAGGTAGGTATAGGTATAAATATTTAGTGACTATTCATCTCAGGTTATTTCGGATTCAAAAATATCTTTGCAATTCAATGTCGAAAAGGCATCCGTTCCCATGGTATTAATATTAATTTATGCCATTCCTGGGAAAGCAATTAAAATCTGAATAGGGAATCTCTCCTTTGATTCTTCCTCAAAGATTTAGAGCCAATGAAATAAATATCATCTAATTGATTTCATTCTTTGACAATTATTAAAATCTGACGCAAGAACGCGCATCACAAATTCGCTATTCGCTTAACCGAGGTAACCGCCACAATAACAGAGAAAGAAACATGAAAAACCAGCCAAGAGCGAATCAGACTCGCGCACCGAGGGTTCCGTACTAGGGTATTTTTCTGACATTTTGACACGATAAATCAAAAATTGTTATGCATAAAATTAAATAAAAATTTGTTTTAAATGTACATGTAAAGCACTTTCATAATATGAAAATGCTTGGAGTATCATATTATGATACCTACTTGGTATAGTTATCTTATTTTGAAAATTGAAAATGCTATTATTTGTTCATGAACAAATTTTTTTTTGTGATGTAACGACAAATTCACGGCTTTCGGATTATTTCCTTTTTTTGTGCTAGACCTACCTACCTGCCAAATTTTATAATTCTAGGTTAACGGGAAGTACCCTATAGGTTTTCTTGACAGATACGATAGACGGACAGACAGACAGACACCAAAGTGATCCTATAATGGTTCCGTTTTTGACGCAAGCTCCCTCTGTACCAAAATTCAAATTCAAATTCAATTTTTTTTTATTCAATTAGACTTTTACAAGTTCTTTTGAATCGTCAAAAACATCTACCAAATTCATATAAATCGGTTAAACGGATGGGTCTTTGAGAATCTTGTAGAAACTCTTCGAATTTCCGAGATAAAAAGCCTATGTTCGTCGCCGGGATGTACTCTCTCCAACTTTGGTACAACTCTGTACCAAATTTCATCAAAATCGGTTAAACTGTTGGGCCGTGAAAAGCTAGCAGACAGGCAGACAGACAGACACACTCGCATTTATAACATTAGTATGGATCTATTACCTATCTGTACCCACTGAAATATTTCCTTCTTGCGGCTCTCGCGGCTCAATGCATTTATGTGCAATTTCCTTTAGAAAGATGTATATTTAAAGATTATTGGACAACGTACCTACAAACTACTGAAACTCATGAAAACGATAAACAGGAACTGTTTTCTCACAACAAGTAATCTACCAACTGCGCTGTCGCGAGGGTAGTTATCCAGACTTCTCAGCACTTTCAGTTTTAATATTTCAAATATTATGCTGCAGCTGATTCGCCACTGGATATTTTATGAAGGTACCGAAAAAAAAATTGGATACAATTAAGGCGTATACGAAATTCTAATTGGGAACCTTTTCCGGGTGTTTTTTGGGAATACACAGACTTGCAGAAAGCGCTGCTTGATGAAAACTGAAACTCGCGTATTTTAGCTACCTTCTTTTAACTATTACAGTACCAGATTGTAATTGCTTAAACTATAGTAAAACATGGGGGAGGCCACTATAAATATTAAAAATGCTATTTCTGCATTATGCGTTCTTAAATTTTTCTTACGACGCATAGTTGTTTTTGCACCGAATCTAGAGAATTCGCTTTATTAAAGTGACCTTACCTCACCCTTCTTTTCACGTTTTCAGGGTAGAGTACATCGAATTATGTCTTTTCAGCTTACGCAAGCGAAAATACTCTTGAAAAGTGAATAAAATTTCATTGAAGTCGTTTCTCCAAAGTTTCACCACTTACTTTTGACCTATAATGTTTTATATTGAAGCGACCGAGCGGCAAAACAGTTCTTTCGATTCTTTAAGGTCGACCAATTACAGAAACGGGGAAACGATTCTTTTATTATGGGACAAAAACTCAGCCAACTCTCGACCTTTTCAAATATCTGCTTTTAGCATCCTTTGTATAAAGGTAGGTAGTCCGTAGTTATTATATTATTTTGAGAATAAGTACGTATTTTATGAACACAATAGATTCAGAACTATTATTCTGAAATTTTGGTTTCTACGAGGAAGGTTCAAAATCGAGTTTTGTCGACACTTGAAATATAAAAAGTTGGTAGAATTCAACGTAGGTATATCTTTTTCAATCTCATAGTTTTCAGCACTATGCCAGATAGTCGGTATAATACGGCAGTTGTGATTCTCGTTCAGACTGCTAATGGGGCATTAAGCTTATGAAAGGAAAACAAGCTTAGTGCGACGAAGTTGTTTCCGCGATACAGGCGCGCAAATGTTGGCACTAACGAGCATCTTGAACGTTTTTCTCTTAACACAACTGGCGTTTAACTAGCGCGTTATACCTACGTGAAACGGTGTAGAGTCGACAAAATAAAGTGGATTTTTGATTGTACCTCGTTGTAAATGTTTTTTGAACAGCAACATAGTAGTACAAATATTTTATTTAATGTGATATAAAAGAGTTACAAAATTATAAGCGACGCTTGCGGCTTCGCTCCCCTGGGAGTTTCAAAAAATCGAGCCTTGCACTTACGTTGTGTAAATCTGTGCAAAATTTCAGATTTTTAATAAAAAGGTTTGGACTCATCGTTTAGGTATAAGTCAGTCAGTAAGCGAATCAGGACTTTAAAAAAAAGTATTTCGACTAATGTACTTGAAAGCCCAGATTTCACTGTACACTGGGGAAAAAGAAAACGAAAGAATAGTATATTTCATTACAAGTGCGGAAAGGCTGTTATTGCAAAGAGTTCCGACAAATGTCTACCCGAGCCGAGGCGTAGCTGAAGGCGAGGGTTGACAGTCGGAACGAGTTGCAATGACGGTTCCGCACGTGTACTGAACGACTATTTTTAATACAGTTGCGAAAAAATGAAGCAATTTAATAAAATAATAAAAACACAATAAACTCAACTAACTTAATTTAATTTAATTTAAAACAACTTTATTGTTAATAGATATAAAAAACTAGGGTCGAAATTACTCATTTTAGGCAACCAACAACTAAACTCGCAAAGAAAATTTCTGAAAAATGGCGCCAACCGTAGAATATAAGCAGAGTTTTTTTTTTCTTCACCCATTCTGGTAGGCAAAGGGAACTATGCCCATACAGCCAAGTCTTCAGTAGAAGTTTTTTATTGATATGAAATGAAAATGAAATTTAATGAGATGAAATGAAATGAAACCTAACCAAACTCATTCAATCAAATCATTAAATCTGATATTGAAACAAATTAGTAGCTTCTTATTAAAAATACGTATTTGCATGAATCATAAAAACTTCTATGAATTTTTTTAGTAAAAACTTCATGGTTGGTTTTTCTTTTTAATATTTTGACAGTTGGGAAAGAAAAAGCACGAGTGCGGGAAAGGTAAAGAAAAAGCACGAGTATGTAATAGCCCACATCCCGAACGCTATACGTCCCTGCAATACGCCACTTTTTGAGCAACTGTATTAAAAATATATTTATTGATGTGTCTTTTGGAATACTTATGTCCAAATATGCGTCGCTCAGTGTATGAAACAGGAGCCCGCGGGGAGGTCCGACATGAAAGGGTTTAAGATCCAAATTTCATCACAATAATGTTATTGTGTAAAATGACTTCTAAATCCTGTCTTCTTCTCTTCTTTGTCGTTATGCTTGCTCTTGGCAAAGCTGTCGTGGGGGTTTACTGCAGCTGCAGTGTTTTGAGTTGTAGCACGCTTAGGTACTATGCGTTTTCATTCCCTAGTGTAGGCTACCTTCTTAGTACACTCATGCAAGGGGACGTCGATCGCAGCCTTCCCTTGGTCTGTCCATTTCGTGAGCGACCTTCCGCGTCCTCTGATGCTTTCACTCTTCCTTGAACTACTAGACGTTCAATGGAGATATCGTCGCGTCTAATTACGTGACCAAAGAAAGTGTGAATGTGAACCCGTAGGTAGGTACAGTGGAGAATATACTCTGCTTCATGCAGAGTTCTCCAAGAGCCGACTTATTGGTTCGAAAAGTGTAAACAAATTAATTTATAACTAACTTACCTCATTACTTAGATCATATTCAATATTTACAACAGTTATCTAAAATAACAGTCATGAATTTGACGTGGATCATTAATTAAATTATTGGACATCATAATAATTTATCTACCACGCAAATCGATGTTTTCATTTCAAAGCTCTTATTGACGCATAGTAAATAAACAATTCATAAATCAATTTAGAAATAGAAACAATATTATTATTTTCATTCTGGTAAATGTAAGCACTCTAATAAATAAATTGTCAATATCTAAAACAGTTTACCCATTATGTAAAAAGTTAATTAAATAAAATTAAGTTACTTGTTATTGCTGTACGGTAGGTATACCTTATTAGTAACCACTAACTAATAACTTCTTCAGAAATTTAAACCTACCTAGAAAGTAAAAAAATACTGGTTTTATGCAAAAGCAATTCAAGTATCTGATGAACTAGGCCGCACTATGAAAATCCACTGCGTAAATCCAGCTTTAGATATTAGTTGTATAGAAAGGATTGTGGTACAGAATACAATCTGCGGCCGGGTCTCCACACTCGTGAGCCGTGTGGTGTGAATGCGAATGACATTTTATTTCTAACTGTTTAACATATGGGAATAGAAATAAATCAACCTGTAGGTACAGTACACCCTGTAGCACTCTGACCCTCATTTAATTTATAGGAGCCGCGGGAATTTATTCGGATACAAATATTCCTTTGAAGTTAGATTATTGTTATTATCAGCACAATAAAACATTCAACAAAGGCTATTGTTCTGGCATTTAAAACCTAGATTGCTACCGTTTAAGCCAAACGTTTCAAGTTTCAACCGAGTAAGCAATGTGATGTGGAACTTTGCAATGAAATGATTGAGGTATTAGATGTTGTATTCGAGTCCAGTTAAGGTTAAGTCTTAACTCCTAAGCTTGCAGGTTGTAACACGCATATTAACGGGCGGTTCTCTGGTGAATCGGGTAAGAATATTTGAAAATATTCTTGAGAGGTATGGGCCGTAGTTGACAACGCAAAGCGTCGGTATTATCAATGTGGCTCCTAGAAGATGTGAAACAAATGATTTCATGAAGGCATTCATACTTCGCAGTGCACTTCAGAGTGCTGTTGCCTGCAGTTGCGGTCATGCCACGCTACCGTCACACATTTAGTTTAGTATCAGGTTATTAACCTTGGTTTCGGATACAGTTATGCATTAGAACAAAAATTACTTTATAGATAATATGACAATACTATCACAATGAATACGCACAAATCACATAAGTATTAGGTATGTGATTTCATCATCATCATCATTTGACACCTTAACCCTTCGCTAGCTGAGTACAGGCGTCTTCTCAGAATGCCTCACCACCACCAAGATCCTGTCAATCTGTCACCTGCCATGCCAATCCGCACTCTGTCACCAAGCTTGCAGACTGCGGATTGGCAGACTTCACGGACAGCGCGGACGCGCCCGGGATCGAATTCCGGCCCCCACGAATAGGAGGACGAATAGCTATCAGTTATCACCACGTCCTGTGCGTATTAATTGCAATTACTTCAAAACTAAAATTAATAATTTTATTTAATGTAAAGTCTTTGATTCTGAAAACAAAGCAATAAGAGAATACTGAATAGGTATTCCTTTTCAAATACCATTAGGCCTTCAGATCATGCGAAAAATTAGGATGTCGAGTAACAGAAATTGAAACTTGCAAGGTTTGATCTTTAAAATTTCGGTTAGGTATAATAGAAAATTACTGAAACCTATCACAAACAGATATATCATAGGTATATTTGCTAACATTCATTTACAACCCACAAAATGATGCCCCGACTTCGTCCGCGTGGTGGACTTAGGTTTTTAAGGATCATGGTCGAATTCTTTGATTTCCCGGGATAAAGAGTAGTCTTTATCACACTTCAGACCTAAACTCATATTAAAAAAATGCGGCGTGATTGAAAGACAAACCAACAAATGAACACTTTCGTATTTATAATAGTAGTTGGATACTAATATTAGGTGGATAGACAACTTCAAACGAGTCGCAAGAAGCCGCTGAATTCAGGTGGTGTAAGACGGTGGCGTGTGGAAGTCCCTACATGAGACCTATTTCCAACAATGGACATCTATCGATTGATAATGATGATGATAACAAGTATTATAAATGCGTAACTGTGTCTGTCTGTCGTCTTACGATTTCACAGCCCAGCTCGTTACCGACTTTAACGAAGTTTGGTAGCTCAGAGATATCCCCGCGAATAGTTAATTTTGTTGCTTTGTGTGAAACTATTGGCTTGTAAACTTGCGATTAAACAAAAATGGGTCCTAAATAAATATAATTGAAATGCCATATATATTTATCAATATTGAATCAAATGTAAAGCGACGAAATTTTAATTGTTTTAATTAAATGAAAACACGTTCAATAAATTTATACAAATGCACCCATATGTAATGCGATAGTACCGGCTGTCTGAAAATTAAATAAACGAAATCTCATGCAAAAACAACGCAGTGGAAAACAAAGCTGTGATAAATTTATTGTAAATCAAATGGCTGATTTTATAATTGCCAGTGTCTTGCATTTTAAAATTCTTGAATGGGTGATTTAATAATTATTCATTATTATTATTATTTATTATTATATTATTATTCATTGAATTATTCAGGGTATAATTTTTAAAAATAATAGGTAGGTACCAATATTGCGATCAAACCAAGAATAGCAAAGACTGCGCCATATTATTGAGACGTTTAGCTAGCAAACTTATTTCGGGATTCCTTACATACTCTTTTAACAATTTTTCATTTGATTTCATTTTAATTCAATATCATCATCATCATCATATCAATCCATCACCGTCTCTACTAAGCACAATATAATTAATATCCTCTTAGAATAAGAGGGTTTAGGACATAGTCCACTGGCCAAGTGTGGATTTAATCGACTTCGGAATTCAGACACACTTAACATTACGGAAATCTCTCAGGCATACAGATTTCCTAACAATTTTAAAATATATTTTTTTAAAGACTTAGTAGTAGATACTTTCTGAAAATTAATTTGTACAAATAATATTTTCCATTTCAAGTGACGGTGATAGGGAAAGAGGTCCATTAGACTGGCATTTTACTTTGATAGCATGCATTAAACTCGAGTAGTTCCGCTTTTCTTTTGTTTAACTATATTAAACCACCTTTGATTTGCATATCTACTGATCACCAACCCTGCGTAGGCCGCATTGGGGGTTTATACTTTATATTATAGGTAGAGATTAACTGCCCTTGTCCCATTATTGAAAACATATTGATGCTTAGTTCTCATGTCCATTCAAGGTTTATCGTGCCAAGACCCTGCGGTCCCGCCCTTTGTCCCCGATACAATAGAATGGCTTGATCTTGTTTTATCTTCAAAGTAGGGTTTCAATGGGGAAGGTCACAAAGTCGCGATCAGTCTTAAAATAAAATTCTTAGTGTGTTCGCCTAGATATTTAGAAAGAAACTATGACACATTGATACCATAGACATGTTACGGTTATATAACAGGGCATACATAATACCTAATTAATTAGGAGTTATTTAACAGCTTAGATATCTTTTCTACTGTCATTCCTTTAATCTTTTGTCTTAAGCTCCAACTACACGCTCCGTCTTGTCTGCGCAGTTAAAACTGCGCAAGCAAGACTGAGAATCTTTAGCAATTTTTGGAATTGCGCGGGATACCGTCTTGCCGTTCACACGCACGCGAAGTTCTCAAGTAAGACGGAGCGTGTAGCCGGAGCCTAAGACAAAATATAAAAACGCATGACAGTAGAAAAGATATCTAAGCTTTTAAATAACGACTAACGACTCATAGAGTTCTTGAAAAGTAGTGCGTATTTTTTTATCTTTACGAATTGCGTTACAATCAATGTTGTACTGTTATTGCTTTACACTTTTTAAAAAATACACGTACTCGTAAGTACGCACGAAATAGATGTAGCAAACTTAAGCTATTCAATTTTATGTGCAAGGCAAAAACTTCTTTAATTTAGGTGCGAATTGGGCGCGGAAAGGAACAATATTAATTATTCCTCGCACCTGCCACACGTTCTGTTTGGAAATGCTAATTGGACTCGCATATCAATGACGTTTATGGAGTTAAACGCGAAGGGTCCTGAATGGTAATCGTTAAACAGCGTTGATAAATGATCACAGTTCTGCATGCGACAACGTTAATTATTCCGGAGATGACCTGAATTATGGAAGATATCCTGTAGATTGCACAGGTATACCTACCTACAATGTACACCAAAATATTGGAAGGTTCTGCCCCTTAAGAAAGCTCAGAGTCACAGAGACACAGCCCAATGGGTTACGAAGCTGTATTATTATCAATGGGCAGGATACATAGTTTGAAGAACAAATAGATTTTAGGGTCCCTAGTGAGGGAATGGCGAGCTACAAGAGACGATGCGTCTTTAAATGGTATAATGACTATACATTACACTATACAACTTCTACTTACAAGCCAGGTTTCATTTTATTTTTCGATAATTTTCCCCCATGGACTGAAAGTACGCTCTACTTGAGAACGTACTGTTATCACTTGTCTGGACTCGAGGGAAATCGGCCGAAGTTCAACCGAACGTTTATTTTGATCAGCAAAATCGTACGAGATCCAGTACCAGTAAATAGAACGTGCATACTCTGACTTGACCTGACACAAATCATGTCCAAAAGTGGAATCAGGTATTGGTATTAGGAACCCTAGCTGTTTTACGTATGGGTCAACTCCGATGTCTCCAATTACGCATAGAAACTATAATTCTTTTATTTACAGGAGCTTTCTCTGTTTCAGTATATTATAATTAATTAATTACAGCTTGTAGTAGGTATATTTTTATAAATTGGTAGGTACATATTATAACCTAATACTTTTCTTATAAGAAAATAATTAAAAAAACCCCATAATAGTATCCCCAGATTCCTTACAATAGGATAGTAGCGAGCACGTGGCGCACATAACGTTAGATTACGTGGTAACGCCTCATTCTGTCTCAAATTCATAGCCAATAAAAGGGGAGATTTCATTATAAGAACCGTTCTCCTGGATAAGTGATAAGCACATTGTGGCGTGCAAGAAATGTGCCTACTCGTATATTCCTATAGATAAAATTACAGAGGAGAAAAGTTACGCACGAGCAGTTCTCATTTAGACTTGAAATATTTCCGTTGATGGACGAAAAGCGGTAATAGCCTAGTGGTTAAAGCGTCGCGTCGGCCTCCTATTCGGGAGTTTGGAGGTTCGATTCTAGGCACGTTTCGTAGTTATATGCGTTCCAAGCAATTAAATATCACTTGCTTTAACGCTGAAGGAAAACGTCGTAAGGAATCGTTTTCCGCGTCGCGTGGACCAGCGCGCAGCGTGGTGGACTGTGGATTGAATGATAATTCTCAGAGGAGACCCGTGCTCAGTAGTGGGCCGGTGATGGTTTGATCATGATGAAAAAAGTTACGCACGACGAGTTCTCATTTGGCTTGAAATATCATGATCGATCCGATGCGGACGCATCTTGCTGTTTTACTTCAAATGCTCATGATTGAAAAATGCGTTGCCATGCCTATTGTTATTATCTCGTAGATCTTAGTGTACAATGGCCTTAAAAAGAAAAAATCTGGACACTTTTTTGACCAAGGTGTTTAGGAAACATCAATCATTCTCGGCGGTGGAGATAGTTAACTAGGTACTTTAGCACCTACTTGCGGTGTGATTTATAGACCAGATACCTAAGACGATTACCCGCGTAAATGCTTTAGAATACCTATCTACAATCTATCTGAAGTGTAAACGTCACAGACTTTTTTTTTTTAATTATATAGACTAGCGCTTGGCTGCAATCAGACCTGCTAGCAAGTGATGATGCGGCCTAAGATGGAGCGCGCTTGCCTAGAAGTTGCCTAACACTAGACAGAACTAAGCTAAGATTTTTTGGACCTATTAAATCGACAAACAAGAAAAGGAACGACCACAGGGTAAGTACCATATACCTAAGTAGTATTAGTAAGTATAAATGATAAATTCTTGTAATTTTTTTCAGTGACTGGGTTGGAATACGTTGCCTACTGAGAAATACCAGCAAGAAACTCTGCGTCAGCAAAATAATTGAAATAAACTGTTACAAATTGGAATTTGCTAACCTGTCGTATTCAATTAAAGTAAAACAAGTGTAAATTAAAAATTTATAACACCCCCGACAAGTGAAGGTTACAGTAAATAGAAAAGACCTAATAATTTTCAAACGGCTGAACCGATTTTCTTGGACTATTCCGCGCCTACGATCCAAAGTATCTGAGTTTTCCAAAACATCATTTTCAAATAAATAATTATGTATCAAGGCAACGTCCATCTTAACAGCTTGACATTTGTCAATTGACATAATATTATGAACCTAACGGTTATCTAACCTTCTTTTCTACAAGAAAACTAGAAAAGAGCTGATAACTCTTAAACGGCTGAACCAATTTTTTTGGATTATAGCTAAGAACACTCTCGATCAAGCCACCTTTCAAACAAAAAAAAAGTAAATTAAAATCGGTTCATTTGTTTAGGCGCTACGATGCCACAGACAGATACACAGATACACACGTCAAACTTATAACACCCCTCTTTTTTGGTCGGGGGTTAAAAATAAATCTAAAGTAGATAATGCCATATGGCATGTTAATAGAACTACAAGGAACTGTTTGTAACAAACTTCCACATAGCACAGGAATTCCACGATGTACATAGTTGAAAACTGAGTTTATTTGTATTCGACAACACCTTGTCCAAGTTGCTGATTTTGGGGAACTATTCTGTTCAATTCCAGGTGGCTGTCTCATTTGTGCTGGAACTTTCGTCTATGTTACTTTGATTGTTGATTTCACATCAGAGAGATTGAGAATAATATATCTACCTTATACAAAAGCTTAGTACGTATACCTACCTATTTATTGTTCCGTTTGCAGTGGAGACCCTGGGGCCATGGAGTCTTAGTGCAAAAAAAATTTTACGAGACATTTCACCGCGTTTAATAGCCTCATCGGGTGACAGAAGGGCTGGTTCATTTTTTGCGCAACGGATCAGCCTGGCTGTCCAACGCGGAAATGCAGCCAGTATTCTTGGTACCATTCCACGCGGGCATGATTTGTATAGTAATTAGATAAGGCTAGCTTTAAGTTTTATTGTAATATTTTCATTAAAAAAAAAAATAAGTATTGGTTTCACATGCTTTGGTACCACACGACCAGAATATGTAGACCATTTTCGTTCTGCCATGAAGTTCGTTCTCTATATTCGTAGATACAAGTGATTCATCACAGAATGTAAACACGACGGAAACAAGGTACATTTTATA
The DNA here is from genome assembly GCF_905333055.1 of Maniola jurtina. NCBI lineage: Eukaryota > Metazoa > Arthropoda > Insecta > Lepidoptera > Nymphalidae > Maniola > Maniola jurtina. Next base: position 7,405,959 of record NC_060046.1, on the reverse strand, counting down.
AATTATGTTACGTGAGGCTGAATTTTATGATGTAAAACGCACCTACTTCGAGTCAGAATCCAATCTCATTTCACGCTAAACTTGAAAAATGATAATACATCGCAGTCAAAGTACCGTCGTGACAGTAAAATGAGAATGTTCTCTCAAATAAACGTTTCTATTACCTATAAAACTTACGTAGATATCTTAAAAGACAAAGAGGATTAAAAAATAAAAATGTAGAGATTGTGTAGGTTGGTACATAAATGTATTAAATTGCGTGAAAAATATATAATTATACGCACAGATTTTCAAAAATCCCGTGGAAACCCAAGCAAAGGCGGGGTGGGTCAGCTAGCAATTATATTGAATTGGAAACTTGGAACTATGTATAGTTGTTGACTTCAACTATTTTCAGAATTCTATAATTCTAAGAAATTCTAAAAATGGATATATTGCGTACCGTATCCACTTTGAATAAAAAAAAAATCACCTTTGGCTTTTGACTGCCTCGGTACTGTAATGCATGCGACAAGCTCGCACATTCTAAGCGCACTGCATATTGTAACATAGTACATACTATACCTATCTTTCTTTTACTACTTAACTTGTACTTATGATGTACGTCGTCTGTAAATCAGACATTCAAAATGCTTTCTCATTTAATCTTCTTTAGTTAGAACTAGTCTTCATTTCTTGGTATAGGTGCCTACATGAAGGCTTCGCAAGATAGATAACTGATAGCTAGTAATTCAATAAATTTTCTATATATTAGATCACACTTGTTCGTTCGCATCAATCTCATAATATCGGGTTTCACTGCCAATAAAAAGGTTCTTCTTCAATATGACAATGATATTATATTGAAGGTAATAACTCATGCCGATGCCTGTTCATGTGTTAAATCAATTTCCCTGTCTCTTTTGAATTCAGGTGGTGACATAAAAGACGAGGGTGACGAGAGCTTTTGGTAGGTAAACAAGATTGAACTTTCAGCAAATTGAAAATTTATCTATGGTATTATTACCAACCTATTAAAAAATTGAGCCAGTCCGTTCAAATTTTCTATTAAGTATATAATTTTCTAAGACAGAAAAACTGACAGACTGATATAGGCACCAACAAGATAATTTGAAAAAGTGAAAGATTGATCATCTAAAATAAAGGGCCTGAAGTAAAAATATGTCACGGCGAGGATAAAAAAATTTATTAGGTAATCAAGGATCCAATCCAATCCAGCCTAACCCATAACCTAACGCATACAGATATGCGTCCACAGCTGGACATAGGAAAGAGCGCACCACCACCGTCTTCAACATGACCTTCTTGAGGTCATCGGTTCAGCGGGCTGGAAGTAAAGGCTGTCAAGGATAAATAAAATAGGTATAATGAATTAATTTGATCACTTAAACGAAGTTACTATCTCGTGTAAGAAGACATCTTTATGAGGAACAGGAGGACGCCGTAATTAGAAATTTTATCAAGCTTTTAATTACAAAAAGTAAGTTCCTTGGGTAGAGAAATGAATTAAGAGGGTCCTTAATAAAGACTCCTTTCTTAGTCCTCTGGTCACTAAATTATAACCACTTTTTTGTCATTTGCTAGCTCTGTATAGGTAGTAGCTCTTAGTATAAGAAACCTGAAAGTAAAAGCTCTGAACTTAGATTTTTCTAAGTAATAATAATTTAGAATTATTCGATGTCTTGTGAGATATATAGGTGATGATAATAACACATACTTGAAAAAAATTTATACGCGTATAATTTACTTTTTTGTGTAGATTAAAGTCACTTTTTAATTCACTCGCCTTGGCAGGTGCAGGTAAAATTTTCATATTTCTTTTTCAATATTATCCAAGCGTAAAAAGACCTCATTACATCGTCAACTTCCTTTTACGATCTCGTCGCTATCAAAGTGACAAGCGCCAATAAGTTAGCGCTGGAGAAAACTGCTACCTACAAATTTTATCTTACTATTAATCTTACAACTAATAAATAAAATTGGTGTGTCTGTCTGTAATTTCGAAATAACTACCTTATATTGAGTTCATATGGTTATTTGAATGATACAACTGAATCACACGTTTTTAAAATTTTTGTCTGTCTGTTTGAACGAGCTAATCTTCGGAACAGCTGGGCCTATTTTGACGGGAGTTTCACTAACAAGTAGAGGGTTAGCCAAGATGTAACATAGGCTACTTTATAGTAACCAACTTTCAAAAATAGCGTAGTTGTCTTTTCTATCAGTCAGTCTATACTATGTATACCTACCTATGTGTCTGTCTGTCTTGGCCATGGATAAACCGATTTCGACGGTACTTTCGAAGGCAGACTATGCAAGAAATGAGCATAAATATTTTTTATCGAAATCAACAAAAAACTGAAATTTTTAAATCATTAAGTACTATTATTCGCATACATCAAAAATATTAAGAAAAACAGAACTTGGCTAAAAACGCTGTAATTTGTATACTCAAGAGAATCTAATTAAGGATATATTTTAAGATTGCGAGGAACAAAAAGCATTTCGTGAATGTTTATGTTTTCAGATGTTGGCACCATTTCTTTTGTTTTCAGATAAAACATTTAAGTCTTGCAGTTGTGTGTCGCGATGTGGAAACACATTTACAAGTTAACGAGAACAGGGATAATTTTGTCTTATGCAGATAAAATTATGGGAATTAAAATACAGAAAAGTTTTTTATTTTGTGGTGTAATAGAAACACTGGAATTGAAATGCTGCTAAAGATTACCTCGTATATAAATAGAATTTACATTTGCAATTCGCTAGGATAGCATTGTTATTTGTTTCTACATTTTCATAGCACGAAAAATATTTTAAATATTTTGTAATAAGTAGTTATTTTAACTAATATTGCGTGTTAGCGGACACTGCAGAACAAATAAAAAACATATATTGCTTTTACACAACAATTTGTACACTACTTACATCAAAGATTAGACAAAAACTTATATTTTTGCTTATTTCTCCAAAATTACCTTTGTTATAAAAATCATGTTTACTTTGTAAAACTATGAAATCAATATCATAAGCGTATGCCTAGAAAATGCAAGATATTTATTCTTGTTTTTAACCCCCGACCTAAAAAGAGGGGTGTTATAAGTTTGACGTATGTATCCGTGTATAAGTGTATCTGTCTGTGGCATCGTAGCCCCTAAACTAATGAACCGATTTTAATTTAGTTTTTTTTTTGTTTGAAAGGTGTCTTGATCGAGAGTGTTCTGAGATATAATCCAAGAAAATCGGTTCAGCCGTTTGAAAGTTATCAGCTCTTTTCTAGTTACTAGTTACTGTAACCTTCACTAATTGTCGGGAGTGTTATAAATTTTTAATTTACTCTTGTATAGATACCCGGTTTTACTTAAATGGTAGAAAACACAAATCGCGGAATAGTTTTCTAAACCTATGCATATGAGGAACATGAGAGTTTTGAAAATAAATAGGTCAATTTTAATTTATAATCCCTGAAGTCAAAGAAAAACATTAAAATTCTGGTCGTCATAATAGCTTAGGAGCCAGAATTTCTTCAAAGAGTTGCTTTATGAGATTTTGTTTTCCTTTACTGCTGCTGCCTGAAAGAGATTAACAATTTGACTACATTAAGCTTTGTTTACGTAAGCTTTTAAAATTATTACTTATTTGATATCTGACTAAGTTAACTTAGTTACATAATTTTTTATAGGTTTTTCCTCAATAGACTTAGATTTCGTAACTTGTGGTAGCGAAATTAGTGGCTCTCACAATGTTAACAGAAAAAAATATCTGAAAAGTCTTCAAAATAATTTAAATATTTTTAAGTTTGCAGAGGACAGACAGACTGTTGATTCCAAAATATTTACAACAGAGTCATGTTCCTCAAATAACTCCTAAAACCGTAATAAATTGTCTATTCATAAAAATCTATTCTATTAGCTCTATCTACTATTTACAGAACAATTCTGAACTAGACACGTACCTAAGCAATTTGATTTAAAGTTACGCGAATAATGCTCACACAATTCACACCAAATAGAGAGCTTGGGAGCAGTTCCTCATCAAAGTTTGTTCTTCTACTAAAGACTTGTAACGCCTATCTATTTTGGAACTTCCCATGTTCGAAGTAGAGGCAATTGGATAGAAGTTGGAACACTATTGGTATTGAACATTGGCAAACATTGGGGAACGTTGTGGACTAAATTGATTGAATTAATCGAATCTTACCAAAGCTTTTCAAATGTAAAGAGAACTTAGAGAATTATGAGTAAACCAATCGTGTGCTTGATAGGATTTTTGATTGGAAACATCTTAGCCAGCATCCGCCTTTTTTCAGTAGGTCAACACTTACAAATGGAGAACTATGGAGAAGTTTGTATGCACGATTGTCATTTTTGAAGTAAGGAATATGGAAACTGCCAATTGCTTCTGTTTGTTAATAAACACTTGTTGTGTAAGTAACTCATGTGCACAGCTTTTTGACCCATCTATTAAGCTGTAGTCAATCAGTGTTAAGAATTTTATTAAGTACCTAGGTAGATAATACAACCTTTCGAATTACAGTTCACTTCATGACCTTTGAGCTATTGAGACCTCAAAGGTTTATGTAATCTTTGAATAATTCATGTTCACAGTCCACTATAACTTGACAGCTCAATTTAATATTCTCTCTTAATTAATGCCTCTGATTGGCTCTCTTGACACTCTTTAATACTATTGACTAAAAAGATTCCGATGAATTGAGAACCTCCTTTTTTTGAAGTCGGTTAAAAATGCGTTGATACACAAGAATATCGTGAATTCACAATCACAATAATCCATACTAATATTATAAATGCGAAAGTGTGTCTGTCTGTCTGCTACCTTTTCACGGCCCAACAGTTTAACTGATTCTGACGAAATTTAGTACAGGATTAACTTATATCCCGGGGACGGACATAGGCTACTTATTATCCCGGAAAATCAAACAATTCCCACGGGATCTTTAAAATCCTAAATCCACGCGGACGAAGTCGCGGGCATCCTCTAGTTAAGATTAAATAGTGATGATTGATGCAGTTTTTTGCTAATCGACCAGAACAATGATATCTGCAAACCGAATATAGAAGCTTTTAAATAAAATTGTGATCACGTACGCCCACTTCAGTTTCTAGTTAAGTTGTGTCTCTAAACTTTATCGATCAAAACTTTATCAATCGCCAGGGAGCCTGCAGGGATGTTACTTTGATATACAACAACACGAAGAATATTTCAAGTTTGTTAATCCGTACTTAATATTATAAATGCGAAAGTGTGGCTGTCAGTCTGTCTGTTTCACGGCCCATCAGTTTGATGGATTTTGACGCAATTCATGGCACTGAGATAACTTGCAGCTCCTCGTGGACATAGGTCGGCTACTTTAATGTCCCAAAAAAAAACCTGAAAATATACCGAAGGATATCATATAAGTATGTGGTACAGAGATAGTTTGCATCCCGGAGACAGATAAGCTACCTTTTCAAGGCTTTGTATGAAATTAAGTACCTACTTAGTAATTAATATTCAGTCCATTTTCTTGCATAGTAATTTTAAAATGTAATATAAGTGTAAATTAAAAATTTATAACACTAATTGAAGGTTACAGTAACTAGAAAAGAGCTGATAACTTTGAAACGGCTGAACCGATTTTCTTGGATTATAGCTAAGAACACTCTCGATCAAGCCACCTTTCAAACAAAAAAATTAAATTAAAATCGGTTCATTAGTGTAGGAGCTACGATGCCACAGACAGATACACAGATACACTCGTCAAACTTATAACAACCCTCTTTTTAGGTCGGGGGTTAAAAAAGGGTGAACGTAGGCACCTTTCTTTGAAGACAAATGCATATAAGTATTTTTATTTAAAAAAAGGACTGTAAAAGGCAAAGTTCAAAAGTTGTTGGGCCTGAATTTCTGTCAAATATAGATTTCTTTGAAGTCAACGATGACATTAGTCACGGGAATCGGTTTCTCTTCCAAATTTCTTTTTATTAGAGACGAGAGTTATTATTAATGATTGCTGACAAAAGTTACGAAAAGTTTTTGTCGCGGCGGGAATGGGTCTATTTTATTATTATCTTTTCTTTAGGTTCATAACATAACGGTTATTTATTACGTCCAAGAATATCACGTCATATTCAATTATAAGTAACTACTGAAAGGGATATAAAATACAAAATAACAGTGATTTTTTGTGTCAATTCGAAGCACCAACAAGCGTACCGGGAATTGAAATTGATACTTTGTATCAAATGGTCTTCTTCTTGACAGTATGTTGACAGGTCAACATACTGTCAAGAAGAAGACAAATATTATATGGTACATCCATGGATGTACCATATAATATTTCTTATTATAACTTAAAGATTCTTTGCAGCTATCTGATCGCTAACATTTAGGCTGGCTCGTTTCAACTGAAACTCTCAGCAAAGTCAAAGTGCATTTTATAGACTTCAATCTTAGTTTCAAGTATACCCATGTGACGCTCCCTTGTAAATTAAACAAAGAAAATCTCACTTCAGTCAAATCCATTACCACAAGGGAGCTGGTTTATCCCACAAACGAAACAGAAAACTTGTGGTGTCGTATATTATTACAACAGACTTTCAGTCGTGTGTGTTATTCGAAAAGCGTACCCTAAGGGTATTTACTGTAACGGGTTTAAAAAGATTTCAGATTAGCGTTTCTTTGCGCGCATATGTCCGTTTTTGTACATATATGCGCTTTTTGTCACACATAAATCTCGTATGAGCGTAGACGCACTTAGCTCACTTAAATATAAGCTTGTATAAGTGAGAGCCGTTTCTTCATCGGAATCCATATTGCTACTGACTGACCCATTGACTTGGTTCGCGCAAACAGGTCAGAATGAGATGAGTACGTGCACGCGCGTTCCATTTATTGAAGCGTGAAATGTTGCGCGTGTGAATCTAACCGTGTATGTCAAAACGAGCATAATACGCGTAGATAAAACGCTAGTCTGAAACTGCCCTTATGCCGCCCGGCCCGTGCGCTTGCGGTACAGACAACTTTTTTCGAACGGAAGTCCTTCCACGGAAGAAAAGCACTCAGGCGTATTTAAATATCCGTGCCTGTAACACATGTTTTCTTTTACTTTGCGTCCTTTGTGCTTTTAGTCGTGTGGTTGTTTATTATTATGGGTGATAAAGAATAATAATTATTTCGCATTCTAAAAGCCTTAATGTTGCCTTCAAACTACAGAAATGTAATTACGGAAATACGGAACTACGGAAATATAAATAAATGTAATATTATATTACATCTCAATGTGAACAGTGACGTTTCAAAGTAGGGTGAACGATATTTATATATATTATATTATATTTCCGTAGTTTGAAGGCAACTTTAGGCTATGCATAGTAAATATCTAGCTAAAATGAGGCACTATCTACGTAACTAGTTGACTCACTCTAGCTTAGTTCTTAAAATTATTATGTCTTACAATATGCAATTGTGTTAAAAGAAAGGTGCCTTTCTTTAACCCCCGACCCAAAAAGAGGGGTGTGTAGAGGCACTAGTAAATAAGTATTTTCGAGCTACGCCGTGTGAGCCGTAGCAAGTTTGGTTAGTTGCCTCTAGCCCGTTGTATCATGTTGACGTTTACAAATTGTAACTTAAAATAGTGAATTATAATATATATTTTTTTTAGTGTTCATTTCTTTTGTTTTTATTACTACCCTGGTAGAGAACACGGCGCTACTATATATCCAGCAACATCAGTCGTACATTGAATATATATACATCAAATAAATGTACAAAAACACCTGTACATTGGTGACTCAGACTTTGAACTACCAGGGTAGCGCGTGTTAATTTTATTAAAATAGTAACGTAACGTGAGCTAGGGCAACTCAAGTTAACACGTGTAAGGAAGTGAAAAACTAAAAAACTTTAAAAATGGCGCAACCTACGACAGTAGTGATGGATGAAGACACGCATCTAGCGTCGATATCTATCACGTCGAAGATCCCGGAGTTTTGGACCGACCAACCTAGAGTCTGGTTTATCCAGCTGGAGGCAATACTGGCACCACAAAAACAAGGAGACGCATCCAAGTACAATATAGTGGTATCCAAGCTGGGTAAGGATGTCATTCAACAGGTGACGGACATCCTGATCAATCCTCCGGAGGTGCGTAAGTACGAGGTACTTAAAGAAAGGTTGCTGAACATATATGAAGAGTCGGAGAACCGTCAAATACAGAAGCTCATCGGGGAGATGGAACTGGGTGATCAGAAACCCAGCCACCTCCTCCGAAAGATGCAGGATCTGGCCAGGGGTAAAATTAATAATGAGACCCTAAGTGTTTTATGGCAGAATCTGCTACCAGCAGCAGCACGAGGCGTTCTGGCTGCGACAGAAGCTAAAGATCTAGATAGACTAGCCGTGATTGCTGACAAAGTAATGGAAACTATGAAGTCCCAACCGGTAGCAGAAGTGGCAGCAAAGGAGGCGGTACCCGGAAATTCGTCGATGGCAGCTGAAATAGCCAGGATACATGCAAGGTTGGACCAGCTGGACAGGTCCAGAGACAGTTGGCGAGGCAGGCGAAGTCGCGGAAGGTTCCGTGGTCGTTCGCGTTCCCGAGGACGAGAGGACAGCAGGTCCAGACGTACCCCGGATAGCCCGGACTGGCTCTGCGTGCATCATTTTAAATATAGGCAGAGAGCTAATCGCTGTGAACAGCCGTGCACCTGGAATACGAAGCAGGAAAACTAGTGAAGATGCAGGTGGAACCGGTGGGTACCTGCGTCGAATTTGGGAACCACCGTTTATGTATTACGGATAAAGACAATGGCATACGCTATTTAATAGACACAGGTGCGAACATTTCAGTGTTGCCTAAAAGTTATAAATCAGTGTGTGATAGTACAGTAAACAATAAATACAAACTTTATGCCGCGAATGGTAGTGAAATACAGACTTTCGGAACAAAGACTCTAGTGTTAAATTTAAGATTGCGTCGTGCGTTTAAGTGGACTTTTGTAATAGCCGACGTTAAACAACCCATTTTAGGAGCGGATTTTTTAGCTAAGTATAATTTGTTAGTAGACTTAAGAAACAGACGATTGTTAGATCAGGAGACTAACATGTATGTAATTTCCACTATAATAAACTCGGAGCATTCATCTATTTTTACTATAGCCGAGTCGCATCCATGTTATTCTCTTCTAAGTAGGTTTCCGGAATTGACAATGCCAGCGACGTTCAAAGAACCACCACGTCACAGCGTAAGACACCACATCGAGACTTCAGGACCTCCGGTGCATGCGCGTCCAAGGCCGCTGCCGCCGGACCGATTTAAAAAGGTAAGAGAAGAATTTCGCCTTATGCAGGAAATGGGTATTTGCCGCCCGTCAAAGAGTGCGTGGGCGAGTCCTCTACACGTTGTACCTAAAAAAGATGGTAATATAAGGCCGTGTGGAGACTATAGAGCGCTGAATGCAATTACGAAGCCTGATAGATACCCAATTCCTCACATAAAGGATTTTACATTTATTTTAGCCGATAAGAAAGTATTTAGCAGGATTGATATTAACCGAGCGTATCATTTTATTCCGATAGCAGAGGATGACGTGGAGAAAACAGCTATCATTACACCTTTTGGTTTGTTTGAATGGCCATGTATGTCTTTCGGTTTAAGAAACGCAGCACAAACGTTTCAACGTTTCATGAATAATTATGTCTTACAGGATTTAGAGGCAAATTTTCAACAAAATAACCCGGATTGTGCGAATTATAAAGCAGAATTTGTTTTTTCATACTTAGATGATTTAATAATAGCTAGCGAAAATAGTTCGCTTCACGAAAAACATTTAGAGGCCGTTTTTGAAAGATTACAACAAGTTGGATTAACTATTAATTTAGCAAAGTGTGCGTTTTCACAAGATAAAGTTGAGTTTTTGGGTCATGAGGTCTCAGCCAGTGGCTTAAGGCCGTTGCCAAGCAAGGTCCAAGCCATTGTAGACTTTCCCAGACCGAAAACGGTAGAGGAACTTCGTAGATTTCTAGGCATGGTAAATTTCTATAGAAGTCATTTGCGTCAGGCAGCCGAATATCAAGCTGAATTAAATAAGTATCTTCACGGAGCAAAGAAACGTGACAAAAGTAGTATAGTGTGGACAGAAAGTGCTGTTCAAGCTTTCGAACAATGCAAGTTGAATTTACAGAACGCTGCTTTGTTAGCGTATCCGATTTCAGGTCAAGTGCTTGCTATAATGGCAGACGCGTCAAATAGTTGCGTTGGAGGCACATTGCAACAAAGAGTAAATAACGAATGGGTTCCGTTAGGTTATTTTTCGAAAAAATTGACTGACACGCAACAAAAGTACAGTACCTACGACAGGGAGTTACTTTCGCTTTATTTGTCAGTGCAATATTTTAGGAACATGTTCGAAGGTAGAGATCTCGTTTTGTATACAGATCATAAGCCGTTAACGTTTGCGTTTAAAAAGCTAAGTAGTAGTAAAGAAACGCCGCGAAGGACCCGTCAGTTATTATTTATTAGTGAGTTCACGACGGATATACGCTATACAAAAGGCGAAGAGAACGCGCCCGCGGACGCGTTATCGCGCGTTGAAACAATTTCGTGCCCGTCTGTACTTGACTTCACAGAAGTGGCTATTGCGCAAGCGAACGACAAAGAGCTCACAGAATTGTTAGGAACAAAAAACGGTAATACGAGACTAATAAAAATTGACTTGCCGAGTGTAAATAAGCCGATTGTTTGTAACTTGCGAGGCGATAAGGCTAGACCTTACTTACCAAAACAGTTTAGGCGTATCGCATACGAAGCAATACATAACATCAGCCATCCTGGCATTAGAACAACAAGGAAAATGGTAACTAATAATTATTTTTGGCCTGGGATGAATAAAGATATAGGTATTTGGGCTAGGTCGTGCATAGAGTGTCAAAAAGCAAAGGTTCACAGACACACTATGTCACCTTTAGGGCAATTTGCAAAAGTAGATAGAATGTGTCATTTACACATTGACATTACAGGTCCATTCACTATTTCAGAGGAAGGCTACAGGTATTGTCTTACAATGATAGATAGAGAAACGGGTTGGCCGGAAGCATTTCCAATTAAAGATATTTGTGCGAAGACAGTAGCCAAACTCGTGTATGAAGGATGGATTACTAGACATGGGTGTTTTATTAATTTGAGTTCAGATCAAGGAAAGCAATTTGAAAGCAGTCTCTTTAGACAGTTAATGAAATATTTAGGGGTTCATAAGTTTAGGACGACACCGTACCATCCACAAAGTAATGGCATGATCGAACGATGGCATCGTAGTTTTAAGGCCGCCTTAATGGCGAGATTAAAGGACAATAGATCGTGGGTTGAAGAAATGCACACCATTATGATGGGACTACGTGCAGCACCACGCAGTGACACAGGGGTAAGTGCCGCGGAATTAACCTTTGGGCGAACTCTGAGGCTCCCTGGAGAATTTTTCGAACCATCGGATAGTAAGATAACGGACGGTGAGGAGTACCTAAAGCAGTTGAAACAGGTAATTAGTAATTTAAGACCGAAACCCGAGACACAGAGAGACTCTCGAACTATTTTTGTGCACCCTGCCTTAAAAGACTGTAAAAAAGTTTTTGTTAGAAACGATGTAATGCGTAAGTGTCTACAACCACCGTATGACGGTCCCTATGACGTCATAAAGCGGTTGGAAAAAGCATACTTAGTACAGTTACCCAATAGACAAGCCCTTATTTCTATTGACAGGTTGAAACCGGCTTTTGTCCTGGATATCGAAAATCCACGACAAACGCCGGGTGAAACGTCATGTAAGAAAAAATGTAGATTTAGTGACGATGACGTTTTGCCGACTCATACAATCCGTACTACTCGGAGTGGGAGAGTCAGCAAAACGCCCGTTAGGTATCAGTAGAATAATTCGAATAGTAACTAGCAATTAAGCAATAAGTATTACGAAATAAGTATTGTAAAATGGCCCCGATCCGCATATATTATTTTTTATTCATGTATTATTTTTTATTAGAAGTCATAACTAAACCTTATTATTGAGAGTGTTAGAGTGGTTGACGATTGTTATAGTTTATTGGATAGTGTGTAAATGTAAAATGTAATGTAACAAACATTCGAAGCGTTGAGTGCAACGAAGGCTGGATGGCGTGGGAATAGCAACAATTGTAAGTGGACTTGCCACAGCGACCCCGTCGCCACCCGCTCAAGTTGTAGTGACCTCATCTCAAGTATGATGTGTTAAGAGATGTACCATGCATCGAATCAAAGGAACACTTTAACTGGGTGACGTGTTTAAATTATGATTTGTTGGGTAAGCGGATCGGAAACATTGTTAGGGTTGTCGAAAAATAAAGAACGAATATTGTGAAATAAAATTAAGGTTGCGGAAATTTGTATTTGTTTAATTTTTATTAAGATAAAAATTTGGGGTGGTGTGATGTAGAGGCACTAGTAAATAAGTATTTTCGAGCTACGCCGTGTGAGCCGTAGCAAGTTTGGTTAGTTGCCTCTAGCCCGTTGTATCATGTTGACGTTTACAAATTGTAACTTAAAATAGTGAATTATAATATATATTTTTTTTAGTGTTCATTTCTTTTGTTTTTATTACTACCCTGGTAGAGAACACGGCGCTACTATATATCCAGCAACATCAGTCGTACATTGAATATATATACATCAAATATCTGTACAAATATACCTGTACAGGGTGTTATAAGTTTGACGTGTGTATCTGTGTATCGGTCTGTGGCATCGTAGCTCCTAAACTAATGAACCGATTTTAATTTAGTTTTTTTGAAAGGTGGTTTGATCGAGAGTGTTCTTAGCTATAATCCAAGAAAATCGGTTCAGCCGTTTAAAAGTTATCAGCTCTTTTCTAGTCTGTAACCATCACCTGTCGGGGTTGTTATAAATTTTTTAATTACACTTGTCACGAACAACGTTTATAGCTATGTATAAGTACATACATTTACATATACACATGTGTGTAGTTGTAGTGTACACAAGTAGTTAGGTATGCTGTACAATTGTATGGGTACTTTGTACTTAAGAATTGTTGAGCTCAACTTTTTCCATTATAAAGTTTTTGTTTTATTCGGAGTTTTTGCTCTGTATTTCTGTAGAGGCTTTCGTAGTCGTACTACAACACCCTTTATTAACTCAATAATGTAAGTTGTGCGTTCGTATAGTATAAGTTAAATGGTCGAGGCATTTAGAAGTTTACGAGAAGAGCGTTTTGTGTATGAAACATTTTGAGGTAGCAGATTCCAAAACTTAATAAAACCTAAATTATGGGGGGTGAATTAAAAAAATAAGTTTTGGCGACAGCAACTACAATTTTTTTTCTGAATTGTATTCTTCCGAAGAGCATAATAGCACAGAATAGTGTTCATGAATATAGGTGAAAAAGGAGCTGGAAACGCACTCACAAACTTGCATTTTCATAGGTTTACTGCAGAAGATATTTTGACGTTGCCAATTCACGATAGAAAGTTGAGAGGCCGAGGCCTTTACTCTCTCAGCCTTCTATCGTGCAATGGTAACATAATATTATGCAAACCGAAAAAGACTAGTAAAGCTTTGACTGGTTTTTTTCGCTGGTGAATTTGCATAGGTGTATTCATTAAAGACATTTAACGCTGTATGTTAGTGATAAGAAGGTTTTGACTACATTTTCAGAGTTTCAGAAAATTATAGGTTGATCTGAATATCTTCTTGTATTAAAGAAAAAAAAAAGTTCAATCCACTGAATATATTTTTGCAGAGCTTACCTTTTTCTTGTTATGTTTGGCATTCATGTGAGTGTTCTTACAGATGGTTTTTTGTTGTCGATCCGTGCCCTTTTTGAGGTTAGATAATGTTCATACAGAATATTCAAGTTCAAGCGGAAATTGCAGTTTCACGTTGTCTCAATTCCACGCGCTGTTAAAGGAGGAAATTTCATTATAAGAATGGCTCTACTGAATGAACGAGATACGTGCAGCGCATGCTCAGCGTAATGTTTGTTCCTTGTTAAAGTTTAGGAAGATTTGAATTTTACGGTTTTCAGTGCTCCATTGCGGAACTCCCGTGGAACTACCGCCAATAAAGTTTACTGCTAAAAAAATACCCATGTGTTTTATTTAAATTCGGCACGTTTAACGAATTTGTGTTTCGGTGGGTACGATATGGTGTCATCCATAAGACGTTTTTGTTGAAATAATGTAACAATAATTTAAGTATGTCATCCCTGTTTTAGATATAGCAACACTGCCCCATATTAGCTTCCTACTTTTTCTCGTGATGTGTCAACGACCTGCTGTACCACGGACCTTTGTATTTTGTATCTTATTTTATAATTATTATAATAAAACAGTCATCATAAGTAAATATCTCTTTTTAATTTTTCAATACAATATCAGGTTATGGGCCCAGGTACGTGTGGACAAAAAAGCAGGTCGAAAAAAATACTACGCTGTGTGACGGCGTGGGTTCGCCATCTTGGAAACACCCGGTGTTAAAACGCAAGTAAAACGTGAATACGTGAAATCCTACCTCAGGACACGGAGTAATCACGGTTGTAAAATATGGAGGACAAAGAAGACTCCAAAATTAAACTACGGGGCGAAGAAAACTGGACGATTTGGAAGTTCCAGGTTACACTTCAACTAAAATCCAAAGGGCTTTACGACACACTTTTAAAGGAAGAAAAAGGTACCGAGAAAGACTCAAAGGCTATGGCATTAATAGTAAATCGAATGACCGAAAATGTAATACCGCACGTGTTATCATGTGACAGTGCAAGCCAAATGTGGACAAAATTACTATCAATTTTTGAACAAGACTCTCATGTGAGTATTCATCTCTTGTACCAGCAATTTTATTCCATAACTTACGAAAGTAATATAACAAACTTATTAACAAATATTGAAAACATTAAATCAAAAATTATTGCTCGTGGAGAGAATCTGACAGATAAAATGATCATCACAAAGGTATTGATGAGTTTACCTCAAGAATACAAACACTTTATCTCAGCGTGGGAGTCGCTCCCTAAAGAGCGTCAAACTTTGAACGAGTTAAGTGCACGCTTACATTTAGAAGAAACACGTTCAAAAGAAGGCGAGGCCAGCGAGGCACTACTAGTTAAACAAAGAAAACAACATCCAACATACAATAATAAAAATAAAACTCAATGTAAATTTTGTAAAAAGTATAATCACACTATAGAAAATTGCTGGTTCAGACAAAGGAAGGTTCAAAAGAATACACACAAGGATACCAACGCATTTATCCTAGCATCAGATGAGGAAACCGCGGTAATAGCATCTTCTTCAAGCGAGTGGATCCTGGACTCCGGTGCTAGTGAGCATATGTGTTGTGATAGGTCTATATTCTCAAAGTTTAGTGAAAGCTCTCAGCGTAAAGTGAAAATAGGTGACGGCACCTCGTTAGATGTGTTAGGAATTGGTACTGTACAATGCGAGGCTTGGAACGGTATAAAGTGGATTGAAACAAAACTGTCAGACGTATTGTATGTTCCATCATTAAAAGCAAACCTTTTCTCTGTTGGTAAATGTTTAGATAAAGGTTATTTCATGAAAAGTGATCAAAATTATTGTAAAATTTTAGATTCAAATAACAGTGTGCGAGCAATTGCTAAGAGGTTAGATACTAAATTATATAAATTGTTTTTTAGAGTAGAACCACCTACTGCTAACTATGTTTCTAGTTTAACTGAGTGGCATGAAAAGTTTTGTCATCAAAATTATCAATATGTTAAAAAGTATCTTGATCTTCATAATATTAGGTATGAAAATTCCAAAGTGTATCCATGCAAATCCTGTTTACAAGGCAAACAGCACAGAGTGAGCTACAGTAACAGTGAGTCTAGATCTTCAGTGCCAGGTGAGTTGATACATGCCGACTTATGTGGTCCTGTAGAATCTTATTCTATCGGTGGCTCTAGATATTTCTTGTTGCTTAAGGATGACATGTCAGGTTATAGATTTGTTTATTTTCTCAAACATAAAAATGAAGTAAAACAACACTTACAAAATTGCATAAAATTAATTAAAAATCAAACTGGTAATTGTATGAAGTATTTGAGAACTGACAATGGCTTAGAGTTTTGTAATAGTGATATAAAGGCCATGTTAGACAACTTAGGAATCTGCCATCAGAGAACCGTAGCTTACACCCCTCAACAGAACGGCCGAGCAGAACGCGAGAACCGGACTATCATGGAAGCTGCAAGAACATTGATTACAGGTATGTCTAAACGTTTTTGGGCTGAAGCTGTCAACACAGTGGTATTTACATTAAATAGGTGCGGATCCAGTCCAGTGAAGAATAAAACTCCTTATGAGGTATGGTTTAATAAATCTTTTGATATTAATTTTCTTAGGAAGTTTGGTATGCAATGTGCTGTACATGTTCCTAAAGAAAAACGCAGAAAACTGGATGGGAAAACCAAATTTGGGATATTTGTAGGTTATGATACCAATGTCAAAGGCTATAGAGTATATTTCTCTAATACTGATAAAGTTGAGACGGTGAGGGATGTCATCTTTCTGCCGGAAAGTGGGGAAATTCCACTGAAAAATCAGGTAAATAATAGCCATCATGACTCTGATACAATATCTTCCAGTAGTGAAGAGTCCGAAGAGGAATTGCAAAGTCAGAGCAGTAAACACTCTCAGGAGGTATTAAAACACTCTCACAAGGTACTAGAACACTCTACGGAGAAAAAACACTCCCAGGAAGGTCAAGACTCTACAGAGATTACTGGTGAGGTTATAGGCAACAAAACTGATGTATCATCAGGTAAAAGTTCAGGTCAACGACAAGCTGGAGATATCATGCTGCGAGGTCGTGATAAAATCATCAACCCAAAGAGGTATGAAACTGAATTTTTAAGTTATGCTTACATGACAGAGTTGGAAAATGAACCACAGTCCTACCAAGAGGCTATGGAATCCAACGAGTCCACTAAATGGAAAGAAGCTATTAATACTGAGCTGAAAGCTTTGGAAGAAAACCATACTTGGGATTTAATAACGGTAAACCCGGAAGAAAATATTATAGACACCAAATGGGTATTTAAAAGAAAGAAAAACAGCGAAGGTAAAGTACAAGTTTATAAGGCTCGCTTGGTCGCTCGAGGTTTCCTTCAAACAGGTGTATCCTATGATGAGGTTTACTCACCTGTCACCAGCTTAACTACGGTAAGAATCTTAATTTCTATAGCTGCATATTATGGCTGGAATATCTATCAACTTGATATATGTAGTGCCTTTCTACATAGTT
This sequence comes from Maniola jurtina, assembly GCF_905333055.1. NCBI lineage: Eukaryota > Metazoa > Arthropoda > Insecta > Lepidoptera > Nymphalidae > Maniola > Maniola jurtina. Next base: position 7,388,654 of record NC_060046.1, on the reverse strand, counting down.
CTATAAATGAGGATATTTATATTTACTTACCAGAGGGTCATAGTCAGTCAGGCAAAGTTGGAAAACTTAAGAAAGCTATTTATGGGCTAAAGAAGGCACCTAGATACTGGTATGACACTTTCTGTAATTTCATGATTAGTCAGGGTTTCAAAAGGTCTAAAACAGACATGTGATTATATATTAAAATTTTTGAAAACACAAAAACATTTGTCATACAGTATGTAGATGATATTCTGATAATAAGTTCTCATGAGTCTATGGTAGAATACCTAAAACAACAAATGGGTAAAACTTTCAAAATTAAAGACTTAGGTCTTGCATCATACTACCTAGGCATTCGAATTATGCAGAATAAGGATTTCATCTCACTAGATCAGTGTGAATACTTAAAAAATATATTACAGGTATTTAACATGTCAGATTGCAAAGGTGTGACCATCCCTTTAGAACCAAATTTCAACAGTTCACACTTGTTAAAAGAAAGCTCTGAAACTCCAGAAATAGAAAATAGATGCAGAAAATTAATAGGTTGCATTATGTATGCTATGTTAGGAACCAGACCTGACTTGTCAATATCCATAAGTATACTAAGTAGATTTCAAAACTGTGCCAGTACAGATCTATGGAAACACTTAAAACATATACTAAGGTATATAAAGGCTACTTTAGATATAAAGTTATTATATAAACGGAATTTAAATAATGTTATTTGTGAAAATCCTTTGAAAGCCTATGTGGATGCTGATTGGGGAGGTGACACGGTTAGTAGAAAGTCAACCTTAGGTTATTGTTTTATGGTTTTTAATAACCTAATACTGTGGTGTAGTAAAAAACAAACGTGTGTCTCTCTATCTTCCACTGAGGCTGAATATATAGCACTAAGTCAATGTGTCGCTGAAGCATGTTGGTTAAGAAATCTGTTTTCAGAGTTGTCGCTGTTATCTGATAGTGAACTTAGTGTTCTAATTTTTGAAGACAATAGGTCTGCAATCTGTGCTGCTAATAATAGTGGCATTTCAAAACGTTTGAAGCATATAGATATAAAATATCATTTTGTTCAAGACAAGTTATCTCAAAATTTAATATTAATAAATTACATAAAAACTGAAGAACAAATTGCAGATCTCTTGACAAAGCCTTTACCTAAACCAAAATTTGATAAGTTTAAAAATTGTCTTAATTTAATTTAGAGTTTACATTTTACAAGGATTTTGTAGTCCTAGAGCTTATTCAGTTATTTTTTGTATAAATTGTTCCATTAAGGGGGGGTGTTGAAATAATGTAACAATAATTTAAGTATGTCATCCCTGTTTTAGATATAGCAACACTGCCCCATATTAGCTTCCTACTTTTTCTCGTGATGTGTCAACGACCTGCTGTACCACGGACCTTTGTATTTTGTATCTTATTTTATAATTATTATAATAAAACAGTCATCATAAGTAAATATCTCTTTTTAATTTTTCAATACAATATCAGTTTTCTACCAACTGTGTTCCAAGAAAGTTCCATCGTAAGAAGCATTAGGTAAAAGAAAGTAGTCATTGTTTGGTACGTTAAATATTCACCATTCACCAGCAAAACTTTCCCAATCCATACGGCTTAGGAGTTCAGTACCTAGCAGCATCAAGGTCGAAGAGTTGGGATCCGAAGTTCAATGATATAGTCTATGCTTGATACCTACATAAAATAAAATAAAATGCCTATTGCGCCATCCGCAGTTCCTAAATCACTATAGCTGTTTATAGTTGGAACTTGGAGTCCAAGCATACAGTCGTTGCTTGTTGCCCACAATATTAATTCACTATGAGCACTTCCTGAATGACTTAGGAGAGCAGTAGTTCTGCAACATCAGCATTAAGGAGTTGGATGCAGAAATTTTTATGGGACCACCACGGTTACTTCTACTGTTCATTAAAAAAATATACTTGCAAACTGGTCCAGAAACCTTGAAGAAATCGGTGTACATACATAATTTTAAAAAAAAATACGGGCCGAATTGAGAACCACCACCTTTATTGAAATAACTGGGCGCTACCGAACTTTGCTCGGCATCTTTCGAGTTCTTTCCGCGGGAACTCAGAAGTGACACATAAGTATCCCGATAAACTTGGAAAGTAATATATTAATAAATACATTTAAATAACTTCATTCAAATCGTTAGATCCATTTCCGAGAAACCAACTAGCTAGTAACATACTTTATTAAATATATAAAATTGCTCGTTTAAATTATGTTATCTACTCATGGCCTTAGGTTTTTGAAATGGCAAGTTGGATCACTGTTCACTCTGACTGTGGTTAGAACTTAGAACTAGAATTTTACAACCTGCCATTAAAATTCTGTAAAAAGTATTCAGCTGCGAGGGCTCAAGAGCGGTAAAAGTGCCTATTCTCTACGAGACATTCCATCCGCCATAAGCTATTATGCTATTTGAATATAGCACAAAGAAAATAATAAAACGGAGGTCTAGTATTTTTGTATATTCTACGTTATATATATTTTATTTATAACTAGCTATTTTTTACGACTTCGTTTGCAAGTTGAAATCACTCAAAACTTTTAACTTAAAAGGAATCAACAAATAAACAGGCAGAGATATGACTATGGATGATCTCGGCATTTGGACAGGGTTTGGTTAGTTCGGATTCTGAAGCGATTGGCATCTGCCCATTATGATATTTTGAGTAACCCGGGTCATGCATAGTTTACAACTATTTCGACCCTCTGCAGAAATTCCGTAGATACTTCTTGAATCATGCATTTAAATTACGGTTCATTTCATTTAGGCAAAGCCGGTAGGAAAAAAGCGAAATTCACAATGGGAGCTACTTTTGTATGAGTAAAGAAGTCGCAAAAGGCACAGGTGTAGTCCTATTAAGCTTAAAAGAAAACTCCAACCTTGCTCAAGTGTTTACTGAATGAAAATTTTAGTTTCTAAAACTTTGTTAAATGCTACTTGCTAATATTTCAAAGACTATTTTTATTTTCTCAAAAAAAAACCTTAGTATATGAAAAGGGGAGTACATTTTTATCGCCATACGAAGCGAATGACTAATATTTATGTGAAAAATATGTGACGAAAGTCGTAAAATCTTTTCATAGGAAAGTCCTTTGAAGTGTACGAATATCATGCGAAATGGACAGTCTTTCTTCTTTCTATTTCATAAAGCATAACACGTACAAGAAAGCCGTACAGATAACGACCTGGGAAATGTCTTTATTTTTCAATTCTATGAAAACTACGAATAAAATTTACTGTGGTCAGAAATTCCAAACATAATTTCAGTTATGATGTAAAATACTTTAGATTAAACTGTTATGTTATAATAACTAATAAATAATAACCTTGTGCGAAATCAAAGTCAGAGTTTCATTAATCAATTTGGTTAGATATCTTCATTAAAATAAAATTTTGGGAGGAGTCCATACAAACAGTTTTCACCTATCGCAACGATAAAATATGGAAAATAAAAATCTCAGCCAAAAAGCGGTCGTCTGCGTTAGCATTAAAACTAAAGCTAAACAAGCAAAAAGTTTTTGGATAACAATAACTAACATTAGAAATAAGTAAAAACGATTTGTATGGACTCGAAACTTGATCACTCAACGGGCTTAGAACCATGAACAAGCAACTTTCGATAATAGCTTTTATGATGTTATAACAATATTATATTGATTCTTTGTTGTAATATCTCATAAGTGCTGTAATATATAAGATGTAGGAATTTTTATAAGGATTTAGCAGACCTTGAATAAGAAAGTTTCCACTGGGTAGGGCGGGGTTCAAACGTCCAAATTGACTATTCCAAAAATCTGTGAAAACCGAACCTACTACATAAAATGTAAAACACTAATCAAGCAAATATCATGATAGTTCAACCAAAAATTTAACTCACTTTTTGGTTGAATTATCTTAATAGAAATTAATGTCATTTTACAATTATTTTTCTAGACCTTGTCGTCCAGTCTGGCTCTTTTTGCCACATTTAATGTTATTACCTCTTGCGTCGAAATGTTCCTAAAAATCACACTATATGTTTCTACAAAGGTATGTAAAATATATTGTAGTGTACATGTTTTTATTGATACGGCCTTTAGATCTAGATTTGATGACTAATGGCTAGATTCTAGACCATATCATCAGTCATCACTTTGTAAAGGCAATACTCGTACAGTATCTGAAAATGGTAGCTAAGGGCAAACACCTGTAAATAGAAAAACACTTTGAAAAACATGACCAATGCTTTCACCTATTATTCTATGAATGATCACTTAAGATCCCCTAAGGCACTTATCGTCCCCTCTCACTATTTGTTCAGCTAAGTAGGGTAAAACCACAGATGGACGACAGATAGTCACGCACATCTACTAGATTAAGTGAAGGCTTTAGTCGGAAAATGTTGCAATAACTTTCTCTTAGACACGTACAAATATATGGCTAGGAACGATTATAAGTTTTATTGTAGCTACTTGTTATAATCCATACACTATGATTGTCAACACTTTCGCAAGTTTATTAGAATACATTTTTTTCTTTCTATTTGTATAGATAGGGCTCTTGTATCCAGCGCAGATGGTAGGATGGTAAAAAAATATATAAAGATGATCACACATAACCGCAGGAGCAGCAAGTACGCAAGAAACAAGAGCTGGCCTTTTTGATTTCATTTCAAAAGTGTGATCTGTTTATTACGTGCAGCTGAGATCATAAGCATTTTTGTACTGAAAAATCTCTTGCGGCTTTGGCGGCTCTAGCGTCTCTTGCGGTTTGCCTTATACCTAAAAGCTTTAAAAAAACTATTAAAATATAGCAGTATTTTTAAAATGTAAGCTGGGAAAAAGATTTTTTATTTCAAAAGCAAAATTGCAATGTTAAATTAAAAAGCTCCCTTCGTTTATGGTTTGCGGAAATTACTCGCTTTTACGTACAAAAGCTTTCTTTTTCATCTCTTAGTAAATCGACAATCCATTGCGTGACGGAATAATCTAACTTTCGCATTAGAAAGTCTTTTCCTTTTATCGCAGGATAAAGCTAATCTTTGTGCCCATCACAATTAATGCACAGGAGACAGCAGTAATTTTATAGTAAAGTGTATTTTATAGTATGCTTTTAGCTTTGAGTAACGTCTTTAATTTATTACTCTATTTTAAGATTGCTTGGTGTACGTCCTTTCTAAAGAGTATTAAAAAGAAAAAGATGCAGTTCCTCCACTGAACTTATAACTTTATTTAGTTGGAAAAAGGTTTCATCATCGTCGCAAAAGTGTTTAGAAAATGTACTAGAATAAATGTATCCAGAGCACGTAATGTATGTGTTTGAAATAAAACAGTACTCATGGGAGCTTTTCTATTAAAATGTGGAATAAAATTCGAGTATCAATACCTATTCTATTATTCTTAACCCAAGTGTATGGCTAGCAAATAAATCTTACAAAAGTTACCTCTAGCATTTGTCTGTATAACACCTGCAACAGACTAGTTTCTGCAAGTTTTAGCTGACGTGACACTGACATGACGATAACAGCTGCTGACTTTTGCAATTTTTATTGCTAGTGGGCACAGCTTTAAGATGAGGACTTTTCTACAATACCGACTACCTAGTATTTTCCAGGACATACAAGCATTGCACATATACACGTTAACACTACAAGAACAAGAAAATTACAGCTGCTTGCAAGTGCTGCCAAGTGCCAGAGCCGCAAAAAATCTATTTTCAGCGGGCAAGAGTTTCGAGAACCAAATACATTTTTAGAGTTCCGTTTCGTACCTCGTAATGGAAACCCCCTTATTAGATCACATTGTTGTCCATCCGCCCGTGTGTCATCCCTTGTTTTTTTCAAGAAACGATTGTCAAAATTATTCAGTTTTCTCGGTGAAACATTTTTGCGAATAGCATTTAATTTAACAAACAACAGTCTTTCGTGACGACATTTGTACCGTGTACCGTTATAAGTTAAACAATTTGAAAGGACGCTCACAACAAATCTTTGAATGATTTAATTTCCTACCAAGGCTTCGACCAAAGGCGAATATAAATTGAATTGCTAGATTAATTCTGTTGTAATAAAAGATTTTACGAAATGATTATTTCTCAGTAGTGGAGTAATGTTTAGACGTTTCCAATTCACTTTAATGTTGTTAGATTATTTCAACTGACTGCTTATATTTGAAAGGAAAATGAGATACAAAGATTTTGAAAGTACTAGACAAAATCACCGGAACCTTAATGAAGGTAAAAAGTGCACCTACTTGGTAATTAACTAATTAATAATTAAAAGTTTACCTACCCATAATCTAGAATGGGTAATCTCACAGTCAACTAATTCATAGAAGTTGCGAGAATTTATGCAGATTCAGATTCCTCTTTGTGGTTAGATACTGATACTATCATATCTGCCCCATTGGAACTTTCAACAATGCCCATTGTTCCGGCGTTTAGTGAACAAGTTGACTTAACTGTTTCAGTTCAGTGTTTAGCTCTATGCTGGGATCAGTATAAATCATTAGAAGATAGTCGAACCCACAATATATCTATATGTTTGAGTTTGATATCTTAGCTACCTATGCGCATTGAGTTGAGTTAGTTAAAATAATTGTGAAATTGACAAAATCTAAGAACACAAGATACCTACAACCACACTTCCATACCTTATAATATTACAAATGCGAAAGTGTTTCTTCTGTATTCTTAGTTTATCTGTCTGCTTTTCACGGCCCAATAGATTCCGTACCGATTTTCATGAAATTCAGTATAAAGTTAGCTTAAGTACATACTAGGGATGGACATAGGCTATTTTTATCCCGGAAAATCAGAGAGTTCCCACGGGATTCTGAAAGGCTCATCCGTTTAACGATTTATATGGGTACAGACTTAGCTTGCGCTCCGGGAATTGACATAGGCGACTTTTTATCCCGGAAACCAACAAGTTCCCACGAGATTTTAAAGAAACTACTTAACTTAAATCTTCGCAGATGAAGTCGCGGGCATTATCTGGTAACTTCATAGTTAGAACAATAATTGAAACCCTTTGAAGAACTTTCAATTTGTTATGTTTATTAAATTCAGTTAACTATAGGTTTCAACAACTCTGAAACTCTGAACTGTACTCTGAAATCTATAATACCTATTTCTGTACACAATCACGTCATCTAGATACCGTACCTAAGTAACTCTGTAAAAAATCATAGTTATATTTTTCGTCCCTTCGGCTTGATTAAACAAATTGGTACGTTTTAAATTAATAAAAATGGCTAGCAGTTTTCAATTACTATTTGGTAAGTTTTATGAAGAAAGTTCGTGTAATCTTGGTAAAAAATGGGCCTTTTTAATTAAAAAGTTCTCGAAACTTTTTCTGAAGTTAATTAGCTTAGAAGCGTTTCCTTAAATTAAATTAATCTCAATCTTTTATTCTTGGCTGAACCTATACCGGCCCATTGGGTAAAAATGGCAGCCTGCGTACGTGGGTTTTGGAGCTCTAATGTACTATCTAGTTTTATTTAGCTCGATTCATTGATAAATATCAAATGATTTAATTATCCTCGGGAAGGAATGGGACACCGTTCATCAGAACAGCTGCCAGTTGCCACTAATAAAAACTTCAGATATAATGAATGTGCGCTAGATACATTTACCAAACATATATTGCGAAATCAGTTATTGTGGTGAACGTGTAAATTATAACATTTGTTTTGCTAACAATTATCATGCATTTAATGCATAGATGGGTACTCGAAAATATAACTCAAAATTTTAAAAAAACCCCCACACAAAAACTAGAAAAGAGCTGATTACTTTCAAACGGCTGAACCGATTTTCTTCGATTATAGCTAAGAACACTTTCACTCTAGCCACCTTTCAAACAAAAAAAACTAAATTAAAATTGGTTCATTCGTTTAGGAGCTACGGTGCCACAGACAGATACACAGATACACACGTCAAACTTACAACAACCCTCTTTTTAGGTCGGGGGTTAAAAACAAAGAATGAAAAGAATATTCGCAGTTGGTTTGGGTGGAAATTAATTAATCAAACTGGACATCAATTTATCTGTGAGACAGTGGACGGATGACGAAGTCGTTCTTTGTAGCTAATCTCTATGAAGCTTCTGAAAGTGATATTATTTTCCTGGCAAACAGTTTAACTAATAAAGTTTCACCATTTTCCCTCACAGAGTATTTTTGGGATTCCGCATCTGGAAAAGTAAAACGGTGCAAAGTAGAAACTACTTAGCAGGAAACATTGGCGTAAGCTGGGATAAACGCGAGGCAGAAGAAGAGGACTTGAAAAGGAAAAAAAAAGCCCTTTTATAGGATTACTTACTTCATTGGGCGTCTGTCTGTCTGTCTAGATCTATCAAGACTCCTATGCTCAGAAAGCCGTGGGGGTATCAAGTTGAAATTAATATCAAATAGGTACTTTCCCAACCAGGAACAGAACCCACGTCATCTTACTTACGAGATATTTAGTATTCGCACTGCTATGGCAGCGAGGTAATCATTCATAAAAAATTTGCACTTTCATCATTCTATATTTTATTCTGAAGCTGAACTTTGGAAGATGAGTTTTTATATCGGTAATGATGCCCCCGAGGAAACGATGGATGATCCGAGACACCTCTGAAATTTATAATCAGCCACTTTTTACGTATTACACTTTAGGCATCTGTCGTGTAACTGTTACGGGCAACGTGATTAACTGGGCATTATTAATAAGGACCGGCCATTATTAATAATGCCCAAGAGCGATGGGCAAAGTGATTAATTTATCACTTTTCCCGGCCATTATCAATAATGCCCGACGGCCAGTGGTCCATGTAATAAATCAGTGTTTGAGATAGATTGAATTTATCACTTGGACCGGGCACTATGAATAATTCCCTACTTGTTGCCGGGCAATGTGATAAATTAGACCGCGGCAGGTTAGGTTAGGTTAGGTTTACCGCACAGTGTCATGGACCGCTGCTACGCTGCTTTCGGCTGACCCGCCGTGGGAACTCCGGGCCGAGATGCATGCGGAGGTGTACCGGTCGGTACCGAGCGGATTAGAGGGCTCAGGGTGAGAGGCCAAGTCTGAACGAAGTTCAGAGGATCAGAGCCATTGCACAGACGGCCCTGATCAGCAGATGAAAGGAGGACTTGCAAAACCCTAATGCAGGCACCCTGACTGTCGTGGCAATGTAGCCCCACCTGGAGCGCTGGCTGAAAAGACGTCACGGGACCTTAACTTATCGGTTGGTGCAGGTGCTTACAGGAGATGGGTGTTTCGGTAAGTACCTGCACCAGATTACAAGGCGGGAAGTGACCCCGGCCTGCCACGAATGCGGTGCATCCTCCAATACGGTACAGCACACACTGGCGGAATGCACAGCCTGGGCGCCGCAGAGGCATCCATTGTCGATCATCTTGGGCAGCGATCTATCGCTCCCAAGCGTGATTAACGCAATGTTCGCAAATGAGACTTGTTGGACGGCAATGGTGTCCTTCTGTGAGGAAGTGCTCGCACTGAGTGGGTATTCTGGTTGTCAGTGAGTCTCACATACCCCTCCCGGAAGCAACGTGGGACCCTGCTCTGCTTCCGGGAGGGATGCGTAAAAGCATTTCCCAGCGATAAAAAAAAGGTAAGGTTAGGTTAGTTTTTGTCAAAATAAAAGTAGGTGACTAATGATGTTATTACATTTTAACTGTTTATTTTTTAACTACTGTGCTCAATAGTTTATTTTTTGATAACTTTTCGTGATAATTTCGTAAGTTTAATTTCATTTAATAAACAAAAACACTACATTTTACCTATTTTATTACTTTGCCCAAGATAGGGTGGGCATTATTCATAAGGGCCGGGAAAAGTGATTAATCATGCTGTTTTAATCATATTGCCCAATTGAGTCGGGCATTATGAATACAGACCGGCCATTATTAATAGTTCCCGGACTCATCAAATTGCCCGTAACATAACTACAGATTCGTTTATCTTTATCGCGGGTTTCCTTCAAATAACAGGCATTGTTGAGAATGTAATGGTCCAGCAGGACAAAGCTAATTTGGCACTAGACCGAGATAGATTGGATACCATCCAAACCTTCATAGTTTGTTGAACTCTTGTTATTTTTTTGGATATGGTGAAATATTTTATCTACACTAATATTATAACTGCGAAAGTGTTTCTATCTGTCCGTCTGTCTGTCTATCTGCTAGCTTTTCACGCCCCAACAGTTAAACCGATTTTAACAAAAATACAGAATTAGTTTACATCCCGGGGAAGGACATAGGATATCTTTTGTTCCGGAAAATCAAAGAGTTCCCACAGGATTTTCAAAAAACCTAAATCTACGCAGATGAAGTCGCTGGCATCTAATTATAAATATTTTTCAGAGATTTATTTTATTTTTATTATTTTTGAACAAAGGCTAACAAGAAATTATAAAGGTCTAGGTGCAAAGAAAAACACCATTAGTATTTTGTTTATTAAAACACCATTATTATCTTGCGGATGAGATATCTTTCTTAACACAGCTAAACGTAATAAAATTTTAACACTCATATACCACGATAATATTATGCACCATTTATTTATTTTATTTTATTTAAACAACTTTATTGTACAAAAATGCATAGACAATAATAAATGATACACTTATACAAATACAAATGGCGACCTTACCACTAAAGTGATCTCTCCCAGGTACCCCGTATGTTCGAACCTACAGAACTATGAACCATGTTACTGAATGGAACCATGAGTAGGTATTTTGGTTGCAACCATGTTGCAACACATGATTTATGTGTCATATATGGTCTACTTTGAGATTTGTAGGTAGGTACATGAGTGCCATTCTCCCCAGGATGTGACCGCGCCATATTATTACACGGTCTTGTTCGGCCTCACAGATTAAATTAATATGACAAATATTACTTATCTCCTGCACTTCACAACAAAACAGGCCGCCGTCTAACTCACTAGTGTAATATTTTATCAACATTTTGATTTTTTTACCCATGGGACGAGTAAAATCTCTTTCGTGAAGAATTCATTAACTCTCTTGTTGAATAATGGTACTTGTTAAATATCATTAAATGAACCAAAGTGGGCCAATCACCGCAAGTGAATCAAATAATATCACACTATCACACTTCACACTTATTTAAGTGCGAAGCGAGATGAAAAGGTTCCCAATTGGAATTTCGTAGCATACTTTACACTATCACACTAATATTATAAAGGCGAAAGTTTTTGTGTATGTGTGTGTATGTTTGTTACTCCTTCATGCAAAAACCACTGGATGGATTTGGCTGAAATTCGGAATGGAGATAAATAATATTCTGGATTAGCAAATAGGCTACTTTTTATCCCGGAAAACTAAGGATATCTCACAGGATTTCGAAAAACCTAAATTCACGCAGACGAAGTCGCGGACGTCAGCTAGTCTAAAATATACGAAACTTTATGTACCTTTTCACAATAATCTTTTTGTATGCCATTCACACTATATCTCCACTCTAGGTATGGTTAAGAAAGCATTCTGCACAAACTCCATAAATTGTTTAGTACCTCTTCGATATTTGTTCCACTAATGGAGCACTAAAGCCTTGGAAAAACGTGAGGCAGTCACGCACGTTCCAGATATAAATAAAAAGATTTCGAAATCCAAATGGAGTAAGTATTTAAAGCCTGGAGTAACAATTTCAGAAACGTTAGTTATTAAACAAGTCTACATTTTTGAATTGAAAAATTCAATATCCATTCTGAACACAGTCATTAATCGATTTGAAATAAACCAAATCTTCCTTTTTGTAAAGAATTAATAGCGAACGGAGAGAATGAAAATACTGCCTCGTTCGTACCGTGCGAGAACATTAGATCATAAACGATACTGAAGAAGAACTCAATTTATATTGCACGGAAAACTGCATTGAGGAATATTGGATTTAAAATATACGGCTTAGATAAAAATTGATGCTTGGTTGTCTGTATTGATGCGTGGTGGTCTAAGTTATATCAATCCAATCCAATCCAATCCATCAGCCTGTAAGCGTCCACTGCTGGACATAGGCCTTTCCAAGAGCGCACCACTAAGTTATATGGTTACATTAAATTAATGTTTCATTACTTGAGCTGCTGAAAGAACCAGAGTTCTCGTGTCTAAGATGGAAGCGGGCTAACCGGTGACCTGTTAGATATGGCAGTTGTTAAACCCATCTCCTCCTAATCGTGTCTATGTGGCTTCGTATTTGAATGCTTATAGCTAATTAAAGTGGATTGCACACTACTGCAAAAGGAGCCCGTTGCTTCTTCGTCTCGTGTTTTTCGACCGTTCGACGACTCCAATGCTGCCGACTCGTTCTGCTGACGTTATTCGCTTTTTAGTACCAAAAATGCGCGCAGCTCTTGCGTATCTTGCACGTCTTGTAAATGGTGTTACGCTATCAGTCGCAGCTTTACAAAGAAGTAGGTACTTATATGAGGTTTAAACAAGGACATATCAGGGGTAAGTCAGGGGTATATTAACCTTTAATTTCGATACACAATATATATACATCTTTTTCTCTCAATATCCGTTAGATGGGAATGTCGTTTTTATGACGTGAATATACGCTATTATGTGAAGTAGTGAGAAAAATTGTGCGCTCTTACATTGAGGATTTATTGAATTACTGGTGATATGTCTCGCATTCCATAACGCTTTAAGCTTTTCTTTTATTCATGGACCAGAATAAAATTATGATGTAATACCTACCTACCTGTACAGTATCCATATTCATACTAGTATTGTAAATGCGAAAGTGTCTGTCTGCTAGCTTTTCACGGCCCATCCTATTAAGTATTAACCAATTCTGACAAATTTTGGTACAGAGATAGCTTGTATCCTTAGAAATGTCATATTCGACTATTTATCCCGGAAAATAAAACCGAATTAAACTGAATCCGTTTTTTTAAATTCAATATAATACACACGCTTGACAACAATCATACCTGATGGAAAGTGATTATGTGGCCTAAGATGGGACGCGTTTACCTAGAAGACCCTTGTTTTAAAGATACCCGGATTTTAATTGGATAAACCCTTGTTTTCAATAAAAAATATCACTTGTATAAATATTTCGCGCGTGGCCAGTGGCTGCACCATTGAATAAACAAATAAAATTGGTTTTATACGAATGAATTGTATTGTGTTATTGTTCAGGAACCCTGAGAATAATGTTTAATTATTACGTGCTACCTTTGCATCGCTCTAACAATGGCTGCTTATTGTTCTCGTGTAACAGACGCTAAAACATAAGCAAGCTTCTAACAATTCTAACAATTCATGGCTGTGTTCTTATTGTGCAAGGGGAACATACATTTTAGTACCCATATTTTCATTTATGTAGGTTACCTCTTAAACATTTTAATTAAAAATACTTAGGGACTATAGGGTATGACCATATTGGAGTAATGACCCTTACAGGAAAACGCGGTGTGGATAGACCTCCCACTAAGTGGATTAGTGACATACTAAGAGAAGCTATTAGAAACGAGTCACACGGGAGCGTGAAGAGAGGAAATTCCTTTAACCTAAGACCTTCTTCATTATTGTGACTACGAGAATAACACTTACACATATTATTTTGTAAAAACCGGTCATGTGTAGGTCGGCCTCGCACACAAAGGATTTCATACTATCAGACAAAAAATAACACTTTTTAGGGTTCTGTACCTGAAAAGGAAATCGAAACCCTTATAGGATCACTTTGTTGTCTATTTGTCTGTCAGTCTGTCCGTCTATCGTGTCTGTCAAGAAAACCTATAGGGTACTTCCCGTTGGAAGGTTAACCCTAAGGGTCTGGCGCTCGGTGGCTCTTACTCCATTTCTTCATCGTATTGCGGTAACTTTTACACAATGTGAAAAGTGCAGATTAAATCTTTAGGTGGGAGGCTCTTTTTTCACGTCTGTAGGTAAAAGGTTTGCTGGTCCAAAATATTTCTTGCCGCGGCTTATGAATGAAAATTGAAAGTATTTCGGTTTCGTTCCAAAATTCCATCATATTGTAGGTATGCCTGATACTTAAATGAGAGCGTTGTATGTATGTGAAATGTATGTTCGGAATTAACAGCGTAAGTAAACAATAGAGCATAGGAGTAGCTACTTAACAACTTTTCCCTTTATTTCCTGTATCATGAAAGCTTTATTGTTGTATAAAGTTGGGTAAGTCTCGAAACGAGAATATTAAACAGTATTGTATTATAGGCTGAAATCTGGAACGCAACAAGTAAGTAGAATAAGTTTCATTATGCTGAGTTTCAAGGGAAACAAACATAATAGGATTAAATGCACCATTTTGTACAGCATTGTGCTGCAGGTACCTATTCGTCGAACTTGACTTCAAAGCGGGATATTTTATTAAATAAAGTGATCGTATGGAATTTGTGTGAAATATTCATCAAATGAGGAGATCTGAGAGTAACCGTCATCCCTCAACGGATTACGAAGCTGAAGTGGCAACTGGCCAGGTGTTTTTCAAAAAACTGATAAACGTTGAGGTCCCAAGGTGCCGGAATGGTGAGTGCCGGAGCGTTGGAAAATTCCCCACTAGATGCACAGATAGGTGGATTAATAATGGAGAACCTACTTATATTTTTTTGGCAGTTAATTAAGTCAGCATAAATTAGTCTGGCTTTTCAACGAGGTAACGCAGCCAGCATTCTGTGCACCTTGCCTCGTTACAGTGGCTTAGATCATATTTTTGATTTTTAATTTTTATATTATTTATTTTAGTTTGCTTCCAATTTGAGAAATTGTTATTAAATTATGTATTAAAGCTCAATTTAATGTTCGTAACATTAAGGTGTAAATGTTCGTGGTAGGCTATACTTATTTATTTAAATATTTAATTCAATTTTGGTGTTAATATTGTAAATTGTATTGTAACTGTTAAATGTACAATTTGACTATCTAGTAGCATTGTCACTGCAATGATCTCTGCCTTTATAATAATGGCCCTTCATATTATGTGAGACTTGCATATGCGTTTTAAAAATCACTACCGCAAACGTGTTTCTTAGCGATCAACGAAAAAGAGCCTTAATGAATAGCACGAGAATAAGCCTACGCTTAAAAATCTTTCAAATAAAAAATTGAACTTTACTACACCGTTAAGCTTAGACTTTACGTAGGTAATCTGCAATCAGCGCTGCCAATTTAGGGGAAGCGAATATTGAATCTCAACACGTACCTCGTTTGTTTACAAAAATGTTTCTGCTATAATGTAATTTTCTCTAAAAGCCAATGTACTTTCGCTTTAGACGATAAAACTTAATTTTTATTTGACTTTGAAATGAAATTTCAAAGCTCAAAATTTTTTGCTTGCTATAACAATTATGTGCTATATATAATATTTGGTTAAAATGCATCGATTGTTTACGTATAGATTAGTTTTTTTATTTGAAACTTTACTCTTGTTAGCTAGGAAAAGTTACCACTTACCACGGAAGCCGTATTAAAATCAATTGTGCTAAATTATTAGTTCACTTGATTACATTCTCTCATATTACGTATTAACCTAATATGAGTTAGTCAGTATGGAAAGAGCTATTGTTGGAATTTCTTTGAGAGGTAAAGTCCGAAACAAAGTTTTTCGCTAAAGAACAAAGTGACCGAATAGTTTACAAGGCTTGCCCGTTGCCGCACACGAGAAAAGATAACACGGTAAAGTTACAATGCACTGGCTTAATACTGAGGACGGGTCTCAGAATAAGGGCTTAAGCCATAGTCCAACACGCTGGCCAAGTGTAGATTGGCAGTCTTCATACATCTTTGAGATCATTATGGAAAACTTTCAGGCCTGCAGATTTCTTCACGATATTTTCTCTTAAAGACTGGGATATTTAAATGAACATAACTCCGAAAAGTTAAAAATTCGTGGCCAGGATCTAACCTAAGGGGCCGACCACGTTTTAATTTACTAGTACTAGGCTAGATGAAAGAATAATGGATTTGAAATTACAACGTTTTATATTTTTGTCCTTTGGCACTGTCAACTAACAAAATAAAATGTCAATTGTTATCTGAGCCCAACTGCTTTTAAACAGAGTAGGTAGTTGTTATGTTTGCAGCAAAACAGATGAGACTTCGAGTGCTTTAACAAGCAACAGCATCAGATAGCTGCTATGCAACGAAGTATTAAATGTACCTACTGCCTTTTTATGTTGCTATCAAAAAGTTTTAGTTGTCGTAATATGAAAATTGGCTTTTTGTAAAAAAATGGGAAATGCGTTGCACTAATGATAATGCGCAACGCATACCTACTGAGTGGAATGGAGTCAATTGCAGCGTTTTTTTTGATAACAATTCAAACTTGATTATCTTTGGCATTGCGAGGGAGGCGCGTGGCGCGTGCCTACGTAGTACGTACTTACTCCTACACGCCCTGCGGGCCGTTTATCCTTATGTCAAAGTAATTAATAAAGCTGAAGTCACTACTGACCAGCTATACTCCAATCCTTAACTAAAAGTCGGACTTAGGGCCTGAAATATACTTCTCGTTATATGCTATTCGTCTCGATAGAAATTATGTCTCATAGATACTTTTTATCTTGAGGAAATTATCTTTTAATTACTCCTCTAGAACACTTTCTTACGGGGTTCTTAAAACAAAAAACCTGAATCCACGTAGACGAAATCACGGGCAAAAGCTTTATCACAAAGTCACATGTAGTTTTGTCGTGTATTTGTGGAGTCGGCTCATAAATCACAATTCCTTACAAACTGCTTTAAAGAAAATCCCACAATGTTTATAGGAGGTAAAAATAAAATGGAGACAAAATATGAGGATTCTACAGGTGAATCTTCAAGCGCGTAATGTAGGTAAAGCTTTGAAATATCGCCAACCTTGTAGCAATCCTTTCAAATACCAACCCGAAGCCCTGACGGAAACGTGTTTGCAGTAGGTATGTATGTGGAAAGACGAACTACCACCTTTAGAAAAACGTCCAATCGGAATTGTAGAATAGTCGTTATATCATATTCTAGAGATTTCTGTGAGAATTTCTCAAAATCTTTCCCAGCGAGAGTCTCGAGAAATAACTTAAATACACTATCCTGTGCGTTATCTATCAGCTAGTAGGTACAGTTTTGTAAGTAATCATCCAATGATTTTGCCGATGATCCATACCTCAATTCACGTGAACCGAGCAATCAAATATTATACAACTAATGGAGTCAATAAAGCAGTAAAATAGCCAAAATCCTCAGAAACTGCTCCGATTTTGATGTTTTTTTTTTTAATTTTTGTTTTTTATAAGTATGTTATTTAAAATCAGAAACGTTTTGAAGCGGGGAAATGATTTTTTAATCCATATGTATCGTAATTATTATAAACAGCTCTATGTAGGTGTGTGCAGGATAACAACGCACAAACAATGAGCTTTACCTAATTAGTGGATTGTGGTTGCGCTTCCATTACATTCTAATACGAGTAATGCTTGCAATACAGCGGTACAACATTTACTGCGACTAAACGTTTGTAGAGCTTAATAGTGAAATTCTCTAGCAATAATAACTAGAATGGATAGTAAATCCGTAAATTATTAAACCAAACTAGCTGATGCCTGCGACTTCGTCCCCGTGGATTTAGGATTTTAAAAATCGCATGGGAACTCTTTATTTTGCGGGATAAAAAGTAGCCTATGTTAATCCCTAAGTCCTATATGATATTCATGCAGAAAATCAAGTCGATCCGTTGCTCCGTTTATAAATAAACATACTTTCTCATTTATAATAATATGGGTAGCGATGTAGTCAAAGTTTTTCGTTGATATTAAATAAGAAAGAGAACATTGCGGCAGAGTTCTTGTATTAAGCAAGAAATTGTGTAAAAATAATTAAAATCGATCACACGTGCAAACATAATACTAATAATGTTTGCATTTGCACGTTGTGCTGGCATAAAAATACTGCGGATAGTTAGAATCGTTACAAATGCAAGTCGTAGAATATTGTGTGGTGTTTTTTAACCCCCGACCCAAAAAGAGGGGTGTTATAAGTTTGACGTGTGTATCTGTGTATCCGTCTGTGGCATCGTAGCTCCTAAGCTAATAAACCGATTTTAATTTAGTTTTTTTTTGTTTGAAAGGTGGCTTGATCGAAAGTGTTCTTAACTATAATCCAAGAAAATCGGTTCAGCCGTTTGAAAGTTATCAGCTCTTTTCTAGTTACTGTAACCTTTACTTGTCGGGAGTAATTTACACTTGTCTTTACAATTATTAGAGGCCCAACATAGTCGAATATAATGCTCTGAACATTTCTTGTGTTACAATTTTGTATTTCTTTTCGTTAGTTTTAGCTCGCTCTTGGTATCCAACGGTATCATTAAAAGCAAACAACAAAGGGTTTAAATGAGATGTTTGCGTCTTCGATGCTGCTTTCATTCGCAGATAAAACCTTGAGAACGGTGCAATTGGGCATCGCGAAATTGCATTTAACAGGGCTCTCTCCGTCACTTACTCCATACAATCGTAGTTCCAATTTCATTTGAATATTAAGCAACCAAAGTACATGTTTTGCAGACATATTCTAGAAACTATGTTAACTAGAAACTATATATCTATGCCTGTGGTTGCCAGATTTCTGTTAAAATATTTGGTTTCAAAGTTATGCGGTCTTAAAAATTCACATACAAACCTTTGAGCTCCTGTAATTTTGAAACTACATATTTTTAGAAAAATTTAAAACACCACAGCCACAGATATTAGTTTCTAGATTATGTCTGCAAAATTTAATGGACTTTGGTTGCTTAGTATTCAAAGAAATGGGAACTACGATTGTATGGAGTAAGTGACGGAGAGAACCTGTTAGCGAGTTGACGCGAGCCGAGATTATTTTAGCTCGCTCAGCGGCCCCGGGAATGGCTTAGGTTGGAAGATTTATTTTGAAAATACAAAACGGTTCCCTAAATTAAGACCAGTAATACAGTAGCAGAAGAAAGGGAGAGACAGTAATATTATACCTATTATACGCAATAGCATAAGCGGGTCTTTCATAAACAACTTTTTATCAGTGATTTAAGTATACATACACTGCTGTAAAGATAAGAGCGTTTCTTTGTTAGTATATTTCAATACCGCTTTAATTTTAACGCGTTTTCCTTCAGATTAAACTAGAGCCTTTTGCGTTGGCTGATGCATGATCACACTAATATTATAAAGGCGAAAGTTTGTGTGTATGTGTGTGTGTATGTTTGTTACTCCTTCACGCAAAAAATACTTGACGGATTTGGCTGAAATTTGGAATGGATATAGACAATATCCTGAATTAGCACATAGGCTACTTTTTATCTCGGAAAATCAATGAGTTCCCACGGGATTTTGAAAAACCTAAATCCACGCGGGCGAAGTCAAGGGCATCGGCTAGTAAGGAATAACTTACTTCATACTATTGCACTTGCAGGGTAATACCGTGGTTGGACAATGCAATGCTCTGTTTAAGAATGCTCGGTATTGGAGTGAAACGTGCGTAGAGTGTGATAGGATGTGTGTCGTGTTGCGTGCTGATATATGAGTATTATTACTTGCTTTTTGTGCATGCTTAGTAACGGAAGAGTAAGCTGTGTAAGTTTATAGCATACTTCATGTTCTACCATAGCGAACCATCTGGTCTAGAGGATTTATCAAATTAGGCTTCTTGTGCAATGTTTCTTGTACAAGTATCGTGAGCTTTGGCAAAGTAACGCCAGGTTTTATCCTTCTTGTTCTTTGAGATCTATCCTATTATGTATTATAAAAATCTGTACACATGTGCAGTTTCATTTTAATATTCCCTTTTCGTCACTAACCGTGCTGTCAAGCCTAGCTACAGTTTTCAATCCATAGCTCACTTCGTTAGTCGTATTTGCTGTATGACATTGATCAATGTTTGCACGATTGGAGGTTACGTTTATTCGGTAAAGTTTCGTTTGGATTGCATGAACGTGGCAAACGATGTTTTTTGAAATTCGTCAAAGTAAATAGCGAAATCAAGTTACCCATAGCTCTCGTATTTGCTTTTTCTTCTACCTATATTTATTGATGAAAAAAAGAATTATATACAATTTAAATTACCTAAATAAAATCTAATAAAAATAAAATCTACGTTCAGGAGTGGATGTCTATCGGCTGAATATAATGATGATGGCGTATAATGTAAGTTTTGTAATGTATTGGGTACCATAAAACTAAAAATGCAAAATTGAAGTGAAATGTACGGATGTGTTCAGAAGAACTCTTACAACTTTCGTTTTACTTTAACTGAAAGTTTTAGTCCGACATAATGGCTTTTAAACAATATGAAACATGTAGAGTTTAAAAGGTACCCGGTACTAAAAACTTTTTTACAGTATATTACTATCAGTGAGAAATAAGAATAACATAATTTATTATACGATGATTATAAGTAACAACTTATTAAATAAATATTGAAGGGCTTTTTTTATGGTTAATAAGACCTTTAGGTATCATATTTTTTCCGGAAACCAAACTTTTAATTTATACCCTTTTTGGCGAAAATTACCCAAACTTTTTTCATTAAAACATTAGAAGTGACAGCAAATCATTTCATAACTTTTTTTTAATTTCTTGGTTGATCGCATCAGTGGCGTTCTCTAACACTGTTCAAATAACTTTTTTCATTGCCCTCCATGCCTTCTTTTTCGGACGGATTTTATAGGTAATGCGCATAATCAATTTAAATTAATATACCTAGACGAAACTTGTCTAAATTGTACTTATGTTAACGCAATAATAAGATCAAAACTTGTTTCAAACACATTTAAATAAATCTCTATATTCTAAAGGGCTTTAAAGATTTTGGCTAACTTAATAGTCCGCCATTTTACATTTTTTTCCAAAAGTACTCCACCAGTACAATTTTGATAGCTTGTATGTCGGAAACGTGACACTTTGGAAGATTTTGTCTCATACAATACTTGTATGTATTGATGCCAGCTATTGGTTAATTCAGGTTTTATACCTGGCCGCTATTTTGAAAAAAAAGGAAATGGTGGATGTGTAGGTAAGGTAGGCCAGGCTCCATACTAAAATATTCAAACCCCTTTCGCATTCAGTGTGACTTGTGTTACATTCTGTCAAGCGTTGTTTCAGAGCATTATTGAAAGAGATGGGACTCTTAAATGTTCACAGGCCTGCAAATTATTGCTTGTTATTTCTAAGTTGCGTTACTGTAATGGTTTTTCCTGGACCGTAATAAAGCGTTTCACATGTCGACCGCAGCCATGTTGCCGCGTGCAGCTGGCGTGAAGCGAAATTCATGGTTCACTCGATCGCAAGTCAAATGGTCCTTCAAAATGAATGACCTCCGACCTCTTAGAGAACCTGCACTCATCCATCCATATCCATGCTATATTATTATTATAAATGTGAAAGCGTGTCTGTCTGTCTGTTAGCTTTTCACGGCCCAACAGTTTAACCGATTTTGATGAAAGATGTAGAGTTAGCTTACATCCAGGGGACGGACATAAGCTACTTTTCATCTCGAAAATTCAAAGAGTTCCCAAGGCATTTTTAAAAACCTAAATCCACGTGGCTGAATTCGCGGGTATCATCTAGTCTTCTATATATGTATATAAAAGAAAAACGAACTGACTGACTGACTGATCTATCAAAGCACAACTCAAATCACTGGATGGATCGAGCTGAAATTTGGCGTGCATATAAGCTAATAGCTTCTTCAGCAGACATCCACTAAGAAAGGATTTTTGAAAATTCAAACCCTAAGGGGTAAAATAGGGGTTTGAGTGCAGTCCACGCGGACGAAGTCGCGGGAATAAGCTAGTATCATATAAATTATTAAAGAATTATACACTGAGTTCTACAATTGAAAATTGTTTGAAAATAAAGTTAATATAGAGAATAAAAAGGCGTTATTATCTTTGTTTGGTCTCTCCTGGAGTCTCTGGAAGGTAGATACCTCCACGGGTATTTTTTTAGAAATTTCACAATGGCCGCCATATAACTTAAAAAAAATTAAAAGTAAGTACATAATCTTGTACGATAGTACGAAACATGTCGCGTGCGATCCAACTTGCATTTGACCGGTTTTTATTTTACTAATATCAGTGCATGAAACTCAACGGTATGATGGAAAAACTTCGTGTAGACACTGAAAAGTACGTTGTCATGATGTAGACAGTGTTATTGTGAGAGTACAAAGCTATGGTCGACTAATGGCGTGCCTTTTAGAGGGTCCCGACCCTCCACTTATGCCTACATCCTTTATCGACATTTTCAGTAGGCGTAAATGAAATGTAGTTTATTTGTTCATAAATATACAGTGTGTTATTTTACCTCTGATAGTTCCAATTTTCACTTCATTGACTGCTCCCAGAATAACACTCAAGTTCATAATTTCATGAACACTACGGCTATCGTGTCTAAAATGTAAGAGGCTTGATTTATAGGTTAAAAACCGGTCAAGCACGAGTCGGACTCGCACAGGAAGGGTTCCGCACAATCATACCAGAAATCTCAAACAAGTATATCAATGCAAGTTAATGACGGACAGCGCTATCTTGATGTGATTTAGTAAACTAATCATATTTGGCCGGGTACACAAATCTTAATTTTTGTGTGTTTTTTTCCTTTATTTGTGCTATAATTTTATGATACTAGGTCAATGTAAAGTACCCTTTAGATTTGATTCCCCCAAATTGACAGATACGACAGACAGATAGATAGATAGATAGACAGACAACAAAGTGATACTTAAGAGTTCCTTTTTTCTTTAGAGGTACGGAACTCTAAAAATAGAATACAAAGTTTAAAGTCAAATACTTATTATGAACAATGCCGACGTTCAATAGCGATATGTAATTTGGGGCTCCTCTGAACCTGTAAACATTCTCAACCCCTTTGGTAACTATGAAACAAGGTTTTGAATAGGTATAATATTATGTATATTCTATATCATAATACTTAGAAATTTAGATATTCCAAAGCTTCTAGAGATAAAGTTTAGGTACCTACTGGTTAAATCAAAAGTTTTTGAGTGTCGAGTTCTTCACTCACAGGAAAGGGACTCAATCAATTTAGCGTATTGAGCTTCTATTGAATTGATGCGTAACTAATTCGGCCCTTTCAAAGGGTTTTCAAAATGAAATGACATCAAATACTCTCATTAAATCTATTTATTCGACGGAAGTTTCAAGTATCTGTTTGACCCATATTCGCTACATGTAAAAGTATGCTCTTATAAAGCCGGTAGGTATCATAAAACTAGAGCGTATTATAAAATCCGTTTAGTTACAGTAACTAGAAAAGAGCTGATAACTTTCAAACGGCTGAACCGATTTTCTTGCATTATAGCTAAGAACACTCTCGATCAAGCCACCTTTGAAACAAAAATAACTAAATTAAAATCAGTTCCTTAGTTTAGGAGCTACGATGCCACAGACAGATACACAGATACACACGTCAAATTTATAACACCCCTCTTTTTGGGTCGGGGGTTAGTAAAATATGAGTGAACATGAATTGTGACATGGAATAGGAACACTGTCGTCATTTCTATAAGGTAAAGACACCATAGTATCATTTTTTATTCTCCGTCACTCTTGGTCTAACTTGGTCGGTCACGGGCGATCTTCTTCGCCCTCTGGTGCCCTCTACTTTGCCACTTTATTACTTACTTTGCTTAGTATAGTTCTTACATCTCATCAAAGTTGATTCAAGAGCGTCGAAACACGGCACGGCAGACTGAAATTGACCTAAAAATCCTAGATTCTAACTAAAAAATTCAGTACTACCGATTTTCGCAAACTTTCCGCTTGGAGCGCTGGTTATAGATCTATGGATGAATTTGAGCTGTATAAGAGGGATGCAAAGGTCCATTCTACTTTATTGCTGTTTTGTAGTATTTAGTGTTTTGACGCTTTGCTACATATAACTAAATGTAAGAAAATTTTATAGTAGCCCTACTGGTCTGAGATGATAACTGTTGGTGCTTTCAAGTTCCACACAGTTTGAAAATGTACCTATATTGCAAAGAATAATAAGTGAAATGAGACGCATGTGTTTGAAAAATGAAACTACTAAATTCTAACGGAATGGAAGTAAGTATGACTTTTTATCCTAGGTTTTGTAACCCAATAAGCTATGCAAACGATCTCGCGACGAAAGGCGTGCGGGCTTTATCTAAAGCAGATGTTTCAACGCTGAACTTTGCCTCTATTTGTTTTACAATTTCGTATGTAAATTGCACACTTTGCATTTGTTAGTACTCGTAAAGGCATTTAAGGTTTTCCGCGTCGTAAAATCTTTGGCCTTTTATTACGTTACAAGAAGATTAGAGTCTTGCCATCAGATTTAACGCCAAGAAAGTTACCTACTGAATATTCTAATGTAAGGCATTCTAATGTGTAATGTGTTTAATAACTTCAAAACTTTGTGACATGTCATAAATTACGTGTGGTTAGTTCTCTCTGGACTCTGGTGGTGTGGTCTGTGGTTGAAACACTGACATATATCTAACCAACAGTCACCAATCCGCACTTGTCCAGTGTGATAGCCTATGGCCAAGCCCTTCTCATTCTGAGAGGAGACCCGTGCTCAGTAGTGAGCCGGTAATAACGATGATGATAATGACTTATAGAAATCTAATAAATAGGGAGCTGTAGAGTCCTTAATGAGTTCCTAAATATCTGATTATTATTATTTATTTCATAAACATAAAAAAATCTGACATATTATTTAGCGAACAATTTAATTTTTCTTTTAAAATAAGGTGTTACATGAATGTATAATTAAAATTATTCACTCTAGTTCTAATAAACTGCTAGTAAAATTGGCGCTAACATAAAATAACATAATATACTGATCCAGAAATAAGATTAATCGATCGACAGTCCATGTACCGGATAGCTGATTTGTCAAGCGGTAAAGACAGGAAGCGATTTTTCCCTTTTTCTTGTGCCACATTCCACCGTTATGGTATGTACATAGACGACGTAGGAGCCGGAAAATCATTGAATGCGCTGAATACTTTTTCTGTGTTTTATTTTGCTTAATTCTGAAAAGAGGATAAAAGAGACTTCAAGAAGTTTTAGTGCAAGTCCTGTTTTTGTTTTCTATAAATTTATGTATTTTTTAAAGTATTTTTTAGAATTTTTGATGATTTCCCTAGCGCAGTGGTAAACCCTGTAGTCTTATTAGTGGGAGGTCCCGGATTCGATTCCCGGCAGGGGTGAGGAATTTCATAATTTTAAATCTCTGGTCTGGTCTGGTCTGGTGGGAGGCTTCGTACGTGGCTAGTTACCACCCTACCAGCAAAAGCCGTGCTGCCAAGCGAATTAGTGTTCCGGTACAATGCCGTGTAGAAACCAAAGGGTATGGATTTAATAAAAACTTCCATACTCCTTCCAGGTTAGACCGCTTGCATCTTAGACTGCATCATCACTTACCATCAGGTGGGATTGTACTCAAGGGCTAAATTAAATCTGAATAAAATAAAATAAGAAAAGTGTTATAAATAGCATATAAAGTAATCACACTAATATTATAAAGGCGAAAGTTTGTATGTTAGTGTAAGTGCGTATATTTGTTTCACGCAAGAGCTTTAAGACGGAATGTTTGGAATGGAGATAGATTAAACCTAGATTACCTTTTTATCCTGCAAAATGAAAGAGTTCCCACGGGATTTAGAAAAACCTAAATCCTCGCGCACGAAGTTGCAGGCATCAGCTAGTTTTCAACTTTTTCTAAGATGGTGGTCTTATTACCGGGAACCTTAAAAGATCAGCGTAAGAAAATCTTTCTAAAAGTTTGATTATATAGTTCACGTCTGAACAATTTTTTTCATTAAAAAGTTTGTCTCCAAAAAGTGTCTTGAAAACCTTTTAGATCAGCGATCCATGTATTTTAGACTGATATAGTTAAAATGATGATAAGAGACCTCGTTGGACTAATTTCAAAAGTGGGAAGTGGGCGGATGAAAAGGCAGAGAGAGGACCGGGTGTGAAGTTCCGCTACCAGCAACCAGCTGTGAACACAATTTACTGAAATCTTTTTATTCTTTGCATTAATTTTACTTGAAAACATTGTTATAAAAACTAAGTCATAAACAAATTTAAAACATACCGATTTATATCGAAAAATATTGCTTTTTAACGCGCAGCTTATTGGAAGCCCATTTCCAATATTCCACAAAAATATTTATTTTTAAACGACAACACAGATTTCAGATTTATGAAGGTCCCATAACGCGCCACTTTCGTGCTTATATTTTACGCTTTTGTGAATTCTTTTTTTTTTCATGTCACTTTAAAATTAATAGAATTAGGTTTAAGGAAAATATTATTATAGACAAGCATGATAATTCTAAAGAAAAGTGTTAGCAATCACATTTTTATGAACTTCAAGATTTTTAGTAGATTTTGCATTTTTCTTTAGCATGGAATTTTGCTTCTAAGAATAAAAATGGTAAGAAAGTAAATAATAAGATATTTCTTGTAGCTGCGGGCTACAACCGAGTGGTGTGCTACGAGTACCTACATTGGAGACGACACTCTACATAGCTACAAGTTGTACAACGATGACGTTTTGGCTACGACGACGATGGTTATCATAAAGCTATTATAAGACTAGAGGGGGTCATAGGTTGTTGCCGCTCTTGTACATCCATGTGTCAACTAGGTATTGTTATCTCGGTCTATTTCAGGGAACCTCCGTTCGGGTGAAAGCGATAGCTCATATAAGTCTGGCAACAACGCACTGTATGTGTAACTGGTGACAGTAGTTGTCAGCATTTGGAGACAAAACATTGGGATTTGATGCAGCATTTTTATAAAATTTTAAAAATCACAAAAGTCTGGGTTAAAATTAAGATAAAAACTAAAAACCAAATGTGTGACGCTGTGTTTTGTGCCTCCAGATATAAGAAAGAAGGCGTCCAAGTTCCTGAATTGCCTTTTCATAGGTAAGTCTTTAATAACTATTTCATCGATACCAACCGCGACTTTTATTCCGAAAATCGCTAAAAATTAAAGATTTACATGTTATAAGTGTAATTATCTCGTGTAATACTGACAAAAATCACGTTTTACAGCGCAATTTAATTTTAATTTATGAATTATTTTAGGCATCATTTGTAGTGATGTGTACACACTTTATCGATAAAATCAAATTTGTCTTTTATCGTATAAATAACATTTGCTTACTTTTGTAGATTTCCAAAATGTCCTGAAATTAGAACTGCGTGGATTTGGACAATAAAACGAAAATCTGGAAGTGAAAGGTATATTCTCGTCTATGCTCCAAACATTTGGAAGAGTGTTGTTAGGTTTCTGGTTTAAAAATAAATAAATTGAAATCAGATGCAATACCAACTATATTTGAAGGATATCTTATATACCATCAACCAGTAAGCACTAAGCACTTTCAAATTGTATGTAGGTACCTATCTAACTACTAATAAATATGTAGTAATATTACACTTTTCTTTATTTGACAATAGTTAAACAAAAAGGGACCAACAATTATTTTTCAGGATTGAGGTACAAGTGAGTTTAAATAATTTCTCATGTTTTACTGATGTTTTCTTAAATTTTATTATCATCGTAAGCATTAAATTTTGCATTTTTAACTAGTAACAGCAAGACATAAATAAATTCATTTAATTTCAGGTTATACAAAAACGAAAACTACTTCGAGAGCTGGCTAATAATAAAACTAAAGGAAGGTTTTGAACATTTTCCTCAGTCAGTTTTCAATGTCTAGCTCTCTATAATTTTGTTGACCTAGAATTCTTGACGTTTAAAGAGCTTTCTATTTTAGAGCAAGATCCCAGAAGCACCAGAACGTATTTACTTATTTTCTGAGAAATGACAATTTACAGGTATCAGCTGCTAAAGGTACATAATTAAAACATCTTAGTGTAGATTTTATGTATGTATATTTTACAGAAAATTGTAAATAATTAATATTCAATGCTGCCAGAAAAATTCCGTCTCAAAAAATAACATTGCAAGTATATAAAATATGTCTACGTTAATAGTAATAATACGTAATAAATTGATTTAAATTATTTGAAAAGTGTTTCATTTTACTTTTATTTTTACTGAATATATAATCGTCCGCGTGGATTTAGGTTTTTAAAAATCCCGTGAGTAATCTTTAATTTTCTGAAGTAAAAAGTTGACAATTTTCAGAACGTAAGCTATCTCTGTACATACAAATCGGTACAACGGATGGGCTTTTAAGAATCCCATGGGAACTCTTTGATTTTTTCGGGATAAAAGTAGCCTATGCCCACTCTTAGGGTGTAAACTAACTCTGTACCTTTCATCAAAATCAGTTAAACTACTGGGTCGTGAAAAGCTAACAGACAGACTGAGATACACTTTCGTATTTATAATATTAGTATGGATAAGTATATATTGCACGTAGTCCGTCGTAGTAACATAGAAAATTAATTTTAATGTGGTATCGATATACCCAAATTCGCCGTCTCAGCCCTAGATGGTGCACACAGTGACAAAATGACTTACGCGCACAAAAATAATTGACACGCATTTTCAGTTTATTATCGGTCCATAGTTATAATACGTCCATGATGGTTATATACCCAGTGAACAAAGCATATATTATTATAACAGCATAGTTCCTACTCAGAAGCGCTGTTCAAAACTCGACCATTATCTGTTCAGGGCCTTAATATTATTTTGACATTTTCATATAAAACTTGTATGAAACTTTCAAAACAATATTGAAACATTATTACTTTAAGCGGTGGTAGTAGAGCATCAGAAAACAGAATCTGCTGAGAAGATAATATTGAAAATAGCAATATCTATTGTTTTCTAACTTCTGTTTAATTTTTGCATCTTAAATCACACTAATATTATAAAGGCGAAAGTTTGTATGTGTGTGTGTGTGTGTGTGTGTGTGTGTATGTTTGTTACTCCTTCACGCTAAAACTACTGGACGAATTGGGCTGAAATTTAGAATGGAGATAGATTATACTCTGGATTAGCACATAGGATACTTTTTATCCCGGAAAATCAAAGAGTTCCCACGGGATTTTTAAAAAACTACATCCACGCGAACGAAGTCGCGGGCATCAGCTAGTTCAATTATATTTAAAAAATTAAGTAGGATAGAGTTCATATTATTTAGTTATCGGAGTAACATAAATTAACATTTTTTTAAATAAGTACAATGTCGTCACGGAATAGGTATGTGAATTCATTTGTGAAATTTTTTAGTTTACTGCGAGTTGTTTTTAACCCCCGACCCAAAAAGAGGGGTGTTATAAGTTTGACGTGTGTATCTGTGTATCTGTGTATCTGTGTATCTGTGTATCTGTCTGTGGCCTCGTAGCGCCTAAACGAATGGACCGATTTTAATTTAGTTTTTTTTGTTTGAAAGGTGGCTTTATCGAGAGTGTTCTTAGCTATAATCCAAAAAAATTGGTTCAGCCGTTTGGAAGTTATCAGCTCTTTTCTGGTTTTCTTATTACTTTTATCCCAGGACCACCAGAGGTTACGTATTTTCTGACACAGGAAATATGTACGATTGAATAGTGTTAGTAAGTACTAAGAAAGCATGCCTAGCCTACGTGCTAGCTTGCTTAGACGGCCAATTTTTAGGTATCTGATAATCAAGGTACATAAAACCATTACTTACCTCACGTAAATTCTCCAAACTGATTTTTACGTATATTTTAGGCAATATCCTTAAAAATATGTCGCCAATACTCCCAGACACTTCCCGCGTCGGCCGTATTGCTTTGCAGACGCTTTAAAGCTCCCAAAATAAGTAATTACTTAACTGCACGTAAATTCTGATGCTCCATTTTTATATAATATGTCCACCAGACAACTATTTTAAAACCTTTTACAAGAAGACAGACCGATCCAGAGGGCCAATCATCCCCTAAATTCAATTTTAATGCCTCTGTGGGTTTGAGCGCGAGGGCATCATTATCTACGCGCATGAGACTGAGTAAGACATGTATTAGGATATATTGACTTCTCTCTCACTCTCTTGACATAGTTTACTTATGTCAATTAATTATTAATATTAAAAAAAAAAACAGCTAAAAATTAAAAAAAATTGGAGAATTCACGTGAGGTAAGTAATGTTTTTATGTACCTTGATTACCTGATACCTGAAAATTGGCCGTCTAAGCAAGCTAGCAGGTCTGTAGGCATGCGTTCTTAGTACATACTAACACTACTCAACCGTCCACATTTCGTTCGTCAGAAAATACGTGACGGCTGGTGGCCCTGGGATCTTTCACTATTGTAACAGAGGTTCATAATATTATGTCAATTGGCAAATGTCAAGCTGTCAAGATGGACGTTGCTTAGATACATAATTATTTATTTGAAAATAATGTTTTGGAAATCTCCGATACTTTGGATCGTATGCGCGGAGTTTCTAATTTATAAAATATTATAATCACAGTTAAACGAGAAAACATCAATTCAATTATAATATCCAACAGTCAACCAAAGGCCACGAACAATCAACCCAAACCCAAACCATAGTATTTTTAGGGTTCAGTAGGTATCTGTAGAAAAAAAAAAGATGTTGTAGCCTGTTTTAGTTGCGTAGGTGTGCATGGCACCATTAAATATCGTAGGAGGCGATGACCCTCCGCGCGGCTGAGGTTCCCGCATCGTAGTCGCTTTGTCGCGCAGGTTTGGATGATGCATTAGGCGCACCTTCTTTATATTTTATCTGCTTGAACTCGGCTTATTTATTTTGACAAAATACGTTAAAAATTCATCATCATCAGGATCAACCCATCGCCGGCTTACTACTGAGCACAAGTCTCCTCTCAGAATGAGAAGCTACCACACTGGCCAAGCACGTATTGGCACACCTCACGCACCTTTGAGGGAGCATTATGGCCAACTCTTAAGCATGCAGGTTTCCTGACGGTGTTTTCCTTCACCACTTCATTGTCTGTCTGTGTGTCATCTTTCAAGAGAATCAAAACTTATAAATTGGGTACTTCCCGTTTACGTAGAATCATGAAAGGCAGGTAGCAATATCTTATAGGCCAAGCACTCTACTCCCGTGGCCCAAGTAAACAGAAAAATCCGACAACTGAATTGTCATTACATAAAAAAAAAACTTGTACGGAACTCTTCATGTGTGAGGCAGACTCGCACTTGACCGGTTTTTGAAAGTTATGTCAAATAAAAATTTTACATGCAATAACAAACAAAATGAAATACAAGCCACTTTATTCCTTATTTCATCGGGTGAAAGTCGATTTCAATTTAATCGTAGGTATATCTTGAAAAGCGAACTATTATACGACTACGTAAAATGGGTACATTTTTAAAGCAACGACATGTTAGAAACAGATATTTCGTTTTGGTCGTGTTAAACTATATATGTGAGTCATTTAGATAATTCTTGATTTAGTGATGTTCGGTCAAAAATATTTCATGGAACGTATAATTAACATAACATTGATGTTACTTTTGAAGAGATATTAGCTGCCTTATTGGATTTATATTATTATAGAAATTGGGTTTTAGAATGGCACAAATAAAGGGTAATTTATGAATAAAAGTTTAAAAAGCGTGAAATAAAAATTAAATTAAAAATTTAAAAAACCCCCGACACATAAACCTCTAAAAAGTAAAAAAATAATAGGTAAGTATGTATGGGCCCTTTAAGAATAGTATAAATAGTAAAGTTTTTATCCAAGCGTTCGTTGCGTCGGGGGACCGCTAAAGTTAACAAAAACTATTCTTCCTACAACAGATGACTTTCATAGTTTATGATAGGTAGCGGTCCCCTGGCGCAACGAGCGCTTGGATAAAACTTTACTATTTATACTATTCTTAAAGGGCCCATACATACTTACCTATTATTTTTTTACTTTTTAGAGGTTTATGTGTCGGGGGTTTTTTAAATTTTTAATTTAATTTTTATTTTATGTGATGTTTAGAAATCACGTGACATAAAATATACGGGCAGCGTTAGTAGGAATATTTCTGCGAAATGTACCAAAGAAACTGAGTAAAACGGAGAGCCAAGATTTTTGTTGCAAGTTTATCGCGTGTAACGTCGTTCCTCCCAATTGTTTGCGGAGATTGAGTAAGGGTGAGGAAAAGATTTTCTGTGGAGAATCGGGAAAATCTATATCAAAATACCTACAAGGGAAATTTACCAGAAAATGTTGGGTGGCTAATCACAACTACTGTGGGTCTTGTTGACTTCTTTGAGTATAATATTGATCAGTTACAAGAGCCTCTATGAGATACCGCTAAAGGCTTATTGACAACTAGAGGATGCCCGCGACTTCGTCAGCGTGGATTTAGGTTTTTAAGGATCCCGTGGGAACTGCTTTATTTTCCGGGATAAAAAGTAGCCTATGTCCGTCCCGGGGATAAAAGCTAACCCTGTACCAAATTTCGTCAGGTTTGGTTAAGCTGTAGGGCCGTGAAAAGGTAGCAGACAGACAGACAGACACATAGACAGACAGACAGATAGACAGACGGATAAACAGACAGACACACTTTCACATTTATAATATTAAGTATGGATTTCAAAAACTATTTTATTTTATTTCTAAACTTTCATTTGTTCCATTGTTGTCTATGAGAATGAATTGTAGGTATCATTTAAACAAACACACTGCTTGGCCACACTATACTAAACCCAGGCAGTTGACAGTTTTTCAAATTTTCACCTACATAGGACGTGTCAAGGTTTCGAATGACTTTCACACTTTTTGAACCAAGCACATAGCAATACCTACAACTTTCATAGATTGTTTGTATGTAGAAGGTATTTGTGGGAATAAAAACATCTCTATCTAGAACAAAGCGGTAAAACACTTGATACTTGACAAGAGTTTCACATTCGCTAAATGATTTATTCATGAGCTATTGAAACAGCAAGTAAGAAGGATCCGCAACGTTGCAAACTTTTACTATTCGGTTTTTATCAATTTTATAGTACCTAGGTTGGTACGTGTTCAACATCTCAAACAACTATCTTTCGGTTTACATAATTAAATCAAAGTCTATTCAAATCACTAAGTAAATTACTAGATTTCGTGAACCGAACATTTATTCTGTTCAAGGACTGAACTATTAGGTATAGTCTATAAACCTAGTTTAGTCTGGCTTTAATATTCGCGAAGTGGGGTGTGGCTCTATTTACCTGAAAAACCGGATATGTGCGAGTCGGACTCACACACGAAGGGTTCCGTACCTTCGTACAAGATAAACTAACACTTTTATGGGGAACACTGCTAGTTAATGAAGTACAGCGCCATTTATAGGTGTGTGTTTTAATAAATGTTTTTTTGTGAACACATTGTTTTTTTTATTCAACCACAAATTTCGGTTTTTTTCTTTACTTGTGCTAAAAGACCTAGCTACCTGTCAAATTTAATGATTCTAGGTTAATGGAAAGTACCTTTTAAGTTTTCTTGACAGACAGGCAGACGGACAGACAGACAATCAAAGTCGGACGTCCTATCAGGGTTCCTTTTGAGCTATGGAACTCTAAACACATTGATGAATAACTCGAATAATACCAGCATTAAAGTACTTATCAATTGATTTTGTGATTAATTAGATAAAGATATTGTAACACTACAAATAAAAGTTTATGTCTTGATTTAATCAAGTATTTTTTCTATAGGCAGCCATGCTGTGTAAATGAAGGCTTCTGTACTGTTCACACTACCCAAATTAAAGTTTTCTGTCTCACTCTCCATACAGGAAGATACGAGGGTTCCAAATACTCCCTGTGGTTTGAGATGAGACTCCCACAGCAAACTCATTAGAGAGTAAATTAATAAAATAAGACAGTTACTGTATTTTGGACTCGTGCTTAGCAAAAAGGTATAAACTTCTTCGACTATAAATACTCAAAATATGACAAGTTAACCAAGCTGCTAGAGTAGTTTGCTTTAGCTAATGTTATTCTAAGCTTATCAAAACTTTAATACAAGAAATTTAGTTGCAAGCCTGTAGTTCTTGTTTGCAGATATGTCCTTTGAGATGTTCAAACAATCAAATTCAATTAGCTGGATCCTCTTAACAAAGTTAGCGTTTGATTAAATTATTCATCTAAAGCAAGAAATTATTAATTAGCTGTAACAAGGTATATTGTTTATTATATTAACTGACTACGATAATATTTTACTTCATTATGGTTTTATTCGTGCAAATAGAGTATCTGTTAGAATTCGTATGATCTAAGAGACATTATCAATATACTTACGTAAATTTATTGACTGTAAGAGTTAATTAATTTCTGAAATATAGAGTCAGCCACAATTTAAAATTTAAAAATGTATAAGCACACATTGCATATGCTATGCTTGCAATTTTCGCACTCACACGAATCGCATCTAATTCATTTTCGTGATTCATAGGTTCAAATTCGGTCATTAATTTATGAAAATGAAGCCCAAAAAAGACACATACGCTTGGAATAAATCCAGTTAGATTCTGCTTGTAGATTTTTTCATTTTCTCTGAAATAAAAACAAACTATGAAAAGTTAGGTAGGTACCACCACCATTTAAATATAAAACCGCCTTTGTCACACAGTTTCCGCTTTGTTATTATGACGGGGCATTTCGGCTATTGAATTAACAAGTACCAAGCTCGCTTCCACGTTAGTGCATGCATATGCATGGACCAATGCGAGTTTGCCTCAGCAACTTTTGTTTGAATGAAATATTTTAGAACGTGATGGTTAGTCAAGTGGTGACAAGTATATATATTATCTTTTTTGATCAAAAATCAAGAGATTTTTTGAAAACAAAATGTTAAAAATGTCGGTCGCTACCCATATTATAAATATGAAAGTGTATTTGTTTGTTGGTTAATTGACTTATTAGTTTTTTGGTTTGTCTTTTAATTACATGGCAATAGAGCAACAGATCAAATGGGATTTTTATTGGTTAGTGACATACTTAGGTTACGTTTAACCCGGAAAATCAAAGAATTCCTATGGATTAAAAAAAAATCCAACGAAATCGCGGGCATCACCTACTTTATAAGTATATGCTCCTTACCTTAGACCTAGACCTTATATGCTCTGTCTGAGGTCTAAATTAAACTACCTAAGTAGTTGTAGTAGGCAATTGTTTCGATTTACCTATTGTAAGAGTATTTATTTGTTTAGTTGTTGGCTAAGCCAATTATTTCAGTATAGGTTTTTCCTTGTCCCCAGTTTCTTTGAAATAGTTTTTCACAATAAACCTTTCGCCTGTCAGACACAGCGCTGCGACAGAGTGTGGTCGACCGAAGGCCTTTATTGATACTCGCTTCGTCGTACATCAGAATAAACGATTGTTAATTTTGCAAACGTGATAACAGTGTTAGGTGCGTTAATCTGCCATGTAGATAGAGTTATCAAACCACAACGCTTACTCATCACTGGAATGAACTTTTATACCAGTAGAGAAAGACGCGTGCCATTTAAAATGAAAGCTATTTGTTGTGCCGATTCGAAGCGTCCCACCAAGAGTATAGGGACATAAAATTGACACTTTGTGGTGTTTGTGTGGATAACAATATATTGCAAGATATCTCATCACTAAGATTTAGAACCGAGTACGCTCACTTGACACTCAATTCAAAAATAGGTTTGCAATCGCAAGTCCAGCGAACTTGTCTTAGTAGAGATCTGTGTTGCCCGTCCATTCATATTAAATGCCAGATTTTGCTGAAGCTCTTGTCACTTTTGTTTATTTAAAAAGTTAAACAGGGTATCTGAGTTTTAGTCACTACTAGATTTACGTTAGTAATTTACTTTTGGAGATAATTTACTTGTATAATAAGATCACGCGATTTAGGGAATTTGAGCTTAAAAGTCTAGGCACACGAGGCTGGGTTTCAAATACTCTTGCAATAGGCGTAGGAGTTACGTTATGTAACGGGGACATAGATATGTACGGGGAACTGGCCATTTTTTTTTTTCTAAAATACTAGGTTTATTATACTGAATAAGCGCACATTTTATCAAAAGCTTCTTTAGAAATGCAATCTCACAAACTCTGCAGAAATGAAGAAGGATAATTGGACACCTAGCTGTTATTCAGTTATGCTTTTCGAAGTCATTCGTTCGGAGATTTTGTCTGACTGCTTGTCAAATTGGCTGTTAGCTGTTAGTCATTTTCTTCTGTAAACTTTCTTTGAGCATAACCTATTGTTCTGTTAGTGAAGCAATGGCATAACCTATTGCTATAGCTACTGAAGCAAATGCAAATAGGTTATGCTGTATATCCAAAAGGCCAAAGTTGTTGCAAACTAAGTAGAGAGTTGCCTGTGTCCTAATAATTCAAAAGCTAAATTCATTTACGTAAGAGAAATATTGTATCATACATTTTTCATTTATGGTAATAGCAAAGGATTTTTTATGATTTATGTGATAAATGTGTTGCAGAAAAATCTTTTAAAGATGCCCCTTAATAATGTTTATGTAAATATGTAAGCGCGTTATAAATTTTGCCTTCATTTTGCGGGTGCTCTGCTTGTTGGCACAGCGGGGAAAAAGGTGACGTAGGTCAGACGTGTAGATGCAACCTCTTTTACGAGCGATAACCTTCAGACTGTATTCTGTAGTCACCAAAAAATAGTTAAAATGAATTGCTATGAATATTCCATCTAAAAGTTGTAAGGGTTTTTGGAGCGTTTCTTTCTTGGCATCCATGCTATGATGTTTGCACAAGTTTTTCTATTTGTTTACTTCTTTACATCTCAAATATTACAACGATTTAAAAGAAAGGAATAAAGTTTAATATTACTTGGAGTCACAAGTATTTTTATTATGGCAGAATACAGAATTTGAATATACCTACTTAAACAAATCTCAAAGGCGAAACTAGAATGAAATATAAGTTAACAAAGAATTTTATTTATAACCCTAAAATATCGTATTATTTTCTGATACCTACTTAAACAAATCTCAAAGGCTTGATCGCAGGCTAAAACTAGAATTAAATATTAGTAAACAAAGAATTTTATTTATAATCCTAAAATATCGTATTATTTTCAGTTATTCTTGATGTAGTATATAGAGTGTTTAAGTAGAACAAAATACATAAAAAGTAAGATATAAACAGTTTCCTTCTCGTTGAAAGAGTGTAAAGCGCCGAACCAGCCGCGAGAAATCCCTAATGTCAGAAGTTGTGTAGTTCAAAAGTTTGCGAAGCTGTCTGATCACAGAGATCGAGTCTCGTTATGAGGTAAAATACGAGTATTTTATCTTCCCTTTTTTATTCTTTACAAAAGATTGAATATTTGGATCTAAATATTTCATAGTGTGTATGTAAGATAGGTATATGTTAGAAATTCGCTTGAAATTGATTTATTTTTAACCCCCGACCCAAAAAGAGGGATGTTATAAGTTTGAGGTGCGTATCTGTGTATCTGTCTGTGGCATCATAGTTCCTAAACTAATGAAAATATTTTAATTTACTTTTTTTTTGTTTGAAAGGTGGCTTGATCGAGAGTGTCCTTAGCTATAATCTAAGAAAATCGGTTCAGCGTTTGAAAGTTATCAGCTCTTTTCTAGTTACTGTAACCTTCACTGGTCGGGGGTGTTATAAATTTTTAATTTACACTGGTAATCAATTTGACTGTATCACATTTGTGTGGTTTATAGGTACTAGGCATATTAAATTTAATATTTATTTAAAACTCTCACTTGTTAGACAATCTTTTTCTCACTGCAGAAGAAGAATACTACTGCATGTTTGATTAAATAACTTGGTTTTTCTTTTTACCCTTTGTAAATATGACAATAGTGTAACCGATGGGGTTGGAATACTTGACCTTCCGGTTTTGAATCGACCTCTTAACCGTTGCACTATTGACTCTGCTATTCAGTATTGAATAAAGTAAAGACTGTATTATTTTCCCTTAATTTATAAATATTAATATCTGTTGCCCACATTAGTTGGCTCTCTCGAGTGTAAAACAACAATTTGACTTGTTTGCGAGTTGTTGTTACGAAAATTCAATATAAATTAAAACTTGTTAAAAGGACCAACGTTCATAGTTTGAAATTGAACTTGTTCCATGAATACTAATAACTCGGGCCGCGTAACAGAAAATTATAAAAGGCAAAATACTTCAACCATATTCAATAGTTTCGTATTAGCATTCTATCTAAACTTTGTTGAGTATTATTATAATCATCTATTTGTAAACAGATGAGGTGATAGTGACGATAACAAAACACCACCACTGGAGACAGAGCACGCGTAACATTTTCTCAATATTAAAATGAATGTAAAGTCAGAAGCAAGTTTCGGTCTGGTCAGCCCAATCGAAGAAGTGTTGATAACAACTTGGTTTTTTTGACTTGACTTGGCTTGGTTTTTTATGGCGCGCTGGTTATTGCTAACCTAACTCGCATTGTTAGTATTGAAAAACGTGTCTGCCTGAAAACGCATAAAAACTTTTAATTTATAACAATTCCCTAAAAGGTTGTTTTTTTTATTTCAAAATCTGTCTACGAAACCTAATAATGATTTTTAAAATACTTACTTGACGAGGTAGGCAGCTTAAATAATTTTTTTTTCAAACAGGCTTCTCTAACTGTGCTAAGTTTCAACTTCACACCTATGGATAATTTTTTAAATGCTTGTAATATACAGACAGGCGGATAAACAGATTGGACGAAATTATTAGGTTCCTTGCTTTATTATGAACCCAAAAATGAGTTTCTCACGCCAATGCACGATCTCCTTTTCAGATTCCTAACCTGATCCCAGGCTTTTCGGGCATGGACCTGCCATACAGGGCAATGCAGGGCAGCCTGAATTATCTCAATCATCTATCTCATAGAAGCATGTTATCAAGCACCTTGAATAGTTAATATAGTATCTGTAACTACTGGATCAAGCTAGTCTCTGATTCTATTTACAACGTTGTGTAACAAGCTCGCAACTAAAAACCTCACATGGGAGTTGTTCCCAATTTGTAAGCAGTAAGAGTATTCGGTTTTTATATAGCAACAAAAATATTATAATGTCAAAGCTAGTTCGAAAGTTAATAGAAACAAGTCGTTATGAGTATCTCATCCACAAACATACATACATTTTAAATGACTTTCGTATTCGCGTCCTGAATACTTTATCCGAGATCAGTCGCCTTATCTCCCATATTATACGAATAGAGATGATGTTTTATTTCACCCTCTTCATCACATACTAAATTTGTGTATGTAAAACGATTCTCAAAAGACTAGGCTGTACTGGTTTTTAGTCCTAACTTATACATATCGATATTTTGGTTTTTTTGGAAACTGCCAGATCAATATGAAAAACAATTGGCAGTCAGTGGGACTGCTAACAGAAGTGAAAACTTAAAACTATGAAATAATACTTAGTGGGTTTGCAGTATAAAAAAATTAAAAGTTTTAATTTTTCTTTCTATCGGCACTCCAGTATGTCGATGATAGGTAAGGTTTTTTTACCCATCTGAAAATCACACAACGCGCCTAAAGTTAAGTTTTCACCTAAAAAATGTTTTTGTGCATGTTAAACTTGAGAATGGTGGTCGAAAATAGCTGCTAACTACGTAGAATGTACATAACTTGCCACGAAAAACTTGAAAAGAAAAAGTTTGTTTACGTACATGGAAATTTCTAATAAATCAGAGTTTACGTAGGAATATCAGAGTTTCAACGTTTTGAATTTCGAGAGGTTTACGACTTGCGAAACATATTTTACGATCGCAGTAAATCATGAGGTTCGTATACACCCGTTGTAGTTAAATAGAAGGCTGTGATAGAATTCAAGTTTTACTTTTGCCACGAGCTGTTGGGAGTTGTTTCGTTCTATGGAAATCCATGCAAGATCCTTTACGCCGATTCACACCAATTGCGAATGCAGCACGTACACGTGACACGCGTGAATCCATAGACATAACTGCACGCATTACATATACGTGAACGTTCACGCCACGCAAGCGGTATGCCATGTTTCATACAGTTCCATACATTACAACGCAATGGTACGCGCCACGTCTACGCTTACGCCATGCTTACGCAACCTGTGTGAACGAGCTGTTATCCAGCCGCTGGATGTTTGTCGTGTTTTAGGGTTCAGTATCTGGAAGGTGCTAATGGCACCCCATTACTAAGCCGTCCGATCGCCGTCCGTTCATTCTTCAGTCAGAAGGCTGTATTTCATTAACGATACCTATTTTATTTATTTATTTATTTAAACAGCTTTATTGCACAAAAAATACAAAGATAATAAATGATACAATTTTAGAAATGCAAAGGGCGACCTTATCACTAAAGTGATCTCTCCCAGGTAACCCGTATGTTCGAAACTACAGAACTATAAGACGAGGAGTCGTCGTGCAGCTATATATTATACAATTAGGTATACATAAACATACACTCTAATAGGTACATACTATACAATAAATATCTAAATATATATATATATATATAAATATATATAAAACATTAAATCTGTTAATATAGTTAAATAAATAGCGTCGTGTACATAATATACTATGACAGAAACTAAAGATTTATAGTGATAGATAGTGTTTCTTGACACGATTTTTAAAGATTGCCAATGATTTGGATCGTCTTATTTCGACCGGAAGTGCATTCCACAGCGAGGCTGCTTTTATAGTGAATGACTCCGCGTAGCCATGCGTATTACATTAATAGTCATTTTAAGCTTAAAATCACAGGAGGGACGCAGGACGCGATCACGTTCGAAGGAGCTAAGAAATTTAAACTGATCTTTAAGGTAGGGTGGTGACCAGGGATGGAAAAGTGTGGCAAACAGGATAGAAAGAACATGTAGATTACGTCGATGTCTAATAGGGAGCCAGTTCAGTTTTTTACGATATTCAGAGATATGATCGTATTTTCTTAGACCAAAGATGAACCGAATGCACAAGTTTTGCAATTGATACCTAATAGGTAGAGTTAAAATTTTAACAGAATCATATGTATTACGTATTATTTTAAGATAAAAAAATTAAAAATAATTCAAAATGGCCGCCATTCAAAATAAAAAAAAATTAGAAAGTACATAGTACTTAGCTTTTGATCGATTTTTTTCTTTTAATTAACAGACTAGCCCTTGGCTGCAATCAGACCTCCTGGCAAATGATGATGCAGCCTAGGATTAAAACAACAAGGTCGATGATTAATTTTTTTAGGGTTCCGTACCTCAAAAGGAAAAACGGAACCCTTATAGGATCACTTTGTTGTCTGTCTGTCTGAAAAATTACCCGAGTACGGAACCCTCATTGCGCGAGTCTACTCGCACTTGGCCGGTTTTTAGTTAAGATTTTGAGTTTAGACTAAAAAAAAACGCATCAGGTAACCGTAAGTAGCAATTTTTTACCTGTAAAAAGATACCGCATATTTTCAGAGTACATTTCGGCGGAATTTTCGAGTAAAGGCGTAATTGATGAGCGTCGATCGCTCAATCAGTGCCTGCAGATAAGATACGTGTTACCGTTTTCCATCTTACTTTGCCTATCAGCTACTGCCTTACAATGACGTAATCGATCCAAATCTGCTAGTAGTTTTCTACCTAACATAATGGGCCTTGTACACGTTAGACCAGTTAGGTGAAGATAAGTTGAAATAGTAGTTTATCTAACCCTTGACAAAAACCGGCCAAGTGCGAGTCAGACTCGCGCACCAAGGAGTACCCGGGTAATTTTTCCGACATTTTGCACGATAAATCAAAAACTATTATGCATAAAATAATTAATAATAATTTGACATGTTTGTTACATTAAATAAATTCAATAAATTTTGCACGCCATGCTTGGCAGAATATGCGGTTCCACATAATACTTATTTAAGACCAATGTACTTGTATATTATACCATATTCTTGCAAATAAACACTTCTTATTCTTATTCTTAAAAATAAATAAAAATCCGTTTATATACAGGTAAAGCTAGCTAGTAATCATGATAACAATTCCCATTTTCCTTTTTACAAAGCGTAAAGCTTGTGCTAGGAGTAGAGACGACAATAGTGTAACGGACTAGGAATTGAACCGCCGACCTTTTGGAATTTTCGGAATTATCGTTAACCGTTGAGCTATTAAGACTCTAAAAGCTGAATTGCTAACGGTACATCTTTGTCGGTATGCTAGTAATTAACCACAGCCAAATCACCCCATCAAACCAGTTATAAAAGGGCGGCTGCGTAGCCATAAATTGAGTTCTCTACGTCCGAATTAATCCGTATAATGGGTTAACAGGAAATGTTGTCACTCATCCGGTTCGGTTAAATCTCACTCGGCTATAAAAGGGAATAAAAATGTTTGTGGATTAAAAGGATACATGACATATGTACCGACTTTATGTTTTAAGCTAGATGAATATAAATTGTGGATATTAAAATGTATTTTAATGTAAAAATCCTAAACAGTAATAAAGATCTACGTGAGCATTTGGTAATAGTATCAGAATCACGCTGGTTTACGCTTTTTGTGTCAATGAATGAGTGGTGAATTGATATCATCATCATGATTAACCCATAGCTCGCCCACTATTGAGCAGGAGTCTTCTCTGAGAATGAGAAGAGTTTAGGCCATAGTCCACCTCACTGGCCAAGTGTGGTTTAACAGACTTCACAGACCTTCGCGAATATCATGTAGAACTGTCAGGAATGCAGGTTTCCTCACGATGTTTTCTTTTACCATTAAAGCAATTGCTATTTATTTAGTCTCAAACAACAGCTGTACTGGAGCACTTTTTGCACGAACACTCTACCTCACCGCCGCGCTGTCCAAAAAAAAAAGGAAGCCGACGAAGAGAATTATTCCTATCTGACCCCCTAAGAAAGCAGCGGGGGGACAGACTGGAAAAAATTAGTTCGATCTGTCCCCTCGTCGCGTGTAGGGGGACAGCTCGAACTATTTATTCCAATTTGTCCCCCTGAGGGGACAAATCAGGGGGACAGATAGGAAGAATTCGACGAAGACTTACTTGTACCTATTTACATTATTCCAGTCGCCTCGGCAAATCTGTCAAGAGTACAAAATTGAGAAGATGAATCTAGTACGTAAAAACCGCATGCCCTCGGTCATATATTTATCATTGTTATGTGTATTATCACTTCCGAGCTTAGGTTAAGTACTAAAAATATTTCTTTCCAGCGAAAAATGTGCGTAGACGCTGGAGATTTCCCTCGAGTTTAAAGACATAAAAGTACGTTCACAGGTATAAAGAGCAAAGTTCCCCCTCTGGAGGGATTTTTCATCATTTTTGTCAACGATATTCGGCTTTTTGATATTAAACTTTGTTTTATGTCTATAGATAAAAAGTTCATACAGTGTAATATTACTCCGCTAAACCAATTTGGGTGGAATGGAAATTACAATTTTATCTGTGACTAGCGAATTCGCGTCGGTTTCGCACGAGTGATCTTCTTCAAGGGACACTTATTTGATGAAAACTTTCAAAACTTAGTGAAATCCATTCAGTACTCTTGAGATTATTGATAGCGTTCAAACACAAATGTAGCGGATAGCTAACTTATTTTAAACTTACTAAGTTTTTAGTATAGCGGGACAATTTGGTTTATAGCATAGAATTAAATTGTACCTACTTACTCGTCAATTAGAATTATAATAAAACTAAGTAGATGATCTTCTCGATTTCGGCTGCGTGGATTTAGGTTTATATAAATCCTGTCAGAACTTTTAAATTTTCCGGGATAAAAAGTAGAAAATCTCACTCTCCAGCTATACAACGTCACTTAAAAAATCAGGTCGATCTGTTGTGATGCGGTGTTATTGAAGGACAAACAAAAACATGTTCGCATATTACTGCTGCTATTACCTAATCCTACTACTATTATTGTTAGACTTAGCTATTACTAAGCAGATTTGTATTTTTAGTACACAATGACTATCGGTAAATGATTATTATTTAATCTGATGTCCAGGTATTTGAAACCTTAATATACTGTGAATGTGCGATAATGATAGTCCCAACAAACAATGTATTTGAACACCGATTAATCCGGTTATTATTTAATTTTCGTATGTTATGAAATGTGTGATAATAATATCTATTGTTACTTTATTATTGTTATCACTCGATTTTCGTATTAATAGGTGATATAAAGTAGGTGCTTTATAACATTGGATCAGTTGTGATCCACTGGATAAACTCGTGCATATCTGCCTGTATCATACAGTGGCGTTTGTTGTTGATATTTTGGTTAAGCACTTGTATTCCGAAACGATTGCTTAACGTAATTCATGATTATCATCAACCCATCGCCAGAGTACAGATTGTCGAGGTCATCATCTAAGTGATAAATATTCGGTGTATCTCCAACACATTTTACGCCAAGTTCACGCCTAAATACTGCGAGAAAATTCAGAAAGAAGAAACGAAGAAATTCTGAAAATAAATATATCATAAAAAAGTAATATTATATTTTAGTGAAAGGACACACATATTTTTATAAGCCGAATTTTTGAATTGTACAAGGTAGATAGTGATTAAAAGCCCACCGATAATCGCGTAACTGTAGTCCGTTCCGTAAATTATACGCTGGTACGTATTTTGCTTCGTCAAGAGCTCAGTTAAATGCCCCACATTTTGCGATGTACGTGGTATTACGACATCCGCCTACTGGGGAATTATACGCTTTGAGTGCATTAATGCAATAAGTATGCCCGGTCAGTCCATGTCGATGGGTCGTAATAGGCCGTAACGAGTATGCTACGTACAAAATACCCAAGA
Organism: Maniola jurtina; assembly: GCF_905333055.1. NCBI lineage: Eukaryota > Metazoa > Arthropoda > Insecta > Lepidoptera > Nymphalidae > Maniola > Maniola jurtina. Next base: position 7,343,940 of record NC_060046.1, on the reverse strand, counting down.
TATATTATTTAGGTGTAGTTTATACTTGGGTATACTGTATAGGAATGACGAGAGCGGTCACATATTATCTCCTTACTATGGACCAAATATGCCCAAATATAGGCAAATGAAATGATGGTCATCATCATTTTACTATCAGACCACGAATCATTCTATTAGGTCTGCATAATTTTATAGTTGAATTCTCACGATCTTGTTTTTGATTGTAAAATGGTTCTTCGTTTTTAATACGCCCTGCTAGAATATGAAATATTTTCCACGCTGGTTATAATACCTTCAGAAGATGACTGGATTTAGACACCTTAGTTTCTACAGACTCCACCTTAGACTGCATTGTTACCTACTTGGTCTGATTGCAGCTAAGTGCAAACCTAGTATATGGTTAATAAATATAGGTAGGTATATCAGTAGCCCAAGCTGTAACAAGGTAGATCGTCACAGGAGAGGAAATAAAAGTCGGATTGTGAGTTAACTACCCATTTAATCGTTTCCACTGCACCACTGAACGGCACTAGTCTGGACGAAGAAGCCCGCAAAGACTATGAGGTTCCAAACTGTTGTAGAAACAGGTTCCATGTCACTGCACGGAGCAGCTCGTAACGCTTGGAAAACCGCAGAAGTCCCCGGGGGAATCCCCTTGGCAGGAGTCGGATCTCCTTGTAGAAGGTACCTGGAACCTTTGAGCAGGTAGTGTTAGGAACGGCATAAGCATGCGTCCGCCGATTAAATGACCACGGCGCATCTTTGATTTCATTTTATGGATAAGAAACCGTAATTGAATTGTATGGTTCTTTGTCCGAGAGCTGGCAGCTACCTTGGGCAAAGAATTAGTTTGGCCATCCAAAGGGGTAATGCTGCCAGAATCTTGGGTACAATGTCTCGCTGCGGTGGTCTCGATGAGGTTTTAGATTTAATTTAGTTTTTAATTTAATTTACTTATTTTAATTTGTTTTTAGTTTTAATTTAGATGTAAGTTTATTTTATTTAAAAAAACGCTAATGTTGATGTCAATATTTTTTTTTTGGATTGTATGGTTTTAATATTTGTATCGAAATATCAAATTGATTCAAATTCCAGTACATCATAATGATATATGTTCATTCTTAACTCTGTAATAGCCTGGAAATAAGCAATAAATCGTCAGCTCGTTTCCTGTTACAATCTCACCCCTATCACAGTGTGATAAGCGGCAAATGAGTCTGTGGGAGGAAAACGCTGTCACATTTATGACGTACATAACGCCTATTACGTAGATAGTCGATGTGGTTTTTACTTTTAATATGAAAAAGCCTTGGGGGAAAGATAATTAATGAAATTAAGTTTATTTCGTGGTTTAACGACATTTATACTTAACTAGCTGATACCCGCGACTTCGTTCGCGTGGATTAAGGTTTTTTGAAATCCCGTGGGAACTCTTTGGTTTTCCGGGATAAAAAGTAGCCTATGTGCTAATCCAGGGTATTATCTATCTCCATTCCGAATTTCAGCCAAATCCGTCCAGTAGTTTTTGCGTGAAGGAGTAACAAACATACACACACACACACACACACACACACATACAAACTTTCGCCTTTATAATATTAGTGTGATATAAATAACGGGCATGTAGCACGGTTAATACGATGATTTGAACAATCGATATTTCGATCCAGTTGCTAGAGCCGTGGTCACGATAGACCTGCAAGAGACGAAGTTCGAGCTGTTACAAACAGTACCGAACAACTAACTTTCTTGTTCTTTTCACTGGGACTTCACAAGCTGTCTGGCAAAATACATTCACAACGTCACTATTAATTTTGGATGACGCTGTCCTGGTTTGCATAATTCTACTAGTGGAAAATGGGAAATGTAATAACATAGAATATGAAGAGGGCTACTGAGTTATATTAAGTGTTAAAAATATTATAATATTTCCTTGAGCACTGAAAAATTCTTTTCTGATTTTTAGGGCAAAAAAGGAAGATATAATACGATGAAAATAAACAGAAATAGACAGTCAACGACAGAAACGAATGGGTTCTGATTTTTATTTATAGATATTAGACAGTGATGTAAACTTTAGATAAGGTTAGGTTAAAAATTGAGTATTAAGTAGATAAAATTCGTGGTTATCACAATTGGTATCTCGTGGCGTTTCTACGAGCTTACGAAAGTCATGAATGGGATATTTTAAGGCTGCCGCTCCGTTTCGCTGGGTTGGTGAAACCATTTTTTGTGTAGAATAATAAAATATTTTACATGTCACCCGAAGCCCACATGTTGCCCGCGTGCAGTCGGCGTGAAGCTGAATTGATGGCTCACTCCCTCGCCGGTGAAATGGTGCTTCAAAATTAACAGCCTGTGGTCACAAAACGTTCACGTTTGATTATATTTTACTTAACGCACAATACTTCAATTCACAGTGGATGTGACAGATGGTTCTTACCACGAGGATTTAATTCTTACCAGGAAAATCAATCAATGAAACATTTGACGTTTGACGTTTTGGTATAAGTGGCCCTTTAGGACACTGGAATTGTGGGACTGGATGTAACAGGATACCTACTGGACACTTTAGCAAGGGTTTCTAGGGTCTCATGCATTCTCGGGGAACCTAACCTTTTAAGATTAATTTTTATCTATATAACTGCGTAACTTTCTCGAATCATTTTTTATGGAATTAGCTCGGCCGGTGTGCCCATATTCTGTTTGTAGCTTGGTATCAATGATACAGAATCATAATAATATATGTATAGTAATATACTTAGATTATGAGTCACTAATCATTATTATTGATGTTTTGTGATATTGTCTTCGTTTTATAATAACTATTAATTTGTTAATAACGTTGTATATACAAGGAACCAACAGCTTTTGCAGCAGCATCCGATAAGCCAGCCACAAAGCAAGCAATACGTACCACCACCACGCACAATTTGTGTAACACAATACCTACTTGTTTTGTAAAACAAATATCTAAAAAAAATGCCTATGCCCCGGGTGAGGATCGAACTCACGACCTTAAGATTATGAGACTTACGCGCTGCCTACTGCGCTACCGAGGCTTGTAAATAGAAAGAAAAAATATCCAGTTCTTACCTACTTTAAATACGTCCGAACTCCGAAACCATACTACAGCTCAGGACCTGGATTGGTTTAATCTTAATGAGGCCAAGTGTCTACTGGAAATACAAGTGTAAATTAAAAATTTATAACACCCCCGACAAATGAAGGTTACAGTAACTAGAAAAAAACTGATAACTTTCAAACGGCTGAACCGATTTACTTGGATTATAGCTAAGAACACTCTCGATCAAGCCACCTTTAAAACAAAAAAAACAAAATTAAAATCAGTTCATTAGTTTAGGAGTTACGATGCCACAGACAGATACACAGATACACACGTCAAATTTATAACACCCCTCTTTTTGGGTCGGGCGTTAAAAACTTGCATTTAAAACTATCTATGGCGAGTCACTTACATACGATTTACACTTTGTAAACACCTTGTAGCTACTTAATTTTAGAAATTGCAGAAATTGAAATTGAGATGACAAGTTGAAATTGTGGAATGCCTTTCCAGCTTATTTCCCCTTTCACTTTTAATGTTGGTATCATCCAATCAAGAATGGATAGGCATCTTCTAGGCAAGCGTGCTCCACCTGGTTACAGTATCTTGTACACCTGTCAGCAAATATATAAATTAAAAAGTAATCACAGCCACTTATGTATGACTCATTGCTAGTGGACACTTAGCTTGATATTAGTGTGTCATAAAGTGCATGTTAAAATTTGATAATACCGAAGATCATGGCTGCAGTAATTAACGAGCGAAACATCATACTGTTAAGAATTTTCGTATAACAATAGCCTTTACTCTCGTTTCTATTATTCGAAACACGTTTAACTGAAGAGTCCCACACAATGATATTGCTCCTTGGTCTACAAGAAATTGCTCTCTTTACGGCATAATGGCGAGGATTTTATATCTTTTCCTAAGTGGCATTGAATTCCAAGGTCGAAAATTCTTTGTATTCGAATTACATTTTCTTGAAAGACATTTCCAGGAATAAATAAATATTTTACAAAAGCCGACTCGGTGACTCAAATATTATTAGATATATTGTTATGTCTTTTGAAGCTTCGTTCTCAAAGGTGAAACGGTGGACTGCACGTAAAATTAGCTTAATATTTAAGACTAGCTTACTAACCCCAGCTTTGCATGGATGGAATTAATATTTATAATATTAATATTAATATAATAAAATTAATTATTTAGGAGATGGAATAACTTTCCACACTTTATAAAATGCAAAATTGACTCTACCGTTTATTACCTTTTCCCGCCTAAACAGCTAAACCGATTTCAACAAAATTTGCCAAGGAAATAGCTTACATCCTAAGAATGAATAGAATACTTTTATACCGAAAAAATCCACGGAAAAAATTCCCACGGGTTTTTAAAAACCTAAACCCACGAGTCGTAAACTTCAAAATAATTTATTAATTTAATATACAAGTCCCCAGCTGGGGACTTCGTCTGTTTTGGTGTTTGGCTGGCGCGCGTGCTCTACCTTTTTGGAATGTTTTTTTTGTTAAGAGGGGTCTCTCCGTCACTCGCTTCATACAAACGTAGTTCCAATTTCATTTGAATATTAAGCAACCAAAGTCCATGAAATTTTGCAGACACATTCTAGAAACTAATATTTATGTTTGTGGTTTTCCAGATTTCTGTTAAAATATTCAATTTCAAAGTTACGCGGTCTTAAAAATTTACATACGAATCTTTGAGTCCCTGTAATTTTAAAACTACATATTTTTAGAAATATCTAAAACACCACAGACAAAACCTATCCGGGGTCCTTTTTCAAAGGGACTCCGCTCGCAACACGGCGCCGCGCCGCCGCGTGGTTGAGGCTCTATTACTTCTTCTTTCTTCTCGCAATATATTTAATATTATTACTATATTGAAGAGATAGTCTATCGAGTAGATTCTGGGAAGGTTTCAGTATGATCTATTAATAAAATGGCATCCGTACAAAATATTATGTTTCACAAAATTTATGATCAATAATAATAATAATAATTTTCGTAAAACATCATTTTATTTCGAAACAAATTGTTGGAATTTCCAATAGAATAAGTTTTCTTCAGCTATTATTTACTGATATTCCCGTTATAGAAAGGAAATTGAAAACAGAATTTGATCTGTGTTTAATTCTAATACTGACCCTGCCTACAAAATTGTTTATTTAACATTTTCGACAGCCATTTCCTTAAAGTAAGGCTCGGCTCAAGGCACATTGCGGGAGAGCCAAAGCGATAGCGATGTATCTTTTCTAAAAATATGATGGAAAATAAATTAAACTTTGACTGAACTACGTTATTTATTATTAAGAATTTGTTAAAAACAAACACAAAACAGTAGTAATAAATCGACGCACGTATTGTTCATGTTAATTTTTTTATTCACTTTGCAATTTGAACATATTAATTGGGTTTTGCGCTTTGACTCTCCTGTACGAGTCTAACGGAAAAAATACTTTTATAACTAAAATAGGTACTTATCTATTTAACTCCTTTTCTTTTTTCTGTAAATGATGGTTTTTAAAACATATCAAGACTTTTATGTTCTGAATGAAAGCTGTGAAGCGTCAAACCAGCTGCATAAGATCTCTAATATGAAAACTTAAGTAGATACTTGAAAAGTTTATGAAAAAGTTTTCCTACAGCATCTCACATGTATCCCTAGATTGCTTAGGAGCTTATGTTGTAGGTGCTTAATCTTTCTGCTGTTTATTAGATATACACTCGAAAATTTTGCAGAATATTTTTTATTTTTTGTAAGAAAATACTTTTAAAATTCACGACATATTTGTGGAGTCTCGTCTTGTGATAAGCTCGAGAGAGTATAACATTAAAAGCAACTCAGAAAACACCACCCTTTTTCCTGTTGTTACGCACGAAAGCCTTTATATTAAAATCGTCACTGTTATCTCTTCTTATAAACCCGCCTAAGTAACTACCCCCAGTTGATTTCCTTAATTTGTTTCCTTGTTAGGCGCTCCGCCCACGTCCGACAATCGGTGACCGATATTTTGTCAGCAAAAAATGAAACATTCAGATTGCATATTGAAACGCGCCATCTTTTGTAGGACGTCTGCATTTCAATATCTCAATTTGTATACATATTTAATTTTTTGCCAACAAAATCGGTCATTGATTTTCGGCCGTGGGCGGAGCACCGAAATGCTTTCTGAATAATGGGCTTGTAAAACGTGCAACGATAGCGCGGTGCAATAGAAACGTGTCGAACGCGTCTGCTTATGGCTCCTATTCTAAATGTATGAAGACGTTCATAATGCTAAGTGGGCGAAGGAGGAGCGTGACGCTCCTACAGTCGCGCGCGTTGCACTGGGACGTGCTTTGTACAATTCTTTGCATCACATAAGCGTAGCGCGCATTGAATGTGACGTCTCGTACAGTCGCGCGTTCTTGATAATAAGAATTTCTTGTATTATTAACACAAGCTTTTTTCCACGTCTTGGTCTGCTAGGATTTAAGTATTTGAAGTATTTTCCAAAGATCCTTTGGAATTTCTCTACATTCTTTCCTAGTGATGATCCACGCTGTAGAGAAAACTTACCTAAGCACAATGTCAAATTTCTAGATTTAGTTGTTTAGTAATCTTTACGTTGATATGTTAGTCAGTCACTTTTTCCTTTTATGCGTACGGTATCCACTGAGCTGTATGCGATGAGAATGTTAGGTTAGCCTGTTATGACAGGATAATAGTTAGTGAATTATACTCCGAAATCCCTCTTTACATTCCACAAATACATGATGGCAAAATTAACAGCATAGTCCAAGTCTTTAATTAATATGAGTGTAGTTTGGGTATCGATATAATGCTAACAACTTACATGTTAGCTCAAAGTTTTACTTATTGGGTGGATCTTAGTGCAACTGGACCAGAACTTGCAACAAACACTGGCAGCTCGCCAGGCGACCAAGTTAACCGCAAGTCCGCTGCTCAGCTCTAAGCTGTTTCTAGTGAATTGGGGTCTTAATCTCCTGAAGTAAAATAAATTTCTAGTGTTACTTTACTAGGTACATAGAATACGGCTTAGATTCTAGTATATCTGGCGTAGAAGATAGATGATTTTATTCTTACATCTATATTTATTGTATATCAATACTTTTTTACGGTAGTTAAAAAGTAGTCGTGTATAAATGAAATAATAATGAAAGAATGGTACCTAAATGAAAAGAATAACTGCCGGTTCCTTGCAGTAGAATCTGCTTTCCAAACGGGTGGTAGTCTTGACATGACGTCATAAGAGCCACAAGTTGACCTGCATACCTGCATGTAATAAATATTCTAGAATTGTACACTACGGAATAAAAATCATTAATATAAAGTTAGGTGCAGAAGGAAGATGGCATTGATATTTCCATAATGTTGGTGTTACCGGAAATTTGTTATTCAAATACACTGAATTGCACTTATTTCAGTGTTGCCTATGCAGAAGAGCAACGTGGAATAAAATTCAAGGAACGTGAATTCCGAAGCACACGTGCCTTGAAATACCTCCCTTGGATGGCGTTGCATTTGCGGAAATTCCGAACGCAACATTATACAATATTGAAACTTCATTTCTATAATTGATTTTCTATAAATTTTGTAGGAAAAAAAGAAGAATAAACTTTCCGTTACTTTTATTTTTAAGCCCCGACCCAAAAAGAGGCCTTAGGAGGCCTATGCCCAACAATGGATAAATAAGGGCTTGCAAAGTAGTAGATGAAGAAAAATACATATTAATAAACGAGAGATATAATAAAGCCTTTTATTACTGAAAATATTTTACAATATGACAATTTACAATCTTACCTATTTAATTTAAACAATCTTAGATGTGTAGTGATACCTATACCTACATGTTCCTATACATAATTAATTAGTATTTTCTTTCTTAGAATTGCAGTAAGAGTAACGAGAGATACATGAAAACTAATTTGGAAGAGTTTGAAGACCAATCGACCAGATGATAAAAAACTACTGTCGGTGCATTTCTTTCCGATAGCTGTCGGGTCCCATTCTTCTTTCTTCAACGCCTTTTATGGTGGCATTTCACTTATTTCAATTTTGAAGTGTTAGTACTAAAGTAATAAAAGGGAAACAAAAACACAGACACCGAGGTATCATCCGATCTAGACCGAAAAACGAAAGCTCCGAATGACGGTGACAAAAGAGAGCGGCTACACTTTGAATATACTTAGTTATAAGCACTGGCAACCTTAGTTTGATATTTTTGGGGTTGTCGTCTAAATAATAATATATATATATATATATATATATATATATATATATATATATATATAGTATAGATAGAGTTATATAGATACATAGAGTTCGCAGATACTTATACGAATGCTTAGGATAGCCATTTAAAAAAAAATATTGTCTTTTGTAGATAATAAGTTAGGTATTCGGATTTCGGTGTCGCATCAACGTCGCACAATACACTGAGCCCACAAACTTTGTTCACTTTAGCTTATAAATTGTCCTTTTGCGGTGGTAGTACATTTGTTTAACATGAAATGACAAACGGCCGGAAGAGCGGCCAGTAGATTAAAAAATCCGAGCACAAACCTCGTCGTTTATTAACGTACCCGCAAAGAAAACAGTCGCCCGGGGATATTTACATTTTCATGTATACTTAAGATTGAAATATGAGGTGAAATTGCCTTTTCATATTATTCATTTAAAAATAAGCTTCCGGTAAATAAAGGAAAATGGCCAAATATAAATTTAGTACCCTTAATATGGAATTCTGTTACCAACTTTATAAATACGTCGAGATTATAAATAAGACCACATTCGTAGTGACTTTCCCCTATAGATGTGATAATATCTAGATTTCGATCTATCCGAACCGCTAGGATATGGAACGCCCTTCCGGCATCAGTTTTCCCTTCCACCTATAATATGGGTACCTTCAAGTTAAGAGTGAATAGGCAACTTCTAGGCAAGTGCGCTCCATCCTAGGCTGCACCATCACTTGTTAGCAGGTCTGATTGCAGCCAAGCGGTAGTCTATAATTTAAAAAAAAATACTTTACCTACCTGTTCTAAGTTTCCTATGTTAACTATGAAAATTATAGTAAGGCAATTAAAAATGCGTAGCTATAAAATCAAAATATCTGATTAAGTATGACTAAGTTCTTTTATAAATATTATAGATAATGGTTAGATTAATCACATTTACAATATTAATACATTTTTCTAAAGTATTGTTGTATTTACCTAGATACCAAATTTACGAATGTGTCCGATCCATCCCGTATATAAAGTTGTTTGTTTTACTTTTGTTTAATGAAACTTATTTCATTTAAAGTTCTAATTTTATTTAAGGGCCTTGTTTGTTTAAAAACCCTCGTAATTAAACTGTTTATTTGGATTAGGTTAAGTATACTCATCTACTGGGCGAAACAGCTTGTATGAACAGGCTCTTTTAATAAAAGTGTAAATAAAAAAATTATAACACCCCCGACAAGTGAATGTTACAGTAGGTAACTAGAAAAGAGCTGATAACTTTCAAACGGCTGAACCGATTTTCTTGAATTATAGCTAAGAACACTCTCGAATCTCGATCAAGCCACCTTTCAAACAAAAAAACTAAATTAAAATCGGTTCATTAGTTTAGGAGCTACGATGCCACAGACAGATACACACATCAAACTTATAACACCCCTCTTTTTGGGTCGAGGGTTAAAAAGAAGATTTGTTCTATCAGATTTTTAAAGATTTTTTTTCAGAAACGTAGGTATTAGTCACGATGTTATATACTATTTTACTTTATTATTTCGTCAACCTATGAAAAACTGTAAAGTGAGTTTATAAGGTAATAATATAAGTACAATTAGACATAATACTTACTCTATAGTTCTAAATTTAGAAGTTCCAAAGTAGTAGATATCTTACCTAATACTTATGTATTATATTATTTTCTGCCGGGATCATAGTGAAGACTTATCACTTAATTTGGGCCAAGCATATTAATTTAATTAATTGATTTACAATAATTTATAAGGCATTAGACACCAATATAATACGGAGTAAAAGAAAATTACAACATGCAATTTTGTTTTATATAACTTCTCTGAAGAAGTAAAGTATGTTGTTATTAATAGCTGATTGAGGTTATAATTCTCGCTTTGTATGGTAGTCGAGCTCGAATCATTATCGTTCAGAAGTTTTTCAAGGGCCTTTGTTGCTATTTTGTAAGATAAACTTCGTAGGGTTGGATTAAGTACTTAGTTTAATACGAACAAGTTTCTTTTCTCATAAAACTTTTAATTGATTAGTTTGGCCAAACTTTAGTTACAAACATCTGTTTCTCTATTCAATTTCCTTATTCCTTTTCGTCCTTTTTTCTTAGGTACATAAATGTATATGTTTTGATAGTTGATAAAATGTGTTAATAATAAAATAATAAACTTTTATTTGTAGGTAGGTATAGTTCGTTTGCCTTACCTTGATGAAAAGTTAAAGCTAGGTAAGCCTCACGCTGAAATGCGTAAGAGGTGTATTGTGTACATATACGCGGCCCATACGTCCTTTTTACCGAAAACTGACAATGAAGTCATGATAGGAGTGAAAAACTTAACCCCAGAAGGTCTAAAGCGCCGGGCAAATTGCGTCACTTATGCGTTTGTCCAAAAACGTTGCTGTGATTTGCTATTTTTTAAGCAAACCAAGGAAAATGTAACTGTAGAAGATAGTATAAAATATACCTCTAATAATAATAATAATAGATATGTTAGTGCGTAGGACTTGATGGACATAGCCGCGTAGTATATAATATTATCATCACAGGATTTTGATGCAATTCGCAAATAGAGTTTACACATTGGCTGGCAGTGGCCGAATGTTTTGGATCAATGTGTGTGGAGCCTAAGGTAAATGTTATGCCGCCGTACCCAATCAGCAAAGTATAGGGGCGCAGCATATTCTAGCATGAATTAGTTTAGATATACAAAACCATAATGTTATCTATTTAATCATATTATTAAAAAAAATACCACATTTTATTCCCTTCTCTTTTCTCCCAGTACATACTTGCACGAAACAATTTCGATAAGGAAAAAGTATACTTGTTTAGGAGGTCTGCCTGGCTGCGACAGGTACAACGTATCAGTGACAACTATTCAAGGAAACTTCGCACACTGCTATCTTTGTACAACTTAGTGCGAACTTCTTAGAACTGCTGGCGGTCTGCCAGTCGACTAACTTGCAAACGACTGCGCGGCGTTTGAATCGGGGGTAATTTTTTACCGAAAGTGATTTTCATTGCATTTATTATTACACTTTGGAAACATTAAACCTTTTATTACGAACGTAACTGTCTAGTTTTGGAAAAGATTACCTCCGTTAAACCTATGTTATAATAATTAATAGGTAACTATAGAAAATACAAGTAAGATACCTAATAAAATTTTGATCGATGAAAATAACTTTGTAATATTAAATATCTGCAATCGAAAGAATTGTTTCATCAGAAACGAAGAGCAAAAGTACGGTTTAAAATATCGACATTTTAATCGATCAATATAAATGATTACAGAAACACAAGCCTTAGTTTAGAAATTACTCGAACCCCAAACATTTTTTCTCTCGATCTGTATATACGTTTAAAATAATTAGAATACATTTTATTTATTAGTTTAGTACGAGTAGATAGAGAGTATTTTGAAATTAAGATTAAAACTTCCGAGATTCGCAATGCTTTCGATTTTTAAGGTTAGCCCCCTAATCAAATCAATTAAGTCCATTAGGTTTAGCTGAGTGAAATAGCAGGTAGGTAATTAATTAATCAGCATAAAATAAATCTAAGTGAGAGGATATCTCGGTTAAATTCATATCGGACTTAATATTGATTTACTGATTTTGTGCCACCAAAATGGCAAATATTTTACAATAAATACTAGTGAATAAATATAATTTAATTCATCTTTCCAATTTTCACCAAGCGGGACGTTAATGCTCCGGTTAAAAATATTAAGTATAATAATCCATACTTCCATACTTAATAATATTATAAATGTGAAAGTGTGTCTGTCTGTCTGTCTGTCTGCTACCTTTTCACGGCCCAACAGTTTAACCGATTCTGACAAAATTTGGTAAATAGTTAGCTTCCCGGGGACGGATATATATAGGCTATTTTTTATCCCGGAAAATCAAAGAGTTCCCACGGGATTCCTAAAAACCCATCCGCTTATTCCCGTTTAGTTTTTAGGAATCCCGTCCGAGGTAGCTTGCGTCCCTGTAATTGACATAGGCAACTTTTTATCCCGGAAGATCAAACAGTTCCCAAAGGATCTTTAAAAACCTAAATCCACGCGGACGAAGTCGTGGGCATCCTCTAGTATTAAATATATTTAGGCACACTAAACACAATAAAACTTAATCGAAGGTTAACTTAATCTCACAGAAAGCAGGGTTTCGTTTTGAAGGGCCGTTTCACTGGCAATAGAGTGAAACATCAATTTTATTTTACGCCGAGTGCAGGCGGTCAACAAGGCTGAGGACGACGTATAAAATGTTTTATTACGGTTCACCAAAAAACACTCAGTTACGCTCTACTAGGATTTTGCGAAATAGAAACTATAAAATATCTAAAATATAGATCTACATTTTGTAAACAAAATAATACTTGAATTTTTCCACGACTTATAGAATGCCCTTTAACGCCCTTTGCTTCAGTTTTCCTCACTAGCTAATACCTAGCTTTTTCACTAATATAAAGGATTGGATTAAACTTTGTTATTGCTTCACGCCAAATGACTGAACTGATTTGGCTGTGGAATGGAGAAAGTTAAGCCATAATTAAGTCATAGGCAAGTAGCCTTCTAACCCGCAAAATCAAAGAATTCCATGAGATTTAAAAATATGTATTATTATACATACTGATGGCATTATTTGGTAAATAAATAAGAGTTCAGCAGCAAAAACACTGGAATTTAAAAAAAGAACACAAGTTATATAGTTAGTGGATTAAATTCACCTAAGTATAGCAATAATAGAGTAACTAAACCTATTGACTATAGGTACATCTTCGGCGTCGTCGTCCCTTTTCTGTAATGGTTAGGATGAATGAATTAAGGATAATGGGAATGGGGTATTATTTTTATTACCACATTATAATATAGAAATCTCTGTTGGATCACTACTTACTACAGTTTCATCGCACGTAGCTTAGGAAAGAAAAACTTCAATAGTCCACCGCGGTTGACAGCTTCATCTGGCGACAGAAGAGTTAGCTCATTTTTTGCGCAAAGGATCAGTCTGCCTGTCCAGCGCGGAAATGCAGCCAGAACTATTGTTACCACACACACGGACATGATTTTAACAGCTATTAGACAAGGCTAGCTTTAAGTTTTATTTTAACCTTTTCAATAAAAAAATAGTACATTTGGACTAATTTTTTTATATATTGAACCATTTGGTTACCTACGTTTTAGTTACATTGTTATATCTACATGTTAAAGTCTTTGGAGATGAGTAATAAACGTTGGCTAACAAAGATGTTAACAACACCTGAGACACTAAACAATGTTGCATGTTTACGATTAAGTGCATACTAAATAACAACGTAAACTTTAAGGAACTTTTATGACTGACGCAGTTTAATATACTTACTTATTCGTTAGTGCTATTCCTTTATTATCACTTTCATTAAATAAATGATATCAACAATGACATTTGAATATATAAAATTGGATTTTAAAGGGGATCACACACGGCCCAAAAAGCTGCCAAAACGCATTTCTTACTACTGGAAATACGAGTAAAATCGGCAGCATCCACCGTGTCGCAAAAATGTGTGAGTTAAGGTCACCACCATTTGCATTTATTTCTTTGAGTTACCCTAGTTCACTTTTTCGTAGCTAAGCTAAATGATGCCCGTGGCTTCGAGCGCGTTAATTTAGGTTATTAAAATTTTCGTGGAAACCACCTCCTTTTTGATTTTTTTTTTGGATAAAAAGTAGCCTACGTCCGTCCCCAGGATGCAAGCTATTTCTGTACTATATTTTGTAAAAATTGATAGAAGCGATGATTAAAAGCTAGCTGACATATCGATAAATATAGAACCAAAAGCTGTAAGTAGCTGTAAACAGTGAAACTATTAAAAAGAAAACTCTAAGTAAGTGTTGAGCTTTGTAGGCTTGTTTTGAAGTTTACTTAAATGCTCGTATATCATTGAGTAGAATGAATATACACAATATATACTTACCGAGAGTTTAATCTTAATAAATCATTGGAAGCGTTTAGGGTACTTTCGAACTCGTGATAAGCTAGTAGCAATATCCATGAATTACCAAGTTCGGAAGTTGCGGCTATTTCAGCTAGATTGCTTAGGCGGGTCAACCCAGTTAATGACTCCTTTGACAAACTGTTTTGGTCTAATATCGTGTTGTATTGAACTCGATAGCATAGTTATTAATTTTGTTGGATTGTTCTAATTCAAATACCGCCATATTGAACATTGGCTTCAAAACCCGACTATTATTAGATTTTTCTACAGTATAAAATTATAGACTTATTCGTGCCTAATATTCATATTTATAATATGTAAATCGTAATTTATTCGTGCCCGAGTGCATAGGTATACCTATCTATCTCAGCATTTATATTGGTAGATAGGTACATCGTACTCGTAAATATTCATACGTTCCATCGTCAGCGCCGATTCTAAAAAGGACGTTACTGGTGTATTATTTACGATTTCTATCAAATACAAAAAACTCCATGCATGCAAATTCCGGTAGTACGTGGGTAGTACCTACTTAGGTAGGTAGGGAGGTAGGTCCTCCACTCACACCGCTTCCTTGTAAAAAGTACAGCTTCTAGGAGTCATCACACCATTGTTTGTCATTGATCACTGTATAGTTTAAATATTTATTTTTATTTAAATAGAAAAATATGTGTAAGAATCTTGTACAAATAAACGCATGTATAAGAACCTCTTTAAAAGCCGGGAACATGCTAAGGTCAAAGAGGAAGATCAGAAAAGGACCATCGCTATAATTTACTGCAGGATATATCATTCGTCTAAGAAAATCCCTACATTCTTATCTAAGCTAAAAATAAAACAGAGATGAAATGGAAGGATTTTCAGGTGAATCCCTGGGCGCGCAGCGTAAGCTTTGAAATATCGCCGGCCTCATAGCGATCCTTTCAAATGCCAAATCGAGGCTCAGGTAGAAATTGATCCTTATAAACTCCTAAAATATACCCTGTTGTCTGATTTATTGAAAACTAATATTTGTTCGTCCGAATTGAGCTTTTGATACCCGGGAAAATTTCTTCTATGCTGACAAAGGATCTGCTGATTGGAGAATTTTATATATTCGGGCTCTTGAGTTTCTGTGAAAATAATTTTGCAAGTTTAGTAAATAAATGTACATTCGAGCAGATTGAGTTTTGCTGCATCATTTTTGTGTAGTGTTTGTAATTTATATGATAATTTTTTTTTTTTTTTATTCACTATAGGTAAGCGCTTGACCACAATCACACCTGATGGAAAGTGATGATGTGGTCTAAGATGGGACGCGTTTACCTAGAAGGTGCCTATTCACTCTTTATTTACCTCTTTCAAGTTTCTCCAAGCAGTAGATCAGATCAGAATAATATTTTTATATGTACAACGAGATCTTTAATTAATTTTGAATTAATAAGTTAGGGGCCAATAGTTTTGACAGGTTTTGAATTCTTCTACCGGTTTCAATATGCAACTTGTCTGTAACATAGTTTGTAATCTGAAATGAAATGGAAATTTGGAATGAAAATAGATTGAATATTGAAACTAAAGATTGAAAAAACAGCGCTATTAAAATTTGCAAGAGCAAATAACATCATACCTAAATAGACAAACACATCATAAGACAAGACACGTTTACGTCTCAGTTTAGAGAACAATACATACTCGTAGCTAGTTCAGTTTCTAATTAACTTAATGCAAACAAATTAGTAGAGGCAATGCATTGCGATATGCGGAGTACAAACTTTCATATTCCTGTAGAAATTATTACTCGTATGAAATTGTACGCTAAATGTTCTCCTAACTGTTCTTCAACCAAAGCTATTGTTATATTGAACAAAAGTTTCTAGGAATAAGAGTAATAATGATATTGTATATCATTGAAAACAAACTGTTTATTGTTCTACTTTATAGCGTAGACTTACGATTGGATAGCGAAGTTATTGTACAGAAAATAGAAAAAGTTTTGTTTATTGCTAAGAGACCAAAAAATTATTACTCAACGGGCACAGTTGGTCATTATGAAGGAGAGCACTTACTTAATACACTTAATAATTGATAGTATTGTATTATTGTGTATGAATGATATTACCTACCTTGGCAAGCTTCTTATTTTTATAGTTTATTACATACACCTATCCTATTAATCTATTCCATAAAACTATTCCCATTTAATCATATTCTGATACATATCCAAAATTTCAAAACCGAGAGGGATTGAATCTGGATCCCTCTGGCTATTGCGGTCCATTTTTACGATACGTACCAAAAAATTATTTTAAATTTTTAAATGTAGGTAAAACACTTTAATAAAATTATAAAACAGCCTAATAAATAAAATAGCTTTATAATTCTGGATAAATTAATGAGAAAAATTTCCATTAAAACTTTTTGATCTGAATTTGAGGGTATTAAACCACCTTGCTGCTTAATGGCTTTAAAAGGAATGAAAATTGAATTTTTACTTTAAGCGTTTAAGTAGCCTTTTGGAAAGCACTACTAGAAAATATTTTATCATTTACATTTTCTTTAATTTGCTCTGAATTCTGAAAAATAAATGGTAGAATGAGCAGCTTTTAACTGAGTTTTGCTTGTTTACTATCAGCAGTTTGTCAATAGGTGTACATCAGTTCGAATTTGGATATCGGGTAGAAACCCTTGAATATGTGGATATACATTTTGCATGATTTCATGTCCGCGCACTGAATATGTTATCAACGAACAGTCGTCTCTCGTATTATGCGAATAGCTACAATATAATGTTTATTTTATGCCGCATTGTAGCCTTGCCACAACCAAATCTAAAGATTTTGATAAGGGAAAATCGTTTTGGTGACCCTGGCGTAATGGTGACGCAAAAGTATAGCGAGTCTTAAGTAAGTGGTGCTGGTTTGATTCCAGGTTAAGGAGATTTAAGAATTTATAATTTACCACTATTGTGAGAAAAAAGTGCCACCAAGCGGCTTCTGATGCCGCGTAAAAACCGCTTATTTATTATAGACTTCGTCCGCGTGGATTTAGGTTTTTTAAAAATCCCGCGGGATAAAAAGTTGCCTATGTCAATATCCGCGATGCAAGCTACCTCTGTACCAAATTTCATACAAATAGGTTTAACGGATGGGTCTTTCAGGATCCCATGGGAACTCGTCGATTTTCGGGGATAAAAAGTAGCCTATGTCCGTCCCCGTGATGTAAGCTAACTCTGTACCAAATTTCAACAAAATCGTTTAAACTGTTGGTCCGTGAAAAGCTAGCAGACAGGCAGATAGACAGACAGACACGCTTTCGCATTTATAATATTAGTAATAAAACAACTTCTAGGTTAGCCCGCTTCCATCTTACACGGAATCGTCACTTATGTACCACCAGGTAAGTTCGCAGTGAAGGCCTAACTTTTCATGGAGTGAATGAAATATGAATCGTATGCAAGTGAATTCTACTCAAAAATACATACTTACATGCCCTAAAATATTTTTACACTCCATGTAAGTAACAATACTTTGTCAAATGCCATAGCACACCACACTACGTCATTCGTGTTGAGTATTCAAATGCCACATCAGATCGGATATTATTTCCTGGTTACAGAAAATACACCAATTGTATTCGCCTCCACGTGGCAGATCTTTCATCACAAAATTATCGAGGCATTTTTATCACAAAACTCCTATTTCTAATTCTATTGGACTTGAGCCATTTCAAACACTTGGTAGGTACAAGCTCATAGATTGTCGAACAGTTTTGTTATTGTGGATATTAAATACCGCGACCTTTTCTTGCCTCCAGGGGATTCCTTGACAAATGTATTTAACTTTGAACCTTCTTTTTCTCCAGGGTCAAAGGTTCATATTGTATAAAATGAATGTTTGGCATGCACGAGAATTTCAGCTTGTGAGTTATTCCAGATATTTTTACCTCAGATAGGTTGGAGGTAAGGAAACATTCCGCTTTAATTTTTTGTTAACGTGCATTTAGAATGGTTTTAATATTAGTTAATCAGTTTTTAGCCCTCGACCCAAAAAGAGGGGTGTTATAAGTTTGATGTGTGTATCTGTCTGTGGCATCGTAGCTCCTAAACTAGTGAACCAATTTTAATTTAGTTTGTTTTTGTTTGAAAGGTGGCTTGATCGAGAGTGTTCTTAGCTATAATCCAAGAAAATCGGTTCAGCCGTTTAAAAGTTATCTTTTCTTTTATAGTTACTGTAACCTTCACTTGTAGGGGGTGTTATAAATTTTTAATGTACACTTATACAAAGTATTGTTACTTACATGGAGTGTAAAAATATTGGAAGGCATGGAAGTACCTTTACGACGAATCGATTGACACCTCATTTATCAAAATCGGCCCTACGTGTAGGCACTACGGTGGAACACACAGAACCTGGATACAAACATACATACATACATACATACATAGACTGCTAAAATCGTAACCATTCCTTTTGGCTTTGCCGCAGTCGGGTAAAAAAACCAATATATTTTCGAATTTTATAATATGGGTAGTGAATGACGCACGACCCTCAGCCATAAGGACTAGGAACAGTTACGATTTCTATCCAAATTTTCAATTTTCTGTAGTAACAAATAATTCCGAATTAATGTCAAATACTTTTTCGATGAGCAAGTTGCGCAAGCTTAACAAAGGAATATTATCATGCAAACAGCTAGCCAGCCAATTCGCCTCGCCTCACAGGAAACGGTTGTTATGTTCGGAGGCAAGCCAGACGAGGCCTCGGAGCGCTTTAACGAGCTCAACTTTCAATAGTGAAACTGAATTTTTTTACAAAATTTCCGTTAGATTTTCTATTTGAAAACTTTCATTTCGAAATTTAAAATATTTTGTATACAGACTTTATAATATTATGCCACCTAAAATATTATAAGCCCATCTATATTAGTCTATGCCTCTACTAATATTATAAATGCGAATGTGTGTTGATTTGTTTCTTTGTTTGTCCTTCCTTCACTCCCTAACTAATCGACTTGATTTTTGTCAAAGAGATAGTTGAAAGGACGGAAAATAGCAGAGGCTACTTTATATCCCGAGAAATCAATGAGTTCCCGTGGGATTTTTAAAAATCTAAATCCACGCGAACGAAGTCGCGGGCATCAGCTAGTAATAATATGCGAAAGTGTGTTTGTTTGTTGCTTTATTGGTTTGTGCTTCAATCACGTCGCAACTGAACTACGGATTGGCGTGATTTTTTCCACGGATATAGAAAAAAATTCTGAATCGGATCACTAATTTGGGAGATTACCCCTACATTCAAACTGACAAATTTTACCTCTAATACAGATATCAAAATAGAATCTCAATAAAGCAGTAACACTGTTTCATCTTATGGCTCAGTTATATTTTAACATAACATAATTAGTTAAAAGGAAACATAATTTGGAGATGCTTTAGAACATTTTGGGCTTCAGTTGATCTTGTTTTCTTGTCAGATGTTTGATTAAATTATATGGTGTACCATAACTTATACATTGTTATACTATTTCGTACTATACACAACTTCGTCCGCTTGGAGTAACTCTCTTTTCCCGTGGGACTTAGTTTTCGGGGAAAACATAGTAGCTTAGATCAATTGCGAAGTCCTCTATATTTAGGTATGTGAAAGTCCCCCCGTTTCGAAGATAATCCTGGACAGGCTTAAATGGATTTCTGGGTTATATTATGAACGTACCGATAAATAAAATAAATAATATTAAGCTTATGAAAAAATAGTTATTTTAAAATCATTGGCAGTTATTTATTTTGTATAACATTGACTTAAAATAAAACTGTAAATAGACGATTTCTATATATAGTAAATATCATATATAAAAGGAATGGGTGACTGGCTGACTGACTGACTGATCTATAACGCACAGTACGAATACACATATTGGTTGGATTGGGCTGAATTTGGCATGCATGACATCCGCTAAGAAAAGATTTTTGTCCTTTTTTAACCCCCGACCCAAAAAGAGGGGTGTTATAAGTTTGACGTGTGTATCTGTGTATCTGTGTGTCTGTGTATATGTGTATCTGTGTATCTGTGTATCTGTCTGTGGCATCGTAGCGCCTAAACGAATGAACCGATTTTAATTTAGTTTTTTTTGTTTGAAAGGTGGCTTGATCGAGAGTGTTCTTAGCTATAATCTAAAAAAATTGGTTCAGCCGTTTAAGAGTTATCAGCTCTTTTCTAGTGTTCTTGTAGAAAAGAAGGTTAGATAACCGTTAGGTTCATAATATTATGTCAATAGACAAATGTCAAGCTGTCAAGATGGACGTTGCCTAAATACATAATTATTTATTTGAAAATGATGTTTTGGAAAACTCAAATAGTTACTTTGGATCGTCGGGGGTGTTATAAATTTTTAATTTACACTTATTAATATCTTTGTTCGGAGTGAACTACCTACTACTTATCCTGTTTAGGCCTTTAGACAGAAACCTCAGAAAAACCACACAAAGCAAGGACAGCACCTGCATCTTACATGCGCAAAAGGCTCAATCCGATATATAATTAAATAGCGACTCTAGTAACGGCGCAATAAAGTGCAATTCAAATCGCACAGCACTGCAGCCTAAAATTTAACAAACACTTCTCTTTCTATCGCATATACACCCACGCCTCCTAACACCCACTCTCGTGGCTCTCACGCGCGCTCCACGGGAAGATGCCTTCATACAGTTTTGTTGTATTAGGTCACTATTAGGTTAGGTACAACTTTTAGGAGCCGAGTTTGCTGCTGTCGCGCATGTTTGTCCATGCTTTAGTAGGTATCTTGCAGGCAATAACTTAAGCTTGTCAGAACTTAGATTTAGTAGAACTGAGTTGTTCATGTAGATTATATGCAAATTCTCTTATGAGAAAATCGTTAGGAACATCTGAAGCACTGTATGCCACATTAATAGAACAGGAGACGGAATTAAATACTGCGGTTACATTCGTGGGCTACATTTAGAAGTTTGCGGCACTAAAGTGAATGCGTTTCAGCAAACAGCACCAGCACATTATTCACTAAAATGTTGCTGTAATTAGTTAAATGTAGTCTAGTAAAGAGTCATCAGGATTGTCTGCACAATAAACAAGTCTTAAGAGGGGTCTCTCCGTCACTCGCTCCATACAAACTTAGTTCCAATTTCATTTGAATATTAAGCAACCAAAGTCCATGAAATTTTGCAGACATATTCTAGAAACTAATATATATGCCTGTGGTTTTCCAGATTTCTGTTAAAATATTCGGTTTCAAAGTTACGTGGTCTTAAAAATTCACATACAAATCTTTGAGCCCCTGTATTTTTAAAACTACATATTTTTAGAAAAATCTAAAACACCACAGACACAGATATTAGTTTCTAGAATATGTCTGCAAAATTTCATGGACTTTGGTTGCTTAATATTCAAATGAAATTGGAACTACGATTGTATGGAGTAAGTGACGGAGAGAACCCTGTTAAACGATTACATAAAAATAATGAGGGCTTTCTTCACGTCACTTAGTCTCAAATTCTTTTTAACACAAACTCAGTGGGAAAACCTCGGGTTTTTACACTGAAATAATTCTCAGCTTCGTACAGTAACTTTTTAGTAGCAATAAAGTGGCTCAACCCACTTGAAGGCAACATCGCCATCGTGAGTTGACACCTTTGATACACAAAAAAATCTGTCAAAATTTTAAATTCCTCTCGGCTCACATGCATGCTGAAACGGACAAATAAAGTGTCGCGACAGCGTAATAAGTACATAGCTAACCTAACCTAACCTAAACTCGAAAATTTACCAATTTGTTCTCTAAAAATGGATGTTGAGGTAAAGTATAGGTACATATTATAATAGATCTATGGCGTCAGTTTACGCTAATTGCACACGTTATGACCCACTTCATTACACAATGCTCTTTTTTACGGTTCCGCACCCAAAGGGTAAAAACGGGGTCCTATTAATGTCATTCTGCTGTCTGTCCGTCCGTCTGTCCATCTGTCTGTCCACTGGTCACAGTGCCCTAGTTCGTAGATGAAATGAGTTACAGACCTGAAATTTTGGTATTTGGTGTAGAAGGTTGATCTAAAACCAAATATTGAATTAAAAATTCAATTAAAATACTAAAACCAACGATTTATAAAATAGTTTATAAGCTGTGACCAAAACAAACGGTAATTTTTTGGGGTTTTCTGTCATGGTTTATTGCGATGTTCTAACTCGAAAAAGAAATATTTCATAGGTTCACCCAAAATATGATGTTCTTTATATACGGAACCCTAAAAGAGCGAGGTCCGTCGCGCACTTGACTGGTTTTTTAAACTTATATTCCTATGTAGTATTCTTTAATATAGTGCTCATGCAACATTGTAATCTGCTTTATTTCGCTTTGCGGTTGTGGTTAGGCGTTCTTGAAATGCATTAAACAGTTTTAGCGACGCTTCGTGTCGGCTTTACTTATTATAAAATTACTATGCCACAAACACTACTTTCAGCGTACAAATTGCGGTGGATTTTGGGTAATGTTAATAACTGAGCTTTCTTCTTAATGTGCCTTTTCCTTTGAAGGTCAAGAGAATATCTTTCTTGCTCACAGGCAAGTGATAGATCATAGAGTCCTGTTTTTATTTCCTCCTCCCTTATATTTCACAGTCATGAAGTTTTATCCTTGTTTTAGAAGACGGTATATATCGCGATCGTAGTAGTGATAGCTTAGTGGTTAAGCCGTCGGTTTCCTATTCAGGGGACCACAGGTTCAATCCCAGCTGGTGCGCACCTATAACTTTTCAAAGTTACGTACGTTTTAAGCAATTAAATATCACTTGTTTAATCCGCATGCCTGAGAGTTGTGTTAAGTCTGTCAATCCGTACTTGGTCAACAACTCCTCCTCATTCTGAAAGGAGACCCGTGCTCAGTAGTGAACTGGCGATATATTATACTAGATTATGCCCGCAGCTTTGTCCGCGTGGATTGGACATTAAGTACCTAAGTACGCTCAACTTTGCGGGAACATTCCACGTCTCGACAATGATAGAGCTAACTATAAGAATAACTCATCATCATAATATTTAGAAGAAATCTCTAAATAAGAGAAAAGGGTAGGTAGCTAGTTCATAAAGAAAATCCCAACAAAGAAGCCTTTAGGTTTGATATCTTAATCTTAACTTGTGAGAAAGAAGTAAGAAAAGAATGTGTGGTCCTTATCTTTTCAGCAAGACAAAAGAAAAGTTAATTTGGCACGAGCCCAACACAAATTGAATTACATCCAAATCCCACAGACTGTTCAACTGTCGACACCACTTATATCAAATAATTTGTTCTAATGAAAACAACTACTTACTCATTGGATTTATTAAAAAAAAAAAAAACAATTATTAATTTAACAATTATATTTTATGAGTTAATTAAAATGTTATACTTAATTTTGTAACTAATTATTTTTTATTTAAGTAATAACTAGCTGATGCCCGCTAATTTATCCTCGTGGATTTAGGTTTTTAAATGTATCGTGGGAACTTTGATTTTCCGGGATAAAATGGAGTCTATGTCATTTTGTAGGTCTTTAACAATATCCATGCAAAAAATCATGTCATCCGTTACTCCTTTGTGGCGTGATTGAAGAACAAACCAAACAGACACACTTTCGTATTTATTATAGGATGGGAAGTGTTTATTTAACGTAAATAGGTAAACTTAAATAGAATATATCGAATACTTAATAACTTAAACAACTCTATGGAACACGTCTTGAATATTCATAATGTAGTTATCCTCTCACCCCTACACTATTTAGGTGTTAGGATAATTTGCTATCTTCATTTATTATACTTGCGTACATTTTCATTAAGGGTATGCAAACGTTCACTCTAAAGCAAAATACCTGCAATGCGTCTGGAAAATTATGAAAATGATAAAATAGACTCAGTTTTGTTGTAGGTAGGTACAGACAATTATTTTGCTATTAAATTATAACAGTATCGCAGTAGAATATTATGTATTGTGAGTCTATGAAATAACTGGTATTTTAGAGCTTTACCATAGTTTGCTTTTATCCAATTTAGACAATTACGGGGAGGCAAAGAAAGACGATTTGTCACAGAACAAAAAACTCGGTCGACACTCTCGACCCATCTCTCCATCTGTCTAAGGACCTTTATCAAATTCTAAGCCGGAAAATGGATTTATAAATGTCATGTTGGTGTTGGAATAGGCAAATACGATTTCAGGTCATATAACTGAGTTTATACTCTTTGTATGATTTAAATTTGATTGTTGAATAAAATTGTTTTACAAATAATTTTCATAATAAGCCATTGATATATAATTAGTAGGAAAGCGCATTGAAGGCTAGCTGATGCATATTAGCTGCCTTTACACTACACTCTCTTTCACACGTGAATCGGCTTTCGTGCGGGAAAGAGAAAGAGAATGCGTGTCCGCGCCGCTCGCTCCCTCGTGCTTTCGATCCTGCGAATCTGTGTGCGTCAAACGTTTTTAGACTGACTGACTGACTCACTGATTGACTCGCTGACTGACTCACTGACTGACTGACTGACCTACTCACTCAGTCCCTGACTGACTAAATGACTGTCTGACTGACTTACTGACTGACTGACTGGGAAATTTGTTTTAAACTAAATTGAAGATTTATTCTATTTGTGCAAGTTGTTTGATAGACAGGCAAACAAACAAATTTCCTCTCTGATGAAAATTACGAGATATTAGCGTGGATTATGGAAATGCCTGCAAGTAATGCCAATGTAAATAATATGATGATAATGACATGAAAACACTCGTTAATAATATATTTTAAAAAACGAAAATTAAATTTGAATAACTCTGAGTAGGCACTGAGATTACATAATTTTTATTTTTAATTTTACTCAAAATGTACTTTTTAAAGATTGTATAAAATAATTTTGAAAATAATAATCAAAAAATATTTTAAAATATTACGCCAAGTAACAAGTGTTATTTCGCAGTTTCTTACTACTTAAATGTTCTGGTATTTCAAAGGAAAAACTTAAGTCGTTCTCGTTCCCTAGAAATTAATTTAGACGATAATGAAGTTTGAACGCTGTGATTATAAAAGCAATAGAAGCTCTTAAATTGTTAAAGCTTCAGCGTTTCTTTATCCAGCTCTTGGCTCGGCTTCAGATTGAAGAGAACGAGGTACTGAAGCTGTTTTAATTATGAAAATGTTGAAAGACAGACTTAAAACACTTATTCTTAATATTTCAAATATTAATATTATGTGACCGATAATATAAGTAAATATACCAAGTCAAATAATTCATGATTTCTGTTGTTTTACCTTTACTAAATTTAAATATTTAATTTGAAGTTTGATAGATTGCAGTATAACATTTTAATAATAAGTAGTCTCGACCCCAGTTTTATTTTGAATAGGATTGATAGTTTGGAATAAATTTTGATTATCTCGGTCATCTAAGTAATACGTAACAAGATAAAATTGGAAATGCCCATTCCTAAGGGACTCTGAAACTTTACTTACCTAATAGTAAATTAGTAATTCGCAAATTTTTTCTACGATTGTTAGTGGTGAAAGTTTCCAAGTGTGTGAAACAATTACCTATCTTTAGATTATGTAAGTATTTTTGAGAGTTCTGCAATGGTTTTATTAGTGGGAGGTTGGGCCAATTCGTTTTTTTTTTTTAATTTTTGAAGATAACTAAGGTGTGGTCTAGTTTGGGGTTTCAGCCGAAGTCATATTTCTACTCTCGAAGCCGTGGATTTGCGTTTGAGTACAATGCCATGCAAAAGAAACCAATTTTAAAGTAGGTAGGTAGGTATATTGGCGGTACGTGTCGTTTTCGCTAAACGAGTTAACGGAGCACATTATACAATGCTCGTCGGTTGCTACAAAACTTTTTTTTAATTAGACATTTAACATGAAATAAAATCATTATTATTAGTGCTCTACAGAGCCTAGTGTCGTAGAGTGGACGTCCGTGGGCTTTGCGGCCGAAATTTTAAATCCATATAATATTGTCTATAATCCGTCGAAAAATTACTGAGAAACCCCGCGTCAGTGTTTATGAGGTTTGTGTAACTACACGATTCTGTCAAACACACAAGCGTACGAAATTGTCTTCACTTCTTAATATAAACTTGTATAAGATTTGCCTATCTAGAATTTTATATCTTAGACATATAGATAATATTGGCGTCACTCAGAAAAGCAGGTATTATTTAAATATTTTTATCGAATTATTGGAATGTCCTCTCCAAAACCAACACAAAAAACACAAGTTCAATGTGTAAGGTTATCCGAGAGTTTTAATCTAAACAAACTTATGCCAAAATAAGTAATTTAATTAGAGCGTGATTGCTATCACAACATCTAATTATTCAGTTCACAATCCAAATACCGAAAATATGCGATATCGCTCCGAATCTCAGAAGAAGACTAAACTAAAACCTTCGAAACACCCGTATTTATGCAAGTTCAATCTTGTTGGCCTCCTAGCAACAGATTGTATGACATCGAATGAGCCAAATATCGATTTTATCAAACTACCTGCATTAAATAAATTAATAATTTTATATTATTTTTGACAACTCAAATCAATTTTTAAAAAATAACCTTACAGTTACAATGTTGCTAATTCGTAGGTAGCTTCTCAAAAGATTACAGATTGTTTATTAATTTCAGCCATTAGACGTTAACGATGAACACCTAGGTTTATTTTGCATATTTGAATGACACCATCCGAATATCCGAGTAAAGTTCATGCTATGGGCTTTATAGGTACTACGGGTATATCTAAAATTTCATCGGTTCAGCAAATCCAGAACTACGCACCATATCGGTAATCATGACATACCGGTGTAAGTATCGACGGCATGGATATTCGAGGCAGATAGGTAGGTATTTGTTCTAATTTTACTATCCATATACGAGTAGAGTAACCTAGGTACCTACCTAGCGTTATTGATTTCTTTAGCTAGTTGTACAGATATATACCTATACATACTTATATACTTATCTATAAATGGTGACTGATGTTTTGTTAGGTCAGAAAAGTTAGTTTAAAACCCGAAAGCAGTTTTATTACCTATCCGGTCTTAACCGTTAAGATTAAAAATGTTATCATCATAATAACCCAAAATTTTTTCACATCTGATAATTTTATTTTATTTTATTTTGTTTTATTTATTTTTTGGCACAATTATATACAAAACTTTTACTATAATAATTATTTTAATTACTTTAATTATTTTAATTTTTCATTATTTTAATTTTAAATTTTAATACTTATTACTTTTAATTTACGTAATTTAATTTAATTTGTATAAAATTATGGACACAATTTATTACTGTCTGAAATAAAATATTTTTATTTTATTTATTTATTTAACGGCATAGTGATATTTAAATCTACGAAAAGCATCTCTAAGGTCTAACGCAGACAGCCGCATTTAGTGTCAGACCAATTTTGAAACAAATGATAAGTGATATCTGATTTTATTTCGACTCAATCTCGTCTGCGTTAGGCCAACTTCACGTGTAAGGACGTTCTATATACTTAACTAATTTCTCTTCGGTAAAACTTGAATCGGAACCACGGGAGTTAGTTGTATATTATGTACGTACACCGATTCTTGTGAGCGGTTATTATATATTGGTTTTATCGAACTTCTGTGAGAGTGAAGTAAATGATCTATGTTTTATTTAGGCTGAACTTGTCGAAACGACTATTTTATTTGTCATCTGTGATATTTATAACGGTAGATATAGTTATCGGCAGTTAAATAGTCGTGCTTGATCTACCGTACGCTCCTGTACTGTGTACCGATGTAGCACTCACACTAATGCAGATGGTGAAAGCGGAATGCGGCATAGCGCACGAGTTGGTGTGTTCCTTTCCCCGTACGTTGGGCCCTAGCGACGTCTAAAAAATGCTCTTACGACGCGTCTTGCGGGTAAATTCAGGAGCGACTATTTGTATGGCGTGGATTATAGGTACACGGTCGGAAGACTTTTAAAAAAGCTGATAATAATGTAATCAGCTGGTGGCAAAAGTGTAAAAATGGCAGTAAAATAGGTAATTTCATTTTCCGTTTATTTTTTACTGTTTTACACATTTTAAAAATATTTTCCGTAGTAAGTATTACTGTGGAACAAGCTCGGCACAATCTGGTGCACAACGATAAAATCTGAAACAATTTCAATTTTAGCCCGGGAAGTACGAGGACTACGTCAACGTCAATTTACTTCAAAATAAAGTCAACATTTCCGCTTGTTCATAATATATTCTCACAAAATAATTAATTTTCGAGCCAAGTTATTACTAAAGTTATTGAAATAGGCGTGGGTATACGTAATATTATTTTACTAGCCGATGCCCGCGACTTCGCCCGCGTGGATTTAGGTTTTTCAAAATCCCGTGGGAACTCTTTGATTTTCCGGGATAAAAAGTGGCCTATGTGCTAATCCAGGATATTATCTATCTCCATTCCAAATTTCAGCCAAATCCGTCCAGTGGTTTTTGCGTGAAGGAGTAACAAACATACACACACACACACACACACACACACACACACACACACACACACACACACACACACATACAAACTTTCGCCTTTATAATATTAGTGTGGTAGTGTGATAAGTAAGCACTCAAAATTGAAATCTTTGTACTTAGCTAACATAGGTAAGTAAATGCAAAAATAAACGATGATTTTAGTATAATATAGGTGTTGCGTAAATAACTTAAATCGCTGCTAATTGAGTAATTGCATACAAAAATGTTGGCTTAACCCATGCTTAACCTCAATTTTCTTAAGATTTCTAGCAACGAATTTTTGAATTCATACTTTAATTCTGCTAATGAACTTTATTTGACACCGAGATTTACCGGCTAGCATAAACCAAGTAGGTACTTACTATTTTATATTAAAAAAAATCAAACTCTTTTCCTAATGAGCTTTATTTGATACCGAATAAAGGCCAAAGATATTATCTTGAGCTTATAATATTATGAGCTTTCATACAATTGTAATTTTTTAAATCTGATATTTTTAATAATTGTAGTTTAAAAAGTAAAGTTAATATATTCGTACTTTTGTGTGTGACACAAACGCGTAGCGACATATAGATAACGGTGCGGGGTTTACGCATCTTTTAACACCTACGATCACTTATCACCAGGTGAGATTGCTGGCAAGGGCTAACTTGTATCCGGATTTATTAAAAAAAACGGACATGGTTAAAAAATGGTGGCCTGTTACCAGGGTTGTGTAGAACTCTAAAGATTAACCAAGAATTATATCCGAACCAGTTTTTAACCAAAAATACCTTTTTAAGACCTCGTCCAAACATGTTGCTGACGTAATGTGTAAAACCTGCAACGCTAGCACCTCAATTGAGGTCTGCAACTTCTTTCAGATCATCCCTAGGGAGTTTTAAAGGAAATCCATTCTAAGTTGGATAATTAAGGTCGAAATGAACTCGATTGCATTTGAAAGAAAACTAGCTGAGGTTTTATTACTACCAATCTTCCCCAGTGCAATGTGCTTTTCACGCGGAATTAAAACTTTGCAACTATTCGAGAGAGTTAATTCTATTAACTAACCGACCAATTGGCTACTTAAAGCAAATAGAAGTGTATTAACTATATGTAGACCCAGTGTTACACACCGTGAAAAACCGGCCAAGTGCGAGTCAGACTCGCGCACTGAGGGTTCCGTACTCGGGTATTTTTCCCGACATTTTGCACGATAAATCAAAAACTATTATGCATAAAAATAAATAAAAATCTGTTTTAGAATGTACAGGTAAAACCCTTTCATACGATACCCCATTTGGTATAGTTATCTTACTTTGAAAATTTTAACTCATTATAATATTTTTTACATGTTGTAACCACAAATTCATGGTTTTCGGATTTATTCCTTTACTTGTACTATAAGACCTACCTACCTGCCAAATTTCATGATTCTAGGTCAACGGGAAGTACCTTTTAGGTTTCTTGACAGACACGACAGACAGACAGACAGTCAGACAAACAACAAAGTGATCCTATACGCGTTTTCCTTTTGAGGTACGGAACCCTAAAAAGTGTATTATTGCATGATGTGTAAATGGGCATTTAAGTTACGGATAAGCGTTGCTTTTGTGTCAGTTTAGATTACTACACAAATCACAAAATAATCATCATCATCATGATATTAGGTATACGATACTCGTGACTTGAGGAAGTTGAAGTATCTTTTTTCATAGCGTGCAATAAATAATTAGTTAAATCTTACTTTCTGTCATGTAGGTGCTAAAGCAATTTATGAAGTTTATAAATCAACATTCCTTGAGTGTCCTTGAGTGGAGACCGCGTTTAAGCAAACGTAGTGTGGGACGCCCTCCAGCACGATGGACCGACGATATAAAGCGGCTGGCGGGAAGTGGCTGGATGAGGAAGGCTGAGGACCGGGTGTGGTGGCGCTCTATAGGGAAGGCCTATGTCCAACAGTGGATGTCCACAGGCTGATGATGATGATGATAAATCAACATTAGTAAATTTTCTGATTTATAAGTCATTTTTGAGTTAGTAATTAGTAGACAATAATGGAGTCGACAAGCATTTCTAAAGAATACAGTTATAATGTGACTGTATACCGTCTGAAGGGCATAAACTTCTCTTCACATAAACGGTACCTATTATAATAATATGACCCGCAAGAGGCCCAAGAGGGGCTACAGATGAAAATGCAAGACACATTCCGATTGTACTCGATTTCTCGAGCTGTCATCTGCTTGAGTGCAGTTACTTGCAGTTACTACCCTACTAGCAGTGGCGTAACTATATCATCTAGGGCCCGTGGCAAATTCTTTTCATGGGGCCCTATCAGTAAAAATCGCCACGTTGTACTCAGTTTAATTTTAATAAACTTCGAGAGTTTCAGCATACCTACTCAATTACACGTTGTACCTACATATCCCACTAATGGCCATAGGCAAGGCCGTAGCCAGGACAGCCGTTTCAATTTGACAGCAAGATAGAAAACAACAAGATATAGGAGCGCGAGCGCAATTTATTTTGTTTTAATACAGATAAAAAAGCGAGAGATGAACGAGCTCAGCCATAAAAAATGTTATGTTTTAAAGCACCTCACTCAACTTTTCTAATGAAAAATAAAAAGTTTCTAGGGATATTTATTAATGTTAACCCATGCGGATGAAGTTCCGGGTAAGTACTACAATAACAACTAATACAACAAAAGCGCGAGCGAAGCGAGAGCGAAATTTTTATTAATTGTATTTACAAAAATCTATATTAATACTAGCTGACGCCCGCGACTTCGTCCGCGTGGATTAAGGTTTTTCGAAATCCCGTGGGAACTCTTTGGTTTTCCGGGATAAAAAGTAGCCTATGTGCTAATCCAGGATATTATCTATCTCCATTCCGAATTTCAGCCAAATCCGTCCAGTAGTTTTTGCGTGAAGGAGTAACAAACATACACACACACACACACACACACACACACATACAAACTTTCGCCTTTATAATATTAGTGTGATTAGCGATCTTTTCAGGGCTTAGGTATCTTCTTGGGCAAAAGGTACTATTCAGTGGTAGCTTGCATTGTAATTGGTATAGGTATTTTATCCCAAAAAATCAGAATTTCCACGGGGTTTGAACGAAGGTCCGGTAATCTAATACAATAAAAAAGCGCGAGCGAAGCGAGCGCAAAATTTTTGATAGATTGTAAATTCGAGACCTAGTTATCATGCATTTTGAAAACAATTTCTCTTTGTCTGGGATTTCGGGGCCTCTTGGGCCGGGGCCCTCTTGGGTCGGGGGCCCGTGGCAATTTGCCAGCCCTGCCACCCTATTGTTACGCCACTGCCTACTAGTAACTGTAATTGAATTAGGAACTGTTCCAATGCAAGCGGTTGAAAACGCCCGATCAAGCTGCAAATCGCTAAATTTTTGTTTGGTTTTAGGGTCACTCTCAGGGATAAAATCCGGAAGGAGGAAATTCGCAGAACGACAAAAGCGACCGACATAACTCAAAGGATTAGCAAGCTGAAGTGGCAATGGGCCGGTCATATCTGTCGCAGAACCGACGGCCGATGGGTCAGGCGTATTCTGGAGTGGAGACTGTGTACCGGCAAGTGCAGTGTAGGACGACCTCCAGCTCGCTGCTGGACTGATGACCTGATGAAAGTGGCGGGGATGAGAAAGGGGGAGGTATTTGTTGGCGCGGTCTTGGAAAGGCCTATGTCCAGTAGTGGACGCATACAGGCTGATGGAATGGAAAAAGTCAACTGTCAGTGTATATTGTTCAACGATCAACTCTCGTGTATGGCCACCCATAATCTATATCTTGCCTATAGTTCAATTTACCTGTGTTTCAAAACAACAATACATCGGCAACAATCGGTACGGGCAACTTGTTTGACGTTGTTCATGAATTATCTATGAACTTGGTCGAAAATAGGCCTCATTTAGCTTGCGTGCAGCCATGCGTACACCGTGTTACTAATTCCCTCTGATGAAGTATTTCGTTACACGGCTTGCTCTTGTATAGAGAGTAACTTATCATTCCTGTACACCAAACAACAAAGACAAAGTACAAAGAGCATTTTTGCCCACGTTTCATTAACTAATTATTATTAGTACCTATATAATTAATAACCGGCTGAGTTTGTTGTGGGCTCTTCTCAGACTTGGGCGCGTTTGGAACCCTCGTAGCTTTAGTTTTAAGTAACGTAATTAATTATCACCACTATATCGTACAAGTTTAACAATTTCGACCATCAAAAGGAGTACAATTGTACCTACTTTGAATAAATGATTTTGACTTTGACTTTGACTTTAATTGTTTTTGATTAATTTTTTAACGACCTAATAAGATTTTTTTTCTGTATTTATTAGAATTGCATTTCAAAAACCAGTTTCCCGAAATATCTTCTATTTATCTTATATTATGTGATATTGTACTTTGGCTATCCTAATATTGCACGAAATCCACATTAAAAACATTTCAATTAGAAATTTTGAAAAGTCGTACAGCAAAAGTTGTTAGTTTTGATGATAACAATTACGTGCCGAGAACTTTCTGATATTTTTATTTAACCCTATATACATTATACAAGTTCATCGGTTTTAATTCATTGTACTAATGATTTTATTCAATTTTTCTATGAGACCATAGCCCTAATTTTTGAAATAATTAATCTTAGCTGGTTTCATACATTTAGAGTCATTTTTGTGTGGAACAGTTCTTTTTTTTTACAATTTATTCGATCAATGTTGTTTATAACGATGATGCAGCGACCTTTCAGGTAGATCCAAAACAAAATAATGACCTCTTGATTGCATAGGTATTAAACTATTAACTGTAGTTGAAACTCAACAGCGAATTAGTATGGTTTGACAAACTCTATGGCCCTCGTATTAAACAAGGCGTATTGTAAATATGCTTTTACTAACAAATGTTTAGTAGAATGTTATAAAAACAAACTGTAGACGTGAAGGGTTCGGCCGTAAATAGTTCAGTCCCCGACGACAGGTGTATCGTATTAACCTCATACACTCAATAAATTTTGTTGTGAACTAATGCTGAGTATGCGAAATTTCCAAGGCCACATTTATATTATTGGATCAAAAAGATTTTTTTGCGTCGACGTTGCATAGTTTCGGTTGTACAGGAAAATAAAAGGGTTATTTTCCTAAGCCTTAAGTAATAAGCTGTTAGTAACAGTCCATTACTACCAATAATTAACATACACAGACATAGGTAGGTACTCTTAGCAAGTTGAAGTGGCATTGGGCAGGCCATGCTTGTCGTAGAGGCGATGGTCGTTAGCCGAAAGATTTTTAGAGTGGAGACTGTGTATAATTACCTCTCATCGTCTTATTACAAATTAGAGATACATGAGATGGTATGTCAATGTTCTATTTTTAGAGTAAAAGAAAAAAAACCATTATAGGTTTACTTTGTAGTCTGTCTGTCCGTCTGGCTGTCATGTCTGTCAAGAAAACCTATAGGGTGCTTCCCATTGACAAAGAATCATGAAAGGCAGGTAGATAGATCTTATAGCACAAGTGAAGGAAAAAATCCAGAAATAGAATGAGTTCGTGGTTACATCACAAAAATGAATTAAAATGTGTATACAAAAAATTAATTGACAAAATACATATAAATGTTCGTCATAAATTTATTAAGTATACCTACCCGGTATGATAGTACAGAACCCTTCGTGTACGAGACTAACTCGCACGTGACCAGTTTTCCTTAAGCGAATCGTTGAGTTGCGTTATAAGGGAGGTTTTTTCTGGATCATACATAACGTAATTCGTTTCACATGTCGGTCGGGCCTTGTTGCCCGCGTGCGGTCGGCGTGAAGCTGAATTGATGGTTCACTCCATCGCTAGTGAAATGGTGCTTCAAAACGAATGACCTTTGGCCACGAGAAATTCACGTTTGATTAACTTTTACCTTCTAATATATCAAAGATTTCGACGGCAGGGCAAAAGTGTTAATGTCCGACGAAAGTCGAAAAAAAGAAAATAACAAGTTATTTTTAGGGCACAATATAAGTATTATTTCACGGGCGTAGTTTTGAAGCCGTAAAAATGTAGATCCCTTTTGCAGACTCTTTTCATATTCATAAACCAGAATGACCTGTGTCTATTTCTAGTTTGTCCGCCCGACTTCGCTCGGGTAAAATTAATAGAGTGAGAGCCAGCGCGTGCTAAACCTTCGATATTTTATAAAAGCTGAAAATTTCTCGCCGTATTGTCCCCAGCACAGAGAGGATCAGCAATGCATGACGTAATTTCTTTATTAACGTAAATTACACCCTTATTATCTGTTATCTTCCAAAGCCACCTTGATACAAAATTTATAGTCGCTGATCGTTCCTCCCTGTGCTTTGGACAATAAGAGAAACTTTCAGCTTTTATAAAATAAAAGAGGTCTGGCACGCGCTGGCTCTTAGTCCATGATACGAGTATAATAAACACTATCCTATAGCACTCAGGAATGATGTAGTTATCTATTAGTGAAATAATTTTCAGAATGCTACCATTCGTTTCGGAGATTACCTAAATCTGATCTACATCCAAAATTACAAACTTTCTCTTTATAATATTAGTATGGATGATATAATCATGTTTAAAAATATATAAATAAAGTTGTTGTGTAATTTGCAAAAGTTTTGCCCCGGGTGAGGATCGAACTCACGACCTTAAGATTATGAGACTTACGCGCTGCCTACTGCGCTACCGAGGCTTCTTAACAGTTACAAAAATTTACATACAATATCGAATTTATAGCAGTGGCGTGCAGATTATGAAGGGCATACCAGCACTGACCCTACAGTACTAATTATTAGGCAGTTACCTAACTAATGCCTACCCTGGCTTCAAACCCTGTGTAAAAATATAACACTATAGAATTTTTGCCCTTTAGTGGACAACATAGTTCAACTGCAAATTCTGTTGTGTTTTCTGAGGCATTACATTCAAATGTCAACTGCAGCCCATTTGATGCGGCGGGCGTGAATTTGAATTGATCGTTCACTTATAAATGTAGTTTAGTATAGTAAATAGTGCTTCAAAATGAATTGTATTAGAATCACACTATATTCACTTTTTCATTTAAAAATCTAGTGTGCTTGAATGTTAAAAAGTAGGTATATAAATTGATTGATTGCTGAAGTGGATACAAAACTTGGCCGTGCCTCAAATACCACGTACCTAACCATCAAGCAACGAAAACTTAAGACCATAAAATCTTTAGACTTTAATAAAACGTACCTACCTATTCTAAGACTAATATTTCTACTGCGTTCCATCGGGTACAGTTCTAGGTCTATTGAAAATAACGACTCAATACAAGGAAACTTTGCAGAACTATTGCACGATTCCTTTTATTAGATCCTACTATAGCTATAAAGAGATCGCACTTTCCATTCCATCAGCCTGTATGCGTCCACTGCTAGAAGGAAATTCTTAAAAGGAATAAAGAATCTTTTTTCGTTGTATGTGACTCGACCGGCGGGACTGACATTTAGATACGGTCTGACAATGAGAAAATTTTCACGAATTTACCTTTGCAAAAATTGTTTACCGGACTTTTGGCTATCAGAAAAGAACAATAAAAATTTCATTTCATTCATAACATTCTGAGAGCCAGTATTGAGCCGGCAATGGGTTTGATGATTATAATTAATTATTTTAGCCATATGTCTCAACAAACTTTAAAATCAACAAAGCACTAATTTTATTTACTTGGGAACCTAACACTAAACATTATATAAAAAATGGGAAAACATAGTAAAATGAAATTATTTTTGTAAGGAATAAATAGTAGGAGCACAAAAGTTTTGCCTCCCGTAAAAGGCTGGTTTCATGGTCAATTTGAGAATAAAAGCGAGTGCCGGCAAATTATTATTACTACATCTGTTGTAAATGGACTCGGAATTCAGACCCTAAATACCAAACAAAGGTGCCTTGGAAATGTAGACATGTTATACGTAAAATTATCTGCGCAAGTATAATTTAAAAATGGACTCTTTTCTATGTATTTCAATAAAAATGGTATACACGTAACATTTTGATACAAGTTATAAGGTTTTCTGTATTTTATTTCTTTTTGAGTAAAAACATGTGTAGAAACCTGTCTTAGGCTTTCGAAAGTAAAGATACTTAGTAGTTAGTACATTGGTGATTAATTTTATTCCAGCCCTTATTTATTTTCTAAGAAAATTAATAAAGCAAAGCTTCTCAAATGAGCCTTAACATTAAGTAAGTGCTGTATTAAATTAAAACTTTGCTTTCTGAGAGTTTGCAAATTAATCTAGGCGTGCTCGCCTCGACACGGCATCGCTCTTTATAATTTTTATAAATAAGAAGCTTTTATCTTTCTCAATTCTTTATTATCCTGTTGTCTTAAACATTTTCTACTGTAACTAAAACATTGTTACTTAAAATTCCGTTTCTTCTTTAATAAGTTCCTAATTCGAATACCTAGGAATATTTTAGTACTTAACAATAATTTGCTCTTAATCTACTGGAATGATTGAATGTAAAGGTCTTAAAACAAATATTACATAAAATTATTTGGTGTTTCTCAATATTTTGCGTACAAACTTGCATATTATTCATCGTATGAAATCCTCTCTACGCAAGTTCAACTGACAGTTTTTGTTTAAAAAACTGCAACTGTGTTTTACACAAAATAAAATTGTCTTAAACAAGTGTAAATTAAAAATTTATAACACCCCCGACAAGTGAAGGTTACAGTAACTAGAAAAGACCGAAAAGACGGAAAAGACCTGATAACTTTCAAACGGCTGAACTGATTTTCTTGGACTATTCCGCGCCTACTATCTAAAGTATCTGAGTTTTCCAAAACATCATTTTCAAATAAATAATTATGTATTTAGGCAACGTCCATCTTGACAGCTTGACATTTGTCAAGTGACATAATATTAAGAACCTAACGGTTATCTAACCTTCTTTTCTACAAGAAAACTAGAAAAGAGCTGATAACTCTTAAACGGCTGAACCAATTTTTTGGGATTATAGCTAAGAACACTCTCGATCAAGCCACCTTTCAAACAAAGAAAAGTAAATTAAAATCGGTTCATTCGCTTAGGCGCTACGATGCCACAGACAGATACACAGATACACAGATACACACGTCAAACTTATAACACCCCTCTTTTTGGGTCGGGGGTTAAAAATAAAGTTCTTTAGTTTGTTTGTATCTAATTAACGTTTAGATTCGCCCTATGGCCAAAATGAATTTAATCGATCTATCTATATCTATCGATAAGGTTACTTAGTAAAGTAGATCAACTGCTACTACCTACAATCGTCATGACCAGATTTCATTGCCATAATATAAATATTCGGGCAAATAAAGTTATTTATTTATACAGCTGTGTAGGAATATTCAACTAAAGTTCATATTTTTCAAAATAAAGTCTTCATGTACTAACATATAAAAGTCTAAATGAGGTCAGTGCTCATACAGAATGTATGCTCTATTTAAATTAACCTACAGCCATTAATGTTTTAATGCTTTGAAAGCGGGATAATATGATAATCATAAATCCAAAGAGTATAAAATTATAAACCACATTATCATAGATTAAAATGAACTATCTTTTCTAGTTGCAACTTGAAGCCAATTTACAGATACGATATAAAGTTGGTACTCTTTTGAAAGAAAGTACAAATTCTATTCGTATTGGTTTTTTTTTCTTTTATAGAAATGCATCCCACATGCAAAAGTTTGAACGGAGATATACCTAGTTTTTTCTCATTCTTGATACTTTCTTCTTTCCTTTGCATTTCCGGAAGCGATACAATTTTACTCTATATGAAATGTAATGTACATTACACTGAATTGAAAGGAATAGTAAATAATATCAGTTTTTTTAGTAAGTATATCTATAGGTACATGTATTTGAATGTGTGTGGTGTATGTGTGAGTTAGTGAATAAGTGTGTGTGTGTGGAGTAAGCTTGAAATATGTGAATATCAAACAAAATAGTCCATTTTAATCTATGATATAAACCTATTAGTACTTATTTTTATATAATGCGTAACAAAAGCGATACAACTCTATCATAATTTAATAATAACAGATACTTTTTCAAAATTTCTTTGCAAGCAATGGCGACAGTTAAGAATTTTCAAAAACAGCTCAGGAATCGTACTTCCAGCTCCAGCGTCCAGAGTACTTGTATTATTGTAATTCAGTGATGCCAAATAGATATACATCAAACTTGAGAACTCTCATAGATACGAGTAGATGTTATTCGTAGCATAAGACTATCTACGAGTACTTACTCCTTTCAAAGAAAAATATAATATCATTTTAATGTTAGAAGTTGGAACAAGAATAGAGTTTTGTCGGACATTCTTGATATACTTTTTCATTTCCGGAACATTCCAATCTAAGTTTTCTTTAAAGGAAATACTAAAACGACATGCCTTACTTAAAGTTGGAGTTTAAATAGTTGAAGGGCGGAAATATGGCGCGAACACAAGGACTACGAAAAAGAATTGTGAAGCAGACTGCAGATCTAGCGTGAATTGGCGCACTGTCATTGGACGGCAATATTACTGTTCTATGATAGTGCGCGGGATTGCCAGTCAAGGTGAGAGATTGTTCATGCTAGATCTACTGGTGTTCATATCTATATTTTTTTTGTACGAGATAGGCTTGAAATTGATGACAATAATACGTGGTGGAAAGCATTGATGATGTTGGATTGTATATACCTAGAGGCTAGAAGATGCCTACAAACTCTTACCTTGAAGGTTTTAACTTTAGATATAGGTATTAGGTTCGTAGCAGTCGTGCTAGGTAGGCATTTTGACCGAAAACATTTTGTACAAGTTGATTTGAAGGATGCCAACTATCATGGCTTCTTACTGTTCTGTGATAAAATGGTGAAAGACTAACATAGATTTTAGAAAACCTTTTAAATTTACTTTATCGTTACCTGATATCGTTTTCAAATATTGAATTTTGTAGGTATAACTTTTCCCATTGAAAGTGGTACAGTCCTATCGGCAAACCAAAAATATACAATTTTTAAAAAGTGACCAATTCATGCCAGAATATTTCAGCACCCATTTAAAACAACACAATTTTCCTTTTACGTTTTATATAAAACTGTGCATATGAATGCAAAATAGTCGGGTTAGCCTATTTACATAACATTCAAGCGAAGTTCAAATTTGCATATGCCATGTAAAAGAGGCTGAGTAAATTTCGACAAGGATTATTTGCTCCAATGAGATTACTTTTACGTATATTTTCATCTTCCTTATGCAAAATTTGTTTTTAGTAGATTTTTCTGTAAGTCCTTATTTAAATCGCTAAAACAAAATTTTACAGAGATATATGTAAGTAGCTTACTAAGTCAGGGCTGGTATTAGTCAAGTACCAGAATAGACAAAGGCCAGATTAGAAAGTTATCATCATCATTATCAGCCGATTGAGTCCACACTGGACATAGGGATTTCAATAGGCCACGGTCTTGCGCCGCCTGAATCCAGCGGCTCCGTGCGACTCGTTTGAGATGTCATCACCTAGTGGGAGGTCTTTTTTGGAGAGAATTCAATTTAAATGTATAAAACCTTTTATGGTCTTCGTCTGCGATGGCGTTTGCTGGCGCGCGTGCTGTGCTTGTTTGGAGTGTTTTTTTTTTGTTAGGAGTGGCTGGTTTTTGTGTTAGTTGGTGTTTTTTGGTGGTGGAACTGACTGGGAAGCGCTCTGAAGGGGCGCCGCGCGTATGTCGGCGGGCGCCGGCGCAGACGGAGTCCATACTTGTATAAATTCAATAACTTGAAAATATCACAAACTTGACATTGGCTAATCATAGTAAAGCCAGATTTAAAGAAAAAAAAAAACCTTTTATTAAATTAATAATAATGGTGGTGTATGCAAATAGCGATTTCTCACGAGATTTTCTTTATTATTTTTGAAGTACCTAAACGTCATTAGACAAAGTAAATTACTCCTAGGAGTTGTTGGAGGGCATGAAAGGTTAAAAATTGAAAAAAAAAAACAACAAAACTATAATCATAAATAAATACCCATAGATTCCTTTTATCTTCCCCGTTCAGGCCAGCTGAGTAGTTTGTTAATCATTTACAAAGGATCAAAGAAAATCTTTCTTGCCAGGTATTCAAGTAATGTCTATATAGAATAAAATATGACTCGCCCATTCAAATGTCTTTCATAATATTAACTATACACAGACTGTCCATAATGTGCTTTTATCTTAAAAGTATCTACCAAATTATTTATAACTATTAGGATACTATATTTTATTATAGAAAGGACTAATGCTATTATGATGAAAGCTATTATGATAAAAGCTAATATATCATTTGTGCGTATTGATGGTTAACCGAAAACAAACCTTTTATTCGGTCTTTTATGGAATACTTTATTTACGACAAAGCGGCTTAGTAGAGTTTTATAGCAAAGGGATACAAATGGAAATTGTAATTTGGATAAGAAATTACGTGTCTTAAAAAAGGATATAACGTGGGTTAAAGATTTGTTAAAAAGCTGAACATAATATCAAAATGATTACTTATTTGTCGAGAAATACACACCAACGAGATAATGAAACACCTGTTCGTCTAGTATTTAAAATAGGATAAAAAAAATTAAAAGATGATTTTAAGTAAAGCTAGGCTAACAAAAAATATAAAAGATTAAGAAATTTATAGTTTTAATTTTTTAATTTTATAGAACCACCAACAGAATTATACGAAGAAAATACAATATTTAAGTCTTAGGGGGGTCAGCATATAATTCTATTTACAGGCGGCTTCAGCAGGCAAGACGGATAAGTTATGCGACAGAACTTAGAATTATACTTAGGTATGTAAGAGGAGGTACAAAAAAAAAAACAAAAAAAAAGATTAAGGGTAAGAAAACACACAACACATACAAATATTTTCTTTAAAAAGATACACAGCACGTAAATATATAGGTAATTATTAAAAACTGTACTAAGAAAGTATGTAAGTGTATAAGGAAAAAAGACAAAGTAAAATATCTAAAATGTAAGTGCAAAGTTATGTAACTGCCATCGCAGACTGTGGATTTTCCACGTTGTATTTCTTGCTTGTTGTGTTATTTCACCACTCCAACATGTTACTTAATTATTTCGTTTGGTGATCAATCTTGTCAATAAGTTCTCCCAGTCTTGTGATTATGTTATTACACGCTCTAGTGACTGATCCAAATATTGGTGCTGACATGAAACGCAGCCTATGTAAGCAATCATTATTATTTTTAACCCCCGAACCAAAAAGAGGGGTGTTATAAGATTGACGTGTGTATCTTTGTATATGTGTATCTGTCTGTGGCATCGTAGCTCCTAAACTAATGAACCGATTTTAATTTAGTTTTTTTGCTTGAAAGGTGGCTTGATCGAGAGTGTCTTAGCTATAATCCAAGAAAATTGGTTCAGCCGTTTGAAAGTTATCAGCTCTTTTCTAGTTACTGTAACCTTCACTTGTCGGGAGTGTTATAAATTTTTAATTTACACACATATCTTCGCATTAAAGTTGCTTATCTCACTCTTTTTTCCTGAACACAAATTCCAATAATAGTAATTAGATTAGGCTAGCTTTAGGTTTCATTGTATCATTTTTAATAAAATGAAAAGAAACAATACTTTTTTTTTTGTTTAACGTATCTCATCATGCTAATTAATTAGGTTAGGTGATTCCGGCAACTTCATCCTTCTGCCTTTGTCACTATCTATATCTTTAATTATAACCGTGCAAAAAACCACCTCAATAATAATTCTGCTCCGTTGCAAAACCAAACTAACAAACCAACTAGGTGACACACACAATTTCACATTAATATAATATTAAAAAAGTAAGTTTACATTGAAATATTGTTAGAATTGATGTTAAAACTTCACTTAATTATATTATAGCTACACCAAAGTTCTTAACGCATTTTAAAGGCTTTATTAGAGAGCTATTAATATTGAAGCTAAGCTAAAGTTCATGTCTTCTAAAAACTGTGACGTCAATGTATTTTTAAAAATTGGAATACAAGGATGAATGTATTAGCTGAGCGCAGCGAGCGTAGGTCCTGCTCTGCGGAACACGTAGACACTCCTACGGCGTAGGAGCACCATGCATGCCCCATGACTCCATACAGTTGCCTGCGATTTAATACCATATTGCTATTGTCACGCCTTACTGCCGTGGGGCTTTGGATCTACCCAGACCTTAACTGTCGGATCTGGTTTTATCATATATCAGAACTCTAAACTATAAATAAACATACCTATAAACAGGTAAGTCCTGACACACTAACTAACTCGTCAACATCCAGCCCCAACATCTTGTAAATAGAAAGCTGAAAACTTGCACAAAGGTTCCCTTTATAATGTAGACAAGGAATCAGACCGGGTTTTTAAGAAATTTCCACGGGATTGGGAATAATGAGTAATTATTATATTGTCACCGAGTGAAACCGCGGCCCGACCGCTAGTAATTATAATATTAGTTTACCGATCATAATTAACAATTATACATGCAAAGGATATAGAACAAAGGAAGCATTAATTATCACATTGAATCAGCTTGTCAGCGATAAATCATCGCGGTCCCTAATTGCGATATCATTGATACGCCATAATTTCAATTTAATTACCTACTGCTTTAATATAAGTTCAATAATTTCACAATATTTCTCTAATTAACATTTTAATGAACTGGCTGGTGGCCAAATATGAAACAATATTTTTTGTGGCATAGGTACAATAGGTACCTGCTGAGAAATTCCGTTTAAGCCAGGCAGTCAGAAACAAATCGGATGTTACATATTGTAGCCGACTTAAGCGGACAAAACGATAAAGATTACCACAGCGTTTATTCGCTAGAAATATTTCAGTTTTAAGGCTACTTCGCTACCTTCTCATTGTAATCGGTTAAAGAAAATTATTATCTATGTTCAATACCCACTTACCTATTTATTTTAGTTATTAAAACCCAGTTTGAGGTTTGGTATTATCATAAAGTATACAAATTAAATTTTTATACAGTCACAAGAGATGCACACTTTAAATAATATCTTTAGAAGAAAAGAAAATTAAAAATAACGAATATCGTTGAACGAGGCGATGCTATAGTCTAAACATAAACAATAGCTCCTCATTTACCCACAAGGCACGGTAATGGTATGTACAGTATTCCAACTTCATACAAACGGACGAAACCCGAGCTATACCTACGCACCTCGATGTCGGCAGGCGCTCGACACGCAGACAGTCGCGACTGTGCCGCAGTGACGAACGGGCGGTGTTTTGTTTTTCTAACAATAACCGCGCGATTTTTTCGTTGTATGTGAAACCCGATCAAAGAAGCCACAATTTCAGCTCAGAATGTCGGTATTTAAGGTACCGGGACTACAATAAGATTAACTCGCAAACTTTTTTGATTGTACCCAGCGATGATTTTGTGGAATATATATAAAAAATGGAGAAAATGTTCCGAACTTCATTTAAAACCAAATATATAAATTGTAAAGTAGCCACAGGTGTCTATAACCAAGTAAAAGATATTTATTCCTCTTTCTCTATCTTGCCCATGTTCCCCAAAACAATTTTTGATTAAAAGCTTTATAGGGATGGGTATTTTTAAACTTTAAAATTTAATAATTCGTAACGTTCGTTTAATTTCCTACGTCTCAGTCGAGGCGCAAATATAAACATGGTTTTTTAATTAAATCTACCAATCAAAAAACAACACGCATTTTTATTGAACATTTCCTATGCAATTCACAAAGTATTTTATTTGTTTAT
This sequence comes from Maniola jurtina, assembly GCF_905333055.1. NCBI lineage: Eukaryota > Metazoa > Arthropoda > Insecta > Lepidoptera > Nymphalidae > Maniola > Maniola jurtina. Next base: position 7,299,328 of record NC_060046.1, on the reverse strand, counting down.
TATTGAACATTTCCTATGCAATTCACAAAGTATTTTATTTGTTTATATAAAAAAGTATATTTACAATCACAAAACTAGATGGAAACACAAAGTAGGCAAATGTAATTATACTACTGGAGGCGGGCAGCCCTACCGCATGTTTACGTACCGCGCAACTGTAGGTATTTATTTCAAAGAAACGGCCGAGTTAGAATACTGTATAGATAATATTACCGTGCACAAGGACCATAAAGACTAGGCATTTTCGTAAACCTCCGAGGCGTTGAGTTCGTCTACCGAAATTCGACAAACAAATGCTTGAGTTTATTTCAAAATTCCATGAAAATAATATTCTGTTGTAACGTTGCAGCCTGAGCACAATCATAGCGACTTATCTCTGTCGCGGCTTTTGCATCACTTAGTTGATGAAAAACCGGCCAAGTGCGAGTCGGAATCGCACACCGAGGGTTCCGTACTCGAGTATTTTTTTCGATATTTTGCACGATAAATCAAAAACTATGTATAAAAATGAATAAAAATCTGTTTAAGAATGTACAGGTAAAGCCCTTTCATTTCCTTCTATGGAACTACCACTTGGTATAGTTATCTTACTTTGAAAACCCCTTTTTTTAATGATGTAACCACAAATCCATGGTTTTCAGATTTATTTCTTTACTTGTGCAATAAGACCTACCTAACTGCCAAATTTCATGATTCTAGGTCAACGGGAAGTACCCTATAGGTTTTCTTGACAGACACGACGGACGGACAAAGAGACAGACAACAAAGTGATCCTATAAGAGTTCCGTTTTTCCTTTTGAGGTACGAAACCCTAAAAAGTCACAACAAAGCACAGTCGCACTGATAATGGTACCTGGGCAGCTGGGAGATTATTTGATGACTCCATCGAAATACATCGAAACACCTCTCAACACTTTTTAGTCTTTCGTTAATTTTGTATAGTGTTTCGATTTTTTGATGTCATTTTGTGTATATTTCGATAGATGACTTTTGTCAAAGGCACTCACTCGCACTTTAGTGAAAGCAAACCATCCAGGTTTTTTAGTACCTAATACTTAATATAAAAGGTCTGATTTTTTTAATTCTTTTTTGATCCACAAACTCAGAACATTTTACTGTAATATTTCCAAAGGTGAATCAACTTAAAGTTGTACGCAATAATTATTTATCTTCTACATTTTACACTTGCTGATTAGATACTCTATAATGTACTCTACATAATATATAGTACTTATACTTCAATGCTGCTTGAATCAAAACCTGTATAAACTTCATGTTGATCGTATTATACAAAGCAATTGATAACTTTAACAATAATCTTCTAGAAGCTTAAGATTATATTATCTGCAGAAAATTTTCCAATAATTTGAAATATTGAGATATTTCGAGCAAATAGGATAAATTTTAACATCCAATAAACATTTTTTTGCCTTTAGGAGCAAAAAATTACTCGAATGAATTTCGCTAGGAAGGCCTTGGCGCGTCTTTTATTAAAATAACTGCAAAGTAGGCAGTTGCCTGAGGCTGGTTAACATTATTATATATGTTATCTTTGTTAAAATGTGATGGCAAGTTTCTTCAAACTTAGCGTGCACTAAGTGTAAATATATTTTAGTTACTGTGAAGTAGAGCTACGTAGTTCTACTAGTATAAAACTTAATTTCGTTTAACTCTTTTTAACCCCCGACCCAAAAAGAGGGGTGTTATAAGTTTGACGTGCGTGTCTGTGTATTTGTGTATCTGTCTGTGGCACCGTAGCTCCTAAACTAATGAACCGATTTTAATTTAGTTTTTTTTTGTTTGAAAGGTGGCTTGATCGAGATTGTTCTTAGCTATAATCCAAGAAAATCGGTTCAGCCATTTGAAAGTTATCAGCTCTTTTCTAGTTACTGTAGCCTTCACTTGTTTGGGGTGTTATAAATTTTTAATTTACGCTTGTTTGCGAGAGCTAAGTTAAGCTGTGCTATGAAAATAAAGCAATCCTATTGATGTTTTGACCACAACCGTAGCTTAGCAACGTATCAATCTCTGGTGGAAATGCACCCCTAACTTTCGTGGAAATAGATATATTTCGTAGCTTTAACCTAGCTTACCACTTAGCTACATCGCACATCTCTGATGGAAAAGCGGCTTTATTCCTTCAAATGTATTATAGTGGAGGTCTACAATCGAATGGCACTTAGCTCGAGCAATTGAGTCGACTTCTCCGATTGGATAAATATACAATGCAATTTCAATTTGCAGGAACGTGGAAACGGCTATAGTCCGATTTAATCGAGTTAAATACTATTTAAGAGCTGAAACGTTTCTTATTAAATTACGAACAATTTAATTTCTTGTTAATTGTGTACAGTTTTAATGCAAATTTATCTTAAATTCATAATTATTCTTAGCATTTCAATGTTTTAAAGTTTAATAGAGCAAGACAAAAAATGATACGTTCCTACGAAATAATTTCTTATTTTACTCCGTCATAATAAAAACTGAATTATTTTATTTAAAATCATCATGAATCAAGGCAATGCAATACTTTAATTTTTTAGCACATCTTTTTTATAAAACATGATGTTGCCTAGGCAATGAGCCACAGTAAGGGTATCGATCTATACGCATTTGGATCAAGTACTCTATATTCAACTTCAACTAAACTTTTTGCATTCTGCCCATTTTGACTATAACCCTTTCCACGCCATTGTTCGTCGGTAACAAATTCTCTTGTATAAGGCACATCAATCACTGTCGACTGTTGTGTGATATATGTATAGGCGGAGCAAGAGAAATGGCCTCAAAGGCGTTACTTCGAATAGTTCTAACAATTCGTGAAACTCATAGATACATAGATGTTTATATTATTATTACAGCTAATAAGTTTCTTCATTATAGAGTCACGGATGTTTGCCCTAATACACATAATATTATGTATATCGATTAGGTCCCAGATTGGATCTGATTACAATCTCATCTTATTGGGCGAAGCCAAAACTTCCTGAACAGTGTTACATATCCGTAACTTCCGTATCATATTATACATGCTGGTTTTGAATTCTGTCTGTCTGCTTCGTTTTCATTGCCTATACGTTTAATCGGTTTATACGGGTACAGCGAGATAGCTTAGATCCCGAGGACGAATATAAGGCTAAGTTTTGTCTCGGAAAATCATAGTTTCCACATGATTTTAAAAGATCCCAATCCACGTGGTTTAAGTACAGAAATAGTTTGCATCTTGGAGACAGACATAATTTACTTTTAATCTCGGAAAATTAAAGAGTTCCCACTGACTTAAAAACCTATATCCGACGGATGAAGTCGCGCGCTTCATCTAGTATCATAATAATATACTTTAAATTAACTGATCCAGGCCGGCTTTGCCCGAATGGAATTTCGGAAAATCCTTTCTCGGGTGTTCCACTTTATAAGGGTAAAATCTCAAGATTCTGAACACAGCAGCTTAACAGGGCTCTCTCCGTCACTCGTTTCATACAATCGTAGTTCCAATTTCATTTGAATATTAAGCAACCAAAGTCCATGAAATTTTGCTGACATATTCTAGAAACTAATATCTGTGTCTGCGGTGATTTAGATTTTTCTAAAAATATGTAGTTTTAAAATTACAGGGGCTCAAAGATTTGTATGTAAATTTTTAAGACCGCGTAACTTTGAAACCGAATATTTTAACAAAAATCTGGAAAACCACAGACATAGATATTAGTTTCTAGAATATGTCTGCAAAATTTCATGGACTTTGGTTGCTTAGTACTCAAATGAAATTGGAACTACGATTGTATGAAACGAGTGACGGAGACAGCCCTCTTAAGCTGTACAGTACGCCATGAAAAGTTACTATCATATTAGGTACATGACGTACATTTTTGCAATTCGTGTTCGGTAATGTATAAGACAGACGACAAAAACGCATGGGAGTAGAAGAGATAGTGCTCAATAAATGTTAACCATAGCTGTTTTAAGGCTTCACTTTATACGTATGTAACCTATATACCTTTTTACATTGCATATTTATTTTATTATCATTGACTGTGTACGTTATTGACGTCAGTTTATCCTTTTGTATGCACCAAGCAAAGTGATGCAATTTATAATCTGTAATTTATTTAGTAGTTCAAACTAACGATAAGTTTCACAATTCCAAAAAAAAAAGCAAAATTGCTTGGAAAGTGTTTTTCACTCATATACATTTTTTAAAAGGTAAGTACAGAAGCAAACCTCAATTTATACCCCTACGCCACGTTTAACTTTTTGATAATAATTTGTGGTTGACAATTTGACTTGTAAATTTTAATTCGAAAGCTGCCAGTACTCTCAAACAAATTAAAGGCTTCCCGCTTCATAAGATCTTTCATCAGACTTACATTGAGTTACAAAACTCTTCTCTGTTCGTTCACAACCGTGGATTAATTCAATTGGATATGTAAACGAGGTAGCGATTAGCAAGAACATAAATGCGTGTGATTAAATTAGCACGTGCGTTCCGAATTGCGGTGACTTTATTTGACACGAAGAAGATCATTATATTATGTAATCTTGGGCGAATTTCTGAATTTAATATATCGCGGATTCATATTTGCAAATAAGAATATTGAAAGCTGAATTATCGTGAGTTGTATATTCATATTTCTAAATAATACAACAGCACAGTAGACGAAGTCACTTAAAGTTTCCTGTGCGAACTGAAGTTTTGCATAGAACTGCATCGCGCCAACTAGCTCATATCCGGTTTTGTCAGATACACGTCGACAAAACCAGACATGAGGGTAATCTTGTTATATTATCTACTAGCGGATACCTAGCGTGTGCTACTACGCTAAAAGGAATAATATCTTCGCATTATTGCCTTTCTAATGAAACGGGTTTTGGGTTAGATGGTTTCAAAGTCTATAACGTACATAGGTAGAAACATTTTTATGTGTACCTACTATCAAAACGGTTAGTAAATATATTGGAGATCAACCAATAAGGGGAATTAAATTAATTAAACTTAATTAATATTTGACATGTCAGATTTTAGATTTTATACGGATCGATCGCTGATTTTAAGGTTTAAAAATTTTAGTAGGTAAAATTACAAGACCTTAAAGTGGTTTTGCAGGGGACATTTAAAAAAAAGTCTTAACTCGCAAACTGGCTTGTCGATGTCCAGTCCAAACTTTTGGACCTAGAAATCTGAAATTTTGTAAAGAAGTACTATTTATAACGTAGATAAAAAGAAAAAGTATTATTTTTCCGAAGTTCTGATAGGGCATACAAAGGATTTTTATTTTCACCAAGTGAAGCCACGAGTGGCTGTTAGAAGATTTGTGCACAACAAAATAAGCAACATTGTTGTTAGAAATAAACTGGCGCACTCTACATTGTACAATCAACATCTCTGTGTGAACTTGCATGTTTCTTAAACCTTCCTGACACGGTCCAAAGTTTAAGTTTTATCACAAAATTTCTAAAGTTCTGTTCCAACTAACTTCTACTTTCAGTAAGTAACATAATTGAAACGCGCCTTTATCACTTTAGACATCATGCAGCGCTACAAAACTATTTAGGAAGTTACTACAAGTGTTCCCTTGTGTCTAGATGTTTTGAGTTAAACTATTTTGTTTGGTTATTTCATATGAATAACAAGTGGGACAAAGTTAAAGTTGAAAATGTAAGTTTTGTGGGACAAGAAAGTTCGGACGTTAACTTTCAATATTTTTTTTCCTATCATGAATTTTTATGTACATTTCAGTATGAGCCATCTATAAATAAACGAGTAAGAAAAGTTTTCAGGTTCCACTATCAGTTAAATAAATTTAAAAATTTCGATGACCTCTCTGGCACAGTGATGAACGTTTTGATCTTATGAATGGGAGGTACCGGTTCCGATTCCCGGCAAGGACAATTTCGGATTGGCAAGGACAATTTCGGATTTTTTATCTTTTAAAATATTTCTAGTCTGGTTTGGTGGAAGACTTCAGCCTTGGTTAGTTTCTACGTGATTGATAAATAAACAAACAAAGACACTTTTGCATCCATAATATTATTTACAGTAAAGTAGGGACAATGCTTACACTCAAAGTTTCGTTTCAAACTTAGGCAGGTATAGCTCATTAGCTCTTAATAATCAAACTATTGTTTATATTTACATATGGCATAAGCCATTGTTTGTCTTTTAGTAAGGACTTACAAACATAATTCAAAAGATAGGATTTCGTTTTGAATTTTCACGTGTTGTTTATTTTTGTCTACATTTTAGGTAAAGTATGTATGTTACTGTGACCGATAAAATTTACTCACAGAACCTAAAAGCTTAGCTCGAGTTCCCTGTAATTAAAGTTAGCGACGTTGCTCGACTCAGCTAATTTTCTCTACAATTTTGATCAACGAAGCTTGGAAATAAATTAAATTTAAAATGTGCAACATAAGCATACTGTGCATTTAATTTAACACGAGTACCTACGTATTACCTACCTAATTTATTAAAACTGTGTATCTGTTTGTTTATTGATTTGTTACTCCATACGGTCAATGAACCAATGTAGCAGAAAATCCCTAGCGGAAATCCGCGTGCGGAAGTTAACCATCCAACCGATGTGTGTACCAGTTTCATTAGAAAGGCAATAATGCGAAGATAGGTTTAGAATACTAAAACAATGCATTAGGCACAGTTTTAAGCGTAGTAGCACACGCCGGATATCCGCTAGTTCAATATAGAAACATACTAGCCGATGCCCGCGACTTCGCCCGCGTGGATTTAGGTTTTTTAAAATCCCGTGGGAACTCTTTGATTTTCCGGGATAAAAAGTAGCCTATGTGCTAATCCAGGATATTATCTATCTCCATTCCAAATTTCAGCCAAATCCGTCCAGTGGTTTTTGCGTGAAGGAGTAACAAACATACACACACACACACACACACACACACATACAAACTTTCGCCTTTATAATATTAGTGTGATTAGTATAGATAGTTTCATGTCAAGTTTATTTAAAAGACGACCCTAGATTTATGGTCTATTTCTTACTGAAGCCGAGCCAAGAGGCTGATAATAATGAGTCGCCGAGGCTTTCCGAGCTTCTCTTGTTTTTATAATAACCGCGTTTAAACATCATTATCGCCTTAATGAATTCGGGCCTCCAGCTTGCGTTTTATCTTTGATGTTACAGCGCTTTTAAGGTAGTAAAGCCTAATTTAAAGGGGTCAGGTTTTGTACGTCATACATTTTGAAGTGATATTATTATTAAGAGGGCTCTCTCCGTCACTCGTTTCATACAATCGTAGTTCCAATTTCATTTGAATATTAAGCAACCAAAGTCTATGAAATTTTGCAGACATATTCTAGAAACTAATATCTATGTCTGTGATTTTCCAGATTTCTGTTAAAATATTCGGTTTCAAAGTTACGCGGTCTTAAAAATTTTCATACAAATCTTTGAAGCCCTATAATTTTAAAACTACATATTTTTAGAAAAATCTAAAACACCACAGACACAGATATTAGTTTCAAGAATATGTCTGCAAAATTTCATGGACTTTGGTTGCTTAATATTCAAATGAAATTGGAACTACGATTGTATGAAACTAGTGACGGAGAGAGCCCTGTTAAAGGAGAGAGTAACTGACTGACAACGTATAGCAACGTAACATACGTAAGCATACCTAGCAGAGCATTATGAAAAACGCCGACACGAGTCAGTCACTTAATGATTATGGGATAATAATATAGGCGACTAATGAAAACTACTTTCAGAATCATATAGACATACCAACGTACATCTTGAACGTTTTCCTGAGTTTAGAAACTTAGCTTAGTTAGAGACTTAGCTTTATGTTTTTACTACAATGTAGACCCCCAATAAGAAAAGATTATAAGTTCCGTCTGAACGAACCATGGCTGGATGCAATAAAAGTACAGGTTGCAATTTTTACAGATTTTAGTCAGTTCGATTCCCGGGTGTGGCAAGCGAATTTTCGAAAATCTTTGAATGCGGATTTCTTTCTATTCAAAAATAAAGGATTGTTTTCTTTGAGTAAAATTTTCTATCTACAGTCTTAAGAGTACTTTCCCTTCAGGTGGCATTACAAAATTCCACCCTGTATATTTAGTAACTTGAGATACACAGCTAACAGTGCTACCTTGGGATAAGACAGCTAGAAATTTAATAAATAAAATAGGTCAACGAAAAATGCTATTTCGAAAATCTTACAACATTTTCTGAGGGAAATAGAAGAATAAAATTTAAGTTAAAAGTTAAGGGTACTTGACATCCAAGTTAGACTAGATAAAGTTATCTAATTCCCAAATGATCTAAGTAAAGCTCATAGCTACGGTCATTTTATTGTAACGTCTAAGAAAGGTCTTATCTTCTCTCATTATTTTGTTTCTACTTACTAAGGAAAATCTTCATTTTTCTTACCGCAATCTGATGGTACAATGTGATGATTAGAAAAGTAGTATTATATTCTGACAGGCTAAAGCTACTGATAATAATGCTCATGCACATAATGATGCATTTTTTCTAGGTTTTGAAGTTTTAATTTTACTATCTGCACTACCTAATGTCAAAAGTGTGCAGTAAATTCTCCTCAATTGCGTACGTCGATGTGCGTCTACGCTCGTTTTTCGTTTTGTTTTACATGAATTTGATCATTACGTAATTAAGTTAAAGATTAGTATGCTTTGTAATATTTTAGGAAAGCCGCGTCGCTGCAGTTTGACTCGGCAACAATGTGCCTTGAACATAAGTTATTAGATACTAGAATTTCTTAATCAAATAAAACATACTGGTAGATGTAATATATCCAATAAAAGCAATTCACTAACACAAACTAGCTAGATAATAATATTATAGTCTCAGTGAAATAGTAAATTTTGTTAAATCCTTAAGAGCCTGAGACATTAATGAATAGCTACAGCTTGTTAGCTTAGGAAATTAGTGTACCTAAGTAGGCCTCATTAGACGGATGGACGAAAAGGCAGAGTGACGGCAGAGTTTTAGTTACTAAGTATTTTTAAGTAATCCACTCAATAAAACTTCATTGACTGACTGTTATTTATATAAAAAACTAGCCGATTCCCGCGACTTCGCCCGCGTGGATTTAGGTTTTTTGAAATCCCGTGGGAACTCTTTGATTTTCCGGGATTAAAAGTATCCTATGTACTAATCCAGGATATTATCTATCTCCATTCCAAATTTCAGCCAAATCCGTCCAGTAGTTTTTGCGTGAAGGAGTAACAAACATACACACACACACACATACAAACTTTCGCCTTTATAATATTAGTGTGATTCAAAGGGACTTTCTGGGATATTTAGGTACCTACCATGATTTACTCATTCTTGATCCTTCACACATTGAACTACATAGTACATAGAGATGGGCTATTTCAACCAAAAATGGTACTTCATGAAGCTGTCAAAATTAGTATGACACTGAAGATCAAGTAGTCAGTAAAAACGAGTCGCAGCCCGTAAAAAGTCTAGACCCGTCTAGTAGTATCACTATCACTCTGTCAGGTCGTTGCCTTTGACGATCACTTTGTCCTCTGAGTTTAATTTACTATAGCTAACACCCTTTGATATATTTTAATGACCCATAATGACGTTATTATTTTAGGTTATTAATTATCGTTGTGGAGGTCCTAAGGTATTAGAAGTTTACCTATGTAAATGCTAGGTCTAAGCACTTAATTACACTGTACAGTGCCTAAACTAGAAATTGAATTTATTATTATTATTAAAGGTGTTAGATCAAGCAAATAACTTCAAATATATCCATCCATACTAATATTATAAATGCAAAAGTGTGTGTCTGTCTGTCTGACTATCCGTGTGTCTGCTAGCTTTTTACGGCCCAACAGTTTAATCGATTTAATGAAATTTGGTACAGAGATAGCTTACATCCCGAGAAGGACATAGGCTACTTTTTATCCCGGAAAATCAAAGAGTACCCATGGGATACTTAAAGGCCCATCCATTTAAATAATTTAGATGAAATTAGATACGGAGATAGCTTTCATACCGGAAATTTACATGGGCAAGTTTTCATCCCCGAAAATCAAATAGTTCCGGGATTTTAAAAACCTAAACCCACGCAGACGATGTTGTGGGCATCATCTATACTTAATAAATTGTTGTTTTCAATCTTCTGAATTAGGTATTTGCTCGTGACTTTACGAGACTAATATTCCAGGATAAAATTAACCTAGGTCACTTATTACAAAGTGCCAGTGGGCGACAGCCAGAAGGCTGTTTGAAGAAACGAAGATACAATTTTTACTGTTAATCTATGTTTTTTAATTTTTTGATAATATTTCATTCTTTTATTAATTTTATTTGTTTGCTAAGTCATAACCTGAGGAATTTAAATAGAAGTACCAAATAACTGGTAGTTTTTGATCGTTTTATTATACCTACGCTTATAAGAGTAGGTACTATTGTTAGAAATTATTGATTTATGCGAAGAGAATGTCTCTCGGCTTCCATATCGAATGACTTTCGCAATCTAGATGCCATTCATATTATTCATCGGATCTATTATCTTCGAGTAAGATCTTGAATATTATTATGTTTACTAACGATCTAATGAATAATGATTTTGTGATAGTATTTACTCAAAAAACACTCTGCTTTTACAATACCTACATACCTACTATAATGCCATTCATAGTAAATAAATATATCTGACAATTTACCAGAGCCTATAACCATATTACTTTTCAGACATAATTATCATCATGATCAACCCATCGCCGGGCCACTACTGAACACGGATCTCCTCTCAGAATGAGAAGGGTTTTGGCCATAATCTGCCATGATCGCCTAGTGCAGATTGGCATACTTACACACCTTTGAGAACATTATGGAGAACTCTTAAATACGCAGGTCTCCTCACGATATTTTCCTTCGCATAACTTCGAAAAGTTGGTTTTTTATATGCAGCTATAGAAGTTATGTTTACTAAAACGAATATAAGATACCCCTGTTAAACATTTTCTCTTTTCTCATGCTAAAAAAATATATATTCGAAAACCAATCGATTTACGGGCTACACGTGCTTACAAATTTTATGTAAAGAGTCGACAGAATTACAAAATAGAGTCCTGTAAAGTTTTTCAGTTTTTCATGTTTATCACGTAACTTTCACGAATAAAGATTCAATATGTGAATATATAAAATAGCAAATAACAGCTCAGAATAAATAAAATAGCAGATAACAACTGCGACAAATCCATTTCATGTTCAACAACCGAAGTTGATTCCGCAATTCCAACTCGTCACGGACAATAACTCCGTAATGCTGTGTAAATGAGTGGTAAAAATAAATGAAAGCAGATAAAAAGCATTACTGCTATAAAGCCTTCGCAATTGTACTTTATTCCCGTATTTTTTTTTTAATGTAACTGATAAGTGATAGGTATGTGGGCAATGTTGTTATATTAGTCAAGTTTTAGCGTAGTCGATTTAGTTAAACAAATTTCTATCCACTCAAAGGTTATCCATTTCTTTTATCGGACATTAAGCTTATTATATTAGAATTGCACTTTATTCCCGTATTTTAATGTGGTATTTTTTGTAACGTATAATATTATGGGTAATATTGTTAGATTTACCTATTTAAGAACTTTTAACGTACCTAGTCAATTAAGTTAAATCGCAAAACCGAACAAATCTCTATGCAGCAAGGTTTACTCCAAAGTTATCCGTTTCTATTCCCGCTTAAACTAAGCTAATAATTAACATAATTAACTTAAGTGGGCATGCCAATCCACACTTGATCAGCGTGGTGGACTATAACCTAAACCCTTCTCATTCTGGAAAGAGACTCTCACTATCCCGTAGAGGGCCGGGCGATGGGTTAATTATGGTGATGATAATACTGATGATGATTAAACTTATTATCCATACTAATATTATAAATGCGAAAGTGTGTCTGTCTGTCTGTCTGTCTGCTACCTTTTCAGGGCCCAACAGTTTAACTGATTTTGACGAAATTTGGTACAGAGTTAGCTTATATCCCGGGGATGGACATAGGCTACTTTTTATCCCGGAAAATCAAAGAGTTCCCATGGGATCTTTAAAAACCGAAATCCACGTAGACGCAGTCGCGGGCAACCTCTAGTAGAAAAATAATTATTTCAGCCTGAGGACCTCCACAGCTGGACATAAGACTTTCCCAATAAGCGTCATTCAGTAAGGTCCGGTCCAAGCCTTCGTCATCTAGTCAAATTCCGTCATCTCTATCCTACCATATGGAAAAAATACAAAGTACCTAACAGGATTTATGGACATATAAAGCGTAGTCTGCAATCAATGTTAATAATACGACAATAACTGTGTAACTGGTTTAACGAAATACATTTGTAAAGCCACAAAATTAATTAGCATTCAAGCTCTTTGTCGGTAAAATGCCAATGAAAGCATGGGCCGATCCTATTAAATGTTATTAAATACAGAATGAAATTAATGTTCGATGATCATAATGTAAGGTAATATTCAATTTATGTAATTTATTTCATACTGCTTTGAATGTCTTTTTATAAATTAAATGATATGATTTTTTGGGTTCCGTATCTCAAATGGAAAAAGTAACCCTTATAGGATCACTTCGTTATTAATATGTCTGTTTATCTGTCGTATCTGTCACAAGGGGAATCAAAACCTATAGAGTACTTCCCGTTGTTCTAGAATCATGAAATTTGGTAGGTAGTTATGTCTAATAGCACACCTAAAAAAAACCGGCCAAGTGCGAGTCAGACTCGCGCACCGAGAGTTCCGTACTCGGGTATTTTTTTCAATATTAAATCAAAATAAAATAAATAAATATTTTTTTCAATCAAAAACTATCACACTAATATTATAAAGGAGAAAGTTTGTATGTGTGTGTGTATGTGTGTGTGGGTGAGTGTGTGTGTGTGTGTGTGTATGTTTGTTACTCCTTCACGCAAAAGCTACTGGACGGATTGGGCTGAAATTTAGAATGGCCATAGATTATACACTGGATTAGCACATAGGTTACTTTTTATCCCGGAAAATCAAAGAGTTCCCACAGGAATTTTAAAAAACCTACATCCACGCGAACGAAGTCGCGGGTATCGGCAAATTCGCAATTCTTTGCCAAGAAATCACGTCATTTTGAACCACTACACTATCCATTCAATTGTAGCTCATGTCATAGATGTTACAATGTTTATGTTAAAAGCATAAATTACAACTTAGTATTAACGAAATAATTTAACCAAACCGCGTGGGTTTAATCATGTCACAGGTGAGGTTGGCATTGACATCTTTGTGTACTTGTTGAGCGTTATTTAAACAGTGATTAAGTAAATAACGATCAACAAGTATGATAATTATAGTACGCAGTTTGTGTGATTGATTAATAATGATGTGTTGACATTGTAGTGAATACCTGCTTCACTCATAGGTAAGTATATGTACATTACAATACTAAAGACAGTACAATGATAACGTACCACATATCCTCACAATTATATAATTATAACAAGGTAAATTAATAATTTATAACTCCCCTGACAAGTGAAGGTTACAGTAACTAGAAAAGAGCTGATAACTTTCAAACGGCTGAACCGATTTTCTTTGATTATAGCTAAGAATACTCTCGATCAAGCCACCTTTCTAATAAAAAAAACTAAATTAAAATCGGTTCATTAGTTTAAAAGCTACGATGCCACAGACAGACACACAGATACACACGTCAAACTTATAACACCCCTCTTTTTGAGTCGGGGGTTAGTAAAAGGAACGCATGATGGCAGTGCCATGCGACAGTAACAATTCCATTGCGACTTCTAGAAGTTGTGAACAAAGAATGGTCACATTCGCGCGCCTTTGCAGCATTTGAAGTGCTTCATACAGTTTTTTTTTGTATTATACTAGTGACCGCCCGTGGCTTCCTTCAGCAAAAAATGAATCCTCATTATTTATTCCCTATTTTAGAATTTCAAAATCCGGATTGTATAGGATGTTAAAATATCAGTAGAACATAATAATACAGCAGTATAAATTTTGTTTGTATAGCTGGTAATATTCCATTTAGGTACTCTACTATTAGGCAAAATATAAAGAAAAGGTTCACATAATTGTGCTATAATCTCGCCATTTACGAAGATTTAGTTTCATAATGTTATTTTACTTGAGAAACCAGCTGAGCGGCAGTTTTCTTTCTATTCCATAAATGCCTCCTATTTACCCGGACGAGAAAATGACTCCATTTGATCCAGAACGTAAAATTACTCTATGTTCGGCCGTTTCTTCTTAGCGTTCGTTCGACGATATCTGTAATAGAAATCTATTCTGTCTTCAGTCGGTATTTTGGAGATGGGATTGTGAGACCAAATTGAAAACTACGGGAAAGAGGAAAACGGTGGTCAAAAAGAATCAATAGTCGGGGTTGCGTGGAAACAAAATATTTACTGAAAAAATCAGTCTTTCCCTTTTCAGATCACATTTTCATCCAAACGAGACTGCATTCACGAGCAAAAACAAACAAAAATTATATAGTATTTTTCTTCAGAGTGCAGGTAAAACATTAAAATAAAAATTATAAATAGGATTTACATCGATAATTATGTCATTTTCCGTTCAAAAGAACTTCATTGTAAGCAAGACTGAAATTGGTAAAAGAAATTTAAAGTTTCTAGGTTTCTATTTATTGTTTCCTTGCGTTTAGTAAAATGGAAAACGCAACTTTTATAAAGAGTAAAATAACAAGGTCTCTTAGGCTCTATACACACTGCTTTCATACCGAATCAAAGAAAGTTCTGATCAAAAAAACTTGGCAATATATTGCACTGTATCGCACGTTTCGACAGAGGTTGTTTGTGTATTCTTGAGAGTAGCATTAGTATTGGACACAGTGCACCGTTTATATGAGCACCAATGTTCTGAATCGAAGATATTCTTCTAAAAGCTAAATTCGAATCTATTAGCGATTTCTCATACAAATATATACCACGGCTTCTCCGAATTGAGAACTCTCGGATTCGGGTGAGATGCAGTGCGTAAGGAGCCTAAAACATTTTCCTTGTCTCTTTCCCCACGGGCACTAAAGATATATTTTTTGTCAGGAATTGTAATCGCAACTAACTCTACCGCTGCCCAGCCACTATGAACTTAAGATAAGACAAAATTGCGGAAAAGAAATTTCACATCTCCTAAGGGTCAGCCTGGGGAGAGATATTAATATATCTCGGGTAAGGACATTAATTTATCAATGTGATAGCGGACTGCAGACGGGGTGGCGTTATTTCCAAGTAGCCTGCTTCCATCGTGGATTTAAGCCTTTTTCATTAATAGGTAGCTGAACTTAAATGTACTTATTTTTTTTAAATACTTTGTAGTAAAGATACTGATGATTAAATTTCTAAACGAGAATGAATAACAATCGAGTGCATTGTTTAATCATGATCATATTCTTCGGGTGCTCTCTTTGAACGATGGGTTGTTCAACCGTTACCTCGCTCAACCATTTGTATATTTCTTGACTTAGGGCCGGCGCACTATATGGCGGAGCGCAGCGCAGAGCATGCCCGCGAAGTTTTCTAATTGCGTGACACATTATGCGAATTTCTACCAGAGAATCCGCGAGCACGCGCGGGGCTGCGCGCGGGTGCGCGAATATCCGCACGGATGCGCAATTGATTTTAGATATTATAATGACGACAATGTCGATAATACTTTGACTGTGAAAAATGCTCTGCGCTGCGCTCCGCCATATGTGCGCCGGCCCTAAGTTTTAAAAATTAAAATGACTGCTTATTACGTTTTAAATATACCTATAATTATCTAAAATGAGTTCAAGAAACGTTAAAATTTTCTTTTGCTTTCATGGAAAAGAAAACTTTTACAAAAGATAAAAGCGAAATGTTCATTGAATACGAATGGCAATGTTAATTAATTCATTAACGTGCTCAAAATCTTGATGAATAAATAATAATTTATTCAAACCATTATATAAGCCATTGAGGAAAAGATCATTTTGTAATAGTACTTATCTTTAAGGTATTATTTGTAAAAATGTAAAGATGGAATATGATTAATATCCGAATAATGGTCTTTCAATGTTTAAGAGCTTTTAGTTTTTGATGGCAACAGTAATTACTGTAAAGAAACAAAATATTAGGCTCTTAATTTTTAAGATACTTTTCGGTACTCAAGTGAATGATAAAATCCAAAGATCCCCTTCTTTAATTTCAAATTAATTTCAATTTGCTTTCAAAAAAGTTCGAATATTTTTTCTCGGACCAAATTAAAACGCACGATATTAAGTGTCATTTTTGCAAGCAATTAACCGAAGGAATAAAAAGTTAATTGTCTCCCATGCAGATAGGTCAACAATCCTCGGAAGTAACTTGGACGCAGTCCAATCAATCTTGGAACAAAGCCAAATAAACTTTGTTTTTTTAATGAAAAAACTTATTTATAATTGCATCCTGTCAACGTTTATCATGCTAAGCTTCTTAACAATGTAAGTTTACAAGCAACGTAAGTTTGTAAAATTGCAAACCGCGGTTTATTCCGCATGTGATTTAAGTTTAATAGCTTTGAAATTTTTCAAAATCCATACTAATATATTACTATCTCTCTCGCTCTCTCTAGTCGTTCCTTCATTTCTGAAAATGTTGGTCCTCGTGCGGATTAATTGCTTCCATCGGCTCCTATCGGAGGCTAGTCTTGCAATTGTGCGAAATTGTTTGAAATATATTGCTAATAACACTGAAACACCCATTCCTATATTATAATGCAAGTGTATTTAACTGTCAGTCTGTCTGTTATCTTTTCACGGCCCATCCAATTAAACGATTTTCCGAAACGGACGTGTACTTTTTGTCCCGGGAAATCAAAGAGTTACCATGGGATCAAAAATATAATTTAATAAACGTGGACGAAGTCTTGTGCATCATCCATTTGGTACAGAAGAAGCTTGCATCCTTAAAATGCCAACAAACTCTTTTTGAAAATCTAAGAATTCCTACGGGATTTTTAGAAATCTAAACCCATGTGGCTGACGTCGCAGGTATCATATATTTTATTCTATCACACTAATATTACAAAGGCAAAAGTTTGTGTACTATGTGTGTGTGTGTGAATGTTTGTTACTCCTTCACGCAAAAACCACTGGACGGATTTAGCTGAAATTTGGAATGGAGATAGATAATATCCTGGATTAGCACATAGGCTACTTTTTATCCCGAAAAACCAAAGAGTTCCCACAGGATTTTGAAAAACCTAAATCCACGCGGACGGAAGTCACGGGCGTCAGCTAGTAATATATAATTTCGTCGCTTACAGCTTTCGTCCAATTTGGAATTCAGAGACTGTGTGCTAACAAGGTAATAGTGGTCGTATTGGGACGCAACTTCGTGAGATTAAGGCAGTGCTACTGTGCCAACCGCAAGCACTATAACGGAATGCATGAACAATTTCCGGCGTCTCCTGAATTATCTTCGCCTAAGATCAATAACAAGGCAAGGTATTAATATTAAAGGTATTATTATGTTGTAATATAATATAACATTTATCTAATGACTATCCTGATTCACGTTTAACATCATTTTGCATGGAATATCTAAATAAATACTTACGCATAATATTGTGTCTAATTTTGTTTTACACAATCTCAACCAAATTAAAATGAAATAGGTATATCTTAATGTGTTTCAGTATGCTGACTCTCATAATGCTACCTGGGAAAAAGGATTAGATTTAGATCTGTTAATTCAATTTAGTTTAGAGATTTTGTACAACAGAATTAGCCTTAATAATAGTTGAAAAATCTCAAAATCATTTTAAATACCTATTCAACAAGGTATCGTATACGGGGATGAACTAAATCTTTTTTTGACTTACGTTGTTCTTGTTCAGGAGGTATACTGTTTTTTTTTTCAAAATACATATATATCGGCGCAATAATGAAACACGTAATTCATAGATCGAATGACGAGTAGAATCCTCAATGACGCATCGTACGTCGTCGACGTTTCCGAACCCCACCGCCACGATAGTATTTAAAAGCGAAGCGGTCCAGCGGAGCGGCATTCTATTATCGACAGTCGAAGTGATAACACGTTGAATTTCTCTACTTGTTTAATTTATTCGGTTTAGTTTGACAGTTAATTGTAACTTTGGTTTAAATGTTGAGTTTCTTAACTTCTTTCAATTTGCTCGTTTTAGTTTGACGGTTAAATGTAATTTCGGTTAAAATATTGTAAATTGAATCTTATTGTAAATCGAATCTTTGAAAAGAGCAACCGCTGAGTTTCTTGCTGGTTCTTCTCGGTGGGAAAGGCGTTCCGAACCAGTGGTAGATTCATTTAATGATTCAAAAGTATTTGTAAGGTTTATTAGGATAAAAGTAATATTAAAGATGGTTAAAGATTGATAATAAACTGTGATGAATAATAACAACAGCGCGAGTTTTATTGGAGCAAGTTCTCCTACTCTTACATATAAATATGCTTTATAGCGGATTTTTATCTGAACTTAATTTCAAATTTACAGCTCTAAATTTTTATAAAGAGTAGCATACAGATGTTTCTGTAAGGGTTTCCTGATTCTACGGAATCCTAAAAAGAACGCTGATGTGATGTAAAAACTTGCAAATTGGTTATCGAAGATGGATGCTGGTTATCGACAGTTGGATATTATATTACATCTCTTAGATTATGTAAATCAATGGTAAATAGGTCGCTCCCCAGACACCCTTTGTCTTAGAACTGTCAACTTGTCTTGTGATTTACGTATTGAAGGATATTGATGGAGCTCGAGAGGCTTAAGCGATACATACACGAACGTGTTTCTAGCAGCGATTGTTGCGCCCGTGCCTTGGCATTAAATTAACTATGGATAGTAACTAAAGTGTGCCTCGACAAATAATGTAGAGGGACAAATTCCATAATAACTTCCATAATTAAGTCTAAAATACAGGGTGTAACCAGAACGCCAGCAAAAACGAACACAGGTGATAATACTGACGATTACTGATAACATACCACTAAAAACGCGATAGAAATAAATAAAAAGATCCTGTACTTTTTAAAAGTTCACAAATATATTGCAAATAAAACATCTGACTGACGCTAGAGGTCAATGAATTTGGCGTAAGTAGGCCACTCGGAGTCATGCCGCGTCGTAGGTGGGCTATTGACTCCGCTTTTGCACGCTATACATTGCGGGTTTGAAGAATACTAAATCACTACAGCTACAAAATAAGGTAATTTATTTAATAAGGTTATTGGCATTGGGTTGTATTTAGATATAGATGTAATAATAAAGTCTTTGCTAGCGTTCTGGTTACACCCTGTATAACCAGCTCGTTGGAAAGTCTAGAGCACCACAGAGACTTAAACCCTCTTTGCATGTTTTACCCCTGTATATAACGGGGAGAGATCTTAGGAGTTGTTTGAGCTTATTCCACCCTTCTTTTTCTGCCATCGAACCGCACACCACCGGTGCTTCTTCTGCTTGAGGCCTTTTTGCCTTTGATACTCAAGTGTTAGAGGCGCCGGGATAACCAAATCCTTAAGTAGGTGCAACTGGTGATGTGTGGCACACCTTTCAAAGAAAAAACCCTTTTTTCGTTCTTATTAGATATCTATGTAGGTATGATATCATTTTGTAAGGTTGCTGCCTGATCAGACGGACAGATGAACGAGGCGAAGCTTTGTACGGTATTGTAGTATAAGCACTACTACACCACTGAAATGTATTAAGTAGCAATTTTTATTTATCTTTGGCAAGCTGATGCCCAAAACTTAATCCGCGTAGCTCTAGGATTTTTAAAATCCAGTGGGAAAACTTTGATTTTCCGGGATTAAAAGTACTATGTCACTCTCCAGGTCTATAAATATATCCATGCCAAAAGCCACGTTGATTCGTTCCTTCGTTGAGGCGTGATTGAAGAACAAACCAAAACCCCAACAAACAAACACTTACGCATTAAATAATATGGGTTGGGTAGTGATTAATTTATGCACCAAATTAATCTAAATTACACACCTACCTATTAAATTATATACCTACATATAATTTTATCGTGTGGCAGCTCTTCTTTTAACGTGGAATAAAGCTGTTTTCTATTCTATTAGAAGGAACCTTTGTATCTGTCTATCCTCGCTCTCGCCGCAGGGAAAGCGATTTCCTTTAAACCCATGTCTCTGTTTAGCCACAATCCATGTTACGTCCAAGACGTGTTCTGTTTCTGATGAATAAATTTCCCTATCAATTTTACTATTATCATCTTCCTATGTAAATAAAATGTATGAGCATCTGTAGAATGCGCAATATAATGTTATGAAGAGCTTTCAAAACATTTGCACAAGTTTATTGGGATAAAAATCTTTCAATATCCTGTTCCGGGCACTAATTAAAGTTTAATTATCACAGAACCTTAGCCTAACCTAATCTACATACGAGTACGTCGGTGGGTTATCTTCGGCGTAAGTCTTATGGTTTAAGAGGATAAGAGAAAGAAAGATACAGAGTTACAAGAGAGAAAGAGAGGAAAGTGTTAATTTTTAGGTCGTAGCGCTGTGAGAGCTGAACTAAACTTTATTGCTTTGTAACAAGAGTCGCTATTTATTGAAACGTCTACGCAAACTGAGAGAAGAGTAAATAACAGTTCCTTCTTAGCAGCTTCTCTGCCTAGAAGCTACTATTAAGTGTTATTAATCTTCATACCAGTAAGATTTTCGTGAATTCTGAATCCTAAAATATTGAATAAAAGTTATAAAACTATGCAGAAGACGTACCGGAACTATTTTATCTCATAACGAGTTTCCACCACGCTGCTGCCTTTAAAAGACAGTTGCACCAACTTTCCACGCAGAACTTTTGACATTAGGGATTTGTACGCCTGGTTCGACGCTTCGCACTCTTTTATCATGAAACGAAAACTTTCTTTTTTTATTATATATTCCGGACGGAAGACTGCCACTCTGTTGTTAGTTTTTTATTGTTATTATATGATACTTGATGCTAAAAGTTTAAAACTGCCTGCGCTACGTTTTTTAGTAAGTTTGTGTTAAGTGTTTATTTTAGTAAGTAAAATTCAGAAATAAGAAATCACATATTATCTTACATTATGTTTAAAAAAAACGGCGATAGTCAATCAAATGGTTGCCCAGTTGCTTTAACGATAAAGGAATATAACGTGAGGCAGCCAACAAGCCTGCGCGTTGCTCATAATGTTTTCAAAGGTGTGTGAAGTCTACCAATCCCCGCTTGACAAGCGTTGTTGTCTATGGTATAAACTCTTCTCTATATGACAGGAGACCAATGCTAATATAATATGATGGATTGTGACGATGATGATGCGATCCTTATGAATGGATGATCATGAAGGTTTAGTCTTAATAATTAGAATAATTATAGAATAATTATAATTAGAATAATAATTTACCAATAGTGAATAATAATATTTGTATCAAAAGTGGCCTTAATATGTTTGTTTGTTATTTCTTGATGACTTAACTACGCGACCGATACTAACGGGCACAAAGCTTAGGCAGGAAAACCAAAAGGTCATATTTTATTCAGACATAGAACCTAAATTGACTTAGACATAGTCGCAGAAATAAACTAGTACTTAATTAATTAAGTGAATTTAAATTAAACTGGTAAACTAGCACAGTGAGAGTAGTAGCATTTGTGTGGTAATATTATAACTTATAATATCTGCTCGTATGTCGGCAGTTAAGTGTAGTTTGAATTTCTGAGCCGAATGCTAAAATAATTCGTCGGTTAAAATTAAATTTGTTTTACGCGGTGAAAACAAGTGAATAATTTAGACTTTAGAAAGTGTCATACTGAATATTTGAATATCCCAGGTTCCAGTTAGCGCTAAAATTTTGTACCAGAGTTTTGTATTCAAACTTTATGTATAATGAGCTCTGGTCGGTGGGCTTTCGTCTTTGAATGCACATTTTCATTATGATAGAGCTACCTAATTCAATTTGTTTAATTAGTTTGGCTGGTGTCGTAACTCTTGATAGTATTAGGTTAGTTATAACAGTACATAACTAGGCATTTAATTTATATTTCTAGTTAGGTAAGTGTTGCTATGTAAGGGTAAGGGCAAATGTAATGGAAATTCACAGCATTGGACTCTTCTTTGTAAATGTCCAAATAAAGCGAGCTTCCTCCGCATGATGGTGGACATATTCTCACTCTTTTATAATAGTACTAGAGGATGCCCGCGACTTCGTCCGCGTGGATTTAGGTTTTTAAAGATCGCGTGGGAACTGTTTGATTTTCCTTGATAAAAAGTTACCTATGTCAATTACAGGGACGCAAGCTACCTCGGTACCTTTCATACAAATCGGTAAGCGGATGGGTTTTTGGGAATCCCGTGGGAACTCTTTGATTTTCCGGGATAAAAAGCCTATGTCCGTCCCCGAGATATAAGCTAGCCCTGTACCAAATTTCGTCAGAATCGGTTAAACTGTTGGGCCGTGAAAAAGTAGCAGACAGGCAGACAGACATACTTTCGCATTTAAATATTAGTATGGATTAGCCCATTTGAGGCCAAAGAAAAACTAGAAGGATAATCTTAGATTTTTTTATGTTTATCTATTATTGCCAACACAAAGATACAAAAAAATAAGAAAAAAAGTCTGAAAAAATATTTTTCAGGATTTTACAGGGGTGTACCCAAATTGGCACAATGGCCACTTATGAGTCAAAATTTGAAACACAAGGTTTATCATTTCGAACTGTTTTCTTGCATTTTTGCAATCCCAACCGAGTCTATTTCGGCAAAAGACACAACAGATACGCTTAGGAAGCTTTTCAGGAACGTGATCAGTACCGTCTAGTTGTGAGATGGGTGGCAGAGTGGTTTTGGATCGATTCCTTGAGATAAATTCTGGCTATACTTCTTCGAGATAATAATTCGATCTATAGGGTTTTCTTTGCAGGCAATCCCCAGGCATTTTATACTGCCATGTAAATCATGTAAGTGAATGAGATCCACTGCCATTTTTGCCATGAATGTCAATTCTATACAGCAATATTGATTGGACCATTTCGTCCACTCCACCCATGTCCTTGTTGTTATTTTGAAACAAATATGGAATCTTTCATACAATTTCCGTTCAGAATTCATTCGTAAGATTGCCTGTCAGTTTTCGAATAACTTGCGGTAGACTTTCGCTAAACCGGAATATTTGAAACGGGTTGATTTGGTTCAACACTAAGCTTTTCAATTCGTGGCGTATTGGTTCTAACTGGAACTCTTTTGACAGCCAACGAATCATCATCACTGCTGATTTCTGAATCTGAAAGAGTAGGTAGTTACCTACCAAG
Organism: Maniola jurtina; assembly: GCF_905333055.1. NCBI lineage: Eukaryota > Metazoa > Arthropoda > Insecta > Lepidoptera > Nymphalidae > Maniola > Maniola jurtina. The sequence continues at coordinate 7,276,013 of NC_060046.1, read as the reverse complement.
ATTGTGAACAAATCTAAATAAAAAAGAAAATTGCTGACTCACTCAGCGACTGACACATCAGCGCCTAGCCCAAACCCTTGAACTTGGCCCAAAGCTTGGAAGCTGAAATTTTGCATAGATGTGCCCTTTATAACGTTGTTGAAAAATAAAGCTATATGTTGCCAAATTCCCACGGAAGCAAAGCCGCGGGTGCATGCTAGTATTTCCTAGAACGTCATTTGGCAAGCTTGATGAAGTCTCGTCGTCATCAAAACCCTCTTCTTCATCAGTACCGCCACTGACCTTTCATGGAATTATAGCTAAACCATACGTCAAACTGTTATCACTATCTTGTAAGATCGTAATTATAGCCTCCTCTTATCTTCAAAAGTTGTATTTGGCACTATAATGCCTTTTCAGTTCATCTTGATAGTATGAAAAAATAGATATATATTTAGTGTTTTAGTACCATACTTGTGGCCACTGTACCCAAATTGGTACAGTAATATTTCGAGTCCTTTAAAATTTTATATACTTAGTATAAGTAACTAAAAATGCTTGTAAATATTTAGTAATTTATTGAATTTGACAAAATATAATTATTATTGATGATGTATTTTATCTACATAATATAATAACTAAAAAACTATACAAACCTCCACATGTCTCTCGATAACGAAATTTGATGGATCGTTACCAAAAGAATACTGATGATAACTAAATTTTTTTATGTTACATTTAATCTGTGTACTTTCAACTACTCATAAATGTAATAATGTATTAACTGATGTCAATACTTTTTTTATTTAACTTCAATAAGTAAGTGTTCCCAAATTGGCACGGCGGTCAAGAATGGGTTAGTATGGATAGTAAAGCCATTGATGCAACATAGAAAATCAAACCAATAAAATTAATAAACCGTCTCATTCCGGTACAATTATGTACATTTCTGAGTTGTCGAAACGAACATTGTATAATTAATCCGTGCCAGAAATTCTCCGCCGCATATTTTATAGAACAAATTGAACATCATCTAAGGCAAGGCGGAGAGCATAATCTTCAATCAGCTTCGCTCGTTTAGGTAGAGGTAAGCCTCGAGCCTCGACACTCATAGCTTATTTACAAGAACCATGTTTAAAATTAAATTTTGTATTTACCTTATACAGCATGTACTTAATTAAAATGCGGAAAACTTATTGACTCTGTTCATTGGTTTATATAAAATTCTTATGTTAAAAATATTGTTTAAAAATGTCTTACAATCTTAAAAAACAGTGGTAAATAATTTATCTAGCAGATAAATATCTCTATAGATGCGAAAGTGTGCCTGTACGTCCGAGTACGAGTTCCCAGGGAATTCTTAAAAGCCCATCCGTTTAACCGATTTATATGGGTATAGAGATAGCTTGCATCCCGGTAAGCAACTTTTTATCCCAGAAAAAAAGAGTTTCCACGGGATTTAAAAATATTTCATTTGATGAGACATCTAACCCTGATCTGTCTCTATTCGCATTTTTTCAAAACTGTTTAAATGTACTGAAAAGGCCATCGTCCGAATGAAACATTTCACAAATTGATCCGCATACTCTAACACGTGTCTAATAAAGATACTGTCGTTTAAAGAATTCTTTAATATGACCTACAGATCAAAGCATGGTATGAATGAACGAGCTGATATTCCAATATCGGTGCATTCATTTCTACTTTTTGCCTATTCGAATACTGAAGCTTTCAGCACAACGAGTATTTGATCGACTTTAATGAGAATTCAGTATTGAGAGCAGGGGCATGTAGAATTTTAAAAAACTACTGTGTTAATTTTACCCGACATTGACTTTCATACACCATTCAAATAAAAAAATCAAGCCTCAATAGTTTGATGGTATACTAACGGGATGATTTCCCTGAGGGATAAGATCCGAAATGAGGAGATTCGCAGGAGAACCAAGGTCACTGACATAGCCCAAACTATTAGCTGAAGTGGCAGTGGGCAGGCCATGCCTGTCGTAGAGGCGATGGCCGTTGGAGCCGGAAAGTCCTTGAGTGGAGACCGCGTTTAAGCAAGCGTAGTGTGGGATGCCCTCCAGCACGATGGACCGACGATATAAAGCGGCTGGCGGAAAGTGGGTGGATGAAGAAGGCTGAGGACCGGGTGTGGTGGCACTCTATAGGAAAGGCCTAGTATGTCCAACAGTGGACGTCCAGGCTGATGATGATGATGATACTGACGGGCAGATTTGAACACATTCGTAGGAGGTAGTTGGATGTTACGCTCTTTCATAAACATATTGACAAACTAGTCATCACCCATATTATGGTTACAGGCAAAATATTTACACAGCCAATATGTTTTCCGTCATAGCTGTATTTCTCCGCCTTTTCGGGGACCCAATATATTATTCATGTGCATTTTCTGTGGTTCCATACATAATGAAGATTACTTTTCCTCATTCAGGATAACAGTCCAGATTTCAGCTGTTTCCCTGCTGCTATTGTGACTTATAGCGAAATGTTATTTTTTCAGTGATCTTTAAAAAGGATCATAAAACACAAACTTATTGAAAAATCAAATTACAATATATTATGAATATTTAAATGACAAAAAGCTTGGGAATGAGTTGCCAAACAGCTTTGATATTATGTTCTAATAAAGAGTGATTTTATTAAGTGGTGATACTCGTAGTAAAAAGAATACCCAGCTGAGTTTGTTGTGGGCTCTTCTCAGACCTGGGCACGTTTGGAACCCTCTTAGCTTTATTTTAAGTTTTCGTAATGAATTACCACCACTACATCATTGTATTGCAAATTCTGCAATGACAAAAAAATTATTTGACTTTGACTTTGATATAAAGAGTGGACTAGATAGTTTGACTTTGATATAAAGAGCAGAATAGATAGACACCTTCGGCCAACGAAGTCAGAGCTATTGTGGAAAAATAGTGAATATCGTGGAAAGAATACAATATATCGTGGAAAGAATACAATATCACTTCCAGCTCTAAAATTAGGAAGAAGGCGCAAGAATTTTCATCAAATGCCATTTTTTTGAAAATGACACGTCTAGATTATACTTGCAAAAATTTACTACGTCCCTCAATCCTTAGTAATAAAGTAATCATTCCATCACTTATATAATTGGCACTTAAGCAGTTAATAAAAATAAACGACACTGTATTATTTTAATGAGAATGTTCGTGCCAGGGTATTGTTCATAAGCTAAGAAAAATCTGCTTATTTTCAGCTAAAGAAATTACTGCTTGAGAAAAACATATAAATGCTTTCTAGGTTAATGTTAAGTGCGCATTCATCCCGAGTGAGCATTGACCTCGTTTGAAGGTCGGTGCGTTTTAGGTTTCTTCTGAGATTCTAGCCTACTTTTAATACTATTTGACCTCGAGAATTAGTTCATTGTAAATTTAATTTGTTTTAATGATAAGCTTTCTTATTACACAGATATATTAGAACTAACACCTCAATACATGTTTTTCATAGAAATGGGCAAACGAGCAGGCGGGTCGCCTAATGTTAAGTGAATATCACCACAGGGACCTCCAAAGCGTTGCCGAATTTCAGAGGCAGGTTTGACCCGGATTTTGTGTGGATGAACCTAATGGTCAAACTTAGTTGAAATAGTAATATGTGTAAGATTTGCAAATACAAGGAAATGTTAAGCTGCAGCGCATGATGTCGACAATATGAAGCTCAGTGAAATTTTTTCATACAGATAATAATAATTTATCATCCCCAATCGCCAGCTTTCTACTGAGCTCTGGTTTTCTCTCAGAATGAGAAGGTAAAGTTAAAGGAATTCTGTTTATAAAATTGTATTGTATTTTTAATTTATGGTAGAACATTTAGATGCCGTGGAATTTGTTTGTTTCAGCAAGGTTTCATAGCGTAGACACCTCTAAGTTTTAGCACCAAACTGAAGTATGAAACAAAAAATATACGAGTTATTTAACATTTGGAATTAGAATGAAACGAAATTAATTGACGAATTGAAATTAGCAAAATTTAACACTCTCTCTTTGACAAGCTAACTGTAACGACGAGATTATTCCACTCAGAAACAAGTAATTGCCACGTATTCATGAATATGGTAATTGAATAAATTGAATTATTGCTCATTCTTAGTATTATGTACCTACTTGGATGTATTCAAATCAGTTATTTAATATTATTGATTATAGACAAAGCTTAAATAAAAACATTTGATATTACTGCACCAACTTATATTTTGTGCAAGCTGGCCGAAGTTAGGTGCATTTTCTGAAAGATTGGGTTATTTAACAATGTATTCAACTACATCACAGTTTTTCCTACAATGGTAAATTAGAACCGTAAGTATTTGATTTTGGGTGCTAATATAAGCGGCTTCTTGAAGAAAAACCTACATGCAAAATCTCAAGTTCTGTACGTTGGTTTTGGTATAGATACATTGGTATGTCAACCAGTTAGGTACATTCTATTATTATAAAATATATAGATACATTATACATATTATGTATCTGATGTGTTTATATTTTATACTATGAACTGTTGTTCTGAATCACCTACTTCAGTTCCAATCAAGAGCTATTTACACATTTATTTACCGTTGTTTGAACCCATCTACAAGACTTGTGTCCATCACGGTTGAGTTAGATCAAGTGAGTAGAGTTTATAGAGCGTATCAAGAGCGAATGTACGTTTTGCTCAAGAAAAGAGCACTTATTCCTACTTGTATGAACTCAACAGTAATGGCTTTAACATTGAAATGCTTACAGTTTAGTCTTCTTATTGGGTAATGGTGAGTAAAAATGTTGGAGTGTTCGTAAAACCAGTAATATCCAATGGTTGGACTCTCTTTCCTTATTAAAAGCTACGACCTCTGAGTATATTTCACACTAGACGGTTTGTTCTGGACAAAAAAGCGGGCTGCAACTTACTTTTGCTTTTTAACCCCCGACCCAAAAGAGGGTTAAGTTTGACGTGTGTATCTGTCTGTGGCATCGTAGCTTCTAAACTAATGAACCGATTTTAATTTAGTTTTTTTTGTTTGAAGGGTGGCTTGATCGAGACTGTTCTTAGCTATAATCCGAGAAAATCGGTTCAGCCGTTTGAAAGTTATCAGCTCTTTTCTAGTTACTTGTAACCTTCACTTGTCGGGGGTGTTATAAATTTGTAATTTACACTTGTGTCTTAAACGACATTAGGTGTTTTTATTATAGTCTACTCGTACGAATGGAAAAACTTTCTAGATGTTAGTGGGGACATTAAGCGCTCCTATATCGCAGAAACAACACCACCGTAGCACGCCGCTTCTGTTCTCTCCACACATTTAATGCCATATTAACAGTCTGTACGCGAATCACAACTGCCGTTTTACGTTCTGCAATAACACTTAGAAGCTATTAAATTAGGGCAATATTATGTGTTTATGTCACATTCGTTAAGATTTATTCGGCGTATGGTCATTTCTTTTATAGCAATTTCAGTGGAGTAAAAAATACAAATGCACTGTGCATAAAGAAAATCGTTGGAAATGCTGTCTCTACTATTCTCTTATTCTGTACATAGGTAGTTACGAAAATATAGCTACTTATTTTCTTCTGTAAATTTAGTAGACAAAAATAATAAGCTAGATACCCGCGACATCACCCGCGTGGATTTAAGTTTTAAAAATCCCGTGGGAACTGTTTGATTTTCCGGGATAAAATGTAGCCTATGTTACTCTCCAGGCCTCTACCCAAAGGTTGCTTAATAGAGATTGCTTTAAGCAATTAGGCCGCCTTTGCTTGCAGTTATGTTAATCTTAGTTTCCTTATTTTGTCTTATTTTGTGTGCAATAAAGACTTTCTTTCCATGTATCCAGTTTGTAAGAAGTGTAAATTAAAAATTTATAACACCCCCCGACAAGTGAAGCTTACAGAAACTAGAAAATAGCTGATAACTTTCAAACGGCTCAACCGATTTTCTTGTATTATAGTTAAGAACACGCTCTATCAAGCCACCTTTCAAACAAAAAAAAACTAAATTAAAATCGGTTTATTAGTTTAGGAGCTACAATGCCACAGACAGATACACAGATACACACGTCAAAATTATAACACCCTTCTTTTTGAGTCGGGGGTTAATAAATAAGAATGTCCTTACTGATTTTATTTTTGTAAACTTCCTAAGTAAACAGCTGTGTAACTGTCAATTGATTAGGTCGACCTTTTCAGTCCTTGTGTTACCCTTATGGTAACATACTCGTATTATTTTCTCATTTCAGTGAAATTCCTCCCGTTACATTTTGGCGATCAATCTTAGGAGGACGACATGATGCAGTAGTTTAGGTACTTATATTGTTTTTTGGGTTCTATAAAATGTTATATACTTCACTGTAAAATAATGTACAGGCTATTAGTATTTTTTTAAAGAAATGTAAAAAAATACATTTTTGTAAGTAGGTATTTAATTGACATCTAGTGGCAGAAATGTGGTAGGTCTGCTTTTATGATAAGTTTTTCACTCTACCACCGGTTCGCACTGCAGATTATACTGAGAAGAACTGGCAAAAAACTAAGCAGTTGGTTTTTTCAAATTATAACAATTGCAAAAAAATTTTTTTGTAGATCCTCTCTTTTTGAAGTAACATCCGTAAGGTTGTTTTTTTACATATAAAATGTAGCCTATGTCATCCGGACCATAATAACGAATCGATTGACACCTCATTCATCAAAATCAGCTCAGTAGTTTAGGCGCTACGGTGGAACACACATAAATACAAACCTACATACATACAACATACAACATACATACATAGACTGCTAAAATTATAACCTTTCCTTAAGTTACAAGTTAAATTATAACAATTCACTACTCCATGTTGTGGACAACTGAAAGCTCAACAGGTTTCTTCCACGCAACTTTTTTATGAAGGAACTAGATGATGCCCGCAGCTTCGCCCGCGTGGATTTAGGTCATTAAAAATCCCGTGGGAATTTTTTGATTTTCCACGACAAAAGTAGCCTATCCGTAGTAGCCCGTCCCCGGGATGTAAGGTATTTCTGTACCAAATTTCGTAAAAACATCAAAACGGATGATGATCCTTTAAAAATCCCGTAGGATCACCAGGATTTAGGAATGCAATTTCTTACAGCATCAGGGTTGAGTAGATCTATTTAACTAGGCATTCGTTTTAAATTTGAAAAATCTTTTTTTTCTGAAACTGGCCAACAATAGAGAAAAATCTATTCAACTTAAAAAATACAACACGTCTTAAACTGAATACAGAGTGATGAAGAGCGTGTTTTGATTGATACCATGAATAAATGAAACGAAAACACAGTCATGTACGTGTTCTGAATTGGAACAGGCCTGGAGAGAGCTTAGCCAAACAATGGATTACAATTATTGTTATTGTAGGCGCTTGGGTAGTTAACAATTTTGGATAGATTTATTTAAGGTCTCTTGTGCGTCAGGTAAGGCGTCAGGGAAGTGTCTTCCGACCAGAGTGTGCTCCATACAAACGAAGTTTGATTCTTATTGATGACGTAAGCCAATCTGTTTACGCTATTTTACGGCGAGATGCTGTTTTTACAAACTAAGGTATAATACCTCTACGGTTTTTCATGGTAGCGAAAGTTTCAGCGGAGGAAAAAATTGGGATTGTAAATGAATGCCAAAATAGCAATGTCACAGCAACGAACTCTTGGCTGGGGTAATTTTTAATAGAGTCAGGTAGGTATTTACTCGTATAGTTTCAATAGCGTGGCGCGCAGTTATTCAAGTTACCCTTTGATGCCAAGTTGTTTGGAAATCCTGAAGTTGCGTGATATGACTGTTGCTGTAACTGCAGGATAATAATCGTACAGTTGTGCAAAGTAGCGGCGGGGACAGGTCTCCCAAGGGAGAGAGACTGGAAAACTTTTAATTTGCACGCGGTGAGGTTTGTAGCTCGTTTATACTGAAATGCGTGCGTTTTTCGGAATAATTGTGAGGACTATAGAAACTTTACCAGAATAAAATATAGAAATAATTATTTTCACAAGCACCAGTTCCTTGTAATAATTATATACAAGTCGCAAATAAAAATTGAAAAAAAAAACACGATTTCCCGTATTATTATTATTAAACTCGTCCGTATTGAATTCTTTCAAAAATTTATAGCCCGGGTTACTTATGGTGAAATAAAGAAACTCACATACAAATACATACATCGGTAAATACATATAATATGAGCCCTGAAAACTTCACACTCCTTTTTTGAACGTTCAAAAAAGCATTTGTATTTTCAATACTAAAACATAGTATGTCGGGATCAGCGCTTACGTTTGTTACGGTTCTTGCATCTCGTAGGGTTCTTACGGATTTTGCTATTACCGAAGCGACATGGTGATAGCAAGCATATTTTGTCTGGCCAACTGTCTAATTGCTAAACAGAGCTATTACTATGTTGTTCGTCAAAGTTATGTGTATGTAATTATAGCAAATTAGTTTTAATAATGAACTTTGTAAACTTCCTTGTAAAAGCCCAAATGCACTAGTGACGTCAGAGTCCTATAATGTAAAGTACGCGATAGTTCGACATGGCAATCGGGGTATGAGACGGGGTAGCGCACCGGGGGCGGAGGCTGCGCGGGTGTGCGGGGCGTCCCCACCCCAATTGCCATCTCGATCTGTCGCGTACTCGGTAGGTACTAGGTATCTACTTGATGTGCAGTGGTGTATGCGAGCCAGTCGTGTGGTTTAATTAGCCATTCAATTAACTGCCTAGTCATTTAACTAAACGGTGCCGTGCCGTTAAATCCAAGGCCTAGAATATATAATGATCAAACGATCCAGTGTATCCATTATTCAACATTTTGATTTTAAAATGGGTAAAAAATCCCGTACATATATTTCAATAGCCCATTTTTTGAAGAGCAATTATAATACTATTTTAAATGATGGCGGTTACGCACTCATCCGATCCAAATCCGTGAAAATATGGATATGAAAAACTCGGCCTGAAATGGGATATTGCTTACGCACTAATCTGGTCTCTGATCCAAATCTAAGCTATTCATCTTGTGTCTTTTATGTTGAATCTTTTAAATTGATTAATTGATTGGTTGATCGATTTAAGTAGGAATGAAGATTCTACAGTAGAGCCGACAAGAAACTCAGCTGTTGTGGAAGCATAAAATATTGGAATCCTATATACTAATTCTAATAATATTATTAATAATTTATAATATACTATTGTAATTTATAATATTTTTATAAGGATAATATTATAATTGTGAACGACGACTTTTACTCACGCCACAATGACTGAACCGATTTGGAAATGCTGACAGATAGCTTTTAATAATAGACAAGTATAAATTAAAAAATTATAACACCTCCGACAAGTTAAGTAACTAGAAAAGAGCTGATAACTTTCAAACGGCTGAACCGATTTTCTTGGATTATAGCTAAGAACACTCTCGATCAAGCCACCTTTCAAACAAAAAACAAACTAAATTAAAATCGGTTCATTAGTTTAGGAGCTACGATGCCACAGACAGATACACTGATACACAAGTCAAACTTATAACACCCCTCTTTTTGGGTCAGGGGTTAATAAAACCATTTCTAATTATTTACCTTGGAGTTTTGCATGCTTTTATAATGTACCTAATCTTGTCAGTACATTATGTAGCCTAAGCCTTAGCAGAACATAACTTTAGTTCCTCAGTTTCTTATTGGAAAACTTTGCATTATTATTAGTCTGTACCTACTTCTGTTTGGCAAACTCCAACTACAACTTAACTTTAATATCAAAACTCAACTTAAGTAGTAGAAATATTTCGGTACTAAGATAACTTTTTCGTATAAAATATAATATAGAGTCCGGAACTTTAACTTTCATATTAATTTTATTGATAGTATGGGAAAAACGAAAACTTTATAATATTACTAGCTGATACCCGCGACTTCGTTCGCGTGGATGTAGGTTTTTTAAAATTCCCGTGGGAACTCTTTGATTTTCCGGGATGAAAAGTAGCCTATGTGCTAATCCAGTATATTATCTATCTCCATTCCAAATTTCAGTCAAATCCGTTCAGTAGTTTTTGCGTGAAGGAGTAACAAACATACACACACACACACACACACACACACACACACACACACACACATACAAACTTTCGCCTTTATAATATTAGTGTGATGTTAATTAGGTACTATTGTTATAAATAGGTGAAGTTTATTAGTTTTTTTTGTAGGAAGTAATCTTTATAAGTCCTGAACCGATTTTGACAATTCTTTCAATATAATAGAAAGCTTTACTATTCCTGAGTGGCATAGGGTATATTCTAGTTTCACCCCCGACAAGTGAAGGTTACAGTAACTAGAAAAGAACTGATAACTATCGAACGGCTGAACCGATTTTCTTGGATTATAGCTAAGAGCACTCTCGATCAAGCCACCTTTCAAACAAAAAAAAAACTTAATTAAAATTGGTTCATTAGGAGCTTCGATGCCACAGACAGATACACAAATACACACGTCAAACTAATAACACCCCTCTTTTGGGTCGGGGGTTAAAAATATTACTTACTAGTTAAATCAATTACTTAAATAAATGATGCGTAAAGCTTCTTTTCAACTTTATTTTGTAAACGCCAATTTTCTAATAACACTGCTCTGGAAACTTTTATTAGCTCTCCATACTTAGGCGTAGGTAATTTAGTTAATACTAGCCGATGCCCACGATTTCGCCCGCGTGGATTTAGGTTTTTCGAAATCCCGTGGGAACTCTTTGATTTTCCGGGATAAAAAGTAGCCTATGTGCTAATCCAGGATATTATCTATCTCGATTCCAAACAGCCAAATCCGTCCAGTGGTTTTTGCGTGAAGGAGTAACAAACACACACACACACACACACACACACACACACACACATACAAACTTTCACCTTTATAATATTAGTGTGATTCTAAAGATTTTTATTTTATTTTACAGTAAATACACCTTGATAAATCTCGTCGAAATTATATCCATTCGCGGTTATGATGTGTCCGCGTACTGAATACGATATAAGATACGAAATACGATCAGCGGCCCCGACTACCGATTCCTGCTCTCCGAATAATAAGCGAATGGAAATGACGTTTTATTTCAAGCCCCTTTGCATACGAGGAAGATAATATAAGAAGCTCAATGTAGCGGTACCGAAGAACGAATGTAATTTATGAGAGCTGAATCTGTATCTGTTGTTTGAATTCTAATATTTGTAACAATTTTTCTAACCTTAGGTTTCAAAGATTTTTTTTAATTTTTCTAACCTTTGGTTTCCTCAAACACGTACGAAACGATTTGCTTCCTCTTTTCTAATCCGAACCACCAGGATATGGAACGCCCTTCCGGCATCAATTTTCCCTTCGACCTATAATATGGGTACCTTCAAGTCAAGAGTGAATAGGCAACTTCTAGGGAAGCGCGCTCCATCTTAGGCTGCATCATCACTTGCTAGCAGGTCTGATTGCAGCCAAGCTTTAGTCTGTATAATTTAAAATAATAGCTTGTTTTATCAAACGAGAATTATTTATTCAGAAAGTAATAATACAGATTTTCACAAATGTTAAAAATACTTAAATATAAAAATTATAAATTTAATTAATTTAGCGAGATATATTATATAGTGGTACTTTGACTTTGCTCAGAATTAACACTGAGTTAAAACGAGATTGATTTATGTAGAGTTATTATAGATCTGTCTTATTTTAACTGTTAGTCTCAATTTGCTTTATAGGTCCACTTTTGCGTTGGTTCCTATGTAGCAATAGAATTACTAGGTAGGTATAAAACAAGTTAAGAATTAATACAGATTAACCACGTTAGGTACCTATTTTGGTAAATCAATATTTTTTTATGTGTAAGAAATAAAATATGGTGACCTATATTTTATACAGTATAGCATTACGTGGGTTAAGTAGATAAATGAATAAATCCAGCAGCTTTCCCATAATATGATTATTACAGCAAATTGTTTTTATCCGATGAAAAATAAAGTTTCCATTTCGAATAAATTCATGCATATGCATTAAGCGACAAACGGATAGCGCACATGTCTGCAAATTAAATAAGCAGAATGCCACGCAAAAATAACCCAGCGGAAAACGAAGCTGTGATAAACTCCGTTGGATAAAATGACTGACTGATTTTATTATTGTAGGTTACTTATTCATTTTGATCCATACTAATATTATAAATGCGAAAGTGTGTCTGTCTGTCTGTCTATCTGTCTGTCTGTCTCTCTGTCTGTCCGTCTGTCTGTCTGTCTGCTACCTTTTCAGGGCCCAACTGTTTAACCGATTTTGACGAAATTTGGTACAGAGTTAGCTTATATCCCGGGGATGGACATGGGCTACTTTTTATCCCGGAAAACCAAAGAGTTCTCACGGGATTCCTAAATACCCGCTCCTAAATTCCGCTTAACCGATTTGCATGAAATTTGGAACCGAGGTAGTTTGCGTCCCTGCAATTGACATAGGCAACTTTTTGTCCCGGAAAATCAAACAGTTCCCATGGGATCTTTAAAAACCGAAATCGACGCGGACGAAGTGGCGGGCGACCTCTAGTTTAAAATAAGTGACAAATATTTTACATCTATTGGCGAAATAAGTTACTGGTAAGGCTGCTTTTCCACCAGATATGTGCTATGCAACGTTGTCAATGGATGTGTGATATTCACTAATCATTTTCATTGTTCTACAAGGCTTCAGTGGGGAAACAACTAAGCTATGTTTTGACGTGACAACGTCTTATAATTCGATAGAGCCGGCTGCACGCACGAAAAAACATGACTCATGCGGCGTTACCTCGCTCTGAGGCGTTCCATGTAAGGCTTGAAGTGCAAGCGAGAGCGCGGAACGAGCGACAAAGAAGCACAATCGGCCTTTGTTGTCACGTTCAACTATCGTCAGTAAACCGACTTTACAGACAACCAATTTTATTTTGTTATACAGGCTGTAACCAAAACGCTAGCAAAAACAAAGACAGGTGATAGAACTGATGATCACTGATAAGATTTAATAAAAAAAACTACGATATTAAAAAAAACCTGTATTTTTCAAAATACAGGTGTTATGTGTACAGAGTGTAACTAAAACGCTAGCAAAAACGAAGGTTAGTACTGATGATTAAATTGTGCAGACATGCGGAGATTGGGTTCATTCTCTTTGACAAGTTTGTCTATGTGGATATTTTGAAATATTTTGTAAATGGCCTTTGTTGTACCACAGGAATTTTCAAGGGTATTTCTATACTATATTAATGAGTTATTGAGTAGATACAAGTAGGTATGTTCTTGTTATGAATGTAGAATTTTTTGAATTTCGAATAACGAACATATTTTTTAACCGAGAGTTATGAGTTCAATCATATTCTATATTCGTATGTTTGTTTCTCTATTCTCCGATAGCTCCCAAACTAGTTGTTAAATTTTAATAAACGAAGTGTCGTTGACTTGGCTTATATATAGAAAAATATCGAGTTTGGTGTCAAGTCAGAGGTATTTTATGTAAGTTGATTTAAAAAAGTTTAAACTGCTGGTACATGCATATTAATGTTTTTAATGGAAAAGTAAGTACCTACTCAGGTTTTAGTTCAAACTTTATCTTGTTTAATAAATAAACTGTAAAACAGAATATTCTTGATAATTTTATATTTTATCTTGCAAAATATAAAATCTGTCTGTTTGTCCACTCATAGTTTTACTTTCATAGAGCGGACTTTAATGATGTTTTTAAGTTAACGAGGTTTTTTACTACGGTCCTTCTTTACCAAGTGAAAAACTTTAATTGATGTTCACTCATTTAGTTTTTTCTCAAAGCTAACGTAGGAAGATTATTTGCAATTACAAGTATATTTACCTATGACCTAATTCCTACAGTTGTATTTTTCTTGAAGGTATTAAAAAGTTATTATTCTACAGTGAAAGGAAATACAAAAACCGGAAGTGGGTTTTACATATTCTTAGCGGTATGAAAAACTTTGAAATTTGACACGGGCACTGCGACGCCGATTTTGAGCAACTCACCCATAATATAAAAATGTAGGTTCTTACAAAAATAACTCGAAAGGATTAAAAGAAACTAAAATATTTAACTGAACAAAAAAAATTAAACTATAACGCTATGCAAATAATATAATCTACCGGCTATACATACTCACGTATTTAGTCCATGTATGTAAGCCCGGCGATTAGTTTTGAACCTATCCGGGGTCCTTTTTTTTTCATAAGGATTCCAAAAAACATCTCATGCAAAATGATTGGATGACAAGCATGTCAATGCTCTTGCTTTTCCCGTTTTGCTCTCCATTTCATTTAATTTTGAATGTTGTTCCAAGGTTGTTCCTCGACTGTTGAACCTACCAAAATGAACTTGGAATGTATTTGGTCTCATTTCAATGTTTCGTGCGTGATATTGCTTTGAACTCCAGTGTAACTAAAATCCAAGCGATATAAGTCATTTCAAGCATCTGCTAGTCTTTCTCTTTGAAAGGGCTCTGCCTTTTACACTGCTATTTCGTTCGCGATTGGAGTGTGCAGGAGAGAACGCGAAAGTGTACGCGCAATCGCGAGGGATTATTACTAACCATTTTTTAATGTGTCAAGGTATAGGATTCTCATACGATGCTTTTATATTTATATTATGAGACAGGCTTGCGCTTGGCGACAATCAGGCCTAATAAAAAAACAATTAGGAGGTCTAAGTAGGACCTGCACCTGCCTAGAACAGGCCTTTTCACTTTTCCTTGAAGGTATTTAGGTTACACGTGGCAGGAAACATGGACGCCAAAAGGGCATTCCACACCTTAGCCGTCCGTATCAGAAATGTAGAGCAAACTCCTGCTCGCTCTTGAAGAGGCCTTGATATGTCGAGCTGTGTATTCACGGAAAATATTTCTGGTATTGGTATTCTATCTATATCATTGGGAGAAATTCCGAAGTACAATTAAGCTACTTTTATTCAAGCCAATCTTATACATTATAAAATCTAAAAATATAAAAAGCAAAGCTGACTCAATGACTGATCTATCAACATCTCAGCTCAAACTACTAGACGGATCCGCCTTTTTGGCATGCAGATAACAGCTGTTATGACGTAGACATCTGCTAAGGAATGTTTTTTAAAAATTCAACCCCCCAAGGGTATTTGAAATTTGTGTAGTCCCCACGGACGTAGTCACAGGCATAGGCTAGTTCTAAAATAAAATAGCTCTGGCTCCAAAACTAGGAGTCCCATATCTTGGGAATCTGAGCATTGGTCTGAAACAGGGGTGACTATTTGACCCAGAGGGGTCAAAGTGCATCGAACTCCGCTAATATATTATCTAAAGAGTATCGAATGAACTAACTCCTTTAATCTAATAGCCGACTAGTCGAATCAAATTTTCATCAAAATTGAAAACCGCCAACCAAAATTTCAGTCAGACGAGTGCGAATGGCTCATTTAAATGCTTCATTCGAGCGCAATTGCCTCGTATCGCAGTCTAACTTAAAATCCGAAGCAATATAATTCACTCGTCGCATATACTCCGCTTTCTATGTGGAAATGTTAATTGGTTTCGCATATCAACGACGCTTATAAAGCTAAACTGGTGGCGAAGTGAATGGGAGACGCTTATTTAGAGCTGATAAATGATCACAGTTCCGGATGCGACAATTATCTATACTTACTTATATTGTAGAAGTCCCAAAGACTGCGTTCGTGTGGATTAAGGATTTAAAAAATACCATGGAAACTGTTTAATTTGATAGGATAAAACGTCACTCTCCAGGTTTTTAATGCAATATATAGATTGAAGGACAAACCATTATACCACTTAACCAACAAACAAACACACTTCTACAATATGGGTAAGAGTGACTAGCCTCTCTTTGTACCTTATTCTGGGGAATTCCAAAAAAACTTTAGCCTTCTTCCTTATCAAAATTATAATAGATATCTCTGTGAAAAAGCTAAGTTACAGGGCTTGGGCTTTACTTTGATGAGTCGGTCATTAAGTACTTAGTGCTACGAATAACAATGAGTAGTGCCTCTCATTTTATAAGTTTTGATGTGACTGATAGACTGACAAACAATTAACAGCTGAGCACGGGTCTCTGTATAGGGCCATATTAGGCCATAGTCTTTAGCAGAGTTCACACATCTTTGATAACATTATGGACAACTCTCAGGCATATAGTTTTCACGATTTTTTCTTCACCGTATAAACAAGTACTTTTATTGCTTAAAACGCATGTCACTCCACCACCACTAGGCTATCGCCACTTCTGATTGCATTTTGTGCTAAGGCTAATTCAATTTGGGTCAGTTTAGAAATACAAATTGACTCAAGTTCGGTGATGTTTGGCTGTGAGCGCGACTAGATGCAATCCTACTGACAAAGCCGTAAGACAAATTAAACATTCCGGCACGATGCTGTGATAATGTTACAGTAACCAAAAAAAAATTGGTTGTCTGTAAAGTCGGACGATAGTTGAACGTGACAACAAAGGCCGATTGTGCTTCTTTGTCGCTCGTTCCGCGCTCTCGCTTGCACTTCAAGCCTTACATGGAACGCCTCAGAGCGAGGTAACGCCGCATGAGTCATGTTTTTCCGTGCATGCAGCCGGCTCTATCGAATTATAAGACGTTGTCACGTCAAAAAGAGTATTGATTATTTCACAGCACAGCAGTTCCGTCGTGACCACGACTCATGCAACTGAATCGAAATATCGGCAGTGAATAACTAAATTTATCATGGTGTGTACCCGTTCTTAAAATCGTTAGAGTATGGATTAAATTAACTGCCATACTATGCCCATTTTATCACGCTTTCATCACAGACTACGCTGTCACTTGACCTATCATCATATTAGGCGACATTGCAAAGTACTTTGTGTAGCTCCTATACAAATATAAACTACAAGTGTAAATTAAAAATTTATAACACCCCCGACGATCCAAAGTATTTGAGTTTTTCAAAACATCATTTTCAAATAAATAATTATGTATTTAGGCAACGTCCATCTTGACAGCTTGACATTTGTCAATTGACATAATATTATGAACCTAACGGTTATCTAACCTTCTTTTCTACAAGAAAACTAGAAAAGAGCTGATAACTCTTAAACGGCTGAACCAATTTTTTTAGATTATAGCTAAGAACACTCTCGATCAAGCCACCTTTCAAACAAAAAAAACTAAATTTAAATCGGTTCATTCGTTTAGGCGCTACGATGCCACAGACAGATACACAGATACACAGATACACACGTCAAACTTATAACAACCCTCTTTTTGGGTCGGGGGTTAAAAATCCCTCAACGTTTAACAATTCATCACGCGCAACATTTTTTTAACTTGTATGTGTTAGGATTTTCAATTAATATTTCATGTTTTTAATAAACATCTGTTATTGACCTGTCAATCCAGTGTGTGGCCAATTTAGTGTTGGGGCGCTGGACGGACTTTACTAAAAGCTGAATCATTTTCAATTTTGAAAACTGAGAGTTCGCTAAATATATATTGGCATTTTGAAATTGAATGTATTAGCTCGCGACAGGTCGAGATGACAATCGTGGTTGGGGACGTCCCGCACACCCGCACAGCTTCCTCGCAAACCTGCCATGTTGACCCTTAGCGTACAATAGGTTCAAAACGAGGACGACTTTGGTACATTTTAAGTAAAGAATCGACATGACTGCTCTCCACCAATGCATCCAATACCGAGAGCTGGCGTCATTCGGTTCTCATCTTATTATCACTCGAGCAAGAAGCACTAATGCATATTGCATACGTTCGGTCGTTGTCCTTCTCTCGCTCTACCGTTACCACACACAAAAAGAGTGCGGACAGGACATTGTTCCGGTAGTAGTAATAGATAAATAACAGTTCGCTGGTATGGAGTGTTGGAGGTATGGCATATTTCCTTCGCATTACCAAGAAGTTGGTAGAGCTTGTCTTTTTTGAAATGACGTGCCCCACTACATAATTTTGTGTAGTAGTGATGTGTAAATTGCGGTGGTGGGGCGCGTCATTTCAAAATAGACAAGCTCTACACTGTTTGATGTTAACTGGCTGACCCATCCCAGTTTTACTCTGGTAGATTTTATACTTTTTATGAGGATCTACGTTACTCGTATATATAGAACACCTACGTTTAGAACTCAAATTCTATTCCTAGAGCCATCGGTTTGAGCTTTAAGTACGTCGATAATATTCCAATCATACTGATATATTTTTATATAGATAGATTGTTAGATATGAGATTAATATATACCTACACACTGCACAGTAATCAGCAGAAATTAAGTAATACAAGATCGAATTTGTGATCCATAATTAAGTAGACTATAATTAATGACTACATTAATTACAATGCATTCGATTAATTAAGTGAGCAAGCAGGCGATGTTAACGGTGAATTAAATTTAGGCTCCACATTACATAAAGTTGCTGATTAAATTTTTTAATTATATTTTTGTTATTCATATATAAGGTAGCTCCGGAGCCCTGACTAAGATCTTAACTGGTGCTGATGTTAAAGGGGTAACCAGTTAGGGCTATAGCACTTTTTAATTTAAAAACCCCCAAATGATTTCTATGCAGCATCGCGTTGGAACGGTAAGTAACTAGAAGATAACTTTGCTTTGGTAACTGGTCACGACTGAAGGCTTCCATGAGAGCAGACCAGGGACAATTGCGAAATCATAAATTTCCAAATTGCCTCTATCTGAAACCGAACCCAGGATCCTCCACTCCCACAGATTGCAGCGCTCATTACTGCGTCAAAAAGGTCGTGTTAATTTGAAATATCGTAAAATCTGGAAGTTGCGGACAGGATTTTTTAATTAATTCGTAATTATTCAGAAAAGAAAACCTTCTTAGGGTAGATCTATGTTACCTCAGTGCATGGACCGATCCGACTCCGCACTTGTAATATATTTTATATACTAGCTGATGCCCGCGACTTTGTCGTTTACGTTTTTCCCGCGGGAACTCTTTGATTTTCCGGGATAAAAGTAGCCTATGTGTTAATTCAGTATAATTTATCTCCATTCCCAGCCAAGTAGTTTTTGCGTGATTGAGTAACAAACATCCAAACATCCAGACATCCACACTTTCACATTTATAATATTATTAGGATTATTACGATTAGGATTAGGATAAATTTATCACTACCACGAATACTCGTCGCCACTGAAAACTTAGGATAAAATAAAAGAAAGAAAGAATATTCACAGTTGGTTTGGTTGTAAATTAATTTATCAGGCGAGACATCAATTTATCAAGTAGACGGAGGACAGACGATGTAGACACCCCCTGTATCCAGCGCGTCTTTATTTAAAGTACCAGTATCTTAATATCAGTATTTGTGCAAGTTCTCATTATTAAGAGCGCTGTCTCCGTCACTCGTTTCATACAAACGTAGTTCCAATTTCATTTGAATATTAAGCAACCAAAGTCCATGAAATTTTGCAGACATATTCTAGAAACTAATATCTAAGTCTGTGGTTTTCCAGATTTCTTTTAAAATATTCAGTTTCAAAGTTACGCGGTCTTAAAAATTTACATACAAATCTTTGAGCCCCTGTAATTTTAAAACTACATATTTCTAGAAAAATCTAAAACACCACAGACACAGATATTAGTTTCTAAAATATGTCTGCAAAATTTTATGGACTTTGGTTGCTTAATATTCAAATGAAATTGGAACTACGATTGTATGAAACGAGTGACGGAGAGAGCCCTGTTAAAGTTTTACAAATAATCTGGAAAATAATTTGATTGACTCAACATAATGTATTGAATATAGGCATGTCGGTCTCATAATTTGTACTATTTTATGAGGACATCAATGACTTTCTAAGCATGGACACATCGTGGCATACAACACAAGAGCCCAAACATGGCACACGTTTCTAAATTCACCCTATGTAGCTTCAACTGCTCCATTTATACATTCCCGCTAACATTCAAGTCCTGTAAACTAACCTCAGTGATTAAGCCGCAATGTAAATCGAACTAAGCACTCGAAGCTGAATAAGGTGATTTTAGAAGCAAACTTGAACAAAAAATGGAATGGAGTAGTGTAGCACTATTAATTTTTGTTATTTCTTTGAGAGATTTTTCGTTTTTGTAAATATGAAACTATTATACTATATCTATACTACATAACTATTATACTATATCTGCTCGTGCTGATTCACTGACTGACTGACTGACTGACTGACTGACTCATTTGATCACCTCTTCTGTAAAATTTTGTATGTTTTTTTTTTTTACCGATGGTTTCGTATAGAGGACAAAAAATGATTCGGAGGAAAAATATGGATAGAGCTGATGATTGAGGATTTCGGTGAGGAGCACGGCCAGGGTATTGAAGATAGGTGGGGGGTGCTCGAACAAATGTCACTCAGAACTTCATCCAATTGACAGGGAGCTGAAAAATAAAACCAAAATGGCGGATTCAAGATGGGCCTTGAATCAAGATGGCCAAAGGCCTAGACCAGCCAACCTAAACCAATTAAGAAAATCTCAATCGGCCCAGCCGGGAATCGAACCCGGGACCCTCGTCATACAAATCCACCGCGTCACCATTGCGCACTGGAGGTCGTCAAAAGATCTATCTATACATATAGTAAAATTGTAGAAAAGTGGTGTCTGTACAATGGAAATATATAAAAAAAAGTAGCAGGGGTTGTTAATAATAACAACCCCTGCTACTTTTTTTTATCGATGCCGAACCCGAAATTGTAATTAATTTTTTTTTGTCTGTTTGTCTGTGTGTTTGTGCACGCTAATATCAGAAACGGCTTATTCGATTTAGATACGGTTGTCACTAATATATTGTAGTAAGCTTCACTTAACATTTAGTGTTTATTTCATGTCAATCGGTTCATAAATAAAAAAGTTATGTCAATTTAAAGAATCACGGCGAACATTTTTAACGTACAAATACACGCCTCGCGCCTGAGCGTCCGTGGCTATATAAAGCGCGCTGAGAGCTATTCCACGCGAACGAAGTCGCGGGCACAGCTAGTAATAAAATAAATGTGATACAATAATGGCCAATAGATTTTACATTGAACAAAAAAAAGCTACTCCACAGTTTTGTTTTTCCGACATTCGTGACGCGCCCTTCCATCTGTCTCTTTCTGATGTGCGTGAGAGAAAGGAATGGGAACATTGTAAATAATTTTAGATATTTCTAGTGTTTTCAATGGTTTTACTAAATATTTTACACTTTTTCGCATGTTATCTTACGTAAATAAAATTATCTTACCGGTGGTAAGTCACACCATCTCTTTTCTGCGTCGTTAACGTATTATTTTGGCACTTTTTGATCGCGCATTTAGGCGTCTTGACAGCTTTGCAGTCAACATGCGACTAATGAAGAAAGTGTGCTTACACCGAGTATAAGCACACTTACTTGGTCCCTTGTTATGCGCGCCAGTGCGATGTCCTTGCTTAGAAAGTCATTGGAGGACATAGTCAATTTGAATTAGGTACTTTTATAACAACCTAAAGTTTAGAGTTCTGCGCTCCTTATTTAATCTATGCGATGGGTATTGTAGAGAATTATGTTAGTTAGACAAACGAGTAACAGACCAAAAAAGTAATTAACCCACGACATTTGTTTCGGATACTGCCCCACACATACAAACTCACAAACTAACTTGTGGTCGTTTTATTGAAGATTTATTGAATTACTAGTGAGCCGGCTGGTTCCCGTAAGGCCCTGTGGATTTCTTTTATTCATTGACTAAGACCATGGAAGGGTGTATATTTATGTGATGTAATTAGAGTATTGATTATTCCATCTATACTCAAACTTTAGAGTATTGATTATTCCATCTATACTCAAACTAGAAATATTGTACTAAGTATAGATAGTATAAATTACCAAACACAGGACAGGAAAGTATTAACTGGACGTCATTTTTACCGAAAACGTTTTTCTAGGCTTGTGGTAAGTATATAGACCAAAACAATACGTAGATTTATTTATTTAATTACATAACAACATTAAAAATTAATATTATTACAATAAACCGTTCAAGTTGTGAATGGTTTTAATGGCAATCGTGCAAAATACACTGGCATGACCAACTAAGTACGTACACTAGCTAGTATACGTACTTAGTATGTATAGTTGCTTTATGTGCCAGACTTTTACAGTAAAAGTGTCATGATGGACCAACCATAATGCCAACACATTCCAGTATAACTATCATCTGCAGTGTTTCTGCATATTTTTCTCTCTGTGACTATTGCGATTTTGGTCACTGAGCGAGTTTGCGAAACTGGAATGATATCACACTAATATTATAAAGGAGAAAGTTTGTATGTGTGTGTGTGTGTGTGTGTGTGTGTGTGTGTGTGTGTATGTTTGTTACTCCTTCACGCAAAAACTACTGGACGGATTGGGCTGAAATTTAGAATGGAAATAGATTATACCCTGGATTAGCACATAGGCTACTTTTTATCCCGAAAAATCAAAGAGTTCCCACGGGAATTTAAAAAAACCTACATCCACGCGAACGAAGTCGCGGGCATCAGCTAGTACTGATATATGATTCAACTGAGAATTAATTCCAGGATCTTTATCTTGTAGCCTCTACTCCAACGAGGTGACAGATCATTGAATTAGATACATAATAACTATTTTAATCACTTTATCACTTTCAACATCAATAGATAGCTCTAACAAAATTATAATGGCACTTATTTTATCCTCAAAGACTATACTTTTTGTTTTAATTACAGTTTTATGTTAATCGTGGACATTATGCTAATCGCTTTGATCATGGCCTAAAATATTAATTAAGTTAATAAAACTTGTTCCTTAATTTTAATTTCTCGAGGGTTTTTTAGACACAAAACAAAATTATTTTTCTATGACAGATGAAAATATAAATATTATTAAAATTCGAATCACTGGGTTACAAATCCGTCGGTAAACTATTCAACTTTGGTTTTGATCAATGTAAACCCATCTAGGGTATTTAATAATACCAGCTTATGCCTGTGACTTTGTCCAGGTGGACTACACAAATTTCAAACCCTTATTTCACCCCCTTGGATTGAATTTTCAAAAACCGTTTTTTAGTCAGTCAGTCATTTATACCTATGTATATGAACCAGTTGACAATATGCTGACAAGGCGTACTTAACTGCTCAATAAATACAACTTGTCTTATGAAATTATGATTAAAATTATCAGCTGGTAAACAGTAAGGTATACCTATTGTTTTAGTAATTATAATTTGTTTTTGTGTTCAGTTAAAAATAAATGTCCTAACTTCTTAGACGTTAGCTTATGCTAATCAAAAATTTGGCTTTAAATCGATTTCATAACTAAGACATTCGGTGTACCTATTACTTTTGATGTTGTACCTAGACCTAGCCATCAATATTCATAGGAAATTTTGATTATATTCTAATTTATTCAATTTTGTATTGAATAATTAATCCTTAAGAGAATACTTAGTACGATTTTCTCAAATAAGTCGCTCAAAGCTCTTCTTTGGTAACAGTATTTAATTGAAGATAAATTGTTACTATGAGTAGCTATTTATTGCGAGAAACGGGTAGGTAACATTATTCCTTTGAAGCAAATGATTATTTATTGTTAATTTGCTTGTTAAATAACCTAATTAATTTTAATTAAAAACGACTGATGTGCTTCTATTTTGATCTAAATATTAAGATATAATTAAGTAAAATTTAGTTTTTGGTAAACATATGGAATTACAAAAACAACTTATTATTCAAATATGTGTTCAAAAATTAAAATCAAGACTGATTTTTACATAAGACCAATGGCTTTACCACAATAATGATCGATATTGTGTTTCTATCTTTTTGGTGTGAAATATACTGTTTTCTAACTGATTAATTCATTTGTTTTCCGAATGCGAGTATATCTCCAATTCGGAGCATTGTTTATAGATTGAATTAACCACAACCTGACTTGTAGGAACGCTTGCGTAGCTACTGTGTTTGATCGGAAATCATTCTCAAGAATTTGCAAGCAATATGGTCGAAACGTACGCAGTGTAAAATTGACATCCGGTTCGATCCAAGTTTTCTAGAACTGAATTTTCTTGGATTCGGATCGGATGCAGTGCATAACGAGCCTTATGTCCAATTTTATACTCACTAGTTCGTCAGAGTGAACTAGAGTGAGGGAACTCTCGGTTTGATCCTAAATCGCCGATAAGTAAGTATGTCAAATATGAAGTCATAGAAAAATCTATGAAAAAAAATCAAATGTACTAATATTTGAACACCATTTGACGCCTGCAGTGACGTCGACGCCTCGACGTTTTTAACCCCCGACCCAAAAAGAGGGGTGTTATAAGTTTGACGTGTGTATCTGTGTATCTGTGTATCTGTGTATCTGTGTATCTGTGTGTCTGTGTATCTGTGTATCTGTGTATCTGTGTATCTGTCTGTGGCCTCGTAGCGCCTAAACGAATGAACCGATTTTAATTTAGTTTTTTTTGTTTGAAAGGTGGCTTGATCGAGAGTGTTCTTAGCTATAATCCAAAAAAATTGGTTCAGCCGTTTGGAAGTTATCAGCTCTTTTCTGGTTTTCTTATTACTTTTATCCCAGGACCACCAGAGGTTACGTATTTTCTGACACAGGAAATATGTACGATTGAGTAGTGTTAGTAAGTACTAAGAAAGCATGCCTAGCCTACGTGCTAGCTTGCTTAGACGGCCAATTTTCAGGTATCTGATAATCAAGGTACATAAAAATATTACTTACCTCACGTAAATTCGCCAAACTGATTTTTACGTATATTTTAGGCAATATCCTTAAAAATATGTCGCCAATACTCCCAGACACTTCCCGCGTCGGCCGTATTGCTTTGCAGACGCTTTAAAGCTCCCAAAATAAGTAATTACTTAACTGCACGTAAATTCTGATGCTCCATTTTTATATATGTCCACCAGACAACTATTTTAAAACCTTTTACAAGAAGACAGACCGATCCAGAGGGCCAATCATCCCCTAAATTCAATTTTAATGCCTCTGTGGGTTTGAGCGCGAGGGCATCATTATCTACGCGCATGAGACTGAGTAAGACATGTATTAGGATATATTGACTTCTCTCTCACTCTCTTATAGTTTACTTATGTCAATTAATTATTAATATTAAAAAAAATCTGCTAAAAATTAAAAAAATTGGAGAATTTACGTGAGTAAGTAATGTTTTTGTGTACCTTGATTACCTGATACCTGAAAATTGGCCATCTAAGCAAGCTAGCAGGTCTGTAGGCATGCGTTCTTAGTACATAGTAACACTACTCAATCGTCGACATTTCGTTCGTCAGAAAATACGTGACGGCTGGTGGCCCTGGGATCTTTCACTATTGTAACAGAGGTTCATAATATTATGTCAATTGGCAAATGTCAAGTTGTTAAGATGGACGTTGCCTAGATACATAATTATTTATTTGAAAATAATGTTTTGGAAAACTCCGATACTTTGGATCGTAGGCGCGGAGTTTCTAATTTATAAAATATTATAATCATAGTTAAACGAGAAAACATCAATTCAATTATAATATCCAACAGTCGACCAAAGGCCACGAACAATCAATCCAAACCCAAACCATAGTCAAACTATTTTTAGGGTTCAGTAGGTATCTGTAGAAAAAAAAGATGTTGTTGGTAGCTTCGACTGTTGTAGTCGCGTAGGTGTGCATGGCACCATTAAATATCGTAGGAGGCGATGACCCTCCGCGCGGCTGAGGTTCCCGCATCGTAGTCGCTTTGTCGCGCAGGTTTGGATGATGCATTAGGCGCACCTTTTTTTTATTTTATCTGCTTGAACTCAGCTTATTTACTTTGACAAAATACGTTTAAAATTCATCATCATGAGGATCAACCCATCGCCGGCTCACTACTGAGCACAGGTCTCCTCTCAGAATGTAAAGCTACCACACTGGCCAAGCACGTATTGGCACACCTCACGCACCTTTGAGGGAGCATTATGGCCAACTCTCAAGCATGCAGGTTTCCTGACGGTGTTTTCCTTCACCACTTCGTTGTCTGTCTGTGTGTCATCTTTCAAGAGAATCAAAACTTATAAATTGGGTACTTCCCGTTTACGTAGAATCGTGAAAGGCAGGTAGCAATATCTTATAGCCCAAGCACTCTACTCCTGTGGCCCAAGTAAAGAGAAAAATCCGACAACTGAATTGTCATTAGATAAAAAAAAAACTTGTACGGAACTCTTCATGTGTGAGGCAGACTCGCACTTGACCGGTTTTTGAAAGTTATGTCAAATAAAAATTTGACATGCAATAACAAACAAAATGAAATACACGCCACTTTATTCCTTATTTCATCGGGTGAAAGTCGATTTCAATTTAATCGTAGGTATATCTTGAAAAGCGAACTATTATACGACTACGTAAAATGGGTACATTTTTAAAGCAACGACATGTTAGAAACAGATATTTCGTTTTGGTCGTGTTAAACTATGTGAGTCATTCAGATAATTCTTGATTTAGTGATGTTCGGTCAAAAATATTTCATGGAACCATAGACGTACAATTTTCGCTTCATAATTAACATAACATTGATGTTACTTTTGAAGAGATATTAGCTGCCTTATTGGATTTATATTATTATAGAAATTGGGTTTTAGAATGGCACAAATAAACGGTAATTTATGAATAAAGTTTAAAAAGCGTGAAATAAAAATTAAATTAAAAATTTAAAAAACCCCCGACACATAAACCTCTAAAAAGTAAAAAAATAATAGGTAAATATGTATGGGCCCTTTAAGAATAGTATAAATAGTAAAGTTTTATCCAAGCGCTCGTTGCGTCGGGGGACCGCTAAAGACTATTCTTTCTACAACAGATGACTTTCATAGTTTATGATAGGTAGCGGTCCCCTGGCGCAACGAGCGCTTGGATAAAACTTTACTATTTATACTATTCTTAAAGGGCCCATACATATTTACCTATTATTTTTTTACTTTTTAGAGGTTTATGTGTCGGGGGTTTTTTAAATTTTTAATTTAATTTTTATGTTAAAAGTTCCCTAAGGCCTCATTCGCACGAGAGCTTTTTTAACGTCCGTTAAAAAAGCGTTCAAATAGAACAAATTAATTCCCAAGTATTTGTTTACACGTCAACGATTTTTAAACGCGTACTTTGTATTAGTAGCGCAACGCCGGGATTTAACGCAACACTTTTTTAACGCTCGTTCGAACGTTAAAAAAGTGACTCATTGAGGTTTGACCATACTTACTTTCTGCTATCTTTGCAGGATAGTTTTTGTGGCAAAACAATGAAGGAAGATAAACAAAGGAGCGAATCAACTTACCCAGGTACTAGTTACCCTTGGGAGTAGCATGTCAAGGAATTTATCGTGTGGTTTAAACAGCGGTTAAGTTAATTAAAGGGCTTATTGTGTTTTGCTACTTTCACTACTCCTATTTTCGGTATATTTTGTAGGCTATTTGTTTGATTAAAGTGTATAGTATAGTTACTAGGAAGATACATTGTTCCGGTAGGTAGATATTAAAAATGAGTGTATTACTTGATAATAAATTCACTTCTAATAATAATCAGGTATAGTATAGTAACCAAGAGTGAATAGGCACCTTCTGGGTAAGCGCGTCCCATCTTGGACCACATCATCACTTTCCATCGGGTGTGATTGTAGTCAAGTGCTTACCTATAGTGAATAAAAAAAAAAGGTATTCGTGTTTGATTCCTTTGCGATATGCCTTGTTGGCCATTGTCCAGATTTCGTTTTAACGTTTTGGTAAATAAAATTAACATACAACAACGAGTATTTTAAGTCCATGACGATAACTCGTAAAAAATATCCTGTTTTAAGTTTATCTCAAAACGCTATACCTATGTATGCTATGGGGCCATAACAAACTCGGTAAGTGTAAATTTTATTTTATTTTTACGCTCTTATCATGTAGGTATTCATCATCATCTCAACAAATCGAACTTTGAAAACGGGTCGTCTATTTTAATTCTTGGTTATATTTATAATGAGAACACCCGTCTTTATAGGTTAACAAAGGTTTAGCCCATAGTCCACCACGCTGGCTAAGTGTGGGGTTGCAGATTCGCACAACTTTGATAACTTTTGGAGAACTCTCAAGTCTCAAGCAAGCAGGTTTTCCCACGACTTTTTCAACAACTTGTACTTGTCGTACAAGTCGTACTTTTAATTACCAGAATTGAAACAATTGATTAATTCTTCAACAGAAATAGAAGTAAAACTTTAGAACAGCTTTAAGTTCGTACAGCGATTTATTTGTAGTTCAAATCCGAGAGAGTGCAAACGTTCAGCCACCGCAGTAAAGTTGGCCAATAAATCGCATCTGTGACTGTGCGGAGTTACTTCACTTGGACTTAAAGTTTGATGAAAGTACAGCTTCGTAAGTTGGTATGCCTGCTACTAATGTTTTAATAGTCAATGACGCTAGTTTAATTAATTTTATTTGAATAAACTAATTGATTCGGTCCATTTACGTGTGGGTATTATTAACTTAACTGGGCCACTGTACATTTTTATACGAATTTGTAAATATTTATCTTACTATTCCTAAGCCAAGATACAAATATAATATTTGAATTTATAATACGTCCAAAATTTAAGCTGATCTGTCACAGCTCTGTACATTTTCTTTATATTTTACAGAAAAATTGCAAATCCTACAATACGGATGCTGACCACTCGGAGCGCTATTTTTCAAGAGAAAATATTTCGCTCACGTCTGCTCTCAGGAACAGAGCACTTATTCCGATTCTATAAAGTTTCATAATTTCCTTTATTCCCATACCAAAGGTCGGATCGTGCCTTCAACATTTTATTGTTAGACTTCTCAAGAGAAATTGACAAAAAATACGCGTCGAATTGAGAATCATCTCCTTATAGGATTCCGCACCTACTTTGAAGAAAAAAGATACCCTTATGGGATTATTTCCTTGTCCAAATTCTATCGGTCTGTCTATTGGTCTGTCTGTCTGTCTGTTTGTCTGTCGATCTGGTTAATGTAATACTAAGGTTCGAAGAAGCTCGTAATCTTCACTCAACTTCCGCTTATTTTTTAATTTGATTCAATTGTTATAGTAGTGGGAGGGTGGGCGATACCTATCGCATGCTGCATGTTGCATCATGTCTGTTTTAGCAGATTAAAGCAAATTAAGCTTGTTAGATTTCGGTTTCGTATGAACTTCCGCAATGTACCTAATGCTATACGACAAATACCTAAGTCTACAGACCCTTATGGAGCTGTATAAAATCAAGCTTCTATATGTACGTACCTACGAGTATGAACATCTGCAGCACTAAAGTAACCTACCTGACCGTTGCTGGTTCTTAAGGATATTTCTTTATCCGCCTCTTAAATAGCGCCATGTCGTAGTTTTGAAAGAACACATATGAGCTGGAAACTGGTTTCATGGGCATTTCATATTATTATAGCAGTGCGCATTAGAAACGAGAAAGCGGATAGCTTCGTACAAGTCCATAAAATTTCGACTATGTAGGGGTGCAGACTTTTGCGATGCCCTGACTCCAACGGGCAAAATATTTGGGAAAAATACGGTAGATCTTTAAATATATTGAACAGTAGAATCTTTTTAGATACAATAATTCCCTATTGATCAGTGTATTTTATACTGATAAACCTAATAGTCCAATCTTTTGATACACGGAAAGGGAACTCAATCAATTTGCCATATTGTCTTGATCCGTGACTAATAAATCCCTAAAAGCTTTTTTGTAGCAAAGAAAGATTTCAGAAAGTTTCAGATTATTTTTGTATCCAATATTTTTATTGAAGATGTATTTCGATCTGCCATTTATGTATTTCAAAACCCAATAAAATCAATTTTCATGTGCCATACTTTAAGTTAACCTGAATCTAATAGAATACTGAGTAATCATTAAGTATTGCTATTTTTATTTTTATTATAAGATTATAACTCATGTAAAATAATATCAGATAAAGCAGACATACCTACTAATGGAATCCCTGTAAATTCATTAATTAGTACACTCTGTTTAAAAAGTTTAAAGGCAATTAGCTAATTATTCTTATCCCACGTCACTTGGTGCATTCAAGTTTCTACTACTACCGGGTTTACCCTCGGTATCCCGGATATTATTATTAAACAAGATGGATAGAAGGTTTTTTGTGTATAGTGTGTTTGACACTTACCCTTGACCTTGAAAATTGCTAAACTTAATTAATAAACTGCACTGTAAACGGTGCATTGAACTGTAGCCTATGGACAAATCTAACGAAATTCAGTAAATGAAAAAAACAAGCGAACAATATTTCCTTCGGGATTTCGTTCGGACAGATAGCTATCTCCTAACATTTCAATATATTTAGATACATACCTACCAGCATTCCGGCGGCATTCCGGAATTTTTTCAACAAGTGATAGGTAGATATAATATAAAAACATACTCACTTAGTTAGCCTTTGTGAATAGAAGTGCCGAAACACGCATAAAATATTTTTATTCAAACAACCAATGAGAGCTGACAAAGTAATAAAACACTTTTGATATTTCGTTATCCACGAAAAATCATACTTGCCAAGTGCCGTCGGCCGTTTTGCAAATCTGTATACCATTTTAATATTCTACTTAGGTATGGTAAAACTCTAATTGTATGATTTCTGTGCATTAAATAATTATGATTTCCGCGGTAAGTATAGGCAGTAGGATATAGCAAGGATAGTATAGGGTGAACTGAATTCATTGCGCCAATCTTCTCAGACTTGGGCGCGTTTGGAACCCTCGTAGCTTTAGTTTTAAGTAACGTAATTAATTATCACCACTATATCGTACAAGTTTAACAATTTCGACCATCAAAAGGAGTACAATTGTACCTACTTTGAATAAATGATTTTGACTTTTGACTTTGACTAAAGTATTATAACGCTCTCCATGTAGGCACAATATTATGCGATCAATGATTAGTAACCTTTACACGAAGCTGAGAATTGCTGATGCGGAATAAGATTAATCTGTCGTCAGTCGTGCAACGGATCGCCGATTTGCCAAGCGATAAAGCTGGGGAACGATTTTTCTCTCTTTTTCTAGTACCGACCGCACATACTACATCTGTTACGTGCACTCGCTACGCATTAGTTTTCAAATAAATCACCAAACATTCCGCATAACCAACTCATACCTACTTTTAGGCATTTGTCATCATCATCGTCACTGAATCTTCGGACATAGATCTCTTGCAGGGTGGTAAGGTCTATCGGTTTTTTGAACTATGTGCTTATGTTTGTTTTAGTATTATGGGGGGGGGGGGGGGGGGGTTACAATTACTAAAGGTATAGAAAGCAGCCTATATTCGTTTCCAGGATGCAAGCTACTTATCTGTGCACCAAATTTTTTCAAAATCGGTTTAGCGAATAGGCCGTAAAAAAGGTAACATAGGAACAGATAGACATTCTTTCGGATTCATAATATCAACTATACACGGAAATCCCTTTTCTCTTTAGCCTTATTCCATGAAATTCTTAATTATATCTTTTAAATTTTTAGTAAAAATTTCAGCTTTAGCCCGGTATTATAAGGTTGCAAACTTTGTTAGATATTCTCTGCATTAATAATAATCTTCTGTTTCAGTTAAGGCAAATATTGCATCCTGCTATGTAATATACACCAGTTTTGCATAGAGTACGTAATTAAAAATGTAAAGTTTAGGACTCGAAAGTCGAAACTTTTGCTTCACGGTATGATGTCAATTCAGTGCCGTATCTAATTGATATTAGTAGTCATTTGTGGGAATGAGTGTAATATTTTATAATAAAATTCCACAGTAAATATTAGACTTGCATTGACAAAAGTTTAAAAATCCATTAAAAGTATGCTCCTGGCAAAAGCATATTACACAATCGAAGTCTGTCACTGTCTGTCTGTCTGTCTGACTGTCTGTCTGTCCGTCCGTCTGTCCGTCCGTCCCGCGTCCGTCCGTCCGTCCGTCCTTCCGTCCGTCTGTCCGTCCACATAGCACAATTACAGGAATAAACACAACACACAATAGCACAATTACAGGACTAAATCTGGAAACTGTGAATTCGTGGTTATACATATCATTAAAAAAAAATTAAAATGTGTTTTAATTTTCAAAGTAAGATAGTGTATTTTCGTAGCTTTATGATTTTGGATTGTATAGGGTCAGTAAGTGTTTATTTAAATGAGTTAAGCGAAACCAAAGCTTGGTTGGTGCATTAACCATAACGAGTATTAGGTACAGTAAGTAAAGGGGGCTTAAAGCCGCCAGAAAGCTATAAAAGCCATACTTTTTTCCTATAAAGCCATTTTCTAGCAATACAAACAAAATTTTACCAAAGCGGCGAGCCAGGGTATTAGTTTCAGATTTATCGCATATACCATCGTTGCTTTTCATTGTTTGCGGAGATAAAGGCTGTAAAAAAACACTTGGGGTTTTCAGCCTAAATCCAATGCGTTTGGAAGCTATTCAAAATTGGTTTGAAAACCAAGGATATTTTTCCATAAAATAGTAGGTAGATGGGTACTTTCTATAAAAAATACTTTTATCAATATAAAATCTTTTAATATTATAAATACACTTTTATGTGTTCTAAAAGAGTTATCCAGAATTCAGTGTGAAATGCGACGAGGCAACGAATAGAATACATGAATTAATAATATACAATATCAATAGACTCATACGTGTGCTATGCGGTAATAAAATTTGTGTATTGTTAACAAGTTAAAGTTTTCAATATAGTATAATAATACTTAAACATTTGTTTGTGAAACCGAAGTGAACTGTGCAGAAAGTCTCGATGTCTCCGTATTATATTTTCTGAAGCGTTACGAAGCTATAAGGTTCCAGTTACATAGGCATACCTACGTACCTCCTCCTCCAGTATGTCCTCACAGATGGTTGCCATGGAAACACAGGCCTCTTGTGGTCTCCGAACATTGAAATCGAATTAGCGATACCTCCTTTGACGGAGTTTGAGTTAGATTAAATTATTTGGCTAAAGTGTTAATTTAATAATTAGTTTTAAACTTGCTGAGTAGCAAGGCATTTTGATACTAACAATATTAAATTATACAGAAAGTACAATATATCAAAGGAGATAAGTAGCTAGTCACCTAGTATTTTTATATAGTAACTAGCTAAAGCATTTGAAACAGTATCAGTACCCTACTGTTATTTTATTCGTTGAAAAATCTAAAAAAAATAATACAAACAAAAAGAATCAGTGATGACTAAACTAAGATAGCGATATATACAAAACCTTTTAAAACAAGCATTGCTATTTTGATAAAATAAAATGCTTGAAACTTTGGAACTTTTTTATCTAAACGCAAAGCATAGAGACAGTTTAAAATATAAAACCATGCATATGCATGGTGTGACGGACATGAAACAGCGCAGGGATTTTGTAAATTCAATAGGCAGAATGTCGCCAAAATAACAAAGCAGAATCTGCGCTGACAAAACCCCGTTTCATATTAAACAGTCGAGATTCTGAATGTGGAGATATAATCCAGCTCTGCAGGACTGTAAATACTTAAGTATTAGAACGTTTGAGAGGAAGCGGCAGTTGCAACGGAGAATTGAATCTAAGACCTAAATGTTATGTGGACCAGAAGAACAATCCATACTAATATTAAAAATGCGAAAGTGTGTCTCTCTGTCTGCTACCTTTTCACGGCCCAACAGTTTAACCGATTCGGATGAAATTTGGTACATGGTTAGCTTATATCCCGGAGACGGACATAGGCTAATTTTTATCCCGGAAAATCAAACAGTTCCCACGGGATCTTTAAAAACTTAAATCCACGCGGACGAAGTCGCGCTTTCAAGTTATACAGGAAGCCCTAGAGGATTCTAGGGCTTCCTGTATAACTTGAAAGCATAATAAAATTATAATAATGTTGCTTAATGTAGAGCAATGCTACTTTACAGTTTTAACAGCATAATATAAAGTTAAATATACATTATGAATTATGACTCATAACAAAATAGTCTAATAATATGATTTTACGACAATTTGAATCAAGTTGGGTGAATCAAATGAGCTCGCACGGTGAAAATTCACCGCACGATTTTTTTCGTAGAAATCTGTGACATAATGAAATAAGAAACCGTAGGTACGCACTTGCGAAAATAAAAGGAAAATGATTTCGTAATAAAATCTGTGTTTTGCTGCAGAACCCACCACGCCGCAGCGCATTTAATTTGAATCCTCATAAATGTTTTCTTCGAATTTGAATCGCTCAAAACAAGAGTTTTTGTTTATAAACTGCGTAATAACTGTTAATAAAAATTAAATTAAAAATTTAAAAAACCCCCGACACATAAACCTCTAAAAAGTAAAAAAATAATAGGTAAGTATGTATGGGCCCTTTAAGAATAGTATAAATAGTAAAGTTTTTATCCAAGCGCTCGTTGCGCCAGGGGACCGCTACCTATCGTAAACTATGAAAGTCATCTGTTGTAGAAAGAATAGTCTTTAGCGGTCCCCCGACGCAACGAACGCTTGGATAAAAACTTTACTATTTATACTATTCTTAAAGGGCCCATACATACTTACCTATTATTTTTTTACTTTTTAGAGGTTTATGTGTCGGGGGTTTTTTAAATTTTTAATTTAATTTTTATTTCACGCTTTTTAAACTTTTATTCATAAATTACCGTTTATTTGTGCCATTCTAAAACCCAATTTCTATAATAATATAAATCCAATAAGGCAGCTAATATCTCTTCAAAAGTAACATCAATGTTATGTTAATTATACGTTCCATGAAATATTTTTGACCGAACATCACTAAATCAAGAATTATCTGAATGACTCACATATATAGTTTAACACGACCAAAACGAAATATCTGTTTCTAACATGTCGTTGCTTTAAAAATGTACCCATTTTACGTAGTCGTATAATAGTTCGCTTTTCAAGATATACCTACGATTAAATTGAAATCGACTTTCACCCGATGAAATAAGGAAAAAAGTGGCTTGTATTTCATTTTGTTTGTTATTGCATGTCAAATTTTTATTTGACATAACTTTCAAAAACCGGTCAAGTGCGAGTCTGCCTCACACATGAAGAGTTCCGTACAAGTTTTTTTTATGTAATGACAATTCAGTTGTCGGATTTTTCACTTTACTTGGGCCACAGGAGTAGAGTGCTTGGGCTATAAGATATTGCTACCTGCCTTTCATGATTCTACGTAAACGGGAAGTACCCAATTTATAAGTTTTGATTCTCTTGAAAGATGACACACAGACAGACAACGAAGTTGTGAAGGAAAACACCGTCAGGAAACCTGCATGCTTAAGAGTTGGCCATAATGTTCCCTCAAAGGTGCGTGAGGTGTGCTAATACGTGCTTGGCCAGTGTGGTAGCTTCTCATTCTGAGAGGAGACTTGTGCTCAGTAGTGAGCTGGCGATGGGTTGATCCTGATGATGATGAATTTTAAACGTATTTTGTCAAAGTAAATAAGCTGAGTTCAAGCAGATAAAATAAAAAGAAGGTGCGCCTAATGCATCATCCAAACCTGCGCGACAAAGCGACTACGATGCGGGAACCTCAGCCGCGCGGAGGGTCATCGCTTCCTACGATATTTAATGGTGCCATGCACACCTACGCGACTACAACAGTCGAGGCTACATCTTTTTTTTTCTACAGATACCTACTGAACCCTAAAAATTGTTTGACTATGGTTTGGGTTTGGGTTGATTGTTCGTGGCCTTTGGTTGACTGTTGGATATTATAATTGAATTGATGTTTTCTCGCTTTAACTGTGATTATAATATTTTATAATTTAGAAACTCCGCGCCAACGATCCAAAGTATCGGAGTTTTCCAAAACATTATTTTCAAATAAATAATTATGTATCTAGGCAACGTCCATCTTGACAGCTTGACATTTGCCAATTGACATAATATTATGAACCTCTGTTACAATAGTGAAAGATCCCAGGGCCACCAGCCGTCACGTATTTTCTGACGAAAGAAATGTGGACGATTGAGTAGTGTTAGTATGTACTAAGAACGCATGCTACAGACCTGCTGGATTGCTTAGACGGCCAATTTTCAGGTATCAGGTAATCAAGGTACATAAAAACATTACTTACCTCACGTAAATTCTCCAATTTTTTTAATTTTTACCTGTTTTTTTTTTAATATTAATAATTAATTGACATAAGTAAACTATAAGAGAGTGAGAGAGAAGTCAATATATATCCTAATACATGTCTTACTCAGTCTCATGCGCGTAGATAATGATGCCCTCGCGCTCAAACCCACAGAGGCATTAAAATTGAATTTAGGGGATGATTGGCCCTCTGGATCAGTCTGTCTTCTTGTAAAAGGTTTTAAAATAGTTGTCTGGTGGACATATATAAAATGGAGCATCAGAATTTACGTGCAGTTAAGTAATTACTTATTTTGGGAGCTTTAAAGCGTCTGCAAAGCAATACGGCCGACGCGGGAAATGTCTGGGAGTATTGGCGACATATTTTTAAGGATATTGCCTAAAATATACGTAAAAATCAGTTTGGAGAATTTACGTGAGGTAAGTAATGGTTTTATGTACCTTGATTATCAGATACCTGAAAATTGGCCGTCTAAGCAAGCTAGCACGTAGGCTAGGCATGCTTTCTTAGTACTTACTAACACTACTCAATCGTACATATTTCCTGTGTCAGAAAATACGTAACCTCTGGTGGTCCTGGGATAAAAGTAATAAGAAAACCAGAAAAGAGCTGATAACTTCCAAACGGCTGAACCAATTTTTTTGGATTATAGCTAAGAACACTCTCGATCAAGCCACCTTTCAAACAAAAAAAACTAAATTAAAATCGGTTCATTCGTTTAGGCGCTACGAGGCCACAGACAGATACACAGATACACAGAAACACAGATACACAGATACACAGATACACAGATACACAGATACACAGATACACAGATACACACGTCAAACTTATAACACCCCTCTTTTTGGGTCGGGGGTTAAAAAGTGAGGATTTTATTCGTACGTGTTAGATTAGTTAGTACGCGGACTATGAACCGCAAAAAAAAAGTCTTGCGGATTTATTTCGTAGTGCGGGCTTACCCTTAAAAGTGTCCCTGTGTTTTTGAAAGAAAACTTATGTGGTCAATATGGTCAGTTCGTTTAAAGAGTTTATAACATAGAGATTATAGTATTTCAAAGGAGATAGGAATTCGGATTTTAGTTAGGATTAAATGTTATCCTATGTTTAATTAACGTTTTTGGATATAGGTAGCTGCACAGAATCTGATTCATATTTCCATGTATGTAGGTATGCTAAGCGCTAGATTCGGTTTAACCCAGGCTATATGATTTTAAATGACCAATTTAAAGCTCCCTTATAATCGATACAATAGGGGTTAGTGCGTGCGAGTATAATGTCGATAAATCGCGGATAATTCTGTGAAAAGCGGAGCGGTTGTGTATCGAAACGATATTTATGGTCGGTTTCGAAATAACGCTAGAGCGACTAAAAGCACTGGATCTAGTACAACGATGATAAAGAAAACGGGTTTGTTAAGACATTACTGTATCTATTTAAAATGATTTTTATGTAAAGACTACCTACCTGGCTCACCTGCAGGCTGAATCACATAGGTGGGCTCTCCTTTTATACACCGGTAATTGCGTCCGCTTATAAGCTCCACTATGAAGGTAACAAGTTTGAAGCGTATACAGTAAAAGACAAAATAGAATATCGACTTTTCTTAGAGACATCACAACAATAAATAAACACAAGTGTAAATTAAAAATTTATAACACCCCCGATAAGTGAAGGTTATAGTAATTAGAAAAGAGCTGATAACTTTCAAAAGGCTGAACCGATTTTCTTGGATTATAGCTAAGAACACTCTCGATTAAGCCACCTTTCAAACAAAAAAAAAAAACTTAATTAAAATCGGTTCATTAGTTTAGCAGCTACGATGCCACACACAGATACACAGATACACACGTCAAACTTATAACACCCCTCTTTTTGGGTCGGGGGTTGATAAAATAACTTTCATAGACAGGTATCTATACTATTTCATTCGTACTGTGTATCTGTGTATCTGTCTGTGGCATCGTAGCTCCTAAGACAGATACACAGATACACAGCTGATACACACATCAAACTTATAACACCCCTCGACCCAAAAAGAGGGGTGTTATAAGTTAAAAAGGAGCTATCGGAGCTATGCTATGAAAACATTTCATTATACTGTGAAAATAGCCAAGTGGTAATAAAATTTAGGGGTTAGTCTGACGTCAAAATAAGAGTTTATGACGGAGTGCACTTCCGGGAATTACTCGTACGTAAATCTGTCTTTATACGGAGTGGTTGTAGAGTACCAGCTCCTATTCCTCCAAGTTTAAAGTGCTTAGGTGATAATACTGAACCGATTACCTTAAAAGAAAGCTGCACCAGGTTATAGACATCCTTTTTAACCCCCGACCCAAAAAGAGGGGTGTTATAAGTTTGACGTGTGTATCTGTGTATCTGTCTGTGGCATCGTAGCTCCTAAACGAATGGACCGATTTTAGTTTAGTTTTTTTTTTGTTTGAAAGATGGCTTGATCGAGAGTGTTCTTAGCTATAATCTGAAAGTTATCAGCTCTTTTCTAGTGTTCTTATAGAGGTTTTTGTGTCAGGGGTTTTTTAAATTTTAATTTATTACCTGACTGTGGAAGTGATGAGTGCGTACTCTATCACCTCCTATTTAGCGACCTAAATGAAACATTTGTCTGTGCTGGTATTTTTCAAAACGGATTTTTCTTTGTTAAGCATAATAATGCATAGAATATTTTGTTTTTAATATCCTTTCTAATATTATAAATGTAAAAGTGCCATTTTCGCGACCCATCGTTTTAATTCTTCCTCTTTACATACGAGTAGGTACCTCTGCTTATCTATTGTTAGACATAATTAAGTCTCCTATTCTTTGGTGATGTCTTCGTAACTACAAGAGATTTTACCTTCAATACATAAGTTAATAAACAAAGGCGTAATAAACCAAAGTAACCAACTGTAAGAAAGTCAGAAACTTTAAGATACCAGATACTGTACAGAGATACGAGTAACTAGTAGGTGCCGTGTACCAGATATTGCTATAGATATCTACATAAGTCGGTCATGTAAGCGCACGCTGCGCAAACCAAAAGTTTGCAACTTCTGCTGTGTGTTATGCGGTGCAAACTTATCCTTGAGTTTCCAAAACTACTGTATATTTTTAATACCGCTTCAATATTAAAAAAAAATTGATATCGATGTAACTAAAATTAGATTGATTACAACTAATTAATACCCTTGATCTATTTAGAACAATATACACTAAATAAACACTTCTTATTCTTATTCTTAAAATAATCCAACACATCATTATAGTTTGAATCTTATCACATTCTTATAATTCATTCTAAGAAACATGAGAGGCTAGTATTTTTTGTTAGTGCAAACAAAGTAAAACCTACCTTGTCATGTGTTCGATTTTCTATGGTATGGGATACTGATGTTTAAGGTTTAAAATATGTTCCGAAGGAGCATTGGCTCGAAATAGGATGACATGAGAAAATTCATTAGGAAACAAACAAAAGTCGGACGTACATTTTTGGATCCACAGGGAGTTTTTCCTAAACTGGCTACTTTAGGAAGTTTGGTTCTAACGGCGCGGCCTAATAAAAGATTTTGTATTTTTTATTTTTGGGTACTTAGGTTACATAATTTTTTTTATAGTATGTAGTCAATTGCACGTTTTCCTGTAGTATATAAGTATCAAAAAACCGATGAAGTGTGATTCAGACTCGCGCACCGCGGATTCTATTATTATATACCTATCGATAGCTTTAATAGTCACTAAAATAATCGACTGTGGCAGACAGACAGACGAACAGAAAAAGTAGGCACTTCAAGGGTTCCATTTTTACCATTTTGGTACGGAACCCTAAATATGGCATAAAATTGACTTTCTTTGATCTCAAACTGTAAACATTTTCTCAAACGTAATAAACCTTGACCTGTGTCAACGGCAGGTCTCTGCCATTTGAAAGGCTTAATTGAAAGTTCACTCCAACCTTCAAATCGGGGGTCGAATAAAAATTACCTAACCTAAAGACCACATTCCGTAATGACGTGTGTATCTGTGTATTTGTCTGTGGCATCGTAGCTCCTAAACTAATGAACCTATTTTAATTTAGTTTTATTTGTTTAAAAGGTGGCTTGATCGAGAGTGTTCGTAGCTATAATCCAAGAAAATCGGTTCAGCCCTTTGAAAGTTATCATCTCTTTTCTAGTTACTGTAACCTTCACTTGTCGGGGGTGTTATAAATTTTTAATTTACACTTGTATTAAAAGTCGCTTAGGCGCGGCATCGCTTTGCCTATACATAGGTTGAATTAATCATGCTTTACCCTACCTATTGTGACCGTTGTAGTTAACTGTGAAATGTAGCTTTAGTGATATTTTTCTTGCTAAACGCGTTCAACCACAGAATTCCTTATAGTAACTTCCAGGTACATACGGATCACTCCGCAAATACTTTTTAATAAATAGCGACTCTTGTTACGACGCAGTAAAGTGTAATTCAGCTCGCCCAGGGCTGAGGCCTATAATTAAATAAGCGCCTCTCTTTCTATCGCGTAAATTCTTATCGATACTATCTTTCTCTCGCTTTCTTTCTTTCT
Organism: Maniola jurtina; assembly: GCF_905333055.1. Classification (NCBI taxonomy): domain Eukaryota; kingdom Metazoa; phylum Arthropoda; class Insecta; order Lepidoptera; family Nymphalidae; genus Maniola; species Maniola jurtina. The sequence continues at coordinate 7,235,313 of NC_060046.1, read as the reverse complement.
CTAATCTCTTTCATAAGAGATAAGAGTTACACGAGTGCCGTCGAAGGGTGTGCCACCGTATATAATATTTCTCGGGTTACGCGACGTTTTATCAATGCAAAGTATTTATATAAAGTAAACCAAGTATATAAAGTAAACAAGAACTTTCAGTGATGATAATTCCAATACTCTGAGCTAATATTGGTTTTGGAGTTGCTAAGATAAACAGAACAGGAACTCAAACCTTTTACGATCAAACGTAACTCGTTCTTTGCTTCTAATATTAAATTTGTTTTGGTTTGTGTACTAGTTATCCAAAAAGATAGAAAACAGAAAGTTGTTAAAATTTTATTTTATTTGTGCTACCTTCTTAAAGTTTTCTCCTCCACATTTAATATGGGTACATTCCAGTCAAGAGTGTATCTTCTAAGCAAGCGCGCTCTATCTTAGGCTGCATCATCACTTGCTAGCAGTTCTGATTGATTGATTAAAAAAAATGACCTATTGTTTTATAATTTTTATTTATTTTATTATTTACGGAAATTTCCATTCACTAGTCTAATTTTATATGAATACTAGCCGATGCCCGCGACTTCGCCTGCGTGGATTTAGGTTTTTTGAAATCCCGCGGGAATTCTTTGATTTTCCGGGATAAAAAGTAGCCTATGTGCTAATCCAGGATATTATCTATCTCTCCATTCCAAATTTCAGCCAAATCCGTCCAGTAGTTTTTGCGTGAAGGAGTAACAAACATACACACACACAAACACACACACACACACACACACACACACACACACACATACAAACTTTCGCCTTTATAATATTAGTGTGATGTGATGTAGGTCAAGAAATTGCACATTTCGTTGCATTGCGGGTTTGAGTTATAATCCTTATTCATACTAGACGGAACCCTGTGCTTTGTGTCTCGTGCAGGCAAAAATCCATCCAGTTTCTTGGCTAGTGCATTGTGTAGCACAATTTTACCTTAACGCTTGACAGATAGAGAACTTTATTAGCCTGTTGAGAAGAATGGATATTTTACAAAGCAATTCACTAACCATCTAGGTTTGCAAGTTTCCTAATTAACTTCAAAATTTGAGGTTTATCCATCTATGATAAAGTTCTACAGTACATATTGACCTGCACAAACAAACACTAGCATGTAGAAACCTACTAGGTCAAAAAAGGTTGGTTCTGCTTGTAATAGAAGATATCTTTCCTTTATTTCGTGGGAAAGTTTTCTCTCCTGAGAAAGAACTTTTATTTAAGAACACACTGTTATCAGTTTGAACTCGAGGGAAATCTGCCAAAGCGCGCTTACGCGTGTATTTTACTCGGAATGAGTATATTTGTACAGTCACCACTGTATTAGTTTTCTAAATGTTTTCATTTTACGCTAAATGTACCTTATAATCAAAACCTTAAGAAACTTATGACTTATAAAAATGACTACAGTTATATTGGGAAGGTGTTGCAGACCTTAGTAAACAGATTTGTGAAGACCAAGCCTAATAAAAGGCAAAGAAGCGAAGCGTGCAACACAAAGCCTTATAATATTACGTGGTTTGACGCCATTAACTAAGATTCTCGCTTACATTCTGTCTCAAATTCATGAGCTATAAAGGGGAAAATTTCATTACAAGGATCGCTTACCTGAAACAGTGATAAACATATTATTTTGGCTTCCCACTGATCAAAATAACTTAATCAAATTACTTACAGATGTATAACTACATATATTTTTGTAATTTTATTAAAAATATATTAAGCATTTATCAAAATTTTTCACTTTTCCATAAGACAAAAACATTTTATTCTAGAATTGTTTACAGTCTTTTGGTACTTCATCCAATTACTGATTAGTGTTGATAAACATTCATTTGATAAACGTCGTAGTAACTAACCGCCATCGCAGTCTAATAATAATATGAATAGATAGGGTAAAGTTCTAATATCAACAGAACAGGACATTGTTCAAATTAATGCCACGAATAGTTCACAGTTAGATACATTTTATTGACCATAAATCTGCACTATCGCGGAGATTAGCTTACAATATAACGCAACGACCGGCGTTTGATATTATTTTGACCATTATTCACTGCCAAATGGCTGGAAACTACAAATTGTCCAGAATTGGCCAACTTAGAACCAAACTTTCTAAAGGAATTTGTAGAAAGTATACACAGCTTTGCAGATAGTATGTTTCAAAGATTATAATGGGATTTTTAAAGTGGTGGTAAAGTTATTTGAAAACAAGTAAAACTAAAAACTTTGGAGTCTCGCAGTTTTTTCCTACAGTATCAATTTACAATCAGTAGTTTCTCAATCCTTTCGGTATACGAGTAGGTACGCAGTTATGTTATTGCAACATCGGAATTGAAGAGTTGGAACCACGAACCTGGAGTTAAAATGACAAAGTTTCTACACGGCATCATACCGGAACGCTAAATCGCTTGGCTGCACGGTTTTGCCGGTAGGCTGGTAACTACCCACGGCCAAAACCTCCCACTATATGAGATATTGATCAGACCCTAGACCAGTGGTTAAGAAATGATGAAATTCCAAACCCTGCCGGTAATCGAATCCGGGACCTCACACTAATAAGACCACAACACTTACCCCTGCGCCAGGGAGTTTATCAGCGAGGAGGATTTCATTAAAGAGTTCCTACAGGATTTAAGAAGCCTAAATCCACGCGGATGAAGTCGCGGGCATCAGCTATAGAACGAAAAAAGTACTATGGAAGTAGGTACTTAACTGTAAAACTCGTAGCAAGATTTAAAACAATAATACGAAAGTGAAGCTTTTTAATTAAGTGGGAATGCTGCTTTTAAATTTAACAGGCGCTAGGCGGAGCAATATGAAGATGAAAGAAACACATCTAAGATAAAAAAGATTCCGCGTTACTTAGGCGGAAGTTCTCGCAAACTCTGGCAGCTTGCCAGAGGCAAGTTTCCGCAAGACTGTCGTCTGTGTCTAATCAGTTTTTAGTAAAATTTCGCAAGTTCCTAACTTAAAATAAATGTCTGCAGTTCCGTTGGAGATTGTGTTTCCTTTGAGAAATATCGAACTACTGGATTTCTAGATCTAACTAAATCTAAAACGAAAAATTGATATTCCTAACATTGATATTCCTACCAAATTGAATTATAGGCATGCAGATTTTTTACAAATCAATATACAACTAATTGTGCCTTGCGACAGCTTTCCTACAGATAAAAAGTACTGCAGGCAATGTTAGATTCATTATTTTACAGTCCATTTGAATATAAGTTAGGCTGGATGTCTATTAGCTAGTTTCATCAAAGTGATCACTTCTTTTATTTCTAATTTCTGGTATTAGCAGCTTAGGCTTTGATTGAGAAGCTGAAGGTAGCTTGCGCGTCCGAACGGAAGTGTTCCTGCAGGTTTAACTTGTTCTTAAGAAGCTAAGTCTCACGCGATAATAGGCAATGAGCACCTAGCCTTATGCTGCGTGTTTGGCACGCAACCTTGGATGAATAAATACTCCACGCAACGTGGTAATAAGAAGTTCTGAATATTATTTCCATACATTATTGTTATTACTACTGGAGCTTCTAAGATATAAAGAAAGATACTATTAAGTCGTAGGGAAGTGTTTTTGAGAAAAGAAAACCTTTAGAAAATTACTTACAAATACCGTCAGCTTGGCTGGGAACAAAGTTGGGTACCTGTTAGACTGTCTTTCACGTTTAATTAGTTTTTAGCATAATGGAAAACAAATTTTACTAGAATCGAATGCTTTTCATTACTTAACAAAAAATAAATTTTGCGAAATTTGTAACTACTTACCTACCTAATAGTAATTAGAAATATAGGGTCACTGTGTTTATTTTGTCTATTTACTTGAAAAATAAAAAAAACTGTTATTCTAAAGATCTTAAATATAATTACTTTATGCTCCTTGCCTTAAGAAATATTAAAATATTAACTTAATTAACTTTAAAACTACGTATTTTTACAGAAATCTGCAAAACTACAGACACTGATATTTTTATCTAATACTTGTATACAAAATTATTAAGTTATATTTGAGTATATTGAGTATATTTATTGAATTTGATTGGTTAAAGGTCAAATGAGAAACAAACTACGTTTGTACCTAGGAAAGCGCTGGACAACGATCTTGGGTTACTTCTTTCTATATACGGTAGGCATTACATTGACTTTGAATATTTCATATATGTAAGTGACTATTAATAAACAATTAAACCGGCATTTCAATTTACCGTCGGCACAAAGGTAATAAGCTTTAAATTATTCTCTATGCATTTCTGAGCTATCACATAAATTTGAAACCGAACGCTGTAACATCTAATCTCATGAAAATTCACACCCATGTTACTTCCCTGTTACGGTGCTACTTTATCTTGACAAGGGTTTGCCCGTTCTGGGGATAGAATAAATATAAGCTCCCTATTTGCAATTACCCTTTTAAAGCCTACTTATAATAAAGTGATCACTTATGTAAAGTGGTTTGGATTTTTTCTGATTAAAACGATCCGAGTTGAAATTATAATTTATTTTTATTTTTCATGTACCAAAGTTGTAGTTACAAAGTAATGACAAATTAAGTTAATGATGTATAATGTTATGACGCCAGATAGACTTTGTTATTTTCTAATGAATACGCATATTAATTTCAAATAATACATACACTTTTTAAAGTATGATTATTAAAAACTAGCTGTGCCCGCGACTTCGTTCGCGTGGAATAGTGACTTTTCGCGCTTTATATAGCCACGGACGCTCAGGCGCGAGGCGCCGTGATTCTTTAAATTGACATAACTTTTTTATTTATGAACCGATTGACATGAAATAAACACTAAATCCTAAGTGAAGCTTACTACAATATATTAGTGAAAACCGTATCTAAATCGAATAAGCCGTTTCTGAGATTAGCGTGCACAAACACACAGACAAACAGACAAACAGACAAACAGACAAAAAAAAAATTAATTACAATTTCGGGTTCGGCATCGATATAATAACAACCCCTGCTACTTTTTTTTTATATATTTCCATTGTACAGACACCACTTTTCTACAATTTTATTATATGTAATATAGATATACAGTTATAATATATGGTTTTTAAAAATCCCATGGGAACTCCTTGATTTTCCGGGATAAAAAGTAGCCTAGATCGTTACTCACTCTCTAGGTGATCACGTGAATCCAAACTTCTATTGCGATGTGATTGAAAGACAAACCAACAAACAAACAATTTCGCTCCTCTAATATAACTACTCGTAACTAGTAGCTGATGCCCGCGACTTCGACCGCTTAGTTTTAGGGTTTTCGAAATCCCATGGGAACTTTTTAATTTTCCGGGAAAAAAGTAGCTTATGTGCTAATCCAGGATATTATCTATCTCCATTCCAAATTTCAGTCAAATCCGTCAAGCAGTTTTTGAGTGAAGGAATAACAAACATACACACACACACATACACGCATACACACAAACTTATACTTTTATTATATTCTATGTCTCGTCCAGATTTGTTCTACGTATGCTAACCTTATATACATCACGTAGTTATTTATTTGGCTGCCTGACATTGATTAATGTTGTATGAAAATAGGATTCTGTTCCTCACGTATCTTGGCAAATCCACTGCTCAAAAGCTCAAACTTCGAAACTGACATACTCGTAATATATCGCTTATTAAGAAATATGAAACTACATTGTTTACTCATACGTGACTTACGAGATTCCTTTGTCTTTAAAAGCAAAGTTTATGTTGCATAAGTATAACACAAGCTGGCTTACCACGGATTCGTTCAAGTGGAATTTTTACAAATCGCTGAATAGGTGGAATTTCAAAAAATCCTTAAATTATCTTCTTCTTTATTTTTAACCTACAGCTTAAATACCAATTTAGAAAAATGATAGACAATATATTTTAGCCACTAATTAACCCTTACAGATGGAATTTTCCTTTCTTAGTGCGTGCTTACAGGAATCTGCTGTTAAAACTTCAAGTCTCTAAGCCTAGGGTGCGATAGGGGTTTAGACTGGGCTTTGATAAATTAATCAGTCAGTCAGTCAGAGTCAGTCTTTTTATGTGATTAGATCACATAGATTGATGTTGTAAAGTAGTCAATTCGTTTTTTTTTAATATTTTTGTTATAAAAAGTTACTTACCATGAATAATACACCAACTCGATTGCTTTAAAAAGATAAAAATTATTAATATCAAAATTGGAAAAGCTTTTTCATGTGTAAATATGAGGATGAAAAAAATAAATTCAGCTACGCGCGTTTCAGATAAACATTGCAATATATAGGACAAACAATTTGTTCATGTATTAAATAAACACTATCAATTTGATTTGTGAATTTTAAATCAAGCATAAATAATATTTTGATGTTTTTCACCACTGAAATGAACATAAACACGCTGGAAAAGGTGTGACAAGTGTGTGACATATAAAATTTATTCATTCTTTTAGGGTTCAAAGCGCCCCACCAATAGTAGTGGGAATTAAAATTGATATTTTGTGTCAATTGACCTTCGTTTTGACCCCATGTTGATGACAGATGTTTCATCACAACATTTGGGCCCCAGTACGTTCATATGATGGCACACTGCTATCTCGAGCCAAAATTGTGAAAATCTGATGACTTTAAAACAGGTTGACAATCACAGGCCCAGTATTTGTGCTAGTAGTAAAGGTCAATATTTTTCACGTAAAGTTATAACAGATCTGACAGAGGTCTGCAGAAGAGGAGATCTTTTGACCTAAAGAGAGAAAAGAGTTTAGAAGAGTTATCTCGTCTTAATCAAAGAATTTACTTCGATTATCGCATAAAAATGTGACAGTGAAATAAAAGAAATCTTCAAATACAAAATATGATTGTTTTGTTTGTCTTTCTTGTATTCTTACGTTTTAGGGGGAAATTTAATCATTTTAGCATTAATTTACACAAAACGTTGCGAGCGTTGTGCAAAATTGCTTAACTAATAACGGTGCTTAGTACAAGCCATCATGAAAATCTTTTGTTTTAATTTAAGGATAAGGCACATTGCCGCAGATGACTGTTTTATTCAGAGGCCAGTGTGTTCTCATAAAATAGGAAAAGTCCCTACCTTAATGTCTTAATTATATTTTTCTTTCTTTGTCTTGTCTCGCGGCTCGTGATTTGAGTTAAAAAAGCCTGAACCTTATGATAATATACCTATTATTATTGAAGCCTCAATCCTGTAGCCATTACTTACATACATTAATCCAAATGCAATTGAAATCACATTTTAAAATAAAATTTGATTGGCGCTGATTCTGTCGTCTTTTTCTAAACTAAATTTAGAGTATTTGCATCTTTTTCTTTTTAATATTGTTAAAAAGGGAAGGGGCATGAATTTTACATTTAAAGACTCTATATTAAAGTGCTACAAAAAACAATAAGCTAGTGACTGGCAGCTAAATCCACGAAGCTTGATGGCTTTAAATTAAATGAAAACTGTCAATATGTCTGTCCTTTTCATATTACATTAGTAAGAAGAGGATGCGAATACTCTAAATCTAACTAAATACTATTGCCGAAGTATTCTGTGCTACTTCTATATCTTTGTACTAGTTCTGTACTCTATCTACAATCTATTATAAATTCTAAATTACATGCATGAAGAAACACTTGCACAATATATCAATTTACTATTAGCAATATTCATGAACGCACATCAAGAGCTTGCTTTAGAGTTAACCAATCCTGTTGCCAATTTTCCGGCCGGCTTGTCAAAGGGGATTTAAATGATATTCCCGTATTAATATTCCACGTTTCTTTAATATCGAAAATGTAATCCACTTGAAATTCCTATAAGGCAATTTGCATGGCTATATTGCAACAGATTGCTCTCATCTCAACAGTAGGTATACCGTTTTCAGGGTTACGTAGTGGAACTAGGCATCTTTATTTAAATAGTGATAATTAGTATTGTTTAGTCCGTCCGTTTATTTAAAAAAAAATTAAGAGCTGTAGGGTTGAAATTTACTACATTTATCTTAATTAGTCTTATCAAAAATGGCCAATTCTATAATTTCGATACTAAGGGATGGATATAGTTGTAGGTAGAGTAGCTAAGTAAATGCTCAGAATAAACCAAAGTCGACAGTAGTTGGTCAGATCTAGGTAAAATAATCTGTTATTTCTTTAACACAAAGCTTAGCGTCATAAGAAAACTGGGTTGCTGTCCCACAAAAGCTTAAATGAGGTCATAGTTTATATACGCTTGAACTCATTGGTTAAATAGTCCGAAATTAGCAAAATATGCGCATAGTATTTGTCATAACGATTTAATGAGTGAATAAAAATTTAACGAGTTTTAGACAACTTCAATTAAAATATTCGGTGAAAAGTTCGTTGAATAACAAAAATGAAACATAGTAGATCGGTGATTCGATTCTTTTGTTACATATGACAGAGATACACGTCAAATGTATGACATAATTGTTGTCTTTCTCTTGTATATGGAAATAATATAGAGTTAACAATTTTTTATAAGTAGCTAATAATAAGCCTCGATAGCTCAACGGTTGAGGAGCGGACTGAATTCCGAAAGATCGGTGGTTCAAACCCCACCCGTTGCACTATTGTCGTACCCACTCCTGGCACAAGCTTCACGCTTAATTGGAGGGGAAAGGGGAGTGTTAGTCATGATTAACATAGCTAATATTCTTTATAAAAAAAAAAAAAAAAATTTTTGTACATATATAACAACATACAAATATTTTAGACCTTGAAGTGAACGATTTTTCATACAAAATGTATGGAAGTGATGCAGGAGGATTTTTGCAAGGCAATGCGTTGCGGCTCGCTCTTATATTATGTGCGCGAGCCTTAAGAGGGCTCTCTCCGTCACTCGTTTCATACAATCGTAGTTCCAATTTCATTTGAATATTAAGCAACCAAAGTCCATGAAATTTTGCAGACATATTTTTGAAACTAATATCTATGTCTGTGGTTTTCCAGATTTCTGTTAAAATATTCGGTTTCAAAGTTACGCGGTCTTAAAAATTTACATACAAATCTTTGAGCCCCTGTAATTTTAAAACTACATATTTTTAGAAAAATCTAAAACACCACAGACACAGATATTAGTTTCTAGAATATGTCTGCAAAATTTCATGGACTTTGGTTGCTTAATATTCAAATGAAATTGGAACTACGATTGTATGAAACGAGTGGAAACGAGTGACGGAGAGAGCCCTGTTAATAGTGTACAATAATAAAATGTGACAAGAGTTCCGTAAACTTCTCAGATTGGTATCATTGTAGGACTTAGTGAAAATTTCTTGCCAACATTGGCGACTTTCCAATATAAGTACCAGCAATCTAGGAAACTCTGGTAATACCTACTGACAATGTATTCGATACGAGCTTTGTCGAGAGAAATTTTAAATTTTTGAACTTTTTTATGACCTTTCTTATACATAGGATATCCCAAAATCGGATGCCGAGGTCTATAGAGCGTACTTTGACTTTGCTCAGACATAAACAAGATAGCATTATATCGCCAACGTAAATCTATTCCGTTTTAACCGAAACTTAAGTCTAAGCAAAGACAAAGTACACTCTATAGATTTCAGCCTGAGTGAGGCAGACCTGCTGGGCGATTCAGAACACTCGATTCGGTAGGAATCGCCCAGTTGGTTCAGGTAGCAGCTAACACTGTCAGGCCATGAAATTGTCAACACATTGGGTATGGGCGCGGCATGGAGAAACTGAGCGACACTGAGGCGCAATCGCAGCGCGCTACATAGTGTTGTTTCATCATAATTATTATTATATTAATTATTATTATACTACTTACTCTCACGCCCGGTTACAAAATAGATATATATAAAAGCCATTATTATTATTTATAATATGGCAAGTGTCGCGCGTTGTGGACGCGTCGCTCGAAGTTCACTCAAGTTCGTTCGAGCGGTTTCTGCTTATTGAAGTGCGAAATGAAGCGCGCGTCTAACGGGCGTGAAACGCGCATAAAACGAAAGTGTGTAACTACCCTTAACATGACTTACAATGTAATGTTCCATCAATAGCGTCATAAAAAATAGGCCTACATCTTGTTATATTAGGCAAATAGTTACCATTATGTACAATATCATATTCATAAACTATGTTCCTAGAGAATAAAATAAAATGTCGATGGAATTTCACTAAGCTTATTTACCTACCAAAAAACAGCATAAAATAAGCAATATTACGACTCAATATTTCATGCCTAACTACATTAAAATGTAAATATCTTCGGGCGAAAGACTTCTTTGCGGCCAAGTTAAAAAACAATGGGATCTTGTGTTCTAAATTTTTAATCTACTGTCTTTTCTTCCGGCACTTTGACATTTTTTATTAAAGAAATGATTTGCGACCATGCGACCATAAAAATGGCAATATTTTATAAGAAAATTAGATTTTTAGGGACTCAGTTCTATTATTTAATTTTACATTCTTCTTATTGAAAGCTTACTAAGTTTTCCCTATAACATTACAAATTATATTTAAAGCAAGATTTAAAGATAAAATTTAATATATTTTTTGACGTCTCTTGTAATTTGAAATGGTTCTATAAGGTTTTCTTTTCTGTTAATAAGATGCAAATGGAGAGGAATAATTTTCCATGAGCCCTCTTTAATAAAGGGACTAGTTTACGACAAGCTGTTGCAAATTAAACGCGTCTTATACAACCAGTATTAAAATACTTCAAATACCATTTAAAGAACAATTCTTCATATTAACAGGGCTCTCTCCGTCACTCGTTTCATACAATCGTAGTTCCAATTTCATTTGAATATTAAGCAACCAAAGTCCATGAAATTTTGCAGACATATTCTAGAAACTAATATCTGTGTCTGTGGTGTTTTAGATTTTTCTAAAAATATGTAGTTTTAAAATAACAGGGGCTCAAAGATTTGTATGAAAATTTTTAAGACCGCGTAACTTTGAAACCGAATATTTTAACAGAAATCTGGAAAACCACAGACATAGATATTAGTTTCTAGAATATGTCTGCAAAATTTCATGGACTTTGGTTGCTTAATATTCAAATGAAATTGGAACTACGATTGTATGAAACGAGTGACGGAGAGAGCCCTCTTAAAATAAAATATTAATATCTGCATTTCTAAAATTAAGTCGCAAATTAATTAGTTAACTGTTTATTGTATTAAAACACTTAAATTTTATTAACAGGATTGACTCGACCCAGTTCGCATCCTATTTATAAAAATACATATAAATAATATAACAATATTGATGGATTAAGGAAAAATCATTAAGAAAATATAAATAAAATCCTCCTCCTTAGAAATTAGCGCCTCTAAACATATAGTTATTAATATATGAAGGGAATAAAATCACTTGATGCTTACAAAAGTAATACCCAAAAATTGACCCAAGAATTTATTGAAATAAGAAATATCAAAAGTATTTTGACCTGTATCATTGCAGAGATTAGGATCCCAAGAACAATATTCCAACATAACATTTTGTGCTTCCTCGTTAGAACATAAAATTATTATAATTTAATTAACGGTCGGTAGTAAGTTTTATCATTTAAACGCACATTACAATTTCTGCAAACGTTTACTGTGTGCTTTGTTTTAATTAAAAAGAATAAAAGTCATCAAAGGAAACATTTTCCTTCAAGTTAAGAGGGCTCTCTCCGTCATCGTTTCATACAATCGTAATTCCAATTTCATTTTAATATTAAGCAACCAAAGTCCATGAAATTTTGCAGACATATTTTAGAAACTAATATCTATGTCTTTTGTTTTCCAGATTTCTGTTAAAATATTCGGTTTCAAAGTTACGCGGTCTTAAAAATTTTCATTCAAATCTTTGAGCCCCTGTAATTTTAAAACTACATATTTTTAGAAAAATCTAAAACACCACAGACACAGATATTAGTTTTTAGAATATGTCTGCAAAATTTCATGGACTTTGGTTACTTAATATTCAAATGAAATTGGAACTACGATTGTATGAAACGAGTGGAAACGAGTGACGGAGAGAGCCCTGTTAATAGTGTACAATAATAAAATGTGACAAGAGTTCCGTAAACTTCTCAGATTGGTATCATTGTAGGACTTAGTGAAAATTTCTTGCCAACATTGGCGACTTTCCAATATAAGTACCAGCAATCTAGGAAACTCTGGTAATACCTACTGACAATGTATTCGATACGAGCTTTGTCGAGAGAAATTTTAAATTTTTGAACTTTTTTATGACCTTTCTTATACATAGGATATCCCAAAATCGGATGCCGAGGTCTATAGAGCGTACTTTGACTTTGCTCAGACATAAACAAGATAGCATTATATCGCCAACGTAAATCTATTCCGTTTTAACCGAAACTTAAGTCTAAGCAAAGACAAAGTACACTCTATAGATTTCAGCCTGAGTGAGGCAGACCTGCTGGGCGATTCAGAACACTCGATTCGGTAGGAATCGCCCAGTTGGTTCAGGTAGCAGCTAACACTGTCAGGCCATGAAATTGTCAACACATTGGGTATGGGCGCGGCATGGAGAAACTGAGCGACACTGAGGCGCAATCGCAGCGCGCTACATAGTGTTGTTTCATCATAATTATTATTATATTAATTATTATTATACTACTTACTCTCACGCCCGGTTACAAAATAGATATATATAAAAGCCATTATTATTATTTATAATATGGCAAGTGTCGCGCGTTGTGGACGCGTCGCTCGAAGTTCACTCAAGTTCGTTCGAGCGGTTTCTGCTTATTGAAGTGCGAAATGAAGCGCGCGTCTAACGGGCGTGAAACGCGCATAAAACGAAAGTGTGTAACTACCCTTAACATGACTTACAATGTAATGTTCCATCAATAGCGTCATAAAAAATAGGCCTACATCTTGTTATATTAGGCAAATAGTTACCATTATGTACAATATCATATTCATAAACTATGTTCCTAGAGAATAAAATAAAATGTCGATGGAATTTCACTAAGCTTATTTACCTACCAAAAAACAGCATAAAATAAGCAATATTACGACTCAATATTTCATGCCTAACTACATTAAAATGTAAATATCTTCGGGCGAAAGACTTCTTTGCGGCCAAGTTAAAAAACAATGGGATCTTGTGTTCTAAATTTTTAATCTACTGTCTTTTCTTCCGGCACTTTGACATTTTTTATTAAAGAAATGATTTGCGACCATGCGACCATAAAAATGGCAATATTTTATAAGAAAATTAGATTTTTAGGGACTCAGTTCTATTATTTAATTTTACATTCTTCTTATTGAAAGCTTACTAAGTTTTCCCTATAACATTACAAATTATATTTAAAGCAAGATTTAAAGATAAAATTTAATATATTTTTTGACGTCTCTTGTAATTTGAAATGGTTCTATAAGGTTTTCTTTTCTGTTAATAAGATGCAAATGGAGAGGAATAATTTTCCATGAGCCCTCTTTAATAAAGGGACTAGTTTACGACAAGCTGTTGCAAATTAAACGCGTCTTATACAACCAGTATTAAAATACTTCAAATACCATTTAAAGAACAATTCTTCATATTAACAGGGCTCTCTCCGTCACTCGTTTCATACAATCGTAGTTCCAATTTCATTTGAATATTAAGCAACCAAAGTCCATGAAATTTTGCAGACATATTCTAGAAACTAATATCTGTGTCTGTGGTGTTTTAGATTTTTCTAAAAATATGTAGTTTTAAAATAACAGGGGCTCAAAGATTTGTATGAAAATTTTTAAGACCGCGTAACTTTGAAACCGAATATTTTAACAGAAATCTGGAAAACCACAGACATAGATATTAGTTTCTAGAATATGTCTGCAAAATTTCATGGACTTTGGTTGCTTAATATTCAAATGAAATTGGAACTACGATTGTATGAAACGAGTGACGGAGAGAGCCCTCTTAAAATAAAATATTAATATCTGCATTTCTAAAATTAAGTCGCAAATTAATTAGTTAACTGTTTATTGTATTAAAACACTTAAATTTTATTAACAGGATTGACTCGACCCAGTTCGCATCCTATTTATAAAAATACATATAAATAATATAACAATATTGATGGATTAAGGAAAAATCATTAAGAAAATATAAATAAAATCCTCCTCCTTAGAAATTAGCGCCTCTAAACATATAGTTATTAACTAGTTTTTGCTCGGTGCGCGAGCTGCTAAAGCAGCTCACGTGACGTGGTAAGGTAAACTTTATTATATAAAACCAAATTGATTTATTAAGATACATAATTCACCCCGAAAAACCCCATAAAATGACAGGCATTTCTATTTTTTGTAGAAAATGTAAGTCCGCCATCTTGGATTTGAAAATAAATATCGTTATCAAAATCAGCACCCAGAAAAACCCTGAAAACGATATCCATATTATTTTTTGTAAATTAGGATAATAATTTAGTAGGGTGCGTGGGTGCGCGGACCACTAAAGTGGTCCGCGAGCATGCAGAGTTTGTTTCACCGAGTAGACCTTCGGATCCTGATCATCTTTTGCCACGAAACCACTCTTCCATCTTTTATAGCCTCCGAGATAGACACCGACGAAATTTGTACGGCGGCCATCTTGTTTTTTCAAAATTTTCCACTTTTTCTATTAATCGTTTACTACATTCTTCAAAGATTGCGAGTTTCAGCGAAATCGGTTGGAAAACAATAGAGTTGCAAAAATCACGTCGGTCGCCATCTTGTTTTTCTGAAATGTCATAATTTTTCCCTACTCGCCTCCCCCACCCGAACACATCTCCCCTACATTATTGTATCGTTTTCCGGCTCTTTCTAGGAGAATGAGACATTCAATATTCGCCATACATTTTCTATGGGAAAAAAAAAATCCGCCATTTTGATTTTTTTTTCTAATTATCGAGTAGACCTTCAGATCCTGATCATCTTCTTCCCAGAAACCACACTTCCATCTTTTATACCCTCCGAGCTGGACACCGGCGAAATTTGTATGGCGGCCATCTTTTCTTCGCCATTTTGAAATTTTTTTTCAGCTTTTTGGCAATTGGATGATGTCATAAATGACATTTGCTCGAGCACCCCCCACCTATCCTCAATACCTTAAGCGGGCCCTTCACCCGTCTCCGATATCCTCAATCATCAGCTCTCTCCATAATTTTGCCTTACTAAGTTTTTGTTTTCTATACGACACCATCAGTGAAAAAAAAATTTTTCATACAAAATTTTACAGGAGTTTCTTAGTTGAAAATCTCGAAAATCTCCCCAAAAGTGGCAACACCGGTTGCATATCTTCATACTGCCAGCCGAGTTACACAATCGATTCATACATATTGACTTTCCAAAATGTTGCCAACTGCCTCAAAAACGTGATCAAAATTTCGAAAAATTAAAAAAAATACAAAATGGCCGCCAACTCATTTCACAGAAAGATTTTACACGGTTTCATAATTTTCCTATTAACTACAGGATATACCGCTCCCGATAACGTTTCAATCTCTCATCTCGCTCGCACCCACGCGAACCGATCGCCCCTAAAAAAGACCGTGTCGAAAATCACTTTTACTTTGATAAATTCCAGTGTTGCCAGTCTCCGGTGACAAAAATACCCAAATGTCATTTGTACGAGCAAAACACGTAATCACTCATACTCGGATTTTGCTAAAAGTGCGTATTTCAATTTTTTACAATTTCCCGAAAATCTTGAAATTTCCCTAAAAACGGGGTAATTTTTTCCCACCGATCTATACCTAGAGTCTATACGTACAACCGCTTCATAGAAGCCGAATCGCTCCGATCTTGCCAACTTTGAGATATTTAACTTTTAAAATTGCGTTTTTTCGTACCTCGAACAAAACGGCCGCCACGACAGCCGCCATCTTGAATTTTTAAAAACCACTTTCATTCCGTCAAAATTCAGGATAATCGTAGACGAAACCAGAAAAAAATTATTAGTTTCAATTTCCCGTTTCGGATCTGTGGCGCCGCGGTTAGGGGTCGAAAAATGAAAATTTTGAAAACGCTCCAGCTCGGCCGCCATCTTGTTTTTTCAATTTTTTCGACATTGCCCATTAATCGTTTACTATTTTCTTCAAAGATTGCAAAATTCAACGAAGTCGGTTGGAATACAAAAGAGCTGCAAAAATCACGTCGGCCGCCATCTTGTTTTTCCGAAATGTCATAATTTTTCCCCAGAGGGTTCCCGAATCCGAACACATCTCCCCTACATCATTATATCATTTTCCTTCTCTTTCTAGGAGAACAATTATGTCAATGAGTCAGTGAGTGAGTGGTAATCGAGCTATATATAGTACTAGTGTTTTGCTCGGTGCGCGAGCTGCTAAAGCAGCTCGCGTGACGTGGTTGGGTTAACTTTATTATACTAAACCAAAATTTATTAAGATACACGATTCACCCCAAAAAACCCACAAAAAGACACCCATATCAATTTTTTTTCTTAAAAAGTGCACGCCCGCCATCTTGGATTTCAAAATAAATGTCTTTATCAAAATCAGCGCCCTGGAAAACTCTGAAAACGACATCCATATCATTTTTTGTAAAAATGGGGTGGTTGAGGTTAATAAAGTAGGGTGCGTGGGTGCGCGGACCACTAAAGTGGTCCGCGAGCATGCAGAGTTTTTTTTCACCGAGTAGACCTTCGGACCCTGATCATCTTTTGCCACGAAACCACTCTTCCATCTTTTATAGCCTCCGAGATAAACACCGACGAAATTTGTACGGCGGCCATCTTGTTTTTCCAAAATTTTCCACTTTTTCTATTAATCGTTTACTACATTCTTCAAAGATTGCGAGTTTCAACGAAATCGGTTGGAAAACAAAAGAGTTGCAAAAATCATATAGGCTGCCATCTTGTTTTTCTGAAATGTCATAATTTTTCCCTACTCATATCGCGCTTCAAAACATATCTCCCCTACATTATCGTATCGTTTTCCGTCTCTTTCTAGGAGAATGAGACATTCAATATTCGCCATACAAAATGTATGGGAAAATAAATTCCGCCATTTTGAATTTTTTTTCTATTCATCGAGTAGACCTTTGGATCCTGATCCTCTTTTTCCAAGAAACCACACCTCCATCTTTTATACCCTCCGAGCTGGACGCCGGCGAAATTTGTATGGCGGCCATCTTTTCTTCGCCATTTTGAATTTTTTTTCAGCTTTTTGGCAATTGGATGATGTCATGAATGACATTTGGTCGAGCACCCCCCACCTATCTTCAATACCTTGAGCGGACCCTTCACCCGTCTCCGAAACCCTCAATCATCAGCTCTCTCCATAATTTTGGCTTACTAAGTTTTTGTTTTCTATACGACACCATCAGTGAAAAAAAATTTTTTCATACAAAATTTTACAGGAGTTTTCTAGTTGAAAATCTCGAAAATCTCCCCAAAACTGGCAACACCGACTGCATATCTCTATACTGCCAGCCGAGATACACAATCGATTCATACATATTGACTTTCCAAAATGTTGCCAACTGCCTCAAAAACTTGATCAAAATTTCGAAAAGTTAAAAAAAATACAAAATGGCCGCCAGCTCGTTTCACAGAAAGATTTTACACGGTTTCATATTTTTCCTATTAACTACAGGATATGCCGCTCCCGATGACGTTTCAATCTTTCCTCTCGCTCGCACCCACGCGAAAGGGGATACCGTGAAAAAGACCGTGTTGAAAATCACTTTTACTTTGATAAATTCCAGTGTTGCCAGTCTCCGGTGACAAAAATACCCAAATGTCATTTGTACGAGCAAAACACGTAATCACTCATACTGGGATTTTGCTAAAAGTGCGTATTTCAATTTTTTACAATTTCCCGAAAATCCTGAAATTTCCCTAAAAATGGGGTAATTTTTTCCCACCGATCTATACCTCGAGTCTATACGTACAACCGCTTCATAGAAGCCGAATCGCTCCGATGTTGCCAACTTTGAGATATTTAACTTTTAAAATGGCGTTTTTTCGTACCTCTAACATAACGGCCGCCACGACAGCCGCCATCTTGAATTTTTAAAAATCAGTCCCATTTTGTCAAAATAGAGGATAATCGTGGGCGAAACCAAAAAAAAATATTATCCTCGATTACCCCGTCTCGGATCTGTGGCGCCGCGGTTCGGGGTCGAAAAATGAAAATTTTCAAAACGCTGCGGCTCGGCCGCCATCTTGTTTTTCCAATTTTTTCTACATTTTCTATTAACCGTTTACTACTTTCTTTAAAGATTGCAAAACTCAACGAAATCGGTTGAAAAACAACGGAGCTGCAAAAATCACCTCGGCCGCCATCTTGTTTTTCTGAAATGTCATAATTTTTCCCCAGAGGGTTCCCGAAACCGAACACATCTCCCCTACATCATTATATCATTTTCCGTCTCTTTCTAGGAGAACAATTATGTCAATGAGTGAGTGAGTGAGTGAGTGGTAATTGAGCTATATATAGTATAACTAGTATTTTGCTCGGTGCGCGAGCTGCTAAAGCAGCTCGCGTGACGTGGTTAGGTTTATGAGTTGTATTAAACCGATTTTTTTTATTAAGATACACAAATTACCCCGAAAACCCCATAAAACGACACTTATATCAATTTTTTTCTTAAAAAGTGCACGCCCGCCATCTTGGATTTAAAAATAAATGTCGTTATCAAAATCAGCACCCTGGAAAACTCTGAAAACAACATCCATATCATTTTTTGTAAAAACGGGGTAGTTGAGGTTAATAAAGTAGGGTGCGTGGGTGCGCGGACCACTAAAGTGGTCCGCGAGCATGCAGAGTTTGTTTCACCGAGTAGACCTTCGGACCCTGATCATCTTTTGCCAAGAAACCACTCTTCCATCTTTTATAGCCTCCGAGATAGACACCGACGAAATTTTTACGGCGGCCATCTTGTTATTCCAAAATTTTCCACTTTTTCTATTAATCGTTTACTACATTCTTCAAAGATTGCGAGTTTCAACGAAATCGGTTGGAAAACAAAAGAGTCGCAAAAATCATACAGGCCGCCATCTTGTTTTTCTGAAATGTCATAATTTTTGCCCTACTCGCCTCCCCCACCCAAACACATCTCCCCTACATTATTGTATCGTTTTCTGTCTCTTTCTAGGAGAATGAGACATTCAATATTCGCCATACAAAATGTATGGGAAAATAAATTCCGCCATTTTGAATTTTTTTTCTATTCATCGAGTAGACCTTTGGATCCTGATCCTCTTTTGTCAAGAAACCGCACCTCCATCTTTTATACCCTCCGAGCTGGACGCCGGCGAAATTTGTATGGCGGCCATCTTTTCTTCGCCATTTTGAATTTTTTTTCAGCTTTTTGGCAATTGGATGATGTCATGAATGACATTTGGTCGAGCACCCCCCACCTATCTTCAATACCTTGAGCGGACCCTTCACCCGTCTCCGACATCCTCGATCATCAGCTATTTCCAAATTTTTCCTCGATTTTTTTTTTGTTTCCTATACGAAACCATCAGTGAAAAAAAAAAATTTCATACAAAATTTTACAGGAGGAGTTTTTGGGGAAAATCTCGAAAATCTCCCCAAATGTGGCAACACTGTGTACATATTTCGATACTGCTGGTTGAGTCACACAATCGATTGATACATGTTGACTTTCCAAAATGTTGCCAACTGCCTCAAAAACGTGGTCAAAATTTCGAAAAATAAAAAAAAATACAAAATGGCCGCCAACTCGTTTCACAGAAAGATTTTACACGGTTTCATAATTTTCCTATTAACTACAGGATATACCGCGCCCGATGACGTTTCAATCTTTCCTCTCGCTCGCACCCACGCGAAAGGGGATACCGTGAAAAAGACCGTGTCGAAAATCACTTTTACTTTGATAAATTCCAGTGTTGCCAGTCTCCGGCGACAAAAATACCCAAATGTCATTTGTACGAGCAAAACACATAATCGCTCATACTCGGATTTTGCGAAAAGTCCGTATTTCGATTTTTTACATTTTCCCCAAAATCTTGAAATTTCCCGAAAAATGGGGTAATTTTTCCCCACCAATCTATACCTCAAGTTCATACGTACAATCGCTTCATAGAAGCTGAACCGCTCCGATGTTGCCAACTTTGAGATATTTAACTTTTAAAATTGCGTTTTTTCATACCTCTAACATAACGGCCACCATGACAGCCGCCATCTTGAATTTTTAAAAATCACTCCCGTTCTGTCAAAATACAGGATAATCGTGGGCGAAACACGAAAAAATAATTATCCTCGACTGCCCCGTCTCGGATCTGTGGCGCCGCGGTTCCGGGTCGAAAAATGAAAATTTTGAAAACGCTCCATCTCGGCCGCCATCTTGTTTTTCCAATTTTTTCCACATTTTCTGTTAATCGTTTACTACTTTCTTCAAAGTTTGCAAAATTCAACAAAATCGTTTGGAAAACAACGGAGCTGCAAAAATCACGTCGGCCGCCATCTTGTTTTTCTAAAATGTCATAATTTTTCCCCAGAGGGTTCCCGAATCCGAACACATCTCCCCTACATCATTATATCATTTTCTGTCTCCTTCTAGGAGAACAATTATGTCAATGAGTCAGTGAGTCAGTGAGTGGTAATCGAGCTATATATAGTATAACTAGTGTTTCGCTCGGTGCGCGAGCTGCTAAAGCAGCTCGCGTGACGTGGTTATGTTAACTTTATTAAATTTAACCAAATTTGTTTATTAAGATACACAATTCACCACAAAAACCCACAAAACGACACCCATATCAATTTTTTTCTTAAAAAGTGCATAGCCGCCATCTTGGATTTCAAAATAAATGTCGTTATCAAAATCAGCACCCTAGAGAACCCTGAAAACGACATCCATATTATTTTTTGCAAAAACGGGGTAGTTGAGGTAAATAAAGTAGGGTGCGTGGGTGCGCGGACCACTAAAGTGGTCCGCGAGCATGCAGAGTTTGTTCCACCGAGTAGACCTTCGGACCCTGATCACCTTTTGCCAAGAAACCACTCTTCCATCTTTTAAAGCTTCCGAGATAGACACCGACGAAATTTGTACGGCGGCCATCTTGTTTTTCCAAAATTTTCCACTTTTTCTAATAATCGTTTACTACATTCTTCAAAGATTGCGAGTTTCAACGAAATCGGTTGGAAAACAAAAGAGTTGCAAAAATCACGTCGGTCGCCATCTTGTTTTTCTGAAATGTCATAATTATTTTTCCCTACTCGCCTCCTCCACCCAAACACATCTCCCCTACATTATCGTATCGTTTTCTGTCTCTTTCTATGAGAATGAGACATCCAATATTCACCATACATTTTCTATGGGAAAATAAATTCCGCCATTTTGAATTTTTTTTCTATTCATCGAGTAGACCTTCGGATCCTGATCCTCTTTTGCCACGAAACCACACTTCCATCTTTTATACCCTCCGAGCTGGACACCGGCGAAATTTGTATGGCGGCCATCTTTTCTTCGCCATTTTGAATTTTTTTTCAGCTTTTTGGCAATTGGATGACGTCATGAATGACATTTGCTCGAGCACCCCCCACCTATCTTCAATACCTTAAGCGGGCCCTTCACCCGTCTCCGATATCCTCAATCATCAGCTCTCTCCATAATTTTGGCTTACTAAGTTTTTGTTTTTTACATAACACCATCAGTGAAAAAAAAATTTTTCATACAAAATTTTACAGGAGTTTCTTAGTTGAAAATCTCGAAAATCTCCGCAAAAGTGGCAACACCGGTTGCATATTTCTATACTGCCAGCCGAGATACACAATCGATTCATACATATTGACTTTCCAAAATGTTGCCAACTGCCTCAAAAACGTGATCAAAATTTCGAAAAATGAAAAAAAATACAAAATGGCCGCCAACTCGTTTCATAGAAAAATTTTACACGGTTTCATAATTTTCCTATTAACTACATGATATACCGCGCCCGATGACGTTTCAATCTTTCCTCTCGCTCGCACCCACGCGAAAGGGGATACCGTGAAAAAGACCGTGTCGAAAATCACTTTTACTTTGATAAATTCCAGTGTTGCCAGTCTTCGGTGACAAAAATACCCAAATGTCATTTGTACGAGCAAAACACGTAATCACTCATACTCGGATTTTGCTTAAAGTGCGTATTTCTATTTTTTACAATTTCCCGAAAATCTTGAAATTTCCCTAAAAGTAGGGTAATTTTTTTCCTCCAATCTATACCCCGAGTCTATACGTACAATCGCTTCATAGAAGCCGAATCGCTCCGATGTTGCCAACTTTGAGATATTCGAATTTTAAAATTGCGTTTTTTCGTACCTCGAACAAAATGGCCGCTATGACAGCCGCCATCTTGAATTTTTAAAAACCATTCCCGTTTTGTCAAAATACAGGATGATCGTGGGCGAAACACGAAAAAATAATTATCCTCGACTACCCCGTTTTGGATCTGTGACGCCGCGGTTTGGGGTCGAAAAATCAAAATTTTGAAAACACTACAGCTCGGCCGCCATCTTGTTTTTCCAATTTTTTCTACATTTTCTGTTAATCGTTTACTATTTTCTTCAAAGTTTGCAAAATTCAACGAAATCGGTTGGAAAACAACGGAGCTGCAAAAATCACACCGGCCGCCATCTTGTTTTTCTGAAATGTCATAATTTTTCCCCAGAGGGTTCCCGAAACCGAACGCAACTCCCTCACATCACTATATCATTTTCCGTCTCCTTCTAGGAGAACAATTATGTCAATGAGTGAGTGAGTCAGTGAGTGGTAATTGAGCTATATATAGTATAATAACTAGTGTTTTGCTCGGTGCGCGAGCTGCTAAAGCAGCTCGCGTGACGTGTTAAGGTTAACTTTATTATATAAAACCAAATTGATTTATTAAGATACATAATTCACCCCGAAATTCACCATAAAAAGACACCCATATCGATTTTTTTCTTAAAAAATGCATGTCCGCCATCTTGGATTTCAAAATAAATGTCGTTACCAAAATCAGCACCCTGGAAAACTCTGAAAACAACATCCATATCATTTTTTGTAAAAACGGGGTAGTTGAGGTTAATAAAGTAGGGCGCGTGGGTGCGCGGACCACTAAAGTGGTCCGCGAGCATGCAGAGTTTATTCCACAGAGTAGACCTTCGGACCCTGATCATCTTTTGCCAAGAAACCATTCTTCCATCTTTTATAGCCTCCGAGATAGACACCGACGAAATTTGTACGGCGGCCATCTTGTTTTTCCAAAACTTTCCACTTTTTCTATTAATCGTTTAGTACATTCTTCAAAGATTGCGAGTTTCAACGAAATCGGTTGGAAAACAAAAAATTTGCAAAAATCACGTCGGCCGCCATCTTGTTTTTTCATAAAAAATTTCATAATTTTCCCCTACTCATATCGCGCATCCGAACATATCTCCCATACATCAATGTATCGTTTTCCGTCTCTTTCTAGGAGAATGAGACATTCAATATTCGCCATACAAAATGTATGGGAAAATAAATTCCGCCATTTTGAATTTTTTTTCTATTCATCAAGTAGACCTTTGGATCCTGATCCTCTTTTGCCACGAAACCACACCTCCATCTTTTATACCCTCCGAGCTGGACGCCGGCGAAATTTGTATGGCGGCCATCTTTTCTTCGCCATTTTGAATTTTTTTTCAGCTTTTTGGCAATTGGATGATGTCATGAATGACATTTGGTCGAGCACCCCCCACCTATCTTCAATACCTTGAGCGGACCCTTCACCCGTCTCCAACATCCTCGATCATCAGCTATTTCCAAATTTTTCCTCGATTTTTTTTTTGTTTTCTATACGAAACCATCAGTGAAAAAAAATAATTTCATACAAAATTTTACAGGAGGAGTTTTTGGGGAAAATCTCGAAAATCTCCCCAAATGTGGCAACACTGTTTACATATTTCGATACTGCTGGTTGAGTCACACAATCGATTGATACATGTCGACTTTCCAAAATGTTGCCAACTGCCTCAAAAACGTGATCAAAATTTCGAAAAATTAAAAAAAATACAAAATGGCCGCCAACTCGTTTCACAGAAAGATTTTACACGGTTTCATAATTTTCCTATTAACTACAGGATATGCCGCTTCCGATGACGTTTCAATCTTTCCTCTCGCTCGCACCCACGCGAAAGGGGATACCGTGAAAAAGACCATGCCAAAAATCACTTTTTCTTTGATAAATTCCAGTGTTGCCAGTCTCCGGCGACAAAAATACCCAAATGTCATTTGTACGAGCAAAACACGTAATCGCTCATACTCGGATTTGGCTAAAAGTGCGTATTTCGATTTTTTACAATTTCCCGAAAATCTTGAAATTTCCCTAAAAGTGGGGTAATTTTTTTCCTCCAATCTATACCCCAAGTCTATACGTACAATCGCTTCATAGAAACCGAATCGCTCCGATGTTGCCAACTTTGAGATATTTAATTTTTAAAATTGCGTTTTTTCGTACCTCGAACAAAACGGCCTCCATGACAGCCGCCATCTTGAATTTTGAAAAACCACTCCCTTTCTGTCAAAATACAGGATAATCGTGGGCGAAATAGGAAAAAATAATTATCCTCGACTACCCCGTCTTGGATCTGTGGCGCCGCGGTTCGGGGTCGAAAAATGAAAATTTTGAAAACGTTCCATCTCAGCCGCCATTTTGTTTTTTCAATTTTTTCGACATTTCCCATTAATCGTTTACTACTTTCTTCAAAGTTTGCAAAATTCAACAAAATCGGTTGGAAAACAACGGAGCTGCAAAAATCACATCGGCCGCCATCTTGTTTTTCTGAAATGTCATAATTTTTCCCCAGAGGGTTCCCGAATCCGAACACATCTCCCCTACATCACTATATCATTTTCCTTCTCTTTCTAGGAGAACAATTATGTCAATGAGTGAGTGAGTCAGTGGTAATCGAGCTATATATAGTATAACTAGTGTTTTGCTCGGTGCGCGAGCTGCTAAAGCAGCTCGCGTGACGTGGTTGGGTTAACTTTATTATAGAAAACTAAATTTATTTATTAACCTCGATTAATTCACCCCGAAAAAACCCATAAAATGACAGGCATATCTATTTTTTGTAGAAAATGTAAATCTGCCATCTTGGATTTGAAAATGAATGTCATTATCAAAGTCAGCACCCTGGAAAACCCTGAAAACGACATCCATATAATTTTTTGTAAAAACGGGGTAGTTGAGGTTAATAAAGTAGGGTGCGTGGGTGCGCGGACCACTAAAGTGGTCCGCGAGCATGCAGAGTTTGTTCCACCGAGTAGACCTTCGGACCCTGATCATCTTTTGCCAAGAAACCACTCTTCCATCTTTTATAGCCTCCGAGATAGACACTGACGAAATTTGTACGGCGGCCATCTTGTTTTTCCAAAATTTTCCACTTTTTCTATTAATCGTTTACTACATTCTTCAAAGATTGCGAGTTTCAACGAAATCGGTTGGAAAACAAAAGAGTTGCAAAAATCACGTTGGCCGCCATCTTGTTTTTCTGAAATATCATAATTTTTCCCTACTCATATCGTGCACCCGAACATATCTCCCGAACATCATCGTATCGTTTATTGTTTCTTTCTAGGAGAACAAAACATAAAATATTCGCCATACAAAATGTATGGAAAAATAAATTCCGCCATTTTGAATTTTTTTTCTATTCATCGAGTAGACCTTCGGACCCTGAACATCTCTTGCCAAGAAACCACACTTCCATCTTTTATACCCTCCGAGCTGGACACCGGTGAAATTTGTATGGCGGCCATCTTTTCTTCGCCATTTTGAATTTTTTTTCAGCTTTTTGGCAATTGGATGACGTCATGAATGACATTTGCTCGAGCACCCCCCACCTATCTTCAATACCTTAAGCGGGCCCTCCACCCGTCTCCAAAACCCTCAATCATCAGCTCTCTCCATAATTTTGGCTTACTAAGTTTTTGTTCTCTATACGACACCATCAGTGAAAAAAAAATTTTTCATACAAAATTTTACAGGAGTTTCTTAGTCTCGAATCTCGAAAATCTCCCCAAAAGTGGCAACACCGGTTGCATATCTCCATACTGTCAGCCGAGATACACAATCGATTCATACATATTGACTTTCCAAAATGTTGCCAACTGCCTCAAAAACGTGATCAAAATTTCGAAAAATTCAAAAAATTACAAAATGGCCGCCAACTCTTTTTGCAGAAATAAATTACATCGTTGTACAACTTTCCCATTAACTACAGGATATACCGCTCCCGACGACGTTTCAATCTCTCCTCTCGCTCGCACCCACGCGAAAGGGGATACCGTGAAAAAGGCCATGTCGAAAAATCACTTTTTCTTTGATAAATTCCAGTGTTGCCAGTCTCCGGCGACAAAAATACCCAAATGTCATTTGTACGAGCAAAACACGTAATCGCTTATACTCGGATTTTGCTAAAAGTGCGTATTTCGATTTTTTACAATTTCCCGAAAATCTTGAAATTTCCCTAAAAGTGGGGTAATTTTTTTCCTCCAATCTATACCCCGAGTCTATACGTACAATCGCTTGATAGAAACCGAATCGCTCCGATGTTGCCAACTTTGAGATATTTAACTTTTAAAATTGCGTTTTTTCGTACCTCGAACAAAACGGTCTCCATGACAGCCGCCATCTTGAATTTTTAAAAACCACTCCCGTTTTGTCAAAATACAGGATAATCGTGGGCGAAACCAGAAAAAATAATTATCCTCGATTACCCCGTTTCGGATCTGTGGCGCCGCGGTTCGGGGTCGAAAAATCAAAAATTTTAAAACGCTACGGCTCGGCCGCCATCTTGTTTTTCCAATTTTTTCCACATTTTCTGGTAACCGTTTACTACATTATTTAATAGTTGCGAGTTTGAACGGAGTGCCTTAAAAAACAAAGGAGCTGCAAAAATCACGACGGCCGCCATCTTGTTTTTCCGAAATGTCATAATTTTTCCCCAGTCATCTCCCCCACCCGAACACATCTCCCCTACATCATTATATCGTTTTCCGTCTCTTTCTAGGAGAACAATTATGTCAATGAGTCAGTGGTAATTGAGCTATATATAGTATAAATAATATAACTAGTTTTTGCTCGGTGCGCGAGCTGCTAAAGCAGCTCACGTGACGTGGTAAGGTAAACTTTATTATATAAAACCAAATTGATTTATTAAGATACATAATTCACCCCGAAAAACCCCATAAAATGACAGGCATTTCTATTTTTTGTAGAAAATGTAAGTCCGCCATCTTGGATTTGAAAATAAATATCGTTATCAAAATCAGCACCCAGAAAAACCCTGAAAACGATATCCATATTATTTTTTGTAAATTAGGATAATAATTTAGTAGGGTGCGTGGGTGCGCGGACCACTAAAGTGGTCCGCGAGCATGCAGAGTTTGTTTCACCGAGTAGACCTTCGGATCCTGATCATCTTTTGCCACGAAACCACTCTTCCATCTTTTATAGCCTCCGAGATAGACACCGACGAAATTTGTACGGCGGCCATCTTGTTTTTTCAAAATTTTCCACTTTTTCTATTAATCGTTTACTACATTCTTCAAAGATTGCGAGTTTCAGCGAAATCGGTTGGAAAACAATAGAGTTGCAAAAATCACGTCGGTCGCCATCTTGTTTTTCTGAAATGTCATAATTTTTCCCTACTCGCCTCCCCCACCCGAACACATCTCCCCTACATTATTGTATCGTTTTCCGGCTCTTTCTAGGAGAATGAGACATTCAATATTCGCCATACATTTTCTATGGGAAAAAAAAAATCCGCCATTTTGATTTTTTTTTCTAATTATCGAGTAGACCTTCAGATCCTGATCATCTTCTTCCCAGAAACCACACTTCCATCTTTTATACCCTCCGAGCTGGACACCGGCGAAATTTGTATGGCGGCCATCTTTTCTTCGCCATTTTGAAATTTTTTTTCAGCTTTTTGGCAATTGGATGATGTCATAAATGACATTTGCTCGAGCACCCCCCACCTATCCTCAATACCTTAAGCGGGCCCTTCACCCGTCTCCGATATCCTCAATCATCAGCTCTCTCCATAATTTTGCCTTACTAAGTTTTTGTTTTCTATACGACACCATCAGTGAAAAAAAAATTTTTCATACAAAATTTTACAGGAGTTTCTTAGTTGAAAATCTCGAAAATCTCCCCAAAAGTGGCAACACCGGTTGCATATCTTCATACTGCCAGCCGAGTTACACAATCGATTCATACATATTGACTTTCCAAAATGTTGCCAACTGCCTCAAAAACGTGATCAAAATTTCGAAAAATTAAAAAAAATACAAAATGGCCGCCAACTCATTTCACAGAAAGATTTTACACGGTTTCATAATTTTCCTATTAACTACAGGATATACCGCTCCCGATAACGTTTCAATCTCTCATCTCGCTCGCACCCACGCGAACCGATCGCCCCTAAAAAAGACCGTGTCGAAAATCACTTTTACTTTGATAAATTCCAGTGTTGCCAGTCTCCGGTGACAAAAATACCCAAATGTCATTTGTACGAGCAAAACACGTAATCACTCATACTCGGATTTTGCTAAAAGTGCGTATTTCAATTTTTTACAATTTCCCGAAAATCTTGAAATTTCCCTAAAAACGGGGTAATTTTTTCCCACCGATCTATACCTAGAGTCTATACGTACAACCGCTTCATAGAAGCCGAATCGCTCCGATCTTGCCAACTTTGAGATATTTAACTTTTAAAATTGCGTTTTTTCGTACCTCGAACAAAACGGCCGCCACGACAGCCGCCATCTTGAATTTTTAAAAACCACTTTCATTCCGTCAAAATTCAGGATAATCGTAGACGAAACCAGAAAAAAATTATTAGTTTCAATTTCCCGTTTCGGATCTGTGGCGCCGCGGTTAGGGGTCGAAAAATGAAAATTTTGAAAACGCTCCAGCTCGGCCGCCATCTTGTTTTTTCAATTTTTTCGACATTGCCCATTAATCGTTTACTATTTTCTTCAAAGATTGCAAAATTCAACGAAGTCGGTTGGAATACAAAAGAGCTGCAAAAATCACGTCGGCCGCCATCTTGTTTTTCCGAAATGTCATAATTTTTCCCCAGAGGGTTCCCGAATCCGAACACATCTCCCCTACATCATTATATCATTTTCCTTCTCTTTCTAGGAGAACAATTATGTCAATGAGTCAGTGAGTGAGTGGTAATCGAGCTATATATAGTACTAGTGTTTTGCTCGGTGCGCGAGCTGCTAAAGCAGCTCGCGTGACGTGGTTGGGTTAACTTTATTATACTAAACCAAAATTTATTAAGATACACGATTCACCCCAAAAAACCCACAAAAAGACACCCATATCAATTTTTTTTCTTAAAAAGTGCACGCCCGCCATCTTGGATTTCAAAATAAATGTCTTTATCAAAATCAGCGCCCTGGAAAACTCTGAAAACGACATCCATATCATTTTTTGTAAAAATGGGGTGGTTGAGGTTAATAAAGTAGGGTGCGTGGGTGCGCGGACCACTAAAGTGGTCCGCGAGCATGCAGAGTTTTTTTTCACCGAGTAGACCTTCGGACCCTGATCATCTTTTGCCACGAAACCACTCTTCCATCTTTTATAGCCTCCGAGATAAACACCGACGAAATTTGTACGGCGGCCATCTTGTTTTTCCAAAATTTTCCACTTTTTCTATTAATCGTTTACTACATTCTTCAAAGATTGCGAGTTTCAACGAAATCGGTTGGAAAACAAAAGAGTTGCAAAAATCATATAGGCTGCCATCTTGTTTTTCTGAAATGTCATAATTTTTCCCTACTCATATCGCGCTTCAAAACATATCTCCCCTACATTATCGTATCGTTTTCCGTCTCTTTCTAGGAGAATGAGACATTCAATATTCGCCATACAAAATGTATGGGAAAATAAATTCCGCCATTTTGAATTTTTTTTCTATTCATCGAGTAGACCTTTGGATCCTGATCCTCTTTTTCCAAGAAACCACACCTCCATCTTTTATACCCTCCGAGCTGGACGCCGGCGAAATTTGTATGGCGGCCATCTTTTCTTCGCCATTTTGAATTTTTTTTCAGCTTTTTGGCAATTGGATGATGTCATGAATGACATTTGGTCGAGCACCCCCCACCTATCTTCAATACCTTGAGCGGACCCTTCACCCGTCTCCGAAACCCTCAATCATCAGCTCTCTCCATAATTTTGGCTTACTAAGTTTTTGTTTTCTATACGACACCATCAGTGAAAAAAAATTTTTTCATACAAAATTTTACAGGAGTTTTCTAGTTGAAAATCTCGAAAATCTCCCCAAAACTGGCAACACCGACTGCATATCTCTATACTGCCAGCCGAGATACACAATCGATTCATACATATTGACTTTCCAAAATGTTGCCAACTGCCTCAAAAACTTGATCAAAATTTCGAAAAGTTAAAAAAAATACAAAATGGCCGCCAGCTCGTTTCACAGAAAGATTTTACACGGTTTCATATTTTTCCTATTAACTACAGGATATGCCGCTCCCGATGACGTTTCAATCTTTCCTCTCGCTCGCACCCACGCGAAAGGGGATACCGTGAAAAAGACCGTGTTGAAAATCACTTTTACTTTGATAAATTCCAGTGTTGCCAGTCTCCGGTGACAAAAATACCCAAATGTCATTTGTACGAGCAAAACACGTAATCACTCATACTGGGATTTTGCTAAAAGTGCGTATTTCAATTTTTTACAATTTCCCGAAAATCCTGAAATTTCCCTAAAAATGGGGTAATTTTTTCCCACCGATCTATACCTCGAGTCTATACGTACAACCGCTTCATAGAAGCCGAATCGCTCCGATGTTGCCAACTTTGAGATATTTAACTTTTAAAATGGCGTTTTTTCGTACCTCTAACATAACGGCCGCCACGACAGCCGCCATCTTGAATTTTTAAAAATCAGTCCCATTTTGTCAAAATAGAGGATAATCGTGGGCGAAACCAAAAAAAAATATTATCCTCGATTACCCCGTCTCGGATCTGTGGCGCCGCGGTTCGGGGTCGAAAAATGAAAATTTTCAAAACGCTGCGGCTCGGCCGCCATCTTGTTTTTCCAATTTTTTCTACATTTTCTATTAACCGTTTACTACTTTCTTTAAAGATTGCAAAACTCAACGAAATCGGTTGGAAAACAACGGAGCTGCAAAAATCACCTCGGCCGCCATCTTGTTTTTCTGAAATGTCATAATTTTTCCCCAGAGGGTTCCCGAAACCGAACACATCTCCCCTACATCATTATATCATTTTCCGTCTCTTTCTAGGAGAACAATTATGTCAATGAGTGAGTGAGTGAGTGAGTGGTAATTGAGCTATATATAGTATATAACTAGTTTTTGCTCGGTGCGCGAGCTGCTAAAGCAGCTCACGTGACGTGGTAAGGTTAACTTTATTATATAAAACCAAATTGATTTATTAAGATAATTCACCCCGAAAAACCCCATAAAATGACAGGCATTTCTATTTTTTGTAGAAAATGTAAGTCCGCCATCTTGGATTTCAAAATAAATGTCATTATCAAAATCAGCACCCTGGAAACCCTGAAAACGATATCGATATTATTTTTTGTAAATTAGGATAATAATTAAGTAGGGTGCGTGGGTGCGCGGACCACTAAAGTGGTCCGCGAGCATGCAGTGTTTGTTTCACCGAGTAGACCTTCGGACCCTGATCATCTTTTGCCAAGAAACCACTCTTCCATCTTTTATAGCCTCCGAGATAGACACCGACGAAGTTTGTGTGGCGGCCATCTTGTTTTTCCAAATTTTTCCACTATTTCCATTAATCGTTTATTACTTTCTTCCAAGATTGCGAGTTTCAACGAAATCGGTCGAAAAACAATAGAGTTGCAAAAATCATATAGGCCGCCATCTTGTTTTTCTGAAATATCATAATTTTCCCCTACTCATATCGCGCATCCGAACATATCTCCCATACATCAATGTATCGTTTTCTGTCTCTTTCTAGGAGAATGAGGCATTCAATATTCGCCATACAAAATGTATGGAAAAAAAAATTCCGCCATTTTGGATTTTTTTTCTATTCATCGAGTAGACCTTCGGATCCTGATCATCTCTTGCCAAGAAACCTCACTTCCATCTTTTATACCCTCCGAGCTGGACACCAGCGAAATTTGTATGGCGGCCATCTTTTCTTCGCCATTTTGAATTTTTTTTCAGCTTTTTGGCAATTGGATGACGTCATGAATGACATTTGCTCAAGCACCCCCCACCTATCTTCAATACCTTAAGCGGGCCCTCCACCCGTCTCCGAAACCCTCAATCATCAGCTCTCTCCATAATTTTGGCTTACTAACTTTTTGTTTTCTATACGACACCATCAGTGAAAAAAAAAATTTTCATACAAAATTTTACAGGAGTTTCTTAGTTGAAAATCTCGAAAATCTCCCCAAAAGTGGCAACACCGGTTGCATATCTCCATACTGCCAGCCTAGATACACAATCGATTCATACATATTGACTTTCCAAAATGTTGCCAACTGCCTCAAAAACTTGATCGAAATTTCGAAAAGTTAAAAAAAATACAAAATGGCCGCCAGCTCGTTTCACAGAAAGATTTTACACGGTTTCATAATTTTCCTATTAACTACAGGATATACCGCTCCCGATGACGTTTCAATCTTGCCTCTCGCTCGCACCCACGCGAAAGGGGATACCGTGAAAAAGACCGTGTCGAAAATCACTTTTACTTTGATAAATTCCAGTGTTGCCAGTCTCTGGTAACAAAAGTACCTAAATGTCATTTGCACGAGCAAAACACATAATCGCTTATACTCGGATTTTGCGAAAAGTCTGTATTTCGATTTTTTACAATTTCCCGAAAATCTTGAAATTTCCCTAAAAATGGGGTAATTTTTCCCCACCAATCTATACCTCAAGTTCATACGTACAATCGCTTCATAGAAGCCGAACCGCTCCGATGTTGCCAACTTAGACATATTCGAATTTTAAAATTGCGTTTTTTCGTACCTCGAACAAAACGGCCGCCATGACAGCCGCCATCTTGAATTTTTAAAAACCACTCCCGTTCTGTCAAAATACAGGATAATCGTGGGAGAACCCAAGAAAAATAATTATCCTCGATTACCCCGTTTCGGATCTGTGGCGCCGCGGTTCGGGGTCGAAAAATGAAAATTTTGAAAACGCTACGGCTCGGCCGCCATCTTGTTTTTCGTATTTTTTCCACATTTTCTGTTAATCATTTACTACTTTCTACAAAGTTTGCAAAATTCAACTAAATCGATTGGAAAACAACGGAGCTGCAAAAATCACGTCGGCCGCCATCTTGTTTTTCCGAAATGTCATAATTTTTCCCCAGAGGGTTTCCGAAACCGAACAAAACTCCCCTCCATCATTATATCATTTTCCGTCTCCTTCTAGGAGAACAATTATGTCAATGAGTGAGTGAGTGAGTGAGTGGTAATCGAGCTATATATAGTATAACTAGTGTTTTGCTCGGTGCGCGAGCTGCTAAAGCAGCTCACGTGACGTGGTAAGGTTAACTTTATTATATAAAACCAAATTGATTTATTAAGATACATAATTCACCCCGAAAACCCCCATAAAATGACAGGCATTTCTATCTTTTGTAGAAAATGTAAGTCCGCCATCTTGGATTTGAAAATAAATGTCATTATCAAAATCAGCACCCTGGAAAACCCTGAAAACGATATCCATATTATTTTTTTGTAAATTAGGATAATAATTTAGTAGGGTGCGTGGGTGCGCGGACCACTAAAGTGGTCCGCGAGCATGCAGAGTTTGTTTCACCGAGTAGACCTTCGGACCCTGATCATCTTTTGCCAAGAAACCACTCTTCCATCTTTTATAGCCTCCGAGATAGACACCTACGAAATTTGTACGGCGGCCATCTTGTTTTTCCAAAATTTTCCACTTTTTCTATTAATCGTTTACTACATTCTTCAAAGATTGCGAGTTTCAACGAAATCGGTTGGAAAACAAAAGAGTTGCAAAAATCATATAGGCCGCCATCTTGTTTTTCTGAAATGTCATAATTTTTCCCTACTCATATTGCGCACCAAAACATATCTCCCCTACATTATCGTATCGTTATCCGTCTCTTTCTAGGAGAATGAGGCATTCAATATTCGCCATACAAAATGTATGGAAAAATAAATTCCGCCATTTTGATTTTTTTTTCTATTCATCGAGTAAACCTTTGGATCCTGATCCTCTTTTGCCAAGAAACCGCACCTCCATCTTTTATACCCTCCGAGCTGGACGCCGGCGAAATTTGTATGGCGGCCATCTTTTCTTCGCCATTTTGAATTTTTTTTCAGCTTTTTGGCAATTGGATGATGTCATGAATGACATTTGGTCGAGCACCCCCCACCTATCTTCAATACCTTGAGCGGACCCTTCACCCGTCTCCGACATCCTCGATCATCAGCTATTTCCAAATTTTTCCTCGATTTTTTTTTTGTTTTCTATACGAAACCATCAGTGGAAAAAAAAATTTCATACAAAATTTTACAGGAGGAGTTTTTGGGGAGAATCTCGAAAATCTCCCCAAATGTGGCAACACTGTTTACATATTTCGATACTGCTGGTTGAGTCACACAATCGATTCATACATACTGACTTTCCAAAATGTTGCCAACTGCCTCAAAAACGTGGTCAAAATTTCGAAAAATAAAAAAAAATACAAAATGGCCGCCAACTCGTTTCACAGAAAGATTTTACACGGTTTCATAATTTTCCTATTAACTACAGGATATACCGCGCCCGATGACGTTTCAATCTTTCCTCTCGCTCGCACCCACGCGAAAGGGGATACCGTGAAAAAGACCGTGTCGAAAATCACTTTTACTTTGATAAATTCCAGTGTTGCCAGTCTCCGGCAACAAAAATACCCAAATGTCATTTGTACGAGCAAAACACGTAATCGCTCATACTCGGATTTTTCAAAAAGCCCGTATTTCGATTTTTTACAATTTCCCGAAAATCTTGAAATTTCCCTGAAAAATGGGGTAATTTTTTTCCTCCAATCTATAACTCGAGCCTATACGTACAATCGCTTCATAGAAGCCGAATCGCTCCGATGTTGCCAACTTTGAGATATTTAACTTTTAAAATTGCGTTTTTTCATACCTCTAACATAACGGCCGCCATGACAGCCGCCATCTTGAATTTTTAAAAATCACTCCCATTCTGTCAAAATACAGGATAATTGTGGGCGAAACACGAAAAAATAATTATCCTCGACTACCCCGTCTCGGATCTGTGGCGCCGCGGTTCGGGGTCGAAAAATCAAAATTTTCAAAACGCTGCGGCTCGGCCGCCATCTTGTTTTTCCAATTTTTTCTACATTTTCTATTAACCGTTTACTACTTTCTTCAAAGTTTGCAAAATTCAACGAAATCGGTTGGAAAACAACGGAGGTGCAAAAATCACATCGGCCGCCATCTTGTTTTTCTGAAATGTCATAATTTTTCCCCAGAGGGTTCCCGAATCCAAACACAACTCCCCTACATCATTATATCATTTTCCGTCTCTTTCTAGGAGAACAATTATGTCAATGAGTCAGTGAGTCAGTGAGTGGTAATCGAGCTATATATAGTATAATATATGAAGGGAATAAAATCACTTGATGCTTACAAAAGTAATACCCAAAAATTGACCCAAGAATTTATTGAAATAAGAAATATCAAAAGTATTTTGACCTGTATCATTGCAGAGATTAGGATCCCAAGAACAATATTCCAACATAACATTTTGTGCTTCCTCGTTAGAACATAAAATTATTATAATTTAATTAACGGTCGGTAGTAAGTTTTATCATTTAAACGCACATTACAATTTCTGCAAACGTTTACTGTGTGCTTTGTTTTAATTAAAAAGAATAAAAGTCATCAAAGGAAACATTTTCCTTCAAGTTAAGAGGGCTCTCTCCGTCATCGTTTCATACAATCGTAATTCCAATTTCATTTTAATATTAAGCAACCAAAGTCCATGAAATTTTGCAGACATATTTTAGAAACTAATATCTATGTCTTTTGTTTTCCAGATTTCTGTTAAAATATTCGGTTTCAAAGTTACGCGGTCTTAAAAATTTTCATTCAAATCTTTGAGCCCCTGTAATTTTAAAACTACATATTTTTAGAAAAATCTAAAACACCACAGACACAGATATTAGTTTTTAGAATATGTCTGCAAAATTTCATGGACTTTGGTTACTTAATATTCAAATGAAATTGGAACTACGATTGTATGAAACGAGTGGAAACGAGTGACGGAGAGAGCCCTGTTAATAGTGTACAATAATAAAATGTGACAAGAGTTCCGTAAACTTCTCAGATTGGTATCATTGTAGGACTTAGTGAAAATTTCTTGCCAACATTGGCGACTTTCCAATATAAGTACCAGCAATCTAGGAAACTCTGGTAATACCTACTGACAATGTATTCGATACGAGCTTTGTCGAGAGAAATTTTAAATTTTTGAACTTTTTTATGACCTTTCTTATACATAGGATATCCCAAAATCGGATGCCGAGGTCTATAGAGCGTACTTTGACTTTGCTCAGACATAAACAAGATAGCATTATATCGCCAACGTAAATCTATTCCGTTTTAACCGAAACTTAAGTCTAAGCAAAGACAAAGTACACTCTATAGATTTCAGCCTGAGTGAGGCAGACCTGCTGGGCGATTCAGAACACTCGATTCGGTAGGAATCGCCCAGTTGGTTCAGGTAGCAGCTAACACTGTCAGGCCATGAAATTGTCAACACATTGGGTATGGGCGCGGCATGGAGAAACTGAGCGACACTGAGGCGCAATCGCAGCGCGCTACATAGTGTTGTTTCATCATAATTATTATTATATTAATTATTATTATACTACTTACTCTCACGCCCGGTTACAAAATAGATATATATAAAAGCCATTATTATTATTTATAATATGGCAAGTGTCGCGCGTTGTGGACGCGTCGCTCGAAGTTCACTCAAGTTCGTTCGAGCGGTTTCTGCTTATTGAAGTGCGAAATG
Source organism: Maniola jurtina (assembly GCF_905333055.1). NCBI lineage: Eukaryota > Metazoa > Arthropoda > Insecta > Lepidoptera > Nymphalidae > Maniola > Maniola jurtina. The sequence goes on along the minus strand of NC_060046.1, from coordinate 7,198,285 downwards.
AAGCGCGCGTCTAACGGGCGTGAAACGCGCATAAAACGAAAGTGTGTAACTACCCTTAACATGACTTACAATGTAATGTTCCATCAATAGCGTCATAAAAAATAGGCCTACATCTTGTTATATTAGGCAAATAGTTACCATTATGTACAATATCATATTCATAAACTATGTTCCTAGAGAATAAAATAAAATGTTGATGGAATTTCACTAAGCTTATTTACCTACCAAAAAACAGCATAAAATAAGCAATATTACGACTCAATATTTCATGCCTAACTACATTAAAATGTAAATATCTTCGGGCGAAAGACTTCTTTGCGGCCAAGTTAAAAAACAATGGGATCTTGTGTTCTAAATTTTTAATCTACTGTCTTTTCTTCCGGCACTTTGACATTTTTTATTAAAGAAATGATTTGCGACCATGCGACCATAAAAATGGCAATATTTTATAAGAAAATTAGATTTTTAGGGACTCAGTTCTATTATTTAATTTTACATTCTTCTTATTGAAAGCTTACTAAGTTTTCCCTATAACATTACAAATTATATTTAAAGCAAGATTTAAAGATAAAATTTAATATATTTTTTGACGTCTCTTGTAATTTGAAATGGTTCTATAAGGTTTTCTTTTCTGTTAATAAGATGCAAATGGAGAGGAATAATTTTCCATGAGCCCTCTTTAATAAAGGGACTAGTTTACGACAAGCTGTTGCAAATTAAACGCGTCTTATACAACCAGTATTAAAATACTTCAAATACCATTTAAAGAACAATTCTTCATATTAACAGGGCTCTCTCCGTCACTCGTTTCATACAATCGTAGTTCCAATTTCATTTGAATATTAAGCAACCAAAGTCCATGAAATTTTGCAGACATATTCTAGAAACTAATATCTGTGTCTGTGGTGTTTTAGATTTTTCTAAAAATATGTAGTTTTAAAATAACAGGGGCTCAAAGATTTGTATGAAAATTTTTAAGACCGCGTAACTTTGAAACCGAATATTTTAACAGAAATCTGGAAAACCACAGACATAGATATTAGTTTCTAGAATATGTCTGCAAAATTTCATGGACTTTGGTTGCTTAATATTCAAATGAAATTGGAACTACGATTGTATGAAACGAGTGACGGAGAGAGCCCTCTTAAAATAAAATATTAATATCTGCATTTCTAAAATTAAGTCGCAAATTAATTAGTTAACTGTTTATTGTATTAAAACACTTAAATTTTATTAACAGGATTGACTCGACCCAGTTCGCATCCTATTTATAAAAATACATATAAATAATATAACAATATTGATGGATTAAGGAAAAATCATTAAGAAAATATAAATAAAATCCTCCTCCTTAGAAATTAGCGCCTCTAAACATATAGTTATTAATATATGAAGGGAATAAAATCACTTGATGCTTACAAAAGTAATACCCAAAAATTGACCCAAGAATTTATTGAAATAAGAAATATCAAAAGTATTTTGACCTGTATCATTGCAGAGATTAGGATCCCAAGAACAATATTCCAACATAACATTTTGTGCTTCCTCGTTAGAACATAAAATTATTATAATTTAATTAACGGTCGGTAGTAAGTTTTATCATTTAAACGCACATTACAATTTCTGCAAACGTTTACTGTGTGCTTTGTTTTAATTAAAAAGAATAAAAGTCATCAAAGGAAACATTTTCCTTCAAGTTAAGAGGGCTCTCTCCGTCATCGTTTCATACAATCGTAATTCCAATTTCATTTTAATATTAAGCAACCAAAGTCCATGAAATTTTGCAGACATATTTTAGAAACTAATATCTATGTCTTTTGTTTTCCAGATTTCTGTTAAAATATTCGGTTTCAAAGTTACGCGGTCTTAAAAATTTTCATTCAAATCTTTGAGCCCCTGTAATTTTAAAACTACATATTTTTAGAAAAATCTAAAACACCACAGACACAGATATTAGTTTTTAGAATATGTCTGCAAAATTTCATGGACTTTGGTTACTTAATATTCAAATGAAATTGGAACTACGATTGTATGAAACGAGTGACGGAGGGAGCCCTGTTAACTTTACGCAAACCTCCTGACAATAAAGCCCTTACGTAAAGACTTCCTTATCGGCACAACAAAGTAACTACTGAGATATACTTACTAATATACTCTGTTTTCCATGTAGGTACCTTAGTACCTACCCAATTAAAAAAAAAAAAAAACATTTTCTACTGATCTTGATGAATATTGTCCGTGACTAGCTGACCCACCCGGCTTCGCGCAGGTAGATTTTTTGAAAAGCTTTCTTGTGTGATTCCAGGGTACCTATATCCTACAGTATCTAGATTTAGACACTGCCGTCCGCATAAGCCCGCGAAATTCACGTGGATGAAGAATTTTGGTCTTTAAAATATTATATCCATTGGGAAAAGTAGCATATGTCACTTTCTACATCTTTAACTATATCCATGTAAAAATCATGTCGATACGTTGGTCTGTCTCGACATGTTATAAATTTTTAATTTACAGTTTTATATTACTTTCAATGTAGTTTTCGAAAAAAAAAACATAGTACAATGCTGAATAGTGTCTATTTCTTTCAGTGTATTTATATTTTCTTTATACATTACACACACACACACATTATACACATAATTGCTTTACATAGTTCTAAGTTCTAACAATACCATACCTAATGCCCCTGGGTATTTATACAGGGTAAACGGTCTAATTGTATGATGTACGCCAGCTATTCAAGGTTTCATATACACAAACTATAGGCGTTTGAACTAAGACACTACAATGACCTATTATAATTATTGCCATACAATTAACTCTACATACTTTGTTTATTATTATAATATTGTTCCCCGCATCTTTGTTCAGATATCCCAAGAGAGATGTTCCAAGGTAAAAAATAGTCAACTTGGTAGGTATGTATTTTTGTGTCAAGCAAATGAGTGAAAATATTATTGTGTATTTATTTCATTGTACTCGATCGCTGAAACCGGGACAGGTCATCTGGGTTCTTCTAATGTATACGTTGCAGTTCCGACATAATAGTATGAAACAAGTACTATATCGTTTAGCTAAATAACTAAGCTATTGACGATTAACTTTTTAAAGGTCCAATTGTAACAACAATGGTAACTCTAGACTAGACTATGTGAAGTCCGCGAGTTATGGTAGTTCGAAGAACAGCTCAGTAACTCGGGTATTAATCTCGTCGTCAGGCCCAGCCGGATATCGGTGTTATTACAGTTATACAGACAACTGCACTAAATTTTGATGATAGTAGCGGGGGTTTGTTAAAATTCTCTACGAACACTGGCAGCTTGCCAGTTACCCGGAAGATCGTTCTTCTTCAGTTAGTTTTTAGTAAAACGGTTGCTTAATCCACCCCACTTGCAATGAAGTCCTTGGATTAAATTATTTTCTTTAATCTTGAACAGATTCTTCGGAGTCTTTACAATTTTAAGATCTAACCTGAGCTTAAAATTAATTAATGGTCAGTGATTGCCTAAAATTGACCATATTAGGTTGTGCAAAAGTCATTAATTTTTAGTCAGACCTAAATCAGTGTTAGGAAAACATCTCAAAATTTCATAATTTATTTATTTGTTTAGTATACATACAGAATTAGGCATAATAATAATTGACATTTCTGTAAAATAAATTAAAAAAAATGTATCAAATTATAAACTATGGGAATCCTATGTTCAACAATGGACGTGCGTAGGCTGATATGATGATGATGATGGTAGGCTCCTATAGTCCTATTACAGTTCTAAGAGCTCCGATAGACCCGTGTCATCGCGTTGTATTTGTCCTAGCCTTCGTGGTCTCACCGCTTCACGGTGGCTAATTTAGACTAACATATCGCTATGTATGAAGATGTTAAAGTCAAAATAGTGGATTTAGATAAGTAATAATTATTGTTTCCTAGCAATCGCATATTATATCTAAGTATGTAATATTTTCTAAGTTTTTCTCGATGAAGTATCTACTTAATCAGATTAAAATATACTTTGGTACATAAGCACGAAGGATGTACCAAATCAACTGCCATATCGTCTTCGTAAAAGACATTAAAGTAATGATACCCTTTTGTATAGCTAACAAGATTAAATAGAATGAAACGCAAAATTTCCTTTACCTAATGTTGTGGAACCATGACACTGCGAGTGGGTAGGTATTTGCAAAGAGAAAATAGTTTACATTATTTTCGTAGTACTTTACTTTGTATAGAAAAATAGTTTTTTTGTAAGCAAGATAAAAATACATTTAGCGACGTAGGCAAGCAGTGGTAAGTAGGTATCAAATTTTTAATGTAGGTTAGTATAACAATGCCATTTACATCTAAGCAACATCAAGGAATCCCAGGGAGTTACTACTGTATATGCACAACCGTATGTGACCGTAGTTTATAGGAATCCCCTAGCTATCCAACTAATATTATAAATGTGTGGCTGATTGTCTGTCTGTCAGCTAGTTTTTCATAGTCCAACGATTGACCGATTTTGATGAAAGGTACAGAGTTAGCTTACATCCCGGGGACGGACATAGGCTACATTTTATCCCGGAACATTAAGGATTTCTCATAGGATTCTTAAAAGCTCATACGTTTAACCGATTCGCGTCGCGGGCATTATCTTAGATAAGCCTATTCAGCAATAATTGACGTTTATTTTTGCAATGACCCTTGGCGATAACGATAAAGGGAGACATACTAGCTGGGAAATGAGTTTCGGCCGATATATCTTTTTATTAAAAACCATAAAGCAAGAGGAAGACTCTGATCATGATTTTGGACGTATCTTTTTCACATTTAAGTAAAATGGAGCGTAATAGACATGCTGAGGCTGCACTTTGAACAGTCTCTACAGCAGCTATAAACTACCTATAAATAAACTAAATCCAATTCAGTCCATTTGATAAATAGTGCGATGTCCAGCTTGATGAATGAATATCAGCCGACCAATTCAAACCGACAACGGGTTTTCCTTTCCTTTCTTTTGTCTTATCTCCAGCGTTAGTGTCAGTCGTTGCGGTGAGCGACATTTGTAATCCTTCACTTGGGGATTTACGTCTGGCGGTTGTCGGAGACGGGAAAACTAACTTAACTATAACAGATAGAGAATATTTGTAACTATCGAACCGGAGAAAAAGCGTTTAGAATAAATATGTATTCCAATTCCAACAATCATTCTGAAAGAAAAATCTGTAAGAGAACCTTATCATCGACATAACAAAAACCATTTACAAGTTGAAATGGCGTTGAACAATAAACTTATCTAGGTCTGTGTCTGTGGTTAAAGTTGTGGCCGTTGGAGCCAAAAAATCCTAGAGTGGAGACCAAGCACTATCACACTTCACACTAATATTATAAAGGCGAAAGTTTGTGTCTATGTGTGTGTGTGTGTGTATGTTTGATACTCCTTCACGCAAAAACGACTGGACGGATTTGGCTGAAATTTGGAATGGAAAATCAAAGAGTTCCCACGGGAATCCGATGAACCTAAATCGATGCGGACGAAGTCGCAGGCGTCAGCTAAGTAGTATCTAAGCGCACTATTAAGCGTGGGTGCACTCCAGCATGACGTAATGAAATTAGCGGAAAGTGGGAGTATGAAGAAGGTCGAGGACAAGCCAGAGTTCATCAGGCTGTCAGCCAAGAGAAGGTACCAATGCGTGTGAGGTGTATAAGTGCCCTCAAATACGTCTCTTCGTAATGACAAAGACCACTCTACCAAGAGTATTACGACGACCAAGAAGATGAATATTATAGGTAGATTAACAAGACTTAGCTTAATCGTTAATCTTCCCGTCGCCATTGCCATAAAGTTGTAAAACTCGATAAAACAAAAGTTAAATATTGGCGTCCCGAGTTGACCGTTAACTCGGGCCATAAAAAGCTGTGCGAACTTCGAAATTCGGCAATTATTATTCACCCCGTGATCTGTTATAACTCAACGATGACAATTTACTTGAATATTGAAACTTTCAAAAGAAGCTTAAACCTGAATGTAAATAAAAAAAATTCAAGGTACATTTTTTGCACATAATCTACCATTATGTCATTCATTTATAATTTTTTGTATATAATTTATTATAGAAGTAGAAAGATTTTTTTACTTTTACAAGTACTTTTGCATCGTCAAATCTACCAGTGGTTCGGAATGTCTTTGCTACCAAAAAGTACCAGCAAGAAACTCAGCGGTTGCTCTTTTCAAAGATCCAATTCATAATATAAAGCCATGTAGAAAGCAAAGTAATTTTGCAGTCCCGTGCATTGATTTGAAGTTTAAAAGGAGAAACTAAAATATAAACGCGCAGTTTAAGCCGCTTGGGTCTAAAAGCTTCACATTTTGTAAGTAGATTATTTTCTTTGCAACGTAAACCTACACTAAGAAATTTTCAGGAATTCAACAGCGACACCGAGGCAAGGCAGCTAGTAAAGTGCATAATTGCACTTTAGGCTATTCAAAAGTTCAGTAAAACTCCTTTAGTCGCTTAGACTAGTCTTAATCTAGAAATATTATACTTACTTGTAGTTTTTCAAAATTGCTCTGGCAAACTTAGATGCTATTTTGGCTTTTGATTATGACAAATCAATTGACAGATAGGTGCACTTAAATACAATAATTAATTAAAGATATCTTAGTAGGTATCTAATGAAATCGTAATTAGTTAATATCATGATAATATTATCGCCCTTAATTAGCATATTAATACAGCTGTTATAGATTATATTATGTAACAGTCTGTAGTGTAGTTGAGATTTGATTTCGACACTTATTGCCTGAATCAACGGGCATGCAACTGACGTAGCACTATCATCAGTGCAAATTAATTGTTTCGCACACACTCGAATGTGCTATTGACGCAAAATGAAGCAAGCATCAATTAATACTAATATGGTACTAATGTAGCTGTTCATATTTTGTACTATGCAACTATAGATGATGTCCGCTATGATTTAAGTTTTCCCGACCGTAATTTTTTTTTAAATGTCGCGGTCGTGGGATTTTTTTACATGGCTTTCTATTGAGCTAAGTTGATTCCCAGGAAGCAAGATGTCTATTATCCATATTAAACTTCGTCCCAGTCTGTTAAGCAGGTGGGCAGTGAAGAAGTAAGTACCTAATAGTAGGTAATTAAATTATTCGTCAGTAGTTTTGACAGAATTAGCTGGCTCTAATGATATTATGTAGATGAGTAAATACGTTACAAACGTATCTAAAGACTTAAAACTACGACACTTGGATCACATTGGGTATAGCGCTATTGATTCTACTCTCGTGCGTTTCGTATTTATATCTTACTCATCGCCGAGCACGAATTTTATACGCCACGTAATATGAACGTTACAATATGTCTACGACATAGTATCATGATCTAGACTCCAGTTCAAACAAAACGGTACTTAATAGAATGATGATTACTGATTGCTCGGACCACGGCCCGGCCCAGGAATGGTGTAGCGTAAATCAACCTTACAAATCTAATAAATCTTATTATGTAAAGTCATACCATCATTACCAGTAGATAATCAATAATTAAAGTTACATAGAGCTGAGAAATAATAGTATTTAGGTATATGACGCATGTGAATTCGGTCTTGAGTTATAGCCTTTAATACATCAACGTCATAATTAACAGGACTCTCTCCGTCACTCGCTTCATACAATCGTAGTTCATATGAATATTATCATAGTTTCATTTGAATATTAAGCAACCAAAGTCCATGAAATTTTGCAGACATATTCTAGAAACTAATATCTGTGTCTGTGGTGTTTAAGATTTTTCTAAAAATATGTAGTTTTAAAATTACAGGGGCTCAAAGATTTGTATATAAATTTTTAAGCCCGCGTAACTTTGAAACCGAATTCAGCTGTTTGAAAGTTAGCAGCTCTTTTCTAGTTACTGTAACCTTCACTTGTCGGGGGTGTTATAAATTTTTAATTTACACTTGTAGTAAAACTGATTAGCTATTTAGCAACTTTATTATCTATCGCGTTTCATCTTGTTGTTGTGTTTGAGAGTGGTATTAAAATGTATGAGGCCTTAGTGGAACTTTTAAAACTAACAACTGTGTGTAAATCTGTCGTTTCATATGAACGGAATAGGGGCAAAAAGTTTTCCGTCCCTTTTTCGTCCATGTTAAATAAAGATTTACGCACTGTTAACGTTAACTTGAAAGTTACACTGATGCTTTAAATGTCTGAGCCTTACTTAATCGCTGTGGCTGGCATTCAAATGTATGCGGAGTGAAACGTGCATTCATACTCGTAGCTACTAACGATCAAAATATGCTAAGTCAAAAGTTCAAACGCAGCTTTGAGATTCTGAAAGTGATTAAATTGCCAATGCTAAAAGTGTCGAGTGTGAAGTGACCCTAATATTTCCTTATTTAACTCTGGATCCTTTCTCGTATAATTTGTTTTCATTTTGATAAATAGTCCGACAAAGTATGTTCTTAATAAATGTTTTAATTGTTGTAGAACTCTTCAGCGTCAACTTAATTTTGTTTCTAAGCTCTACAGAAAAGTTCGCGAACTTTCTTGTTGTTTCTTGTTACAAACAGTATTTTTTAAAAGGTTCTCTTCCTCAATATCCTAATATTATTATTATTTAAATGCAAAGGTATATCTGTTTTTTATTGTTTGTGAGTTTATCATGGCAAAGAAAAAAATCTCTTGAAATAATCTTTAGATTTCGAAGAATCTCAACCGACTTGAAATTTTTACAATCCTATAATTATAATTTGATTCTTTTATTTAGTTTCTATAGCGTTTACAAAATACTAGACTGTAATTACAGAAGATACTTTCGCAGCTTTAAAGCATAATAATAGTTACAATTCTCCGACTGTTAACATAATAATTGGTCTACCCACTACTGAGAAATAAACATATGAAAAATCCCTATTAGGTAACAGTATTGTTACATAAAAGTATGGGTATCTCTTGAAAATAAGTTGAACGATTTCCAAGCGAGTAGAGCCGGGGGTAAATACAATTTGTGTTTATGTTTGTTCCAACAGTTGTCGTAACATGCCATAAACTAATCTATATCTACACTAGAATATTGCGATCGTATGTGAATTTAGTAGAGCAGTATAAACCTACCTACCACCTATCGATTTTGATACTGTATCTATCTTTGTTGTAAGATACTTATGAACACTGAGTTAGATCATGGAACAGCAAACCTCAAATTATATCATTCGTTAAAATACGAGATGTATTTTATTGCCAACTAGCTGATGCCTGCAGCTTCGCCCGCGTGGATTGGTCAGATCCCCTGTAGCATCAGGATTGAGGAGTTGGACTCCAAATTTTTTATGAAACAATGTCGCAAAGTTCCTCCTCTATCGATTAAAAAAGAAATGACGCAAATCGGTTCAGAAATCTCGGAGATTTTGGTGTACATAGGTAGAAAAACACAACTCTCTTTTTGAAAGTCGGTTAAAAAAGTAGCCTATGTTACTCCCTGGTCAATTCTCTACTTGTCTGTGAAAATCCCGTCAAAATCGGTTCAGCCGTTCCCAAGATTAGCCTTTTCAAACAGACAGACAGACAGACAGACAGACAGACAGACAGACAGACAGACAGACAGACAGACGGACAAAAATTTTAAAAACGTGTGATTCGGTTATAGTATCGTTCAAATAACCATATGACCTTAATATGCGGTAGTTATTTCGAAATTACAGACAGACACTCCAATTTTATTTATTACTATAGATTACTATAGATTAGTATAGATTATACCCGAAACTTATAAACTAAGTTACAAACATGTTATTATTGACCGCCTGCGGCTTCGCGCTTGTGGAAATTTTAAAAATCCGGCCATAATCCTTGTTAACATTATAAAATTACAAAAATCAAGGTACAGCTTTCTAGGTCCAAGAATTTGGACTGGACGTTGATGAGTCTGTCATTGATAAAATCCTTTGATCCTTACCTTAACCTTCGCTAACCTTTCTTAGCGTTTGAAATATATTATCACACTAATATTAGAAAGGAGAAAGTTTGTATGTGTGTGTGTGTGTGTGTGTGTGTGTGTGTGTGTGTGTGTGTGTGTGTGTGTGTGTGTGTGTATGTTTGTTACTCCTTCACGCAAAAACTACTGGACGGATTTGGCTGAAAAGAATGGAGATAGATAATATCCAGGATTAGCACATAGGCTACTTTTTATCCCGGCAAATCAAAGAGTTCCCACGGGATTTCAAAAAACCTAAATCCACGCGGACGAAGTCGCGGGCATCATCTAGTATCCTAATAAAAAAGGCTTTGAAACATATTAATTTGCAAGAACTACAATATAGCGCTGTTAGGGACACATCAATCACTGCCAGTGTCTTAGTTCGAGGTAACTATTGCGTGATGTATAGGCTGGTCCCTCTATTTATCACGTGGTGCCCAATATGCTAAGCTTGAAACAAGACGTCTATGAGAAAGTGCTCTAAGGGAACTTAGAAAATTACACACTACAAAATGTGTATACCTACTCGTAACTATAACTCCTTGATATCAAATTGTAGGCGAAATATAGATTACCAGTTTCATTGTATCAAATATTATTGTTTCAAACTTAAACATTTATAATGTATACCTAATAATAAGTTTTTCACTATAGTACCTGTGGTCTCCCTATGCGGTCATTTATTTATTTTTATTTTTCATCTTCAAGAAGTTAACTTTTTCATAGACCCGAATGAAAAAACGAACAGAAAAGAAGAAGTCTATGGTATGAAAAGAACATGGTTACTCTCAATATTGTGCGTACAAACTTACATATTCATCGGACGGAACCCTCTCCACGCGAGTACAACTCGCACTTGGCCGGTTCTTTTAATTTCAGTACACGTAGGTATATGAAGCAGTGTTGTTTTTCTCATGTATAGCTAAGTTTTAGCTGTACCTTTTTAATAGTCTGATTTAAACGGCTGTGACAAACTCTTAAATGTACCTACCGCTTTAAAAATCATACGGTATGTCCGTATGATTTTTAAAGCGGTAGGTACATTACTTTAGAACCTTTTCCTCTTTTTCATTCATGGTCAATTAGTTATTTTCAAACAAAAGGAGAATAAACGACAGCGCGCAACTTTGTAATTATGTAGCCTGAAACTTTAGTAAGTATGCAAATTGTGAACTCCCAAATTCGTCAGTACATTTAAACGTATTATAAACTTCCTGCTCCGCGAAATCTTTGAAACATTCTCACTTATATTTTATAGAATATACGAGTACAAACTCGTGACTTTACACGTATCCTGATTATCATTATCATTAGCTTGTTTATATTCACGACTGTAGGTTGACGGTAGGCTTGTTAGTTTGTCCTTCTATCACGCCATAACGGAGCAACAGATGGACATCATAATATTGATAGTTGGCATCAGACTCTGCGTATAGGGCCTTATACATCTTTTTATGCTCAGATGAGAGAGTACAATACAAGTAATACGGTATTTGCATATGAAAAAATAAATTATTTTCTAGGAATTATTATATAGAGGGTCTTCCACAATACGTAAAATCTACGTCCTTTGTTACGAGTAGTTTTGAGTGTAATGACCATTTTAAATTATCGATTAAACTAAAAAAGCACGTCAAATTATTGTGTGTGTGTTTTGCCACATGCCAGTTTTCATAGAAGCTCGCATACTAAGCGCGAGTTTTGACTTTGATAAATAGATAGGTACTGATTCGACTAGTAATCAAACACCGAATCATGGTAGGAGTGGTCGTCGTCGAGTCATCCACGCAGACCCCTCAGGATAGGACAGGTGTCTGGGTGTTTTGAGCCTCTTCAGTGGTATCAACACTACCTGAAACGACAGGCGGGTCGCTGGTGGCACGGGCGCGGTAGTGGTGGTGTGGATGGCTTTTTAACCCCAGACAAAAAAAAGGCGTGTTATAAGTTTGACGTGTGTATCTGTGTATCTGTGTGTTTGTGTATCCGTCTATGGCTCCTAAACGAATGAACCGATTTTAATTTAGTTTTTTTTTTGTTTGAAAGGTGGCTCGATCGAGAGTGTTCTTAGCTATAATTCAAGAAAATCGGTTCAGCCGTTTGAAAGTTATCAGCTCTTTTCTAGTTACTGTAACCTTCTCTTGTCGGGGGTGTTATAAATTTTTAATTTACACTTGCATTATCTATGAAGAGTATTTTTATTTTCAATTTACAGACAAAACATTTTCTACCTGTTGCTATACAGATAATAAAGAAAATTAAAGTCCCGTCTTCACATTTACAACGGCGGGCTAAATCACTGAATATTCATACTCGTATGAGTTTATGATTAACGAGCGTGTTCATGTGTGCGATTGTATTAACATGTGCGCTTCAAATTCTGTTAATTTTGCTCGCTGTTTGGATGATTAAGCAATTGTATTAAAACTTTGTTATGGTTTTGACAATGCTGGTTCATTGCGAGTAGTTAATTTCTAGGTGGATAATATAATATTATCTAGATCAAGATCCTAAGACCACCAGACGTTACTTATTTTATGAGAAGCAAAATCTGTTGGATTGAATAGTGTTACTATATACCTACATTTAATGTACGCATACCAGCTAGCTTGTGGCGATGGAGTGGCTAAACTTATCTGATGGTCCTGGGATCTTGAACCAACACTATTACTATACTTAATCAATACCTGTTCAATAAAGTAGTACAGTTTTAACGATTTTGTATAATGAACTTATATCCAGTTTTCGAAACGCCATAAAAATTATCTGTTAATAAACAAGTGTAAATTAAAAATTTATAACACCCCCGACAAGTGAAGGTTAGAGTAACTAGAAAAGAGCTGATAACTTTCAAACGGCTGAACCGATTTTCTTGGATTATGCTAAGAACACTCTCGATCAAGCCACCTTTCAAACAAAAAAACTAAATTAAAATCGGTTCATTCGTTTAGGAGCTACGATGCCACAGATACACACGTCAAACTTATAACACCCCTCTTTTTGGGTCGGGGGTTAAAAATAGCCACCACTTTAAACAAGGTTTCATATTTTTTTTAATGCGTTGCAGAAATTATCACAATCATCTTTAAAAAAATTATGAGAGTACCTAAACCTTTATTACATCTTTTACTTTCCATTACATCGTTTAAAATGGTGAAATGAATTCTCTACGTAATTAATTTAGTATTAAACGCTCAATTAAACTAAGTTTGCTCGCAGCTGTTGTAAACTATATTTATTCAAGCGTCTCATTCGCTAAGAGATTAACAGCTAGGCAGGTAATTTATTTGCGTATTGTTAGTATTCCTTTCAAGAACTTAAAATTTTGTCTGCTTTAATTGTTCTTTCTTCTGATCGATCTGTTTTTATTATTGTAAATACGGGTACGAACTCTTGTACTTACCAAAAAAAGTGTAGACGAGAAACTATTTAAGAAATATCCTCATTAATATTCGTCTGGACAGGTATTATGGTAATAGGGTATCGGTTAAAAAAATTTTTCATTTCACTTCACTTCTAGAATCGTAAATAACAAGTTTTAGAGGCTATAAAATTAACAAGTGTAAATCAAAAATTTATAACACCGGACAAGTGAAGGTTACAGTAATTAGAAAAGAGCTGATAACTTTCAAACGGCTGAACCGATTTTCTTGGTTTATAGCTAAGAACACTCTCGATCAAGCCACCTTTCAAACAAAAAAAAAACTAAATTAAAATCGGTTCATTAGTTTAGGAGCTACGATGCCACAGACAGGTACACAGATACACACGTCAAACTTATAACACCTCTCTTTTTGGGTCGGGGGCTAAAAAATGTGTATTAACGTGCATAAATGTCGCATTTATTACATTCTGAAATTACGAAACCCATTTTTTTTTTAAAGAATATTAGACATGTTAAATGACTAATATTCCCCTTTCCTCTTCAACTAAGCGTCAGGCTTGTGCTAGGAGTAGGTACGACAATAGTGCAACGGGCGGGGTTTGAACCGTCGACTTTTCGGTTTTCAGTCCACTCCTCTACCGGTTGAGCTATCGAGGCTTAAATTAGATTTACATTACATTATACATGCTCAGACCCTTTTTTAATCCACAAACATTTTTATTTCCTCCTTTATGACCGGGTGAGATTTGCCCGGGCCGGATGAGTGACAACATTTGCCGCTTATCCATTATCCGGATTAACTTGGGCACAACAAACACTCTTTATGGTTTTCCGTTCGCAGCTGCTACTGTGGGGAAACAATATTTTCTGTTACAAAGGGGTAATAGAATTAAGATCATAATTAACGTAGCATATTAATTGTTTGAACTTATTATTCAGCTTATAATTAACAAGTGTAAATTAAAAAATTATTACACCCCCGACAAGTGAAGGTTAGAGTAACTAGAAAAGAGCTGATAACTTTCAAACGGCTGAACCGATTTTCTTGGATTATAGCTAAGAACACTCGATCAAACCACCTTTCAAACAAAAAAAACTCAATTAAAATCGGTCCATTAGTTTAGGAGCTACGATGCCACAGACAGATACACACGTCAAACTTATAACACCCCTCTTTTTGGGTCGGGGCCAGAACTTTCAGGCATGCAGGGTACCTCAGGATGTTCCCTTGACCAATATGTGTATTTATTGCTTAAAACGCACATATCCAAAAAGTTAGAGGTGCGTTACCGGCACCTTATATTAGTAGGTCGACGTCTTTACCAACGCTTTTTTACTAGCTAAGTACCACTAGAGTAAATAATAATATATTTACTAGAGTAAATAATTAAATTCACTGTTATTTACATGAAAAAATAGTCTTATTAATACATAATATGTATTATGTACTTGTACGTAATACTTATTGTAAATTGGCTTCCTGAATCCTAAGGTTATTACTTACGGTAGAACCTTTGCTATGTAATAGCGCTGAATACCCGTGTATCACGTGCATTTTATGAGCGAATGTAAAAACCTTCGGGCAACCTTTTGCCCTCAGATCCAATGGATTAGAAAATTTACCTATTTCGTTGTTTACCGACTTACATACCTAATGCTATAAGTGTTTCTGTTCTTTTATAAGTGGAAGCCATTTGAACATTTAACAGAAAGCACAAGTGTAAATTAAAAATTTATAACACCCCGACAAGTGAAGGTTAGGTACAGTAACTAGAAAAGAGCTGATAACTTTCAAACGACTGAACCGATTTTCTTGGATTATAGCTAAGAACACCCTTGATCAATCGGTTCATTAGTTTAGGAGCTACGATGCCACAGACAGATACACAGATACACACGTCAAAACTTATAACACCCCTCTTTTTGGACCGGGTGTTAAAAAGTATGTCTTTCTATCCGCCTGTTGGTAAATAAATACTTATTATGTCACTATGCCTTTTCACGGACCATCTGCTTAACAGATTTTGACGAAATCTGGTATAGAGATAGCTTGTATCCCGGAGATGGACATAGAATTTTATCCCAGAAAATTAAAGATTTCCCACTGTTTCCCACGGTTTTAACAAAACGTCGAGGCTTCGACGTCACTGGCAGATGTCAAATATGAGTGCACTTGACGTAGGTAGCCCTAAAGTAGCCGTATTCTTCTTTGATTTTACGTCACCATAACCAAGAGTTCCCTAACTCTAGTTCATTCTGCCCATGCGAAGTGCCTAAGACGTCGATGTCCAAATAAAAACTCAAAGCGTAGGTGACATGCGGGTGTGCGGGGCGTCCCCTTGCCTCATACCTCAATTGCCATCTCAACCTTTCGCGTACTATAGTTGTATATTACTACTGCGAGTTTAAAAATAAAGGTACATTACATACCTAGCTAACGTGACAAATGCTTCAAATATATTCATCAAACAAACGTTCATTATAATCTAGTTTCCTATCCCCTAAAGCCGTTTATTTTAATTTAACTTTGACGGCCTAAATAGGTATCTAACGGTTATATACACAATTGTTTGATCCCGATGTAGAACCACAAACACAGATTGATCTAATTAGCTTGGTATCGATTCGATCATTCCAATTCCCGGATCGCAATTTGCTTCGAAATGGTCGAAAACGTTGCATTTAATTATCATACAATCCATCTTTGAATAGAATATGGAATACTTATATGATGCCCACACCACGCCTTAGTTCACTTAAGTTCCGGTTTTTTAAAAATCCCGTGGAAACTCCTTTATTTCCGGGATAAAAAGTAATCTAATATTCGTCTCCAAGATGAAAACTAGTTTTGTACCAAATAGATGGTAAGTACCCGCGACATCGTTGGTATGGATTTAGGTAACTATTTGAAAATCCCGTAGGAACCATAATTTTCCTGGACAAAAAATAGCCTAAGTATGTCCTTCACGGGATGTAAGCTTCGATGGCTTTACCTTTAGTGAAAATGAATTTAGTGGATGGGCCATGAAAAGCCAGAAAACCGATATACAAACACAGTTTCGCATATTTATAATATTAGTACGGATAGTAAATAAGTAAATGAATATCATAGTTTGTGAGAGCGCTTAAACTGTAGTCAAAAAAAAATACCGAATAAGTGTAGGTCCGTAGGTACAGGTTTGTGGACAAAATCGGAGCAAGGAAGCGAGGGTTTCTCTAAGAATGCCACTCAAAAGAGTTAAGTTCATTCTGACTCCAAACTTATTCACATTATGTGTATCAGCGTCATGTACTGAATGTAACCGCAGATTTTAATTCCATCTATTACTTTTAATGTAGCGAATGTTACTGCCAAGTTTCTAGCACTGGCTTAATTGTCCGCTCTTGGTTCGTTTTGCCTAGCACTCTCAACATTATTAAATTTCCTAAGCCTAAGCGTTGAAGTTATACCTGCCTAGGATAGCTTTATAACAAAGTCTTGTAAGCGTTAGATAATAACGATCTATGCGCTAACTTGAAAGGGAAGCTGTAGAAATACTAATAGCACTACTTGTACTGACTTGTCCATGTGGGGCTTTATCAATAAACCAGATAAGGTATCAGTGCGGCGTTACATAAATATATCAAGTATGTTAGTACGAAAGACTGGATGATATAAATATTAGTAGATAAAACAGATAAGATAAAGTGGAAATAGGTACTACATCCAAGTAGTCAAGTTGACCTTGATTCAACTGATTAATTTCATCGACCTTCATTATCTATTCATAAACGCTAAATTGAGTAGCTAAAGTAATAAATTAATTATTTATAGAATTTTCCCGAGACTTCCACTTTTGATTACGAGTTTGTCTATTACACAATATGCTCCCAAAATATCTCCCATATATTATTTTCCTGGTATCCTCACAATATTTTTAATTTATCTCTGCAAAGAGCGTTGTATTTTGCCTTATAACATTTATTATTCAGGAAAAATGATATATATTAAGCAAAGGAGCTCGAAATTCATTTTATCATTTTACTAGGGTACCCAGTTCTTATTACCAGGCTAAGCAACCTCGATAAAATGTATCATGTATGTCATTTCATACATTTTATTATGCCAGGTAAACGACCTTTAAATGGATAATTAACTTAGGGCTCATAGAATTCACCCAAAAAAAGCATTTTCATTTTACTCGAATGCTATAAAGGGAGGTAAAGGCTAAAACACACGACGCGTGACAGTAACTCTACTCGATTGCTTTGCACGGCGGGACGCCCCATCACTCGCACTGAACGCATCACGATTAGTGATATAGATGTTCCATTTCACGAAGACCGTTTGGCTATGTTGGTGTGAGTGCACTCGTACACATTGTTATAGTGTGCGTGGCGATGCTCGTATTCTATCAACGTTGATCAGATGTCAAATCTCATACTAATCACATACATACAAGAAAGCTTTCAAATTCAAATAGGTATATTCATTTCACGTAGGTCAACTTGTGGCATTTAATAAATGATTACTCAGAAATAATTTATTTTTGGCATAGGCATTTACATCCCAATTGATGAGCTGGCTATAAAATTAAATTTCATGTAATTACACTATTTTTTTCCGCCGGCATCCCAATTTTTCGGAGCCGCAACGTTGCCGATGTATTGCACCTCACTGACGCGTTGTGTGATTCCGGCTTTAACTAAGCAAACTGCGGCAAAAAGTATCACATGACCACTAAACAATTAGAAGGGCTGTCCGCAACCCGCGGGAGCTTTACGATGCCGTTATTGTAATTAATTTGTCGGAAAATTAGATAATATAATATATTAATTCATTTGTCGGAAAATTAGGCAATATAATATTATATTAATCATAAACATTACTTCTTGCTTCATTATACTTTATACAGTCTTACATAATATTTTCTCTAAATATTACAAAAAGTCTAAAATCCAAATTTACCCGTGTACCTATTTGTTTATAATTTCTCATTTTTTTTTAATCATTTTATAACATTTTATGGGAAACATTCTGGGAACATTTTAGGAAAAAAACCCGTGCAAGTCGGACTCGCACAGGAAAAGTTCCTTACCATATTTTTTCTGAATATACGGAACCCTCAAAGCAGTGTGCACTTGTAAATTTCATAATCTAAAATAAACACTGAAAAATCTCAGAAAAAAGTGGTAAATCAACTTTGTAACATGTTTTAAATAAAATATATTGATAGTCTGTACTGAAAGATTTCATAATTTAAAATACATTTTTCGTTGAAAATTCCGGGATCGAGGATGCTTTCAGGCCTCCCCGGTGTGGTATCGCTCCAGATATAATTAATGATTCTACACCCCAAATGTGCCATTTTATTAATTAAGCGTCTGGTTTTTTTTAATTAATTAGTAAAAAGGACTTCGTCAAATTTTATTCTTCATGCTGAGTAATACGAATGAGGCATTCATTAAAAGGGCATAGACGATACAAAGTAATGATATTATTTACATTTTTGTTTACTTTCTTAATAAAATGCTTAAATTGATAATGTTTTGTAGACACTTAGCATAAATGTTTTGTTTTAAATGACAATCTTAAATCCTTAGTATAAGCTCTGCTTTGGTAGGATAGTGGTGCCTTCACGTACTCTGTTGTGTGTCGGCAATGGGTTGACCATAATGAATAATAATTGTTAAGTCCATTTTTAGGGTTTCGTACCTCAAAAGGAAAAACGGAACCCTCATAGGATCACTTTGTTGTCTGTCTGTCCGTCTGTCGTGTCTGTCAAGAAAACCTAAAGAATACTTTCCGTTGAGCTAGAATCATGAAATTTGGCATGTAAGTAGGTCTTATATCGCCAGTAAAGGAAAAAATCCGAAAACCGTGCATTGTGGTTATATCATACAAAAAATTCACGATAAAATCAATTCACTCAATCACATACACATGGCGCAGATTATTATTAACTCGCAGAGTACTACATAAAGGTGTTAGGTATATCTTGTACAATGGTACGGAATCCTTCATGCGCGAGGCCGACTCGCACTTGACCGGTTTTTCATAGTTCTGAGACCGTAGCACATAAGAATATCATAACTATTATGTAGCATTACAGCAATATTATACATACACGTGTAATATTATACATACACGTGTAATATTATAGATACACGTGTAACATTTGTAGCTTCTGCTCGTTAAAGCATCGAGGTCTCGTCTGGTTTTCCTTCGAGCATAACAACTATTTCCTCTTTGCATGTGAATCGACTCTGTATATTACACCTAGGTACGTATTCTTACTGTGACATTACTGTTAGTTTATATTGCACGGTTTATTCCTGGATGCATTCTACTTTAATATTATCTTGTACTGGGGATACCCGCGGCTTCGCCCGCTTGAATTTCGGTTTTTTCAAATCCCATAGATTTTTTTTTGATTTTCCGGGATAAAAGTAGCCTATGTCCTTTTCCTGGATGTATCCCAAGTCTGTAGCAAATTTCATTAAAATTGATTCAGCGGTTAGGCCGTGAAAACGTAGCAGACAGACAGACACAACTTTCGCATTTATAATATTAGTATGGATGAATGGATGGATGTATAGATGTTTGTTACTCTTTCACGCAAAAACTATTGGGTGGATTTTGCTAAAATTTAGAACGGAGATAGATTATACCCTGGACATATAGGCTATAATATAGGCTACTTTTTAGGGTTCCGTACCTCAAACGGAAAAACGGAACCCTTATAGGATCACTTTGTTGTCTGTCTGTCTGTCTGTCTGTCCGTCCGTCCATCCGTCCGTCCGTCCGTCCGTCCGTCCGTCCGTCCGTCCGGCTGTCTGTCTATCAAGAAACCTATAGGGTACTTCTCGTAGAATCATGAAATTTGGCAGGCAGGTAGGTCTTATAGCACAAGTACAGGAATAAATCTAAAAAACCCCAAATTGGTGGTTACACCATTTAAAAAAAAATTAAAATGTGTTTTAAGTTTCAAAGTAAGATAACTACACCAATTTGGGTTTTATATGAAAGGGCTTTACCTGTAGGTACATTCTAAAACAGATTTTTTTTTATGTTTTTGATTTATCGTGCAAAATGTTGGAAAAAATACCCGAGTACGGAACCCTCAGTGCGCGAGTCTTACTCGCACTTGGCCGGTTTTTTATCCCGGAAAATCAATGAATTCCTACGGGATTTTTAAAAAACATATCCATGGGAACGAGGTCGCGGGCATCAGCTAGTTTTATATAAATAAAAATCAATTGCCGCATGTATTGAAGATCTTCACTTGAGAAGTTTTTTTTTGTTGTGTTCGTAAATATTATTGTCAGGACAAAGTTTGTATGAAATACTTTTTTTTTTAAATAGCCAACGAAGTCGTGGGTATCATCTAATTTTTGATAAATACAAATTTTTAATTAAATGCAAGTGTTATGTGCATCGTTCCTTTTGCTTTTAAATAAATTCTTAGAAACGCTGCAATTTAGTGCTGAATAGAAGTCAACGAGTCAACATAAATCTTAAATTTTATTTTAGCTAGCGCGCAGCCATTTTAGGTTCCACCTACTGAAAGACTTATTTTAGAAATAAACACGGTACATTTTATCCCGTATAAATTATTGGATACTATTTAACATAAATTATTTTAATTTTTTATATAAAATGTGAAGTGTCACCTAGTAAATGCTAATTAAATGTGATACCTGAATTTCATCTATTTCACCTTGTATATTTAAAACACCAATTCAAATCATTTTCAAGAGAAAAATAATGTTTTTTTTTGGTTTTCTTTTTTTCATACATATTCAGGGTTCAATTGGGAACAATTGAATTGGATCACTCTGTTTTCTGTCGATTTGACACGGTCGATGCCCCTTATTGTTTAAAAAAAATCTATTTTTTTACAATTTCTAAGTTGATACTGTAAAAAGTTTAAGTAATTTAAGATCCGGTGAAGGAATAATGGACGAAAAACTGATAAAAGTTGTACTGAATATTAAAATTTTTGACAAATTTCAATTAATTCGTAGCACAGCTGACAAACATTTCTGTAATGCTTTCTAGATTATTTTGTTTTTGAGAAGATTTTATAATATTTAGCAAAATAAATAATTATATCCTTCCAATTAGATCCTTCCAAGGCACGGAACCCTTGATGCACGAATCTTACTCCCACTTAGCTGGTTTTCATATGTGGACACAATCAACTAAACGTGGCAAAACGATTTAGCATAGGTCTGTTTTGCTGTATTTTTAAACTCACTTTTATGGTTGCTACTTCATGCATATGGATGACAAAAAGGCCATATTTTTATTGCGCAAAATATTTTGAAGTCCCAGTATATTGGATTTTGGCTTATTGGAATCGTTGACTAAACAAAGCTGTACGGATTTTTCAGATGCTTGTAAAATATTTGAAAATAAAAAACTGAAATTTTAAGTAAAATTAAATGGTGTTTTCATGACGTATTATCAAAATCTTTATTTTCTGGGAACACATGAATCAGTTTGAAAATTATATCATTTGTTAAAAATATATTTAGTTACATTATCATTATCAACTAAATTGTAACATGACAAAGATATACCTCGTATTCATAGTTCGCAGACGTAAAAAGTGAAACTGCTATGAGATTTCTGGTTTGCGAGTTTCTAAATTGCCACTGCAACATAATTTAAGGCAGGACCCCATGTTCGGGTGGTCTTGGTTTAAAAAAAGTTTATAGAAAATAGTAGTTCTAGTTATGAGACGGCACTTTCCTTGTATTAGCCTCTCATTTTTACACACCGTATGTAAGTAAAGAAGCTTTACTTCGATAAATAAGCCATTTAATAAATAAAAATTAATGTTTATGTTTTTGTTTCTTATCTATTTAGCGATACACATTTTGTAATATCTTAATATATAAAAGTAAAAGCTGACTGACTGACTGATTGATCTATCAGGCTGAAATTTGGCATGCAGGTAGCTATTATAACGTAAACAAACACTAAGAAAAGTTTTTCGAAAATTCAACCCCATAAGGGGGAAAAATAGAGGTTTGAAATTTGTGTAGTCCACGCGGACGAAGTCGCGGGCATAAGAGAGTTTACTATAAATTTCAGTCCACTGCTTGAAATCTCTTTGTCAGTGAAATTGGAATGAAAGCACGAATTGATTCAATTAATAATTATATGCCGGACAAAATTCACGCCTCGGCGATCCACGAGATCTGTGGAACGTTATTATTTTATTACCGCTCTTTGTGACCTTTATTGAAAGTGATGACATTTTAAGTGTTATAATAGGAAATATGAGTAGATCCGCAGGAGAACCAACGTAATCGATATTAGCTCAACGGTTTGCCAAGCTGAAAATGCATTGCACAAGGCATGATATAATTCGAAAAACGATATGCATATATACACCATTTTATCACCATTCTAGCATTTTGAGACCCAATATACTATATTATTACAATATAATATTATATTGGGTATCAAAATGCTAGAATGGTGACTTAGCACCGGAACGCGCAGTTTTGATAGACTTAGTGGACGAACGATATCAAATGTATCGCAAGGAGCCACTGGATTCATATACAATCGAAATAGTTATGCTAAGAAGTGGGGATTTCAAAGATTAACAGGGCTCTATCCGTCACTCGTTTCTGCTCGTTTCATACAATCGTAGTTCCAATTTCATTTGAATACTAAGCAACCAAAGTCCATGAAATTTTGCAGACATATTCTAGAAACTAATATCTGTGTCTGTGGTGTTTTAGATTTTTCTAAAAATATGTAGTTTTAAAATTACAGGGGCTTAAAGATTTGTATGAAAATTTTTAAGACCGCGTAACTTTGAAACCGAATATTCTAAAAGAAATCTGGAAAACCACAGACATAGATATTAGTTTCTAGAATATGTCTGCAAAAGGAGATCATTCTAGCTCCATACATTTTTGGGCCTTTTCTGAAAGTGCCGGCCAACGAAAAAAATTGGTACGGATCGTTAGAACTAGCCATTTGGAGTAATAGTTAATATGGCAGAAAAGTTGTAGGATTGTTCTGAACCAAGTTATACAAGGTCGAAGATTCGTCATTTTCATACATTTTATTGATTTCTAAAAGTGCTGGGAAACATAAAATAATGTTAGATATTGCTAGAACTAATGATTTGAAGCAATTGTCATTATGACCCCAAGGCTGTGGGGCCATTATATGTCGTGTTATACAAGTTATACAAAAAATTAATATACTTTGTATAATTAATTGTAACCGATTTTATGATTTTGTTTCGTTCTGATTGTTTTATACGAATTTGAATACACGTACAATTATTTTGACTCCCACGAAGTGCTGGATCAGCTGCAATGTGGACAAAATTCGTTTATACATACCTGGATTGTATGCGGCTAGGTGATCTCATCCAGCCATCTCCCAAACTTCTGCCACTGGGATATCTCCGGCGAGCTCTGTGATGAATGCACCATTTGGTTATACGTACTGTTCACCATAGTAACTACGGGCTTGCTTCAGTCGATAGCTGCCCAAAGCAACCGGAGTCAATTCTTCTGTGAATCTAGGAAAGTCATTAGACGGAGGATGTCGGCTTCCGTAGCCTGGAAATGAGCTCTTCTTCTATTATAATTATTGTGATATGTGATAACAAGTTCTGCTAAACTGTTTTGCGCATTGACCATTTCATGGATTTTGTCAAGGAAATCACGTCTGTAGTACACGTTATTGTCTATCAGAACATGATAGCTGTTACCGCGATCCTGAAATAATCGATCATGTTACTAATGTCCGGTTACAATAATCCTGAATAACGCTGAGTAAACAAAAGTCTCTTCCAAAGCGGTCGTTAATCATTTACATTATCCATCAGCAAATGGTAAAAAGTCTACATTTATTGGCTTGGTCAGTAGTTAGCTGGGTTTTTACTGATGTTTTGTTACTGGCATTTGTGCCACATAACCGCACACCTCAAGAAAGAAAGATTACCTCAAGATTGTTTATGGTATCTCTAAGACCATGGACTAAGATAAAAATCCAGTCCAGTCATCGTCATCAAAATCTTCTATATCATTTAAGGTATCATTTAAAATCTGGGCATTGGAAGTTGCTACAGCGCGTAGATTATTGTTCCATCGCAACAAATATAAAGGCTTTTAGTGGTTTCGGAACTTGTGGTTAGGGTATGATTTTCACTGAAAAAAGTAATTAGTGCTTTTCTGAAGATATATGTACATGCCTGTATCTGTCTGTACATGCCCTTTATAGATAGCCTTTCTTTCTTGAGGCATGCGGTTATGTGACACAAATGCTAGAAACAAAACATTTAAATGAAACCCAGCTAATTACTGACCAAACCAATAAATCTAAGCTTGTTACCATTTGCCGCTGGATGGTGGAAGTGATGAACAATTGCTTTAAAAGAGATTTTTGTTTGCTCAGGATTGATCAGAGTGACCGGGCATTAAGTAACATGATCGATTATTTCAAGATCGTGGTATCATCACTAAACAGCTATCATGTTCTGATAGACAATAACGTGTACTACAGACGTGATTTCCTTGACAAAATCCATGAAATGGTCAATGCGCAAAACAGTTTAGCAGAACTTGTTATCACACATCACAATAATTATAATAGAAGAAGAGCTCATTTCCAGGCTACGGAAGCCGACATCCTCCGTTCAATGACTTTCCTAGATTCACAGAAGAATTGACTCCGGTTGCTTTGGGCAGCTATCGACTGAAGCAAGCCCGTAGTTACTATGGTGAACAGTACGTATAACCAAATGGTGCATTCATCACAGAGCTCGCCGGAGATATCCCAGTGGCAGAAGTTTGGGAGATGGCTGGATGAGATCACCTAGCAGCATACAATCCAGGTATGTATAAACGAATTTTGTCCACATTGCAGCTGATCCAGCACTTCGTGGGAGTCAAAATAATTGTACGTGTATTCAAATTCGTATAAAACAATCAGAACGAATCAAATTCATAAAATCGGTTACAATTAATTATACAAAGTATATTAATTTTTTGTATAACTTGTATAACACGACATATAATGGCCCCACAGCCTTCGGGTCATAATGACAATTGCTTCAAATCATTAGTTCTAGCAATATCTAACATTATTTTATGTTTCCCAGCACTTTTAGAAATCAATAAAATGTATGAAAATGACGAATCTTCGACCTTGTATAACTTGGTTCAGAACAATCCTACAACTTTTCTGCCATATTAACTATTACTCCAAATGGCTAGTTCTAACGATCCGTACCATTTTTTTTCGTTGGCCGGCACTTTCAGAAAAGGCCCAAAAATAATGATCTCCTTTCATGGACTTTGGTTGCTTAATATTCAAATGAAATTGGAACTACGATTGTATGAAACGACTGACGGAGAGAGCCCTCTTAATCCAAAAGATCAGACAATTTATTTTGTCTAACTAATTAAAATGTATAAAAACTGCTTTTATGGCTATTTATGTAAAACTTCACGCATAAGACTAAGGACAAGTATTTCTCTGTTACGCCGTGAATAAAAGAAAAAAGTATTTCCTTTCTGCTTTTTTCTGAAGAAGTCACGGATACGAGTTAGTTACTAAGTAATTAAATTCCTTGCTCGAGATTGACTTTGCAAATTATTGTCGCTCCTACCGGGTAGGTATTATTCTGAACGTTTTTAAGACAGTCGCGTGAATTGTTTCCCAGTGGACTTCTTAAATTCGTACACAGCCTTCCTTGTATGCAATCATTTTTCCCTTATTCGATTTGTACGCTAAATGTAATAGTATTCATAGTATAAATTTTCTTGGTTAAAATATGGTTGTGTAAGAAAATGTGCTTGGCGTTACTTACCTGTCCAAGGGTTTTTCAAAAATAGTGTTGTTTGAGCGTCATCGAATACAAATATAGGTATCTTTTTTGGACGCAAACTGTTACTTTTGTGTTGCAGAAGTGACATCCTGTTTTTTGAAAAAAAAAAATGATTAGGACAAATAAAAATCGACAATTTTTTTTCGAATTGTTACAATCTGTTACGTTATTAAGGTATGAAATACAGCAGATACCTATACCATTACTACTATACCATAGGATTCTGTGGCAACAGAAAATAATATTATTTGTTTCAATGACTACATAGGTACCTACATTAGGATGTTGGTGATAATCCAGACTGACGGCTTGACATACTCTCTGAAATACGGGAAGCTAGGTGTCATAGAGTTCGATCGTGTTACATAAATTAAATACAGGACTAGAACAACCGCTTTGCTAGCTATAGACACATATTACACAAATTAGTATGAAAGCGTCAAATGAGCCATAAGGAAAAGCCTATACATATAAATAGGTTAGCTATTCAGACATAGTTAAAGAAAAAAGCGCACGGTAGTAAAACTTACCCTTGTCTTGTTTCCAAGCGATTGAACCTCATTTAACGCGTTATTTAATCCTTTGTGCGAGATACTAGATACGTATAGCTATTTATGTACAGGGCTCTACATATTGTCATAAGTAAATGACAATGTTATAGGTTAACTTTCTATCTCGGTGCTACCTACCGATTTTATAGTTAAATCCAAATAAATACAAGTGTAAAATGTAAATAAAAAGTTTATAACACCCCCGACATGTGAAGGTTACAGTAACTAGAAAAGAGCTGATAACTTTCAAACGGCTGAACCGATTTTCTTGGATTATATCTAAGAACACTCTCGATCAATCCACCTTCCAAACAAAAAAACTAAATTAAAATCGGTTCGTTAGTTTAGGAGCTACAATGCCACGGATAGATACACAGATACACACGTCAAACTTATAACACCCTCTTTTTGGGTCGGGGGTTAAAAAAATCTCGCTTAGGTTTTAGAGGTCTATTATATTGTAATTCATAGCTTACCAAAATAGATTTTGGATCCTTGCCAGCATGGATAGGTATATAAACGTACCTAGATGTTTTTAAATTTTCGTTTGTATATTCTATATATTGTATCTTATATCTATCTCTAGAATGCTAATAATAATATATGTGCGTAATTTTAGGAAAGTCGGTTCCGCATCAGTAGGTTTGAAAGCGCTGATTTCATAAACTTCTAGTCCTAATTTCATTCAGTATTTAACCAGTAGGAAGAGTATTTATCTTTTGGAAAAAGTACCTACCTATATGCTAGATAGATATAATAATTTACGAGGTCATTAATTGCGAAATTGATGAGTATTAACTAATTGCTATCAGTATCCAGAGGTTCTTTTATTTTTAATTGCGAAATGCGGTTATATTTATAATTGCGGAAGTGTGTTTGTTTGTTGGATTGTTCATTTGTTGTTTTGTCCGTCACAATGGAGCAACGCATCAACATGATTTTTTTATCATGGGTAAAGTTAAAGACCTATAAAGTGACATAGGCTATTTTTTATCTCGGAAAATTAAAGAGTTTCCACGAGATTTAAAAAAATTAAATCCACACGGATGAAGTCGTAGACATCATCTACTAAAGAATGAAGTGCACAATTTTAAACTTTTTCAGAACATAAGAAGGAACTAACATGTAACTTCAATTCACCGTACATGCAACCACTTTTACTTTCAGACGTTTGAAGTTTTAAAGGTGTAATAGTAAGTTTGCAGTTTCTCACATCCATTCACAGAAACATAAACTGCTATCTACTTAGGAAATTTAATTATAGCTCCTTGGCTGTTAAAAGGCACTGCAGCTGTTTATTTTAATGTAGCGGTCTCTTAACTGCCACATTACTTACTAAACGTATATGAAACAAGGCGCCCATTCTGTTGTCTTTATCTAAACTAAATTAAATTAGAGTATCTGCATCTTTTACTTTTTAATATTGCTAAAAAAGGACGGAGCATAAATTTTATATTTAAAGACAAACAATAGGCTCGCCACTGGCAGCTAAATTCACGAAGATTGACTCTTAACTTTTAAAACTGTCAAACTGTGTCTTTCTCTTTCATATTACATTAGTCAGAAGAGGATGCAAATATCCTAAAATTTAGTTGTGCTTAAAATCAGTACCATTTTGTTGACTATTTAAACTTTTGGAAATAGTTATGTTTATGTTGTAAAGTCCACCCGGACGAAACCGCAAGCAAAACTAGTGTTTCTATATCACAAGCATTTCAAAGCTGTCGATCAGATAGTTATTTAAATATTGTATACCTACCTATTCATAGTAATAATTGGGTACTCGTATTCATACAGGCATTATAATAGTACTAAGAGATCCACAATAGATTTATTGATGTGAAAAAGAAAAGGATAACCACTAGGTCTAATCACGGCAAAAAGGCCTTTCGCTGGCCTTTGGGCTTAGATGCTTGTATAAGTCTGGGTATTGTATTCTGACGTTTATAAAAGGGTATAACGTAATCATAAAAACATCTCGTATGAAAATATAGTATGTTTATTATGGTCACAGATTATATTAATAGTGATATATCTAATATTGGGCTTTTCCCGCGACTTTGTCCGCGTGGATTTAAGTTTCTAATAGATCTCGTTGCAACTTCTCAAAATCCTTTCTTGGAGCTGCATTCGTTATATTTACATTGATATGTCAGGCAGTTTATTATTTTATGCTATGCAGGGGATTCTTTCCGGGTTCCGTATCAGGGACGGGTGTCAATGATACCCTATAATTCATATTCATACCCTATAAGGCATCGATTGGATGCAATAAAATGAAGTTAGAACTACTTAAAAGAGACCTACCTCAAACAGTGGGTGCATATAGGCTGATGATGATGATAATGATGTATGTGAGACTAACCCAGCAGGTAGCCTATGACCCCGTGGGCTTCAGCTAGTGCTGCTGAGCACCCAATATAGGATATGAGTTGATCGGTGCGATCGATGGCGTGCTACGTTAACAACACACATTGATCGTAGTTAAACGTATTATTTATTAGTACTACCTATTGCCCTTGATAGGGTTTCGTGCCTCAAAAGGAAAAATGGAACCCTTATAAGATCACTTTGTTGTCTATCTGTCAGTCTGTCTGTCTGTCCGTCTGTCCGTCCGTCCGTCCGTCCGTCGTGTCTGTCAAGAAAACCTATAGGGTACTTCCAGTTGACCTAGAATCATGAAATTTGACAGGTAGGTAGGCACATGTAAAGAAATAAATCTGAAAACCGTAAAGTGGTCATATCATTAAAAAAAAAATGTGTTTAAATTTTTAAAGTAAGATACCAAGTGGGGTATCATATGAAATGGCTTTACCTGTTCATTCTAAAACAGATTTTTATTTATTTTTATGCATAACAGTTTTTGATTTATCGTGCAAAATATCGGAAAAAATACCCAAATATGGAACCCTCGGTGCGCGAGTCTGACTCGCACTTGGCTGGTTTTTCATATTATATAATAAATATTACAACTGTTTTTAACCCCCGACCCAAAAAGAGGGGTGTTATAAGTTTGACGTGTGTATCTGTGTATCTGTGTATCTGTGTTTCTGTGTATCTGTGTTTCTGTGTATCTGTGTATCTGTCTGTGGCTTCGTAGCGCCTAAACGAATGAACCGATTTTAATTTACTTTTTTTTGTTTGAAAGGTGGCTTGATCGAGAGTGTTCTTAGCTATAATCCAAAAAAATTGGTTCAGCCGTTCAAAAGTTATCAGCTATTTTCTAGTTTTCTTGTAGAAAAGAAGGTTATATTACCCTTAGGTTCATAATATTCAAGTGTCAATTGACAAAATGTCAAGCTGTCAAGATGGACGTTGCCTAGATATACATAGTTATTTATTTGAAAATGATTTGTCGGGGGTGTTGAAAATTTTTAATTTACACTTGTAGTAACCGCTTTGCACAAATAATACACGTCGCTGTTGTTGTGCATTTGTCTGTCAACCTTAATTTTCATGTGGAATGCATAAAGCGATTACATGCGGATTTCAATAATGAGCATTATGCAACGCTTGCGGTTAACTTTCATTATGTGCGCGGGATTCGACCACAAAGTATAAACACGATTGTACTCGTATTTACCCGATTATGGGCGGTTCATGAATTTAGCAGTAGAGTGATATGTAATGTATATGTTGTATTTGTCAACTGAGGTGACGTTAGACCTATGCAATTTAGCTTGAGGATTGTATACCTCTAGGTATAGCAAATAACTGAGGAAGCTTCTTCTATAGTGGAGCGGGGAGGGAGGGGTGACAGCTGTTGTCCAAGTTGATGCATCACGTCATGTCGTCACAGCTTCCCACACAGTCCCACTACCGCAGGAGCCTAATCAGCTGTTATGCCTGTAGCTAGGATTGGGGAGCCAAGATGCTGGAATGCCGAGCTTGCACCAGGAAGAACAGCGTTGGCAAACTCTAGCTAAGCAGACAAAAACATCAAATGAGTCGTAGGAAACCGTTGGATTCAGGCAGTACGAGATCATAAGATGTGGAAGTTCCTAAGAGGCCTGTGTCCAGCAGTGGACGTATACGGTTGACGATGACGACAACAAGGTGACATTAATTGGCTTTATTTCGCGTTTCACGTCTTTAATTATGACGTCTTAAATATAATTTGACTTTATAACAGACTCGATATACCTATTTATCTCACTTTTTTCTCTAAACTAAAAAGTAATTTTGGAAGTAGTCGGGTTTTCGTTGTGAACTCTTATCGTGTTTATATTAGAAATTAATTTCCTATGAAAAGATCAAAATAAATCTAAATCCGAATAGCCTTTTCTCAAAAATGTTTTCCGAATAATCGTTACTTTGTGATCGTCTCAATAGAAATCACGAATTCATTGATTGCGACGAAGGTAAATATTTACTCTGGTAAATATTTACCTCTCGTAGCAATCTCATTCTGGTACCTACCCCGTTTCATTTGTATCTGAAAAACGTCTGTGATTTAGACAAAATGTGATCTCATGAATAAAGTAAAGAAAACGATGTAATTTAAAGACATCGAATTCTCTTTCTCTTTGATTTATTTTTTGACACCGCCTCGATATTTACAGGGCTGCTAAATTACTAATTTCCACTTTTGCGAAATTGTAACAATTTGTCTGTTTGTAACAATATTTACATTATGAACACCACTTACAGTTTGAAAGTATAGCGACAGATTTATTTGATCCAACTTCAGACAAAATTGGTTTTATCAAACTCGTTATTAGCCCTACCTGAATGTCATGGGAGAGGTATGTACTTATAAACTAAGCACCAGTAATATTATTATTATTATTATTAAGCCTTTATTTACTCCTTATCTTTAAGTACAATAGGTTTTCTTACAACTATCTAGCTATTTATTTTACAATTTTTACCTTTATTTTATGTTAGTTTTGTTAGTAAGTAAAATTGTGTTTTGTATGTGTGTGTGTTCATATGTTATGTTTTGTAGTGTTGGTTAATTAAATCGTTAGATTACAAATGTTTTAAAACTACTTAGTATATACCTACATTTGTATCTATTGCTATATACATATATTACTATTGTGAAATTATTTGTTTGCGTAGGTAATCACTATTAAATCTAGATAAGGATCCCATATTTGGGTATAAGGCCTCCCCCCGGTTTTGTCTTTATTTTGTTGTATTTTTCATTAATGCAAGCTCTTGAAAAATCCATAATATTTATAATATAAATTCTTTTCATATACTTCTTTTTAGATTCCTCACGTTATTAATTAGTATCCCAGAATTTTCCTTTTATGTTTATGTAATTATCATAGCCTCATAGCTAAGTACATTCCATTTTGTTCAATTATGTAAATAATCTTGTTTTATCCTATTAAAAAAATAATTAAAAAATATATTAATATGTGTATATATTGTATTTTGAGTAGTTAAATATGTATGTTCAAACCGGGGGGGTTGTGGTCATACTCCTCCACGGTGACCGGCCGTCTTGGAGGAGGAAGAGGGAGGCACCTTAACAAGTAATATTATAGATAGAATATTAAAAAGTAATATTATAGATACCTGAAAAAAGAGATATGTGTGCGACTCCGCCGCTTCTATCTGGCGGCTCTATCAGGTAGTCTCTTCTCAATTCAATTTATTTACCTATTTGCTGATACAGGCCATTTTATAGGTGTAATTATACAAATATTACTCCAGCTGTATCACACCAAGCTGGCATGCAAATCATTAATTTGTGTTAAACATAGTAAATAGAAAATTTTAAATAATAGTAAAATTTTCGATTGTTTAAAATAAATAAGTTATACAACAAAAGGAATTAGCAATTTTGAATACTTAGTCCTAAAAATATTAGAAGATTACATAAAAAAATTAAATAAAAAGAAAAATGACATCTTAGATATTCATCACATCACTTCTCTTAAAAAATCTTATTTCGTTGTTATTGTTAGGCACACCTACCCAGATAATAAAGAGAAATTCGTGTCTGATTTTATAGCTAGAACAATGAAACAAAATAGTTAACGTAAAACAGTATGTTTGTATAATATGGAAAACCTCATTGAGGCAGAAAAAAGATTTCTTTAATCTCTCATCACAATTTTAGTAAGTATGCAGTAAAGTTATATCTGCCAATTTCACAGTGATGAAGGTATCTATTTACTTAGCTATTCTGTAGTAGGTCGGGCTAAGTGTAGTATGCGAAATTGCTTTGCTGGTCGAATAGCTGGCACGAATATCACAACCCACAGAGTCATATACGTACCGCATGCTGCAGCACCTTTGGGCTAATGTTTAAAGTTAGAACTCAAATATCCTACTCGTGTGTACTGTAATAAAGCTTAAGATAGATAGATAGATAGAACACTTTATTGCACACAAAAACACATGTAAAGGAACACAACACAGAAAGAAGAAAACAGAAAAAACAATTTTGTGCTAAGGCGGCCTTATTGCTTGCTTAAGCTAGCTTAAGTAGGTACTTATATATGTAATAGTTCATTTGTAGTGTAAGCGGTTGTGCGTACAAACTTATGCAAATCAACGTACGGAACCCTCTCTACGTGAATTCAACTGGCACATGTCCGGTTTTTGTTTTCATTTTAAGACAGTAAACAAGTGTAAATTAAAAAATAACACCCCCGACAAGTGAAGGTTACAGTACGGAAAGGTGGCTTGATCGAGAGTGTTCCTAGTTTGGATTTCTGTGGTTCCTAGCTATACTTAATCCAAGAAAATCGGTTCAGCCATTTGAAAGTTATCAGCTCTTTTCTAGTTGCTGTAACCTTCACTTGTTGGGGGTGTATTTTTAATTTACACTTGTACAAAGATTTTTTCAATATATTTAACTATCACTTTACTCGTACAAAAAAAAACTAATGGGTACGAAAATACAATCGTATTCTTTGCTGAACAACGGCTCCCAAAACGAGTGCTTTTATTTTAAGAGGTCACGAAAAGCTTCCTTCGCGAAATTATTCCTCTCAATTTGCATTTTAATAGAAAGGAAAGCGTTAGGAATCCAGTGCAAAATTTCGTTTTAATACCGGTTATTGTATACAATTAGTACAGCATAGTTGGTATTTTATTTGTCTAACAGCTTTTGTGTATGTTTCGAATAGGATATTTTCATTTTTATAGTTACTGATATTACAAGTTTTATTAAAATAATTATTCATGCCCACGACTTCGTTCACGTGGATATAATTTTTTTTAAATCCCATTGGAACTATTTTCCGGGATAAAAAGTAGCTTTTGTCACTCTCCAGGTCTTTATCTATTCCCATACAAAAACAAATTACGTCGATCCATTGCTACGTTGCGACGTGATTGAAGGACAAACCAATAAACCAACAAGCCAACAAACAAACACACTATAGCATTTATATGAGTACTGATGATTTTTTTTTACAGGTGGTATAAGCTTATACAATGTAATCCACACCAACAACAATCACTAACACCAACTGTCCGAACACGACTACCCTGTCATATGCGACTATGGGGTTCCACTGCCTATCTTCCATTTCAATCACCAGGACCCAAAAAGAGGGATGTTGTAAGTTTGACGTGTGTATCTGTGTATCTGTCTATGGCATCGTAGCTCCTAAACGAATGGACCGATTTTAGTTTAATTTTTTTGTTTGAAAGGAGGCTTGATCAAGAGTGTTCTTAGCTATAATCGAAGAAAATCGGTTCAGCCGATCAGGTTGAAAGTTATCAGCTCTTTTCTAGTTTCTTATAGAGATGTTTGTGTCGGGGGTTTTTTTTTTTAAATTTTAAGTTATTTGATAAGTTCTTATGAACACCTCCGTGTATTATCCTGCCATATGCCATAAGATAGTTTCAATTTCCACCTCGCAGTTCCATCAGCAGAGATGCCCAACAGATAATCATCTCTATTGAGCTGTTAGTCGTTCAATACACTAAGTACCAATACCGTACCATGGATCTCATGTCGTAGAACTTCAAAAATTGAACATATGTAGATATTGTTCAATACAGCCAATAAAAACTGTTCGATACGATTTCATCGTAGATACTCCCTTGTGAACCTTACAAAACCCGTAACCAGTTTCGTGCAAAGAATATCTTGTCTTACTACGAAACATGTTATGTAGGTACGAATACATTTTATTCATATCCGCATTCCCATACTTCTGTCTGTCTATTTGTCTGACCGTCCGTCCGTCCGTCCGTGAAATTCAATTCAGAGGTGGTTTTTGTCACGGAAATTGGCATTGGCAACTTTTTATCGCAGAAAAGCAGAGTTCCCATGGGATTTTCAAAAAACCTTAATCTATCATCCACACGGATGAAGCTGCGAACATCATCTACCTACCTAAGTCGGCCTACCTGTCTAAGGTGTCCTGGTAGAGATTGCTCTAAGCAATAAGGCCGCCTTTGCACTCAATTGTTTTTTCTGTTTTCTTCTTTCTGTGTTGTGTTTACATGTGTTTTCGTATGCAATAAAGACTTCTATCTATCTATCTACTTCTTTGTTAGACAAAATATTATTTCCATGTAATCGGTTACTTGGCAGGGTTTCGTAGGCGCCCGAAAGGGGCAGAATCGCGCATCGCGTGTGATATTGATGGGCATGGTAATACTTGAACATAGAATAACTTATTTACAACATCACTGGTATAGGTAAGTAATAAACAAAAAAAAATCTTATTCTTTTTGAAAATACTGACGCCATTTTATAATTACGCGGTCTCGCAAATACCATCATTAATCGTTGTCACCTCTACATGATTTATGAGATAGAATATACGAGTAGAACAGAGGCACAGAAGGCTCGTTCTATAGGTACTAGTAGCTGACACAGAATTCAGAATACATATCGAAGTGATAGGGTGTGATTTCGCTGTGTGACTATTAGTGAAGCATCAGTAGAAAACAGAATTTTAATTATAAAACACTACCTAATATTATAAAGGCGAAAGTTTGTGTGTATGTTTGTTGCTCTTTCACGCAAAAACAACCAAACGAATTTGGCTGAAAATTAAAATGGATATAGATTATACTCGTACCTTGCATTAACACACAGCCTACTTTTTATCCCGGATAATTAAAAAGTTAGAATTTTAAGAAACCTATATCCACGCGAACGAAGCCGCGGGCATTAGTTAGTAAATTATATAAATATATGGTATAATTTCGATGATTCAAACCATATTCTTATCTCTAGCGACGGTGTTCAGCTTATCAATGATAATAATTTCAAACAGTACAGATGTCTATCGGCTTTGATTAGAACTTCATAGACATACTGGCGGTTAGCCAGACGAACAAGTAGCTGTGAAACTTCGGTCTTTGTATATCAATAATAATTCATACCTACTTTGAATTAATTTGAAAAACTTAGTTTGATATTTTTTACTAATAGAACTGGAACTCTGTATAAAAAAAATCTCTGTATAAAAAGGTTCCGTATAAAAAAGATACCTGCCTATGAAAGTTATTTTATTAACCCCCGACCCAAAAAGAGGGGTGTTATTATTATTTCGGCCATTTCAAGATTAGGCCTGGATAAATAGACAGGCGGAAACAAAAATAAAAGGAGGGATACGTTTGAATGACCTTAATAAACACAATTTTTTAACCCCCGACCCAAAAAGAGGGGTGTTATAAGTTTGACGTGTGTATATGTGTATCTGTCTGTGGCATCGTAGCTGCTAAACTAATGAACCAATTTTAATTTAGTTTTCTTTGTTTGAAAGGTGGCTTGATCGAGAATGTTCTTAGCTATAATCCAAAAAAATTGGTTAAGCCGTTAGCTCTTCGCTCTCTTAGTCTAGCTATCAGCTCTTTTCTAGTTACTGTAACCTTCACTTGTCGGGGGTGTTATAAATTTTTAATTTACACTTGTTATATAAAATGAGACAAACACTTTAATTTTATTTATTGTTTAGATTAAATAGATACCTACTCAGATCAAATATTCATAATATTCGACGTAAAAATGTGAAAATGGATGAGTGGGGACTTTCGTATAATCTCATCTCTCTAAAGTATTATTATTGAGATTTGGATCAGCTACCGTAAATTTTGCAATTGTAAAGAACAAAGAATTTCATGCTTTAAGGATTCGTTTTTTTCATTTTAATGTTCTGATTTTTGATATCAAAGGCGTTCTTCTTAAGATAATTTTTTTAAGAGAAAAGGAATGAAAAAGGTGAATACTTTACTTTTTATTCTGTGGATCAAATATTTTATTTTTATTACACGACAAGATAATACTTGCTCCCTACGGCGCGTGAGATTGCGGACGGATACGGACCAGCCCGCATTGACGCACCGTGGGAAGACACCCTTCCCACGGTGGGAAGGATGTTATCCCACGGTCTATATCTGTGGTATCTGCGGTCACTATCTGTGGTACCGCAGCCAGACACGTCCATCGTGAGGCATCCAATCCGCGGTGAGCTGGTAACTTCATAATAGCTTCGAATCTTAAGATCCATAGAGACTGACGCGCATCGTTGGAACAGCCTTATGCGCGGTGCGTGGATGTCCGTAGTCGTCCGGCCATATGTGATGATCCGCAGAATCACGCACCATGTAAGTGATGATGCAGTCTAAGATGGAAGCGAGCTAACCTGGAAGGGGTATGGCAGTAACCCATATTCCTTTGGTTTCTACACGGCATCGTACCGGAACGCTTATCGCTTTGCGGCACGGATTTGCCAGTAGGGTGGTGACTAACCACGGCCGAATCCTCCCACCAGACCAGACCAGAAATTTAAATATTATAATAACTCAAAACCCCTGCCGGGAATCGAACCCGGGACCTCCCACGAGGCAAGGAAGGAGGGAGTATTTACAAATAAACATTTAAATAGACATCAAATTATTATGTTTACTCAACGTTCCTTTGTAGTATTGAAATCATGTTAGGTAGGTTATGCCTACAACCCACATTAAAATCTGACAAAGGAAATGTTTTAATCTCTAAATAATAATTAAGCAATGATTAGAAGCTTCAAACAATTCGTGAGTACAATTTATGGTTTTGGGTTAAAGTAATTTAAAATGTTTCAGCATAATTACGTTGCTGTGCATTTCCAAAACTAAAACTATTCCAACAAGCACCGAGCTTTATATGAGTAGTAATTAAATTATGACCTCGTTGTAAAAGGTTTGTTGCATCCATTTTCCCTGAATGCATTTTACATTGTTTTGCTACTTAAGGCATTAACAGACATGAAGTGCAAGGTTAAGGGTCAGTACAAACAGACGGAGTGCAATGGAGTGGAGTATTTTTATACTACTTAAATTTAGCTTTATGTACTTCGAGATACCATTCAAATTGAGGATATTCAACGCGTTTGGACATAAGAGACAGTAGTTGTTTTACACCATTATTATCATCATAATGACTAAACCATTGGCAGCCCACTACTGATCACGGGTCTCCTCTCAGAATGAGCCAGCCTCTCAGAAACGGTTTGGGCCATAGTCTGCCACGCTGGCCTAGTGTAGATTGGCAGACTTCACACGACTTTGAGGACATTACGGAGAACTCTTCATGCATGCAGGTTTCCTCACAACGTTTCCTTCACTGTTGGAGCAAATGATATTTAATTGCTTGAAAAGCACAAAACTTTGGAACGTTGCAGGTACGTGTTCGGGGATCGAACTCCTGGCCTCGTACAGACAGACAGACATACACACTTCCGCATTTGCACTATTATTATTATTCAACTATTAATTGATATTCAACACACATTCAGTCAAACTGTATTACAGTTTGTTGACGGAATTATGCTTGTTGTGAACTGAATACCTAACTAATATCACAGCTAATATTATAAATGTGAAAGTTTGGATGTTGGTTAGACATTAACGCCATAACGACTGAACTGAAATTAGAAATGAAGATAGCTTATACCTTGAATTAACATGTGATAGGCTACGTTTATCCCGGAGAATTCAGAAGTATCCGGAGAAAATATAACTGCTAACCCAATCAAACGTGGATGAACTATAAATAGTTAGGTACATCTTGCTTTAGCTTGCATCCTGGAGTACATCAGCTACTTTTTATTTCAGAAAATCAAAGAGCTCCCACGGGATTTTTAAAAACATAAACCTTCACGAATCTAGAACTTTGACATCTAGAACTAAAACAATATTCTTCAAAACTCTGGAAACACAATTTATAGACCTCAAATGTTACAAATGTCGGCATTATTACAGGAAGTATATGACATTTTAATACCCATATTACTCTTTATACAAATGACCCTTTCTTGTTTTCCTTATGACAAAAGAATGAGGCCATCCCGTACGCAAATAAAACGTGCTCTCCTTTTTATGAATGTTTTACATCATGTTTTATATTTACGTACATTGTTGTAAAATAAAATATTATGTAGTTAAATTAAAATAAGAAGAGGGAGTGTTCTGTATTTATTTTTTAACCCCCGACCCAAAAAGAGGGGTGTTATAAGTTTGACGTGTGTATCTGTGTATCTTTGTTTCTGTCTGTGGCATCGTAGCTCCTAAACTAATGAACCAATTTTAATTTAGTTTTTTTTTGTTTGAAAGGTGGCTTGATCGAGAGCGATCTTAGATATAATCCAAGAAAATCGGTTCAGCCGTTTGAAAGTTATCAGCTCTTTTCTAGTTACTGTAACCTTCACTTGTCGGGGGTGTTATAAATTTAATTTACACTTGTGTATAGTGTTAATCATTATTGTGTTATATACTAGATTTCCTCACGATACTATAACGAAGTATTTTTTTCTCTTGCTAAATTTTATATATTTTTGTACAGTGTCAATCATTAAACAATAATATTGATATATCGGTAAGACTCTGAAAAACATTGGCGATCTAAAAAAATAATTATGTACCTAAGTCAGTGGCGACAACGGTTTAACTATTGGTAAAAAAAAAATCGTCTTTGATATTTGATATTCTACTTGATATTCTATATCGATACTTTGAAATATCATATTACAAAACATATCGATATATCGAAAACAAAAGATCGATATATCGTTACATCAATATTTTTTCAACAAGCCTATCGCCAGAAGTTCCTTTCCAATCGAGCTTTCAATGTAGGCTACTCCTTAACTAAATGAAAATGCGACATCATTCTTCCGATTGACAAATGTAAAATCTTTCCGCAATTATTCATCGAGGATAATTGATTACGTGTCCCGGTATTCGTTCGTCAGATGTAGAGCGATGAACGTCAGCCTGTTTGAAAATGACAAATGTTTGCTAATGACCTGTTCAGAGCAAAATTAAATGATTCTCCCGTTATTATTTACTTTCATTCTACCTGTTTTGGAACGAGTCGCAGG
This sequence comes from Maniola jurtina, assembly GCF_905333055.1. NCBI lineage: Eukaryota > Metazoa > Arthropoda > Insecta > Lepidoptera > Nymphalidae > Maniola > Maniola jurtina. The sequence goes on along the minus strand of NC_060046.1, from coordinate 7,158,231 downwards.
GAGCCGTTGGATTCAGGCGGCGCATGACCGTGGCGTGTGGAAGTACCGACATAGTACAAGAGACCAATGTCCAGCTATAGTGGATGTTTTTAACCGAAAATGATGATGATGATGATGATTTGTTGGATATTTTTAATAGTTTACAACTAAATTGCAATAGCTACAGGCTACTTAGCTTAGGCATGCTGTCTCAGACAAATTAAATTTACTTTTTACTCTAGCGTTTCGACGCTCAAATTCTATCAACGTTGATGACCTGTAAAATCTTATACTAAGCACACAAGTGTAAAAGCTTATGCACATACAGATCGTTACTTACTTATAAGTACTGATACTGAAAAGTAAATGACCCTGTGAAATTAGTTTATCCATAAGCGAAGCATAATAAACATAAATTCTCACTCTAAGTACGTTGTGAAATAACTACGAAGTATTTGAAAGTTTGTTAATATAAACTTAGATCTTAGTACATTTACCAGGCACTTTATAGTATTAAGTGTCGAGTAAGTTTCAGCATTACGGTTTAGTAGTAAAATACAGGCATCAAATCCTTTGATAAATTTGATTTCACCAGTTTTCAAAGATCGATTACCTATAAGAGAAGTTCCTTAGCGCCCTCCCCAGCGCTTTCTATCGGATTTTCGAACTATGTGGCCTAGCCATTGTGATTTCATCATCATCATTATCTGCGTTTAAGCAAACGTAGTGTGGGATGCCCTCCAGCACGATGGACCGACGATATAAAGTGGCTGGCGGGAAGTGGCTGAATGAGGAAGGCTGAGGACCGGGTGTGGTGGCGCACTATAGGAAAGGCCTATGTCCATCAGTGGATGTCCACAGGCATTGTGATTTATATTTTTGTTAATTAAATTGTTACATTTTCCTAAAAATCTGCTATCCTTTCACACAAATTACACTATGTTACACGCAAACCTTTTTCGGCCAACTTGTTTAGGGAAAATCAATCACTGTCAACGGGTCAGATAGTACTTACTGCGTGATTTATAGGCTGGCTCAAATAAGACAGTGACCGCAAGGAATGCTCAAAACATTTCTAGTCCCAACATTCTCCTAGTACTTAATTTATCTCTCACCATTATATTACTTAGTAGTTAGGTATACCAAGACAAGACAAACTCATCTGCAAAGTGCTCAAAATAAAATAATAAAAATTCTTTCCCAATATCCCTTTCGAATATCTACTAAAAAACTTTATATTGACACTAAAATTATGAACGTTCATCAGTTATACATCAGAAAACTATAAATAAAACAATCCACAAAAATATCACATTTACAAAAATTAAAACTAAAAGTCGTCGAGCCAGTTACCTTGTTACTTACCCAAAACTAGACCAAATTATGGCAGAAAACCCTTACGGAGCTAAATTGTACAGCAAAATACCTGCACACATAAAAAATGTACACTCATTAAATGCATTTAAAACTGAGTTAGCTGTTCACATTATGCTAAATATAATTCCACATTTATGCAGATAGTTACTTCGACAAATGTATTGAATAATGGACGAGCGACGTCTGCTGGGCATAGGTTTCTTGTAGGGATTTCCACATGCCACAATCTTGCTGCGCCTGAATCCAGCGGCTTCCTGTCCACCTATAACAAAACAAATGTATAACAAAATCGTAAAACATAAAATGATACAAAATAACACGCCATTTTACACGCTTTTACATATTGTAGTTACGAAAAACCGAAATTGGAGAATACTTTTTGTAAACTGCTGTCGATATCATATTTCACGGTTAAAAATGCTTTTTGGTAAATATCGTTCGGAACGATGCGATGTTCGGATCCAGTACCAATATTCTTTTTAAAACCACGGAATTTTTTAACCATATAAAAAGTAATGGAACAATTTACGTAACTAACTTTGCAAATTTTTCGTACTTATACTTTTACGACCTGAAATATTTTTTGATCTGAATTTCTCTGGATGGAGGTCAACGTGGAAATGAATGACTACACAACTTTATACTTGCTTGTTTTATAATGTTTTACCATTGCTCATTATAATCCTTTTTGTGCATTTTATGCTCAATATACTATATAGCTTGTATGTAATTGTAGGAAACTAGAGCTAATGTCCTATAATAAGTATACCTACCTAAGTACCTACACAAGCTGGTATGACAAAATGAAAACGTTAGTCGAACATGTATGTGGCCTAAGATGCCATATGCCATCTCCACGGGCGAAGAAATCGTAACGAGTCTGACCTAATATCGTCGGCGATAGTATCGCTCTATGGAGATTGGTCTATAGGAGTTTTTTAAATAAAAAATAGCGAGCAAAGCAAATGACCAGGCGGGTCACCTGATGTTAAGTGATTACCGCCGCCCATGAACATTTGCAGCACCAGAGGATGTGATCGGCGATATGACATAGACAGCACAACTCAGTTATTGTGCTGATTAACTAATGTAGGCCCAATACTGTTGTCTGAGTTTAGAGGTCCTGTTTTACCTTAAGCTGTCCCCAGACCACATTGTGCCGTCGGTCCTATATTATAGTTATCCTATAGTTATCGCCACTAAATTCTCATAATAATTAATCAATAACCTAAGATTCAAATTCGTACTATACTAGTAATCACGTGATGTGGAAAAAAACTAGGACGAGTTAGCCCTTAACTACATTTCAGCTGTTGGTAAATAACGATAGGGTCTAAAACAGGAGCGGACTAAATTTTTTTATCCATTGCAAGCAATGACCTTCTAAACAAAGGTCATTGATTGCAAGTGACTCTTGAATGCAATCTTATCTAGTGGTAAGTAATAATCATTGGTTTCAGAGAATCCCCACAAATACTATGAGGGATCGTTTCGACAAAAATACAGAAGACATAATATTCATAATATTCACAATATTCATTTTAAGATAAGAAACACTGCAATTGACCTTGCAAGCCTGTCGATCAGTTCAGACAAGCACTTGGCAAACAGCGTTCCGTTATCTTAAAAAAGATATTTTACGGCTTTTAACGGGAAAGTAATTTGTTGCGGCGTTGAGTGGAATTAATGATATTTACGGTAGATAAATGCTTTTAGGTGCAAAGAATGTTGCCCTATATTTTATACGTGCTCCTATTATAGAATGATTTATAATGCTTCTTTTTTTAAATTCTTTTTTCTCTCAGACCTTTTAACGTTTAGAGGAAAATACTTTTCACCGATTTAGAAATTGTATTATACTAGCTTTTGGCCAAAACTTCGACGCACGGTTTAGTTCTTCATTGATCAAAACATACCCAAGGACATGTCACAGTCGCCCAATTCGTCTCTCCAGGTTATAAAACCAAATGAACCCATTATAGGAATCTTTTGTCAACCCTGGAAAAAAAGACGGTATTTTTTTCTTCTTTAGATTTTAAGCGATCTCTATGCTAAATTAATTTGATCAATATTGCTTCAGCGGGGCCCTGAAAACGGGTAATAGATATTTAAAATACTTCACATGTAAATTATCTATAGTGAGGGATATACTTAAACCTTATAATGACTGTCTACTTTTCAGGTTTTATTTAGCATTGTTTGAATTAAAATGTTACCGACTATTATTTCAACGTAACTTGTATTTTCACATTCGTCATTATCATCACGACCCACTACTGAACACCGGTCTTCTTTTAGATTGAGAAGGGCTAAGGTAGTCTGCCACGCTGGGCCTGAGTGGATTGGCAGATTTAACACACCTTCAAGAACACACACAGGTATTCAGGTTACCTCACGACATTTTCCATCACCGTTAAATTTCACATAACTTATTTCTTATTTACTAGCATAAGGGCACACAATACACTATAACTCCCTTTGCAATTTCGCAGAATTTCGGCAATATTACACCGTGTAGTTAATTCATCACATGATTCGGGACCGGCCCTGACACTTTTACAAGCGACTGGATGAAATTAAGTTCTTAGGCGTGACGGTTTCATCGTTTATTTTGCTTAGAAGCATAGTACGCCCAGTATTCATAAATATTTTTTACTACAACTTTTATGATGTTAGTATTCTATTTAGATTTCATAATTAGTAAGATTGAAATCTTTTTTTTTAATTCGATGATGAATAATTAGCCCCTGGCTGTGATTTCAACTTCTTGGAATTAGTTACGATGCTGTCTTATAGTCAAAGTCAAAGTCAAAGTCTTGCTTAGTAAAGCTGTCTTATATAGAACCGGGCTAACCTAGCAAGGTAAGGAAGTTTTATACACAGCACAGACCAAAGGCTTCCTGATGATCCTGGAACGCTCGCTCACTAGACATCAAGTCTTTGTCGAAAAGGCGCAAGTCGCTCAAAGCCAGACAATATCTAAGTCATTCTTACTAATATTATAAATGTGAAAGTCTGGATGTTTGTTACTCCTTCACGCCATCTGATATGGCTGAAATTTAGATTGAAAATTGCTTAAACCTACTTTGAATTAACAAAAAGGCTACTTTTTATCCCGAAAAATCAAGGAGTTACCGCAGGATCTTAAGGAAACCTAAATTCATGCTAACAAAGTCGCGGGTATCGTCTAGTTAAGAAATAAATTCGTAAATTGTCCATGCCGGAAATCAAACCAGGAAACTTCATTTATCACAGCGCTTACCACTGTACCGGGCAGGACATTATAAGATATAAGATATTGAAAGATACAATAAAATTCATATAAGCTAATTGGCTTATCACATAATGCAATCTAAAGCAAATTTAATAAAGATTTAGCTAGAAATAGCGTTCACTAATTGCCTTACTGCATGAATAAAGATTAAGATGCAAAGCGGGGCTGCATCACATAATTTTCTTCGAAATAATGATCTTTCTTATGATGGCTTCCTGAGTTACCTAGATAATATTGCGCATTAGCAATAAGCTCGATATATTATGTGTAGCTCGTTATAGTAATACCTCATTATAATAATAATCAACACATTGCCGGCCCACTACTGAGAACGGATCTCTTCTCAGAGTGAGAAGGATTTAGGCCACGCCACGCCAGACGATAGTCTGCCACGCCTGAGCCAATGCGGATTCGCAGATTTCTCACACCTTTGAGAATATGCAGAACTTTCAGGCATTTAGGTTTCCTCAGGATGTTTTCTTTCATCGTTAAAACAAAATTGAAAAATTAGAGTCGCGTGTTCGGGATCGAACCCCCGACTTTCGATTATGAGCCAGGCGTTCTAACCACTAGGCTATCACAGCTTGTTGTACACACTTCATTGTATAAACGTTATTGAACAATAAGGCTGGTGGTTTAAAATAATTCAAAATTAATACGAAAATTTCAGAAACATAATATTATTAGCCGTATTAAATTATGCTTGATTATGTGCTGACAGGTAGAGCTCGGTTTGTTGATCTTTTATGAATTTTAGCCAATGGTATCAATTAATTATGTTTATTTTACTATAATATACATCAATTAATAATTGTAGTGGGTTATTATCATTTATTTACAAAATATTCGTTGCGGATAAAGCAATTTTTAATCATAAAATTAATAGTTGATTTGTGAAATGTATTTACAAATTAAACTTGTATGATCTTACCACAAAAACTGTAGGTGTGGTTTGGTCTGCAGTTAAAGACTGCTTCGTGAAAGATAATCGGGTTTATGTCTGTTTAAACTACGGTTAAAATTTTTGTGGTCCCGTTAAATTTTTACAGGCACGACACATTGAAGCAGAGAGTTGGCGTATGAATTTTATACTACTAGCACAGTTCTGCTACTAGCCAGTGACAATCCTCTCAAAACAGGTTCAAGCGTTTCAAAAATAAACTCGGAAAAACAGACAAACAGACGGAATTAAAAATGGCTGTAATAGGTTTTTGTTATATTGTATTATAAATAATACTGTTGTTGTATAATAAAAATAGACGTACAATAAATTTATTCACACGATATTCGGCGCACCATTTATGAGCAGTTATAGGTATTTCTTTATATCATAGGTCATAGGTCAGTTCTTAATATTAAATTTAGGTTATAGGTATTTATTAATTTTTAATTTATTTATACCTATGGATTTTGTCTGTATTTTCGAAGCTTACACAAACAGTAACTACTAATGTGAAATAATGCTTTTGGATTACAAATAAGTACATTTATAATTAATTATAAATTACCATGTTGGGCCGCAGATGTTCGGATTAAACCCAGAATGTAATTATTTTACCGATTTGTATTTTGATTCCCATTTTACGGATAAAGTGATTAAAGCAACAAATCGAAATTTAATGCAAATTAATTTTGTGATTTTCAATTAAATGCGTTTATAAAAATTAATTAAAAATTGACTTAATTTATTTATTGTCATCTTTTAATATCCATACGATAAAACATTTTTAGTATTTTAGACTTTACGAATTTGATCGAAAAATAGCTATCTGAGGCTAGATGGACTCAGATTGTTTGAAATCCCGTGGGAATCCTTTAATTTTCCAGGATAAAAAGTAGCTTATATCGATCCCCGGGATACAGGCTACGTCTGTACCTGTCCAAATCGGTAAAAGGAATGGGCTGTGAAAAGCTAGCAGACAGACAGACACACTTTCGTATTTATAATATTAGTATGTATATATTATTATTTTAGACATTAGTAGGTATGGAAGTATGAATATGGATGGACTAGTAAGCATTGCAATATTATTTCTCGCAACAAATCTTCTATTAGTCCATTGCCAAGTCACATTAAAGTTGAATAGAAAAAGTCTTTACCTCAGAATAAATGGATAAGTACCTAGATAAAAGAAAAGAGCAAAAAATATGTATCTTCGTTAACTTGGTATAGACGTTATAGATTATTTATCACCGTAACAGCAAAACCTAATAAACTTCTTATAGGATAGGAAACAGACAAGGATCGTGTAATAGACGTGAGGGTATAAGGCTGTCTTGCCACCAGAGCTATGCTACTTTACTAAGCGGATATTATGTGTCAAACCCACTAATAAGTATTGTTTGATTTTCATAGCAGAGCTTAGCTTAGCTCTGATGGAGGGTTCAACGAAGCTAAAATTTTCACAAACTGATTGAATATGAGCTAAAGAGGAGCACGGGACGTGAGCTAGGGATGCAAACTAGGTTAGCGCGAGTGGTTTAGCTATGAGAAATATAGATCACAGCCAATGTAGTCATAGTTTAAACCGTGTCGTGCATTTTCCTTGCAAAGCTAAGTACATCACGCAAAGCGTATCTTCATAGCACTTCCCTACCTGTTCCCCTACACCGTCTTGGTGGAAATAGGTACATAGTTCCATAGCTTATCTTTGACCTCACTCACCGCTTAGCTACATCGTACGTCTCTGGTGGAAAGGTAACCTTAGTATGGTATCTGTGAAGATTGGCGATAATAAATTGAATCTGTTTTCCTTTGTGGTATATATTTTGTAGATAATATACTGTTCGAGGACGATGTGACCTTATAAGTGGCAGATTCTATGTTCTATTAACCGGTGGAGAAATTTAAGGATTCTAATTTTTTGAATAGGTTAAAGCTATTGTTATGGTCTGGTAAAAGGCTGCGGCTAATTATTATCGACACAACGTCTCAAAGTTGAACAATAATGCATAGAAATTATTCAATAGAAATAATCCGGGTTAGTTACTTATTTATGCTTCCACAAACCTTCAATACTAAAGTGCTTCCATTATAAACTTCATCGTTACACTATCCGGTAAGTAATAAGTGCACATTCAAGTGCTAGTTATGGACTCTTAAGTAAGTAACATCATATTTATACTTATTATACATCACTACCCAGTACCCATTCATAAATCATGTGATAGTATTTTTATTTATTTGTTTGTTGGTGCGATGGTTTGTTGGTTTGTCCTTTAATCATACCGCAATGGAGCGACGAATTGACGTGATTTTTGCATAGTAACATAGGCAAGCATATACTTAAAGACTGGAGAGTGACATAGACTGCTTTTTATCACAGACAATCAATGAATGCCCACGGGATTTTAAGAATCTAAATCTACGCAAACGAAATCGTGGGCATCAGCTAGTTAAGTATATGTACAAATAAATATTGTAATGAAATTTCATACCAAATCAATACATTCTCGTATCTCAATTAGTAGTTTGACAAAATATAAGGGAACAGAAAAATATAGATTTTAGAATGGTACCTACATATCTACCAGAGGTAAGGTAAAAAATCTTGATATTATATTATGTGCTAGCTGATTTATCAGTATATCAGCTAAACTCGATCCAACTTTTATTGGACAGAAAACAGACAACGATTGAGTACACAACACGCAACGCGATCACATGTTACTATACTAGCGGCACGCTATGATGGCCGGTTTGACACATTACAATAGTGATGTGGAATGTCAATTTATTCTCGAACAAAAAACAATTAAGTTTTGTTTTTGTACCTGATTAAATAGGTTTAATAAAACAAAAATGTATATGTTTATTTAATTTATTTGAACGAACTGAATATTTGAACGAAAATGAATATACATACTTTATATGCACACAAGAAACATATGAATACAAAAGATACCAAAAAAGGTGCCACAAAAGGCCATAATTAATCAGATTCGTCCATACTACTATTTTCACTGTCGTCACTGCTATCATCACATACATTAATAATTATATGTTCGTTTTCTATAATATTATCTATTTTCACATCTCTTTCATAATCTTCCCTTATTAATTTAACAGTTCTATTCACAACCTTTTCCCAGTCTCCTTTAGTCACATGTTCACAAGCTTCTTCTAATAATTTTAGCATTTTTTTTGTGGTAAATGGGGGTTCTGTATTGTGTCTTGCAGCATATCCCTTAATTTGAGCCCACACCAACTCAATCGCATTATACTCACAATGGTAAGGCGGTAACCGTATAACTCTGTGCCCATGTTCTAATGCTATTTCGTCAATGACGTATCGGATCTTGGTTGGTTTGTTTTCTTTTAAAAGACGTACTAATTCCGCTTTTAACATATTCATGTTTGCATCTACGCCATTTTTACGAAGCCATGCGACGATATCAGCTTTCTTTTGGGATTGGGCAGGTGGCTTGTCAATTTGCATCGAGTGGTATGGGGCGTTGTCCATAATTATAATAGATGGTTCAGGGAGGCTACACAACATTGAGGTAAACCATTCAGTAAACTTTTCTCCATTCATGTCTTCATGATAGTCTCCAGTGGTTTTTGACGCAAAAGCCATGAGAGAACCTTCGACAAACCCGTTGATGGTTCCGGCGTGACAAATTATAAGTCGCGATCCTTTTCCTACAGGAACTTTGGAAGTAGATGCTGCTGTGTCATCGTTCCAAGAACGGCCTACAGTATGGTTAGCATTAAGCCATGTTTCATCCAAGAACACAACATTTTGCCAATTTTTGATTTCTTTCACTTGCCGTAAAAAAGTATACCTTGCCATCGCTATATCAAATCTTTCCATCAATATTTTGCGTTTGTTACATTTTTTGTATCGAAATCCAATGGTCTTCAAAATCTTCGTTAAAGAACTTTCCCCACCGAAGAATAATCCAGCTTCCTTCAGTGAATGCACCAACTTTTTTCTTGTTGGATACTCCTTCTGTAAATAGTAGCCGTAAACATGTCTTCGGATAGCATCGGCATCAAAGCTATCGATGCCTACGACTGGTTTTGCTCGTTTTCTCTTTTTTGGTGTGTGAAGTTTATTTTCTTCTGTGCCAGTCTCGCCATATTTTTTTTTAGTTATCCGTCTAACAGTTCGTTGTCCAATATTAAGCGCATCAGCTACGCGTTCAACCACTGACGCTATAGGTAAAATTGGCCCTCCATTTTGAGCTTCACGATCGAAATAGTTACGAAGGCGTATTACGAACTCACGTGTCTGACTATTTAGAACAGTTCTCTGCGTACGTTCGGTCATATCGACGAAATCCACAACAAAGGGCTTGAACAGAGTCCAAATTAACGAGCAAGGGTCAACAGTAATGCAGTATCAATATTTGAAATCCAAAGCCAGGTCAAAACTATATCACAATCGCATTGCACTGACAGTTTATACTTTTCGAAGCAACGTCAATTCGAAACTGCTTTGTTTTGCATTGAGCATTGACGCGAGTTTGCCGGAGGTAGTAGTTGTGCTAGCCAGCGATCCTATGTGACGATCGTATTAGATTCCATTTTTAAAAATTTATTGATATTTTTTTGCGATTTCAGAGGTTTGTCCACATAGTGAAAATTGTTCATATTCACAAGTACATTCACCCCTTAAATGGTGCAAACTGATTTTTCTACACTTGTATACATTTAAGAAATCAATTTAATAAATAAATTTTGAGTCCTAAACCTAAAACTACATTCGATAAAATTTATGAATCTCTGCACATCACTATCGTCAATAAAGTAATACAATTATTTCCTTCAAAGTCGTTATCAATTAATACGGAACTTCATGAGCGGACAAACGTCAAACCGGCCATCATAGCGTGCCGCTAGTTTAGTATATAAGTATTTGCGAGGATCAGAAAATAATATGATGAATCGAATATTATAACTTTATAAATAGAGAATATTTTATCCATTGATAGATCGGATTACGGATATTCTATACAACTCATTATTCACCTATAGAATAATGAGTTGTATAGAATATCCGTAATTCTGAAACTAGAAATTGAAATATACGCGTAGCTAAAGGTTAATTAATAAGCACGTGAAGCGACATTTTTAAGATGATAAAAACTGGTTTAAAAAAATATTATTAAATCTTTATCTTGTACTAGTTTTCGGGAAAGCTTTTTATCATTGAAAAGAAATTTAGAGTCTTTGATTTCGGATATTAACCCTACACGCAAACCAATAAATTTTTTCCCTAGTGTGGTGGTGTTGATTTCACTGATTCCCAAGTAGTGTAAGTATTTAATCTAAATGTGGCTTCTACTTTCATGCCTCGAAAAGTATGTTAAGCTGAGGCTCCCGGTTACTATCACTAATTATATTTTTTAACCAAATAATGTAAGTGTAACCTGTCAATAACACTTGAGATCGACTAACAAACCATCGTAGAAACATGCTACTAGGAAGAATATGAAACAGTAATTAAAACAATCGTTGATTAAAAAGTCGGGAAAAGTGAGAAACATTTTCACAAACTAACAACCTAAACCCGAAAGCACCGCATTAAATATTTTATGAGCGGTGTAACCCAAACCCGATTAATTGCGTGGACTTTAGTTCGGAAGTTCGTTAAAATACCACGCAGACGGAATCTCTGAATATACTCGCTTAAGGGGTACAGAACCCTGAATTTGCGAGTCAGCATACATTTTATATGACTACCTTATACCCAATGCGTGAGCACTGAATATTTTATAAGCAATGAGTTAGACCACGGAGCAGCTAACTTCATATATCAAAAATGCGCCCCAACTTAATTATAACAAAGATGTTAGCTTTTATTAACTACATACCTACCTATATATGCATGCTCTTGACTGCAATCACACAAAATAGATGCAGCCTTAAGTATAATAGTATAATAATAATAATTTTACTTAACTGGTGGGGAAAATGGAAGCCGGAAGGGTTTCCATATTCAAGCCGTGCATGCCTAGCCTCGAAGTATAAGTATAGCGCAGAACCTGAGTAGGTTTCCTCGGTAGTGGAGTGGGAGGGTGACAGTTGTCACAAGTATTACCAATCCTTGAGCTATCGCGTCACGTCATCACCCTCTCCCCGCGCTCCACTATCACAGGACTATGTTATAACAACTCAGTTATATGTTATACCTGTAGTTAACATTTCATAACATTACTTTACGTTAGAGTTGTGTCATGATAATGTTAAAGATAACCATGTTATCGATGTACAGGTTACCTATATAAAGATCCATTGCCAATTTACCGAATGATATTATATAGCAATTATAGTCTACGTCAGCCTGACTGACTGACTGATTAGTCAGTTAGTCTCAAGTCTATTGTGATGAACTTAAACACCACTCAAGATTTTTCCTTTTGAGACATGGCTGCTCTATCTAGGAATAATATAATGCTAACTCTCTGGGTATCTAGTAATATCGTACACGTCGCGTATTATGTGAAATGACGTGATGTGTTATTCCAATTTATTCATGTCTTCTTAGTTCTTACCTTGTGTATGCCTTGTGTGATAAATCAAGGTTCATGTTAAAAAAGCTTGTAGAATTTTTCCAACTTTATGGTTTTTTTAGAATATTTAGTATACTTTTTAGAGCACGCAATATGACGGTGTCAATTCTGTTTTACTTCTGCATTTACGCATTCATACAATATATTATATGCCATTTTACTCGTATTTTGATTGCGGTACAGTAGGTGAAGGTGACTGGTTGGGTGACCGATATTGAAGCCCAGTTTTGGTATTCTCGTTTGCTCCTCTTTTATTACTTTTATCTAATAATAACAGTAAACCTATGATTCGAAATATGCGGATTTGGGAATCTACCATAATTATTACTTATACCTAGAATCGGAACTCTACAGTTTACATATTTCTTCCTGCCTCCAGCCTCACCATCAAGTAAGATTATAGTCAACAATAAACCGTGTTATAAATGTAAAACTGTTTTTCCCTCAATCACGCCGCAACAGAGCAACGAGTCGACGTTTTTTTTGAGTATGGTGAAAATGAGCTAAGCTACTTTTATCTCAAAAAATCAAAGCTCTCACGCAAACGTATTCGCAGGAAGCAGCTAGAGAACCTGTAAAGTTTATTAGAGCAGCAGTATGATAAGAATTCTTTTTCGAAGAAAAAAGTTAAGAAGATCTGCTCATCACAATACAGAAAGCAGGTAAGTACTGTCAAGTAGGTAAAGAAATGGTTGAAAAGGTACCTATTCTTAAAAGAATTTTTCTTTATCTGAAAGATATTCTTAAAATGGCAAAGAATTCTCTGTTCGTTTTATTTTCATTTGAATCATGAAGGTGGAAGCAAAGTGGAGGTGTATTTTGAAATTCGGGCGGTTTACGAGTTGTAAAACATATTTTACGTTCGGTGTACTATATCCTCGTAAAACACTTGGAGTTGTATCGTGAATTTTTATTTACATACCACATATTTACTATACTGATTACATTTTATGTTTTTTTTTTTTTTTTTTTTTTTGGGGGAGGAAAATCCTCATGGATACCATCTGGTATGCCCGACTCCACTGCAGGTGTTTCGCAGCGTCCTACGGACTAAAAACCTCCTCCACTCTTCGGTATCTCCGCTCACGGCTTCCCGGAATTGCACGAAGCATTGCGTCAGGAAGGCAGCTGTTCTATTAGGGTCTTTGTCTCTCCCATTCGTCATCTTCGCGCGTTTTTATGATGTGTTTGATGAACTTAGCGTACTTTTCCCATTCCTCCTCGCTCTTGAGCATTCTGGAAATCAGGTTCTTGGGAGTTAATGTATCTTCCTTTCCGTTCGCTAAGTTCCTCTCATTACATTTTACATTTTATGTACATGAATCAAACAAAATCGAAAGCATTGAGCCAATAATAATAGGTCTAATTTTACATTTGCTTACCATGAATTCTGTCACAATTATATAATACTTCTACGTTCTTATGCGTGCAATTAGAGGTGATTTTTAACCCCCGACCCAAAAAGAGGGGTGTTATAAGTTTGACGTGTGTATCTATGTATCTGTTTGTGGCATCGTAGCTCCTAAACTAATGAACCGATTTTTATTTTATTTTTTTTTGTTTGAAAGGTAGCTTGATCGAGAGTGTTCTTAGCTATAATCCAAGAAAATCGGTTCAGCCGTTTGAAAGTTATCAGCTCTTTTCTAGTTACTGTAACCTTCACTTGTCGGGGGTGTTATAAATTTTTAATTTACACTTGTTAGTTATGGTGAGGTTTATTATTATGTCCTAATCTTCTGTACGTATGTTTGTAACAGATACCTAGCACAGGGAATGAGTGAAACCATAATCACTGTATTAGTGGAGAACTACATTAGGTAAGAACATAATACCTCCGTTAAGATTGTGTAAATAAATAGCGTCTCTTGTTAGGACTCAATAAAGTGTCATTAGCTATCCATTAGTACTAAGCTAGTTAGTTTTTGTTTTGTAATTTTTATATTTAAGTGCATTTTTATAGTATTTGTGAATATTGTGAGTAAATAAAGTCTAGTTTTAGTACTAAGAATTATTTTCAGGAATACTCGTATTATTATCCAATTTATTTCCACACGATAAAAAGGAATTATAATTGAGAATTTCAAGGAAGCGAGTGAATAGCAATTACTTATTATGTTAATTAAGAGACTGTCCAGATCAGGTGATTTACGCTCATTTTACCCGAGTACAAAATGCGAGAAAGATTTCGGTTTATACAGAAACGTAGAGACAAATTTAAGAAGTACCTAAAACTTATTACTTGAGAACAAAACTAATAAGGCGCAAATATTTTAATGCAGCTTTTCCTTGTAACAGGATGCCAGCTGCGTTCAAAATTAAAGTAGCTTAACAGGGCTCTCTCCGTCACTCGCTCCATACAATCGTAGTTCCAATTTCATTTGAATATTAAGCAACCAAAGTCCATGAAATGCAGACATATTCTAGAAACTAATATCTGTGTCTGTGGTGTTTTAGATTTTTCTAAAAATATGTAGTTTTAAAATTACAGGGGCTCAAAGATTTGTATGAAATTTTTTAAGACCGCGTAAGTTTGAAACCGAATATTTTAACAGAAATCTGGAAAACCACAGACTATATTATTTATTATATTATATATTAGTTTCTAGAATATGTCTGCAAAATTTCATCGACTTTGGTTGCTTAATATTCAAATGTAATTGGAACTACGATTGTATGAAGCGAGTGACGGAGAGACGCCTCTTAAGATTCGGAAGGAATTAAATTATTGTAGAAGAGTTGGACCAGCCGCACGTTGGATCGCCAATTTATTGAGGCGTTGGACCAGCCGCACGTTGGATCGCCAATTTGTAGAGGAGGTTAGGCAGGCGATGAAGAAAACACGAGGTCGAACTAGACGGAAACTATATATTGGTTCACCACTTAGTTTAGGTACAATCTTATAGTTTGACACTTCGTAGGCTTCCAGAACGCCCTGTTCCAGCAGATGTGGATGCAGGAGTTCGTGCCACCTATGAAGGTTGGTAGGTTTCCGGAACGCCCCGTTCCAGCAGATGTGGATGCAGGGGTTCGTGCCACCTATGTCGTTGGTACTACTGAAACTAGCGTTTAACTCTGTCCCAGCAGGTGTGGATGCAGAGTTCGTAACTCGTTTGAGTACCGAGCGAAGGAATCCGGAACTGACTCGGAATTCATTAGGAATTGATTAGATTGACTTGATTAGAATGATTTTACAAACATATGCTAGCCGATATATACAACTGACCCGCAGTTCACGGTAACGCGAAGTAACAGGTAACTAGCGCCATCTAGTTATCGGGTCGAGTACTGAAATCGGTGTTACAGTCTCCCCCTCTGTCTGCGAAGTCGTCCCGACGAGAGAGACAGGAAGTTAGTTGTAGTCGTTCTTTAGAGATCTTCCTCGATGGCATCGAGGAATTGTCGTTGTTAGCCTTGGTAAGAAATTATTCTCGTCCATCCAATCTCTTAAATCTTCGTTCAGGCTTTGTGTTAACAAAGTGCTTATCCACCCTCCCCCTGCACGGAAACTGCTCCAAGGACAAAGTAGCTTGCTTCCCATTAGGATTGAACACGTTTTCGTTCTTGGTAAGAAAAAATTTGGGTGCGTCGCCATAATTTTCCAGCTTTCCATAGCATCTTCATGTAGAGCATCTAGTACAGGATAATAATCATCAAAAAGTTCTAAGTGTTTCCTCTTCAGTGGGCTGAGTGTCAAAGAGATGAGCGGACTATAAGGTTAGTCTGAGTACAGCCTATTTGTCTGACTGTCTTCATGAAGCGAAGGCGAAGATACTGGTTCCATTCTAACAGAACGTATAGTGTCAACAGTGGCATCAAGGTAGTTCAGAAACTCTCTTCACAGAGTTTGAAGATGTTGTGTGGATCCACGTCCACGGAGATACACGTTTCATAAAAGACTTCCTCGTTGTCCTTCATAAGTCGCCTGTAGTCGCGTCGGCCGTTGCGTCGGATCGGCCACCAGTTGGAGCGCCAATTTGTAGAAGAGTTGGACCAGCCGCACGTTGGATCGCCAATTTATTGAGGCGTTGGACCAGCCGCACGTTGGATCGCCAATTTGTAGAGGAGGTTAGGCAGGCGATGAAGAAAACACGAGGTCGAACTAGACGGAAACTATATATTGGTTCACCACTTAGTTTAGGTACAATCTTATAGTTTGACACTTCGTAGGCTTCCAGAACGCCCTGTTCCAGCAGATGTGGATGCAGGAGTTCGTGCCACCTATGAAGGTTGGTAGGTTTCCGGAACGCCCCGTTCCAGCAGATGTGGATGCAGGGGTTCGTGCCACCTATGTCGTTGGTACTACTGAAACTAGCGTTTAACTCTGTCCCAGCAGGTGTGGATGCAGAGTTCGTAACTCGTTTGAGTACCGAGCGAAGGAATCCGGAACTGACTCGGAATTCATTAGGAATTGATTAGATTGACTTGATTAGAATGATTTTACAAACATATGCTAGCCGATATATACAACTGACCCGCAGTTCACGGTAACGCGAAGTAACAGGTAACTAGCGCCATCTAGTTATCGGGTCGAGTACTGAAATCGGTGTTACATTATGTTATTTTAAGTCTAACTTATGTTAATAACAAATAAATAGCCTTCATCTTATTTAGCAAGTGAACTAATAAAGTATACCTAAATAGCTTATGTCCAAGACTAACCCAACCTCTATTTTATCCCCTTAGGAGTTTAATTTTCAAAAATGCTCTCTTAGCAGATGCCTACGTCATAAAAACTACCTTAGTGCCCAGCTTGATCCGTCCAGTAGCTTGCGTTGTGTGTTGATAGATTACTCAGTCAGTCACCTTTTTAACCCCCGACCCAAAAAGAGGGGTGTTATAAGTTTGACGTGTGTATCTGTCTGTGGCATCGTAGCTCCTAAACTAATGAACCGATTTTAATTTAGTTTTTTTTTTTGTTTGAAAGGTGACTTAATCGAGAGTGTTCTTAGCTATAATCCAAGAAAATCGGTTCAGCCATTTAAAAGCTGTTTTCTAGTTACTGTAACCTTCACTTGTCGGGGGTGTTATAAATTTTTAATTTACACTTGTTCTTATATATATTTAGAAATAATTATCATCCTTAACACTAGATCATGTAGACGTATAAATTAAGAATAAAAAACTAATATCCAGATAAAACAGACTAAACCATAAAAGAGTATAATAACAGCGGATTACTCAATAAAAATAGCATAGCAATAAACACAGCGGCAATAAAAAACGTTTTATATTATACAAGCCAACGATACGCAGTTAGCTGCCCACGCCGCGTCATGGATAATAACTTTATAATGCTGTGGAAATGGGGGTAATGCGATTCAATTTAATCTAAGCCGATTTATTTGTGTATTTATTGCAAATAAATCGGCATGCAATTTCGTTCGAACTTTTAACTGATTATTTTGTGATTAAACTTCATAATAACTGATAAATTATTTATTATTCGATTCTATCAAAAACATGCATTTTATGAAATTATGAAGTGACTGAAATCCAAAATCCTATTTTTAGAAAAGCATCTAACTGCAAAAAGTAGTTTCTTATCGTCAAAAAATAGTGTATTTTCAAAAACAAATATTTTTAAAAATGAATGCTACGCAGGAGCAAACTAAAAAGTGATTAAAAACCTAGGCGAGGCGCGATTTCACCATCCGAGGCGTTTTTACTTCGAGAGTATGCATTTTTAGTACCACATCCATATCTTATACCTTAATAATGCAATGCAAGGGCTTTGATGAATAAAACTCATCTATTTGAAAATTAATTGCAAATAAAAATAAGTATTTTATTATACAGAATAAATATATAACAATAAATATAAAAATATATAATAATAATAAAACTTTGGTACTTGTGACAAAATTTTACACATCTTATTTTGAAAACGTTGACTCAAGAGCTCTCTTTCAGGTTCGCTATATGAGAGTTTCAAACAAGCTAAACTTACAACTAGAAAATAATATTTAAGAGGCAAACTTTTGAAAATATGATGAAATATCAACAATAATATTGCACTTAGGCCTGAAGTAGAATCGTGTTTGTGATTTCAATAAAGTCTGTATAAACATTACCTATGTAGAAAAGAAGTATTATTACATAAACCATTACAATAGTATGATACGTTGAACGTAGACCACGTTCCCTAAGATCCATATCTAAGAAGATAAAAAATCTTGTTATATTGTCAAAATAAAGCTCACACGTTTACTTTTTCAAGATATTTCCAATCTTTCTAACTCAATTTAATTGTACCTAAATGTTAAAACTTAACTTCACCTTAAAACTTAAGAGATGGTCTAAAATACAATATTAAAAATGTTAACATAGCAGAGTTTAAACTGTGTCAGAGAGTAAAGGATTAAGCGTTCAGAAACCTCGGCATTTAATGCGCACTAAGTATATGAGACTTGGGAGGTGAAATTAAAATCTGCGGTTTAATTTAGAAACTGGTGGCACTTATACATTAGAGGGTCCATACACTGTGCCATATTATTGTGCAATATATTATTCAATTGTGAATATCACGAATCAACTTTCACTTTGAACACCATGGCTGACATAATAATAAAATTGATAAATTATTATTATAGAAGTTAGAAGAGTTAGTACCACTTATATTCAAATTCAAATTCAAAATATTTTTATTCAATTAGACCTTTACAAGTTCTTTTGAATCGTCAAAACCATTTACATCGCATATCTGCATCTATATTGAAGAAGACTCGCTTGCAGTCCAAGCACAATTATAGACGTGTCCTTGCGGCATTTCCAAACCCATGTTTATGTAAAATCCATGAGAGAGATGGATTTATCGCACTGATTGTGCTTGAACTGTTGTGGACCTGCTCACTCGAAAAATCGACTTGACATGCCTTGTGGTCTCACAGGTCGTAAAAATTAAGCATAATGATATTGCGCAATAATATTGCATGTCTACGAGCTCTCTTACATAGATGCGAAAGCGTTTAAATGAGTATTGCTCACTAATGCTCCAAGTAGGTGTACATTAACGTTGACGTCTATTAATGCCTAACGCCTATCGCAGACGACCGACAATTGTCGGAGATTCCAATAATATTGGACTAAGCTGAGTGGCACGACACAAATAAGTAGAAAATAATTTGGAAACATCATTCAAAAATCCTTAAGTATTCAGTAGTTTCTGGAGATTAAATTAGTTTAATCTCATTAAAAAAAAACTTTGCCAACTTGGTTGATTTTCTTTTAGAAATCTGAAGATACCGTAAAGTCAAAGTGTTCTAGGTTCAAACCTCTTGACAGCCAAAATAGTAGATATACTCCAGCGTACTTGTACAGAATATCTACATTATATTGAAGATCAGAATTGTATACGCGGTTATATTAAAACGCTGGCAGCGACTTAATCAACCTAAACGTTCTATATGAGGCATAATCCCGCTTACTAATATTATGGAGAACTGCTGGAGCATATTAAGGTTAACGTCTATTACCTTGCTAACTAGAATAATAAAATTAGTTGCTCAAGGACTAAGCTACTTTGTATATGAGGATACTTAGTGAGAAAGTTAACGTCTTGTACCCTTTGACATAAGCTTAATTAGCCTCTATTGTGGTATTTGTAATTAAAATATAGCTGCTATAAACATAACAACATAGTCCAATCCAAGCTTAAAATATATCGTGGATATAGTTGACACGTATACTATATTGACTATAGTAGATTGTATCATAAGGGAGCAAAATAATATTTTTACGGCGAGGGCGCATTTTTGAATCCAGAGCGAAGATTGTAGAGTAGGATCCCGAGCATAGCAAGGGATTCTTTAGTACAATACCGAGCGTAGCGAGGGATTCTTTAGTACAATCCTGAACTTCCCGAGCGTAGCAAAGGATTCAAATTACGTCGCCCGAGCCAAAAATATTTTGCGCCCGAGTGTTTCACTCTACTTTTCATCACCATCTATGAGAAAATAAACGGTGCCTCATGAAAGGTATGTTGCCTTTCTCTAACTTTAGGGGGTTATATTTTTCCTTTTCTATTGTCCAAGTGGAGATCCTGGTGTCGAGTAGCGGTAACCTGTTATCACTAAATTGTCAAATTTCAACACTAAGCTAGATGCACACGATTTATTTCTAGATTTTTCTCTAGGACGTCACACTATTTACCTAAGTGCCAACGAGTGCAAAGTTTTGAAGTTTGCGGCATAATTTCAGAAAATGCTTGGGTTGTATGGTAACTACACAATAACTACACACCAATTTAAATAAAATACGTTTCATTACTAATGTATGCGGAACCAAAATCTGTGTTTGCATCTTATAAAAATATATATTTAACGCAGTGATTTATTTCTCATTTTGTCAACTACATAATTGCATCTAGCCATTGATACTTCCTAACAGAAAAACTAACTTAATTTTATAAGCGTAATCGCAAATTATACGAAGCATTGGGAACCTCTGTGCAAAATCTCAGCTTTCTAAGTAAGAAAGGCTTAGATCTTTGTCTGCCACGCTGGCCCAGTGTGGATTAGCGGAGTTAGGGTTTTGTGCAGAGTTTCAGAATTAATAATAGTTTTGTTTGCTTATAGATGGGTAATCTGTCCTCATAAATAATGTTCTTGTTTATATTAAAAGAGGCCAAACATTGCTCGCATTTACAGCCGCCAACTTGTAACGAGCTCCCAACAATATTCATGAATTAGTGATGGACCGGGGTCGGAAGTTGCTGCTATTTTGGCTGAATTATGTAGGCTTTCCGATCGATTCAATGACAGACTGTTCCAAACCATTAATCGTGGAATACATTTTTTTTTAAATTGCTAAGAATCCAGCATCTTTCCTTACTTATCCCTAAAAAAGGCGCAATCCACCATTGTACCTACCTACTATGTAAACATGATTTGAAAAGTTTGAAAACTTTTAAAGTTGAATACCGTTTGATAACATCATTAATTTAAAATCGGATAAATTATTTTAACCCATAAATATAGCGAAGATTTTTTTCGACTGTCTCATTAACTGAACCTATTAAATTCATAAAATTTGGGTCATGTAGGATTGCATCGAAAAAACTGCTTTTACTAAGTCCATGATGAACTAGTTTTTCAGTCCATTTAAAAAGAAAAGTTGTATTCTGGATGAAAATGATTATTATCATTGAATTGAATAGAAAAAGTACAGATGGCTTTCAAAATGACTGGTAAAGAAGCGCATTGAATGAGAAAATTAACAAAAACATCAGTTTGTTTTTCGTTCTTCGTATACGAGATGTCAATTCTATCCAGTAAACAATGCAAGGCAAAACAAAAGTTTTAATCAATGCTGCATATAAATAAGCTAATTTTGTTTAAATGCTAGAGTACTAAAAAGTAAGAGGTAATAAATCGAAGCGAGATAGATTGTGCTGAGCTGAATCAAAAGAGTGCTTAATTGGAGACTTTGTTACGTACGATTTTATTAGCAACCATTTGAAAGTGCAACTTTGTTGAATTTCATTAATTTGATTAGAGAAAATGTTTCAATTTCGAAATAATTTTGTAGGCTTTTCTGTGCGTTTTTGTTTTTTTCTTTTGTATAGGCATGAATAAAAAAAATTATAAAGACTGTTGCTACAATCAGTAGATATATACCTACCATTATATTTTAGACTACACTTTGGGTAGCACCTACTTAAGTGAATCGATATGATAAATGGTTCTGCAAACATCTGCAAAATAAAGAATTTGAAACTGTTGTTTACTTACACGCAAATATTATCTAAAGGCTCTACAGGTTGTTTGGTAATTAGTATATAACTAGCCGATGCCCGCGACTTCGCCCGCGTGTATTTAGGTTTTTCTAAATCCCGTGGGAACTCTTTGATTTTCCGGGATAAAAAGTAGCCTATGTGCTAATCCAGGATATTATCTATCTCCATTCCAAATTTCAGCCAAATCCGTCCAGTAGTTTTTGCGTGAAGGAGTAACAAACATACACACACACACACACACACACACACACACACACACACACACACACGTACAAACTTTCGCCTTTATAATATTAGTGTGATGACGACATGTACTATTATGCTGCCCTACCTCACTGAGATCGTTTGCCTTGACCTATCTAAAGATGGCCCAACGATCTCAGTGAGTAAACTTGACATAATTTTTTTTAATTTTGTATGGAATTTTTCATATTTTTATTTAGTCATTTTACTTCAGCATTGTATTTATCAGATCAAAGTAGCATGGGTACGTGTCGTCTTTATATACTAATTACCAAACGCCCTGTATAGACACCATGTTTATATGAGATAATACCTATTTGTTTATTTAACAACATTTACGTGTTTGTAATAATAATAAGATGGATTTAATTCGTTAAACTTTTGCTCGATAGGTTCTTAACTAGATTTTCCTGCCAAATTTCAAGTATAATGCCTTAGAATAAGGTGTAGAGACTGGTTAAATTCTTGGTCCTGAGACACTAAGTGCACACGTAACCCGCTCCATAATACAGCACCCCATCTTAACCTAAATTACATTGTGTGGGAGTCTTTAATCCAGTCCACTTATGCAACAACGTAACCTGTTTAATTTGTTGTGTAGTTGTGGTTAACCGTTGTAGAATAACATTAAATTATTCTAACACGGACTGTGTTGACATTGTGCTATATAATTAAGTAAAAGACAGTAAGTAACTAATGAGTAAGTATGTGAGTTAGTTTACAAGGTAATAAATAATAAATGATTTCAGATTCAACCATCACTAGCCACTCAAATATTATAATCTTCAAAAGAACTTGTAAAAGTCTAATTGAATAAAAATATTTTGAATTTTGAATTTTTTATCTTCATGTCATTTTTAACCCCCGACCCAAAAAGAGGAGTGTTATAAGTTTGACGTGTGTATCTGTGTATCTGTCTGTGGCATCGTAGCTCCTAAACTAATGAACCGATTTTAATTTAGTTTTTTTTTGTTTGAAAGGTGGCTTGATCGAGAGTGTTCTTAGTTATAATCCAAGAAAATCGGTTCAACCGTTTGAAAGTTATCAGCTCTTTTCTAGTTACTGTAACCTTCACTTGTCGGAGGTGTTATTTTTTAATTTACACTTGTGACTTAGATAAAATAGCAGCACTTGACATTTTAGCAATAACAAAACAAAATTATAATTACCTACGAAACTATGGGTGAAAAATAAGATTTTTTAATTTAGACTCAGTTTTATACGTAAGTGATAGTTGGTATCTTTCCTTAGTTATAAGGCATTTTTAATAATTTAATTTTAAGGTCCAATTAGTTATTATTAGGTAAATTGTACTCATCAAACCAAAGCATTATTTTCCTGGTCACTTTTTCATAAGACAGGGAAATGAAATTCAGAAATGCCACTGAGTATTCCAGGACATCTCCAGACACAATACAGCTTTACTCAAAGTGTTTTTCTTTCATCGCCTTCAAAGTCTTACCGTCTAGAGATCCGCCGTGTTCTGGTACGATGGCTTTAGACGAAAACAATGGGGAATGGGAACAGCTGAGCTACATTTAGTCCAAAATGCAGCATCTCTACAATTGCACTTTCTCTAAGCTTTTCAAAAACTAACTTTATGTATATGGCAAACAAGATATTATCGTACTTAGAGTATACCTACCTACTTAGGTACCGCTTGTTGTGTACCGATTTAATTCGAATCGAAGAATATGTAAATGAAAAAAAAGCTTGGATTTGATTCGCTCCAGCAATACACGGCGCTGCAATTGCTTGTATACAGTATAGCATATTATTGTAAATTGTACATTTGAAAAGAGCAACCGCCGAGTTTCTTGCTGGTTTTTCTCGGTAGGAACAGCATTCCGAACCAGTGGTAGATTATTTTGACGATTCAAAAGCACTTGTAAAAGTTTAATTGAATAAAAATAATTTGAATTTGAATTTGATTTTGAACAAGCGCTGTTTTAAGTTGACCATGGGTTAATCAAGTTGCCTTGTACGTGGTACATGTTACAATAACACTGAAAGCTCCGCAGAATTTAAGGGAAAACACTTCTTTCAGGCTTCAATACATTTTTTGTACGTTGTAAAATCCATTGTGTTTTTTGATTTGTAAATAGGTCATTAAAAAAAATATTAAACCATGTCCTTGCGATATTCGTTTTTGATTATTGTATCTATTTTACCCAGACTATTGTACATCTAGTTTATCAACTGGGTATATAACTCAGTAAGTAGTTACTTATACCACGGACCACTCATTAAGTTATTTTATCTTTTATACCTAGTTATACCCTAGACCTAATTGTTAGCCCTAAATTAAGGTTAAAAACGTTAACCTAAAATCAGTAATATCGTTCAGCCCTGAAGACCTGGCACCCACTAAACTTTAATACACAGGAGATTGACGCCATTCTCCGAGGCTAATGAAGTAGCGTGGAAGCGTCGCTATAAGAGAGTTTTCACACAGTACAGATATAGTACATGATAAAGTTGAAAACTAAAACCCGACTACGATCATCTTAATAAACGCTGAAATATTATAGTAAAATTGTTTTTCTGTCGCTTGGTTTGTATTTTAATGTTGTAATACATTTATATTGATGAACTCAGAATTTTTTCCCCTTTCATTTGATATCCCACTTGGTACAATAGCAAAAAAAATTTTTGGAGACCCCTACTTTTTTGATGTAACATCCGTTAGGTCAATTTTTTCGTACATAAAATATAGCCTATGTCACTCGAACTTTTACAGCGAATCAATTGACACCTCATTCATCAAAATTAGATTTAGTAGTAGTTTAGGCACTACGGTGGAACACACGGAATCTGCATACAAACATATATACATTACATATACATTATACATACATATATGTATACATTACATATGCAATTCCGCGAAACTATTGCACCAAATTAATCTTTTTCTAAATACACGCACCTAACGCATGTGCATAACCATGCACGGGAATATGATCATTAAGGTGCTAAACGACTTATGGGCTTTGACTTTACATATGTATAAACAAAAAGTAGAATCAGTGTGTACGGGCCATAATGCTGCGCTTCGATACATAATTTAGGTATCTTGCTACAACGTTGTCACGACCAGAACCGCGCTCATTTGTCAACGGCTCGGCGGCCTGCCTATTCTCTGATGCCCCATTAGATACATAATCCAGACAGGTATTTCATTAAGAGAATCCTCATGTATTTAATCTTGCATATTTTATGTTTGTATAATTTGTACTTCCATCTGCAACTAATAATAATAGGCGTAAACCTGCAGCTAACCTCACTGACAATTAGATATTGTTGGTAGAGTTATATCTGTCTATAGTACTGTAGTGCACGAAGCAGAATTGAAACCTTCGCAAAGATTTTGATTGGTCGATATCAAATGCTGAATAAAGTTGGAAACTAAAACCCGACTACGATATTCTTATTAACGCTGAAATATTAGAATAAATTGTTTTTCTGTCGCTTGGTATATTCTAATGTTGTTGTACATCATGAACTCAAAATTTTCTTTTCTTTCAGTTGACATCCCACTCGATACAATAGCAAAAAAAAAAAATTTGGAGACCCCCACTTTTTTGATGTAACATCCGTTAGGTTAATTTTTTTCGTATAAAATATGGCCTATGTAACCCGGACCTTTACGACTAATCAATTGACACCTCATTCATCAAAATCGGCCCAGTAGTTTAGACGCTACAGCGGAACACACAGAATCTAGATACATACATACATACATACACACATAGACTGCTAAAATCATAACCCTTCCTTTTGGCTTTGCCGCAGTCGGAAAAAAAGATTATAATAATCATGGGGCACTTTCATTTTAGTCTGGTATTATTAAAATTGGAGAGAAGTGAGCGATCGTGTTTATCGAAAATATGCGGTTTCTATTGTGAAACATTATTGCTCTGCCACAAACCTACATACGTATTTATAATACTTATGCATAAAATGATTTATTATTAAATTGCTTTTGGTGACAGGATGTATCGCTTACTGTGATATTATGGTTGGTTAGTTTAGATTTTGCTGGGCTTGAATCATGGAACATTGTGAACCAGACATACAGTTGGTTACTTTTACCTTGAACCTGCGCAGAGGGTGATTTATGGATTTCTTTGGTGGTTGTTTCGCGGGTTGTAGGTAAGAAAAGTACAACTATAAAGCTCAATTTACATTAGCACAGAGTCAAAACGACGCGTCGCGACGTTTATTTAGACTTTGTAATGTACTAGTTGATGCCCGCGACTTCGTCCGCATGAGTGTAGATTTATAATCTTGTGGAAACTTTTTGATTTTCTGCTAGTCTATATCACTCTTCAGCTTTAAACTATATTTGTGCAAAAATCGCGCTGATTCGTTGCTTCGTAGTGGCGTAATTGAAGGACAAAGCAACAAACACAGTTTCACATCTACACATATAACAAAATTGTAGAAAAGTGGTGTCTGTACAATGGAAATATATAAAAAAAAGTAGCAGGGGTTGTTATTATATCGATGCCGAACCCGAAATTGTAATTAATTTTTTTTTGTCTGTTTGTCTGTTTGTCTGTGTGTTTGTGCACGCTAATATCAGAAACGGCTTATTCGATTTAGATTCGGTTTTCACTAATATATTGTAGTAAGCTTCACTTAACATTTAATCTTTATTTCATGTCAATCGGTTTCATAAATAAAAAAGTTATGTCAATTTAAAGAATCACGGCGAACATTTTTAACGTACAGAGTGCGTACTACACGCCTGAGCGTCCGTGGCTATATAAAGGCTCTGATTCCACGCGAACGAAGTCGCGGGCACAGCTAGTTTATAATATGAGTTTAAGTAGTATTTGAACTCGATTTCCAAGTAATATAAAAGTTTGTGTTAAGCAAATATAACGATGCGTGGCAATGTGCATCGGTTAGCAGCTGGAGTCAAGTCATTAGACCGTTATTTGATGCGAAGCGTCGCTTCGACTGCGCCAATATGAATTGAGCCTTACACGTCCATACGGAGACATCGCTGCCACCTGGGATCCAGACGCCTCTTTATGTGATACCAACCGTAAACCATAAAAGTTTCACTAAAGGAAAAGCACTAAACAAGCTGACATTAGACCACAGTAGCGGTTGGACAGTAATGAATTGCCTTTTCTCTAATTTAATAAAATGAGTAAACAAGAACGTTCAAAGCAAAAGCAATTGCTTAGTTTGTTTATTAAAATGCAAGATAATTAAATTCTTGAAAACCCAGACCATTACTATTGAAGTTAAACTCTAAATAGAAGTAAATTGCATTGGGGAAATAATTAATTGAACTGAAATGTTTAAGAAACAGTTTCTTGCACTCTGCGATAATTAATCCGATTATTTAAAGACTGAATAAAACTGTTGTTTGTAAACCGTTTTACTGTAAATGGAAATTGGAATTGCCGTTAAGTGGAACTTAATTACGTACTGTTAGGTACCTACTTAAATGAAATATTCATATTATAAGGACTTGAGTAAAAGTTTTTAACAATGTAATGTTTTAGGCTTGAGGCCTATTGATGCAGTGGAATTAGAAACCTTGTGTATTTATTTTATTTGCCGAATACAATGTACATTTTACATACTTATTACCTACTTATACATGTGACCCTGTTAGGGTAAAGCAAAAATATGAATTAAGTACATGATTAAAGGTTCAAATTAACATTTTCAATAGAATTTATTAATTATAGAGATTACTTATTTTATATGTTGAAAAAAATATATAAGTTAGTATATGAATAAATAAGTAGGTAAGTAAATATAAATTAAATGAAAAATATCAAATTATGTTTAATTTATCAGAATGAGATTGAGGTTTGTCTGTATGAATTATTACCTTTAGGAACTCGCTCATTTTATATTAAAATCTCTTACTCTCAACTTTGTTAGTTTTATCTTTTAACGTATTTAAAAATAGAACATTTTGTAAATACAATATACATTCCAACACTAACTAGATCCTGTACTCCTACGAGTATTTTGGCAACGTTTCGCTATAAAATCATTTGTTTACTGACAAACTAATTTAAAACACGGACGCATAACGATTGTATCTCATGGTGTTCATGCCAAACGCAGTTGGTCAATTGTCAACTGTAGCTGACGTCACATTGCATGCTCTATGGCAGAAGCACATTCACATTACGAAATTCTACCCTGACACGCCACCTTCCATGCGCGTTGACTCCTATCAAATCATTTAGGTCCGCCTTTAGCTCCTAAACTAATGAACCAATTTTAATTTAGTTTTTTTTGATTGAAAGGTGGCTTGATCGAGAGTGTTCTTAGCTATAATCGAAGAAAATCGGTTCAGCTGTTTGAAAGTTATCATCTCTTTTCTGAAAAAAGCTGGCTGGCTGGAGGTGCGTGGCTGAGATCGAACACCCGACCTGGTGGAGGATAGGAGGCTGACAAAGGCAGGCTATTACCACCTTTAGTATCCAGATCCACGTTTCTTTATTGGTGGAGGCAAACACGTCATCCGTGATCCTTTGCATGTCATGCTTCTGGACAATATCATAACCAAATTACTAGTTTATCAAGTATTATGGCGTGACATAGGTTTTTATTAGTGTGCATGGTACACGTGTTGATACGTTCATGTCGCGATTGCAAATGTGCTTCTACCATTATACTATGAAAGCTTCGAAAGTATATTATTTAACTTCACAATTACGATGTATTAACGATTATGTTAATGTCAATTATTTAGGCTTTACATTTTGATTTTATAACCATAATAATATTGCATTGGCTTATATATTTGAATTGGAATTATTTTATTGACAATATTAATTTGTTAAGGCTTATCTCTGACTTTATTAATTGGAGATGTACTTAGGTTTGATAGAGGTCCATGAAGGTTGTATTTGATAAAGGCTAAGATGAATTGGATAGAATAACGTCATTGAAGATAGCCTGTGATATACTGTCAGCCATTAATATTTTCTCGAGATAGGGGTGTGAGCCTTTAAATCAAGAGCGTGATTAACTGTACGGATTAGTCCTGCAACTATACAAGATTTTTTGATTAACAACCTTCATCATTTTATTATATAGTAGCTTTTTCACACCTTTTCGTCTGTGTGATATAATAGCACTCGGGAATAATGTAATTATTTTATCTATCAGAGAAAGATTTTCAGTATTGAATCATTAGTTCCAAACATCCAAACTTTAACTCTATAAAATAATTTAGTATTTATACCTACCTTGATTTACAAATTAAAATAATCCTATATAGCATACATAAAATATCTAAGTATAAATGGACATTTGAATATGAGTTTATTTACGAATATTTAGCGTTAGCTGTTCAAAATAATTATATTTTAATATTATTTAGAAGTTTTTATATTATTTAAACATACAATAATATGTTAATCGTCCAATTAGCACCAATGTATCCTATAAAAAAATAAAATCATGAAATAATGAGACACTGCGACAAGTACATTTTTGTTTTGCATAATGTATGCGCAATTCAATTTCTTTTACCAATATTTATTAAAATTTGATATGTATAATGCCTATCGCAAACTACTGGTAATAGTCAGCCCAAGAAAATCGGTGAAAATAAAAGATATTAGGTAGCTTTTAAAGGTAGCATTTGGTACTACTTTTCACCGTTTAGTTTAAAATTTAGTAATAGTAGGTAACCACCTCTGGCTGATGTTAGCTAAAAATCGGTAGTCGGCGTTAGTTCTAGGTCAAATACAATTTAATAGTCGTTTATAATTTTTTCGTACAAAATGTTACGCAACCGTCAGCTCTAAAGTAAAACATCTGCAATGCGTCCGAATTTAAAGTTTTATTTATGCGAACGCTGTTTAGACACAGAATGAGTCCCATATTCATAAAAAGTTATAGAGCGCTATACCGTCGTGTTTAACATATTATGAAGTTTGTTACCTAATCTTGTTGTTCTTGTTGTTACCTACTTCTTTACTATTAAAATGCTTCTCGGACTTAGAGGCTATACTCTAGAGCAGCGGCCTCCAAACTACATCTCGTGGGACAAGCTTGGCACGCGAGCCGAAGTTTCAGCGAACTGAAAATGCCTGATGATATCTGACCCACCATAGTTTATTATGACTACATTGTATTTATAATGCAGGGAAGACATACAAAAAATAAGTTATCAAATAGGTACAAAGAATCCAAAGCATAATTTGCTATAATCCGCTGAAACAGACTAATCTGTAAGGTGCAACATGGAGAAACGATATGAGCCGCCCGCCCTTCTACTGCTACGAAGGAAAAGCCAGCCACCAAGCGAGCAACACGCACCACCACTCACACAAAATCCCAAAACCACTCGACGCACGTTTCACGCCTACACCGGAGCATCCTCAGGACATATAAGTAGATCTCACAATGCACAATAGCAAATTGGGAAATTTGGGATTGAATTTCGGGACTTGTGTTGTGCTGCGTGGTGGTGGTGCGTATTGCTTGCTTGGTGGCTGGCTTTTCCTTCATGTTTAGCTGTGGGAGGGCGCGCGGTGCATATCGCATGCTGCATGTTGCACCATACAGAATTATCTGTTTCAGCGGATTATAGCAAATTAAGTTTATTGTTTCTTGTATATATTATGATGGAATTCCGCAAAGTAACGCCTGCTTCTATACAACATTTAAGTTATCAAACGTCTCTAGATATACATTTATCCTTTGAACTAGCGGAGTAGTAATCTTAGGCTAAAAATTTTGGAGACTTCCTCTAGAATCTAGGCATACAAAAACAACAGTAGAAACAGTAGACAACAAAAGTAACAGCGTAGAGTTTATACATACAAAAACAACGGTAGGTGAAACAGCGGTGAGAATATTCAGAAAAACACGATTCGCGATTTGATTGGCAGGCTGTTTGCTCTTCCTTTATGAACGGAACGAGAGAATGTGTAGTGCGAACATCACATGTAGCGACAGATCAAGAAATCTGGTCAAGTGCGAGTCAGAGCATGCATAAGATAGTGTTCAATTAAATAGTTATGCTTGTAAAAACTGTAAACCGTAATCCAATAACCGGAATAATAATAATAATTTAATAGTAAAAAGAAGAATAACCGGAAACCAATTTATTTTTCTTGTGATTTTTTTTTTCTCTTTAAATTTTTTTTTTGTACGTTTACACACCGCGCCAACCATATCTTCGTAAACTTTGCCTAATTCAGTTAAGAGGGCTCTCTCCGTCACTCGTTTCATACAATCGTAGTTCCAATTTCATTTGAATATTAAGCAACCAAAGTCCATGAAATTTTGCAGACATATTCTAGAAACTAATATCTGTGTCTGTGGTGTTTTAGATTTTTCTAAAAATTTGTAGTTTTAAAATTACAGGGGCTCAAAGATTTGTATGAAAATTTTTAAGACCGCGTAACTTTGAAACCGAATATTTTAACAGAAATCTGGGAAACCACAGACATAGATATTAGTTTCTAGAATATGTCTGTAAAATTTCATGGACTTTGGTTGCTTAATATTCAAATGAAATTGGAACTAGGATTGTATGAAACGAGTGACGGAGAGAGCCCTGTTAATGTTAATAGCCTCACGGGTGGCTCTTTCAAAAAATTTTGTTCACACTAGCTTCATATTAGGTTAATAGCTTCATATTAGCTTAATATTCCTAATAGCTAGTTTAAGAGCTAGGGACTGGGATCTCTTAAAACCGCTACTTTTATCTCATTATTGTAAAAGGAAGGTTTTTCGAATAGTGTTTGTGTTTAAAATACATGTTCAATAAGGTTCCACTCAAGGTGGTTTGTCATTTTGTTTAAACTTAGGTCTCATGATTAGGAGATTTAGAAAAAAAATTATGTACTTATACGTCTGTTTTGTTTATACTTGACTGTGCTAAATTTCATATACGAAGACGCAGGCCGCGCAGGCGACCCTGTTCAGCACAGCGCCGTTTCTTGTACATATACAATGAGTCATCATAGAAAAGAGATTAAAGCCCTGTGCTGTGCTGGGCGGCCTGCGTCTCCGTATACGGTTGGCTGATAGTTTCTTGACTGACTAACAGACAGACGACTAAACAAAACAACAAAATTTTCTTGTTTTACTACGGAACCCTTAAAATGGTCCTTGTGTGAAGTGTGAACGTAAGCAAAACGGAACGTAAGTAAATAACGGAATATTATTTGTTTGCAAAAGATATTTTTCTTTATTTCTTCAAATATATTTTTAAACTAAAATTATTATACAATGGAAGTGTAAATTAAAAATTTATAACACCACTCACAAGTGACGGTTACAGTAACTAGAAAAGAGTTGATAACTTTCAAACGGCTGAACCGATTTGTTGGATTATAGCTAAGAACACTCTCGATCAAGCCACCTTTTAAACAAAAAAAAAACTAGGAGCTACGATGCCACATACAGATACACAGATACACACGTCAAACTTATAACACCCCTCTTTTTGGGTTGGGGGGTTAATAAATAATACCTACCAGAAGAGTCTTAAATGTAAATCAGAGTGAAAATCCCACTCTAGAGCACTGGGATTATTATTAAGTTCAAGGCTACTTTCATCCTACTTTTTATTCTGCTGACATTTTCTTTAAGAAAATGATGTCCAAAGAAAATTTATTACGAACATTTTCCGATCATATTCTTTGTCCAGGCCCATTGACCAACGTTTTCCCGACATTTTCTGAGTCAGTAACGAGTATAGATAACGTCCATTCGGGCTTTTGATATTGTATAGATAAATATTTATTATTTAAATAACAAACGACTTCTTTATTAATAAAAGATTTTCGCAATATCACCGAATATACCATTTTTGGTAATGTTATATTGTTAAATCCGCAATCCGTAAAAGAACGGGACTAGCTAAGCATAGTACCACGATATAAAAGTGTCCAGGTTGAAATGGAATAAGTAGGGATTTTTTACAAAACATGATTTGATGTATAATTAAGATTTTTATTTTAGCAAAATTAATTTTGTTTTATATCTGTTATTCTTGAATACTGTTTTTTTTACTTACGTTAAATATATTTATAAGTGACATACGTGAAAACGAATAAAGAGACATTAATTTTATTGCCCCGAAGTTGTGTGTCACCGATAAATCATCACGAACCGTAATTGCCATATCATTGGTATGCGTTAATTTCGATCCAATTACAGCTATCAAAGCTATAACCAGACGAGGGGCTCAACAATTTCAACAAAAATAAGTGTTAAAACGTGATATCTGCTACGTTTGGGTCAAGGATCTGTTTCAGTTTTATACTCGTATGAAGTAAACCATGGGAGACCGCCCGAGACTATGGCACTATGAAAAAAATAATATTCAAATAAACTTTTACAAGCGGTTTTGAATAATCAGAATAATCTAAAAACATTGATCTTTCCACGTTTGTGCCCTCAGGTGCAACATTTTTAAATCTCCCCGGCCGCAATATGGTTCGTCTCCAACAAGTCCATCATTTATCAAGACCAAAAAAAGCGAACATATTTTTAATCTTATTAGTGAAAAAAAAACTCGTTGGTCACGTGCTCTAACAATTTAAAATTCCTTTCATGACTAACAATTCCGGCGAAATATAAAATGTTCCAGGATGTCCGTTTCGAGAAAATTCATTTCAAACCTGAATAAATGAGTTGGAGATTTTTTAGTGTCACGTCCCAACTAAACATAACAACCAACAATAATTTTAATTTTTCAGTAAATAACTGTGAAAGTTTAATTTTTATTTTTGACTAGCGGCCTGCCGTGACTTCTCTTCTACTTTGCTGCTATAGAGAGTGTTTTTTTTAATTGAGTCTACAAGGATTGAGAGATACCAGGAAACTGTCTTAAGAACCTTTTTTTTTTTGCGAAAATTAAAAATTTATAACACCCCCGACAAATGAAGGTTACAGTAACTAGAAAAGAGCTGATAACTTTCAAACGGCTGAACCGATTTTCTTGGATTATAGCTAAGGGCACTCTTGATCAAGCCATCTTTCACCAAAAAAAAAACTAAATTAAAATCGGTTCATTAGTTTATGAGCTACGATGCCACAGACAGATACACAGATACACACGTCAAACTTATAACACCCCTCTTTTTGAGTCAGGGGTTAAAAAGATCGTTGACGACCGTTTGGCTTGCCGGAGGTGGAAGAGTTTTCTTTTTCAAAACAGTTCAAAACTTGAGTTTTAAGTGCGCCTCTTGCGGTTCTTGATCTGTCTATTTGCGCGACCTCTCGCAATAACAATAACCTTTTTTGTGAGTTCAATGATTCAAGGCTGATATACGCCAGAACAACACAATGCGACATTGTGGCGTGTTATATCGCTCACAATAACTCCAAATGTAGCAAGAATCGTCAGCAAACTGCTCTACCGTAATAATCCAATTCTACAGCGCGATGTTGTTTCGGCATAAAATAGACTGCTCGCTGCTTAAGTCCGCAAAATTAATGTTTCCATTTGTAGCCTGCCGCATCGTCACATATTGTTACTCCGGCATAAAACAGCCTTTAGTCCTGTGCATACAAAATAATCGTAGCTACTCTTCGTAGCAACATTTTACGACTCTTTGTTAGCTTCACGTAAAAGTCACGGGTTGGCAGACATATTCAGGCCCTGTGATAAAGGAAATTCCTCGGGATTGGATAGGGGTTAATTAAGCAATCTCACTTGCGGTCGTTGACCGCAGTTCAGACTAATGTGTTCATTTTGTGCTACCCAAATATGGGTAATTTGAAACGACTCCATTTATTCAGGGAATTCTATTAAGGAACAATTAATTGCGGTAAATAAAAATAATAACGATTTAACATTTTATCAATTACTTGCTGATCCACCCGGCTTCGCTCGGGCGACATTTGATATATTTATATGCACATAATAATCCTTCTCATTCTGTGAGGAAATTCATGCTCAGTAGTGAGCCGGCGATGGATTGATCTTCATTCCCAGCCCCACTGTACTATAATATGCTATGCCCAGTTAAAACCCTCTGTTTACTAAGCTATTACACTGATCGCGAGCAATTTGCTCTTATCCATTGAGGAGTTCTGTTCTCCAAATTTAGCTAACCATCTAGATCCTCTGGATCTAAGTTTAAAATTGTTCTTATGCAAGTGTTAATTAAAAATTTATATCACCCCCGACAAGTGAAGGTTACAGTAATAACTAGGAAAGAGCTGATAACTTTCAAACGGCTTAACCGATTTTCTTGGATTAGATAAGAACACTCTTGATTAAGCCACCTTTCAAACCAAAAAAACTAAATTAAAATCGGTTCATTAGTTTAGGAGGTACGATGCGACAGACAGATACATAAATACACACGTCAAACTTATAACACCTCTCTTTTTCGGTCGGGGGTTAAAAACAATAACAAACGCGGAAAATATTTAATACAAGAAGCACCAATGTCTTTATTCAAAACAATTTCCTTGTTTTTCATAATACGGAAAAGTCGTTAACGACGTCGTCAATTCAATACGAGGTCGGTTCATCTTTTAAGTTCATGAGAGTAAAACGGTATCATTATCGGTACATATTCTTTATTCTTTTTATTCGCAGGCTTTATTTAGCTCGGGAGGAAAGAAAGTAAACAAGATACAAATCCTACCTACAAGGTACCTACTTATAATAATTTTCTGAACCAATCTGTCAGGCTATATGCGCCCACTGGTGGACATAGGCTTTTACAAGAGCGCGCCGCCAAACACGCTCCTCCGCTTTCCTCATTACTTGCTTCCCGCCAGCTTCTTCAGGTCGTTAGTTATGCAACAGACTTGAATTGCAAATCCTCATTACCAGAATATGTTAGTGTTTATTACCTGGGTATGTATGTACTGATCGATGGAAGAAACGCCTTTGGACCTCCAAAGTAACCTATTCAGTTCAGGTACTAACTTGAGTCAACACTATCCAACTGAATCGAGTCATCATGAATTATCATCAGCCTGTAGATGTCTACTGATACGCCTTTCCTGAAGAGCCTCATCATATTCATCATGAAAACATTATGGAATGCATTTATGATGAGTACCTACGTATAAAGTGACTGAGGTGAGTTTGATGTAACCTAGTTGCAAGAGCTCAGCGTAAAAATACAGATTTAATATTTACTCATTTTAATGCTAGCTTTTAAACGCATTCAAATAAGTCGTTGAACTTCGGTTATTGCTCTATAAACAGTTATCGAAGTCATTGGAAACTGTTTAACGATAGAAGGCGATAAGTCGCGTTCATAAAAGATGTTTTATATTCACTAGTGAAAAGCAAATTGCATTAAAAGAAAAACTTCTAATTTAACTTTTCCATTGATTATGATTATTAATTTTGAATCTAACTTTATAGCGATATCTGTCTAAGTAAGTAAATATAACTTGTTGTAACGGCGAAGGAAAACATCGCGAGGAAACCTGCTTATCCGAAAGTTTTCCATGTTCTCAAAGGTGTGTGAAGTCTGCCAATCAAAACTTCGCCAGCGTGGTAGACTATGGCCAAACCCTTCTCATGCGATGGGTCATAATGATAGCGGTAGTTACATATGAGTAGGTATTATTTTTTAAGATTGAGTTTTAACCCCTGACTCAAAAAGAGGGGTGTTATAAGTTTGACGTGTGTATCTGTGTGTGTGTGTGTGTGTCTGTGGCATCGTAGCTCCTAAACGAATGAACCGATTTAAATTTAGTTTTTTTTGTTTGAAAGGTGGCTTGATTTTCTTAGCTATTCTCCTATTGGTGGACTATTGGTGGGTGTTCTTAGCTATAATCAAAGAAAATCGGTTCAGCCGTTTGAAAGTTATCGGCTCTTTTATAGTTTTCTTATAGAGGTTTTGATTCGGGGGTTTTTTAAATTTTGAGTTATCAGACGATGCAACTCAGCTAAAACTTGAATCGTGCTTTTTCACGCCGAACTCGTGGGTGCAGGTGCAGTAGGGTAGATATAAAACCACGCCCGTCGATCATAAAAATACTAGATGATGTCTGCAACTTCATATTATGCATGATTTTTAAAAATCCCGTGGAAACCCTTTGATTTTCCAGGTTAAACGTAGCCCATGTCAGTCTCTGGGATGCAAACTATCGCTGTACCTTTCATAAACTCGATTAAACGGATGGACTTTTAAGAATCTCGGAAGATCCTATGTCCATATCTGTCCTCGGGATGTCAGCTATCAAAATTAAATAAACGGATGGGCCATGAAAAGCTGGCTGATAAACTTAGCCTCGATAGCTCAACGGTTGAGGAGCGGCCTGAATTGTGAAAGGTCGGTGGTTCAAACCCCACCCGTTGCACAATTGTCGTACCCACTCCTGGCACAAGCTTTACGCTTAATTGGAGGGGAAAGAGGAGTATTAGTCATGATTAGTGTCATGGCTAATATTCTTTAAAAAAATCTGACACACTTTAAATAGAACCAGTTTTTGCGAAAGTTTTTTTTTTTTGGATTTAGATAAAAAATTACATCAACATAGTTCATTGTCCAGAGACAAATACAAAACAAGGTACAGCCAAATTGAGAATTACTTCTGTTTTTGAAAGCGGTTATCAAATAAGGCACGCCCGTGATGTAATGACTCCAAGTGATACATCTGACTTGAATATCAATAACTTACTTTGCGTGACACACTCCGAGCGACTGAAAACATCTGGTACAGCATTTCCAGGCGAATACATTAAAATATTCAGTTTTGTTTGTTATATATGAAGTCTTTGTAGTCTTTGTATGGTTGTTTCAGCTTGTTTTTTTTAAATTTAGAGACTAAGTAGCTCTTGGCTGCAATCAAACCTGGTGGCAAGTGATAATGCAGCCTAAGATTAAGCGCCCTTGCCTAGAAGACGCCTACCACCCTTGACTTGAAGGTACCCATATTACAATTGGATGGGACAACTGATGTTGGAAGAGCGTATCTAAATTTTCAGAGCTATGTGCATTTTAATCGATTATTTTATAAAATCACTTGTTTTAACGAAAAAACGTCGTGAGAATATCTGCATATCTGAGAGTTTTCATAATGTACTCAACGGTTTGTGAAGTCAGTCAATCCGCACTTGGGCAGCGTGGTGGACCCAATAGTCCACCACGCTGGCCATGGGTCTCCTTCCATGCTTAGTACCCATGCTCAGTAGTGTACCAGTGACGGTTGAGACAATGTGAGAATGTGTCGAACCTGGAAAAAAATAGTAAAATAAAAAATAAGTAAAATAGTAACAGCAATCACAATCACCCAGTGATATAACGAAGTCGTTGCAATCACCAACCAACCAAGACCCGCTTTATTATACTGGTGTGAAAATACAAGCTTATAAAAAGTTTAATGTAGAACACTTTAGCTCGAAGTTAATTGAAGTAAGGATTTCATTTGGCTTTTACAAATGTTTTCCACGTTGCATTCCGGTGCAGGCGGCGAACAGCGACGGAGCTCAGATTTCCCTCGAGAAGGAAAAAACGTTTGTTACAGGCACAGTACACTGTGTCACTTACACCCAGTTTACTGGGATAAAAAATGTTCTAGTTCTTTGAAACAATGAAGGTAGATTTCTTTTGTAAAGTTATTTCATCTCGTTGTTTTTAATTGAAGGGTATATTACATACCTATACAATATACATATTTAAATGATTCGTTGCAAATTGAAGTTATTAATCCTAGATATCTTGTGAATCCATACTAATGTTATCAATGTTACGTTTTTACGGTCTGTTTAATTGATTTGAGGGGTACAGAGATTCCACATGGCATAAGAACCACGCCTAATTTTCATCCTATTTAAATACTTCGTACGAAGTAACAAATAAATAATTATTATACTATGGTACTGCTTAACTAGGTAGGTAGGTACGTAAAAGCAAAAGAATAACTATCCTGCAAAGACTCCAGAGGTATTCAGTACGCCACAAAATAATCTTAGAATTCCATGAACAGTCACGTGCGACCTTAATAATGCACCTTATGTTCTAAGATAAAATAGGTATTCTACTTTTTATTTTTAATTTAAAAAATAAAAGTAAAACTTGTAAATTTGAACAACTGAAAAGAGCAACCGCCGAGTTTCTTGCTGGTTCTTCTCGGTAGGAACGACATTCCGAACCAGTGGTAAATTATTTGACAATTCAAAAGCACTTGTAAAAGTTTATTTGAATAAAAATCTATTCTATTCTAAACAAAAAGGTGATGCTGAAATAGGTAATTAGAAATTAGTATGAAAATAGGAATAATATTCGAACCTAGAGTCCAAAATTAAATTTATAAAGCGATAAAGTGTCTCAGTCAATAAAAAAATCAATAAATTATTTATTAATATTAATAATATAAATACGAAAGTGTGTCTATCTGACTGCCAATTTTTTATGGCTCATCCGTTTAACCAATTTTGGCTAAAGGTACAGAAATAGCTTGCATCCCGGAGATAGGCTATTTGTCTCGAAAGATCAAAGAGTTCCCACGGAATAAAAAAAACTTAAATCCAAGTATATAAAGTTGTAGGGTATCATTTATTTGGTACGAAGTGGCCTGTAAACCGTAAACGAATATAGGTTACTTTTATTCTTGAAAATCGAAGAGTTACCTTAGGATTTCCAAAAACCCATATTCAAGCGGACGAAGTCACGTGCATCATACGAGCATATACAATTTTTTTTAAATCTGTTTTTTTTTACAAAAACTTGGAACTGAAAATTACGTGAAACTTTAAAGAAAGTTCAATATTTCCGCCTAAGGACTTTTTGCTTGTTTTTCGTTCAGACAAGGCGTAAACCGCTTCCGAGATTAATGGTGGTGGCTCAACTTTAAATCCCTTGGGGGCTAAAGGCCGTTATCATAAATGATTATCGTCACCTTCATTTTGTATACTTTTTAGGTATTTTCGTGCGCCAGCATAAAACATTTCATTTTGGGTAGGAAACAAACATCCACACCAGACTAATATTATAAATGCGAAAGTGTGTCTCTCTATCTGTCTGCTAGCTTTTCACGGCCCATCTGTTTAACTAATTTTAACGTTTGGTGCAAAGAAAGCTTGCAACCCGGAGAAAGATGTAGGCTATTTTTCGTCCCGCAAAATCAAAAAGCTCTCATTGGATTAAAATCCACGTGGACGTAGTTGCAGGCATTATGATCTATTTGTTACAGAGTTATATACGGATATAAACTACAATTTTTCCCGAAAAATCAAGGAGTTTCCCTGGGATTTAAAGAAAACTACACTCACGTTGACGAAGTCACGAATATCATCTACTTATATTATAAGGTACAGCTTATAGTATTGAAAGTTAGTTATATAGTTTAGTAGAAAAACAACAATGTATTATTGAAGATATATTCTTTTACTTGCACTCAGTCCTCTGAGCCAGAATACAGCATTGTAACAACCTTGTACAACTTTGTTATACTCAATATACAAGAGAATTGAATTAAAAGCACTATAATGTAAAGAAAACATTGCATATAAATGAATATACTTATTTTTTCCTACCTGCCATCACGCAGTTAGTAGTTTTAAAGTAAAATATGACTTTGAAATAGTTAATTACATATTTTATCAGAACAAAAATCATCAGTTTCTCAACAATTTTTCATGCTATGCAATATTTCACTCCGTAAACGTGGAGAGCACTGATTTCCCTTGAGGAAAAGGCATTTGATAAATGCACTTATACTTCATAGTTGATGTTTAGGGGGTTTCAAAAAATATGATTTACTAAAATATCATGTAACGCGACTTCGTATCTAAAATTCGTTTGGGGCCTCCAAAGTCCAATCCTTTAGCATTATCCAAATCCCAAATCAGTCCCCGTAAAATAAATGAAATTTTTTGGTTTTATTTATTATTAATTTCCAAATCTAAGAAGAATTTGTTTTACAAAAGTTATCAATTGTGTTATTTCTCTAATTGAGCTCGTTTAATAACCTGTTTTCTTTCATTATTCGCGAATCACGCCTGTTTGCAAACCCAAAATAAACAGTAACAAGTGTAAATTAAAAATTTATAACACCCCCGACAAGTGAAGGTTACAGTTACAA
This sequence comes from Maniola jurtina, assembly GCF_905333055.1. NCBI lineage: Eukaryota > Metazoa > Arthropoda > Insecta > Lepidoptera > Nymphalidae > Maniola > Maniola jurtina. The sequence goes on along the minus strand of NC_060046.1, from coordinate 7,117,090 downwards.
CTATAAAATAGCTGATAACTTTCAAACGGCTGAACTGGTTTTCTTGGATTATAGGAACACTCTCGATCAAGCCACCTTTTAAATAAAAAAAAACTAAATTAAAATCGGTTCATTAGTTTAGGAGCTACGATGCCACAGACAGATACACACATACACATTATTATACCCACGTCAAACTTATAACACCCCTCTTTTTGGGTCAGGGGTTAAAAAGTATCATAAAAGAAAATAGAGACCTCATTCAGCCTTTGACTGTCTTAATCCACCGCTGATGTAACACAAGCTTCATACAAACCTGCGCGACCAAAGCGACTACGAAGAGGGAACGTCAGCCACGCGGCGGCAGTCGCCTTTCACGATCTGTACACTTACTTGACCACTACATCTGCACATATAGATTCGCGTCGTGGACGCTCCCGCATCACGTCCCGCATCCTGCATTCAGCCGCACAGTGTGGCCGAAGCTTTATGTGTATGACTTCAACAGCACGATATCTTTTTTAAGCTCTAGGAAAATTGGAAAATTTTGTTATGCAGTAGTAGGTATAAAATAAAATTTCTGGAATAAACATTGAAATAATGGAATAGAATTTTTATTCCATTTTAGATGCCAAACTGTTTTAAACTTTTATATTTTCCTTGTTTGCGTCTGCATTCATTTCCACAGAGCTTCGTTTCGTATCCTGTTTTTCATTTGAATATAATACTAAGCTTTTATGTTGAAAGGTTCCTTGTGTAGGTCGCAGGCAATGCATAATCCAACTTTCTATAGGATGCCTGGGGAAAATTATATCCTCCAAGGGTATTTACCTAATTATCATATTATAATATATACTAGGGGAATTTCAACTTAAACTTAAAATGAGTACAAAATATAAAACTATGACGAACTGTAGCGTCTACGTGGCCCTATAACTTAAAAGAAATCTAATTAAATACCTGCTCTGAGCTAATATCTGTATAGGCAAGAAGTTTGTTGCAAAGCTGCCTTTTAGTCACAATATCTATTTATTCGCAATCAACAGGACCTAATTCCTCACTAACGCACAAACACACACACACACACACACACCCCCTCTTATGCCTAATGCATATAGGTACCATCTCCATTCTATCGTGGGTAAATAGAAGAAGAAACGTATATTTTAACGTATATTTTGTTAATCCCAATCCTAATCCTAATACAATATTATAAATGTGAGTGTGGATGTTTGGATGTTTGTTACTCAATCACGTAAAAACTACGAGAGAGATTTGGCTGAAATTTGGAATGGAGATAGATTTTAGGTACCAAGTGAGGTACATACTTTCATAACATGTTCATCCTCGATTAATGTTATTTTCCTCTGAAATAACAAAATGTAATTCAAACAACAACACGGTTCAAAATATTTTCAGGTTTTCACTATTTATTTTTATCAAAATATACCTTGTAAATGTTTTATTTGATTTTTTATAGATATTAATTAATGTGAACACAAATAAAACAAACTTCGATTATATTAATTATATATTTAGCTTGATTGTAATTTACTTCGAGAAAACAATCCTTTTGATATTTTAAAACGAACATATTAATATTAATATAACAATTTGTGCAACACAATTTAAAATACTTAAATTATGATAATATTTAACTGGCTATGCCGTTTACTTACGTAAGTCTTTAAAAATAAACGTTTACTGTACATTTTGTACTAAATACAAAGATTAACAACATAATATTATATTATCATGATTATTTTTCATTTATTGTTCTAATACAGAGTAATGAACAATAATAAATTCTATTATTTACAGCATGTATTTGTTATTTTTAAATCTAAATGATCCTTTAATTCTTAAAATTATGTTACTCTTAACTCTAGCTAGACCTTATTAACAGGGCTCTCTCCGTCACTCGCTTCATACAATCGTAGTTCCAATTTCATTTGAATATTAAGCAACCAAAGTCCATGAAATTTTGCAGACATATTCTAGAAACTAATATCTGTGTCTGTGGTGTATTAGATTTTTCTAAAAATATGTAGTTTTAAAATACAGGGGCTCAAAGATTTGTATGAAATTTTTTAAGACCGCGTAACTTTGAAACGGAATATTTTAATAGAAATCTGGAAAACCACAGACATAGATATTAGTTTCTAGAATATGTCTGCAAAATTTCATGGACTTTGGTTGCTTAATATTCAAATGAAATTGGAACTACGATTCTATGAAACGAGTGACGGAGAAAGCCCTCTTAAATAGCATGCTTATCTATAAAGAAGACATGATCTTTTAAAACCACGCCTTTAATTTCTCGATAGAAAAGATTATCTAAAATCTTACAATTTCAAACTTTATCAACACAAATTTTTTTTGACGAAATAAGCATAAAATGCAGTTAATTAATTTTATAAACAAAACGAATTCATAAGAATAAATAAGTCATAAATCCTTACGAGTCAGCTTCACTAAATCATTTGAAAATGATTTTTTCCTGACTTATATTTTGAAAAGTTTTCAACAAATAAAGCTACACTTACTGGAAGTTACCATGGCATGTTGGAATAAGTAGGACAACTATAAAATTAAAAGTACAAGGAATACTTAAAATGGTTTTTCAACATTTGAGCTAAGCTCTTGTTTCCTAGGATTGCTAGCTAGAGCACTAGGCATTGCAATCCTAGAAATCTAGAGCTTTGTGATACCTACTACCCATTTAGTAAAAGAGTAAAACTAATAAAAATTATGCCATGGGAAACCACAATAATTAATTATACCTACCTTTATAAAATACTTGCAGGTAGTATGAACGGTATTTTAGTACAATAATAATTCTTTTTGATTTTTGGTCCTTGTGGCCTAACCATTAATGGAGTTACATAAAAGCAAATATTTCTTTATTAGTCAACACGCGAAGTAATATCTCTATCCGCAAGAAGCCGTCTGTTTTATATTTGCCCAAGATAAAACAAATACCTCGCTTGTCATATAAAGGAATTAGTGTCAGCGATAAAAAAATCCAGTTTCTCTATACAATTAAATTCATAAAGGCATTATTTTTTGACTTAGACCTTTGCTCGGTTTAGCTTATCCGGAGCTTAGCCGTCCTCAAATATTTTTTATTTATTTTTTGGAGGATTGATATTATTTTTATATATTATAATGATTAATTGAGGAATGTGTCGGGATTTTTTAATTTAAATTTTAAAGTAAAAAAAAGTATGATTTTTTTTTGGTATACAGAATAAATTTTAACAAATAACAATGCAATTTAAAACAAGGTATGGTGCTTGAAATAACTTGTTCGTCAGGTACAATGTTGTGTAGTACAAATTGGGTTTAATTCACAATAATAATAATTTATGTTTAAGTTAATTTTAAGTTAAAATTAATAATATCGCTACGATGGATAATAAACACAAATTATGTGGTTTCCAGAAGACGGATCCCTTGTTCCAGGTATCGTGGTGAACGGCCGCTTGATTTTCACCTAGGGAGAAAAATAAAATGGTATTAGGACTGTGTGATTTTTAAGTTAGTAAAGAAATATTGGGTGGGTTTATAATGTATTTTGTGAGAAGCGCTACTATACGCAGCTCATACCACTGACGATGAAATCACGATACCAGTGTATAACCTAACTCCAGAAGGTCTAAAGCGCCAGGCAAATCGCGTTGCCTACGTGTTACTCCAAGAAGGTTTCTTATATTTTAAGCAAACGGAAAACTAAAGTAGTGGCAACAACAACATTCAAATTCCTCGTAATTACACGCGGTAGCCGTGATGGCACCCGCCTTTCGTGCATTTCACCCTTCGCCGGTTCCAGTCAATTCAAAGTCGCTACAAAAAATGTAGTAGCTGAATAAATAGAGCTTATTTTATTTTACTATAGAGAGAAGGTGAGATTTTGATTATTTCATACAGCGTTGTCGATAGACACGACGATGGATGGCGGCGGTATCATCACTTACCACCAGCTGATATTGCAGTTTAAGGGCTAACCCGTATCTGAATTTTTTTTTTTTACTAAATGTACGCTACGCATGTTTGGGCGTTGTTGCATGGTGGTAGTTTGTATTGCTTTCTTGGTTAATACAAGTGCGAGAACAGGAGGTGCATGGTGCATGTATGTATGTATGTACATATACTTTATTGCATTACAAATCACAAATGACAGGTTACAAAAAAGGAAACTATGCACTTTTTAAACTATGGTACATGGTGTGATGAATTATAATGTTATGTACCTAAGTTCACTTTTGATCATGAATTTTAGGTTTTGCATAGTTTATTATTGACACTACGTTTATTGTTGCAGGCCGGTGAGTCGATAAATACTTACCAATCAAAACATGCACGTTGACTGTGACTTGCGAATGGTTGAGTAAGGTACACGTGTAAGTTCCGGAGTCGTTTTGTGATGCGGATGTTACGCTGATGGTGGCGCTGCAAAAGTACATTGAAAATTATTATAAACAATTCATATAAAATGTGTTTAGTACGTAAAATCAAGGGAGACTTTCACAGTCAAGCTTTTTACACTCGGATAGGAAAATGTTCAATGAGCTGAACTGCGAAAATGAAATAATTGGTTGTACACACATCTCGCTACGCACATCTTTGGTGGAAACACAGCCCAGTGCCAACTGGTGGATAATACGAAGCAAGAGATATTTTAGTACTAGAAATGATATACACGCATATATTGATATACACGCACAACAGATGGTAACGTTTAAGTGCGGAAATCTGACCAAAAAGAAGAAAGAAAGAAGAAAGGAAGAAGAGTATTGATATATATAATATAGTGCGCGCAAAACTTAGTAGTCCATTTTGAACACAAAGTGTCTGATTGCGCATCGTACAAAAATAGATCTCATCCGGACTTTGTATTTAATTCTTGTCTATTATCTGCGCAAAGCGCCATGTTCAGTTTCAACCACCAACTTCAATTTGGACTATTTGTCGTGCGATAACATATTATCACAATTTTGGAATTACAAATTTATCATCACTATCACCATCGTAAATCGATAGACGCCTACGAGAATATGAGCATTAGAGACATTAGTAAGAAAAATTTGATGCGAACAGATGGAGTTCTAAATGATTGAATTGCAGACTCTATAAGTAGGTATGTCATAAAGCTATCAAGTCAAGACTTGACAGTATTCAATACTGATGTATACATAAAAAGTAAAACACCCGTAAAAGCCTTTCAATATCGCAACATTCAGACAGAAAAGAAAGAAAACTGAAACGCTATGAAATTATTATCCGTTCATAAGACCAGCATTGTTACGGCTTATTGATTTGAGCGCCACGTCTCCTGGCTTCCATATCGAATGACTTTCACAAACCAGATTCCTTTGATATTATTCATTCTTCTATTATCTATCAAGGGAGTGAATCTATCATTTTCATCATCTATTAATGATTACTATCTTATCATGTTACCAATAGGACATGATGTATAAAAACGCGAGGAAATAGACAGGCAGTACTAGGTCAGTCCAAATTAGGTGTATTTAACATGTTATACAAAATTCTTTTATTCGATAATATGTCCAAGTTATTTAACATTGTTCTATAACATGCTTCTAAACTAGGCACAACAATTTATGGAACTCTGAAAATTGGTGTTTGTTTTTGAAACTTGAGTTTCATGACTAAATAAGACGTTATAAGCCATGGCTTAAAACATGCTTTATTATAATAATATACTTAGTCTGGTCGCTCCATACTAGTATCAGCTCTAAATTATAGGCAGTACGTAAATCGTTATTATTATTTGGTTTATAGAAAATGTCAGTTTTTAAAATGAGTAGCCACAAATAAATAAACATTTATATTGTATCATTACGTGATCGTGGAATAAATGTGACAGATTTTGATTTTTGATTCAAAACTTTTCAAAATGTCATATTTTTACTTCAAAGATTATTTGGCGACTGAAAAATCATTAACTAAATTAATAATTTCTTACCTCATATTACGCCACGTGACCGAATCAACAAAGTCCTTGCCTTGCTTTTTCCAAGTGAGCCCGTACACATTGTTCACCACGGCTCTTGTGACCGGCTTAAGAGTAGTTAGTTCTGTTGTAGTCGTCCACTCCGTGCTCTTAGCCGTCGTACTTATACTAACTGTTGACGTAATCGTCGTAGTCTCTACACTCCAACTTTTATTCAACATTAAATCTATTCTATTGAATATTGTGCTCATTTTAGTAGTCAATTCCGTTGTAGTCGTTAAAGGCGTTGTTGTCGACGGCAACGTTTTAGTAGTCGTTGCTGGTTTAGTGGGTAGCGACACAACGTATTCCTCTGATATAACGCAGGAAAGCTTTATGGAACTGCCAGCTTTATAGAACCTATCTTTTACGTCGTGTGTTTTATCGCCATTTATTGTTAATACGGGAGCTGCAAAGAGTAATGGTTTTAGAATGAAGATGACTTTAAATAACTCTTTTAAATATTTTTAAAGGAATATAGAGTGTAAGTATACCTATTTTTTATAATTACTAAGAAATGCTAGCCTATCCGTTAATGATTCAATGTTAACGTATTCATGGTGTATTTCATATACTTATATTGATTACTGTGTCAGCAATATTTTTTAAAAGGGTTATATTTATATATGCATTTTGAGATTAATTAAATATCGTTATTTTTAGTTCTATTTATTAAATACCAACTACTGTTACTGTTAGTCATCGTGCAGACTGTGTGTGTAACAGTTAAACTGTGCTAAATTCATAAAATAAGTACCTAGTATTTGCAGTTATTTCAAAACGCACCAATTATTATTTAAATATTACCTAGGTATAGTGGTTATTTCAAAAACATAACGTAGCATTTAACGTTGTAGCCAAAATGAAGTATTTTTTATTTCATCACTTTAGTTCTATAGGCAATTCAATAAAGTATTCATGCAGATACAGACGCAAACAATTATTATACCGTAAAGCGTTTATCCTTTACAATATTGTTGCCTTCAGCATTAATCACTCCACGCTTCCATTTTGTATGACGCAATTTCCCTCGTATGGCCGCTTGTTGTACTCATCGCTTCATATATTTTTCATAAAAAGCAAATGCATAATAGCTTTGCGAGATAAATTCAATTCATTTCTGTGATTAATTCACATACGCGCTTTAAATTATACAAAAATGGGTTAAGAACTCTTCTTTTACTTTTCCAAACAATGCGAATTGGAGCTTTATGTTTTATGAAGGTAATCCAAGAAAGTAATTTAGGAGGCTGAAAGGCTATGCGTGATTCTTGAAAATGTTCGGTTTCCCAGCAAATGAGACCCAAAAACGGTGATCCTTTTTTGTGAATAGACATTTCAGAGTTTTATATGGATCAACAAACTGAAGTGGTTGGGTGAATCAATTCATCGACTCGTTTTCTAATTTACTGTGTAGAGGACTCCATTTCTTTCATTATTTTATCTTAACATTTTAAAACTAAAAAATATAGGTTTTGTATTTAAAGGTTTGAACAGAGTTTGCGATTTTACATGCCATCTTCGTTGATAGAATTCAAATTACAAGATATTTCAGTGTTAGTTAAAATTTACCTTATCTGCCTTGTTTTAAATTTAAAATTCATCATTACTGCAAACGCTCCAAGCGGAAACAATGCGAAATTAAAATCGGTGGTGTTAAATATAAGGAACTTTAGGTCAAAGCTTACTCTAACGTTATTGTGTTTGATGCTCGAATTCTATCAACATTGGTGAGGATATAAAGCCTCATACTAAACATACAGGCCTTAAGTAAAATAGGGTCTTATCTGAAAGCACAGTTTACTTACGTAGTACGCTGAAATTAGCATATATAATTCTCGGTGGGTGTGTAGATATTTGGCACATATATAGGCCCGCATCAGACCACTTTACTGGATTAATGCTAAGCCTCCAATTATTTGGGTATTGAAATTTGACAGCTACCCGGTTATCGCCGGCGTAGGGCGCCGGGCCAACTGTGAGGAGCTGAGCGGTGTCTGTCGTGTTCCTCAGCCACATGACCTGATTGACAGAATATAACATTATTAGGTACCTACAGATTATTATTATCTATATACAAAAAATAACTTGTCCTGACTGACTGACTGATCCATCAACACACAGCCTGCCGCTGGGGTCTGAAACTTTCAATTTTGACAGTGGATTCCTTTTATGACTTAGGTGCCCATTAACAATAATTTTGGTAAGCATTGGGGTTTAAGGGTTGAAAGTTTGTCATTTTTCAAGTTATACTACCTATCTATGATAATTTTATTTAGAATATCGTAAGAAAAACATGGAATAGTATATGTTTTTTTACGTGAAAATAATGTAAGGTATTGTAATAGCTATTTTATTTTTTTATACCTGTCTAGCGGTAAAATGGCAATGATATATTATATAATATCTAAATCATAATATATATCTAATAATGCGCTCAGAGATGAATTCTGTGCATGCACCAATCTAATATATTATTACGAATTTGATGATGGTTTATCTAGTAAAGTCAGATTGGGTTTAGAAACTTACTCGATATTATTGGTTTGAACCTGCAATACGGTACGATTAATTGGTTTACCATCGACTTTACGAGATTTATCGGTATACCGTCGATTTATTGGTTTACCATCAATTTTAAGGCATCCGCAATCTTTAATCCTCATTTATGTACCTACTTATCACGCGGGCATTCCGTGCCAACAAAAAACTGTCGGACTATTTTGAATTCCGTCCGCATTTGGCACTTTCCAGGCAAAGTTTTAATCGTTATTTGTATCATAGTTTAGTACAAAATGTAAATATTTGAAACGCTTGCTGTACATTTTTAACTTTGCTAAATAGTACATTTTATCACTTGCTTCAATAATGAAAGAAAACATCGCGAGAAAATCTGCTTACCTGAGATTCTGGATTATGGAGGCCCATGTTCAGTAGTGAGTTTGCGATGGATTAATGATGATGATAAATACAATTTTAGCAATGGATATGTACCTACCTATTTATAAAATTTCAACTACAATGTACATTAATCCTTTGCTAATAATTTTTTTATTTTTCTTCATCCGCAGTACCTACCTAAAATGTAACTTATTGTCTATGTTGGTTCTGAGTGAAGTAGATAGCTTTCAAATCTTTCTTCTTTATAATCTTAGCACAGATAATGTTATCTATCTCGTCAATTGTGCTATTACGTCACATTCTACCTCCTCATCACAACAATATACAAAGCTTCTTCTAGATTTGCTATAGAATGCTTGATGTAAAAGAGTTCACAAATTCAATACCGGAGCAGCAGGAAATAAACTCTTTTACAGAAGATTGCATCTCTTTGACATTCATTTTATTCAATACCTATTTTACTTTCTTCCAGACTGTTACAAAGTATGAGTAGCTATATAGACACATTTTGAGATACTCTATTCTCCTACTTGAACAAAGCCTTATTTACGAGATTTCATTATTATAAAAGGGATCATGAAGCCGATCCTGTTTTAGTGGATGAACCTAGGGTTTTCCACTTTTAGGCTTTTTATGCTCGCCCAATTTCAACTCTTAGATGTTATTATAATTTTGAACACATCACATTGGATAAGACTTAATTTTACGTACTATTTACATAAATTTGCTAATTTATTATCATCTAATCTGTGGTTTGGCATGGATTTTACAATGTAACTAGGTGGCATGCTACCGCCCTTATTCAGCTAGGCTAGTACTAGTACATGCTTTATTCATTCGCCATTTATTGTTATATTTCAGTTTACATTGACGTTCTAGCTTAGAATCCACTCTGCAATGTCTACTCATTGTATTAAGAGAGGTCTTTCCGTCACTCGCTTCATACAAACGTAGTTCCAATTTCATTTGAATATTAAGCAACCAAAGTCCATGAAATTTTGCAGACATATTCTAGAAACTAATATCTATGTCTGTGGTTTTCCAGATTTCTGTTAAAATATTCGGTTTCAAAGTTACGCGGTCTTAAAAATTCACATACAAATCTTTGAGCCCCTGTAATTTTAAAACTACATATTTTTTGAAATATCTAAAACACCACAGACACAGATATTAGTTTCTAGAATATGTCTGCAAAATTTCATGGACTTTGGTTACTTAATATTCAAATGAAATTGGAACTACGATTGTATGAAGCGAGTGACGGAGAGAGCCCTGTTAAGAGACGTATGGAAGAGAACTCACGGTTTTGTCTTTGAGCATAACAACTCGGCAATTCAATAGAGCTTCCGAGCCGACATGTGCCGTCGCTTGGGTGATGTTCCTCTCCTCAAAGTATGGGCCCCAGTGCCGTTCATAGTGATGGTATTCTTGATATGGAGCATAATGACGGGATTCTTCGACCTTATCTGTGAAACAAAATATTATTTAAGAATTATGAAATACTAGCTGCTCGCGTGGAGTCATATTTTTAAAAATCCCGCGGGATTTTTTTGATTTTCCGGGACTAAAAGTAGCTTATGTCCTTTAAATATACCGACTCACGAAAATAATCACATCGATCCGTCACTCCATTGCAATGTGATTGAAGGACAAACCAATAAACTAACAAACAAGCGCACTTTCATTAATTGAATGTGTATGTTAAATGGTTTTAAAAATCCTATGGATATATGATATGGATAATCATCTGGATAAAAAGTTGTCACATATTATCACTTTCCAGATTTTTCACTTGTTATATCCAGCAAAAAATACGGCGAACCGTTTGTCCGTTGCAGAACTAACAAACATACTTTCACATTTATAATACCTGATAGGAGTAGAGATATAATAAAATTCGTAAGATTCATTATGTTTTGTATAAGCAGAGTCGCAATATTTAACGTTAGTATGGATATTTCAAAATATAATCCTCAAAAATATTTAACCGAACGGAAATTATTTTTTCATCGATCGACAGAGTTTTTTTCCTTAATTTCTTTGAAGCTTAATTACTATTCAGGTCATCGATAACGACACAAAAAAAGTGCTTTAAAATCTCGTTGAACGAAAAGAGTACCTTTGGAAAACTTTACTTTTATTTCCTGGTTTTTAATTTTGTCGCATAGAAATCTTGATTAGCGTGTCAATCAACCTGTAAAAATTTAAGGCAAAAAGATCTTTGACGCAATTAAGTAAAAATTTCCCATTCAGGTAGGTAAGTAATTCAATGGTTTTTTAAATTTTTTCGTTTACTACCAATACAAAATAATCTAGGATGTATTCTAGTTCCGTATAAACTACTGTTAACGGTTAAACTTCACAAGTTATCGAAATATGCCCGACTAGTTTCAAACTCAAGTTAACAGCGCCCAGACAAGTCGCCAAGACTTCAGGGCGCTAAGAATTCAATGTAAATAGTTTTAGAATATTGTAAATACAATAAATAAATAAATAAATAAATAACAGGGATCTCTCCATCGCTTACCTACTCCATACAATCGTAGTTTGATTTTCATTTGATCATAATAATCGACGGGTGACCGTTGAGCGAATTCCTTTCATTTGATCATAATAATCGACGGGTGACCGTTGAGCGAATTCCTCTTAAGTCATGGAATCTCACGATAGTAAAACGTTAAAATAATGTGGACTTCCTGTTGCCCACGACTTTCTCTTTACAAAATAATTGTTATCGCGTAGGCTTAATAGCTCATTCACATAGGCTGCGTAAGCATTGCATAAGCGTAGACGTAGCGCGTACTTGCGTAAAGCGTGGACGTATGCGTAGCCCGGTGTATTAGGGGTTTACGCGCGTCACTACACACGTGTCACGTGTACGCAATTGTTGCGAATCGGCCTTAAGGCTTAGATTTATAAAGATGACTTTTCTTAAAGATAGGACAGAGTTAAAACGAGATTTTAATATCTCTATATTACGCGACAGGTCGAGATGGCAATCGGGGTGGGGACGCCCCGCACACCCGCACAGCCCCCGCGCTAACCCGATACAGGATAGCGCGGCTGACGTGCGGGTGTGCAGGGCGGCCCCCCGCCTCAAGCCCCGATTGTCATCTCGACCTGCTGTCATCAATATTTTTCTAAATTGACATACCTATTACAATAGTAGGTCGGTGAAATCTCTATCGAAATTATTAATTGCGAAAGTGTCTTTGTATGCTACTATGTCTCCAAGGAACAAAGGAACAACGGATCGACATGATTTTTTCCATAGCTATTGTAAGTGACCTGGGGAGTGACATAGGCTACTTTTTATTCCAGGAAATCAAACGGTTACTGCGGGATGGCATGCAATTTTTGACGCCTTTGTCCTTCAATCACGCACCAACAGATCAACGAATTCACGTGATTTTCACATGAATATATTTAAAAACGTTCCTATATGATTTAAAAAAAAAACCTTATTTCATGCGGACGAAGTCGCGGATATCATCTAAGTTCTTAAATAATAATTATATTATAACTACTGTCACAAATACTTTTTGGCTTTTCAACAGTCGTACCTATAAGAATAAGAAAAGTTAGGTAAGTATTTGAGATTGGCAAATTGCATTGTGCTGATTTGGCTCTGAGAAAAGACATTAATCAAAAAAAAGAATGAAAAAGTAAACTCACGTTATTCTGTTATTAACATTTAAGTAATGCTTATAAGGTTCATGGTAATAACTAACATAAAATCTCAAGTAATGTCAACAGCGCATAAGATAAGCTAAGTTAGTTAAGTAGATGAAGCTACGTCAGTAAATATTATTTTACCTTGAAACTACCGAGCGAGCGAATATAGCATTTACAGTTGCGTCATTCCCAAGTTGTTTCAAAGCTTATATTAAAAACTTACAAGATGTTTATGAACACTCAATAAAGTTTTTGATTTAAATACTAATATGTAAGGTCATTTGTGAGATTTTTAACTCAGTCTAAAACTTCATGTATTCGATACATTTAAAAATGCTCAAAAGAATCGACCTCAAATTCCCATCTCTTCTAAACACCCCGTTCCTGCCAAGGCTACCTTGCGTGACAAAATATTTTTCAGTAAATCCATACTAACATTATACCTAAATGCGAAAGTATGTCTGTCTGTCTGTCTGCTACCTTTTCACGGCCCAACAGTTTAACCGATTATGACGAGATTTGGTACAGGATTAGCTTATATCCCGGGGACGGACATAGGCTACTTTTTATCCCGGAAAATCAAAGAGTTCCCACGGGATCTTTAAAAACCTAAATCCACGCGGACGAAGTCGCGGGCATCCTCTAGTATTGTTTCATTGCTAGGTAGGTTGAGGCAGCGTAGTCAAGGACTCGACTGGTTGAATAGATCGAAACTTCAATGTATATAGTCATTACGAAACTAAATAAAATATTATTAGCCCATAGAATAGCAAGCTTTTCATATTGTGAGAATGCGAGTCGATAGGTACTTTACTTTTTTAACGTTGATCATTTATAAGATCTTCTCTACAGGAAGTCTTGAATCTGAGAAAAGATATATCTACTTTCATAGCAGAAATAATTTAGATTTAAGAGGTGGGTAAGTACCTGGGTCTCGTGGAACTAAGTAGTATAAACTTTGGTCGGTTATTTGGTGCTCTTTTTTTTTCACTCGTCTGGCTTTACAAAGATTAGCCAATGTCAAGTTTGTAGTAATTTGTAACAAGTTAATTAAACTATACAAGTATGGACCCCGTCTGTGCCGGTGCTCGCCGACATACGCACGGCACCCCCTTAGAGTGCTTTTCAGTCAATTTTAACAAAAAAAAAAACACACCAAAAAGGCAGAGCACGGCCGCCAGCTAACACCAACACAGACGAAGTCCCTGGTGCTCTATCTGTCTTTTTGGCTGAATAAAAGATATAGTTTTATTTAAATAAATACTTAAAGCTTTGCATATTATGATTCAATACGTTTTATTTATTGTTTGAAAGGTGATATATTCCGGTCATAATTTATTCAAAAAGATACGCTGGCGTACCAAGCTTTTGGCATACAAAAAGGTTTGCGAAATCGATACTCACTCTGTAACAAATGATCGCTCCCGTCAGCTGCTTCTAGCTTGATGTTTTCCCGCAGCTTCTTCGTAATGTTCTTAAATATCTCCCTGGACAGAGCCAGCCCGTCCTTTTCATCGCTTCGACGCGTTCGAAGGCCGTTTGTGTGATAATCTTCCGGAATCGGCAGCGGTTCTAGGAAGCACATTTTTAGATGGGTCATAATTTATTGTTTTTGCCGATGCTCGCGACTTCGTCCGCGTGGATTTAGGTTTTTCGAAATCCCGTGGGAACTCTTTGATTTTTCGGGATAAAAAGTAGCCTATGTGCTAATCCAGGATACTATCTATCTCCATTCTCAGCCAAATCCGTCCAGTAGTTTTTGCGTGAAGGAGTAACAAACATACATACACACACTTACACACACACTTTCGCCTTTATAATATTAGTGTGAAGTGTGATGTGAAATCAATATGAGGATGATACAACAATATGAGAACGAAAAAAATTAATTTGTCGCTCATGGTATCTCAAAATATAATACTTAAGGCTGTATTCGTAATATTAAGACGTAATAAAGTGCAATTCAGCTCGTACATTGCTGCGACCAAAAACTTAGGTAATATCGAGTAAAATCTCTTAACTCTCTTTCTCATAACATTAAGTGGATGGGCCTTGGATGGATAATATATCCTTGGATATATTATTTCTCGAGTTATATGACCAAGACATGAGCCTTACCTGCACCCCTAACGTGAATAATTTCCTGCCCAGCGGGAATTCCAATTGCGCGCTGTCACAGGATGGTTATATTACAGCTGTCCTATGACAGCGCGTGTCTGTGGATTGCAAAATTATTCATGCTAGATCGGCTGATGGTATGACTCGGAATATATTATAAAGATCTACTAATATAAAATTATGGTTAGTCAGTTATTTTCACCTTTATCTGGTCTTTGGATCAAAGTGATTGGCGGTTAATGTACCGTACATACCTATTATGGTCCTTGATATATTATATCAGATTTTTTTTTAAAAGAATAGTAGCTATGTTAATCACGACTAATTATATTACTGCCCGTTTCCCTTCCTACTAAGTGTAAAGCTTTTACTAGGAGCAGTACAACAACAGTGCAACGGGTAAGGTTTGAATCGCCGACCTTTCGATATTCAGCCCGCTCCCTAACCTTTGAGCTTTTGAGGCTCTTTCTAAGCATCCACATGATATTTACTTGATATCAATTTGCCTAATCACCTGGGTAATATTTTAGGGAAAAAAATTATACAAATAATAGTATTGTTGATTAGTAAAAAGGTATTATTTTTGCAGATTATAGTAAAACGGTAACTCGTGGTGTAAAAATGAAATAACGATTTAATGGAGTTAATAGCTCCGAGTACTACAAGCCTTCAACGATTATGTTCTGACCGAGCGAGAATATCTGATATTTTATGCGACTATTATCTCTTATTATTCTGTACCTCGCTACTTTATTCGTATTTTTACTGCATTTTACTCTTTTTAAAGAGTAAATGCGGCGGACTATGCTTAAAACCGCAAATGTGAGCTTATGGGGCAGAAAAACTTTCAAAGGTCGCGGCTGAAGCGATTGACGCATCAATAATACGCACGTCGAAGACACACTCAATTTTTAGGGTTCCGTACTTCAAAAGGAAAAACGGAACCCTTATAGGATTACTTTGTTGTCTGTTTGTTTGTCTGTCTGTCTATCTGTCGGTCTGTCTGTCTGTCTGTCTGTCCGTCCGTTCGTCGTGTCTGTCAAGAAACCTACAGGGTACTTCTACTTGTGTGTCACTCTCCATTTTCCATTTTTACCGACTTCTAAATCAGTTTTAGTAGTCTGTTAAAGTAAGGTTAGATAAAAAAGGATTCTGGGTGACTAAATTAATCTTTTTATCTTATTGCGAACACATTTTCGACGACAGGTATTACAGCTATCGGCTGCACGCGTCTTACGTAGGTGACTTGGAAGCGAGACCATACATTTTCATAGTGTTTAGTGTATGAACGCATAAGCCATCACGCATCGGTAGCTTCGGGCGTATCCAGTAAGTACCCACGGAAGTCTATCTGAGGCTGAAATCTATAAAGCGCACTTTGACTTTGCTTTGACTTAAGATTGAGTTAAAACGAGACAGATTTATGTGAGAGATATAGCTCTGTCTCGTTTTAACTCTAAGGCAGAGCGCGCTCTATAGATCTCACCCTTAGACACGTTCCATATTAGCGCGATCTTTGTGCGTTGGCTGCCTAAACTTCGCACGAACCAGTGCTAGTAATCAAATTGTGTATTCTCATTGTGTACAAGTGTAAATTAAAAATTTATAACACCCCCGACAAGTGAAGGTTACAGTAACTAGAAAAGAGCTGATAACTTTCAAACGGCTGAACCGATTTTCTTGGATTATAGCTAAGAACACTCTCGATCAAGCCACCTTTCAAACAAAAAAATTAAATTACAATCGGTTCATTAGTTTAGGAGCTACAAAACCGCAGACAGATACACAGATACACACATCAAACTTATAACACCCCTCTTTTTGGGTCGGGGGTTAAAAAGGACGTGCGACGCCAAAAAGTCTCCAAGCTACAGAGGTCTTTCAATAACAGAGTAGTTTAATTCTATAGATTAACAGTAACCACCAAAACAATTACCAGTAATTATTATTAAACCCTCCGGTTTCAGAGACATCCCTTTGACAAAGCCCTTTATAATTATTATAACTACACCGTGCGGCCTTATTTTATACCCTTGAATGCCTCTCTAACCATTACAATGTTCTAACCATTACAATTTCCTAATCCTTATTCTATAATATTATAAATGTGAAAGTTTGGATGTTTGGACGTCTACTACTTTTTTATCCCCTGGCTGAAATTTGGAATGGAGATAACTTATATCTTAACTACTTAGTTAACACATTAAGTTTAGGCTTTTTGTTCCAGAAAATATAATCGAGGAGCTGGTATGGGATATCTACGTGGACGATAGCGCTGAATCATCTGTGTTCTCTGTCAGCACTGAGAAGAATCTATAATGATGTCAATAAAACAAAAAGAAGTCGGTTAACAAACCTTTACTATGGCTTTTTGTAACTAGGCTAACATAACAACCCGAGACCACCGCGGACTCGTAACTTTGTAAACTTTTAATGCTTTTTAGACTTTGCCAAAACGTTGTCCACAGCTAATGTGGGGCGGTAACCCCAATTATGTTACCCTGCGGGTTTTGTTCTGTCAGACTTTTGTTACTTTGACAAACAATAATTGAACGAACAAAACTTGTTGGAAGTTAATTTAAAATAGGGTTTCTTTTATAAGTATATCACAAATATGATCTCCTTCACAAAATCTTATTTGAGGCAAGATAAATGGAAAATCTTCTTGTAGGAGTAAGTAGGTAATAAGAAAAATTTCTTATCGTTCAAATCTCAGAAGTATATTCTTGATTTATTATTCGATAACAGAGATAGCTTACATCTCAGGGACGGCTCGGAATGTATAATACTGTATATCAAATCTTTGAAAAGAGCAACCCCCGAGTTTCTTGCTCGTTCTTCTCGGTAGGAAAGGCATTCCAAACCAGTGGTAGATGCTTTTGACGATTCAAAAGAACTTGTAAAAGTCTAATTGAATAAAAATATTTTTAATTTGAATTTGAATGTAAACTAGTCAAAATCGGTTAAACGGATTTAAGCCTCTGAGGACATTATGGAGAACTTATTAGCATGCCTGGTTTTCTCAAACAGTTTCCTTGTGATGTTTTACTTCACTGACTCCGAAACGTTAGAGGTGCGTGCCCGGGGTCAAACCCCGGACCCACAGACGACGTCTTAACCGCTAAGCTATCACCGCTTTTTAATAAAAATAATAATGGGATTCTTCTCACCTGACGCAGTATGGAAGCAGCATAATGCTAGACACACAAAGTAGAGGCCGCCCCACTGCATATTAGACCGGACATCACAGGCGTTGACGCATCACGCCGCTTACCTGCCAGACAAAGATAAGACAAGATAAGTTTATTCGTGAAAATATGGTTTACATATTGGTAACATAGGGTGGAGGCTGGTAAACAAGTCTGTCGTAATATTTTTTTAACCCCCGACCCAAAAAGAGAGGTGTTATAAGTTTGACGTGTGTATCTGTGTATCTGTCTGTGGCATCGTAGCTCCTTAATAATGAACCGATTTTAATTTAGTTTTTTTTTTTGTTTGAAAGGTGGCTTGATCAAGAGTGTTCTTAGCTATAATCTAAAAAAATCGGTTTAGCCGTTTGAAAATTTTATCAGCTCTTTTCTAGTTACTGCAACCTTCACTTGTCGGGGGTGTTATAAATTTTTAATTTATACTTGTACCTTTTTCGGTTTACAAAATGTTTATCAACGTTTTCTACGAACTTTTGAAATTAATTGGAAAACTCGTCACTAGTTTAATTATATTTCTTATTTATGTATTTTATTTTGATTCGATAAACTTTACGCGTCAATGTTTATCAGGCCGGTGCGTCAATACACTATCAAGAAGATCATTATTCGATAGAGATAGGTTTTTCTTTGAGTTACTGCATCTCCAATGATTACCATTACCTTCATCATCATGATCAACCTACCGCCGCGCCGGCCCACTACGGATCATGGGATCGGATCAGAATGAGATAGCGTTGGCCCACAGTGGATTGACAAACTTCACGCTTCTTTGAGAATATTATGGAGAATTCCTCACGATGTTTTCCTTCACTGTTAAAACGCATCGCTCTGAAAGTTAGAAGTACGTGCCCGGGAACGAACACCCAACCTCCCGAACAGAAGACTGACGTCTAAACCACTAGGCAGGCTATCACCTTTACCGTTTCCTATCGGTAGTCGGCTATTCGACTTCGCCGAAGGGAAAAACAGTTGTCAAAAGTCACATTATTATTGTTACCCATTTTCCTTCCAATTGCCCTTAATTGGAGTTTAATTTAGTTTCCCCACAAAAGTGTTATTACAGTTTTGAAGAGGGATAACACATTGAAATGGTAGTAAACAATGATACAAAAGTTTTTTTACTATCTTAATTTTTATGGGACTTTTGTCTCACAAGTACAAAAAGTTAGCTATTAGGAAAAACAAGAAACTTTCTTTCTACAATTGGTAAATGGATAAGACTTTAATATTCAGCATTTACCTAAGTAGCGCGCAATTTTAATAAACCTACCTATCTGCAACTACGAACTTGCTATGTAAGAGTTGCACTTGATTGAGACATTTTCTTCGTTTCGCGTCCTAGCGTTTGTCCCGGCTTGCATCTGAGTCCACATACATTTTTATTTACCTACTTTATTAATTTCATAATACCAGTTTCGTCTAAAGAACGTTCCCAAGATTTATTCTGCAGGCTTCTTGTAATATAAAAAAAAATGCTTACGCTTAATTTAAATGAAGGTTGGCTGCACAAAATTGTACATAGGTAAGGTGAACCTTACCTATGTACAATCACCACCTGTGAATAGTGAACACCGTAATTAGTAAGAGTTAAATTCATGCCAAAGTAAACACTTTCCCCATGTGTTCAATACACTGAGCGTGTTTGTAGAATCTTGCTAATGTTTACTCTTGCGTTGCGTTCGTTAATTTCATTCATCAAATATAATTAAGTATGTAGGTATCTATACTAATAAATAAAATTGGAGTGTCTGTCTGTAATTTCGAAATAACTACCTCATATTAAGCTCATATGGTTATTTGAACGATACCAACACTAAATCACACGTTTTTAAAATTTTTGTCTGTCTGTCTGTCTGTCTGTCTGTCTGTTTGAAAAGGCTAATCTTTGGAACGGCTGGACCGATTTTGACGGGGTTTTCACAGACAAGTAGAGGATTGATCAGGGAGTAAAATAGGCTACTTTTTTAACCGACTTTCAAAAAGGGAGTTGTGTTTTTCTTCCTATGTACACCGAAATCTCCGAGATTTCTGAACCGATTTGCGTAATTTTTTTTTTAATCGATAGAGGAACTTTGTGACAACTTTCCCACGGGATTTCAGACCCTAAATCCACGCGGGCGAAGCTGCGGGCATCAGCTAGTTATAAATAAAGTTTTAAAAATCCCCATCGATCCTGTGTGCTACAAAAGTTATTCGGGGTCAAAGGTCAAAATTCGAGGTTTTTTGGATGTTCTTCATACCTTACTATTACAATATCTAGTGTCTACGATGGTTCGGGGTCCTTTGTATGTGAGTATGAACTATTTTGTTCTAGCTTCTAATTCGCCTACAAAAGGTAACATATAAAATTTACCTATTTTAATATTAACGTGTATGTACATAGGTAGGTACATACGCACCTTCATTAGCCTACGTCTACGAACAAATTGAGTTTGCCAACTTAGATTACTCCCAGCGGGATTTTGTAAATATATTTATATTTCATGAGTGTAAATTGTAGCGATATGTTTGCTTGGTAGCCAAGATTAACTGGAAAACCCCCTGATATTTGTATTTCAGGGTCCTTAAGTGTCGTAAATATTCTTATTTAGTTATTATTTTATAAAATGGTACTAGTATTATCAATCTATTTGTTTGTTATAGCCACTGCCTTCATGATACGACGCGACGCGAAAGTAGGCCAATTTTGGTCCTGAACGTTCACCACATAAAAGTAATTCCAGTTAGAGGTTGTAATTTCTGAGTCAACCTCGAACTCGAGCTCCAACCGGCCGGCGCGGCGCGGCGTGTCCTTCAGGACATGCTTAACTGTTTGCTGGGTGTTTGAGGAGCGGAGGCGTCCGGGGATATTAATACTGGTGTTTATTTATTTATTTATTTTTAGTTTAATCAATTCAATTCAATTCAACCAATTCAATTCAATTCAATCATCTTTATTGCGAATTTGGGTTAGTATACAGATCTTAAAACTATTATTGTTAGGTTCTGCTTAAACCACTATATTGCTTAAAATTATGACAAAGAATAAAATACAGGTTAGTTTTACAAACAAAATGAGACCTTATAACTATAGTGATCTCTTCCAAACATGATTTCTTGGTATTGTATTTACACGTAGAACTTCTTTTTCATTGAGGCATGATCAAATTATTTAACTTAGATGTTATTGTAGAATGTCATTTTATTTATTTTAAAATATCATTAATTTCTGCAAGACAGATCATACTTCTACAGGATCATCGTTCTCATTCGTTATAATTATGTTTTGTTTCTTAATAAAAAGTTAATTACATATTTTACATCCATTTTTTCAAATCTTTCCTCATATTTAGATCTAGGTAAGATTATTTTATACACACTGCCGCCTACCTAAGTAAGTATCTTAAAAATGCTCAAATATATTGTACATTCTTATTTAATTTAAAAACACTTGAAAAAGACATGTTTGTATAAAATTTCTTAACTAAAAGTAGAATCCAAACATGAGCTTCGGATTCTTAAGGAGTGAATATATATTTTCATAAAAGGTCGTGCACTTTCTTAATAACTATATCTACATTTATCTACAATACAATATAGAATATTATGCAAAACGTCTCCTTGAGTTTCGAATCTTCGTCTTATTTTATTATGAAAGTTCACAGCGGACACACCAATTAGCTCTCTCGGATCACGACACCGCGCAAAGCATTGGTTGTAAGTTTACAGCAAATAAACTTAAAAATAACACCTTCTGGTTTGAGAGCAAGAGAGACTATAGTCGCGAAAATATTGATAAATTTTGCAAATACATTGCATCTCTATCCTTTAGCGAAGTATACGATGAGATGGAAACTAATGCAGCATTTAACAAGTTTCATGAAATCTTCACGCTATTCTATGATCTATGTTTTCCACATATTCTAGTTAAAACAGTAAAAAAAGGAATAAGAACAAGTTGGTTAACAAAAGGTATTAAAAAGTGTTGTATTAAGAAAAGAAATCTCTATTTAAATTACATATATTCAAAAACTAATAAACAATCAAATCTAAGAAAATACACCAGGTATGCAAAAATATTAAAACACTGTATTTTTAGGTCACAAAAAATAGAGAGTTTAGGATACATTAAAAGAGCTAAGAATACATGTAAAGCATCATGGACATTAATTAAGAATAACTTTAATTGCAACAATAAATCAAATGACATCAATGAAATAAGAATTAACTCTGACGTCCATAATGATCCATACACCATTGCAGAAAAATTCAACGATTACTTTATTAATATAACTAAGTATAAACAAGCCACAAATATTTACAATTCTACAAAAAACATACCACTTAACACTAATACCTTGTTCTTAACGCCTATCATTGAATATGACCTGTATAAAGTGATTAAAAATCTTAAAAATACTAATTCTACAGGTTATGATAACATTACAACGAAGATTGTAAAAGCTTGTGCAGCAACAATAACAGGGCCATTATGCCACATAATAAATATGTCTTTTCAAGATGGTACCTTTCCTGAAAAATTAAAGTATTCTATTGTTAAACCTATACATAAAAAGGGTGCTAAAAATGAAATGAATAATTACCGACCTATAACCCTTATACCAATTATTTCA
This sequence comes from Maniola jurtina, assembly GCF_905333055.1. Lineage (NCBI taxonomy): Eukaryota > Metazoa > Arthropoda > Insecta > Lepidoptera > Nymphalidae > Maniola > Maniola jurtina. Next base: position 7,094,576 of record NC_060046.1, on the reverse strand, counting down.
AAAATTCTTGAAAAAGTAATGCATATAAAAATAAACGACTTTATTGATAAAAATAATATTCTGAAAACGAACCAGTACGGATTCCAAAAAAAGCGCTCAACTACATTAGCATGCTTTGATTTAATTAAAAAGGTAAATGGTGCCTTCAACAAAAAATGTTCAGTTGCCGCAATACTATTGGATATGTCCAAAGCTTTTGACTGCGTCAGCCATGAGATTCTTCTCGAAAAACTATTTAAATACGGTATACGAGGCAAAGGCTACGACTGGCTAAAGAGCTATCTCCATAGTCGTCAGCAATGTGTTGAGATTACGACAGTAAAAAATAAACAAAAATCTACTCATAGATCACTATATAAAGAGGTTAAATCCGGAGTTCCCCAGGGTAGTATCCTGGGTCCACTGCTGTTTTTGCTCTATATCAATGACTTACCAGACACGGTTAATAATGATACAATCCTTTTTGCTGACGATATTACCTTAATAGTTGAAAGTAAAATAAAAAATGAACTTGAACAAGACATCAATATTGCACTAAACAAAATTATTCAATGGCTTGACATGAATAACCTTTGCGTTAACTTAAATAAAACAAAAGTAGTGGAATTCCAGACCTATAATAGCTCATCCCTTAACCTTAGCATCAACTATAATAATGAAAAAATAAATGTCGTGCCGTCGGCAACTTTTCTGGGGATTACAATAGATAAATATTGTAACTGGAAAGAACATATACATATTACGTGTAAAAAACTTAATAGGTTCGTATTTGCACTATATCGTCTACGAAATACAATCTCTGAAGAAGCAGCCACAACTGCATACCATGGCTATGTTGCATCTATACTGCGTTACGGACTAATACTATGGGGTAACTCTGTCGATATTATAAATGCTTTCAGAGTACAAAAAAAATGTATCAGATCACTGTGTGGTGCGGATATAATAGCTCCATGTCGGCCTTTATTTAAAAAGAAAAAGATATTACCTTTGCCATGTCTATATATATTTGAGACATGTCTATTTGTAAAGAAACATGAGCATCTATTTGATAGGAAGCCTGACAACGAAAGCCGGCGACAAAAATTTAAATTGGAAATACCACGACAAAGACTAGCGATATGCTCTCGTAATTCATATTGTATGGCTGTCACCCTATATAATAAGTTATCTGATAACATAAAAAATTTACCAATGTCGAAGTTTAGGATAAAGTTATTTGATTATTTAATTGACCAATGTTTTTATAGCGTTAAAGATTTTTTAGATAGCTGTAAGATCTGACATATTATTATTATTGATTTATGATTTTTTATTGTTACTGATTGATTTATGATTTTTTATTATTATTGATCTATGATTATGATATTGTAACTCCATGCAAAAAAGAAATTGTTATGACTAGGATAATTATGATAATACATTTATGAGATAAGCCTATTTGTTCAAAAAAATAAGTCTGATTTCTACACAAAAAAAAAGCCAGAAGGTTTTCAACACAAGGTATCCAAATAAACTCATAATTCCTTTAATTAATTTAAATGAGTGTTTCTACAGTTTAAATGAATTCTTCAACACTAAATGATTTATTATGAGGAACTAGTCTATTAATCAATTATTAAGTATGTTAATTGTATACTCTTGTGACTTTTTTGTTGACATTTTACATAGATAATACATGATTTATTAAATTATTTACATTTTAATTTTAAGAGCTCTAAATTATATTTTATTTAACAGTAATGATGGTGTTGTGAAATCAGACCTTTTTATGACTATGTATATGTATACCTACCTAAGTATGACTGTAAGGTGTAAGGTATTTTGAGCATATTCAATGTACATTTAAACTATTTAGTGTAGTTTACATTGCTTATGTAAAATATTTGCACGCCATTACATGGCAAGTGTAGTGACACTAAAATAAATTGTAAAATCTATGCTAACCTACATTTGAGCAAATAAATGATGATTTGATTTTGATTTGATTTGATTTGTTCGTTTGAGCAAATGAAACAATTTCATAAGAACTCATCTTAAATTCTATCTATTCCAACTAAGTAAATTTATCTTTATATAACGTATACTTTGTATGGCGTATTTTTCTAACCCTTTATATTTCTTTATTCTTAAGAAAATTTCTCATATTATCATGTTAAATACATACTTACCTTTACGAATTACAATAAACAAAATTAAAACACGAAAAAGAAAAATTTGATAGAAAAATTCTATCTATTCCAACTAAGTAAATTTATCTTTATATAACGTATACTTTGTATGGCGTATTTTTCTAACCCTTTATATTTCTTTATTCTTAAGAAAATTTCTCATATTATCATGTTAAATACATACTTACCTTTACGAATTACAATAAACAAAATTAAAACACGAAAAAGAAAAATTTGATAGAAAAATCTTAGAAAAATATGATTTGATATCAATTGAAACTATTTGCTTCTAACTAAAATTAGTGAGGAAACCTGCAGTAGCCTACTTTTCCATAATTTTCTCAAAGATTTTTTTAGTCTGCCAATCCGCACTTGGCCAGACAGAGCGTGGCGAACCTACTATGGGCTAAACCCTTCTCAATCTGAGCGGAGACCCGTGTTCAGTAGTGAGCTGATAAAGGGTTAATGATCATGATGATAACTAGATTAAAACAGCTCTTAAGGTAATTCCAGTTACATAAGGTTACTCGGTTTATATCATGATTGCTATCACGATAGATATCATTAAGGGAAATATTATAACCGTAGTATTATACAATATCTTGAAAAATATATAACTAAACAAAAAATCTTGATAATGAAACTTCGAAATTCATGTTTATTAAATATCTGATCTAACTTAATGAAATATGAAACTTGTTTGATATTAAAATCCGATAGGAATTGAAGTCGAAGTTTCCTGCTTGTTCAAACTTTGCCCGGTTTTCTAATAGTCAGATCTGTTTTCCTTTTCACTAAAAAAACATCCGATATCTTCAAATACCTCCCCACACAAAATATTTTTATATTCAACGATCATTACGAAGTTAAAATTGGGTCTTATTTTCTTCAAGAGTGTTTGAAGGAAAAATTTAAGCTAGTTTCTTATCTACTAGATATTTTAGACAGCTTTTTGGCTCATACTCGTTCACGATACTGAAATGATTGGGTGCGGTACGTGCCACTTGTTTGCCCTTTATGATCTAATATTTATCTTAAAAGTGCGCCAGTTGGCCAAAATAATGTTATTGCTTTCATATCCAGCATAGAGTGGTTTTCTATATAAATAAATTGTAATGAAAACTAGTATACTATCTTGAAAAGGAGCTAAATTAACTGGTTATTAGGAATGACATTTATTAGGTCACATATTTTTTTATTTACACAAAAAATATGTTGGAAAAGATAACATGTGAGTGATATCACACTAATATTATAAAGGCGAAAGTTTGTATGTGTGTGTATGTTTGTTACTCCTTCACGCAAATACCACTGGACGGATTTAGCTGAAATTCAGAATGGAGATAGATAATATCCTGGATTAGCACATAGGCTACTTTTTATCCCGAAAAATCAAAGAGTTCCCACGGGATTTTGAAAAACCTAAATACACGCGGACGAAGTCGCGGGCGTCAGCTCGTCCATTATAAATATACTTGATAAAATATCTGTCGGCTGAACTCATGTGTTAGTCGGAGAGTGCACAAATACGTTTCGAACCCATTCGGGTCCTTTTTCAATGGCCCAGTCTGCTCGCGACGCGGCGCCAAGGTGACTCAAAGAAAATCAGGAAGGAGAAGGAAAAATCTACGTGAAATATTACTCTCGATAATATGATAGCTAACAAAAGCATTAAGTATGTGAGGCAGTAAAACTGATTGTTCTTATGACGTACCTAACACTTTTTGGAATAGCTAGGCATACGATCACACTATAATATTATAAAGGCGAAAGTTTGTATGTGTGTGTGTGTGTGTGTGTGTGTGTATGTTTGTTACTCCTTCACGCTAAAACTACTGGACGGATTGGGCTGAAATTTAGAATGGACATAGATTATACTCTGGATTAGCACATAGGCTACTTTTTATCCCGGAAAATCAAAGAGTTCCCACGGGATTTTTAAAAAACTACATCCACGCGTACGAAGTCGCGGGCATCAGCTAGTAAAATATAAAGACAAGGAAGTTTGTCTCAATATTATATATTATTATCGGATAAACGTCAAGCTACGACATATTTCACGACAAATACATTTTGTTTGACTAATGGCAACATTTATTACTCGTGAAAAATATTCCTAACTATAGTTACATAGCAGCGTAACCGCAAAATGTCAACCAAATATAAAAAAGCCAGGGGCCCATTATTCCACACAATAGAATGCAATAATATTTGTTATAACTGAGAAAAGGTCCAAATGTAATTCGCGACTTAGGACCGTGAAAGTCAAAAGAAAAGTTAAAATAACAATGGCAAGTCGAAACTAGGGGAGAAGTTTACTTATAAATTGGGGCTTAACTAGAGTATAATGCTCTCTGCTTTTAAGAAAACATTGTAAAAATTCAAACGACCAGCTCTAGGTAACATTTTGAATAATGAATGTTGGGAGTAATGCCGCTAAAGCTTTCTATAAAATAAAAAACCGGCCAAGTGTGACTCAGACTCGCGCACTGAGGGTTCCGTACTCGGGTATTTTTCCAACATTTTGCACGATAAATCAAAACTGTTATACATAAAAATAAATAAAAAACTCTTTTAGAATGTATACGTAAAGCCCTTTCATATGATACCCCACTTGGTATAGTTATCTTACTTTGAAAATTGAAACACATTTTATTGTTTTTTTAATCATGTAACTACAAATTCACGGTTTTCAGATTTATTCCTGTACTTGTGCTGTAAGACCTACCTATTTGCCTTTCATGGTTCTAGGTCAACGGGAAGTACCCTATAGGTTTCTTGACAGACACGACGGACAGACAGACAGACAGACAGACAACAAAGTGATCCTATAAGGGTGCCGTTTTTTCTAGTCAGGTACGGAACCCTAAAAACCGGTCCAGTGCGAGTCGGACTCGCACACAAAGGGTTCCGTACCAATGCAATGTACAAATACCTATTACTTAACACCTTTATCTAGAACTCTGCAAGTTAATAACGATCTGCGCCATCTATATGTGATTCAGTAAACTATTTTTTCGTGAACAATTTTTTTTGTGATGTAACCAAAAATTCACAGTTTTCGCATTTTTCCTTTACTTGTGTTATAAGACCTAAGTACCTACTTGCCTTCATGATTCTACGAGTAGGTCAACAGGCAGTACCTTATAGATTTTCTAGACATACACGACAGACAGACGGACAGACAGAAAACACAGTGTTCTATAAAGGTTTCAAGTGTTTCTTTTTTCCTTTTGAGTTATGGAACCCTAAAAACAGGATTACAGCTTTCTAGATGAACTTTTCTTGTGGCTTTCCCTTACTTTTGTTTAACAGGATTTTCTTACTTAATGTACCTATAACAGTATTTTCTTATTTTTGTTTAAGGCCTTTAAGGAAATTACTTTCTAACTACCTTCACAGAATTGCGATTTAGTTAATGGATTCCAGTCATACTTACTAATAATAATAATTGTATGATGATTTTAATGACCAGTAATTTTGGAAACTTCTTTATCGTTATAGGAGTTCCATTAGCCAAGAAAATAAGTCAAAACATTATGAGCCCCAAGATTGAGAGATTTTGTTTTTAATTTTTATCATCTTTAGGGTGATAGTCTAATGGTAAAGACGTCAGCCTTTTAATCGGTGGGTCCGTGGTTCAATCCTAGGCACGCATGTCAAACTTTTCGGAAATGGCGAAGGAAAATATCGTGAGGAAACCTGATGCCTTAGTTTTCCATAATGTTCTTAAAGGAGTGTGTAGTCCGCCATTCAGCACTTGACCAGCGTGGTAAACTATGACCAAACCCTTTTCATTCTGAGAGGAGACCCGTGCTCAGTAGTGTGCTGGCGATGGGTTGATGATGATGATAACGAAAAATGACGAACGAACGTTTGTTGACGTCACAGATCACCTCGTTGACGTGCTCTCGAAAAGGCTATGGCATATGAATGGATGGATTGATTCGAATTTACCTGTACAGGCAAAATCACATACAAAATCAAGGCATTCATATACAAGTGTAAATTAAAAATTTATAACACCCCCGACAAGTGAAGGTTACAGTAACTAGAAAAGAGCTGATAACTTTCAAACGGCTGAACCGATTTTCTTGGGTTATAGCTAAGAACACTCTCGATCAAGCCACCTTTCAAACAAAAAAAAACTAAATTTAAATCGGTTCATTAGTTTAGGAGCTACGATGCCACAGACAGATACACAGATACACACGTCAAACTTATAAGACCCCTCTTTTTGGGTCGGGGGTTAAAGAGATAACGGGCACCAACTTTCACCTACTACTAATAATTACAACCTTATTATTCCTGCTATTTACATTGGGCTAATGGAAACTCCAACATTTAGACCCTAATGGTGCCTTTCTATTCTGTTACGATATTACATTTACGCCATCGCCATTTCTAAAAGCGGGATAATGTTAACCATTAGGTAGGATTGTGATCGTAGTACCGCTCGCGAAAAAGTTTGGGTCAATGAAAAACAATGTTAATGGTTTTAATAACAATAACAATGGCGAGAAAGACGGTGACGACTAGGGCGTAATACATAATCTGCTATTGTCCCATTTTAATGCATAAATACAGCATGCTTCTAGGGTTTTCCTACATCGTACACCCTGAGGAAGCTAATCTAAATCCAGTCAGAAAAGCGCTGGTGGTACCTGGTGGTTCCAAGTATAGGAGTCAACAAGAAATTCTAAAATTGCTGGCGATCACAATGGATTGGAAACGGTCGAAGTGATACAGGGAATTCAAGGACCTACACAGCCCCAAACAAGATAAGTGTAAATAAAAAATTTGTATCACCCCCCTCCCTACATGTGAAGGTTACGGTATCTAGAAAAGAGCTGATAACTTTCAAACGGCTGAACCGATTTTCTTGGATTATAGCTAAGAACACTCTCGATCAAGCCACCTTTCAAACAAAAAAAACTAAATTAAAATCGGTTTATTATTTTAGGAGGTACGATGCCACAGACAGATACACAGATACACACGTCAAACTTATAACACTTCTCTTTTTGGGTCGCGTGTTAAAAAAGAAGAAGGCGTAACGCACACTGAAAGAGTGAAGTGGTTAACAGTGTGAAGCGTGTACAGACAGAGAAACAAAAATAAGAAGGAAATGTTTATTTCGTTAATAACTTCCTTTGCCTGAAATTTTCCAAATATATTAATGTAGAGGAATTTTTACATTTTCATTATAAGTAGGTAGATTCCAATTCGCACACTAAGCTTACAATTAATCTAAACATTATATTATAATAAAAAAAAACAACCATGAATTAACTGACTGACGCATCAGATTTATTGGTGTCATCTTTTAAATATTTTATGGATTTTACAGAAAAAAATATCATAAATAGCACGCTTATAACAATAATTATACGCCCATAATATGTTATCTGATTACAGCAAAATTGTATCAGAAAATTCTAATAAATTTCTCTCAGTAGTATCTTGTGCAAGTCACATCAAACTAGTTTTAGAACCAAATAGGGGCGGTGACTCGTAGTGAAATATATTGAAATCGGAGTCAAGCCAGTGTGAAAGTAGATAAGAAGCAAATCACATGTTTTGCCTGTTCAAGTTAAATGGGTTTACACGTCGTTGGCTTAGAATTATCTACGAATCTATAACAAAAACAGTTGGTGTTTCATACGATTTATGCTTCCAAATTGGGACTGGATTCTTGATCCAATAACGTCCAGTGATAGAGAATTAGTATTTTTTTGCAATTCCAGTTGCTCTTTGAAGTAGGTTTCACGGAACGGATTATTATTAGGGTTCCGTACGTTTAAAAGAAAAAACAAAAGTCTCGTGTGTCTATGGCAGGTGATTTGCTTCGTATTTACTGAAGTTATTCATAAAAGTTAAAGGTACAAATCTGAATTTATCTGATCCAAATACGGACGTGTAACGCAGGCATATGAATGAATTTTGAATATGAAGTCACTTTTGGAGGGTCAATTAGAAAATAAAAAAGTGCTGCGAAGTGTATCAAATGAAAGGCTTATTAAGGGCTTATTCTTTATCTGAAATTGCCGACTCTAAACTTTTCTTTTTAAAAAATACCTAGTTTTTTTACAGATGACAGGAAAACCAACATGGTAAATCTCTTTATATTGTCGTACTTACAAACTTACATATTCATCGTACGGAATCCTTTTTACGCGGTGCAACGCGCACTTGTCCGTTTTTGTTTTAGCTTATTTATGGCAAAATTCAAACATCATATAAAGTCGCGTGCTAAGCACAAACACTTGAGGTTTTTATATAGAAATATATTTTCCAGATAATATGATTACGTTTATATTTTTCCGTACCAAAAAAAAGTAAAAATAAGAAGAAAACGAGGAAAAATTGGACAGGAAAGCAATTAGTACTGTCACTTGTTTTGAATGGCACATGGGCACAGCACGTAACGTTCTCTAAGTCCCCAAAGAAAAAACAATATAAAACCTGTTTAAATCATCACGTAGCAACTTTTTTGCTTTATATTTACAAAGCTATTCCCGTGAAATTACTGTTAAGCAAATCCTGAGAGAAGTGCTCTTGAATTCGCGACAATGTATGTGTTTTTCAAGATAACAACAGCGTCGACTGAAAATATTTCGAGTGTTTCTAAAGGAGCTCTCGGTTTGCTTATATTAAACAAAATATGAGTACATGCCTTTGTATGAACACATGAAAATTTATTTCAACGGATGAGCATGTTTGTTCAGAGCCGTGTGAAGCTGTGTGATTGTCTCTAGGGATTATGATAAGAACATTTTTATCCGGTTTTGAGAATAATCGTCATTTTTTAATTTATCCTTGCACTACCAAAGCTCTACTCCTAAAACATCCATCCTAATCAAAAATGCGAAAGTGTTTCTGTCTGTCTGTTTGCCACCTTTTCATGACTCAACCGCTGAACCAATTTTGACGAAGTTTTGCAGAAGGGTATCTTGTAGCCTGGAAATGGACAAACGATACTTATTATATCAAAAATGCATAGAGTTACTACGGTATTTTCAAAAGACCTAAATCAAAAGCCTAAATTAAGTGATATTTATATATTTTTGGCAAGTAGTGTTATAGAATACTATTTGATGTCCGCGACTTTGTCTGCCTGGATATGTCTTTGTAAATCTCTTCATCATGGGAACTCTTTGATTTTCCGAGATAAAATGTGGCTTATAATCCACTCTCTCGAAAATTAAAATTGAATGCTACGTGAGCTTGTGCAATCAAAAGAATACATTTTCAAAAAATATAATATTATTATCTATTAGTGTCGTAGGCAACGAAATAAAAATTCCTATTGATGTTCGTTAACAAACACAAACATCACATATTTCTAAATCCACATGAAATAAAATGGAAAAGTTCGTGTTTTATTTGAGCGGTAAAAATTGTTTAACTACACAATTCTTTCAGTTTTTTATTTGCTAAAAGCTTTGAACAGTAAAAAATTGCCCAACCATTGTTTGTAAATTGGAGAATTTCACTCACGGTTATAACACTCGCTGAGTTTTTCATATTGTTTTCAAAACGCTCAAGTTTCAACAATAACAGCCAGTCAATTGGCTTAATTGATATAGGTCTTTTTGTTTTGGTGTTTAAGTACACTTGTATGTAGAGTACAATTTTTTTGTATAGCTTTAGAAAAATATCGCAACTTAAATTATTGGCTCAAACCAAAACTCTTCGACTTCTTATTGATATGACGCAAAGGTAGCAGCTGAAAATAAGCACTATATGCACTTGAGTCTGTGCAAGGGCATACAGCATTATGCAGAGCTGGGACCTGTTTTCAGGTTTTACCACATAATATTTTTACACACTATTTATTTCCATGCTTTTCCGCAAGGCATTTAGCTTTTTTTTTTTTTAAACTATCGAATATTAAATGTTTACAAATTGCTTAAATATTCAAGTGGTGGGCAATCTACCTTTAAGTAAAACTGGAACTGTGTGGCACAACTTTTAAATAAACGTTTTTTATAGTAACTAGTTTAGTACTTACCCAGATTTTAAGCATAATTCTTAAAGATTAATACCAGACCTGATTTGACATAAAACAAATCACAAAAATCTTGCTCTCCAAATCGATGGAAAGACAAAGAGGCTTCCAATCTCATAGCAAGAACTTCTAAAGACTAATAACGGGTTGCCATATTTAAGCATGCTCGTAAGCGTAGTTCTACCTAAAGGTGAGTGAGTAAACATTGTGCCAGTCAATTCAATCTATGCCACTACACGTTGTATATCACACACTCTAGGCTTAATACAATAGGCTAGTATACGAATTCATGCTCAAAGTCCAGAAACATCAAATGAGTAGTTGTGTGTTGGCGCTAAACCGATAATAGCAAGTAACGTCCTACACACAGTATTGTAAGAGTGAACCGTGTATTGTCAAGAACTGTAGTCCGTAACCACTGACGAAGAAGCCAGCAATTAACCAATGGATCAATTAAGCAATTGCTCTTTGCTACGAAAATACATTTCACAGAAAATCAAATCGCTAAGTTCCAGGAGCTGTGATTGGAAACACTTTGTCTTTCATCTAATTCATTAGAACTGACTGACTACTTTTGAAGAATTCCATCCATTTTTAATGGTGATAGAGATTCGACCTTCTGAGAATTAAAGAAGTTACTTTTTTGGTGGATATTTATGGATCGACAAATTTTCTAAACTTCGTCCATGTGGACGCAGGTTTTTATAAATATCGCAGAAACTTTTGTTTCTCGGGATGCAAAGTTTTATTTTCATTTTTTAAATGGAAAATAAGTTTTAAATGTTCAAATCGGTTGAATAGTTGAGAGATTAAGCAAATAGACAGACTTTCGGATTTGTAAGATTCAGGTAATCTAGCATTACTATAAAATTGTGTTTGTCTATCTTCGTGCTTTCACGGCCCATCCGCTTAACCGATTTCGGTGAAATTTGAACCAGGGAAGGACCTAAACTACTTTTGGTCCCGAAAAATCTAATAGTTTCCGCGGGATTAAAATTAAAATCATGAAATTCATATGGACGAAGTTGCGGGCATTTTCTACTTAATGCAGAGATAAATATCGTGGTAGACATTTTGAAGATGAAGTAATTATTATCTTAAAATGTTAAATTTAGAAGAAATTATTTTACTAGTAAGAAGTCATAGGTAGAAGAAAAATCTTTTTATTCTTATGACGTGATCAACTTACAATTAAATAGTTATAGAAAAGTATTTGAAAGGCAATATTGAATCTAGTTCACTCGACCTGGCAAGCGTAGCCAAGTGATATAAATTCTTCGAATTTTAGCCAGTAATTCTGCTATCTCGTCTATTCAAGTGAGTAATGTAAACGGTGACCTAAAATTTTGCTCCTTTGTCCGATACCTTGATCCCTCTTTGTCACGTATATTGTTTGCATTCCACAGCCAAATATCAGACTTTCTTTTACAATATCAGCCTGTTTTGGTCCGGTGCAAAAATATTTTTAATTTTACCTGTTTTCATACACGGGAGGCTGCACAATGGAAGTATGCGATATTTTTCATTATACCTGAAATGGCTCTTGTATTTTTGTATACTTTTCGGACATCGAAATTTTGAAAAAATTTCGGATAATCGGACATTTTGAAAATGAAAGTTTGGCAATATTGGAAAAAACGTTATACTGGTTTGTTGCTTCGTATTTTCCTCATGGTGCCTTCCTTACTAATGATGCATATTATTTACTTTAAACCTTCGAATAAAATAAGTGTGCATGTCAGAAATATCGGGTAATAGGCTAACAAAGTTATAATATCAATATTTCTCTCGACATACCTAATAAGCATACATAAAAGATACAGAATGTTCATTATAAAGTTAAAAGAAGGCAATTTATTTAGTAGCTAAACCTTATATTAATTAATCGAGAAGATATAATATAACTATTTTAGAATAAATTACAGAGAAAAATATAAAGAATTTTGAAAACGATAAATATAATGAAGAGCGAGAATACTATAGATACTTTAAATCTATTTTTCTTGGAGCTTAAATAGACAATCATCAATCAACAAGATTTACAGGAAATGCGGAGGTAAATTAATTTGCAAACTCAAACGGCGCGCTTTGGGTACGCTTCAACTGCTTCCATTCACATAAGAGCTCTTTTCGAGCAATGAAAACGTTAAACTGTTTTCCTTTCACGATATTTGTCTCGTGAAAAATCTGATTCGAATTTGAGGTAACCTAAGTTTCTTTCTCTCTCGCACATTCTATTATTTTCAATGATTTTGAAAGAATTAGTATATTTTTAACAAAATGTGGCTAAGCCAAGTCCCAAACAATAAAATCACATACATTTTATACATATTTTTATTGTAATATTAGAAGCATTCCATAGAGAAAATGGCCGGGATCTCCCAAAACGGTACCCGACATCTAACGCTGTTACCAGTTAGCAGTTACCTATATTATGCCGGTTCATCAGTCCCTCAAGATTTTCAAATTCCTCATCACATTGTGATAAACTAGGCTTATTAAAATTCTAATTAGCAGTTAGTAAAGATACCTACTTGTAAAAGAACTTCAGAATTTATCATAACCTCACAATCTTCATAATGCTTTTCCTGTGTCCCCCGTATCCCCAATGTGTCATTGTTGTACGTGTGTTAAGAGTTAAACAACCTTTTGCAAGCTCATGAATAAAAGGGCCTTGGTCAGGATTCTTTGAAGCCTTATAAGCTCTTTTTATTATGTGGATATTGATTAGTAGCTCAGTAGCTAATACTGTAAGCTGGATGGTATTTTTCAACTTGTACACGTTTTTTTTAAATTCTATGGCAAATCTTGATTTTTCTGGTATAAAAAGTATCCTATACTAGTTCAGCAGATGCCGTGAAAAGTAACAGACATACACACTTTCCTATTTATGATATTTCTATGGAGGATAGAGTAGCTAGTTGATGAAATTTGTTTTCTTGAAAGCTATGAAAGAAAAATTACAACAAACATTTGAATATAATGGTTCAAGATTCAATATTAATTTCTATAGCAGATAATATAAAATTGGCTTCATGAAATCTGAAAGTATTCTCTTAATTGAACCGGCTGCAGAGATAACCCAGTAGAAGATAGTAAATGTAATAGACTGGAAGATAACGATTGAACTTTAATTTAAAGGAAAGTAATACGATCCAATCTATATAAAGACTTACTTGAAAAGTCATCGCTTGGAAAAGGATCGTTTTTGCCAGAATAATTCCTTTCCGCGTTTTCTTAATAACTTTGCAGCATATTATGACTGAATTTGAATTTACCGAGACATGCAATGTACCGAGAGATGAGCCAATTTATAATGAAGGCGGTCTTGGAACTTTGTCGAAGTCTCATTATGATCTTTAAATAATTGTACGCTATAATTAAAGGATATGAGGAGGAGACGAGATTCGAAAAACCGATTAACGTTGGGGTTCCAACTCCCAAGATGCTAGAATGGCGACTTTGCACTGGAAAGCGCAATGTTGAAAGACCCTTCCACTAGATGGACACCCTACATGAGACCTATGCCCAGTTGACGTCTATCGGTTGATAATGATGATGATAATGAAAAGAGATGATCCACTTTTGCACTACCTTCAACACCTGTGATTGTTAGAGGAACATTTCAGAGATCAACAGCATCGAGCGCGCCGTACCTAATGCATTACCAGGGTCATGTCAGCGTGTTCTATAAACAGTTTTTATTCAAATACTTATTTCTGCTGTTTGAATTCACAATGATATTGGTAAATGTTATCAAATGAAATGGGCTAAATATCATAATTTTAGGGGTAGGTACCTTATATTATAATTTATATCCATAGAAATTTTTTTTTAAAAGAAATTTGCTAACTGATGACCAGACTTTTGTAAAACCATTGATCCGCGCCTGATCTCTCTCCGGTTGTGTCGAATAGGTGTCCTATCGGATAGGAAAGTGAGGACATAATGAATGCACGCGGACCAGCGTATACATTTGTGTACTGCAACATTTCCTATGTTGCTAGTCTCTGTTGAGATTGGGTGCTGTTGAGGAAATTAGGTCAGTCGTATTATATTATATTGGACCTAAATTACCAAACCGATTATATTGAAATTTGGCAGAGTAGTATCTTGGGACCCAAGAAAGGAGATTGGGTACGTGACGTCATCATAAATTCAACATGGCGGATCCTCTTAGACGGTAGACACAAATTGAGATCGCAATTATGTACAACAGCTAGAATTATTGGATCTTCGGTTATGACCAGAAATATGTTGGTATACCAATTGTAACGACCCTAGATTTTACACCAAAGTGTTACAAAATAATATTAAAAAAAAAAAAAAAAAAAAAAAAAAAAAAAAAAAAAAAACAGTATTAAAATTTTACTTCAATTTTATCAAAATCAGGTTAGTGAATACTTGTAGAGATGTACTTACACATACGAACATAAAATTAATTTTTGAATTTTCGAAAAGAGGCAAACACCGTTTCGCATGTCGGTGATGCAGAGACGCGATCGACCGCGGTCGAATTGCGTTGGCGAGCGATGTGTGCGCGGGCGTCGTAACGCTCGGAGCAGAGTCGAAATCAGAACGTGAACGAAGTGACCCCGCACAGCGGGACCGCATGCATTTGCGTCGGCGGGCGGTGCCTGCGCGGACGTCGTAATGCGTGGAGATAATTAATTTGTTTAAATTCTGTACTGGGGCGATACATAAAGTTTATATTAAAGAATACTGAGTTGAGACTCAGACCAAGTTGGTATTTGGAGAGAAACATTCTAAGCAAACACTCGAATAGAAGGGACCACTTTAATTACACAGATATATTTGTTATATAGGGGCGATACCTCCTAAGATCTAAAAGCGATTTATGTTTGAACTGTTGACGACGTGGCTGCTCAGGCGGGGAGAACCGCGTGTCCTCCGGATGTTCGGTGATCTTTGCTTGAGATGGCTATCGGTGATATTAACTAATTATCTGACATATGACAGAGCGCGTTGGAAGAAACTTATGCGAGGGAGAACCCTGGTGCCTTTGATGCTTTGTCAATCCTAACTAAGGAGAGCCCTAGTGTCTTAGGCGCTTTGTGAATCCTTTGCTGAGATGATTCTAATGTGCTTTAATAACAGACTGACCACAGAGGGCAGGTAATGCTGCTGTTCTGTTTGTATTCTGACATTTGTTGGAATACTTAACCGCCTTGTGGTGGTTACCCAATATCAATAACATACCCATACAAAATAACGCTAATGCATATATACTGAAGGTTGGGTTAAGGCCTGTGGATATTCCCGCAGTGAGTCTGACCCGTCCTTGAAACCTATTACAGGTCTGTAGTGGGAGAGCACCACTATAAAAATGCTATTTCAGCTTCGGCTGCAACGTGGGATCATAAGTGGTACGCACCACTTCCTAAAGTATGCTTGCATACGCTGCGCTGTTTATTTGGATGATGACGTGTGTGGGGGGGGGGGGCTACTGTTCTTTGGTATTTTATGTGCCATATTGATCTCTTGATTTATCGAGGGTCCCAGTATGACGATGGGATACCAAGGGAAGGCAGAAGCTCACCGTACGTGGCGTGGTGGAGCTACGTACCATCATTCACTCTAAACCCCTTTTACGCCAACTGGAGTGAATGATGCCGCACACAACTTCTTCCTTTACGAAGGAAGAAGCACACTCACACACACACGTCTAATAAGTAGGGCTCTATATGAAGTGTTGTCTTGTAAGAGCAGTCTCATGATCCTTTCATATTTTAATGCGTTCCTATGCGGAACACACATTTTAATTCTCGAACTAGCATTTCTCTTATTAGACCAAATACTAATAAGTATTCATACACAAACAACACATTTTCAATATTCGAACTAAGTTCGCATTGGCAATAATCTTACCGGACCGAATGCATGAGAGACATTATACGCAATCACACATTTTCAATACTTGAACTCTGTAAAGTCGCTTAAGTCTGATGAACTCATTATTTCCGACGCTCTAAAAGTTCTTGGTTTATTATGGACACAACATTACAAGGGGTCCTACCGCTATACGATACACGTGCCACTTTAAAGAAATTGTTTTAAAATGTAATCTTTAGAAAGATCCGAAGGATAAATAGGGTAGAGTTTTTAGGACCCCGTTAGTTCAGTTACAATTTGGTGCCGTGACCAGGATTGGTCATAACGGCTAAATAGAGTAGGGTAAAGTAGGCGAAAGCCTACAATTTGTTGCTCGTGAAATGGAAAGAGTAAGGAAATTTTGAGTTCATAAAGACTTGAACGACTTGTTATCAGGGGGTTGTGGGGGAAAGATGATTGAAGAGAAGGAAGTAAGAATGTAGTAACTGTCTAATTGACAGGGGGTTGTGGTAGCTGGTTGTGTGTCGTGATTGTGAGTGTTGGCTAGTGTACAAGTACCCTGTTTTTAAAGCATATATGTGCAAAGGTTATAAGAGATGGTATGTTTGATGATTGACGGAGTAAATGACAGAGAATAAGGAGCGAAAGACAAATAATAGATGAAAGGTGAACAGAGCGAAAGAAAGAAAGTTTGATGAAGCGAAAGACGATAAATAAAAGGTGGACAGAGCGAAAGACAGAAAGTTAGTTTGTTGAAGCGAAAGAATTAAATATATTGATCGATGATGGATAATAGGTGATGGAGACGTGGATTTTAAGAGGAATTATAGGGAAATCATGTTATATAGCATAACACATGCTATAACGTGAAATCTTAATAAGTTTTAGATTATGAAGTCATAAAATCAGAGTTTGTGAAAATTTAAGATATAATAAATAAATAGATAGCTTAAAAACGGAAACATTGATAGATGGAGCACTAGACACCTTAGCTAGGGGAATCAAGACTTATTGAATTGACGCTTAGGTAATTAAAAAGGGGATAGTGGGGAATACGGAAGTACTGTGATTAAATATTTAATATTGTTTAGAAACGAGAGAATGTTATGAGAATATTATCAGGATGTTGTCAAATGAATGTGTGAATAAATATTATGTATGTTGATTGACGATGAATGATATGACAAAGAAGTGAGGATAAAGTAGTAAGTTATGAAAGGGAAGTGTGTAGAACAAATGATATATTATGTAAATTCAATAAATAGTCAAATGAAGTGTCAAGCATGGATCGCTTTTGGATCTGGGTATAAGAATATTAATCTTAGATAAATTCAGCTGTCATAGAATCATAAGATCGGGGGGTTGACCATTGAAAGTGCAAAATAAACAGGACTTATATTTCCTAGTGTAAATTCTATTCAGCATGCTTCATAGAAGGTATTCTTTTCGCATTCTTCATAGAATTTAGGGGGTTGAATGTAACGACCCTAGATTTTACACCAAAGTGTTACAAAATAATATTAAAAAAAAAAAAAAAAAAAAAAAAAACAGTATTAAAATTTTACTTCAATTTTATCAAAATCAGGTTAGTGAATACTTGTAGAGATGTACTTACACATACGAACATAAAATTAATTTTTGAATTTTCGAAAAGAGGCAAACACCGTTTCGCATGTCGGTGATGCAGAGACGCGATCGACCGCGGTCGAATTGCGTTGGCGAGCGATGTGTGCGCGGGCGTCGTAACGCTCGGAGCAGAGTCGAAATCAGAACGTGAACGAAGTGACCCCGCACAGCGGGACCGCATGCATTTGCGTCGGCGGGCGGTGCCTGCGCGGACGTCGTAATGCGTGGAGATAATTAATTTGTTTAAATTCTGTACTGGGGCGATACATAAAGTTTATATTAAAGAATACTGAGTTGAGACTCAGACCAAGTTGGTATTTGGAGAGAAACATTCTAAGCAAACACTCGAATAGAAGGGACCACTTTAATTACACAGATATATTTGTTATATAGGGGCGATACCTCCTAAGATCTAAAAGCGATTTATGTTTGAACTGTTGACGACGTGGCTGCTCAGGCGGGGAGAACCGCGTGTCCTCCGGATGTTCGGTGATCTTTGCTTGAGATGGCTATCGGTGATATTAACTAATTATCTGACATATGACAGAGCGCGTTGGAAGAAACTTATGCGAGGGAGAACCCTGGTGCCTTTGATGCTTTGTCAATCCTAACTAAGGAGAGCCCTAGTGTCTTAGGCGCTTTGTGAATCCTTTGCTGAGATGATTCTAATGTGCTTTAATAACAGACTGACCACAGAGGGCAGGTAATGCTGCTGTTCTGTTTGTATTCTGACATTTGTTGGAATACTTAACCGCCTTGTGGTGGTTACCCAATATCAATAACATACCCATACAAAATAACGCTAATGCATATATACTGAAGGTTGGGTTAAGGCCTGTGGATATTCCCGCAGTGAGTCTGACCCGTCCTTGAAACCTATTACAGGTCTGTAGTGGGAGAGCACCACTATAAAAATGCTATTTCAGCTTCGGCTGCAACGTGGGATCATAAGTGGTACGCACCACTTCCTAAAGTATGCTTGCATACGCTGCGCTGTTTATTTGGATGATGACGTGTGTGGGGGGGGGGAGCTACTGTTCTTTGGTATTTTATGTGCCATATTGATCTCTTGATTTATCGAGGGTCCCAGTATGACGATGGGATACCAAGGGAAGGCAGAAGCTCACCGTACGTGGCGTGGTGGAGCTACGTACCATCATTCACTCTAAACCCCTTTTACGCCAACTGGAGTGAATGATGCCGCACACAACTTCTTCCTTTACGAAGGAAGAAGCACACTCACACACACACGTCTAATAAGTAGGGCTCTATATGAAGTGTTGTCTTGTAAGAGCAGTCTCATGATCCTTTCATATTTTAATGCGTTCCTATGCGGAACACACATTTTAATTCTCGAACTAGCATTTCTCTTATTAGACCAAATACTAATAAGTATTCATACACAAACAACACATTTTCAATATTCGAACTAAGTTCGCATTGGCAATAATCTTACCGGACCGAATGCATGAGAGACATTATACGCAATCACACATTTTCAATACTTGAACTCTGTAAAGTCGCTTAAGTCTGATGAACTCATTATTTCCGACGCTCTAAAAGTTCTTGGTTTATTATGGACACAACATTACAAGGGGTCCTACCGCTATACGATACACGTGCCACTTTAAAGAAATTGTTTTAAAATGTAATCTTTAGAAAGATCCGAAGGATAAATAGGGTAGAGTTTTTAGGACCCCGTTAGTTCAGTTACAATTTGGTGCCGTGACCAGGATTGGTCATAACGGCTAAATAGAGTAGGGTAAAGTAGGCGAAAGCCTACAATTTGTTGCTCGTGAAATGGAAAGAGTAAGGAAATTTTGAGTTCATAAAGACTTGAACGACTTGTTATCAGGGGGTTGTGGGGGAAAGATGATTGAAGAGAAGGAAGTAAGAATGTAGTAACTGTCTAATTGACAGGGGGTTGTGGTAGCTGGTTGTGTGTCGTGATTGTGAGTGTTGGCTAGTGTACAAGTACCCTGTTTTTAAAGCATATATGTGCAAAGGTTATAAGAGATGGTATGTTTGATGATTGACGGAGTAAATGACAGAGAATAAGGAGCGAAAGACAAATAATAGATGAAAGGTGAACAGAGCGAAAGAAAGAAAGTTTGATGAAGCGAAAGACGATAAATAAAAGGTGGACAGAGCGAAAGACAGAAAGTTAGTTTGTTGAAGCGAAAGAATTAAATATATTGATCGATGATGGATAATAGGTGATGGAGACGTGGATTTTAAGAGGAATTATAGGGAAATCATGTTATATAGCATAACACATGCTATAACGTGAAATCTTAATAAGTTTTAGATTATGAAGTCATAAAATCAGAGTTTGTGAAAATTTAAGATATAATAAATAAATAGATAGCTTAAAAACGGAAACATTGATAGATGGAGCACTAGACACCTTAGCTAGGGGAATCAAGACTTATTGAATTGACGCTTAGGTAATTAAAAAGGGGATAGTGGGGAATACGGAAGTACTGTGATTAAATATTTAATATTGTTTAGAAACGAGAGAATGTTATGAGAATATTATCAGGATGTTGTCAAATGAATGTGTGAATAAATATTATGTATGTTGATTGACGATGAATGATATGACAAAGAAGTGAGGATAAAGTAGTAAGTTATGAAAGGGAAGTGTGTAGAACAAATGATATATTATGTAAATTCAATAAATAGTCAAATGAAGTGTCAAGCATGGATCGCTTTTGGATCTGGGTATAAGAATATTAATCTTAGATAAATTCAGCTGTCATAGAATCATAAGATCGGGGGGTTGACCATTGAAAGTGCAAAATAAACAGGACTTATATTTCCTAGTGTAAATTCTATTCAGCATGCTTCATAGAAGGTATTCTTTTCGCATTCTTCATAGAATTTAGGGGGTTGAATGTAACGACCCTAGATTTTACACCAAAGTGTTACAAAATAATATTAAAAAAAAAAAAAAAAAAAAAAAAAACAGTATTAAAATTTTACTTCAATTTTATCAAAATCAGGTTAGTGAATACTTGTAGAGATGTACTTACACATACGAACATAAAATTAATTTTTGAATTTTCGAAAAGAGGCAAACACCGTTTCGCATGTCGGTGATGCAGAGACGCGATCGACCGCGGTCGAATTGCGTTGGCGAGCGATGTGTGCGCGGGCGTCGTAACGCTCGGAGCAGAGTCGAAATCAGAACGTGAACGAAGTGACCCCGCACAGCGGGACCGCATGCATTTGCGTCGGCGGGCGGTGCCTGCGCGGACGTCGTAATGCGTGGAGATAATTAATTTGTTTAAATTCTGTACTGGGGCGATACATAAAGTTTATATTAAAGAATACTGAGTTGAGACTCAGACCAAGTTGGTATTTGGAGAGAAACATTCTAAGCAAACACTCGAATAGAAGGGACCACTTTAATTACACAGATATATTTGTTATATAGGGGCGATACCTCCTAAGATCTAAAAGCGATTTATGTTTGAACTGTTGACGACGTGGCTGCTCAGGCGGGGAGAACCGCGTGTCCTCCGGATGTTCGGTGATCTTTGCTTGAGATGGCTATCGGTGATATTAACTAATTATCTGACATATGACAGAGCGCGTTGGAAGAAACTTATGCGAGGGAGAACCCTGGTGCCTTTGATGCTTTGTCAATCCTAACTAAGGAGAGCCCTAGTGTCTTAGGCGCTTTGTGAATCCTTTGCTGAGATGATTCTAATGTGCTTTAATAACAGACTGACCACAGAGGGCAGGTAATGCTGCTGTTCTGTTTGTATTCTGACATTTGTTGGAATACTTAACCGCCTTGTGGTGGTTACCCAATATCAATAACATACCCATACAAAATAACGCTAATGCATATATACTGAAGGTTGGGTTAAGGCCTGTGGATATTCCCGCAGTGAGTCTGACCCGTCCTTGAAACCTATTACAGGTCTGTAGTGGGAGAGCACCACTATAAAAATGCTATTTCAGCTTCGGCTGCAACGTGGGATCATAAGTGGTACGCACCACTTCCTAAAGTATGCTTGCATACGCTGCGCTGTTTATTTGGATGATGACGTGTGTGGGGGGGGGGAGCTACTGTTCTTTGGTATTTTATGTGCCATATTGATCTCTTGATTTATCGAGGGTCCCAGTATGACGATGGGATACCAAGGGAAGGCAGAAGCTCACCGTACGTGGCGTGGTGGAGCTACGTACCATCATTCACTCTAAACCCCTTTTACGCCAACTGGAGTGAATGATGCCGCACACAACTTCTTCCTTTACGAAGGAAGAAGCACACTCACACACACACGTCTAATAAGTAGGGCTCTATATGAAGTGTTGTCTTGTAAGAGCAGTCTCATGATCCTTTCATATTTTAATGCGTTCCTATGCGGAACACACATTTTAATTCTCGAACTAGCATTTCTCTTATTAGACCAAATACTAATAAGTATTCATACACAAACAACACATTTTCAATATTCGAACTAAGTTCGCATTGGCAATAATCTTACCGGACCGAATGCATGAGAGACATTATACGCAATCACACATTTTCAATACTTGAACTCTGTAAAGTCGCTTAAGTCTGATGAACTCATTATTTCCGACGCTCTAAAAGTTCTTGGTTTATTATGGACACAACATTACAAGGGGTCCTACCGCTATACGATACACGTGCCACTTTAAAGAAATTGTTTTAAAATGTAATCTTTAGAAAGATCCGAAGGATAAATAGGGTAGAGTTTTTAGGACCCCGTTAGTTCAGTTACACAATGGTATACTATAAACGTTTGACCTATTGATTTGATATCCTAAGTAATATAACAAAGATTTTTCTAAATGAACTTGGTTGGCATTTATTGCCACTAATTATTTATTATTAGATCAAGCTACGTGACCGATAACAATATAGGCCAAAAGCTACTCGTAGTTGTGAACCTACTCACTATTCATATCCATAATTGTCCCTTATTGTATTTAACTCCCGACCCAAAAAGAGGGGTGTTATAAGTTTAACGTGTGTATCTGTCTGTGGCATCGTAGCTCCTAAACTAATGAATCGATTTTAATTTAGTTTTTTTTTTGTTTTAAAGGTGGCTTGATCGAGAGTGTTTTTAGCTATAATCCAAGAAAATCGATTCAGCCGTTTGAAAGTAATTATCAGCTCTTTTCTAGTTACTGTAACCTTCACTTGTCGGGGGTGTTATAAATTTTTAATTTACACTTGTATTTGAAAGTAACTCAATATTTATGTAATGCGTGCTACAACGACTGAACTATGAATACTAAATTGGCATTTGGTTGGTGTACACAAAAACACTAGATTACGATTGTATTGGCAATAGAGATGAGAGCGATCGTATAAAATAGGGCTATTGTTAGGGCGTTACCCGAAATGTAGTCACATTTTTTTCCCCGCACGCCAGTCTCGTATATCGTAGTGCAATCGGAAATAGTGGAATCGCTCAATTTTTTGGCAATTTATTTTCATCTATTTTCTGTTTGAAATACTTTCATTCATGTGGTTAGGTTATCGTTTTATCGGTTATTTAGATAACTATAAAGTGAACTACTACACTGTATACTAGACTACACTGTAAATAAAAACTGAAGCTGGAAGGACGTTTCATATCCTAGCAGTTTGAATTGAAAAAGGAGAAGAAAAGCGCTTCGTAAGTATGTATCCGTGGAATTTTGACTAATTACTGGAATTCAAAATGTTTTGAATGTTCCTAAAAGAGAGCTTATATGCGCAAAATAAAAGCTAACCTGAAACCCTAACATGTGACATGATCGACGTCTGGTAATAGAGGATCAAATTGTAGGCTTTGATTTCGTCCATACTCGTCTTGGATGATATGTTAGATAGTATATTTATACTTACAAGCACTTACTTAATTAGAAAACTTCAAAACAACAGAGACCCTGGACAAAACAACATTAATTTCACCAACTTGTTTAATATTAAATCCCGAAGTTTATCGATATTAATATCAAAGTCATAAAGTTACGTCTTAATTAGAAGATGTTCACTTTGAGTTATATGTTAAACAACTATTAAACACGAGCTAATCGTTCACAGACCCTTGACAGGTTGTTGGCACGTGATTCTTAGAATACAAATCTAATGTTGCCGGCTCGTCTCAGTAGAATCTACTTCCCGAACCGGCGGTAGAGTCTTAAGTCATAAGTGGTACATGAAATAAATAAATTTGTTTTATTTCATAACAGAGCTCTCTCCGTCACTTACTCCATACAATCGTAGTTCCCATTTCATTTGAATATTAAGCAACCAAAGTCCATGAAATTTTGCAGACATAGTCTAGAAACTAATATCTGTGTCTGTGGTGTTTTAGATTTTTCTAAAAATATGTAGTTTTAAAATTACAGGGGCTCAAAGATTTGTATTTTTCTTTAAAAAAAGGCCCAACTTTGTGCTCGTTTTTCTAGACAACGAAGCAATTTAATGAAATTTGGAAAAACCACAGACCTAGAAAATTTAATGAATATTATGTAGTAAAAAAATTATCGTTATATATTTTATATTGTTATAATTATGTGGGAACTACGAAAACCAGAAATTACACCCAGAAATCTTGAAAATTTCGTGCTGTCTCGATTTGTGCAAGCGGGGTGGTGAAGTGCGGGGGACGACACGTGAAACTGACAGAAACTGACAGTCTAAACACACGGGCCACATTTAGACTGCACCCAACTCCAAACTTGTCGATAGGTCTAACTAAATACACTGGTACATTTCAACTTGCGTTAGACGTATGCGTTACCTACCGTTATGCGTAGACGTTGCCTGTAGATAAAAATATGTCTCATGTTTGCTGGCAATAGCGCATGCATCAAACCCTGCAAGTTGCAACTCTCTTGCAACCTATTCCTCACGCAATACCCACAGCTTTAATATTATAATTTTTGACAATGTATACTATATGTAATGCCATATTACAGGTCACTCTCTGATTTATTGCTAACAATTTACTTCCAAATGCAAAGAAATCTAAGTGTGTTGAATTCACACTGCCCAATACCAGGACCTTAAATAACATAAATTCATTGATAAATAAATAATCATATGTTGAAAATAAAGGAGAACCCCGTGTTCTCGGTATAATGTTAGATGCAAAGCTTCTATGGAACACCCACATATCAACACTTGATGGTAAACTCAGCTCTGCTGCTTACACTGTTAGAAAAATTCAACAGGTACTGACGTGGAAACTGCAAAAATTGTATATTTTGCCTATTTTCACTGTATTATGTCTTACGGACTCTTGCTATGAGATAAAGCGGTAGATATTGAGAAAAAAATGTATTACAGAAAAGGACAGGACGTGCAATTTATAATTTAAAACCGCGCGCTGCCATACAATAAAAATATAAGGAAATAAGTACCTTATCTATTATCTTATAGTAGCTTCTAAATATATTTACAATTAGCTAATGCCCGCAGCTTCACTCGCGTGGATTTAGGTTTTTAAAAATCCCGATCCTTTCATTTCCCAGAACAAAAGTTGCCTCTCCGTAATAGCCCGTCCCCGGGATGCAACTTGTTTCTGTATCACGTAAGAATATTTAAACGGATGATCCTTTTCAAATCCCGAGGGATCACCAGGATTTAGGAATGCAATTTCTTACAGCATCAGGGTTGAGGTCAACGACAAAGTGTTTACTTGGTATAGATACCTTCAATATCAATTAATAATCGACACTTTTTAAATCCCATTAGCTTTAGTAGTCAGGTCCCCTGCAACATCAGGATTGAGGAGTTGGAATCCAAATTTTTTATTGAACAATGTCGCAAACTTTCTTTATCGATTAAAAAAACTAGCCAAAACTACGCAGTTAGGTTACCTGCCAAACATGGTTTTGAGTCAACGGGAAGTACCCTAGAGGTTTTCTTGACACACACGACAGACAGAGAGATAGACAACAAAGTGATCCTATAAGAGTTCCGTTTTTTCATTTTGATGTACGAAACCCTAGAAAACGTAGGAACGGCATTCCGAACCAGTGGTAAATTTTTCTGACCATCCAAAAACACTTTGAAGTTTACCTAAAAGTTTACAGGAATAAAAATTTATCATTGTATTCCATTCCATTTCATTCTATTCCATTCTGTTCAAAGATAAAT
The DNA here is from genome assembly GCF_905333055.1 of Maniola jurtina. Taxonomy (NCBI): domain Eukaryota; kingdom Metazoa; phylum Arthropoda; class Insecta; order Lepidoptera; family Nymphalidae; genus Maniola; species Maniola jurtina. The sequence goes on along the minus strand of NC_060046.1, from coordinate 7,068,778 downwards.
AGATAATAAAAATATTTGTCACCGAAACAATAATTTACGATACATCAACCAATATCAATTTTACTGATGACAATCTGACTATTACCAAAGTGAACGACTACTATAATATCTATTATATACGACTAACATAATATGTATTATAAATTGTGTGCCGTTTGCATTCTCACTAGGTTCTCATTAAGTTTGTTTTATTTGGTTAAACTTTCTGGCATTTATATTGTTATGACGTTTAATTGGCAAACAGTCTGTTTATTGGCTGAAACTCAAAAATTCAGCCAATCACAACAAAGAAAATATTGTAATAATGATTGATGCAGCTTTCTGTAATTGAAAACAAAATATTTGACATTAACTTGAATGTGACAGTGTTTTCCGAATAGGGTTGCCAGAGGCCCCGTATTTTACTGGTTACCCCGTATTTCAGGATACAGAAACCTGTAATTATGAAAATAAAATACGGGGCAAATAAAACTAAATATTTTTAGGGTTCCGTAACTCAAAAGCAAAAAAGAACTCTTATAGGATCACTTCGTTGTCTGTCAGTCTGTCAGTCTTTCCGTCTGTCCGTCTGTCCATCTGTCCTTCTATCCGTCTGTCATGTGTTCATGAACAAATATTAGTATTTTCAATTTTCAAAGTAAGATAACTACATATATCAAGTGGGTTATCATATGAAAGGGCTTTACCTGTTCATTCTAAAACAGATTTTTATTTATTTTTATGCATATTTTTTTAATGCATAACAGTTTTTGATTTCTCGAGTAAAATGTCGGAAAAAATACCCGAATACGGAACCCTCGGTGCGTGGGTCTGACTCGCGCATGGCCGGTTTTTTACAAATTCAGCAGAAGCTGGCTGGCGAAATCAAACACTGACGTTATGTCCAGTAGAAACAATATTTTCCTTTTGCGGCAATGCGTAGCCGAAACCCACTCGATATTGATCATGGTCGTAGCCAAGGCGGCGGGGCTTAGTTTGAGGATGTAAGCCTTTTTTTATACAAGTTAGCCCGTGACTTTAATCTTTTCTAGTGGTAAGTGATGATGCAGTCTAATTTCTTGGCCGTTAGGGCCATACTAACCATATAACTAGCCATGACCGAAGCCTCCCACCAGACCAGAAATTTAGAAATGGCGACTGCGCCTGGGAAGCCGTCAAAAACCTAAGCCTAAAATAATACTTACACTATTTCTTGCATTTGCTTACCAATTTTTTTTTGGAAATATATCAAACATTTCGCGCTCACTTCACTCGCGCTTTGAATTTCTATTACTTGGTGTAAACCCCGCAATTTCGTTTGCATGAATTTAGATTTTTAAAAATTCCGTGGGGGATTTTCCGGGCTAAAAAGCCACCTAAAAAAAATGTCTAGGATGCAAGTTACCTCTGAATAGTAAGTACCAAAATTTTGGTAAAGAAGATGGGCCGTGAAAGGGTAACAAATAGATAGGCAAATAGATATACTGTCGTATTCGTAATATTAGTATGGATAGGAAGCTTTAAAAATAAAATCTTGCTATGGCTACACTCGTTTCCCTTTCACTTTATTTTTTTCTGTATTGAACCAAAAACACTTACGCTCACTGCGCTCGCGCTTTTTTATTGTTGTATTTTATCTCACTGTCAAATTGAAAGGCGAAATTCCACTAACCAGGTAATTAGCCCATAAAGTTGAGCGAATGTTTTTTTCCTCATGACAGGATTCAGTTCCGGCCCTAATAAAACCTCTCCCGCAATCGATTCCTGGCTACGGCCATAGTATTGATACTGTGAAGGTGGAATTACAAATTAAATGTAATTTTAAGTTGAAATGAAAAGATTGTATGCATGAAATGTATAACATTTTGCTTTACAACACTAAGAGTTTTTAAAAGCTATTTAAATAAATAAATCTTTTATTTAAAACCACATTGCAAACACAGTTCACCAATCAAGACACGGCAACATACAGAGAAAAAATACAAAACTTACAAATAAACTGAAATATCTAAATAGGCTTTCCATGCATTTCAGAGAGAACCACCACCTATTTCTTCAAATACTTCAAATTTTCAAATTTCTTCAAATCTAAACCCCGTATTTTTGATGGTGGTAGCCTGTAAGTCAAAAAGAGCCAGGTGGCAACCCTACTTCGACCTAGACAGAATGAAAAATTGTTTTCATTACTCGGTATGCCTACTGCCATAGTGTGACAGAAAGTGTGACGGTAGTTGTGACTTCTGATTGGGCGACTCTCTTTCACTATTTGCTAAAATTGATGATTGCAACAACAATTTTTTCTTTTTTGTAATCGAAAACAGAACACGGACGTCAAACAGGTTGACTAATTGCAATCATTTCTGACCGGCTAACATTGTTCCGCTAGTGGCTCAAACTCACTGTCGCAGCAAGAGCATGGTAAATTCAGCCAATCACAGCAATTTGAAATTTGGTTATCACAAATGTACCGATCTAGGAACCGAGAATGCACGAACCAGGGCAGATAGAGATAAGAACAATAATATCATACGTAGGAAATCGACGGGGGATCGTTGACAAGGATAGCCATAATAATCCCATTATGTTTTTAGCTTATCACCTTAAAATCAACCTTGAAACGTCTTTCTTTTCAATAATCATGCTCACATAAAGTGCAAGATCTCGCCGCGTGTCCATGCGCTTCATTAATGTTAGTAAGCCCGAAAAAGCATTCTCATTATAGGCCCTATTAATTCATAGTATAACTTGTGTAATTGTAATAAGCAGTCAACGTGTAAGCATAAACTACGGCCACACCTGCGCGTCGTGAACGCGGGATACTCGATGCGATGCGGGAGCTTTCATGACGCAAATCTATACATGCATAACTACGCATGTAGACGCTAATCACGAACCTCGTTGTTTATATGCGCTATAGCTACTCACTAGATTACTAGACGCGTGCCTTCCACTCCGCAGATGCGTTTGAATCGCATTGTAGTCGCATAGGTGTGCATGTGCCATATCGTGGCAGGCGACCGCCGCGCGGCTGACGTTCCCACTTCCTAGTTGCTTTGTTCGCGCAGGTTTGGATGATCACACTAATAAAGGCGAAAGTTTGTATGTGTGTGTGTGTGTGTGTGTGTGTATGTTTGTTACTCCTTCACGCAAAAACTACAAGACGGATTTGGCTGAAATTTGGAATGGAGATAGATAATATACTGGATTAGCGCATAGGCTACTTTTGTATCCCGGGAAATCAAAGCGTTCCCACGGAATTTCGAAAAACCTAAATCCACGCGGGCCAAGTCGCGGGCATCGGCTAGTTTCAAATAAACCTAACACAATGCAATATATATATTGGTATGGCAAAAATGTTCATGAATTCCGAGCTCAGCATTGTAAACTTAGACGCAAAGATCCCTCACATCTTCTGTAAAGTGAATTTTATTTCAGAATTGCTCTGTAATAATGTTCATTATTTTTAAAGCGTGTTTAATTTTAAGCAACATTTTTCTCACATAATTATATTTCCGTTTTCAGAAGCGACGCAGAAAAAACTCTAGCTTTCTTTGTTTATCTAAGGAAACTTCCCGCTGGGAGACAAATTATAGTGGATGGTACAAGATGGCAGATTTTATTTTAACACCCCTTTTTAACCCCCGACCCGAAAAGAGGGGTGTTATAAGTTTAATGTGTGTATCTGTGTATCTGTCTGTGCCATCGTAGCTCCTAAACTAATGAACCGATTTTAATTTAGTTTTCTTGTTTGAAAGTGGCTTGATCGAGAGTGTTTTAGCTATTCGAAGAAAATCGGTTCAGCCGTTTGAAAGTTATCAGCTCTTTTCTAGTTTTATTATAGAGGTTTTTGTGTCGGGGGTTTTTTAAATTTTGAGTTATTTTATATTATCATAGTATCAAAAATATCTCGATAGTAATAGGAAAATATTACTGGCTCTACTACCATGACTTGGGGAATTATAACTTGATACCTGACAAAAAGGTTCTCTATATATTCATAGCCTACAAGATGATCACTTTAATCTTCATAAGATAATGTAGTGACTAGTGACATAATATTATATGAAATCAAATATTTTAAATAACCATAAAAAGGTTTGTGACAAATAATAAAAGTACGAAAACATACAAGCACGTAGTTAAGTAAAATTTTGGACCAAGGTTTGTTGGCCAAGGAGATGTTTTGTTATTCGTTCGTTTAACTAGGTCGCTTTAAAATCCGTAAACAGAGAAAAATAGACTAAAAGCCTTTTGTGGGAACTAACACGTAATCTAAAACTTTTGGTTTATTTACACTTCGTTTAGAAGCCCGGGAGTTTTCTAAAATTAGTGATGCCATTTTCATTTTGCCATTAAGAGGGCTCTCTCCGTCACTCGTTTCATACAATCGTAGTTCCAATTTCATTTGAATATTAAGCAACCAAAGTCCATGAAATTTAGCAGACATATTTTAGAAACTAATATCTATGTCTGTGGTTTTCCAGATTTCTGTTAAAATATTCGGTTTCAAAGTTACACGGTCTTAAAAATTTTCATACAAATCTTTGAGCCCCTGTAATTTTAAAACTACATATTTTTAGAAAAATCTAAAACACCACAGACACAGATATTAGTTTCTAAAATATGTCTGCAAAATTTCATGGACTTTGGTTGCTTAATATTCAAATGAAATTGGAACTACGATTGTATGAAGCGAGTGACGGAGAGAGCCCTGTTAAGCTTTGACGTAAAGATTTTTAGCTGTTTCTGATTTGAGTAATTGGACTTTGCCAAAATTTGTGCGCGGTGACTACTACTCAAAAATGTAATTTGATGCTATATTTGTCTGTATAATGTTTCCACAGCTTTTTGTGGGTCCAAGCTTGCTCCAGTCGATAATTCCATCTATCTCTGTCTTGTGCATGATATTCTCTCCAATTTTTAATCCGAAAGCGTTTGGATTTCCATAGATTTCGTGTGGTTTTATGTATTCAAGGCAGCTTTGGCTAATAGATCTTCAGCCGTCAAGCTTTGACGTTATGTTCTTTTTGGTAGACGATGGTCATCCATACATTACAGTCTATCCATAAGTTACAAATTAGCAGAAACGGTGATTTTGTAGTTAAACTACCAATAATCATACTAATAGAATAAATGCGAAAGTGTGTCTGTCTGTCTACTGCTATCTCATCACGGCCCATCTATTCAACCGAAATTGACAAAGTGCAAAAATTGCTTTTTATCAAGAAACGCTTCATCTATTTCTAAATATGGGGTAGCTATAAAGCCTTAAAAGATCTTTGCGTAAATTGTTTTGTTGCTCGTTTAGTGAACTAGGTCGCTCCACGTTCGGTAAAATGTACCTATGTGTAAATGTGTGAGCTAAACGATGTAAATGGATGAGCTTTTAACAAAATCTTGCAAGAGATTTCAAGCTGTAAATTTCGACCTGCACTTTTCTAAGCGACAATTATGTGGCACTAGTGACGTGGTAATTAGGGCAATTAGGCGTCATTGTGAAGCTATGCTTCGGAGAGGGCACTTTCCGGCAGGACAGTAATTGGGTAACCTACATCACTTTGGCATGGTGTAAAAACTTTAGTAAATATTTCGCATCTTATGCATTTTTAAGGTTCCGTGCCTCAAAAGGAAAAACGGAACCCTTATAGGATCACTTAGTTGTAAGTATGTCTGTCTGTTTGTCCATCTGTCCGTCTGTCGTGTCGATATAAATGAGAAATAATATGGATTTGCATATACAATGCAAATATAAATAAATACTTATTCTTTATTCAGCCAAAAACAACAGTTAATGAAATAATAATTTACCTATATAAAAATACAAACAGATATTTAATTAAATCATATGGATACTAAAACAATCTATTTTTTATTTGCATTGCGTACCTTACTTAATATTATTCATAACTTATTATTTATACAAAAGTAGATTTCGACTTTCAATTAGTTTTTATGTTTTAATATTTTGATAATTACTAATTATTATTCAAAATCAGTGCAGCCATTGAAATAACAATGACTCACGGGAAATGAAATTAAAGGTGTGCCTGATGGCCGTTAGAATAGTAATTATACTAGTTTCATTTAAATAGGTTTGTCGGGTTATATTTTTTTTATTTTATTTAATAATTATTTAATACAAAAAACTTAAAAACTAAAACGAAAAGGCATTGCACATCGACATTTCTTCCAGACGCCCTACAATGTGAGAAGTAAGCTACTCAGAAAATGCTAAGTAGTTTTTTTTTTTAATAAGTTTACCTACTCTACTAAATAATAAGGTACTGCACAAGTAACTAAAAAAGCAAAAAAATATGCAACGTTTCTAGAAAATAATATAAACCGGTAGTAATTATTTGAAATATGAGAAAATTGAGACATTATGTGACATTTACAATTATTAAGTTTGTGTACTTATCACAAATCATATTCATAAGAATCGATATTAATCGATTATTTTGTAATATATTTGTCTTTATAAATAATGTTCTCGGACTAATTTTCCTCCAAAACCTTATATAAAACATTGATTTATCTGTAGCAGTCTGTATGTATGTGTGTATGTATAATATATACACTTATCTCACCACAAAACACAAATGACAGACCTATTTAATGGAATATTAATTTAAGTTTATTCTGATCAACACAGAGTGAGAGATACAGCGTTCTGGGGCAATTTACCTCACCTAAAGCATCTCACTTTAGGTAGGTAAATTTCATTGCGGCTTTACAGTATGCTCATAATAACATACCTCTTGTCTTTGTAATTGATTGTTCACAGCTTATAAGATGATAAACTACACGGATACCAATTTGAGGTAACTGAATCAGTTGGATATTTCACAAAATTAAAAATTGTTATAGACATTATGCTATTTTTTTCTGGAAAATATCATGTGAACAGGACCTCATGTAAATGTTCGATAGAGGCGCCTTCGCACGGTACTGTCCATGAACGCAAATAAATGAATAAATGATACATACTGCAACATCACACTAATATTATAAAGGCGAAAGTTTGTATGTGTGTGTGTGTGTGTGTGTGTGTGTGTGTATGTTTGTTACTCCTTACGCAAAAACTACTGGACGGATTTGGCTGAAATTTGGAATGAAGATAGATAGTATCCTGGATTAGCACATAGGCAACTTTTTATCCCGGAAAATCCCACGGGATTTCGAAAAACCTAAATCCACGCGGTCGAAGTCGCGGGCATCGGCTAGTAAATAAATAAATGTGATAAATGAATTAATGAAAATGATTAATAAATAAATAATTACGGAAAATTTTCAAAAAATATTCATTCCATTTATGAAGCTACTAAAATTCAATATATTAAATCACTATCTGACGCCCGCGACTTCGTCCGCGTGGATTTAGGTTTTTCGAAATCCCGTGGGAACTCTTTAGTTTTCCGGGATAAAAAGTAGCCTATGTGCTAATCCAGGATATTATGTATCTCCATTCCGAATTTCAGCCAAATCCGTCCGGTAGTTTTTGCGTGAAGGAGTAACAAACACACACACACACACACACACACACACACACACACACACACACATACAAACTTTCGCCTTTATAATATTAGTGTGATTAGCAATCGCTCGTGACTTTGGTCCCGTGAGAATTTCAAAAATTCGCCCTTATTCCTTGCCTACATTACAAAGGGGACCTCTGTGCAACATTTCAGCTTTCTAGGTCCATTTTCAGCGGGCGTTGATGAATCAGTCAGTAATTGAGTCAGAACTTTTCAAGATATATTTTTTCATAAGAAAATGCCTACATTATGTTGCGCCACGATTATTACTTGCAGTGTCTTTTATCACCACCACAAAAATTCAACGCTCAAATTAGGAAGTGGATACAAGGATTGTAAAGGTGCCAAGTGCCAAGTATTTTTCTCGTTTTTAGTTGCGCTAAAGTGATGTAGGTTACCCAATTAGTTAGCGAGATGGCTAGAGTGGAGGGTTCTCTGACAAAACTATACGTTACAAGATCGCGTAATAGTGCAATTAGCACGTTGCACTTAAGGTAGACTCCATGGGGCACAGTAGAAGCAGAGTGTATTACAGTGACTGAACTCTACGTTTGATCTTAAATCGACATCTGTCCAATATTAGGTATTTGAGCACTAAGGGTGACGTGAAATCAAAAATTTCAAAATCCTACTAATATTATAAACGTGAAAGTTTGTTTGTATGGATGTTTGTTACTCTTCACGCAAAAACTACTTGACGGATTTGCCTGAAATCTGGAATGGAGATTTTATCCTTGGAGTAAAGCATAGGCTACTTTTTATCCCGGAAAATCAATAAGTTCCCACGGGATTTTCAAAAACCTATATCAACGGGAAATAAGTCGCGGACATCAGCTAGTGTTATAATATATTTAAAATTCTTTGCTTCGCTGCAACGATTACCCCGTTTCATAATCATTTGACGACAGTGTAGGTGAAACCACTGATGCGAGTGGCTTGGAAGCGGTTGGCAGCGGAATCATAAGGTAGTAAAAGGATTATTATAAGAGCTGGAGTAAAAATCTAGTAAAAAATTAGTAATAATTTTTTGAAAAAAGGTCAAAATATCTTATTTTTTATAAATAGTCTGTCTACTTTGACCAAAATCTCAAAGCACGCCGCGTAGCAAGTAATGATGCAGCTCGAGACCGAGTTGGAACGCGCAAACCTGAAAGGGGTCGTGAATAATAATGAACCGTGACTAGTTTATGTGATTCACCGCTTGCCGGTAGGAAATCTAATGCAAATAAAATCCTTATCCCCGAAAAGGTAGCGGATTTTGTGTAAATAAAAGTGGAGTGGTTGATCTAATGCAAATAAAACGGTGGGAATACTCAAAAAGGCTCAGTTTGAATAGGGTGAGGTGTCAGCTAAATACGTATGACGACGGACATTCTACGTGTGATTAAAATCGTGAGTAAGGTTCAAAGTAGAGAACATTTTTAGACGGTAAAAGATAAAATTGATGACTCTGTATTAAAACCGATAAAAAGAGATGGGCGGTAATGACTGCTGCATATAACAGCAGAACGGGGTCACACGCAGTCTATACTTTTACTAGATTACCTTTTTTTTATCGCGAGGAAAATTCGTCATGGATACCAACGGCCACGGGGGAGCACAGTCGGACTTCTACCGACTTAAAACCTCGTGAAGTTTCATCCCACCGCTGACGACGGAGCACAAGGGACCTTCAGCCCCTCGTTACTCCGCCAGCGGATGTCCGCCGCAGCAGACCCACCAAAGGAACACTACGTGCCCCCAAACATCGTTAGAGGCATGCCGGAACCACAGCACGCCAATTAACCCGAGGACCACGCTGTGAACGACGGACCGCCCCGTTTCCATCACCCACAGGTCCTCCCAAGGGCAAGGGTTTGCAGGGAGAGCAATTCCCTCTCCACGTTCCCCTTCCTCAACTTACCTGCCCCAGCTTTGCTCTACAGATATAATTAATTACAAAGATATAATTAATTTACAGAAATCTTTCAGTTACGGTTTTTATTTATAGATACTGAATTTAAGAAATCCGATAAAAAGCGCATGGCGTAATTATTTCGCATTTCCATTAGGTATGGAAAAATGCGTTGCTTGTGTTTCGTCTCTTATGTATAAAGAGCTTTATTCGTTAGGTCACGTACATACGTATTTTGGCCCGCCCCTGACCCCTTGGTTGAGCTTAGCTAAAGCTCAAAAAGATAACTTTTACAGTGTCTTAAAAATATTATTACTTAATATTTTTATAGAGGTAGGTACGGAGGTTTTCTTCTAAGATTCTTATGTTATTATTTCGTCCTCAAATTATCTGTATTACTGATGATTTACTATATATCTTTAAGTGAAATACCGTGATATAAAAAAGTGTAACTATTCTGTTTTGTAATGAAATGTTTGTTTTTAATGTTTTATGATTAAGATTAACAATAAAATATTCCCAATTGAGAAAAACTTTTGATTTTCCGAGATTAAATTAAGCCTGCATCATTTTCCAGGTCTTTAGTTATATTTACAAAAAAAATCATGTCAATCCGTTATTTTATTACGGTGTAATTGAAGAACAAACCAACAAACCAAAGTAAACCAACAAAGAAACATATTTACTTCCTCATTTATAAAACGAGTAGTGATAAAATATATCACTACTCATTTTAATTAGTTCCTAATATACTTTATGATCTAAACAAAAAATTAAACAAAAAGATACCCAAAAAATTACAAGTCATATAAAAATTTAACGGTTTAAAATGAAAAATACTCACATTTTTACCACAACACAGCACGTAAATAAATTGGCTTCCCACACACACTGAACACTGCACTCCACTACGTACGTCTAGTCTAGGACCTAGGTACGATCTATAGCACTGTTGATGTTCTAAGGCCGAGTTTCCTCACCGAGAGGCTGCGTGGTACTGAATCGGGAGCGAGCGGGAGCAGCAGTGACGTACGTCAACCGCGTAAGTTTACACTGCGTACGAATTATTTTCGCTATTTTGTGGTGGAATACGCAAATATTAGTATATTTGCTTCGGTTATGTTAATTAAACGACCTGAGTATTTGCCAAATTAAAAAACACGACACCAGAGTTGCATGAATCTACCATCACTGTACGTGCATATTATACGCGTAAATGCTCGAGGTGAGATGCGATACTTAGACGTAATTATGAATCAATCGCGCAACTCTTAGGCCGAGATCTATAGAGGACACTTTGACTTACCTCAGAATTAAGATACTGTTAAAACGGGACAGCGCTATACCGCTGGCATAAATCTGCCTCGTTTTAACTGAAACTTGAGTCTAAGCAAAGTCAAAGTGCGCTCTATAGATTTCAACCTTAAGAGCTCGTTCACACAGGCTGCGTAAGCTTTGCATAAGCGTAGACGTAGCGCGTACCATTGCGTTGTAATGAATGGAACTGTGTGAAACATGACATACCGCTTGCGTAGCGTGAACGTTCACGTGTCGCTTGTCGCCATCCCGAGTCTCCTATCGCAAAGTCGCATATCTCAGTCTACTTTTAAGGCCTCTGTAATGAAAAGCATTTTATGGTAAAAAACTCTTAGCTAGTAGGTACATTAAAAAAACAAAGTTTAAAAACACTTTAATTAGCAACGTCGGCTAACTTATAAACGACACCATACCATCGCCGCACTAGAAATAAATGTGAAAAGCCTTTTAACTTTCCCTGAAACTTTAAGACTTTATTAAAGCGTGGAGGCCATGTTCATTTCTTCTTTAAAATGTTCTGCCATTTGTTTGTCATCGTTTGAACCGATAGGTGTCCATGGCTGGACATAGGCCACTTGCAATATTCCTATGTTTTTGTCGTAATATTTTAATAGGTTTTTAAGAAATAAAGAACGATAATTCGCACAAGTGTAAATTTAAAATTTATTACACCCCCGACAAGTGAAGGTTACAGTAATAAGAAAAGAGCTGATAACTTTCAAACGGCTGAACCGATTTTCTTGGATTATAGCTAAGAACACTCCCGATCAAGCCACCTTTCAAACAAAAAAAAAACTAAATTAAAATCGGTTCATAAGTTTAGGAGCTACGACGCCACAGACAGATACACACGTCAAACTTATAACACCCCTTTTTTTGGGTCGTGGGTTAAAAATAGTTTGATCCTTTAAATAATAATAAAAATTAAACAAATCAATAATACCATAAATTAAAAAGCTCTCAATCCAAGCAGATTGCGTAGATTAACTATTGGCTAAAAAGCTAGTCTCAAAACATCTTTAACGGTTTTATTTATTACCTTATGCCTTTTGTAGAAACCTTTTATTTCTCAGCCATAAAAAGTAGCCTAGATCTCTCACTTATTTTATTGCACAAGCTACCTGACTGTGTAAGTAGGTACCTTTTTGCAAAATTAGCAATCGAATGTCGACGGACGGGTAGGTAGCGAAAGTAATTTGTAAATAAAAATAATAATGAGATTTGAGACAGTATTTTGAAATAAAAGCTTTGAGGCAGTATTTCGAAATAAAAGTTTAATTTTTATTAGTTGTATACATAGTCGTATTAATATTTCTGAACATCTCATTAAAAAAACTCTGATATTTAATGACGCAAAAAATCAAGGATTCTCGTCTCGCTTCTTACACAAAGTTACAAAATGAATGCATAGGTACATTGCCTACTTTGAAAGCTTTTTCAGATTCCAAATCAGGTCGATTCAATTGACCTACAAGACATTCCAAAGATCAGAAGAGGCTTATTAAAGCCTATACGATCTTTGAGATAGATGAAATGAAATGAAGATTTTAATGAAGTGCCATGTTGGATAAATTAAGAGGGACGTGTGGCCTAGTTGTAAAAGTCCAAACGTTCACGCTGGTTAAGCAACGTTGACCCTGGTCTGTGACTGGATAGGGGTCCATATTTGGCTTTTCGTTTCCCCATGCCTATTGTAGAACATGTATAGTACGCGTCAGGTTGAAATGGCATTTTTATTAATTACCTGCACAGTCCCCGCATTAACCCAATGCGGGCGAGCGCAGGTAACGTGCGGGTGTGCGGGGCGTCCCCTGGCCTCATACCCCGATTGCCATCTCAGCCTGTCGCGGACTATAGCTAAAGATGCCGGACCCGGTTATACTACGTTATATTATCACTACGTTAAGAATCAAAATCTCTTTCTCTTAATCAAGTTATATACGGAAAGATCTGGGAACCTACAGCATTATTATCCGTAAAGTACATGAATAATAGCTGTAACCCAAGACTTAATAATTAAAATAATTAATAAATATAATTAATTGTACTATGTATCACTCGGGGATAATGTACCTATCTATTAGTAAAAGAATTTTCATAGTCAGATCATTAGTTCTGACCATAATAACCCCTTAAATTTAAAATTATACACTTTACCTCTTTATTATATTAGTGTAGATGGAAGGGGTCACGGCGCTCAGTAATGAAGAATATCTGCCATATAGAGACAGAGAGAAATACTAAGCAACAGTTTACAGTAGCGACTTGTACCTAATCCATACTAATATTATAAATGCGAAAGTGTGTCTGTCTGTTTGTCTGTCTGTGTGCTACCTTTTCACGGCCCAACAGTTTAACCGATTCTGAAATTTGGTACAGGATTAGCTTATATCCCGGGGACGGATATATAACGGCTACTTTTTATGCCGGAAAATCAAAGAGTTCCCACGGGATTCCAAAAAACCCATCCGCTTAACCGATTTGTATGAAATTTGGTACCGAGGTAGCTTGAGTCCCTGTTATTGACATAGACAACTTTTTGTCCCTGAAAATTTAACAGTTCCCACGGGATCTTTAAAAACCTAAATGCACGCGGATGAAGTCGCGGGCATCCTCTAGTGGTTACTAAAGTAATTTTAAAAAGCCTGTAATGTAATCTCAAGACTCTATCTTCTGTATAAAATCGATATACCTAATTACCTAATATTATTACCAGATGCTTAGTCAAGAAAGCCAAACATGTTGAGATAGGTTAAGTTAACACTTGATAATTATCTGATATTGGAGATGAACTTTGAACAGCGGATCTTAACAGGGCTCTCTCCGTCACTTACTCCATACTATCGTAGTTCCAATTTCATTTGAATATTAAGCAACCAAAGTCCATGAAATTTTGCAGACATATTCTAAAAACTAATATCTGTGCCTGTGGTGTTTTAGATTTTTCTAAAAATATATAGTTTTAAAATTACAGGGGCTCAAATATTTATAATACCGAATATTTTAACAGAAATCTGGAAAACCATAGGCATAGATATTAGTTTCTAGAATATGTGTGCAAAATTTCATGGACTTTGGTTGCTTAATATTCAAATGAAATTGGAACTACGTTTGTATGGAGCGAGTGACGGAGAGACCCCTCTTAAATAGTGCGTCATGTACTTACTTAGCTCAGAAGCCTCAAAACTACCTGCGTCAGAATATAATATCATAATAATGCAGAATAGGATGCCTAGTCGTCCAAGCAGATCCCAAGGGAGAAAATATGCGACAACTTTTGCTGTACATTTTTATTTTCTCTGTTCCACACACTTGCGCACTACTTTCCTATTAACTATACGAGATCTATTTGACTAATTGCCATGTTGGTCGCATGGCTATCTTATTCAACTGCAGATGATGTGGTCCCAGGTTTGAGTCCCGGGACCGCCCAAAGAAGTTATTAAGGTTTTCTGTCAATATATTCTCAGTAGCAGCCTGGAGTTGGACGTTGGCCATTTTACTCCTCCATAAGTCGGAAAGCACGTAAAGCCATGGCTCCTGCTCTTAGTCTTTCTCCGGTTGTATCAGATTGCCGTCCCATCGGACTATGAGATCGATAGTATTTCTGTGTTTGCACTTACGCTTACTACCCCCTGCGTAGTTGACTACTTAGCCTCCGCTACATCTCGTAATTTCATTCAGCCAAAAGAAATCACATCAATTACATGGCAAAACAATGTTTATATCCTTTAAATGCCGCTGTCTTGAAACATAAACAAGTTCCACGCAACCATTACGTCGTATGTACCAATTCTCGAGAGCTCCTAACGATATTGTGAAACAAGGGTACGTGATATATCTCTTTGAAGAAAGGCCTTCTTTCTTTGTAAGATGTTACCCACAACTCACCCGTTCGCTTCGTTGTATTTTTATATTAAGTATATTAAGAGTCTTGGACCTTTGCACCTGAGCACATTAAACAATTTAGGATATCATTCATATACTCCTATATATAAAAGATATTTCCCTAATCTATCTTCAGGAAAAAATATTAGTGCCTCAGATTGTTTGTAAGACGCAGCCTCCTGAGCTCGCATACCTCGCTAAGCCTCGCAAATTCTAACCACAACAGACAAACAACTTCTCAGGGTCGCAAAGATGACAAATTGAACGGCCGCAGCATATTTGGTGCTTTTGGCTTCCCCAAAATTATAAGCAGCCGGAAACACAAACGTCGGATGGGAATTCCACACTTAAAGCGGTACGCATTATAAACGAGGACGCAGAGCGCTTCGTGGGCTTTAGTGGAATGTTAATCACGTATTTTTCATACCTTGCGGCGTCGCATTTCGAAACGAACTACGTTGATGATTTTGAGCAAAAGCAAAAAAGAAAATATTTAGCAAATTTAAACTGAAAGTGTTGGTGCGAATATTCGTTTGCTGCTACATCACAAATTTTATTTTCTGTGACACAGTTTCAAACTTTATTCCGTTTTGCACTCATATTTTAGGTTGCGTTAAGATGACCTTATTTTTATTTGGTTTGCATTTAAGGAAATACTTCCGACACCTCGAGAGCAGATAAATTAATTCCTAGAATCTCGTAGCCAGAGATAAATCCGTATTTTTCCAGATACTCGTATGTTTTTCGAAATAAAAATTAATTAGTGTAGTTGAATAATTAAAATAGTTATGAAAAAATAATTTTCCTGGAATTTTATTTTAGAAAAATAAATATAGGTACAGTTGCATTCGAAAGCAAAACAATTTTTTTAAGCTACTTGTTAAAAAAACGAAAACGATTTCTAGATTTAAATTTTTTAATTAACGCACTGATATACCTAGCTCGTCACTACTTAGTGATCCATGTATCTAACGTCTAGTGTCAGTTTATTTGTTTTGGATTTAAAATTCCAATACAAGAGGCACAACATACTGCAAAAGGTATCGAGGCCTGACTAGCATAAGCGACAGAAACTAGAAAGCTATTAGATTTTAGCACCACTCACGCACCATCCATCAATTCTGTCATTTTATCTAGTACTAGTATCTGATGGATTCTCTACTGATGTTTTATCTAATGAACATGTCATATCCATTTAACTACAAAAATTCTATACTTTTTTTTGGGTTTTCTTGATTGCATAATATTTTAACTGTAATGATATGCAAATATGTCTATTTTTGCCAAATCGTAACGATGTTTCACGTTAGATGTTTTGCGACGCGCAGCGGGCCTTCGCTTTTTTTCATAGGGACTTGTCTCTATGAAAAAAAGGACACCGGATGGGTTCGATACAAATCGGGCTTATATCGACTAAATACGTAAGTATAGCCGTTACATTCAATAGGTACTTATAATGGCACGTTGCTTTTTACTTGAAGTGTAGGTAAAACACTATCATAAAAATTATACAAGTGTAAATTAAAAATTTATAACACCCCCGACAAGTGAAGGCTACAGTAACTAGAAAAGAGCTGATATTTTTCAAACGGCTGAACCGATTTTCTTGGATTATATAGCTAAGAACACTCTCGATCAAGCCACCTTTCAAACAAAAAAAAACAAAATTAAAATCGGTTCATTAGTTTAGGAGCTACGATGCCACAGACAGATACACGGAAACACACATCAAACTTATAACATCCCTCTTTCTGGGTCGGGGGTTAAAAATATAGTGAAGATTGGTATTATACTAGTCTACATTGAAATGTGTAAATTAGAGTAGTTTCTATTAGTTTTTAACGCAATATCAGCGTCTGAGATACGAAGAATCTTTTAAGTTTAATATTGTCGACTCACTTTAATAGCGCTTGAGCTTTTTCGATTTGTAAGAAATGATTGACGTTCCCTCCAGCTGAAATTAGGCGTATCATTAGTTGAGACCTTGATTTAATTTTGGTAAGTAATATTATTAATTCAAAGTTGGTAAGTATTCTACAGCAGCTGAACCTCTGGCTTTGCTCGTTTAGTTTCCGTTTCAGTCGTAAAGCGAAAATATAACTATTCTTTATTCCCTGTCCCGTGTGTATTTCGAAGTATCCTGCCTTATTCCTTATTAACATTATAAATAGAACCTCTGTGGAAAATTTCAGCTTTTTAGGTCCAAGAGTTTGGCTTGCGCGTTGTTGAGTTAGTCAGTGATTGAGCCAGGGCTTTTATTTTCATATTAGAAAACTATCTGGTGCCTGCGACTTTATACGCGTGGATACAGGTTTTTGAAAATCCCGTGAGACCTCTGTGATTTTCCAGGATAAATAGTAGTCTACATCTCTCTCCAGGTTTTTAATTATACTGCTGCAAAAAATCCCCCAATCCGTTGCTCCATTAGGGCGTGACTGAAGCACAAGTTAGCCCGTTACCACCTTAGACTGCATCATCACTTACCACCATATGCGATCGCAGTCAAGGGCTAACTTGCAATCGAATAAAAAATAAAACAAACCAAGAAACAAACACACTTTAAATATTATTGATAGGTATTATACGCCCCAAACTCTTTTGCATATTAATAAATTAGCCTCTTAACTAAAAGAAACACTTACTACACAAGGTTTATACATAGTATAATATCAAATAACAATTGATTTATTATGCAAACTAGTTTGTGACAGTCACAAAACATCATACTTGATTACGTGTAAAAAAATCATAAAACGTCATATTTACGTACTGAAATAGCTAGTCAACAAGAAAATATTGTAGTTGTTATTCTACTTAACAACAAAATGAGAGAGAAGCCGCACCAAAACTCGCCGACTCCTCAAGTTTCAAATTGTATTTATCCGTCAAAAGATATATTTCTCTACTTTGCGAACCGCAAGACATCAATCTGAGTCTACGATATTGAAATGGATTTCAAAGTAAAAAGAAAAATTCTCGTATTCTTGAGAAAAATGTAGCGGTATTATTTTAATTTTGTGTATTGCAGAAGTAGTAGGTAAGATGGTATAAATTAAGGCTTTTACTCACTGTATTTTTCGATTCAAGGACTCTGAGTTAAAAGTATCAGGTTTTCTGGAAAATAACCTTTCTGTGTTTGAAAACCCGAATAACAGGTATATTATGCCAGACAATAATATTATGCCAATACTACTAAAAAAAAAAACAAAAAACAAAAAAAAAACAATGTTAGCTACATCATAATTACCTATTTCTAATTAAATATCCTACTTTAATATTATATAAACATAAAAGTTTGGATGTTTGTTACTCAATAACACAAAAACGGCTGAATGGATTTGGATAAAATATGGAATGGAGATAGATTATACCCTGGATTTACACATAGGCTACTTTTTATCCGAAAAATCTAGAGTTTTGCGGGAGTGTGTGTGTGTGTGTGTTTACGCAGAAACTGCTGGACAGATTTGGCTGATATTTAGAATGGAGATAGATTATACCTTGGATTAACTACTTTTATCCCGGAATACCAAGGAGTTTCCATGGGATTTAAAAAATCTAAATCCACGCGCATGAAGTCGCAGGCATCAGCTAGTATGGAAATAAAAATTATTTTGATCGATGTAAGTGCAGTGCCACAGGTATTTGGTAACATTTACATATCAAACTGTTGTAGCTACACAAAGGACAGCTTTGTAAGCTAAACTAGCGAAACTTTCCTAATAGATCAATGCAGCATTGCACGATAGTGGAGACAAGCTCAAATTACCTGCTGTGTTTCAAAGCGGGCAGCTGTCAGTTGTTGCTAACTCGAACATTTCTTGTCACCATTTCCTACCTCGGTTCTCTATCTAGTTTGTTTAGCAACATAATTTGTGATGCTATTCTGTAAATAGCTGTGTTCGTCATTGAATCCTCATCCTCATCCTATTAATTATTCTATTTGTGTTATCTGATAGTATAATTTTAAATTTGCACACCATGGTATGGCAGATTGTGGCTGGAAACAGAAAATTGCACTTAACTACCTATTTATGTGCCTGCCTACAATCAGCGAATAAAATTATTTGATTTGATGCGAAAAAATAGCAGATACCGTATTAATTTTGTCAAAGGCGTACGTCATATTCACAAAACAATGTTTTAGACATAATAACGGGCATAAAATTTAATAAATGAAAAAAAAAGAAAATTTAATAAACTATATAATTGTAGCCCATTGAACAAACACACCAGTTATAGTTGAAAACGAGGCTGTTCTTTTACAGAATAACACTTCTCCCGGTATAAGGTAGGTAAATACTTAAATTTCTTTACTAATTCAGCGATTTTGTGACTTTGGTAATAGTTCGCTTTAAGATGTATTTATAAGTGGTTGGGATATTCTACCTCAACATAATATTGGAAAATATCTGTTACATAGTTTCGATTTTCATTAGTGATTTTCTAACAACTAAGTTTTACGTAGTTACGGAATTCGATCCCACTTGAACTAAATTCCTACCTATAATATTATTTATTCAGGCACCAAGTAGTAACTTCTAGGGCGGTTAGGCTATCAATTAGTATTTTGTAGTATCACCTGTCGTAATTAGTACCTATATCTATTTTACCCTGTTGGTTTTGTGACTAATTTATTCAACAGCTGATCGTGAGGTTTTGGATTCCTTCCGGGTTGAGCAAAATAAAATTAGTGACTATCTATCTATTTTACCTATCACATCACATCACACTAATATTATAAAGGCGAAAGTTTGTATGTGTGTGTGTGTGTATGTTTGTTACCCCTTCACGCTAAAACTACTGGACGGATTGGGCTAAAATTTAGAACGAAGATAGATTATACTCTGGATTAGATCATAGGCTACTTTTTATCTCGGAAAATCAAAGAGTTCCCACGGGATTTTTAAAAAACTACATTCACGCGAACGAAGTCGCGGGCATCAGCTAAACTAGCGGCACGCTATGATGGCCGGTTTGACGTTTGTCCGCTCATGAAGTTCCGTATTAATTGATAACGACTTTGAAGGAAATAATTGTATTACTTTATTGACGATAGTGATGTGCAGAGATTCATAAATTTTATCGAATGTAGTTTTAGGTTTAGGACTCAAAATTTATTTATTAAATTGATTTCTTAAATGTATACAAGTGTAGAAAAATCAGTTTGCACCATTTAAGGGGTGAATGTACTTGTGAATATGAACAATTTTCACTATGTGGACAAACCTCTGAAATCGCAAAAAAATATCAATAAATTTTTAAAAATGGAATCTAATACGATCGTCACATAAGATCGCTGGCTAGCACAACTACTACCTCCGGAAAACTCGCGTCAATGCTCAATTATGGCCTTTTGTGGCACCTTTTTTGGTATCTTTTGTATTCATATGTTTCTTGTGTGCATATAAAGTATGTATATTCATTTTCGTTCAAATATTCAGTTCGTTCAAATAAATTAAATAAACATATACATTTTTGTTTTATTAAACCTATTTAATCAGGTACAAAAACAAAACTTAATTGTTTTTTGTTCGAGAATAAATTGACATTCCACATCACTATTGTAATGTGTCAAACCGGCCATCATAGCGTGCCGCTAGTGTAGTCAATAATACTAATCAGGCTATGAGAGTAAGGAATAGAGTGTCTGTATTTGTGCTTTTAATTTAAAGACTAGCGCTTCGCTACAGTCAGACTTGCTGGCAAGTGATGATGCAGCCAAAGATGTAGTGCGATTGTTAAGATACCTATTCACTCTTGACTTGAAGGTACCCATATTAAAAGTGAAGAGATAATCTGATGCCGGAAGGGTGTTAACGCATACACTTGTGTGTTATCCTCCTCCTGTGTTATTGACTAGTTAGTCTCTGTTGGCATTGGCTGCCGTGACCGAATTTTAATCAGGAGAACATAAATTATATCTAGGTATCTATCGTGGTGGGTAGGAACAAATCGATTTTTTTTTAATTTTTACAAAAATACTCACATAGGTACAAACCCTATTTACGGCAAAATACTTTTTCAAGAATATAAATTTTGAATGAGTTTATGGAAATCTTATGTACCTATTCATACAAATACATACAGTACAATTCATTATAATTGAAATAAGTAATATTATAATTATTAATATTCGTCAATAACAATATAAATAGTAAATGTCACAATATATTATTACGTTTATGTTAATATATTATAACGTTTATGGAAAGCATATTATTATCTCACACATCAGATGTCTAAAGAATACCGCAACCTAATAATTATAAATGGTGCACCATACCTATGATCATGCCTACAGCCTACCTACTTTAATATCAGCTTTACTCCTACCTACTACAACATCAATTAAAGTAACAAAAACTACTTAGTTACTTTAGTAAGCGTCACCATCCTGTTCTGAAAGAACAAAGAGGTAAGTTCATTAATCATCGTTAATAGACGACTCAGTGAAACTAATTACTTGGACACAAATGGAAACCAAGCCTGTTTCTAGGCTCACAAAAGTTCAGTAAACCTTTACACAGTTAAACGCGTTTGAAATGAGGCAGACGCTTGGTTCATTATTTATTATTCGCGTATTATTATCAGTTTACGATAGTGTTATACCAATAGTTTCGATGGTCACGTGAATTAATTTATCAATTTAATGCTGAGTAGCATTAAATTGACACAATGCAAAATATTTGGGTCGATGATTTATCAGGTCAACTTATAACACTAATCCAGAGGATCATAATTAGGGTGCTCAAAGTCCCGCAATAGGGTTGTACAGGACTAAAGTAAAACTGGTGTTGGTCCCCTGTACTAACAATATCATTATCTTTATACTATGTAAGTTATATTTTAATGTAACTAAAAAAGTATACTTAATGTTACCTAGTGTTTATTTGTTCCAACTTAATAGCTTACGTCTGTCTATGTTAAAGACTCATTCAGTGTTTTTATTTATTAACCGACTTCCAAAAAAGGAGGAGGTTCTCAATTCGTCGGAATCTTTTTTTGTAGTGTTTAAGATTTACTTCGTCGTGATTCTTTGTTCTTTACTTTACTTCTTTGTTTTTTATGACTCAATGTCACAAAAAACAAATTTACAAGCTCTCAGAACGACCTTAAATATATACCTATAGAGTTAGAAAAGTAATTTTATAATTTTCCAATATTTACACAATACATCTAGTCCAAACCGTGTCAAAGATTGAGATGTTGCCACACAGCAAAAATTCTCTTTTCTTCACCATGGCTTTTTTCGACGATTTACTATGTTCGAGATATTAATGTAATAGGGTCGGCTCAGATCACACGATTTGTGAAAAAAGTTCCCCCTTGGAACGCATGATTCTTTGAGCTTTTGAGATATAACAGAGTATTTTTACTTTAGGAGTCCAACTAACTGCCTCAGATGTCGAAAAACATGGTCGCAAAAAATAATAGACTTGTTGTGAGTCAATTGAGTTTAGAGCCTCGATAGCTCAACGGTTGAGCTGAGTTCCGAAAGGTCGGCGGTTCAAACCCCACTTGTTCACTATTGTCGTACCCACTCCTGGCACGAGCTTTATGCTTAATTGGAGGGGAAAGGGGAGAATTAGTGATGATTAGCATGGTTATTATACTATTTAAAAAAAGTTGTATAATTACAAAACTCGTATAGTATAGTAGGTATCCAATATGATACTTATATACATAATACATATAGAACAAATAAGGAATATCCATACTTTAAAACCATAGCTATTCTGATTAATTCGTCTAACTTTTTGTAGCTAACATTATCTATGACTGAAAGGTTTACACAAAAAAAAATATTTTATTTATTTACTATTTTTATGTATTGAAAATAGATTTTTGTAAATGCAACATACCTACTCACATACGTAAGTAGTTTATCTATGACAGTGTAATATGTATAGTGTAATATTATATGTATAATGCCACCAAAACAGTTTGAATATTTCAACAGAATAGTTTACACAATAATTTTTATTTATTTATTTACTATTTTTGTGTATTGAAAATAGATTTTTGTAAAAGCAACATACCTACTCACATACGTAAGTAGTTTATCTATGACAGTGTAATATGTATAGTGTAATATTATATGTATAATGCCACCAAAACAGTTTGAATATTTCAACAGAATGGTTTACACAATAATTTTTATTTATTTATTTACTATTTTTATGTGTTGAAAATAGATTTTTGTAAATGCAACATACCTACTCACATACGTAAGTAGTTTATCTATGACAGTGTAATATGTATAGTGTAATATTATATGTATAATGCCACCAAAACAGTTTGAATATTTCAACAGAATGGTTTACACAATAATTTTTATTTATTTATTTACTATTTTTATGTGTTGAAAATAGATTTTTGTAAATGCAACATACCTACTCACATACGTAAGTAGTTTATCTATGACAGTGTAATATGTATAGTGTAATATTATATGTATAATGCCACCAAAACAGTTTGAATATTTCAACAGAATGGTTTACAAAATAATTTTTATTTATTTATTTACTATTTTTATGTATTGAAAATAGATTTTTGTAAATGCAACATACCTACTCACATACGTAAGTAGTTTATCTATGACAGTGTAATATGTATAGTGTAATATTATATGTATAATGCCACCAAAACAGTTTGAATATTTCAACAGAATGGTTTACAAAATAATTTTTATTTATTTATTTACTATTTTTATGTATTGAAAATAGAATTTTGTAAATGCAACATACCTACTCACATACGTAAGTGGTTTATCTATGACAGTGTAATATGTATAGTGTAATATTATATGTATAATGCCACCAAAACAGTTTGAATATTTCAACAGAATGGTTTACAAAATAATTTTTATTTATTTATTTACTATTTTTATGTATTGAAAATAGATTTTTGTAAATGCAACATACCTACTCACATACGTAAGTAGTTTATCTATGACAGTGTAATATGTATAGTGTAATATTATATGTATAATGCCACCAAAACAGTTTGAATATTTCAACAGAATGGTTTACACAATAATTTTTATTTATTTATTTACTATTTTTATGTGTTGAAAATAGATTTTTGTAAATGCAACATACTTACAAGTTACTTACGTAAGTAGGCAGTTACTTACACATAATATGTAGTTCGTGACACCCGCACGGGTGTGCGGGTGTGCGGGGCGTCCCCCCGCCTCGTATCCCGATTGCCATTTCGACCTATGACGTACCACATATCTACTCATGTGCTAAACGTCTAGCTCAGATACTAGGTCTCGTTTGCGGTTAATATAGCTATACCTATACCTATACGGATAGGTATACCTATCTGATGCGGAAACCGCTATGTCACACTTCGGCGTGATCCTTAGTGAATGTGGCAAGACGACACGTCCGTAGCAGGTAGGATCGATATGCTACAATAAACTAAATTAATTAAGTACCCATGGAAGGAATATTTCAAACAAAAATCGTGTTCTAATATACTTATAAGCTGTTGCTTATATATTAGAACACGATATAATAATAATATATAATAATATATAAGCTGTTGAAATAAGTATGTCACTTACTGGACATCAAGTTGTAAGCAAAAACCAATGCCATTACTCAAAAAAAAAATCGGAATGACCCGTCTTGTGCGTAGCTGTACTACATACGAGTAGTATAGATTGACCATTTCACAAATTGCACGTGAAAAACCAAGTGCAAAGCTTTTTCATATTAAAAAACACTTGATCAAAAAAAGTTTTCTTTCTTTCTTTCTTTCTTCTTTGATACCTTATAGTAAGTAGCTTGGTACACTACGGGTACACTTTTATTTGTTGTATTTTCTACCATAAAATAGGTTTATAATATTACCAAATATTTGCAATATAAACATGATCGGTAAAACTGCTGTGTCCTATATCTAAAAAGCCATTAACTGAAATTGGTAATTTAAAAAACCCATATTTCTAAAAAAACTTGATGCATAGTACCAAACTAAAAACTAGATATAAATCATCATGTATGTAGAATCATCTAAATAACATTATTTTATAGAAACATAAGTTTTGAAAAGTCCTATATTTTTGACGATAACTCAAAAACTACATATTTGGTGAATTAACCACTTTTATAATTATATAGTAGTAGAACGGCAGAATGTTAAATTGGTTCCGGCTGACAACTGACCTCAATTTCATTGGTCGGTAGTAAACACATCCGGTGATGTTATAATGCCTGCAGAAATGCAAAGCATATTATGGGGATGCATTTTCATTTGTCGTTAGATGAACCGCATTCTTACCAGGAATCATAAAACTAACAGTCATTGCTCAGTACCCAGTTAAATAAACTGTGGTTTTCGTGGCGCTGAATGTAACAAAAACCCTCAGTATATTTTTTAAGTTAATAAATATATAAATAAAAAAAACAAAGTATGAGTAAATTAATGTTCCGGAGTCAGCAAAGAAAAGTCGAACGCTTCCACATCGAAGGCCTTAGAGACTCTTTCAATAAAAGGTTAATATTCTTCAAAACTGTCGTATGCGAAGATCGTAAATGGCGTTTCGGAAGTTGGATGGGAAATGCATGCAGTCAAAGATGGAGCACTCGACGGGGTTCGCGATTGACTTTACTCGTACGGGGAGAAATAGCAAAATTGAATTGAAATTCTGTTTACTCATAGCAGTTTGAGTTCTTATCTAAGTGTATAAAACTTGAAACAAAAATATTGCATGCATTTAGAATTTCACGAACATATCTTTATACAAGTTAATCACAATGTAGGTACTTACTACGAGACGACCCTAAGAAATTCGGAGTTCTGCAAATCATCCTTGCTAATATTATACAACCGGCCAAGTGCGAGTCGGGCCTCTTTAGGGTTCCGTACATAATAGTTATGAATAGCTTAATTATTTTGGATGTATGAAATATATTTTCATTTCCGAGCTCTACATCGCAACACGGTTAATCACGGTTTACCGTGAAAAAATTCCAAAAAATGATTGTTTATTTTGGTCATAGTTTACAAACTACTACTACTACTAACTACTAGACTACACAGTTTCCAAACTACTAGAATTCCTAATTCAATATTCAGTTTTGGGTCAACGTTCTGTACACCAAATACCAAAATTTAAGGTTTGTGACTCATAGTCATACTGTGACACGTGGGCAGACAGACAAACAGCAAAGTGACATTAACAGGGCTCCGTTTTTATCGTTTGGGTACGGAACCCTAAAAAGTGAACGTATGTTTGTCTATGTGGTATCTTTGTCCACCTGCTAAACCGATTTTGACGAAATATTATACAGCAATAGCGTACATCCAGAAGACGGATATAAACAAATTTTTATCCCGAAAGGTTCTGACGGGATTTTTAAAAACTTATTCAACGTGGATGGTGATGGTGATCTTAACACCATAACTAATTATATTGCAATAGAATGAATACTATGATTTGTGACAAAGATAATACGTTATAAAATTGAGGTAAAGTTATCGAATTTGGTATCAAATGAAATCTCTTTTGTTTAATACCAAATTCGTACCTTTTTGGGCGTAGTGATAGGTATATAGGAGTAAGATTTTAGTTCTTAAACTAATCTTGTTATGTAAGTAGGAATCCCAAAGTTGGATGAGAAACGTGTGTAGTAAAAGATAAAGGACTTGGCGGGATTAGAGAGTGGTTTTGTTAGAAAAATGGCCTTTTAGGATCAACGACGTGAACGTAAAATGGGTGATAATCCGTTATGATGGAATATTTGTTTGGCGTAATTCTGATAGAACAAGAAAGAACTCTGTTTTCACATGGGCGAACTTTATGCTATAATATTGCATTTCCTCCAGTTTTTCCTGGTTAATGTGGTAGCATACTCATAGGTATATATAATATTAATAAGTAGGTTCGTATAAACATATACAATTTCAGCCACTTGGATTAAGGTTTTTAAAAATCCGTGGGAACTTTTTGACTTCTGGGTTCATTTCTCATACGATGATAATATGGAACCCTTCGTGTGCAAGTTTAACTCGCACTTGACTGGTTTTCAAGGTTATTGCTATCGGTTTGTATGACAGTTACAGATATATCATTTTACGAGTACAGAAGGTGACGATCGATTGTCTGAGTCTGTATTAGGCCTTGGGGGCAAATAAATTGTAAAGTTAGCTTTGGAGACTTGTTTGCTTTAGAAATAATTCTAGATTTAAAGCTTTTAGATTACAGAAGAAGTTTAAGAATAAGAACTCATAAATGACAGTTCCAAAATTACTTTACAGTCAACATTCGATAATAATTTGTACTTATAGATAAGTTTTGTAAAATATTTGTTTAAATATCAAATTTCTCAAGCTATTATATAATTCATACTAATATAACAATTAAAATGCGATAGTCCGTCTGCTACCCTTTCACAGTCCATACATTTTAACAATTTCATCAATTTTAATTTTAAATTAGGTCAGAGATAGTTTTCATCCCAGAGCTTGCCACAGGTGTCTTTCATCCCGGAAAATCAAAGAGTTCCCACGAAATTTTTACCCGACTGCGACAAAGCCAAAAGTAAGGGTTATGATTTTAGCAGTCTATGTATGTGTGTATGTATGTTTGTATCCAAATTCTGTGTGTTCCACCGTAATGCCTAAACTACTGGGCCCATTTTGATGATTGAGGTGTCAATTGATTTGTTGTAAAGTTCCGGGTTTCATAGGCTATACATTATTTTTATACAAAAAAATTGACCTAACGGATGTTACATTAAAAAGAGTGGAGGTCTCCAAAAATTTTTTTTGTTATTGTATCGAGTGGGATGTCAAATGAAAGAGGAGAAAATTCTGAAAATGCACAACAACATTAAAATATACCAAGCGACATAAAAACAATTTTAGTTTTTAACTTTATCTTGTTATAACTGACAAAGTTGTGGGCATCATCTATAGAACGCGACTGGTAGAGATGGCAATTAGGGTATGAGGCGGGGGGACGCCCTGCACACCCGCACGTCCCCTGCACTCACTCGAAGTGGGTTAGCGCGGGGGCTGTACTACCACCCTGGTTGCCAAAACAACCTGTCGCGCACTATAGTAAAAGACAATTCGTGCTAATTCAGTTGTACCAAACAAATAAACAAATTGATAGGCCTATGTATAAAAAAGTGCTATTCTTTTTTAACCTGTCTAAAAACGAATACAAATGTTTTAATACAGCAAGCACAGTATTTTCGTTTAAAAAATCTGTTTAAAGAACTTTATTTCAAAGAGATAAAATCGTTGTATCAAATAACCAGTTAGAGCTGTAGTAGGTACAATAGTGCAAAACAAACACAATAAAGCAAGGAAATGACACGGACACTAATGGTTACGCTGGGCGAACTCTCTTTCCACAATTATGCTCTTATGCAAGCCGCAATGCAGTTTGCATTATTGTTAAGTAGAAAATACCATAGCGATATTTGCTTAATGTACACTTAAGATAGAGTCCACGATGCTCTGGCAAGTGGTGATAATAAAAAAGAATACCCGTCCGAGTTTATTGTGGGCTCTTCGCAAATCTGGGTGCATTTGGAACCCTCGTAGCTTTAGTTTTAAATTACCAAACTTAGTCAAAATTTATTAAACTGATGAGCCGTGAAAAACTAGTAGACATACAAACATACTTTCGCTTTATAATATTAGTATGGGTACACGTTACAATGGGTATGTTTACCTTATGTTCTCGGTAACTTTCAAAGTTCATAGATAGGTACATACGCGCAGTAAAAACAATTTTTATGATCATTTTTGGTTATTTCACTTAGAAAATACAATAGCTAAACCTTCTGATTTTATAAAAACCGTAGCACTAAAAGAATGCACGGCAAAAAATGCTATAAGCAAATAAGAAATGCAGCGAGCGAGTCACGGATATCGGTGTGATATCATAAAATTTATTTTATTCCGCGATCGGCTCGCTTATAATGCGCCGTCCTGCATTATTTTTCATCCGACATCCTACGCTTCGACTTCCATATTAAAATATTTCACATATAAAATACATACGATATTCCTTTATGGGCTGGTAAAAGATAAAGGTATACTAACATACCTTTATCTTTTACCAGCCCACTACTGAGAACGGGTCTTTTCTCAGAATGAGATGGGTTTAGGCTATAGTAGATCACGATGGTCCAGTGCGGATTGGCAGACTTCACACACCTTTAAGAATATCATGGCAAATCCTCTGGCATGCAGGTTTCCTTACGATGTTTCCTTCATTGTTAAAGCAAGTGACATAATAAGGATAAGTATAATTAAAGCATTCGAAAAGTTAGATGCAGGTTGAACTCCAGATCCCCGATAAATTGGAGGCCGATGATATAACCACTTGGCTATCACTATTTCTTATTTTATAGCCTTCATAAAAAGTCGTTCAAAAGAATCCGCGTCAAAGATTTTCGTCGTGTGCCAACTGTAAGGAATCCTTCTCTCTGAAGGAACATTTTCTCACATCTCGTGTCTTCAGATCCGATCCCATTACGCTAATGTCACGAACAGGGTGAATCGTCAAAAATAAAATCCATTTGCGTCGTAAAAACTCTCGTTAGGTACGCTTTAACCAGCTGTTTAGAGTGATAATCGAATAAGATTACACTTAAGATGTGATATAAAGCCACTTTGTGTGTGTACCTTTGAAAACTTATCAAATAATTAAATATCTACAGTATGAAGACGTCTATGCAAAAGCTTTTTTAGTTAACCCATATAGGGTCACTTCGTCGTCCTTCCGTCCGTCCGTCCGTTTTTAGGATTCCGTTCCCAAACGGTGCCACAGGACTTTATTACTAAGCCTCCGTCTGTCAACGGGTGTATCTCATGAACCAATAGGTAGACAGTTAAAATTTTCTGTTGTGTTTATTTCTATTCTATTCAAAGAAAAAAACAAATTGACTGCCATACAATTTAAAAAATTTAAAAGAGTTTGACCGGCTTTTCCTTTTACATAGAGACAAACGAATGCTAACGTTATTTTTTGTTCGCTTTATAATATTAGGTAGATAATCATACTTATGATTGAATATATGCTAAACTCAGCTGTTTCTTAAACATGCGTACATAATTTATGTAAGCAAGTCAAAATTTTTGAGATACAATATTCACCTTCTTCTTTTATATAATGGCTTTCAGGTGTGCTGCTAAAGCACGTTTTACTTCGCCAATATCACATAAAAGTAATACATAGGTAATATGTTTCTTTTGAACATAATGTATAAGATACATTGTGTTATGGTATTAAGTTTTATACTAAGGTATACTACCTTAATATAAATTATATAAATTAAAATTAATGACATTAGCATTGTTAAAAAGATTTTTCCCCCCAAATTCTAAACTAAAAATAATAGAGGATTACTAATCAAGTAATCAAGTATCTAATAGTATTTTAGCCGTAGGTTGAGTACAACACGGACTTTTTAATTCAAATACCACAAAGGCAAGTCGATTTTGTTTGAAAGTTTGTGGAGTGAAAAACACCACAAACTGGAAACACAGGGGAACATTGTTTTTCCTAATGCCCCCATATATCGCTGTCCGCTTTTAAACCACATAAAAGAGCCCCAAATGAAAACGCATTTATCTTGTTTTTCTGTACCTTTTTACCCTCACGTGTTTTATGAATTTCATAGTTTGACTGCCCTTAGTAAACACTGGCAACGATTTTCTCGCTGTTTTCTCTAAACTAAAAGAGTAGGTATCTGCATTTTTTTTAATATTGCCAAAAAATGGGCAAAAAATTAATTTTAAAATAAAGACTCTAAATTTTTGTTCTGACACCTAAACTCACGAGGTTTGACAGTTTTAAATTAAATTTAAAACTATTAAACTCTGCCTGTCCTTTTCATATTACATTAGTAAGAAAAGGATGCGAGTACCTACTCTAAAAGGTTGTGATCAGAATGAGTACCAATATCTATTTAAAAGTGAATGATTTAGGCTAGTATGGAAGAGTGCTAACCTAAAAGGGGTGTGGCTTGTTTATTATTAGACTCAAAATCTTTGTCTACGGGGTTTTACCGGCATTGCATTGAAAATGATCTAAGATTGCCGATTTGACTAAACTAAACTAGAGCCAATTTAGAATTAATGATGTCAATACCAATATCAGTAATAAGACAATTTACAAACTAATTATTCAGTTAACTATAACTTATGACATCGTCAAAGGTTACTTAGTTGATCTAAAAGTACACCTCTGGTTAGCCCCTTGCCATTCTGAATGGCGATAGAAAATCCTTACGAAACTGTGTTCTGTTTCTGTTTAACGGATTTTTAACGTTTGGTACAGAGATATCCTGCATTCTGGAGACGGATAGGTACAGGTTACATTTTATTCCGGAAAATCAAAGAGTTTCAACGGGATTTTTAAAAGATCTACGCGGACAAAGTCATGGTCGTCGTCTAGTAGGTACTTAAGTAATATCACACGATTATTTACTCGTGTGGTAATACTACCGAAACCAGTCATACCTAAGTTTTTGCAAATATATTTATTTTTGATTTCGCGATAGTTTCAAAGAACAATATTAATCCTGTGTTGAAAGAGTTACCTTTCTCAGAGTGATCGTAGTTTTGGTCCCTTCCCTTAAATGATGTATCCAAGATCAATTCACGATAACAAGATGGGTAACTTTTTCCGTAAGTTTGTAATATATTTCTATGATCACAATCTTTTCAGCCGAAACTTATATATCTTTTAGTTTCTAAAAAGCGAAAAAGTTTGTTTCTCCAAAATTCCAATATGGAAACCGATTAATATTCCCAAAGATAAAGTTTAGCAACTCTCATTCAATGATAGGGTAATTGAAATATCTTCTATACGCGAAGCCAATGCCATTGTAGTATTCATGCATGAAGTAAAGTCTATTGCAGTTCAAAATTTATAACGACCATAAGTCAAGCTAAGTTTTCGAAGTATCGGCAATTGGAAGTTACTCATTTCGCTAGTAAAGATAAGTCTTCCATCTTTATAAAGTTACAGCTAAAGGTCACTGAAAGCATGAAGCTGGGAAACTTTTCAAAGCCCTTTCCAGTTTCTTTGACGATCACACAAACTGCGTAACGTAATTTTTGCTTCGTCTCTCAAAGTAACATCTGGGAGTAAGTCGATTGATATTCCCCGGAAAGTTTATTTTAGTTACAGCTTGTTTATTGACTAAAGATAAGAAGACAAAGTTTTATAGGTAATCTGATGACATAGTTTAGTATTTTTAATGAAAATAGTGAGATTGGGCAAACGTTTGAGCCTAACCGCATACCATGCAGCCTGGCAGCTGCAGACAGTCCAAATTCGACCTATGGTATAGGAAGCGAAATCATAGATCGGATTGGTTCCGCAGATTGGCATACATGGTTTTGTCAAAATGATGAATTATATTGCTAATCCTACAAGCTACCTCAGCTACTACTACCGTCCTATCTGCAAACTTATGCCCAACATCATTAAAAATAGCTAACCTAACTCATCGTATGCTAAGTCAGACATCGAAGTGATATGGCCACGTAAGTTTTTGCTCTCTAAGAGCAATACTTGAAAGTATAAGTTAATATTGGAGTGTTGATGCAGAACTTCTGTTTATTTCTACACTACAATTTTGCATCCTTTGTGATACAATTTTCAACTTTATCCCGTTCTGAACTCATATTTTAAGTTGCAACGCGGGGACCTTATTTTGTTTAGTTTGCGCTTGAAGAAATAAACTGCCTGTATCTTGGGAATTACGAAAGTAGGTAAGAAAATTTTCCGATTTGCCGTAGGTATCGGAATACTAGCAAAAATAGAAACAAGAATAGAGAATTCAATAATTTGGTAACTCAAAACAAAAACTTAGGTCTACCACTGCGACATATTTTATACATAATACATTATACGCGCAAGCGTAAATATAGGCACACCACACCTTCTTGCAAAGATCGAGTTTCTCTCGACCGAACCAATTCAAGAGCGACTTTTCAGTAGTGGCCAACTGGCGTCGAAAAAATGCTTGATCAGAAGTCATATCAGCGCTGAATCAAAAGAATTTATTCGATGCAATATTCTGCTGATTGAATCGCACGCGGTTTTGGCGGCACTTGTGTATTATGGGTCAAGAATCTTAAGCCAAATCCTCGATGTATGCGGTCACCATAAAAGGTCTAAATTACAAAAATTTGCCTACCGAGACGAAAATACTTTACAAATTGTAAGGCATTTTTATCTTGCCGGTCGATTTTGGTAAACATGTAAATCAGGTTTGATTTATTACGATCATACAAAAGCATTAAGCGATGTTGAAATGAATTCAAGCACCATTTATCAATTTTGCTGTTCAAAACGGCAAAATCAATTGTGAATCCCGTCGAGCAGCCCAGTTTTGGTTGCACACATTTTCTATTCCAAAATACCGTTTGCGGTAACGCCGAGGACAGTTTTGAAGCAGGTATATTTATTTAAACCTTTATTGAAAGAGTTTTGAATGGTGACTAGTCATTCATGTGGAACCAGATTCAATTTACATTTTTTATTTATGATTTGGTCGGATTTGAGTTTTTGCTACACACGTACATAGAATTTTACATACCATATAGTATTTCAGGATCATTTAAATATAGAATTCCATAAAATATTTTCAAGATTACTAACTGATGCTCAAAACTTGGATTTAGCTTTTAAAACATCTCGTGGGGATTATTAGGTAGAAGTAGCCTAAGTCACTCTCCATGCATAAAATTAGGTTGTTCCGTTACTCTGTTGTATTATGATTGAAGGGCAAAACGACACACAACAAGCATATGTTGTAATATGAGCAGTAACATCGAATGAGTTACTTGGATTTCTTTTAAACATAGTAAGCTAAACCCATAAACCCAATCTAAAATTTTTAATACTATGTTTGTTAAGGTCCAAGTCATTGGCTTCAAAGATATTCTTAGTGGGTTTTGAAACGTGATTTGAGTATTTTTACGATCTTACTAAACCATTAGGCAATGTTTTTAAGCACGATCAATCAACTTTGGTACTTAAAGCAGCAAAATCAATTGTAAACCCCGAAGAGTACCGTCGAGAATCAATGTTGGCTGCACACATTTCCTATCCAACTTCCGTAACACCATTTGCGGTCTTCGCCGACGACAGTTTTGAAGTATATTAATCCTTTATTGAAAGAGTTTCGAATAGTGGCTATTCTTCCGTGTGGAAACTGATTCAATTTACTTTTTCCGAGACACGATAAGATTTATTCTTTCCTGTATTTCAGTTTTTTAAGTTAATTTTGTGTGGACATCACTTACAATGTACATATTATTATGTTTAGTGTATTCATTTTTGTTCCAAGTTCTAATTTATACCGAAATTGTACGAAAATCTTATGCAATATAAGTGGACATTTGTAATGTAGAACGAACACTTCGGATCATGTTTTAAAATTCAAGCAGCGATAAATTTCTTCAATAACTGGTTAGTAATATCTGCTGCACGTAATGTGACCAGACCATGCTTGCTACGTCTGCTGAAACTTATTTTATAAATCTTGATTAATATTTAATAGTTCAAAACTGCTTTTTTAATAAACATTGCTGTTTGCTTTTCACTAACTTGCATCTTACCTTTCTTACCTATCTTTTTCTTGTCATTAAATAAATAAATAGATAAAGGCTTTATTGCCGAATTTACCTGACAATTAACTCAGATATCGCACTTGGGTTCTTGCATAGGCCTCTTCCAGGTTTTTCCAAGTGAGTCTGTTTTTTGCTTCTCTTGTCCATAGTGACCCAGCTCTCTGCTTCATGTCGTCAACCCGTCCTTCCTTTGTCTTCCCCTTTTCCGCTTCAAGCCATGCCTTACTTCCTATTCCGTCATAGCCTGTCTTGTCATTATAATTTTATAAATATGAAAGTGTGTCTATCTGTCTGTATGTCTGTTACCTTTTCACGGTCCACTTTGCGGCTGAACTGGACTTCCTGGAGACGGATATAGTCAACTTTTCATCTCAGAAATTAAAACATTCCCACAGCATTTTTCAAAGACCCATATCGATGCGGACTTAACTGCTAGCATAATCTATTAAACACCAAAATAATGCTAAGAAAATAATATCTCATCTGCAGTTAATTACAAAATAAGCTGAATAAGTTATTGTACAAAAAAGGTATATACATATTTATTTTATACAGATATTTTATTTATTTTATTTTATCTAAGTTCACCGCTTAGAGTACTACTATTTTTCCCACAATATGCGGGGAAATAAGAAAAATGTTGACTTTATCCCGGCATAGCATTTGGAAGCTTTCCAGAATTTTTAGTTGAAGATCAACAAGGCATTAAAGTCCCTGTATAAAAACAAATCTTAAATTTATCAGTGAAAAGGCCTCTGCGGAGCTTTATTATTTCCTTTTCTTTGCCAAATGTGTCACCTAATTTTGCAAACAAAGTAGGCTCATAAAATTTGTGACTTAAACGATTTGCCGAGTTTTTATAAGAATACTACGAGTTATTACTTTATATGAATTATACTTGCTCTATAACTACATAGGCTTTCCAAAAGTTTGCCACCTCATACGGTTCTCCGCTTTTGTCATCCATCATCTTCCCAACACTTTTTTTATCATCCATCCAGCAAGCATGACGTCTTTCACATTTAGCAATTAAAATAGGCTCATAGCGAATTTATTTGCTGCTTTTTTAAATTGACTAATTGTACTTATTCTAGCTAAATAGCCACATATGCCTTTCCGAAAGTGTGCCGCCCCACACGGTTCTCCGCCTTCCTCATCCAACATCTTCTATTGGCACCTTCTTATTCGTCAGTCCAGAAGACTTGAGGCTTACCGCGCTGGGCTTGTAAATTTGCAGTTTTATTAGCTTATATTTATATGATTCGATTGATTTAAATACCATATTATTTCTCTCAATATCAAGGATACAATCTCCAACAAAACAAAATGAATATCAAAGTTGTGAAGTCCTTACCCTATTCATAGATACATACTCGTAGGTTAAATAGTTGGTCCAAACATTCCAAATTAATAAACATTTCCGAGTACGTTCAACTATTTGACTGGGTTGCGACAAACAAAGATACCCACACCCAACTCACAAGCGTGACCTGATTCGGATCCGAACTCGAGGTTTTTGCAGACCCGCTCTTCACTTCCATTCACAAACGGATTAGTTGTATCGCGGTCGGTGGCGAACCAATTTGCCAGCTTGTTCACCCGTGAATGGCGGGCTTAAAAGAAAATGGTGACAACAATTAATGTTCTAGTTAACAACAAATTAAAAGCTGCCTTTTGGTCTGGATACCATTAATTAAGATCGATAATATGGTGCAATTTATTTGCTACTAGCTGATGCCTGTGATTTCATCCGCGTGGACTTAGGTTTGATAAAATTCCATGGAAACTCTTAAAATTTCCGAGATAAATAGTAGGTAATTCAAGCCACTTTCCAGGTCTTTTACTATACCTATTGAAGCAAAAAATCACGTCAATCTGTTGCTTTTTCGTAGCATTATTGAAGGATAATCCAAGAAACCAAGAAAAAACCATTATTAAAGGTAGTGATTCTGTCGAATTAATTTTTCTTAAGGTTCTTAATTAAGGTTCGTATTAACCTTTTTGATTACATAATACAGCATCGAGATAAGATAAATAATCGCATGCTAAGAAATAAGTATAATACTTGCAAACTCTTAAAGTTAAAACAACTGTAAGTATCAAAAGAGCAAATAGCACATTGAAAACAAAATCGTATTATTCAAAATTGGCAGTTCTGAGTAACAAATATATCAGCAGATGTAATTCTGTGAGAGAAAACAGATTACAATACTAGGCTCACTTTATTTTTTATCGATTTAAGTTCAATTATTATTGCTGAATGTTAAGCTTTAAACGGTCATAATCCTTATTGAAAATTCGAGATTTTAGATATAGTATCACTTTTGTTTTCAATGTGCGAAAGGATCAATGGAAAGACAGTCGTTTTATTCCTCTGCTTACTATGCACTTAGTACTTACTTAATATTATATAGTCCAGCCTGTCCACTAATAGAAAAATAAACTGTATTTCGGCTCGCACAAGAGTATAATAGTTGTGGCAAGAGCTCGCCAGTGCAACCATTAGTATTCGCGTCATTTCCTTGCTTTATGGCATATTTACGCTATTACATTTTGTAATGCAAATGGAAAAGGCCACAAATGAAAAGTAAATCATATTTTTTCTCATTTACTCCGGTTCCTCTACTCCAATGTTCAGATGTCCAAGATTTGCTAGCTTTGAGTCCAGCCGAAGACGTGAAGCGAGAGTAAGTATGGACGACACTTTCGTGTCGCCACGTATAACGTATAACTGAAATGTAAGAATCACACTAATATTATAAAGGAGAAAGTTTGTATGTGTGTGTGTGTGTGTGTGTGTGTGTGTGTGTGTGTGTGTGTGTATGTTTGTTACTCCTTCACGCAAAAACTACTGGACGGATTGGGCTGAAATTTAGAATGGAGATAGATTATACCCTGGATTAGCACATAGGCTACTTTTTATCCCGGAAAATCAAAGAGTTCCCACGGGAATTTTAAAAAACCTACATCCACGCGAACGAAGTCGCGGGCATCAGCTAGTTTGGTTATAAATTATAGGTATAATTCACAAAAAATAGATAGCAAATTTCAGTACTGCTTATTTTTTAATCACAATTTCCTAACTAGCGATCATAGTTAAGTGATTAAAACATCAGCCTCCTAGTTGGATGTTCTGGATTCCGGGAACGCATGTAACTTTTCCAAATTATACCTATGCGTTTCAAGCAATTAAATATCACACACATTCACCATTCCGCACAATGGTGAAGAAATCTGTATGTTTGAGAGTTCTCCATAATCTTTTCAAAGATTTGTGAAGTCTGTTATTCCGCACTTAGCCAACGTAGAAGACTATGGGCAAACCGTTCTCCTTCTGATCACAATACAATACTTACAATAGCATCATACTTTTGGTTTTTAAAAACAAAACAAGTTTAACGAAAGTAAAGATATGAAATGTATCGACAGTATCATTTTTTCGACTTCACGACCCCAAGGTATTGTCACTGTGGTGAACGATATCGTATGAAAAATCACGAAACCGCGTTCACATTGTTCCCAGCCGGACCTGAAATAAAATAAATTTTACGATAGCGTCAATAACTTGACTCTTGCAATAAAACTATTGTGAACGGATTTTTATCATGAGTTATATTTCATTTTACTGTTCCTCCGAATTGTTTCGTTTCTTTTTAAAGGGACTAGCTACTTATTATCTACTAGAGGATACCCGCGGCTTCGCCCGCGTGGATTTCGGTTTTTAAAATCCCGTGGGAACTCTTTGATTTTCCGGGATAAAAAGTAGCCTATGTTCTTTCCCGGGATGTATCCCATGTCTGTACCAAACATTCAAATCGGTTCAGCGGTTGGGCCGTGAAAACGTAGCAGACAGACAGACAGACAGACACACTTTCGCATTTATAATATTAGTATGGATATTTTAAGCACTTAGTATTTATACCCTTGAACCTAGCTTAAATAATTAAGACGTTTCACTTCCTTTTTTGAGCGTTTTGGGTTCAATCCCGGGTACGCACCTCTGACAACTCTAACAGCGGAAGCTTAGTAATAGGGTCCCGTTGGCACCCTTCGAAACCATAAAAAGGAATGCATTACAAATTTATTTAGTAGATATATTGCAGAACAAGCTGTTACTAGTAAGACAGACCGGAAAGTGAAGACAGAGATGTTCTAGTTAAACATGTGATAGTTGGCATGTCTCTTCAATGAAATAACTGCAACGGTTTATAGAAATGGCTTTATCTATTTTGGTGTCTTGCCAGGTCTTTAGTGCATTTCATCACTTAGAAATTAGTTTGTTCTAACTTCTAATAAATAATTCATAGTGATAAGTTTTAAAATAAATAATATACTAAATTATGACCACAATTTTGTAACCATGGATTTGGTTTTTTAACTCCGAGTAAAACTCTTTAAATTTACAAAACCTAAAGAAGCTTATATGTCCGTGACAGAATGCAAGCTATGTCTGTACCTTTCATTAAAATTGGTTTAACAGATAGGCCGTGAAAGCGTGTCGAGTAGGTACCAAACCATAATCGATCTAACCTTAGCGTCAACCAGAGCTGCAGACCAAGTAAAGAACTGGCATGTCAGCGACGAGCCTTCGCTCTCCGACCACAGGCGGATATGCTATGAGCTAGATCTGATGATAACCCAACACGCACCAAGGAGAAACCCAAGGAAAACCAACAGGATAAAGTACAAAACCTTGCTAACGCAACGGATAGGTACAAAAAAACCTAAAGACATCGATGACATCGACAACATCGAAGAAAACGTTAACAAACTAACGGAGTACATTAAGACAAGTTATGAACAAGCTTGCCCCCTGAAGAAAATCAACACAAACCGACTGTCAAAAAACAGCTGGTGGGGCCCTGATCTGGAAAGAATGAGGAAAAACCTCAGACATCTTTTCAACAGAGCAAAAAATACCAGACAAGAACAAGATTGGGACAACTACAAGGAAGCCCAATACAAGTACAACAAACGCGTCCGAGAAAAGGAACAAACCTCGTGGCAAAAGTTTTGTACAAGCATAGAGTCGAACGACACTGCAGCTCGCATACGTAAGATTCTAGCAGACGACAACACTCGCACACTCGGTTCGCTGAAGAAAGCTGACGGAACGTACACCAAGGATGACAAAGAGATAAGCGAAACGCTTATTGAAACGCATTTCCCTGGCTGTAGAATTGTAGATTCAACAGACTGGGTACACAACCTAGGAAACCATCCCACAGACGAGGATTGGGATCTTGCCAACAACACAGTCACGCGAGATAGAATCAGCTGGGCTATTGACACCTTTCACCCTTTTAAATCAGGGGGGACCGACAACATTTTCCCTGCACTTCTACAATGGGGAAAACCTCAACTTACACCATGGCTGGAAATAATATATAAGGCCTGTTTAGCATATAAATATATCCCAACAGCCTGGAGAGAAGTAAAGGTGGTCTTCCTACCAAAACCTGGAAAGAGTGACTACACTTTGCCAAAGTCCTTCAGGCCTATCAGCCTTACATCATTTCTACTGAAAACTCTCGAAAGACTGGTTGATCGGTCTCTCAGGGATGGAACCTTAAGACATATACCCCTACACTCACATCAACATGTTTACAGCACTGGCAAATCAACGGAAACCGCTCTGCATTCCGTTGTGGGCAAAATTGAGCACAACCTAGAAAACAAACTATCAACACTGGGTGTCTTCATTGATATCGAAGGAGCTTTCGACAAGACAACCTTTGATAGCATTGACAGAGCCTTGGGACGATACAAGGCGCCAGGAACTATACGCAGCTGGATAAGAGCATTATTAGAACTAAGAATCATACAACTAGACATCAATGGAGTCACAAAAGGCATAGTAGCGAGAGGCTGCCCTCAAGGAGGTGTCCTATCACCAATCTTGTGGAACCTTGTAGTTGACGACTTGATAAACAAACTAAATACAAGCGGTTTTTACACCATTGGTTATGCTGATGATCTCACCATCTTAATCAGTGGCAAACTAGAGAATACACTATATGAAGTCATGCAACGGGCATTGCGCTTAATCGAAAGATGGTGCAATGAAAATGAACTTACTGTAAATCCAAAGAAAACAGAGATGATTCTGTTTACTAACAAAAGGAAAATAGAGCTAACCAAACCACCAACTCTGTTCAACACAAGCCTTAGACTATCCACTGAGGTAAAGTACCTTGGTGTGACTCTTGACAGCAAGCTCAGCTGGAAAAGGCATACAGAAGATAAAATTAATAAATCGCTTACGATACTAAACCAATGCAAACGCATGCTGGGGAAAAAATGGGGGCTCAAACCAAAGATAATGAAATGGTTATACCTAGCGGTAGTAAGAAGCTCATTAACATATGCTGCCTTGATATGGTGGCCGAGAACTCTTCTTACGACCGCCCAGCATGAATTACAGAAATTCCAACGACAAGCATGCCTCGCCATTACAGGCTGCATGAGTACCACACCAACAACAGCACTTGAAATTATACTGGGGATCCCACCCCTGTACTTACAAGTCAGAGAAGAAGCAACGCTCGCAGCCTTGAGACTGAAAACCTCAGGTCTATGGAAAGAACAGAACACAAGGCACACTAAAATTCTAGTGCAAAGCATAACAAAAGAACCACGCCTGGAGTGGAAATGCGATAGAACCAGGAAAAAATACATACTGGACAAATCATACAGAATAAATCCAGAGATAAACATAGATCCGAAGCCAACACAAGATGCAATAGAAGTGTACACCGACGGATCCAAAACAAAAACTGGCACAGGAGCAGGGGCCTACTGCCAAGAACTAAACATGAGAATAAGTCACGCACTCGGTAAGGACAACTCTGTCTTCCAAGCAGAGTGTGTAGGCATTACAACTGCAGCCATAGCAATGGCAAACCGACAGGTAACAAATTTTAAGATAAACAT
Organism: Maniola jurtina; assembly: GCF_905333055.1. Lineage (NCBI taxonomy): Eukaryota > Metazoa > Arthropoda > Insecta > Lepidoptera > Nymphalidae > Maniola > Maniola jurtina. The sequence continues at coordinate 7,027,603 of NC_060046.1, read as the reverse complement.
TAACTCGGATAGCCAAGCTGTTCTCAAAGCTTTGGCTAGATTTTCGACAACCTCTGAACTCATACAAGACTGCCACAAGGCTCTGGAAACACTCGCCATGTCGAATGACATCACCCTACGGTGGGTCAAAGGACATGATGGGGACCAGGGAAACGAGGCAGCGGACGCTTTAGCACGCAGGGCTACGACGCTGAAGGTGACAGGGCCAGAGCCTATGGTACCCATACCCTTCAGTGAGTATAAAACTTGGTTACACGAACTAACACTTAAAGAGCATTCTCATCTATGGGCAAACGCAACTGACTGCAGGCAAGCCAAAGAGGCTTTCCCTAACATAGATATACGACAAACTAACAAACTACTCCGCCTGGACAAAGGTAAACTTAGGAAGGTGGTGGGACTCATAACAGGGCATAGCCCACTAAACAAACACCTTTTCGTTATAGGTGTTACCGACAGTCCTCTGTGCAGGGCCTGCATGGAGGTCGATGAAACACCGACGCACGTACTCCTGGAGTGTGCAAGCGTGGCAGAACATCGAGAACGCCATCTGGGATCCCCAACCTCACTTCGTGAAGCCTTCGGCAACCTGGGCGGTCTACTTGGCTTCTGGAGCGAGCTTGGATGGCTGGAGTGAAGACTTCGGCGGGGAGGGGCAACGCACGCACAACAGACGGAAACGTTTAAGTGCGGAAACCAGCCCAGAGAGAAGAAGAAGAAGAAGGCCGTGAAAGCTAGCGGACAGGCATACAGACAGATACACTTTCGCATTATGAATTTTAGTGTAGGTGTGAGGTAGCTTGCAATCTAGAGATCTAGAGGTGTGAAAATAAAAAATATGAACATATTTTAATGCAATATATAGGAAATAAAATTTCTTAAGCTGAGCTTTAAGTAGACTTATTGTTAGTTTAAGTGCTTTCTGCGCTCTGCATTAGCCGGATACCGAAGGCCATTATTTAAACGAAAGTATTGTGATCTGAGCGGGGAAAAAATATCTATTCCGTTTTATTTTCTTTTTACGAGCTGTGTATTATATTGTAGTACTAGCTGACGCCCGCGACTTCATCCGCGTGGATTTAGGTTTTTCGAAATCCCGTGGGAACTCTTTGGTTTTCTGGGATAAAAAGTAGCCTATGTGCTAATCCAGGATATTATCTATCTCCATTCCGAATTTCAGCCAAATCCGTCCAGTGGTTTTTGCGTGAAGGAGAAACAAAAATACACACACACACATACAAACTTTCGCCTTTATAATATTAGTGTGATTAAAACATACTTCATTAATAAGTTTTTAAACAAGGTTAAATTATTAAGTAGCTTGTCATGTTATGGGTTTTTCTCCGTCCATCATCCAATGTCACATCTTCTAGGTGTTGTTCTTCAGACATAGCCAGAGGTAAACTAAAATACCTATTATTAGCCCTTTTCACTCATACCAATAGTTTCCGTATCGTAAAAGTCTAATTGAATAAAAATATTTTGATTTTTTTTTTGTAACGGCAGCGACCAATTACAGGGTTCACGGTTGCTCTGACAACCATGGCTCTTGTAAAGGTAAGTATTTTGGGTACACGCAAACTGTGACGAAACATGCACTTAAATTATTGGATTTTCATCTATAGTCCTTCAATTAATAATATAATCAGCTGTTTAATTAATAACATAATCAACAATAAATAACAAAATAATTATATTTGGCCCAAAACAAGTAGTTATTAAAAGCCATACTAATACCTACTAATAGGTACATACAAATATGTATTATATATGCGAAAGTCTGGTTGTCTGTAACTTTTTCGGTTTAGTATAATATTTTGACGGAATTTGGTACAGAGATAGCTTGCATCCTGGACACAAACATAGATTGTTATTTATCAAAAGGATTTTAAAAATCTAAATCCGTGCAGAGTCATGACCATTACTTAATATCTATTCTATAAACTTTGAATTTAATTGATGCCTAGCTTAATTATTTAGTGAAATCTTGAAAGGCATCAAACTACTAGTAGTTATCTATATTCAATAGAGATTAGCTATAAATCGTTTTGTAGATAAACTATACCTATCGATCGCAGTTAAGAATGATAACGAGCATAACAGAATGCAGCACAGTGCATTAAAGCGTGCCGCTTGAGGAATAAAGTAAATTTTATTATATGCCCGATATCCAGCCTCAGATGCGGACTGGATTTTTATATTTTGCTCGGAAAATATTAATTTTGTATTTCTATCTTCTACATAGTGCTTAGGTGAAGAGGTATTGACCTTTTTTTTTTTTTCAAATAATAATTATTGTAATTCATTGATTTTATCTATTGAGTAATGCGGTATTGAGTATGCGGATGGTAATTAATAAGTTTCCGTTAATTAATGTTTTAAGTATTTATTTCAATCAAAATTCAAAGGACTTAAGGTAATGTGTTTTTGAATAATAAACGAAATCTAATATTTAAGAGGGGTTCATTCGTAGTGTGCTCCAAACAAAGTAGTTCTCTCTCATTTGGATATTAACCTTTCAAAATTAATGAAATTTTGTAGATACGTTCTTGTGGTTTTCCGGATTTCCGTTCAATTATTCAGTTTTGAAGTAATGCGGTATCAAAAATTTACATACAAATCTTTAAACTCGGTTAATTTTAAAACTAGTTATTCTTACGGCATTAATAAAGGTCAAATATCACTTGCTCTATATAAAGTGGTGGGAGTTCAACTTTTATAGACCTTATTGAATTTTAACTTAAGCATATTACCTTTAATTGATAATATTTTACTAGGAATAAGTACTCACCTAGATATTACATTTTTCTAGTCCAAAGCTATTCTAATAAATTTAATACTCGACCATTGGAAGCATAATATTCTCAAATATTATGCGGCCAATGTTCTGCGGATAGTATGAAGATAATGCTTGTTCAACAAAAGAAAAAGGATATAATATACTTAATAATATTTAAAGAAAATAACTGACATTCTTATGTAAGCAGTAAAGTTTAAAAACGTAATAACGGAGTTACGTTTTACTGCCAAAAGCTATGTCAAATAATGAAGTATCCGTCCTTACTAAACAATGAAATTATTTTTGACTAAGCATTTGCTAAAGCCTGCATTTAAAATCGTAATTTTAGCGTAGAGTTCTATTAATTTTTAAATATCTGCGTAATTAAAAGTACAAAAATTTCAGTGCTTATAAACCTCTTTATGTTACACGATTCGTTATTACCATTAAAAAAATAGAGTTACTATAACACCAATGACTTAAATACTCTAAGAGCTCGTTCACACAGGCTGCGTAAGCGTAGACGTAGCACGTACCATTGCGTTATAATGTATGGAACTGTATGAAACGTGGCATACCGCTTGCGTGGCGTGAACGTTCACGTAGACGTAATGCATGCAATTACGTCTACGGGTTCACGCGCTTCACTACGCACGTGTCATGTGTACGTGCTGCATGCGCAATTGGTGTGAATTGGTTTTTAAATAAAACAACTTAGGGTTATCGCCTTCTGCGACTTTTTGCAGCGATACAGTCAAAATGTTCGCGATACAGTAGCGATGCATCGCTGGCCCGTATACCTTCTTCTACGATTCTCTACTATCGCGATTCAGACTTGAGTCCAAGATAAGTGCGGCTGTATCGTTCGTTACAAAGAGTAGATATCTCTAAGTAGGTACGGTTTATCCAGCTACGCTAACGTAAAATAAAAGGGCAAAACAGATAGTGTTCTCGTTGAAACCGTGCCAAAAGTTTACAATTTTTGTAGCTAATACACGGAACGCTGGATTCGATGTTATATGTTGAGAAACGTTCCAAGATTCAGTATGGCCGGATCTCTAGGGGTTATCTACAAAATGTACAATCGTTTTGGATTTAAAATAGGCTTATTTTTAACCACCGACCCAAAAAGAGGGGTGTTATAAGTTTGACGTGTGTATCTGTGTATCTGTCTGTGGCATCGTAGCTCCTAAACTAATGAACCGATTTTAATGTAGTTTGTTTTTGTTTAAAAGGTGTCTTGATCGAGAGTGTTCTTAGCTATAATCCAAGAAAATCGGTTCAGCCGTTTGAAAGTAACCTACACTTGTTGAGGGTATTATAAATTTTTATTTTACACTTGTTAAAACTGCGTACTCTTATCAAGTTTAGTAGGTACCTAATGACGGGACGTTCCAAATAAAAAATGCGGGTTGCAAAAGTTTTTGCATACAAATTGATGTCGTGAATTGTGTTGATACCTTGATACCTTGTTGACACGCGTTTTGTACGTTATAAAAAAAAAATCTTGTGTCTTGAGAAACATTTTTTAACCCCCGACCCAAAAAGAGGGGTGTTATAAGTTTGACGTGTGTATCTGTGTATCTGTGTGTCTGTGTATCTGTGTATCTGTGTATCTGTGTATCTGTGTATCTGTGTATCTGTCTGTGGCATCGTAGCGCCTAAACGAATGAACCGATTTTAATTTAGTTTTTTTTGTCTTTAAGAAATTCAGTCGTATGGATATTGTTATGATATGAGATCATACATATTTTTTCCTATGTCGGATCAGATACGCGCATACTAATCTTTTTAACCCCCGACCCAAAAAGAGGGGTGTTATAAGTTTGACGTGTGTATCTGTGTGTCTATGTATCTGTGTATCTGTCTGTGGCATCGTAGCGCCTAAACGAATGAACCGATTTTAATTTAGTTTTTTTTGTTTGAAAGGTGGCTTGATCGAGAGTGTTCTTAGCTATAATCTAAAAAAATTGGTTCAGCCGTTTAAGAGTTATCAGCTCTTTTCTAGTTTTCTTGTAGAAAAGAAGGTTAGATAACCGTTAGGTTCATAATATTATGTCAATAGACAAATGTCAAGCTGTCAAGATGGACGTTGCCTAAATACATAATTATTTATTTGAAAATGATGTTTTGGAAAACTCAGATACTTTGGATCGTCGGGGGTGTTATAAATTTTTAATTTACACTTGTTTGTCTAGTGCCCGTGTCTTATAATGTGCAAAAGGGGTTACTTTGACGGCTTCATAAAACTTGATTCTTGTATGAAATAACTCTTCTGTAGAATCGCTATGAGCACTAATTTAGCTAAATTGTATTCTTAGTACACGCGACTGCACCAAGCGGTGGCATTTTCTTGTGAATTTCTCGCACAATTTTCTCTGGATCCATAAAAGGTGCGCAAATATTGTAGTCATGTAGCTAATGCATTGCAAAGCCTTTCACGCAGCACCTACGTTGATGATTTCATATCAGAAACCTTCACAAATGTGTCAGCTGTTACTTTACTATTTTTCGGTATCAATTGTACGGGCAAACGCTACGAAATGCACTTTAAATAATCCGATAGGAAGGTCCGATAGAAAAGCTTTAATTAGATATAGAAATGAACTGGCTCTTACTTAGTTTGGTCTAAGTTTAAGTGGAACTTGAGAAAGTGTTTAAAAATAAATAATACCCAACGACGTAAACCGTAATAAAGACTTACACGAAGGCGTTGGGCCAAAGTGTTTAACGTCATTACCTCATTATACTGAAAACAAATAACTAGGTACATATTTTAACCACCGATCCAAAAAGAGGGGTGTTATAAGTTTGACGTGTGTATCTGTGTATCTGTCTGTGGCATCGTAGCTCCTAAACTAATGAACCGATTTTAATTTAGTTTTTTTGTTTGAAAGGTGGCTTGATCGAGAGTGTTCTTAGCTATAATCCAAGAAAATCGGTTCAGCCGTTTGAAAGTTATCAGCTCTTTTCTAGTCACTGTAACCTTCACTCGTCGGGGGTGTTATAAATTTTTAATTTACACTAAGTATGTGCTAAGTGTTGCATCAAAGTTAAACTACGAGTAAGTTCACCCCACCTACATAGATTACCTATCAAAACTAACATTGGATCCGCACGTTAACTGTGCTGTGTAAAACAATATGAATGCCAAGCGATGCAAAGTAAAACGCACAAAGAAAAGGAGATAAATGATTTTTCATTTAGTGCTCTTTTGTGCGGGTTAAAAGCGGACGGCGATATATGGGAACATTAGTGAAAACAAAGCGCCTTTGTGTTTAGTTTGAGGTCCTGTGTTTGATATGTATGCAAATATTGAAGGATTGGTTGTTTATTTTTATATTATAGTTTTTTAACCCAGAGAAGTTTCCCTAGCTTACTCTTTAGCGCTCTCCATACAAAAGTAGATTGATTCTCATTTGAATACCAACCAATCAAACTCAATGATATTTTGTGAACAGTTCTAAAAAAAAAACAAATATCTGTCTCTGTGGTTTCCCAGATTTCCATTACGCGCATTAGGAAACTTTCTTTAACTTGCTGATCCGTCTTTACTTGCGAGGAATTTCTAAAAATCCTTACTAGTGGGATTCTAATTCATAAATCCAAAATCGCAAGTTTCTAGACTCAGCGCGGCAGTTTAAAGCTATAGGTTAGAATTATGTTCTTAATTTTTTCTAGTTAGGCATGATAGGTTATAAAATTGACTTTTTTCCCTAAAAAAACCTGAAATATAAGCCAAAATTAAAAAGCAACTTTTTCAGTATACTCATGAAAAACTTTTTTATTTGTTAGCAGAAAGTAATAATAAGTCCACAATCCTCTTTACTAAGTTTGAATTGCAGAAATTTTATCTTAAGGCTACTCCGAGGGCTGCCATTTAGCTAATGCGGGCGGGAAAGTACTAAAATTGTTCCACGCAATTAGGGGCTACTTTATACTGAGTAAAGATAATATTGACTGCGGAAGTAATTTCACTCCCATTCTTTGTATTAAATGCATAATAACTCCGTTTAGCAGCGAAATTCAAATAATTTCACAGAAAAGGTTTAGGTAGATAGTGGCCGAAAACACTAATGCAGAGAATAGTAGAAACATTTTATTTTTTTCTCGTGATAATCCGTACAGAGTGGTAGAAATGTATACCTAAAGGTTTTAAATTATGTGGTCTAAATTATGGGCCATTTTTTATCAATTAGGCGGCAATTAAAATCCGTGAAGATGTAATTAAAAGTTCTGTTAGCGTTAAGGTACCTACGCTGTTAACTCCACTTTGAGCCAAGAACTTGTCCCTTATTTTATAAACTTCGAGAAGTTCGTCTTCTCGTAGTTTTCTTCTTAGTGTTGCTTTCATGAAAATGTTTATCTTCGATGAACGATCACATGTTATTTCGTTATTGGGTCAATGCGTACCTACGATGCGGCATTGACTTCGAGTGATCTATTTACCGAACGTTCGTTGATCTCTAGCGTCAGTGACATGTTTTATTTGCAATATATTGTGAACTTTTAAAAAAATTTTTAATATTTTTTTTCGTAGTTATTTTTTATAGTATCTTATCAGTAATTATCAGGTACTATTATAGACCTGTCTTCGTTTTTGCTAGCGTTCTGGTTACACCCTGCAGTCTTCTAAAACACAAAATTAAAAATATCGCAACGTGAAAATCATATAAAACTAAAATCATCCGTCAAATTGGCAGGGGGTCTCCCGTACTAACATACAGGATCACCCCACCATTCCAACTCCTTAGTTCTCCAATGTCATCGGTCATCACCGTGTGCTACCTTCGAAATTAAGTTTGTACGGACATGACGCAAATAACTTCTTCTTTCCTTAATTTCTGGTAGCTAAGCACGTATCCATCTCATTCAAAAACATCAAGGACATTGGGAAAGCACTTAACTCGAAGAAAATTATAATTAACTTTACTATACTTAAATATTTTGATTTGCGCTTTGAATAATAATGAAGTCATGTTTTTTTGGACTTAAAATGAAATATTGCAAAAGCGGTAGGTAAAGGAATGCTTTAATTAAAATCTATTTTTAAGTTCACTTTCTGTAATGTAAAGAACCATTTTACGTTCAGTGTTTAAACAACGTTTTGTATCTAAAATTGGCAAAAGCCTTCGTTTAGGACGGATCATTTGTTAATTAGTGGAAAGCATTTATAAGTGAACGTTCTGAAAGGCTCATTAGGAGGATTTTCTTTTTGAAAACCATTACAGAGGAGCCTTTTTTATTACGCTTGTAATGAATAAGAAATCTCGTAATTAGGAATAGTCAATTCTATATATTTTTATCATTGACTTTTTTATCGAACTTATCTCTACCTAACAAGTTATGTAAAATACTATTACCTACCAAGTTATGTAAAATACAAAAAGTAAATTTAATGGAAACATGTAAAAGTACCTTATTGCCAACAGCAATCACTATAAGGCAATCTCTAAAGACAGGGAGACCAAAAAAAGAGCTGAAAAGTTGGTGCTGGTTTCCAAAATCCGTATAAAAATCTAATATACCGAACCTAAAATCTAATATACAGCATTCCGAACCAGTGGTAGATTATTTTGACGATTCAAAAGCACTTGTAAAAGTTTAATTGAATAAAAATAATTTGAATTTGAATTTGAATATACCTATAAGCTGATAATCGATCCCACGTTTTAGAGTTCATTAATTTTTTTACTTTATAAAATATTTATTGTTTTACGTATATACCTACTGGATTTGATAAATACAATAAAATAACAATAACTTAATGTGTGTAACAAATTGGATAAGGATTTACTTCCAAATGAGAATTCATTTATTCAAATATACTTTTTAAAACAGTTAATGTGGGGAAATATAATAAAATAAACAAAATAAAATATTTACATACATAATTTAGCAACAAAAATGTAGGGGACGATGGGGGAATTGCGGACACGGGGTAAATACGGACTAGCAGATATCTACTCAATCCCTTTCCCCCGTGCCCGTCTGCCACGATCACTAGTTACTTTCCGCCATCTTCAGTGCCAGGGAAACATTCGCGACGGAAGGCTGTGCACCATTTTTAAGGTAAATAAACTCAAACGTTTTTGTGAGTTTTGATCTAATTTGTAGTGTTTACTATTTTGAGTGTTATGTCTGTAAAATAAGTGACAATAAAAAGCTATATTTTCTATCGATTGCCTCGTTCATATAGAATAGATTACACAAATAACTTTCGATGAGAAATTTTGTTACCTACAAATTATTGCCAACTTTTTTTTTTGGATCTGGTTGGGTTAATTGCGGACAAGCTCGTTGGGGTGAATACGGACGTCCGTAATTGCCCCTGACTAGATAATTTGTCAAAAACTAAACCAATTTACTGCTCATTTTCAGATGCCTCGAAAGTATATCAGAAAAAAAGAACGAACGTACAACACCATCGCAACCTTGCAAAAAGCCGTACAAGAAATAAAGGATGAACATATAACTTTTCGTCAGGCGGAAGAGAATACAGAATTCCGAAGTCTACACTTCTTGACAAAGTGAAAAAGGGCTGTTCCAAAAAAGGCATAAAATCAACTTTTAATAAAATTCAAGAATTCAAGAATAAAAAATTCAAGAAACACACGTCCGTATTTGCCCCAAGGGCTACGGGTAATTACGGACAGACAAGGTTATGTTTTTCAATCAAAATTTGTAGTCGTTGATTGATCTCCTAGAATAGTTAATGTTAATTTTGTACTTGAATAACTAAAGTTTTATAATTAATAAAGACTGATTGATTATTTCTAATAGTATGGGTTTTATACGTAATTTCCCTTCAGCGTCCGCAATTCCCCCATCGTCCCCTACCTATATTTGCGAAGAATATTCACGGCCCAAGCGATCATTAACAGGCATAATGCCCGATGTAGGTACGTGCACTATAGCCTCGCTGGATGACTAGGCTTAGCCTTTGAGCTAAATGAGTGCCAGTTCTTGGATCACCTAATGCATTGATTAGCTTTTGAGGTACGTTTTATTTTGTTTATTTCATAAAATTCTCCCACATTTATTGTCTACCCCCGACCCAAAAAGAGGGGTGTTACAAGTTTGACGTGTGTACTCGTATCTATGTATCTGTGTGTAGCATCGTAGCTCCTAAACTAATGAACAGATTTTAATGTAATTTTTTTGTTTGAAAGGTGGCTTGATCGAGAGTGTTCTTATAGCTAATATAATCCAAGAAAATCGGTTCACCCGTTTGAAAGTTATCAGCTTTTTTCTAGTTACTGCAACCTTTACTTGTCGGGGTGTTATAAATTTTTAATTTACACTTATTTTAAAAAGTTTATTTGAATAAATTGGATTAGAATGAAATACATTCTTATCATCAAACTGTGGTCAAGGCGGCCGCTTATTTGTTATTGTTTATTCTTTATTTGCATTCATTATTATGATTGTTGAATTAGCTGACTAATAACCAACGTCTATAATATTGCCAATAGTATTATCGATAGATGCATGTAAATTATTAATTTATACAAGTAGGCGTGCGCAATCAATGTTACAAGACTCTAGGGCGTCTATAAGAGCAAAGATTGATGATAATGAACGCATTAGGTACTTAACAGAACGTTAAATGGGCGAGGACTTGAATTAGTTAAGTTTAAACAAATGATGATTGTCGCTGTGTATTCGTAAATTGCTTAAAGTGCATGCAAGTACTTGTAAAATAAATAGCTATACCTATTCTTAGGACCTACTCAGATACCTACTTCGAATTTGGCCGTACCTACTTATGGTTTTTCCTGGTATGTACGAGATTCCCAGAATGAGAGGCCATTTTGATGTACACCCCACAAATATGTGTTAATCTAGTTTTAATTTTTACAATACGTATTGCAATACCTGAATTTTTAAGTTTTTGAATGAAGTTGAAATGTTTTCTTTTCACGGCTAAATAAAATTGTTGAACTGGATTTAACGATACTTACCACAGATATATGTACTTACCTACTTTTCATCACAGACACAGACAGCCCTATGTCGTTGACATAGGATTGGAGGTCTGTGTCTGACATGAAGAAGTTACCACAGGGGGCATTTTTAGAGAATTCATTGTACTTTTGAAAAATAGTTTACAATATATGAAGTATTATATAGATATACATATAGTAATAATATGAACGATAATCGAAGAGAAACAATAATTTCTTATACCTACAGAAGTCAGCTTAACTTACGGCAGTTTCCAACTTTGAACTGTTCAAGACGTTCAACTCGGGTCTATGAATACTAAGATGAATGATCCGTGAATAAGAGATATAGCCATCATAACTCTCCTTAGATAGATAATAATATGACTTCAGTATAATCCAATATAAACTTACAATTTATTACTGTTTTGAGTTTCGGCCTTTTCATTGCCACGATACATTTTAGATCATTTGTGTTTGTGTGTTGTGATGTGTTGTGTTAACACATATTAGGTCTAATATTTGTTGTATCAACTGGGTCTGACCGACTTTTTAAGGGCGCAAACTCCCGGTAAATAAAATCTTGTTTGTTTAGTAATTTTTAGTAGTAGTTTTTTCATCATTAAAAGTATTGTTAGTAAGCAGTTTATGTAAGTTTCTTTTCAATGAAAAATGTTAGTGTATGTTTGGGGTTTAAAAACAATATGTTACTTTAAAAAAATTATTTGTAGAAATTCTAATATAATCAGATAAATAGAGAGTGGAATGCATTCGTAATACTTCAGAACGAACAATAAAGCAGGGATATGACGCGGACGCTAATGGTAGGTCGGAGTGCTGGCATTTCATGATATTATGATCTCTTGCAAACTGTTTTGTGTTTTGTATTTGATTATTGTTACTGTCGCGAATAATATAATATGCATCATACACCCAAATGTACGAATTTGTCTTCACTTTTTAATATGTAATTGTATGAGCTTTGCTTATTTCATCTTTGATGAAAACATGTAAAATGTCAACTTCATTACAAATCATTATTACCATCATTATCTCAGAATGAGAAGGGTTTTGCCACGCTAGCTCAAATAATTGATGATTAAACGAACTTACCTGAAGTGAAGTTCTATCCCAATTATACGAGTTGCTTCGTCCGAAGAGATTAGGTATACATTGTAGTAATACGTCAAAGTATTGCCTTTCTAACCACTTATTTGAAAGCAGAAAATCTGCATTTCCCTTTTTTTGTATTTTTTGTTGGTATCACTGGAGCGTTCCCATCTCATTTAGTTGAAAGCCTGCCTGGAACATTAATATTTCACTTATCAGGGGTCCTAGGGCTGGGAGGGACCTAATCTCTTCGGACGAAGCAACTCGTATAATTGGGATAGAACTTCACTTCAGGTAAGTTCGTTTAATCATCAATTATACCTCATTGCTTCGTCCTTTGAGATTAGGTATACATTGTAGATTTTGAAATATAGTGAAATATTAAAACACTTCTAGGTGTAATAATATTGTATTTATATTATCAATTTTGACAAGCAAAATAAAGCCAAAAATAAATAAAAGATATTATCATAATTACGGTTACTTCATCCGTATTTAAGTAGATACTTAGTGATTTTTATAATCACTGTATTATAAGTAAAAATAAAATACTTTGAAAGCTGCTGATTCAAATTTATTTTACTTAAAATAAATTTTAATCAGCTGCTCAGTGTTCCAGATTGATTTATGAATAATAAATAATAATAAATAATAGGAGTGATAGAGCAATCTGATTAGATTGATCACATTGAATACCTCTACGATAAACTCTGGCACACAGCATAGAGTTGCCCACGCTAAGGCCGCTGTATTTCGTATTAGGTATATCAATATTGATACCTTTACTGCGAGCTGCGGAGGTAGCTGCATGCCTGACGGAATAAGCGAAAAAAAAATATATAGAAGTATTATATTTTTATCCACTGACTGATACTGTTCGTAGATACCGATTTATGCGGACTCTTAAATCTTACTATTGTAATGGGGCATTTTTTTTTTTTTTTTTTTATTTCGTAGGGGTTACATTCTATCGATGTATTCTAACAATTTTTCTGCTGGATAAAGTTATCTTCGGTGAATGTTTATTAGAAAGGAACATTTAGGCAAGGTTGAGCTGAATCTGGGTATGACGATCTTGTTAGGTCATGTATTTCGACTGATGTTTGTTAAATTAATATTATTATTAACAATTACACTACGTATCTAAATTAATTTTCAAAATATGGTTTGCACCTTATGTGTAATTATACCAGCATGAGTAATGTGACGTTAATCAAATATTCTAAATTCAAATTGTTATTTGGATTCCAATTAACAAAAATTCTAAAACTATGGACAGATCTCATGGTGTAACAACATCAAATCTTGGGACTGGAGGACGATGAAAAAACAGACGTTACTCTCGAACCTAGGATCAACGATAGAGCTGAGCCATGGCTGTGTTTTATGAACCCATCAAGCTTATAGCCTGACCGGCTAATTCAGATAGACATTTTCATCGGAGTTGACGCTTCATAATATACAATATACCTTTATTTCAGGACACAGAGTTCGTTCTGTCGTGTGCGCCTATTTTTTTTTTTTTTTTACAAAAAACTAACCCAACACCATCTTGCGAAGTTGATCATAATATATACAAAGATGACGGTGCTACGCTCCTCTCTACCTAGTAGTACCGTCTTGATAACTTCCATGCAACCAACATAATATGCAATCAACAGGGTGGCTGAAACAGATAATGCATTATCATTATGTCTAAATTGAATTTAGAACCGAACAGAGAAGGCTCTGAAATGGTGGAAACCAGGGGTTTTTTTTTTTTTTTTTGATGCAAAAAAAAAAACCAACATGTGGTTGCCCTAAGGCTGGTACTATTTATTTAAATACATGTTCTTCTAGTTCCCGTTTCCCGTTGTTTTTTAAACTAATGTATGAAGCGAACACAAATCTCCTGTGAGCTTCACAGCATAATTATAGATTTTGATATTCTCGTAAGAAGTGGACATCTAACTCCATCTATATAGTTAAATAGGAAAGAGAGCACTTTATTGTCGTACGCAATAAAATGCCTTTTTTTTTTTTTTATAGATTCCATTTTCTGAAAACCTGAAAGTCCAAAAAAAACAGTCAGTAATTTTAGCTACTTCATATGTTTGACAGATTCAAAACTAAACTCAGAATCCACTGGCCATCGGTGGTCTTCTCACAGCGTGTCGCCCCTACCCTATATCGTTAGGATCCGAAAAAAATAAAATAATTCTAGACAGTCTATTTTGTCAAATAGGATTGACTGTCACTTCGATAGATTTTTACCATTATGTAAATAATCCTGCAAAGACTGTGCTGAATGCTGATGTGTCAATGCTGAGCTATCTTAGTGATTTGCATTACACAACAAGATATTTAAAACATCTTTCTGTCCGTTTTTGTAGGTGTACCGTATCTACTTACTAAATCGCGGGCAAGTCGCAGTAAGTCATTAACAACGAGTTTTGTATGTAAATTTAGCTCTTGATTGATTAAATATCATTTTTCTTCAGACGGGTCAACGTATTTTTTTTTTTTTTTTAAATCAGGTAATTGCAATATTTGCGCACAGTAGGTACTCGGGCTGTACAGCTCTTTTTTACATTGATGATAAATCTTAAGAACTCTAAAGTATTTATTGTTTGTAAAATAATTTTAGATAACCCTGATAAATTTTAAAAATCAACTATATCTTGTAAATATATGTTATGTATATACCTAGTTGACAAGTAACCCAAAAATCTGAGTAAATACATAAATCACCGGCTTTAGTACTCGTAGTTTTGTAAAGACGAGAGGCGGAAAGTATATTCAGACCAAAATAGTAAACCATTAAATTGGAATAATTCTCGTTCATTTTAAATCGTAGATACTTTCTATAGATAGGTAGTAAAATCTTTTATAACTCCTAAGAAATAAATCTAACGTGGCCATCCAACTATTCATTGATGTAGTTGTAATTGACCTTAATGTTGTTATGTAAGCACCCACTCGTTTAAGAATTTTAGACTTATTATAAGTCTGTTATTTCCATTGGATTTATAATAAAAAATGAAAAGAAGGAAACGATCCTTCACACGAATCACATTGTGATAAGTATAACTTCACTAAACATAAAGTCTATGATATTATATTCAGATGATAGGAGGCATGCTGGGTCGTGAGATTAAGATACTGGTTTTAGAAATGGAATCCCGTATCCTCTTACCCACAATAGTATGACTGGGTCATTAATTAATTGCCATTAGTCCTAAAAGTAGAATGAACGTTCCTGCGGAACGTACCGGGTGCAGCGACGAGGGTCCCCGGTGACACTGCCCGCGCCCGCGGCGCGGCGACTGTCACAGCTGCCGTGAGCGCGGTGACTTCATGGGTTCGTACTTCGTATATAATCGTTGCTCTCGCTTGTTGTATTGCCGGGAGCGGATGCTCCTGGTTTAAAGTCTGGATAGGAGCCGGTGTCGGCTTCTGCGTTGCAGGAGGTTTTCTTGCGGGTGGGATTATTCATATCTTGGCACCGGATCATAATATTACAAGCCCGAATGTATCGGCTAGCTTCACGCTGTATAAGACACAGTCTATTTCTGTATGAGCTGATCTTTAATATTTTTCTTTATTAAAAAAGAATATGAAGTTTTTTCTTGTCATAGATTCGTTGTGCTGGGTATCGCACATCAGTCTGGCTGGATCTTTAATAATAATTAATTTACGGACTGATCACTTTATTCTAAAGAGAAAAAATGAGTGAGAGCTTCCTCATGAGCATATCCGATAAAGCGAAGCGAAGACTAGTTTTTTCTTGACGATGGCTTAATTTTATGGTTGACGTGCTTGGCTGCGTTTCGACAACAATCATTGGCACTAACTCGGGTTCGAGTTGTAATCCGTCTGTACAATGGTATTATAATAATTTATAAACAAAAAAGTGTAGGTATTTTAAACCATCTACCCTTAACTTTTCTATCAGTAGCGAAAGGGTACATCCTTATTAGAAGACCGCAACATAAATGTATAAACTATATGAAGGTATGAAGAAGGTATTTAATATGCGTAAATCTCAAATGATCTCATTTTTACTCGATAATAGCACTTGATATCTCATGATTCATGTAGACACATTTCATTCACAAATAATAATCAAAGTAAAGGTAATAATATTCCTTTTTAAATGTATTCCATCACGATAATATTTTCAAAGCTTTCGGAATTCCAAATGATGTGAAGGTAACATCCCCATGAGATGTACACAACACCGATTGGAAATTGATATCATTCCATTAGTCTGATAGGTAACGTTTTACTGTAAATACCTTCATGGTCTGGGCTTCCAAATGACGTGAAGGTTACATCCCCATGAGATGTACACAGCACTATTGGAAAGTGATGTCATATCATCACCAGTGTGATACGGAAATAGTTCTAGCAACTATTCACAATATCAGCATTTCACTGTTAAATACCTTCATGTTCCGGGATTCCAATTAACGTGAAGGTCACATCCCCACAAGATGTACACAACACAATAGGAAAGTGATGTCATATTCTCAGTGTGATACGGAAATAGTCCTTGTAACTATTCACAATATCCCAAGAAATAAATAACATTTCACTGTAAACACCTTCATGTTCCGGGATTCTAATTGATGTGAAGGTCACATCCCCACAAGATGTACACAACACAATAGGAAAGTAATGTCGTATTTTATTAGTGTGATATGGAAATAATCCTAGCAAATTTTCACAATATCCTTAGAAGTAGGCAACATTTCACTGTAAATACCTTTTTATTTCGGGATTCCAAGTGACGTATCATATATATCATATCACTAGTTTGATTCGTAAACAGTCCCAGAAGCTATTCATAATATGTTTAGAATTAGGTAACACGTCTTCACTGAAATACCTTATGGTCCGGAATTCCAAATCACGTGAAAGTAACATCGCCATGTTGTCATATGTCAAGGTAACATCGCAATGTACAAAACATTAATTGCATAGTGATATCATATCACCAGACACTATTATAATAAAACCTTATAACATAAAAATATGTAACAAATAAATAAATAAATAAATCACTATCGTTTTGGTGACTACGCTTTTGTAACGTTTTTTAAAACTTGAATAACGTGGTGATCGGCGAGGCACTAAAACGCGAATGAGATGGGAACGCTCCAGTGATACCAACAAAAAATACAAAAAATAGAACTGCAGATTTTCTGCTTTCAAATAAGTGGTTAGAAAGGCAATACTTTGACGTATTACTACAATGTATACCTAATCTCAAAGGACGAAGCAATGAGGTATAATTTCAATCAATTTTAAATAAAATAAGTAGCTAAGTGCTATTGGCAGACTTCAAACATTATGAAAAACTTTCAAGCATTCAGGTTTCCTCACGATGTTTTCCTTCATCGTTAATGCAAGTGATATATTTTAATATTTTAATACACGAGTATAACATTTGGCCATCCTGGTATCAATGAGCAAACAATGCGATTTCCAAAAACGACATTGCATACTTAAAGCAGTTTAAGTACAACAACATACATAATGCAAGAGCAATTTAGATATGATGTGGTTGAATCCGTGCCAAAATCTGCAGCAGGATATTTACATAATTAATGCACTAGATGTTCCAACTGTATTCAAAATTATAACGAGGAAGTTATGACCTGAACCAAACAATAAACTTTACTTTGCGAATCTCTCCAAAAAATGGATAAATCATCATCGTCAAGTGATAAAGCTGTGATAGCCTAGTGGTTAGAACGTCCGCCTCCTAATCGGAGGTAAGGGATTCAATCCCGGGCACGCACCACTAACTTTTCAGTTATGTACTTGATTTAACGGTGAAGGTAAACATCGCGAGGAAACCTGCATGCCTGAGAGTTCTCCATGTCCTCAAAAGGTTGTGAAGTCTGCCAATCCGCATTGGGTCAGCGTGGCAGACTATGGCTTAAACCCTTCTCATTCTGAGAGGAGACCCGTACTCAGTAGTGGGGCGGAAATGGGTTGATCAACCGATAGTCATTGCCGGATATACGAGTAGGTCTCTTGTAGAGACTTCCACACGCCATGGTCTTGAATCTAGCGGCTCTCTGCGAATTGTTTGATGTTGTCATTCCAATGCTGCACATTCCAATAAGAGGTTTTCATTCCAGCACCTTGGACCCCAACGTCCATTGATTTTTGGAACTATGTGCCATGCCCTTGCCACTTCAGCATCATAACCCGCTGAGCCATTTTGGTCACTCTGGTTCTCCTGCGGATCTCCTCATTCCTGCAATAGATCAATAAAATTTAATATAAAACTTTTTACTTTGAAGTAGGATCATATGGATCAGTAGATTGAATTCCTGATGGTCAAATAACCAAAATGTTACATAATTTGACTTACAGTACACTGAGAGATAAATTCGTATACCTAAAATCGTTCCTGAAAGAAATATTTTCAAGTTAATTTTAATTTTCTCTCTCATTTGTTACTCAAAATTTTATTTTGATAAAAAAAATGTATTTTTATTGGTTAAAATGTTGCATGCATTTAATGTAGTTAGTTAAACAGTATATTTGCTTTTGAATATAAGTCTGACGTATGAGTTTTTTTGCAGAAATTGCCAGGAATAAAGATTTTTGTTTCTTTATTTATTTGCCGACTAGTATAATTTTATTTTAGTTGACTGTATCTAATAACGAACAGTAATTTGTTTTGATTGTAACACGAAATATTCATCCGCGGGAATAGGAATAAACTTTTCCAATTTACAGCTGCTGTATTTTTGTTTTAAAATACATTACTAATTTATATAAAAAAAAATATATCAAAAATTTCATCCAAATCACTGTAACGAGGCAGGGTGCCCAGAACGCTGGTTGCGTTATCTCGTTGAATGGCCAGACTAATAATAGTTACCTTGGTAACTGCCAGACCTTCGGTCACCCGTGGACTCCACATAACTTGTCCTTAAAAAAGTGTCTGGCATTTTCACCCCACTGGCATTTATAGTTATTTCATGAAAACTTTACATGCTTATTTTTTCCTATCCTAAAACTAAAATGAGAAAGCACGATGGCCTGATTTTTTTCTTGTTTCGCGTACTTAAATACATATATAATTTCCTACAAGCAGCTTACTGCAGGAAATTATTTCATTATTCATATTCATAAAACGGACGACCCTGTCTAGCCGCAGACATGTATTGTGGGTAAGCAATTAACTTTTCAGTTAGATCTACTCCAGCCTTGAATAGTTGTGGGCAGATTATACCCGCATATTGTGGACCAAACATAGCCATATTTGCTTTTATGAGGGTCTATTAAATAATAGGGTCTATTAAATAAACCAGTCATTTTTTGTGACGTTACTTTTGTACCCAACCAAAATTGCAAAACTATATTATACTTAGCACTTAATAATAAGATAGATAAAGGATAGATATACCAAAGTTCTTACCAAAAATATTAACTACGTCTGACTTTCTGTCTATTGGTTACCTTTTCACGGCCCATCCGCTCAACCGATTTTGAAGAGGTACCAGAGATAGCGTGCATCCCGGGCATGCATACATAGCGGTCTTCATCATGGAAAATGAAACGACTCGTGGGATTTATAAAAATCTTAAATTCTCGTAAATAATGTAGTAGGCGTGATCTACTTGAAAATAAAACTATAAACATTTTTTTAATATGTACCTCTATTGCGGCCATAATTAGGGCACGTATTTCGCATAAATGTAAGAGAAAACAGATACCTACTTCCATCTCATTACATTATTTGGACCTTCGTCCTATCTTATCTTTAGTCCCATTTATCGCATCAACCCATCTTCGAGGGAATCTGGTTCGCGAAGAAAAGATACATTTTATTTTTCCTGCAGTACAGAAAAAAAGTAATTTACTTGTAACATATCAACCTTTTATTTGAGGAATTTCAAGCCTCGTACATACTTTATTCTTTCTATTTTTGCCAACAAAGAACATTTTATGCTCACATAGTACCTACTCTTATTTGTATAACGTACTTACTTTGTTCACTTTACATTATAATATTCATATATTTTCGTCAGGTATAGAATTTTCTAACATGTTTTGCTTGGCTATGCACGATTTGGTATAATATTTTGCTATAGGTATTTAAATGTTTGAATTTAAGGGAAAAAGTTGTTTAATTTGATGCATAATATTATAGGTAATCATAATTAAATACTCCAGTATACCTCGTACAGAAGTGACCCATCTATCATTTTATTTTGTTACGTTAAGATAATTATAACCAGGGTCTGAGAGTTTCCTAATGGAAAGACGATGACAAGAAATATTTTTGACGTAAATTACACCGAAACACATCGGTATTGCCCCTGAAGCTTTCCTCCTGTCAAGTTATATTACTTTTGCTAACTACCCACAAGTTAATAAATAGGTTTGCGAAAATTGTGCTTTTATTGGATTAGGTAAAAGCTTTGTAGAATTATTTGTTAAGATATACGTTATCCTTGTTTTGTCGAACTAAAATTTCTAGTAAAAAAAAAAATAAGAATAAAAGAAAAATTCTAGTATCACACCATTTCTCCACAAAAAATATTAGCTATGCATCAAAATATGCACACCAAAAAGAAATCTGCTGAGTATGAAACTCTATTTGATGCTGCAAAGAAAACTATTGAATGAAACTGTTGTGTGCTCTCAGTTTGTTTCTTAAGTTACAACATCCAAATAAAGATTTTTTTTCTCTTTTATGTTATTTGTTTCTGTAAATATCCATATTTTATTGTCTGAATGCAAACCTAGTTATTATTTCCACGCTAATAAAATGCAGTATAAAGAAGTGTAAATATGTTTTCCTTGTAAAATGTTCTAAATTATGCTGAACGCCACTGAGACGTTTAGGAGTTATAAGGGATTACATTACAATCGTCTTTGTAAAGAGGAACATTAAGTTGAATTTCATTATTCATAACGCATTTTTAAGGAGCTATGAAGGTACAAATTCATATATATACCAACACAGATGGCTTTTTCTT
Source organism: Maniola jurtina (assembly GCF_905333055.1). NCBI lineage: Eukaryota > Metazoa > Arthropoda > Insecta > Lepidoptera > Nymphalidae > Maniola > Maniola jurtina. The sequence continues at coordinate 7,006,778 of NC_060046.1, read as the reverse complement.
TCCCATCGTTGGCGTTGTCTTCAATCGTTAATCGCCCACTGTTGGGCATAGATCTCCTGTTTGGGGACGCCATGGTTTTGCACCGAGACTTGCCTGAATCCAGCGGCACTCGGCGACCCAAAATAAACATGGCATCAGCTTATTTATCATAATGATCCGTACATTTCATTTCAATTTCATAAGCTCATGGAATTTTTCACTCCTTTTTATAAAAGAGTCAGTTCATTATCTGCACGTTTGGAATGTGAGAGCTATAATTGAACATGTTTGAAAGAAAACTGAACAACATTGTGATCTCACATAAGACAAAAGAAGCGCCGAAGCGAAAACTCGTTCTATTATTTTCTTCTCTTCTTTTATTACTGCACGAAGGAATGTTTGATTGTATCTTCTCAAACTTACTGTATTAATGTTAATTTTAAAATAGAAGTATTAGAAGGGACTAATAACAATCTAAATTTATTTCATTTTGTTATTTCAGTTTTTTTTAAACATTTTTTAATAATAGGGCAATAATGAGATAATAAATAAATGAGAGATAATTTAAACTTACAAAATAACTTTAAACCACTATTTTTATATTTTTTTTTAGCGCACTCCATTGCTTTAAAATATATTCGAAAGTATTATACATCATTTCTTTCTACACAGAAATATTTGTAATCTTAGAAAATATAATAATTAGATCCGGAAAATTATTTCACTAACACAGTAGGTTTTCCAGTACCCATATAGTGGTACAGGCTATAAGTTTTATAACACGGATGAAGTCGCGGGCAATAATTAGTTAATTATATTGGCTGTTAGCTGTTAGTACTGAATGCAATGAGCATGTTTATTCAAGTAAGTAACACATCCAACTATTCATGATCCAATCACCAAATAGGTATAAAGAATTAGAAAACTACAACATGATGAGGTCTCTGTATTGTTCAGTAACAAATTTCATAGTTTGCAGTTTACATACCTATAGTGTTCCATTTGATAGATACTTTGCGTACATTCACACGCAAATCACGTTTAGGGATTGGTTGATACGTGACTGGAGACAACGTAAAATGGTGTAGGAAAGCGCTGTTTTTCCCCCGTAATGCCAATTGGCTCCTGGGTGTCCATGCCGGTGTGAATTGAAATAGACGCTAAATGGAAGGAGCGGTTTGGGTACGATTTTTATTTTACCTCAGTTTTTTTCTGCAGAATGGACTTGGTAGTCCATTCTTCAGTCCAAATGCCAAAGTATGAGCTAGATGGCTTTCATTCATTGATGATCATAATATGATGATGAGTTAGGTAGTGAATAACACCCCCCCTCCCCCCCTCTCCCGGATCAAATCTTTTCATTAGCTCTCCAACAGTAATTTCTACGAACCAAAATAAGTAAGATTTTTGTTAAATAACAATTATTATTTAAATTGATCACTTTTGTCATTTTTCAATTATCTATAGCTTCGGGACCATCTGCTCCTGACGGCACACAAAAGCTTTGATATAATTAAATTTCCAGACAAGTTTTAATTATTCGTAAATATTGACGCCACCTACGTGGGTTAAAATTTCTAAATTGAATAGTTTATCCGTGGAAGATCCGTAGGTTTACAGCAGAGTACTCTGGTTGTAGCGAATAAAAATTGAGATGAAAATACTTTCGACCGCATTTTTATGCGTACCTTCTGTGTTTTATGTGTCAAGTCTTCTTTTTCTTAGTCGCAACATTCTTGGCAGAGCGTTCGTGGTCATCACGAAAGTGACGTTTTTGGGGGCAGATGTTATACGCCTCACGAGAATTCGCTACTTCTCCTAGCTGCCGATAATAAAAAATGAGTCAAGTACGTGTTGGATTTTCAGCTGGGTGATTTGGATATTTGGTAATAATGATGATTTTGGTCTTTTTATTTCCCAGCGAAACTAAGGGTTACCATTATTAGTAGGGTAGGCTATTACTATAAAGCTTTCCATGTCTTTGGCTACTGCCTTGACATGGCTCCAGTCAGTAGTCAGGAGGCAGTAATTATCGTCTTGAATATATTATGCTGCAATTTCTTTACTCACTAGTTAAAATTAGGAATATCGGAAAGTCTACTCCGATTACGGTACGGTACGGTACTTTAAAAATTCCTGTGGAAGTTATCTTCTCTTAACAGGGCTCTCTCCGTCACTCGTTTCTGCTCGTTTCATACAATCGTAGTTCCAATTTCATTTGAATATTAAGCAACCAAAGTCCATGAAATTTTGCAGACATATTCTAGAAACTAATATCTGTGTCTGTGGTGTTTTAGATTTTTCTAAAAATATGTAGTTTTAAAATTACAGGGGCTTAAAGATTTGTATGAATTTTTTTAAGACCGCGTAACTTTGAATGCGAATATTTTAACAGAAATCTAGAAAACCACAGACATAGATATTAGTTTCTAGAATATGTCTGCAAAATTTCATGGACTTTGGTTGCTTAATATTTAAATGAAATTGGAACTACGATTGTATGAAACGACTGACGGAGAGAGCCCTCTCAGACATGTTTACCCGTTATAGGGGTAATCTCAGGCCGCATGTTTCATCGATTTTGGAGATTAACAATTTCTAAACTCTTGTGATTGTAATTTTGCGATCAGCTTCACTCATTACTTCTAGCAAAACACTCAAGTTTTAGTGACTGAAATCTATTTGATAAAAAATTAAGATTAACTTATTAGTCTAAAAAAATGCCTAAAGTGCCTATAATTCAAACGACAAAATAAAAAGCTCTAAGTGCTGTCTTTTGTTAAAAGCACTGGAAAAGAGCGAAGTGGATTTTATAACGTGAACAACTTGGACCCTAATCACCCTTCAAGTTTTACAAATATATTTTATGAAAAGAAAATTAATTTAGTTACTACTTAAGTAAGGGTTTTCAATAACTTAAGTAAGAAAGCTTTTCATTTGCAAGCATTAACTATTTATTTGAACCTTAAACAAGAAGGCCGAAGGGCTCAGTTTGTAAAAAAAATGTACACTAATTTTTTTCAAGTCTTCATCCGCATGGGTTTAGGTTTTATATTAAAACTAGCTGATACCCACGACTTCGTTCGCGTGGATGTAGGTTTTTTAAAATTCTCGTGGGAACTCTTTGATTTTCCGGGATAAAAAGTAGCATATGTGCTAATCTAGGGTATAATCTATCTCCAATTTAAATTTCAGCACAATCCATCCAGTAGTTTTTGCGTGAAGGAGTAACAAACATACACACACACACATACAAACTTTCTCCTTTATTATATTAGTGTGATAGGGCCTAAATTGCTTCTTGTATCCAACCAAATTCCTCTCGTCAAACGTTGTCTGGAAACAAGACATCAGGCTCTTTATTCTCCTAAGACCAATTAATTTTCCTATCTCTCTTAAAAACCTAAAAGATAAGAAATGCTTCTCACCCCTTGATTTAATGGCACAGAAAATAAGCAAAATATTTCGTTACTTGTCTTATCTCGACCTCAAAATTTCTGTACAAATTAAACATTTATCATTCACGGTCGGTGGCATTTTGTCTTTAAACGTGCAGGTACACTGCTTCCAACAACTCATTCGTTTCTCTCTAATTTTATTATGGATTCTAAAGGTAAAAATAAGAAGAAATTCTGTACGCTTCTGTGGTATGCTACGAGCCAACTACCTAGATCAAACTGGCCATCGGTGTATTTTAATTTAATTACATCAGAAAATATTGTCTAAAGGTAATACTTAATACATGTAACCCCCCATCCACACACTGCCCGTGTGGCATGGACAGAAGCGAGGAACGGAGGCAGAGACGTAGTGTAGCCGCGTTACTCGCATGTTCCTCGTTCATGCCCATCGCTCCCTATTTTGTCGGTAAGTATGCAATAGCCACAGTTTCGACGTCCATCGCGTTGCAAAGGCAAGCGACCTAGTGCGGTGGCGTCGCGATTATTTGCGCGAGTAGAGCAGTGTGTGGACGGGGGGGGGGGTAAGATACTTAGCTACGTATTATTTTCATTCTGAGAGGAGACCTGTGCTCAGGAGTTGGCTGGCGATGGGCTAAGATGATATTAGCATAATATTAAGTGTCGTAGTTATTTATAACACGTCGAATAAACCTAACTTGAGGTAAACCAAAACGACAGCTCTTATAAGTCTTGTACAATATTTGCTCGCCATAAAACGCTATTACACGCCTTGAAAAACAAGCAGACAGACAGACACAGCGAAGGTGTGTCTACCTGCTTTGGTTTTAGTGATTTCACTAATCTGAATCCACACTGGGTATCATCTAGTGGTACATAAATTAATAATTAAATAAGAAATATTGCAGACGTCGTCTACTTTCACACTAATATTAATATAGAGTAAATAGATATCCCAACTAGCATACGGCTCACAATTGTAAATGCATTAGTATCTACTAATTCAAGAGGCGTTTACAATCAATTAGCCACTACCTTGGCACTGAATTATATTAATTAATGTAAAGGCTCTTTGGCTGGTAACGAATGTAGTGAAATAATAATATGCGTTGCAATAATAGTATGACCACTAATATTAAAACGTATATTGCGTTACCATTTCGGCTTAGTAAACACGGTGAAATTCAAGTGGTTTTAGAGCCGCAACTAAATAATTAATCTATCCATTTCGACCATTAATATTGACCCTAATCTTTATATCTAGTATTAGATATAAAGATTAGGTATAGATATATAGAGATACATATTTCTATTTATTTTTTCATAAAGGAAATTTGCCTTTTCCTGAAGGTGTGAGCTAAAGTGACCTAGGGTTCTTTTGCCAATATTTTCTTTTATCGGGCAATAGTCACTCTCATTATTCACTTCGAATTATCTTCATACAAACTTTTCATAGGTACATCACAAATGACAGGACGTATTTTGAATTTTGAATTTTAAAACAAGAACTACTTGAGAACAATTTCATAGTGGTGTGACGAGTGACGACGTACCAGAAAAGTCATGGCGTGGACGTTTTGCAAAACATAGAACTTCTGTGTTGAAAACGCATAATATATTGTTCACAGACCATTTCCTTTGTTGTTGCTTATATTATAATCAATTATGCTATCGTGTCTGTGACAAAAAAAAGATTTTTCGATTATAATTTGAGGCCATAAAAAAGCAAGTCTCGCTATGTATTGTACAATTATTATTACATAATTATATCTAAGTAAATTACCGATAATATAATAAACACAATAGTTTATACCCTTTGAAGGAAGTTATGGCTTGGAATAAAAGTAATAGCGAAGGACATTGTTGTGATTAACTGAATTAACCGTAAACTTTTCTTTACTCTGAGGAATATCTATAAGTTCGCCAGATATCTATTGGATTGTAACTTCGATAAAAGTTTATCGAAATATTATAAGGGTTGGAATGAGTACTTAGTTACTATTTATTGGACGTACTGGGTAAACAATGGTGATAACTTGGTTGTTCCCGATCTCTGAACTAAACTTATGGACATAAACTAAACTTAACTTATGTGAACAGGTCTAACAATGTTACTACTATGAAAATTAAAATTTGCAAGGTGTCCCGTAGATGAATAAGGATATCATTTCTTTTAGACCTATCAATTTTGGTTAGTTTGGATAACTTTATCTCAGTGTGAGTAGGTAAGTAGTTATTTATCGACAATCTCATATACTTTCTTTCTGTTTATAACTCACAACAGTACTTAGGACGGCACTTATTTTACGCGCTAGCTATATTACAATATTTTTAGGAAACTAACCTAATAGACGATATTATTTAGTATCGAATCCTTGGTATTTTAAGACACCGAATTCCATATTAAGGCATTTTTATTATTTTTTAGTTGTTGGTATTTGCCGATTTTTTGTTATTATTGTAGGCGGATTTTTAGCAAACATTATTAAAATACTCTGAATTATTCCCCTAAATTCTATAACATTTTAGATAAACTTTCCATAAAATGTGTTAAAAAATAGCGCTATTGTTATGTAAGGAAATATTTTGTTTCAAAGTAAAGACAGACGAGGCCTTTCCAAATACAATTTGCACTATCAAAGGCGCCAGTGTTGATGTACATGAGGCTTCCAATATACATAGTTTACTTGAGTGCCTTTTAAATCATATTTCTCGCTGGCTATTGCCGATTCTATAGTGGAGGTTTAAGCAAATATACCAATTGTTTGTTGGCAAACAGAGCAATGTTCAAACAATCCTGGTAGATGTGACATACTGGATATATGTAGGTTTAATATTTGCTCTAGAAGCCTCTGTAACTTAATTGTCTTGGGACAAATGGAATACGTACGTAGGTACATTTAAGTGTTTCTCGTATCAGAAATATAGAGGCACCTTTGATGCCAAGGAACCCTAAGATATCGACACTACTGTTGGATAGATACAGGAGTTAACTTCAGGAAAGTCCATGATATATGAAGGACTACAGTGCATAAGAAAGCTCAGTCAGGTTATCGCAGGAGGTGTTTCACCATGTCGACCTGTCGCGTACTGTACCTAGATACGTGTCTAAAATAAATTATAAAAGTTATATAATCAGAGGAGTCCTAAGTATGTCCCAATTTCAGGTTAATGAAATATAAACAACCAGTCGCTGTTGCCAATATCGCTTCGGTGACTTTAATAGCAAATTGCTACTACCTTTCCGTCAAGTTTTAATTACTTTTCTTTTCTGGTTTGGACTTATATCATTCCATCAAACGAGACTAATACTTAGCCGACAATGGGGTATCGAATGCTTGGAAAACACGATTCGACTCAACAAGCGTCGCGTGGAATTCGGTCAGATGGTGTGTGTGCATTGTGCAGCTACAATGGCACTTTGATTTTAATTATTATTGGTACTGAAAAAGTGTATTGTGTGTTTAAATAAAAGATTTTGACTTTGACTTCATGCATTCTTCTGGGAATGAAAATATTATATAATATGTAGTCACTTAGAACGGAATCCGCGCCGGGCTTTCGACGGGCTTATTCCTGCGCTGCGAGTGTATATGCATGCTTCTGTCTTTATGAATCTAAGTGAAGGCTTGAGTTCTATTCAAAAGTCGCAGGACCCATTGCTTGGCGTTCCAAGTGAGCTGACATGAAGCCTCTATGATAGAGGGTCATAGTCCTAAGAGCCGGTTCCCACTTGTCGGCTGTCGGGTCCGGATTTTAATCGAATGTTCCAGTGGCAGAATATTTTATATGAAGCTATTCACACTTGTCTGAAATGGGTGTTTTGCCAGCCCTCTACGCCCGGAAAAAAATCGTGTCGGATCTTGCTCGCCTATGAGTAAGTATGGCCCTGTTAATATAGTAAAATAACACCCCTCTTTTTGGGTCGGGGGTTAATAATATATCTTAGCTGTCTTTATTCGTTTTCTTCTCAAATAGTATATATCATAACAAGAACTTTGTCGTCGCCCATCGTCCATAGTCGCCTCGCGTAGAGTGTTAAAAATTGGCACCAGCATCGACCGGCGCCGATAACCGCTTAGGTAAGTGTCAACAGAGGCGTCGACACCTGATTAAAATCCGGGACCTGACAGCCGACCTGTGGGAACTGGCTGTAGATAGAAGGCAATAACTACGAAGAAAATGAACAAGAAAATATCTACACAAAGCGGTACGGTAGCAAAACGCGACTGCAATGTGTCAGAAAAAGGAAGATATTTTTATGAAGGAAAATTATAATATAGCCCGTTTCCGTTTACTTCTCAGTGTTTTCTTTACCCACCTCACAGCTTTTTAGTTATAGTATAACTAGACTAGATGATGTCCACGACTTCATACACGTAGATCTAAGTTTATTCAAAATTCTCGTGGGAACGCTTTGGTTTAGTAGACAAAGAGTAGCTTATGCCCACCCCTGGGATGTAAGCTATGTTTCCTTCCCTCAAATTTCATCAAAATTGGTTAAATGGATGAACCGTGAAAAGGTAGCAGGTAGTTGGTAGGTTTCAATAACATTTTTTGTGTGGAACCGTGCGTCGTGTGTTGTGTAATAAAGTTATTTCGACGAGAAGGTAAGCTGATGCGGGTAGGTAATTTATTTCCAGAGACTTCAGGCAATTTATCTCAACGTAATTCGTGTAAAACGCTTATTGGCTGTCGACGACGTAGGCCAAATGAAGATAGGATGATTTATTTCTTACCGCTAACTACACCAGGCTGAATAGAGTAAGAGACCGTAGTCAAAAATTCAACTAAATTAACTTTCATTACTCAAGATTGCGTTGCAATACAACGCATACTTAGTAGTGACACAGTTCACGACAATTCTAACAAAATGTTGAGGCTCTGACGTCACTAGCAGGCGGCAAATGTTAGTACATTTGACGCAGGTAGCCCTAAAGTAGCCTTAATTTTCAATGATTTAACGTCGACATAGTCTTATATTTGACATATCATCGATTTAAAATACAAGTGTAAATTAAAAATTTATAACACCCCCGACGATCCAAAGTATCAGGGGGCACGGGAGTGCCCCCGCCAAGACGAGCCAAATGGCGGCCGGGGCGCTACGTACCTTTTTCTCGAAGTGTTTCGCCGTATTTTCGACCCGCCATAACTTCGGTCTGGATAACGTTAGAAAGCTGAAATTTTCAATATAAGGTGTCCTCAGCAAATTTACCAAATATACCAAGTATCACATATCTAGCTTTTATGGTTACAGATTTATTGATACCTAAAATACGCCGATTTCGTCCCTCACTGATGATCATCAAAACCTCTACTCAAAACCTCTAAGGTACTTCCCGAAGTCCTAGAAGGCTGAAATTTGGTATGTAGACTAGAAATTGACAACAAACTACAGAAAAATTAAGAAATTGGAAATGCCCCCCCTCTACGCCTCTTATGGGTGAAGCAAATCTGTAAATTCTGTCGCTAGAATGCTGATATTTTCAGGATAAGATGTCCTTGGCAGATTTATTAAACGCATTGAGTATCAATTGTCTAGCTTTTATAGTTTCAGATTTATTGACAGTCAAAACTTCTAGTCTGTAATTCTAGGGTACTTCCCGAAGTCCTAGAAGACTGAAATTTGGTGTGTACACTAGAAATTGCATACAAACTACAGGAAAATTAAGAAATTCAAAATTTTCCCCCTCCACTCCCACGTATGGGGGAAGCAAATAATTTGTAAAGTCTATCGCTAGAATGCTGATATTTTCAGGATAATATGTCCTTGACAGACTTATCAAACGTACCAAGTATCAATTCTCTACCTGTTATGGTTTCAGATTTATTGCCATTCCAAACCCCTCTAGTCAAAAGTTCTAAAGTACTTCCCTAAGTCCTAGAAGACTGAAATTTGGTATGTAGGCTAGGGATTTCATTCAAACAACAGGAAAATAAACTTTTCCCAGTCTGTACATTTAAAAAATGTGTTTCCTGAAGTCCTAAAAGACTGAAATTTGATATATCTGCTTTAAAATTGAGTTGCAAGATTCCACCCAAACAAACATAGTTACATAGTCACATTGCAAGTGGAATAAAAGCTTTTAAAAAACTAATTACTAAAACTATTACATGTCATAACATATTATAATATTAAGGTCATAAGGAATAGTTTGTTCGACAATTACTAATTTATATTATTCTTCATGATTGTCGCACAAGCTATTCCGGGCTTAAATGTCATATCAGATAAAAGTACCACGAACATTAAACGGCCAAGCCGTCCTTTTTTAACCAAGATTTAGGGTTTGTAAAATCAGAGCTTGTAAGTAGAGTTATTTGTTCTTTATTGTTATAAATGTGATATACTCAAGAGCATTTAAGAGCTATATACTTTGGACTTGGGATAGGTCCCATGGGCAGCGCAATTCTAAGCTCAGCTAGGGGCTTGGCTCTACTAGAGATCTCATAACTTTTTAACAGTGAAAGCATTATGAACTTGTGAGTCTTGGCAACATTTTACATGAAATGTTTTTGGTGGGATTTGAGTTTTCCAAAACATCATTTTCAAATAAATAATTATGTATTTAGGCAACGTCCATCTTGACAGCTTGACATTTGTCTATTGACATAATATTATGAACCTAACGGTTATCTAACCTTCTTTTCTACAAGAAAACTAGAAAAGAGCTGATAACTCTTAAACGGCTGGACCAATTTTTTTAGATTATAGCTAAGAACACTCTCGATCAAGCCACCTTTCAAACAAAAAAAACTAAATTAAAATCGGTTCATTCGTTTAGGCGCTACGATGCCACAGACAGATACACAGATACACAGATACACAAATACACAGATACACAGATACACAGACACACAGATACACAGATACACACGTCAAACTTATTACACCCCTCTTTTTGAGTCGGGGGTTAAAAACCGAGAATTCCCTCACTCTAGTTCACTCTGTGATTTGTCTGCTTGAGGAAAGACACACATGACGGTGATACTGGAATTTTCATGTTTAAGAAATCATACAACCATCTCTGTGACAACCTAACATCATAATACCTACGGACCCTTTCAATACGCCCATGTAATTGGCTCTCCACCGAAATGCAAAGTAATAAAATGTCCTTCACTTATATTTCCAATATTAATTAATGATGGTCCCATTGATCAAGTTTAACGCAATATCAGCTTAAATAGTTACTAACGATAAAATGTTTGAGTCTTGGAAGTTTTCGTCGAGTCACTTGGATTGTTTGGTCATTTATAATTTTAGAATTACCTAAATAATTTAAGAAATTAAAAATATCACTTGCTTTAACAGTGAAGAAAAACATCGTGGGGAAACCTGCATACCTGACAGTTTTCCATGATGCTCTCAAAGTTGTGTGAAGTCTGCCAATCCACATATGGCCAGCGTGGTGGACAATGGCCGAATCCTTCTCTTTCAGAAAGGAAACCCATTCTCAGTAGTGAAATAAGTTGCCATTGCGCTGGGCAGTTTCACGCATAGTGTGTTTTGTCCCTATCCGTTTAACCTCAGAAAAGTCTACATTGTTCGATTTCAAAGGTTTCCGAATCTTTCAATAAAGTATTCCGAGTAGAATCCTAAGCAAATGTTTGAAAAGAATTTCAGTAATACGAACAAATTGCTTAGGTTGGCCCAAAAGTGACCTCAAATTGTTATTGAAAACAGTTTTGAAATTTCTTGCAGAATAATAATAATTTGAACCATGACTTTCAAAAGTTTTACAAATGAAATCTGTATGGTGAAATAAATCCATACCATCCGTACTCCATACTTATATTATAAATTTGAAATTGTGTCTATCTGTCTGTTGGCTTTTCACGGCCCATCCGTTCAATTGATTTTGACGAAGTTTTAGAAAACCAAAATCCACATGGACGAGGTTGTCGGCACCATCTATTATGTGGTATAGAGATAGCTTGCATCCCGGGGACAGGTAGGCACCTACCTATAGACTACTTTTATTTGATTTCAGGGATAATTAATAATAGCCTATGTCCTTCTCCGGGATCTTAAATCACATAAACAACTTGGGTTAAATCTGTTAAACGGATGGGTCCTGAAAAGGTTATAATATACAGTTAAAGAACTCACAAAATTTAATTTCAAAATTTGATTTTTTTACATTTTGATACTACATGTTGGTATCCTATTAATGATTCATTAATAACAATAATATTGTGGTTAATAGTTCTCGTTTTAGAAATTTAATATCAAAATTATTAACGCGAAATTTTCAGTCAGAGAAACAAAATGGATATTAATGATGTACAAACAAAAGCAAATTAAAGCTAACCACTAAACCACCAAATTACAACTGCAATAACGCGACAATGATATCAATGAACAACAGCGCAGTTAGCCACTGAGTTCGGTTGACCGGAAAATTAATAATTAGTTATTTTATTTATACATATTAGTTTTTAATCCATACTTCGCTACCCATTTAATGCGAAAGTGTGTTTGTTTGTTGGTTTATTGGTTTGTCCTTCAATCAAACCAGAACGGAGCAACGGATTGGCGTGTTTTTTTTTATAGGTATAAGTAATAGGTAAGATCTGTAGATTAACATTGACTACTTTTATCCCTGAAAGTTTTAGTTCCGACGAGATTTTTAAAAACCCCAAAATCCACGGTAAGTTCAAAATAAAGTCCTAAAGTTAAATATTGAACTATTTTTGTTGGAAAAGTTTTTTTGTAGTTTTACAAGGGTGTGTGACTCATTTTGGAATTAATTTCAAAACATTATAAATAAAACATTTTAATATTTTATATTTTAATTATTTTATACCATAGGGCATAATATTCCTCTTGGCATTTTCATGGCAGCGCGTCTATCCCTTCAAAAGGCATCTATCCCCCAAAAAATGGGTCTGCAAAAACTCACTTTATGCAAAACCATTAATTGTTAGGTCAATAAAAACTAGTCGTGACGTTACATAAAAAATTAAACTAGCTATACTAACAGAAATTATTCAAATTAAGTTAATAGTTTTTAAATTAGAACACTTTTTCAAAAAGTGGGGCATTTATCCGTACTTTACCCTATAGCGTTTTTAACCCCCGACCCAAAAAGAGGGGTGTTATAAGTTTGACGTGTGTATCTGTGTGTCTGTGTATATGTGTATCTGTGTATCTGTCTGTGGCATCGTAGCGCCTAAACGAATGAACCGATTTTAATTTAGTTTTTTTTGTTTGAAAGGTGGCTTGATCGAGAGTGTTCTTAGCTATAATCCAAGAAAATTGGTTAAGCCGTTTGAAAGTTATCAGCTCTTTTCTTGTTACTGTAACCTTTACTTGTCGGGGGTGTTATAAATTTTTAATTTACACTTGTATATTTATCATGCCACATCCAACCTGAATCCCTGATATTACCTAAGAGTTTAAAGACTTAACAATTGAATTGAATTGTCAAAGTTAAATAAGTTTTTCAATAATAAGTTTTGGTTTCGTAATGTAGGAAATGTGATTTTTGTTCGCGCGGCATTCGCTATCAGATTGGATAAATTGCTTAAAATGGTTTCTACCAGATTGCTTACCCTTTTTCAGTGTGTCACGTAAAATTTTATGCTGTAACTCGATTTTTTACTACACGCTGCCACTACCATCGTCTTTATGGTGTTGTTTTCCTAGATTTTCCTTGTCCCCGAAATTCCCAAAATCTATAAAACAGTAAAGTACACAGTAAAGCCGAGTTTACATTACGAATTGGGTGGCATGAAATTAGTGTCATGACATTAATTTCAGAAGCAATTTCACGTGTAAACATCTTATTTTGTGTGTATTGAAATTAGTTACGTGATATTAATCTCAACATGCATGAAAGTAATTTCGTAATGTAAATTCCGCCTATCAATCCGATCCGTAAATCGTATCAGCCAGTGTTGAACATAGGCCTTCCCTAGTGAGTGCCACCCCACCCTGTCTTCAACTTTCCTCATCCAACGGTTTCCCGCCACCTTTTTAACCCCCGACACAAAAAGAGGGGTGTTATAAGTTTGACGTATGTGTGTATGTATCTGTGTATCTGTCTGTGGCATCGTAGCTTCTAAACTAATGGACCGATTTTAATTTAGTATTTTTTTTGAAAGGAGGGTTGATCGAGAGTGTTTAGCTATAATCCAAGAAAATCGGTTCAGCCGTTTGAAAGTTATCAGCTCTTTTCTAGTTACTGTAACCTTCACTTGTCGGGGGTGTTATAAATTTTTAATTTACACTTTTTGACATATCGTTAGTCATAGTTAGTTCGGCATATAGAATGTTAGAGGGAGCTTACTAGTACGTGGTCTCTAATCTAGGTTTTTTTGGTTCCGACGGCCATTGGCCTTGTCGCTATAGTCTGTAAAGTATCAAATAAATATTTTGTTAGGTAAACGACGCCCCATTAAGCATGTACGGTATCGAAAAAGGCTGTAGCACCAATGATGATGATGATGTAAAAATAACGAAGAATATTATATTTTACAGGAGACTTTGTGTTTTATAAACTAAATAATCCTTTTACAAGTGGCCAAAGAAAAATTGAGGGGCATCAATCATAATTTGGGACAGCTCAGAAGCGCCCCGAACTAATGATCTGAAACATGGAAAACTCGGGTCTCTAAACTAGCGGCACGCTATGATGGCCGGTTTGACGTTTGTCCGCTCATGAAGTTCCGTATTAATTGATAACGACTTTGAAGGAAATAATTGTATTACTTTATTGACGATAGTGATGTGCAGAGATTCATAAATTTTATCGAATGTAGTTTTAGGTTTAGGACTCAAAATTTATTTATTAAATTGATTTCTTAAATGTATACAAGTGTAGAAAAATCAGTTTGCACCATTTAAGGGGTGAATGTACTTGTGAATATGAACAATTTTCACTATGTGGACAAACCTCTGAAATCGCAAAAAAATATCAATAAATTTTTAAAAATGGAATCTAATACGATCGTCACATAGGATCGCTGGCTAGCACAACTACTACCTCCGGCAAACTCGCGTCAATGCTCAATGCAAAACAAAAAGGCACCTTTTTTGGTATCTTTTGTATTCATATGTTTCTTGTGTGCATATAAAGTATGTATATTCATTTTCGTTCAAATATTCAGTTCGTTCAAATAAATTAAATAAACATATACATTTTTGTTTTATTAAACCTATTTAATCAGGTACAAAAACAAAACTTAATTGTTTTTTGTTCGAGAATAAATTGACATTCCACATCACTATTGTAATGTGTCAAACCGGCCATCATAGCGTGCCGCTAGTGTAAACTAAATCATATTACTTGTCCTACGAGGTACACTGTCTTAATTACAATAGGTATACAGGAAGGATTATTTTGTGTGTATCGAAATTAAGACTAAAAACACTCACTGGCATCCAATCCCTTCCATCGACTTAAGGCCTGTAAAAACCTCGATTTCCTTAGAGATCAAAAGTTTGCGTAGCGTACTTAAGTATTCGTCGAAGGTTTTTCTGCGTTTTTAGCTTAATGTGGTACTTTTCCCTACTAGAATTTGTTTCTGTTATTTTTGGTGGTTTTAATGTTTATATATTACCGTGTTTGTGACATAAGTAAAATAAGATGGCATCTGTTCAACACGAAAGGCGTGGAAAAAAATGTGAATTTTAGCGTGAACGATAAATTACTTACCTTCAAGATTAGTATACCAAAGTTGGGAACGAAGCAATTTATGTTTTACTAGTTAATCCCGTGACTTCGTTCGCGTGGATTTGGATTTTAAAATTCTCGTAAGAACTCTTCTATTTTTAGGAATAAGAATAAGCCTATGTTACTCTCCAGGTCTTTAGTTATGTCCAGGCCAAAAATAACGCCAATCCGTAGCTCCGTTGCGGTATAATTGAACGACAAACTAATAAATCAACAAACTTACTCACACATTTTACATTTTTATCCAAGCTGAGTCCTGGGGCTACTTTCATCCTTACCATCGGGTCACTGGTGACTGTTTGTAAGCTATCTACTCGTTGAGACTAAATCAATGAGCCCAATATACCAACAATTGTTTGACTGAGGTCTCTACAATGGATGAGAAATGAGCTGATTATAATCACAGCTGAACAGATTTCCATCAAATCTAAGAACCATTCCAACAGGCTTCGAATAAAAATAATGTATACAAACCCTTTAAGCGCTACGATGCCACAGACAAGCACACAACAAATAGACATACAAAATCGTTAAACTTATTAGCGTCTGGGAAATATTAAAATAATTAATACCTGAATCCTAAAACTGCGAATATATTTCATATGTATTTTTAGTCCTCAATTTTCCCTGAACAATGATCACAGATCAGATACGCTTACTTTCATGAAAATTGGCCAAATTTTTCTAATTAAAGATAAGTATAAGCCTGGATCCCGTATGCCTTAATATATGGCCCAGGGAACCAAAGAAACTTTTAATTAAGTTAAGCTCGACACAGACGACCTACTTTTGTTCGAAATAAACCAATGCCGACAATCACCATCAATCTATATGATGGCAACTTTAGACAAAATAATATCTATTGACACTACAATCCATTAGACGAACTGCACGTTGGCACCAGACCAACTTTTTTTAAATTCAGATATAAGTTAGCCTTTGACTGCAATCTCACCTGGTGGTAAGTGATGATGTAATCTAAGATGGAAGCAGGCTAACCTGGAAGGGATGTGGCAGTTTTTACGCTAAATAGCTTGGCGGCACGGTTTTGCTGGTAGGGTGGTAACTAGCCACGGGCAACCTCCCGCCAGACCAGACCAGTGAAATTATAAAATTCTAAGCCCCAGCCGGGAATCGAACCCGGGACCTCCCGCTAATAAGACCACAGCACTTACCACTGTGCCAGGAAGTCTTTATTGCAAACAAAAACATGTAAACGAACAACACAGAAGAAAGAAAACAGAAAAAAAAATTGTGTGCAAAGGCGGCCTTATTGCTTAGAGCAATCTCTACCAGGCAACCTTTGCTGAAAGAGAAGCTAGATGCATGTGCATTTGAATCGGCACAAAATGCCTGTCATTTGATAGGATACACCTCTTTCAGCGTAAGTACCTACTTGTATATTTCCATTTCAGTGGTCAAAGTATAATAAACTGAGTAAAAGGCTGGGACAGTTGGAGTGTAATATTACACTCCAACTGTATGTTTCGGCTTTATGAGTAGTGCTTTTCTTTTTAAATATTACCCGTGGAAAAAGGTAACACAGTTTTGGTTTAGACAATATTTGAGTAGATATGTACAATTAACTAAACCGCAAGGCGAATCGGACGAATTGTCTTTCGGTCACAGCTTAAAAATTACTTTATGAATCTTGTTTTCAGTATTTTTGTTGTTTATATACACTTTACAGTAGGTATAATATGGATACCGAAATTTCCTCTTCCTAATTAGTTTTTCAGAGTGAGAGTGGCTCCGTTTTATTCTTTGGGTACGGAACCCTAAAAACGTTATTTTTCTATTCCCTGCTTCTGAAATAGGAGTCCTCATATAAAAGAAGCTCTTGGTTTATTATCCCAACGTTTAACGGAACAATGTAAGTGTTATAATTGAACTTGTTTGAAAAGAAAATCCAACTTTATTGCGAGCTTAGAGGAGACAATGGGAACGCCAAGAGAAACATTCTTTTAATTTATATCCTGCAACAAATACGTCTGTTATAAAAATATTATTGTATTTTCAAACAAAATAATTAAAAAAATAGTGTGAAATATGCTTTTATTTTACTTGGTTCAAATAGTTAAATTTGTCATGCTCACGACTTCAATTACAAGTGTAAATTAAAAATTTATAACACCTCCGACAAGTGAAGGTTACGGTAATAACTAGAAAGGAACTGATAACTTTCAAACGGCTGAACCGATTTTCTTGGATAATAGCTAAGAACACTCTCGATCAAGACACCTTTCAAACAAAAAAAACTAAATTAAAATCGGTTCATTAGTTTAGGATCTACGATGCCACAGACAGATACACAAATACACAGATACACAAATCAAACTTATAACATTCCTCTTTTTGGGTTGGGGGTTAAAAATGTTCCTTGTTTATATTTGTAGCTAGTCTAAGCTTCGTCGTTTACGATTTAGAAAGTAATGGCTTTGACAGGTGTGCCCTTATTGTCGAGCAGGCCTGCCTGTTGACTTTTAAACCATAAAAACTGTACAACGAGAATCGTAATTACGGAATTCGAAGTACCGCTATAAAATATTTTTGGGGAAATTGTTCGTTACGCCTGATTTGGCAGAATACGGCTTTTTCTATAGAGTTGTGATACGCTCTTTAATTATAATAAGTAGGTTACAATATGATACTAATAAGTAATAAGTATTAGTTTTTGGCCAAAGCTTGAGCCAGAAATATTAGCATATTTCATGTCGTGTTGTGTTGTGACGCGTCAGAAGCACATCGGTTTCAAACATTTAGTAATTAGTATGGTTAGCAAGAGACATGACGCAAAGCGTCACGACACGCCATTCCAATCTAATGTATCTTCAACGATATTGTATGAATAAAACTGATTTGTTTCTGACGCTTCACTAACACACGATACGCTAGTATATTTCCGGCTTTAGGTTTGAAGATATAACATGAACCGTGATATAGACAGTTTTGAATTTTGGAGCCATCCAAGTTTTTCGTTAGTTCTAAATCTTATATTTGTGATTCATAAGATCTCAGTTTAATCATTATTTTTTTCACGAGTATTATAATCACATATTATAATACTTGGGCCAGCAGGTTTAATTTTAAGTCAAAATGGCCACTTCGTTAAATGGGAAACTTTTTACGTTAACCCTGATGTTATATGCCATATTTGACCGAATAGGGTATGAGGTTATCGTATATGGATTAAGCTAGGGTTATGTATAAGATAAAGTTATTCTATGGAAGTAGGTAATATTCATAATAATGTGACCATGTATTCGTGGGTCTGTAAATGGTAAAATAATAACACGTACGCGGAAATAATTTTCTATCAGTGGTTTCGAATTAACACCGGCTGTTTATGTTATTATTGCTAATAACCGATACTTAACGAGCTAATATGTTCTGCGATGTACGAAGAAAAACTAATGGCTTAATCCAAAACCACTACTAAATCGATTAGCAATTTAAATCCATATTCATACATAGATTCATCAATAATTAATAAACATTCATCCTATAATAAATATAAACCGACCTACCAGACCCGCCTAAACCAGATAGAGGCCTAATTAATAATTATGTAAATACTAGAGGATGCCCGCGACTTCGTCCGCTTGAATTTAGGTTATTACAGATCCCGTGGGAACTGTTTGATTTTCCAGGATAAAATGCTTATGTTAATTACAGGGACGCAAGCTACCTCGGTACCATATTTCATACAAATCGGTTAAGCGGAAGGGGGGTTTTTAGGAATCCCGTGGGAACTCTTTGATTTTCCGGGATAAAAAGTAGCCTATGCTCGTCCCCGGGATATAAACTAACCCTGTACCAAATGTGACCCTATAAGGGTTCCTTAAAAAAAATTGTTATACAGTCTTCGTGAAGAGGCCATCGAAGTCAACGCCCATAAATTTTTTTTAATATTTTGAACTCTCCCATTAATGTTGGGTTCTTAAAATGCAAATTGTTTTCGATACCATCACCAACATTTGCATAATAATTACATCAAGCTGAATGGAAGTTTGTTTACGTTAACGACATCGTCAATATCGGACTGTGGTTTTGTCTCTGACAGTCAATTAGCATTAACGGCATTCGCATTGTGACTCCGTCGATGCGGCCTGTTCTAGACAACCAAGAAGAGCCTATAATGAAAGACAGCTAAGCTATAGGCATTTCATGTACCCTCATAAAATAATTTAATGAGATAGTATCTCATGTTTAGTAATAAGTAAATACGTACATCATCATCATCATCAGCCTGTGGACGTCCACTGTTGGACATAGGCCTTCTCTATAGAGTGCCACCACACCCGGTCCTCAGCCTTCCTCATCCAGCCACTTCCCGCCAGCCGCTAATTATATCGTCGGTCCATCGTGCTGGAGGGCGTCACACACTACGCTTGCTTAAACGCGGTCTCCACTCAAGGACTTTCCGGCTCCAGCGGCCATCGCCTCTACGACAGGCATGGTCTGCCCACTGCCACTTCAGCTTGCTAATAGTTTGGGCTATGTCAGTGACCTTGGTTCTCCTGCGAATTTCCTCATTTCGGATCATATCCCTCAGGTACGTACAGGTAGTTACAATTAAATAATAAAGTTATGTATAGTAAAAGCGGTATTTTAGTGTAAATGTACTTATATACTAATGAGCAAACACAAGGAATGCCGGCGCATGGATAACTCGACCAGGTTTATGATACACCGGAATGGTTTTGTATTATTGTAATATTTAAAATGTAAGTATATTTTAAGTTATGATACTGGAGAAACAATAGTGACAATAGTCATTTGATATGCAAGGCTGCAAAATTGCTATTTGGCTCGAGTTTTTGTATTGAATTCCGAGCAAACGAGTGATTTTTTTCGTGGTTCAAAAATGGAATCCTGAGCGTAGCGAGGAATTCAATGGCACAAGCATAAATAACTTTGCAGCCGTGCGAAACACACAATAATCTTCATCTCACTACAGCGAAGATAACTAGATACAAAAATACTTACAAGAAAATTTTGAAAAGATTTTTCGTTTGGGTACATTTTAATTTTTTAGAACAAAATTAAATTTTAGATTTATTTATTTTTGTTGTATTTTTATAATTTAACGAACGTTGTCAGGTTAACGCTATTTTCGGCTGCATTTAAGAGGGCTCTCTCCGTCACTCGTTTCCACTCATCCATACAATCGTAGTTCCAATTTCATTTGAATATTAAGCAACCAAAGTCCATGAAATTTTGCAGACATATTCTAGAAACTAATATATATGTCTGTGGTTTTCCAGATTTCTGTTTAAATATTCGGTTTCAAAGTTACGCGGTCTTAAAATTTTCATACAAATCTTGGAGCCCCTGTAATTTTAAAACTGCATATTTTTAGAAAAATCTAAAACACCACAGACACAGATATTAGGGTCTAGAATATGTCTGCAAAATTTCATGGACTTTGCTTGCTTAATATTCAAATGAAATTGGAACTACGATTGTATGAAACGAGTGGAAACGAGTGACGGATAGAGCCCTGTTAAGAGGGCTCTCTCCGTCACTCGTTTCATACAATCGTAGTTCCAATTTCATTTGAATACTAAGCAACCAAAGTCCATGAAATTTTGCAAACATATTCTAGAAACTAATATCTATGTCTGTGGTTTTCCAGATTTCTGTTAAAATATTCGGTTTCAAAGTTACGCGGTCTTAAAAATTTTCATACAAATCTTTGAGCCCCTGTAATTTTAAAACTACATATTTTTAAAAAATCTAAAACACCACAGACACAGATATTAGTTTCTAGAATATGTCTGCAAAATTTCATGGACTTGGTTGCTTAATATTCAAATGAAATTGGAACTACGATTGTATGAAACTAGTGGAAACGAGTGACGGAGAGAGCCCTGTTAACGTACTTTATATGAAATTTTGTTGAGCATCTTGACTCTGTGGTTAGATATGGCAATAAATGGTACTTCTAAAGTTGAAAGCAAATAAAAACTTCAAGCAATATCATTTATATCGATGCTATTTTGAGTTTGTTGCCCATACTCTAAAGCAAACGTATTATTGCAATGCGATCGCTAAACCAAAAGAAAATTTATTTTACACCAAATGAAACGTAGGAAATTATTTCTTTTGGAATGTGCTAGGATCTCCGACGATGCAGTAAAATGATATATAAACAAGACATGTCGAGTCACAAGTTTATTGATATTAAGTACTTACTAGGTTTCTATTCAAAGTGGAGATGTTTATCCAATTATAGCTAAGTTTACAGTAATTCATTGCAGAATTTATATGTTAATTTAGAAACGCAATTTGAGAAACTATGCTGTGGTCTTTGACAAAGTTTGTTGCTAGCTCACTACGCAAATACCATTAGGGCCATCTTAACTCTATAAACATGCTAAAACTTCTTTAGTGCGGGAGTTGAATGACTCAATTTTCCTTGGAAATGCAATGGTGGGTCGTGTAGGTTATTGGGTAAATAAAGCGATCTTCTTTGATTAAAGTGGTCAAGCAGAGAATGAAGCATAACCTGAAAAATATACTTATTTAGTTTATGACTAATAACTTCTAATAACCATGATCATCATGAACAAAGACTACAAGACGTCGGGCGAGTTTCCATCCGTATGTCGTTGACATTCCATCTACACGCACGAAACGTTTTGCGTCTTCATTCCTCATACGCAGGGCTAAGGTTTGGAATACTCTTCCGCGATCTGTGTTTCCTACGAATTACAATCCGGGTATCTTTAAAACAAGAGTGAATAGGCACCTTCTAGGTAAACGCGTCCCATCTTAGACCACATCATCACTTTCCATCAGGTGTGATTGTGGTCAAGCGCTTACCTATAGTGAATAAAAAAAACCTTTCTATTAAAATTCAACATGCGATAGGTATAAATCGCATGTTGCAATAATTAATTATAATAATAATTAATAATATAATAATTAAAATATAATAATTAATCAATAAATTTTACATGAGTATTAAGGCTCATTTAGATATTGCGGCTTTATATGGACATGAATATTATGATGCATTCAAAACAATCACAACACAATCAGGCCGTTACAAATACTAGTTTATCAGATAGATACACACATTCGATGAGAGGACTAATTGAGATTGGTGCTATAGTTGGATTATCTGTGTGTTGCTGTGATCATGCAACATAACATTATGAAGGCGATAAATTCGTAGTTGATAAGAAATATTGCACATCGAAGATGAAAAACTTTAGGAGTAGGAACTACTTAGTGAACAAAAAGAGATAGTTATTTAAGATTCCAGGATTTATTTTAAGATCTTATTATGTATTTGATCCCATTTTTAACCCCCGACCCAAAAAGAGGGGTGTTATACGTTTGACGTGTGTATCTGTGTATCTGTCTGTGGCATCGTAGCTTCTAAACTAATGAACCGATTTTAATTTAGTTTTTGTTTTTGTTTAAAAGGTGGCTTGACGAGAGTGCTCTTAGCTATAATCCAAGAAAATCGGTTCAGCCATTTGAAAGTTATCAGCTCTTTTCTAGTTACTGTAACCTTCACTTGTCGGGGGTGTTATAAATTTTTAATTTACACTTGTAGCTATATTTGTTCCTTTAGTGCATGAAAAAAATTGATTTCGATCTCATGCGGCATTTATGATTGGAATGATTGGAAAGTGGGCTAACTGGAAAGTGACAGTTTAAATTAACCCATATTTTCTAATCGATTTTACGCGGTATCGTATTATCTTTGTTTGTTGTTCTTAAGGCACGTGTTTGCCGGTGAAGTAGTAACCAGCCAAGGCCGAATCATCCCACTAAATATATCTCAATAATATATAAGTTGATTGCTAAGCTGATATTTTTTCGAATAGTTTTACCGGAATATAATTTTAGTTTGATCTCTTATCCATAGTAAATTGTCATAATGATCGGATTATTATGACAGCCTTGGTTTCTGTTCTGTGTAATTATTGCACTAAACACCAACATCTTATTATCATGCTGATGGAATATTTAATCCGATTGGAGTTTGCAAACATTTCGAAGTTTGAATATTGTTTGTTATAATTCAGTTAGATAGTCCGTCTGTTGAGCAGTTAGTTGCGTAGGTTTTGCACGATTTAATTAACTTTATTATTATGAATTAATACAGATAAAGCCTTACAAAATACTTATAAGCCGTCCAAAGAAAATTAATGAATAATGAAAAGCTTGGGTAAATATTTAAAGTTGTAATTAAATGAAAACAATTAGGTAAGTATGTTAATTTGATTCTACATAAATCTCTAATCTAAATCGACAATGATAATCTTTTTTAACCCCCGACCCAAAAAGAGGGGCGTTATAAGTTGGACGTGTGTATCTGTGTATCTGTCTGTGGCATCGTAGCTCCTAAACTAATGAACCGATTTTGAATTAATTTTTTTTCGTTTGAAAGGTGGCTTGATCAAGAGTGTTCTCAGCTATACCTAATCCAAGAAAATCGCTTCAGCCGTTTGAAAGTTATCAGCTCTTTTCTAGTTACTATAACCTTCACTTGTCGGGGGTGTTATAAATTCTTAATTTACACTTGTTATTAGTTTTACTAGTTCTTCGTACGAGTAGGTATACAATTAGTTGTCATGTCGCCAAAATTGGTTACCTACTAGTTTTTCAGCTACTAAGTCTAAATAAAGTATCTGAGTAAGTATCTGATTAAGTTGAACTGCCATCACGTGTGGGTTGGACGATGATTGATGACAGATAGCGATTCTGATGATGGAGGTATGAAGTGAAGATTGGAACTGACTGATATCAAATATGATAATAATAGTTCCTTTAATCCAGTCACTTCAGTTTGATCACTAGAGATGATTGAACAACTGATTTTTTTAACAGCTTATCTTATTTTTGCCTTTACCAAGTTAAAACAAGAAATCATTTACTCTGTATTCCAATGTTATTCTGGTGACAGAACCAAGGGAACGACACAGGGAACAATAACATGTGAAAGCTTTGTAAAAGCGTTGCATGTCACCACATCACTGTAAAACGAACACGATACGACAAGAAAATCCGGACGGCCCAAAGGCTGTTCGTTTGAAAATATCAGGATAGAATCATGCACCTAGTTATTTGTTCATGGATGAAATGTTTTTAAAGGGATTTTGGGACATAAGAAAATGTTTGCGCTAGCAGCGTCCAGTGGAATATTTTTAGTTTATTCTGTATAGGTACTTCTTTAATTAATAAAATTACTAAATGGTACTATCTAATTATGTATTAAGTGTTAAGAAAATTTTCTAAAAATTTCGAAAAAGTAGCCTATACCTATCTTCATTTATACCTATCTTTGTACTATTACAATATTGTACACTTAGGTAGTGTGTATAAAAACAGTTCATTTTATTACAAATCCAAATCGTACACGGGTACGTGTAACGTCCTACCCTGTAAACTAAATAGTTTGTACTAAACTGATTACGCTAGAATACATTACATCTGTTGCCGGGTAAATTTTTGCTGTGGCTGACTACATAATATGGTATACTAAGTTCAAATATATAATTATATTTTTTGATGAGCTCTAAGTTTTTGAGTTTCAGACATCTTTGCGTTTGAAACTGAAAAAACACCTGTGATTACTAAAGTTCGTAGTTAAACTATTACACAGACTTAAATCATAATAATTCATATTGAATCAATTTTAGTCCAGAGTACTAAGCCGAACATCAATCTTGGTACCAAAATTAATAATGGATAAGTACAACGTTATCAAGGTGACGCGGCGATAAATCTAGAAAATTGAAAGGACTCAAGAGCGCTTGACGTTTATATTGAAACTTCTTCAATCCAGATGTCGTTATCATTAAGCATTATTAATGGAAAATGCTTTGAGTGTGAATATCAAAATAATAAAGTAGTTATTCTGAAGTACTCGTACAATAAATAGTTAATTTATATGATAAACCTTAGAAGATAAAAGAACTCGGGAACGACTAGGTAACTAAACTCTTCTATAAATAGAAATAATATGATGACTTTACCAGCCTGGAGCATTATCACTCGATCCTGTTACTCCATTCAATTCTGTCATTGCTTCTGCATTTAAAGCCTTCCACATAACTACATGCACATAGACTGAAAAACAATATTCCTCCTGAACGATTGGCTACAGCACGCGGTGGTAATATCTCAATGGAGATTACCCAACTGCGCAGGAGATTCTTGTGGACTAACACAGGTGCTCTCTTTGTTCCCACTCTCATAGTTAAACGAAACAATGTTTCCGAATTGAAATTCGAATGTTTTTTGAAAATATGATTGTAATTGGTTCATGGCTCTAAATGGTTAACGCCCACTGAGATTTTTGGCTCTGTCATCTGTATGGGATTACATAAGAGAGAGAGAGCGCTATAGTAACCTATTTCTATGGAGGTACACTTAGATGAACCTGTGATGATTATGAACAATTCATGCATAGTTATAATACCACTATTTGAACCGATATTCGATCCATTTTCCCAGCAGAAACTAATAGGCATAGGAACATCGCGTCAGTGTACGATACTCGTAAATAAATGTCACAGTATCTTGACACCACACAAAGCAATCCAGAACAATACGTTTACGACCCTCTTGTCGGATGCAGGGTATATGGGTCATTGATATCATATTTCAACAAATAATAATACGTTGTATGTATGAAAGCTTATTTTGCGATATGATGCGCTGCTACTTGTCGCTGCTTAAAGGCCGATTCACACCAACTGCGTACACGTGACACGTATAACAACTAACACACCGGGTTATGCGTAACACGAACACACGTTTTTTGTGATGTAACCACAAATTCGCAGTTCTCGGATTTTTTTCCTTTACTTGTGTTATAAGACAGACATATGACAGACGGACAGATGGACAGACGGACAGACAGACAGACAGCAAAGTGAGCCTATAAGGGTTCCTTTTCCTTTTATAAAAATCAGCGGTGATAAATTGTAAAAGATAACGATTAAATTAAATCAAAGTGCAAAAAGCAGGTTTCTGATAAAATAATTTCACATGTCGTTTAAACGATGAACCCAACTGAGCCCGGATGTAATTACTTGAAAAAGGAAATCCCATCTAATGAGCCTTTCAAAAGAGAAAACGTCCATCTGAAATTCCCTACTAATCAAGAAGCTATCCGCCTTTTAACGAGGCTGTTATTCACTTTTGTCACGGCCAGATTTTAATCACTGTATAAATCATTGGAAAAGAAAATTGTCAAATTCTTTTTTTATTTGAAGTTGCTATTTCGGGTTCATTTATTTTTAAATGGGCTCAGGTAGGCGGCATTTTTAGGGTTCCGTACCAAAATGGTAAAAATGGAACTCTTCTCCGTCCGTCTGTTCGTCTGTTACAGTCGATTTATTTTTAAAGACTATTAGCCATGCTAATCATGGCTAATATTCCCCTTTCCCCTCCAACTAAGCACAAAGCTGTGTTAGGAGTAGGTATGACAGTAGTACAACGGGTGGGGTTTGAACCGCCGACCTTTTCGGAATTCAGCCCGCTCGCTATTGAGGCTCAACGGTTCAATAACTATTAAAGCTATCGACATGAAAGGAATACCTAGTTGTAAAACAATAAACCTCTACGAACATAGTTAGTTTTGCGGTTCGTTAACAAAAGTGATTCTTACCGTTTTACTTCTGCTGTAATACGGAACCCTCGGTGCTCGCATCTGACTCGCACTCGGCCGGTTTTTTTAAAGTGGATGTAGTAAATTGCTGATAGGAATTTTAAATTTGGAGACTTCAAGAATTCACGAACTTCAAGAAGCATTAACAGGTGGATTTATCTTAACCCGCCTCTGTGTATTTTCCATACTGAATTTGAAATATATCGATTCAATGAATGATCAAGCATTTCTACTAAAAATATAAATACTAATCGTAATATTATAAATATGGATGTATGTTACTCCTTCAAACTACAATGATTGAACCAATTTGACGAACCGAATGGAGATAACTTACAAGCGAAATTAACAAATAGACTACTTTTTACCCCGAAAAGCAAAGGAGGTCCGTTTTTCCGATTTTTAGAAACCAATGTCCACTAGGAGTGTCAGAAGCATCATCCAGTTAATTATATTACCAGACTCTGTTACACCCGAGTCCTTTCGGGCACAATATATAAACTTAATTACCCATAATATATTTGGGAAGTACCGTTTTTTTATATTCTTAACTCTTAAATATTAACTTGACTAGATCCTAATTACAAATTAGTCATGTCTAAGTCTGAAAATGGAATGCAAAGAGAGACTTTACGGAGAATGTTCTTATAAGGTAAGGCACGATGTAGAAAATTTATTCAGTACAGGTATTGCCGGATACAAATCTCTCCGTGTGAATGATGAAACCAAAACACGTTTACGTACTAATTTAACTTGGTCTGGCTCTGCTACTGGGGATGAAGTGTTACGTGTAACAGAATTTATTTATGGCGATTTATAATCCCCTCTTTTATTGTAATTCCTCCTTCACCTTTCTATTATCGTACCACAAGGCGTCAGGAAGCTCTGCGCCTATAATTACTTATTTGAAATTCCATGGACACGCTCCATTTTTGATACAAGTGTAAATTAAAAATTTATAACACCCCCGACAAGTGAAGGTCACAGTAACTAGAAAAGAGCTGATAACTTTCAAACGGCTGAACCGATTTTCTTGGATTATAGCTAAGAACACTTTTGATCAAGCCACCTTTCAAACAAAAAAAACTAAATTAAAATTGGTTCATTAGTTTAGGAGCTACGATGCCACGGACAGATACACAGATACACACGTCAAACTTACAACACTCCTCTTTTTGGGTCGGGGGTTAATAAGGAACCTTTACGTCAAAAGTGAATAGGTGTCGACCTATTTAGCGATAAGACCGCCTTTTTGGACCTACATTTTAAGTTTTCTTTTTTTTGTAACCTGTCATTTGTCTTTTGTGGTGCAATAAAGTAGTACAATGTACATACATACTCGTACATACATCTTCTATGCAAGCGAGCTCCATCTTAGGCCTCATTTACAGGAAAGCTTTATTAACATCCATTAAAAAAGCCTCCAAATAGAACAAATGTATTCCCAAATAATGTCAATGCTATTTTACGTGTGAACAGGTACTTGGGAATACAATTGTTCTATTTGGACGCTTTTTTAACAGCAGTTTTTTCAAAAATAAGCACCTAAAGTTAATCAGCTATTGGATGAAAGCTAAACAATTAAAAATACCACTCTCGAGCAGCTGTATTGTGTGCTCTCACTATCGTAACACTATTGTTTCAACCTCAGGTTCGTACGTTAAAACTGCTCGAAGGCAAACAATGGTTATGTTTGCTTGAATCTTCGTTATGGAATCAACGGTGAAATTAAAAACTTGCTCAAATTAAGCATCGATTGTCTATTGGATTACCTTCGCATTCGAAAGAGAACAATATAATCGAAATATAAAACCTAAATAAGAAAAACTGCTAGGTCTAGAACAGATATTAAACAGATGGATAGACTCCGTTTCTACCATAACATAATAACAAGAAAGGTATGTTTTGTAAAAAAATGTGATTTTGATGTCTGTTCTTCCATTGGCTTCTGATAGTTATTGATTACTAGAGGATGCCCGCAACTTCGTCCGCGTGGATTTAGGTTTTTAAAGATCCCGTGGGAACTGTTTGATTTTCCGCTTTTCATCCCGGAAAATGAAACAGTTCCCACGGGATCTATTAGAATCTAACTCCACGCGGACGAAGTCGCTGGCATTCTCTAGTATTTTATAGATGAGAGTAGAAGTCGGCACAAACCTGAAAGAGCTAAAAAGAAATACAAGTATAAAGAAAAAAATTAAGATATTCAGTTTCAGTCAACCAGACTACTTTTGTAAAACGTCTGTGTACTTCTCCCACAGCTATTAGCAAATGAAAAGCTTCGTTTCATTTTAATTTATTCAATACAACATTTCATACTTTCTTGATTAAAATCGTTGATTGTTTGTAGTGTGAATTCGTGTTTCTTTCTTTAAATTGGCTGTTTTAAAATGATGAACTACTTGTAAAGGTTTTAAAAAGAGCAGTCTTTTTTTATAAATAGTGAGCATACGAGCTGGCGGGCTACTTGATGTTAAGTGGTGCACCAAAGGAACAACCGATGCGTTGCTGGCTTTTCATGAATTCATTGTTCCACCCCAACCCCATGTTGAAATTCAGTGAGAACACCGCCGAAGG
Organism: Maniola jurtina; assembly: GCF_905333055.1. Classification (NCBI taxonomy): domain Eukaryota; kingdom Metazoa; phylum Arthropoda; class Insecta; order Lepidoptera; family Nymphalidae; genus Maniola; species Maniola jurtina. Next base: position 6,977,481 of record NC_060046.1, on the reverse strand, counting down.
GAATTGTTTTCACGAATTGCATGTGCGTGGAAAAAAGACCTGGCACGACGGGTTCGATAGACGTGATATAATATTTATAAGATTATACATTAAAGGATGTACTGATTTGATTAGATCGTTGGTAAACATGTTAAAGAAACGTAAGCTACTTTGAGACAGAATTAATAGGCAATAATCATATGTAGATTAATAAATTTCTTAAAAAACTAATTAACTTCTTCTAAATCTTAAACACAACCGGACAAAACTTTACAATAAAATGTTACAATTTTATCCAATGAAAGATTACACTGTAATTTGGGCACGCATCGAGGTGATGTTAATTGGCTGTCAGAGCAAAGAGAGCGTTTAGCTTTAAATAAACTAAACTTTAAAATATCAGGCATGATTTTAATTGAAAAAAATAATAGTCAGGGTCCAGGGTTCATGCCTGAGTACGCACCTCTAATTTTTCGCAGGTCAGTACTTTTTAAGCATAAAGAAAAGGTTTTTTTATAAATTACACCAAACTTAACTCAGGGAGGCTTACCTTGCTAATTAATTCATACATTTTCATACTTCCATTTTTACATTAATGCCTTATCTTTGCTGTGAAATATTTGATATAATTGAACTTACGAACACTGGATCTAATCTATTAATTACTTATTTTTAACCAAACGTGGAGCGATTCTTAAAATAATTCTCATAAACTTGAATAAAAACCTGAGCCTAATGCAAAGGAAATTGGAAAAGCAAACCAAACATCACGCGGCCCAGGATATTGCTTTTCGGAAATGAAATATCATATGAGCGGATATTTCTTTAAAAGAACTTCCGTGGTAGTTCACACGTACATAAACACGGGCGAACTTTTTAGTGTTGCAGTATTCCTGAATTACTCTTACGTGATGTCAATCAGTCGTGCAGTACAGTCACATAATACTTATATCAATGCATATGAATACTTATAGAGTCCTATCATAGCGTCATCATCGCTTGCAGTATGAATAGTACGACGGACTGATATGCGCTACCAATACTAATGTTGGAGGAATTCAGGCCTTAATTTTGTGAAGGTGGTTAAGGTTTTCTAAAATTATTTTAGAAACCGTCACTATCAACTAGTTGTCAACCTATTAACATCCACTACAGAACATTAGCATTCATCTATGGGACTATCACACGCTACGGTCTTGTGAAATATCAAGCGAATGAAGCAAAAGTATTCACGTACACTTTTGCGTGATTTGTAGGTACAAAAGGTACCTAGCTAGATACAATATGCGTACGCGCAAGCGTGCCTGCGCCTTTTCTCTTGAACTTCTTTAATGTTTTCTTTGTTTAGTTTTATTTTCTTTCGTTTACTGTCAGTACCGTATAAGATATTATTTTCGTAGTGTTTTATGACATACTCGTAAATCATAAAAAGTATCGCAATAACTTGCCACATGCTGAGAGGGACAAACCGAACGGTTTATGTCTCTAACCTTGCAATATTATTCCCAGCGGGTCAATTCAGTTCACGCAGTCTTGTAATACGCTGTCATTTCGATTTTTATAGTGATTCAACGGGCTTATTGCGTGGGTACTAGCGTTTACTCGAGCTCCTGTTTACGTAAAAACTGAAATACTCTACGCGTGCTGGATTTTTATCGGAAAAAATACATCGATAAAACTTTCATAAGTATTATATTTATTTATAATATACCTAATTATGTATTATGATGACGTTCCATTCAACGAATATTATATTTAATAAAACTGTTTTCGTTATTCAATCGTCCTATAATAATACTAATAAAATAAAACACTAAAAAAAGTGAATTTTATTCCTAAATTAAATAACAAATTTTTTAAGGAAACCTGGGTAGGTACTTTAAAGGGGAAAATGAAAATAAAAAACAGCTTCTGTAGGTCAAGTTTACCATAATATTGACCTTGTAGTGGAGATCGAGTACATTAGACAAGTGCAAGTATCATAAATGCCAACAATGTGACTAAGATCACTATACTGGCTTAGAAAACAGCTGATAATCCTTAAACGGTTGCACAAATTTTCATCATACATAGCTAAAGACCATGTTGAATAATCGGGCTTTCAAATAAAAGAAACTGCATTCAAATCGGTCGATCCCATTGAGCGCTATGATGCCACAGTCAGACACACAGATCTAGCTGCTAATCAAATTGCAGTAGCAGGAACTGTGGGTTTATAGATCAGCCAGACCTATTTTTTTTATATATTTAGATGAGTTTAGATGTAAAAACTAGATTTTGTTTGTTGATTGATAGAAGAATAAACATAGTATAATAATTATTTGAACTGTATCTTCTCATTAGCAATGATTTCAACAAAAGAGAACAATATTTGGGTTTACCGCATAATTGCCAAACAGTATATTATTATGCCTCATAAATTTAAAGCGATCCCGTTATTTTAAAGCTAATAAAGTATTAAAGTGAGAATTTTTAATGACTTGCATAATAACAAAAAAATAATCCTATGTATCAAAGCTTTTTGTTATTTTGTGACAAAATTTACCTTACTATACGATAATACCTAAATAAGTAAATGTTAATTTTCATTTTTAATAATCTGATTAGTAACTTTGACTAAGACTGTAGATTATTATTTATTTCAGTCTGCTTTAAATTATAACAAAATAAAAAATTTGAGCTTGCCGAAAAAATACAGATATTGCCCTAACAATAGCTATTCAATTCATTTGCAAAAGGTAATTCATTTCTTTAATTATTATTTTCCCCACAAGTAAAATCTAGCCAATGTCACCCGGACCTTTACGACGAATCGATTGACAGACACCTCATTCATCAAAATCGGCCCGGTAGTTTCGGCTCTACGGTGGAACACACAGAATCTGGATACAAACATACATACATACACACATAGACTGCTAAAATCATAACTCTTCCTTTTGGCTTTGTCGCAGTCGGATAAAAAGTAATGATTGTAAAAAGCGTTTTAAAGAATGGTGGTACTGTTAGCGACACATTTATAATATTTTCGTAGCAATCTACGATGTAGAACCACTGGCGGCTACGCAGACTGTAACCTGTTCAAATAAGTTTTTTTAACTAAGATTTATGAAATTAGAGGGCTCTCTCCGTCACTCGTTTCATATAATCGTAGTTCCAATTTCATTTGAATATTAAGCAACCAAAGTCCATGAAATTTTGCAGACATATTCTAGAAACTAATATCTAGTTTGATTTGGTGTTTTAGATTTTTCCAAAAATATGTAGTTTTAAAATTACAGGGGCACAAAGATTTGTATGTAAATTTTTAAGACCGCGTAACATTGAAACCGAATATTTTAACAGAAATCTGGAAAACCACAGACATAGATATTGGTTTCTAGAATATGTCTGCAAAATTTCATGGACTTTGGTTGCTTAATATTCAAATGAAATTGGAACTACGATTGTATGAAACGAGTGACGGAGAGAGCCCTCTTAATTGTGACTTCTCAGGTGCAATGCATAAATAAAAGTGGATAGGTGTCAAGGCGCAGCGTTTATTTTTCATATAATCCAAAACTAAGTTTTATTTACTTTGACATACGACTGAAACTAGCAAAATGGTAAAGAACATAATTTAGCTGAACCGAGGGAGAGGGCTGGTTTTCTTAACACATACCTAAAATCTAGCTAAGAAGGACAGTCAATTCTTGATCTTGTGATATGATTATAATTATTTATATTTAAATTGAAAGTATTTTAAACACTACTTATTGTACATACTAGACTACATACAAAAAACGATTACACAGACAAACAGCATTTTATTTATTTTATTGTATCTACTCTGCAGATATGCGTTGTGCCGTAAAGTAATATGCAATCACAGTTTCACATTTTACACACCCCGAGAACTTGGTATGCTAGATCTTTGATATTACGATCCATTGCATTACCAAGAAAACTGGTTGTACTCCTCAATTCATAAGTTGGAGCTAATGTTTATTAAGTTGAAGCTATTTCAAGGAGTATTTGTGTTGTCAACTACAGACAAACTTAATCAAACAACTGATAAAACAGTTTCTCGAATTGAGTTTGTTGATTGGTATCTAGTTTCTATCTAAATTATTTCGTACACAAAGGGATTAAAAAAAATCGGTCAAGTGCAAGGCGGACTCACACACAGGTTTTTTTTTTGAATTTTCATGGCAGCCATTTTTTTTATTTTTATTATTTGTTATTAAAGTGAACACTCTATGAAAATTTTTACTCTACCTATTATGGTTCATGAGATATAGCACGATGAAAGACAGACCAACAAATGCAGGGACAGACGGACGGATAGCGGAGGCTTAAGAATAGGATCCCATTGGCACTCTCGTTTGTTTACTTAAACCCAAATTAATAGACGGCTAAACAAAAGTCAAAGGAAGAGAAAGAAAGATAATTTTATTAGTTATTACAACTAATTTTACTGTTCATTACAATGAGATGAGCGTAAACTTTTACATTCATAGGAGAAAAGAAAACTTCTGAGATCAATTATTTTAACTAAAAATATGAAAACTTGACTTTGAATCTCTTCTTATTATTATTGTTACAGCCTATAGAAAATTTTCACAGCTTTATGAAAATGGATGAACATTGTTTCTACTAAACAACGTCGATACGTAGACAAAGCTTTGTGAATGTTACCGTTTCATCAGATTAAGGTTCGCTTTACATGGCGACCTTAATAGGTACATTGTGAAGATGCTAATTGGCTGTCAGGGGCATTGGACAACACGTGGAACAGGCTAGCTCAGTTCAGACAATACATGGAAATCTGTGTCGTTCCGGATTAATTGTCTAAACAGACGGAAATGGCGGCTGTAGTGCTGGTACAACAAGAAATTTCAGAAAATCAGTCTTATTTGCTTATACCTACTAATACAGTTATTAATACAGGGTGGTCAAAAAGTCGTGGATCAAACGCAATAGGGAGATAGAGGAAGACATTTCCAGCAAAAAATATTTCTACAGCATGGCCTTATTTAAATTGCCCTAAGAGTTATGAATATTTTTGAGATTTTTAACAAAATACCAGATTCTCTTACAATTAGACTAATTTAAAAAAAATGAGATAAAAGATAATAAAACAAACGATGCTGTGTCATTACTAGATAATGTATCAGCACTACAAACCTTCTATTGAGGCTCTGGGTGCCAAATTACAAGAGCAATTAATTTTTTTCCAAAACTTTTAAAGCGTTACCAAAAATTTAATGTCACTTTAAAAGCGCACAGTGAAAAAAAAATGTACTACGGAAAAGTGACCCTGTATCAGAAAAACTTGCTGATTTAATGCCAATTTAAATGAGGTATAACACATTACTCTTTGTTTCGTAATTCTGGTATTATAATTGTTTTTTCATATCAAGGTGCAAATTTCAGTAGATTAGTTTAATTCAAAATAATTTTGAAGATTATCATGCTGCTAGTTAAACTGCTAGTTTTTTGTACGTTGGAATGCTAGAAACATCACTGTGCTTGTCACACTTAAAATTTGTGAAAAGAACAGAAACTGATCACTACCACCACGTGCCAGAACTACCCAGAACGCCCTCTTTTCTAGGAAACAAAAGGATAAAAAAACTATGCCTCTCTTTCACATCCTTCCTTATTCCAACAATGCAAATAGAAATGATGATTAGTGTGAACGAGAGGCATAGTTTCTTTATCCTTTTGTTTCCTAGAAAAGATGAACTACTTGCAAGACGGGCGTTCTGGGTAGTTCTGGGTGGTTCTAGCACGAGGTGGTAGTGAAGAGTTTCTATTCTTTTCACAAATTTTAAGTGTGACAAGCACATTGATGTTTCTAGCATTCCAACGTACAAAAAACTAGCAGTTTAACTAGCAGCATGATAATCTTCAAAATTATTTTGAATTAAACTAATCTACTGAAATTTGCACCTTGATATGAAAAAACAATTATAATACCAGAATTACGAAACAAAGAGTAATGTGTTATACCTCATTTAAATTGGCATTAAATCAGCAAGTTTTTCTGATACAGGGTCACTTTTCCGTAGTACATTTTTTTTTCACTGTGCGCTTTTAAAGTGACATTAAATTTTTGGTAACGCTTTAAAAGTTTTGGAAAAAAATTAATTGCTCTTGTAATTTGGCACCCAGAGCCTCAATAGAAGGTTTGTAGTGCTGATACATTATCTAGTAATGACACAGCATCGTTTGTTTTATTATCTTTTATCTCATTTTTTTTAAATTAGTCTAATTGTAAGAGAATCTGGTATTTTGTTAAAAATCTCAAAAATATTCATAACTCTTAGGGCAATTTAAATAAGGCCATGCTGTAGAAATATTTTTTGCTGGAAATGACCTCCTCTATCTCCCTATTTCGTTTGATCCACGACTTTTTGACCACCCTGTATAAGTAAATAAGATTTGATACTGCAAGGTTATGACTAAACTTAAGGCGGTTACGCCCTCATCCGATCCGAGTTCGTGAAAATATACGTTCCGAAGTAGTTGTAGAACTATTTGATATTACACCAGATCCAACTTCCGTCATCCAAGTTTCCGTCATGCGTGAGAATATCTCGATTGTGCCTCGGATTTAAATCGGACATATGAAATAGATATGTCAAAGATGTCCACTGAATAGCTTGGATTTGGATCAGAAATCGGATTAGTGCATAAGCAATATCCGGATTCGGTCCGAGTCCATATTTTCACGGGTTCGGATCGGATAAGTGCGTAACCGCTCTTAGACTTGTTTTTTTGTAATCAATATTTCGGAATTCAGATCCAAAGTGACGACTTGTATTGGGTAAGAGCAATTACCGAAGTTGGTAGGCAGTTTTATTGGTAGCGCACCCAGTGTGGAATACCCAAATTGCTAGAGCATCGAAATTTTTGATACGTATTTCTCGAGAGGAATTTCTAGTGGAACTGCAAAGCTACAAAAGTTTTTCAGAGAATTATTCTTCCAAGTTTTAACGATTGGGAGTTTTGTTGTTTGAAATGAAATACGAAGGTATATCGATTTCTAAAATTCTAAAACTAATCTAAAACAGAAAGCTCTTTATTTATAACCGCATCATAAAATTCTAATAATTTTTGTCTAGGTTTGATTCCCTTTTTATTAAAAAAACTCATTGAAGTCAATATCTTTACTGTCCTTGTACTTACTAATGTTTTCCAGTCGTTTTTCTCAGTATTCTGGAATCATCGTGTTATCATATTTTGTTCAATGTGAAATAGACAATAAGATTGTTTCTTTAAAATTAATAATATTTATATGTTTTACGTATCTAAAGTGAAGACCTTGGTTTAGCGTTTGTAGAGCGCTCTCTTCTACTCTCAGGCGTTCTTATCTTTGTCTTTCTTATTACCGATAATGAATAATAATTATATACTCCTGTAATAGGTACATAAACGTTACAATATAACTTTATTGTAATATATCATTGAAAAGAACTTTTAAAAATACAACCACTCGAAGAATTGAACGAATAGTATTTTTAGATAGCACTTTTATAGTTTTCATTTGATACCTATGCCAGTTAAGATGTTTTCTTTATTTTTATTTTGTTATCATTAATATTTGAAGCATAAAGCAGCCTCGCAATAACTTGCCACATGCTGCGTAACATAAACCCCAGGCCATTCGCCTTTTTACTGTGTAATATTTTTGCCAGCAGGTTGCTTCACTTTTCGCTTGCTCGTCGGATGTTGTCTGTGATATTTTATGGTTTCTGTCCTTTATTAGAACACTCGTTTATACTGGCAGCTTTATTTGGGGTACGACTAGGGTTAAAATAAAAAGCACCCCGTCGAACGTATCTTTTGCTGTAGGAAAGACTTAGCGAAGCACGGCAATCGGCAAACAGAAATTATCTATACTAATTTTTTTAAATGTAAAAGTCTGTTAATCTGCTGGCTAGCTTTTCATGACCATCTGCTTAACCGTTTTTGATGAAAGTCGATACAAAGATAGCTTTTAACGCAGAGAAGGACATAACGCTACTTTTTATCCCGGAAAATCTAAGAGGTCCCTCCGGATTCTTAAAACCTAAATCCCCGCAGATCAAAAGTATCATCTAGTTATACTATATTTTAAACAACGTAGAAATGGTGCAGCTTGCCAAGCTAAATCACCGTAGAGGGCATTGAAAACTATTAATGTAGGATACCCGAACCTAAATTTGGTAGTGGAATAGAACCAGGAAGTGAAAGAACACAGTTTTTAGGGTTTCGTACTTGAAAGGTACCCGTACGTGACCCTATTGCTAAGCCTCCGCTATCTATCCGTCTGTCTATCTGTCAGCATACTATATCTTATAAACTGTAATAGGTAGAGAGTCCAAATTTTCAAAAAGTATTTTAAATTGACTACCATGCCAATTCAAAAATCTAAAAGTATATAGTGTTATTTCCTTCCTTGTTTTCTTCCTTTCCTTGTTTCCTTGAGGGATAAGATCCGAAATGAGGAAATCCGCAGGAGAACCAAGGTCACTGACATAGCCCAAACTATTAGCAAGCTGAAGTGGCAGTGGGCAGACCATGCTTGTTGTAGAGGCGATGGCCGTTGGAGACCGCGTTTAAGCAAACGTAGTGTGGGACGCCGATGGACCGATGATATTAAGCGGCTGGCGGGAAGTGGCTGGATGAGGAAGACTGAGGACCTGGTGTGGTGGCGCTCTTTAGGGAAGGCCTATGTCCAGCAGTGGAAGTCCACAGGCTGATGATGATGATGATGATGATATAGTGTTATATCTTGTACAATGATAAGGATCCCTTCGTGTGCAAGTTCGACTCACATGTGACCGCTTACTATGAGTGTTAATGAAAACAATATATTTAGCTACCAGCCCCGGTACGAGGGTAACCACAAAGTGTTTACATTTCATTATCCCCAAAATTTCGCAAATGGAGGCTTTATTCATTAATAATATTATTACGAGTACGGCATTCGAGATATATACCAAACTGCCTATCCTTGCACGTGTATTTCTAAAATACGGTGTACCTAACTTTATACTAGCAGAATTGATGTGCATTCCGCTTAAAATTAATACCTAATTAAAATTTAAAAAAAAACCCAATAATTACCCCTAAACCCCCATCTCTTTGCAAACGAAGTTACAATCGACTTCAAATATCTAGGATCCTTTCAATCTTTTTAGAAAATTGAACAAGAATGACAAAACGTTACAAAGGCAACAAATAGGTTGAAAGAACAATAAAATTAAAACACTTGTCTTCTTATCAACTGATATTCACCCACTGCTGGACATAGGTACGGTCTTAATACGCTTGTATACAGAGACTACCTGCTCTTTGAATAACAAATAATATATAAGCTCGTATTCTGCTTATGGTCCTTAATTATTTGCATTACAAGTAACAGGTTAAATGTAACAGTAATATGTAATAACACGCATAAAGATTAGCATGGCCCCGGATTTAGCCATGTTGCTAAAATCTTTATACGGCGATATATCTTTATACGATAGCTTTTAAACGGTTATTTTTTCCAAAATCTGTCTAAGAAACCTAATAATAATTTAAAATTCAAAATAATGCCCTCGACGAAGGAAATATCACTTTGGCCCCTTGTGACACAAACAAATATTGCTTTTGTGTACCGGTAGTAGATTTCTATAGCTGAACTAAATTGCAACCTTATAGCTCTTATAAATAATTATTTTTAAAATGGCGGTGGTTCATAGACGGACAGATGAACTGCATAAATCTAATATAAGGGTTCTACTAGACCTTAAAAACCACTATATTTAACTGAAAATACAGAAGCTTTTATTTCAGGTAGCAGTTAAGGAATAAGCCGTTTATATTTTTGTTTAATCCGTAAATCGGATTGGGTTTTATGGCGACCCAATACAATTCCTGGAACAGAAATACGATTTTCCACAGTGTGAAATCTGGGAGACGAAACCATTTGTATTATTACCCGACTACGGGAAGGTTTAAGGCCGATTCACACCAAGCACGTACACGTGACACGTGCATAGTGACGTGCGTGAATCCGTAGACATATCTGCACGCATTACGTCTACGCGAACGTTCACGCCACGCAAGCGGTATGCCATGTCTCATACAGTTCCATACATTACAACGCAATGGTACGCGCTACGTCTACTCTTACGCAGCCTGTGTGAACGAGCTCTTAGCACTCCTAGTGTTTGGCATTTACGTGCGTGTTGTAAGTCAGTTCCCTCAAACCTTTACAACTTTACTTTGTCTTCGTCATCATCAATCGATAGACATCTGCTGAACCCAGCGGCTTCCTGCATATAACTTCCTTATCCTTAGTAAATTACCTACATTTTCCTTTTATCGCCGTTTCTCCTTTAATTTTTCTACATCTAAATCCCACATATAGTTTTAACAAGCCCACGACGAATTCAGTCAGGCATTCTTACTATCAACAATTCATCACCATCACACAATTATACAATGCCAGTTCAACAACAGAGCTTTTTCTATACTAATAATATTATAAAGAGGAAACCTTTGTATTTTTGTATGTTTGTATTGAATAGGCTCAAAAACTACTGGACCGATTTCAAAATTTCTTTTACCATTACTTAGAGGGATTCTTCCGAATCCGTATAGGCTATATTTTATCCCGGAAAATAGATAGGATTTTTCATGGTAGTGAAAATTGTGGAGTAAGGCGTCGAAAAAACTGCCGTACGTTAACGATTCTCGCGAACGCTGCCTAAATGGTTAAAGATGTATGATTGACTTCTATAGAAAAGTTGTAGAACTCAATAATGCCTAGAAAAAAGTCCGCGATAGTATAAACCAAACCATTAGTTTTACGATAAATTATAACTTAGACTTGCACCCGTGCGAAGCCGGGGCGGGCCGCTAGTATATTATAAAATATAGATATCACTCCGACAGAAAAAAGGTATTAACTGATACGGAATAATAGGCTACCCAAACCGGTCGTTTCTTTCATTTGGCATCTATTTGAATTCACAGGGGCATAGATATCTAGGGCCCAATCGACATTACGAGGGAAAACCGGCATTTTTCTACACCATTCGACGTTTATGTCGTCGGTCACGTATCACCCAATCCTACACGTGACTCGGTTCAAAATGCGGGCAAAGTAAATATCTATCAACAGGAATACTGTATCGGCGAACTATGTATGTAAATTTTAGCTTACAATAGGAAAGTCTTGTAGATGATTTTTGCATACGTAACGGAAAATCTTTTTATGAGGCAAACGGGACATCTGGGGAAGGTGGAAAAAAATGATTCTAAGATTTTGCGTAAGTATGTACTTATATCAACTTAGGGAAAAGGTCCTTTGTACTGGAGAAGTCGTACGTCGTCAACGAATATTGAGATGCTATTTATCGCTACTTAAAAGCAGAAGCAATACTCAATTTTAGGTTTTAAAGGTCCTACACTTTAGCCTATAACTATTGTCACAAGTGAAAGTCACCTACCTACTCTTGCCTGTGAGAATAGCTGTTATGGTGGTTATGCCTTATGCCTACAGGTACAAACATCTACAAGTATTGATTTTAAACTGGATCCTACATTCTTCAATAATATTAAGTTATAATAATATAAGAAACGCAATATGATGCCATGTATAGAAGCAATTTGGATCTCAGCCTTCGATTCGCTAAACAGCGTTTTAAACACATTTGAACTAGTGCGGAAAAAGTCTTAATAGTTCAACGGTTGAACTAAGTAATCAGTTGAACTAATGAGAACGAGCGTGGAAATCATGTGCAAACTGGACTAAGATGATAAATTTTAAAAACAGTTTAAGAACTTTTTACATGGCCATCTATGTAACGGGACATGCATTTCTAGCATTTAGAGACAAGAATATTTTACGGAAACATAAGTGACCAGGGTTGTTAATATCCTGTAGGAGTTATTTCGGAAAACTCTCGCTAGATGGTATTGTAGTGTTTGCATTTAACTGTGGTTCGAGTTCAGTTCAGCAGCAGCAGCGGGGTCTTCTCCATCTGACCTATGTCAAGACGGGGGTACGGGCCTCGAGGCGTGGCCTCCTTGCCCGGGTGTGGCGCGGGGAAGAACACTTCCCCGGTAACGTCCTTTAAGCCGTTATCGGCTAAGGCCTGCCTTCTTGGCTTTGGGCCTCGAGGTCTCGGATGTGTGTTGGATCCAGGGCCCCCGTACTGTGGGCGATGGACTCGCCATCGCGCACGGGGCTATTGTCAGGTCCAGTTATGCTTGCGTCGTCCTCGTCGTCATCATCTTCACCAGCAAGTTGCGCTGGTGCGGGTGACTGCAGAAGCTCACGAGGTAGAGGACGCCCATTGGGTGGTCTGTGTTGTAGCGGTGCTATCCCACGGAGGTGTATGTACGGTCCATGGTCCGCGCGGGCAAACATGCGCCGCGCAAGTGCGTGGACGTACTCCTCCACGGTGGGCGTCTTGGTATCACGATGGATGACGTCATTTCTGACGTACCTCGGAGCTCCTACAATCAGGCGCAGGCACTTGTTCTGTTGAACCTGTAGCCGGCGCTTCTGGTAAGCCGAACAAAGAGCGTACCACGCAGGGGCCGCGTACGTCAGGCGCGAACGGACATAGGCTCCGTAAATTCGAAGTTTGGTCTTCGGTGATAGTCTTGAGGTGAGGACTTGGTACAGCATCGACGTGGCCGCCTTTGCGTGGTTCACGGCGTGGTCCACCGTGGGAACCATGTTTAGGTTACAGTCGATGCGGCACCCCAAGTAGCACACCGAAGTCTGCCACTCTATGCCCTGGCCTCGAAGTTGGAGCTGACGTAGCGGCTTCCGAACTCCGAACAGAATGGCTGCTGTTTTCCCCACGTTGACAGCCATTCTCCATTTGTCCAGCCATTCAGGAAGCAGGTTCAACAGGCGTTGCATGCGATTAGTGGCCACGATTTGGTGATAGGACGACGCAAGATACGCACTGTCGTCAGCGTAGAGTGACAACAGTACGTCTTCCTCCCCCTCGCGCAGATGTCCGGCGAGGGTAGGGATATCGTCTGTATACACCGCGTACAGACATGGTGACAGACAGCTGCCTTGGGGTACTCCGGCGCGTATTGGGCGAGGCTGGGAGTCCACGCCTTCCACTGATACATAGAAAGACCTGCCCTCCAGGTATGATGCTACCAGCCGCACGATCGCGGGTGGCAAGTTAGTAGAGAGAAGTTTCGCCAGGAGTCCGGCGTGCCACACGCGGTCGAAGGCCTTTTCTATATCGAGAAAGACCCCGACGGTGCAGTACCCTCTGTTCTTCTCACTGGCGATGTGGTGTAGTCCTCTTGCCAGCTGGAGCGTCGTGGAATGATTGCTGCGAAAGCCAAACTGCTCATCCCTCGGTTGTAAATGGGGAGTGAGCCTTCGCAGCAATAGACGCTCAAACAGCTTGGCAATGTGCGACAGTAGAGTGATCGGACGGTAGCTTCCTGGCAGGCGGCGGTCCTTCCCTGGTTTGGGGATAGTGATAATCTTTCCCAGCTTCCAGGTCTCAGGAAAGTGTGAGGTACGGAGTACCCCGTTAAAGATTCTCGTCAGTGCTACGAGAGCTCTTCGAGGCAGCTGTTGTAACGCGGCGATCGGGATCCTGTCAGGGCCTGGTGCCTTCTTTTTCGGTAGTCTGAGGACGGCCTTTCTCAGTTCAGATGGGGAGATGTAATCTTCTCCCCGGAGCGGAGGTATCTGGACCGACAGGAAATCTTCCACTTGTTGGTAGATCGCTGTGTGATGTCTGGACGTGGTGTCATCGATGGCCGATGGGTTAGGGGTAAATTGGCCCTCCATATGCTCCGCCATGATCTCTGCTCTGTCAATGGCGGAGTACCTTCGTCTACCTTCACGGTCTAGCAGAGGATAGACGGGTGTGGTAGTTCCAGTAAGAGTCTTACAGAGATGGTACAGGGTGGTATCTGACTCTGACGCCGCGTCGATAATATCCTCCCAGGCGTCATCTTCGCGGGCGCTGAGTGCATGTGCCAACTCCTCTGTAAGACGGTTGAGGTCACGCTTGACCCTCGGACAGCGAGTACGCGCCCAAAGCTTGCGTAGGGCACGTTTTTTCTCAAGCTTGTCTCGGAGCGAGCTCGGCAGTAGATCCCTTCGGCCAGCGTGTGGTTTAGTGGTCGTTGCCGCATCTTTGGCGTTTTGTATGGCTACCATGATTGTGCGAGCAGCCCGGTCAACATCCACTGGGGTCGATATTGGTCCTGCCAGCTCAAACTCCGACAAGAGTTCAGTTCGCTCTCTCCTTGAAACGTTTTCAAATGTGCTACATAGATGGCACTTATTTCACTTTATCGCCCTTAGGTGAGGGTGGATATCCGTTACGTCCTAAAACGGAAAGGTTTCAGATTTTTCCTACGTAGAGCGCTAGTGGGAATTTTAATTCTTCACGCAATTCATCACAGCTTAATATTATAGGTGAACTGTGTCAATAAAACATATTATAAGCAGTTAAGTTACCTTTTTATTTAACTATCAAAATAATTAGGCACCTATCTATGCACCTATTATTCAGAAGATGGCTACCTCAATTTGCAACTCTATCGTTAAAGTCGCGCGGTTGTCATTCGAAGAGCATCCCTATCAATAATTTTCTCTAATTCTGTGAAGTTAAGTTTATCGTGTCGTGTAGCCACAAGCAATTTTGACAATCTTGACTTCTCCATTTTGGACTCCTTTCTTTCAACCCTAATATTGGGATTAAAAATTCAAAATATTTTTATTCAATTAGACTTTTACAAGTTCTTTTGAATCGTCAAAAACATCTACCACTGGATCGGTTCAAATTAAGCTCTTCTCTGTAAATGGCCTAAGAAATTATGATGGCAGACATGAGTTGCCTTTCTGTGTATATTATTTCCAATAACTCAATCGGTGCAAAGCTGTTCATACACTCTTTAATATTCTCCTGTATTTTCACATTTGGAAAGCTTGCAACCTTACAGAGTTTAAGTTTCGCAACCTAAACTCCTAGGAGAGTAGATAAGGCGGCATCTTATCAACCAAACGACATTTTTTCAAAATGGCACACGATGATGATAATCGTTAAATCCTTGCCTTGTTCATAAGAATACTCTGTTAGTGATGTACTATTATTGTTTCCTATATTATGAAGTCAATAGTTTTAGGCCGCGGACATACCTGTAGGTTTTACATAGGGATCTTTGTTTTCAATTAATTATTGAAAACAAAACTAAGGTAACTTAACTTGAGATAATAATGTAAGCACTTAAGTGTGTAAAACTTATAGTTGTATCCGTGGTATTACGAGACTTATTCGCTGCGAAATTTCCATTATCAATAATTTTAGTCAAATTATATTATTATTTGTATTGAAAGTTATGAGCCTTTAAAAATCTGTGTTTCAGTACAACTTTTGAGGCACCTTCGTACGTAAATAAACTATACATAAGAACTTAACAATGTCATGTCATACTCTACTTTATTTTATAATAATTTCAAATGTCTTTAGTTTGTGTAATAAAATGTTTTATTTTGGGATGCATAGGCGTAATCCCAAACGTCAATTTGAATTTTCCCTTTGCTTCAAAATTCATTCACCCAGCCTTTCTCGGGGTGAGGTACGGTTAGAGGAAAAGGGTGACATGCACAGATAACGTCCTTTCATCTGTGGAAACAGCACTATTTTAAGCTCAACCCAGCAACGAGTTGGCGCTTCCAGGAACGGGGCTCTAGGTTTGATTTGAATTTCAAAGAATCAGACCCATATATTATTACTGTAGTCAACTGTAGTTTAGTTTTGTGTGAATTAATTCATACTAAATGGCAAGGTCACAGCCCACATAATTACGAACCCAGACATATTATATAAACACTTTGATACTAAGTTATTTAGTTTCAAAGTTCAACTAAGTTGAATGTGATTCCAACCATAAGACGCTGTTACGCATGAGTGACATAATGTTTTGATGTACTTATATTTCCAGGTTGCGGTTATAAATCCTCGCTAACGCTTTCGAAGTTTATGAAAACACACTAAGTTGAAGGTCCCATAAGTTATGTTGTAGACTGACTACGACGTAAGAGTTTTTCATTAATGTAAAGTTTTTCATTAGTGTGAAGCTTCTAGATAACTTGGACATAAAAAGAAGACTCAAAAGAACCAAGCCGTTCGAACTAGTGTTAAAAAGTGCATAAATGCAGTGATTGTGTAATAGTGTTTGTGCTACTTTATTTTTATCTAGGTCGCAATAACATAGTGGACCGTAAGCATATTAGAATAAACTAAGGACAGTTATTGGACTGAAATTAGATTTAGAAATTATTCATAAGTAGAAGTTTAAGCTAGAATAAAATTACTTATTAGCCCATAGGCTAGATCGTAGTAGGAATAAAGTTACCAATGGAGCTTTATGGTAAGGAAAAAAAAATTAATGTAAAGACCTTACAAATATAGGTCCCATTAAAACTTTACAGCCTATCTATATATTACTTATATTATGTATAACTAACGACCTGCTCCGGCTTCGCACCGGTGCTAGAAAGTAAAATATAGCCTATGTCAATCAGAGAGGATGTAACTTCCTATTGGTTAAAGAATTTTCAAAATCGGTTCAGTAGTTCCAGAGATTACTTCCTACAAACAAACTTACAACTTTACCTTACTTATAATATTAGTGTAGATATCCATCCATCCATCCATCAGCCTGTATGCGTCCACTGCTGGACATAGGCCTTTCCAAGAGCGCGCCACCAAACACGGTCCTCCGCCTTCCTCATCCACCCGCTCCCCGCCACCTTCTTCAGGTCATCGGTCCAACGGGCAGGAGGTCGTCTCACACTGCGCTTACCCGTATGCGGTCTCCACTCCAGAACACGTCTGCCCCTTCGGCCGTCGTCGGTTCTACGACAGATATGGCCTGCCCATTGCCACTTCAGCTTGCTAATCCTTTGAGCTATGTCGGTCGCTTTTGTTCTTCTGCGAATTTCCTCGTTCCGGATTTTATCCCTGAGAGTAATACCCAACATAGCTCGCTCCATAGCGCGCTGAGCGACCTTTAGTTTGTGGACGAGGCCAACTGTCAGTGTCCACGTTTCTGCTCTATACGTCATCACAGGTAGGACGCACTGATTGAATACCTTAGTCTTAAGGTCTTCAATCAGTGCGTATAATATTTATATCTACACTTAGTCTAGTGTAGATATAAATATTATTTATAGAAGAAAGTTCTACTTTTAACAGGGCTCTCTCCGTCACTCGTTTCCACTCGTTTCATACAATCGTAGTTCCAATTTCATTTGAATATTAAGCAACCAAAGTCCATGAAATTTTGCAGACATATTCTAGAAACTAATATCTGTGTCTGTGGTGTTTTAGATTTTTCTAAAAATATGTAGTTTTAAAATTACAGGGGCTCAAAGATTTGTATGTAAATTTTAAAGACCGCGTAACTTTGAAACCGAATATTTTAACAGAAATCTGGAAAACCACAGACATAGATATTAGTTTCTAGAATATGTCTGCAAAATTTCATGGACTTTGGTTGCATAATATTCAAATGAAATTGGAACTACGATTGTATGAAACGAGTGACGGAGAGAGCCCTCTTAATATTGAATGCTCTAACATACAACCAAGTACCTGCCATAAACGCAAGTGCCTTTCAGAAATCCCATAAAACGAATTAAAAGCTTATCGTTCTGTCTCGTAATCTTTATTGCCCTTCCATTAACAGGGCTCTTTCCGTCACTTATTCCATACAATCGTAGTTCCAATTTCATTTGAATATTAAGCAACCAAAGTCTTTGGTTGCTTAATATTCAAATGAAATTGGAACTTCGTTTGTATGGAGCGAGTGACGGAGAGACCCTACATAATTTTTCTGATAATAATGCAGTGCGATAGATAGAGATAAAGATAGATCATAGAGAATATTAGAGAAAATCTACAAGCAAAATTTCTAGTTTCTAGACTTAGCGGTTTGACCTATACCTACCTTAGGCTGGTTACTTTTTTAGGTTTCTGTACCCGAAAGGTTGCCAACGGGACCCTTCGGGTACGGAACCCTAAAAACTATTCCTCAGTCCTATTACTGAGCCTCCGATATCATGAACCCATCAGGAACCGTAAAAACGTAGAGAGTTGAAATTTTCACAGATGGTGTATTTCTATTGCCGCTATAACAAAAAAAAATTTTAAAGGGCCACCGTACGAATTAAAAAAAAAGTTATTCTTTATTCGATGGTACAGAACCCTTCGCGTACGAGTGTGATTCGCACTTGACAGATTTTTAGATATAGGTATAGTTATCACAACGATATATCTAATAGATTTCTCAATATCAAGATACCTACCTAAAATTTTCTTTGCGCACTCTTCGACAATCTTCATCTTTGGAAATCGTTCAAGAGAGTTTTCCCCACCTACCTATTTCTTCGGAACTTTGAAGGAGAACACAAATATTATCTTCGTATGTGGGTAGTCTCCAAAGTTTGCTCAGACAATTGCCTAGTAATGAGTATTCAGGTTTGCTTAAATAAGGCAAAAAATAGTAATTATTACTGACGGAGAAGTTTTAGTAGACATTAAAAAAAAAGATTCCGACGAATTGAGAACCTCCTCTTTTTTTGAAGTCGATTAAAAAAAGAGTAAGTATTTCTAGAAGATTTTTAGAATAGTAAGAGTATTATATTTCGTGAATAAAAAACTCACGCGGTTAACACAATATTACAAAAAGAAAAAAAATAATATTCATTACTATGGGCTGTAAATGAATTATATAAGAGGAAAAGGTGACTGACTGACTGACTCATCTATCATCGCACTTAACTATAACTCAAAATTTAAAAAACCTCGACACGAAAACCTCTATAAGAAAACCGGAAAAAGCTGATAACTTTCAAACGGTTAAACCGATTTCCTACGATTGGAGCTAAGAACACTCTCGATCAAGCCACCTTTCAAACAAAAAAAACTAAATTAAAATTGGTTCATTCGTTTAGGAGCTACGATGCCACAGACAGATACACAGATACACACGTCAAACTTATAACACCCTTCTTTTTGGGTCGGGACATATTATTAGACATCCACTAAGAAAGGATTATTGAAAATTCAGCCCCTAAGGGGGTAAAGAGGGGGTTTCAAATTTGTGTAGTCCACGCGGACGAAGTCGTTGGCATAAGCTAGTAATGTTTTATATAAAAGTGTACCAAAGCCACTCCGTCAAGATGAAATAAAAGTCTATTTGGACTGAAATATGAGTTTCAATTTGTGTGCCTTTTTTCATGAACAAAAAGTTTTAACTCCAATAGTTTTATTTTACTTTGCCTTTAGTTAGTTTATAAAGATGCTCGAATCGTTTACTTAAGAAAAGTTTCCCTAACGCGTTCCCCACCGCTCTTCATACAAACGTAGTTTGTTTAAATCAAACTCAATGGTAGATTTCATTAATAAAGCGTTGACGTGTGAACAGATACTTGGGAATACATGTGTTTAATTTGAACGCTTTTTTAACGGACGTTAAAAAACCTCTCGTGCGAATGAGGCCTAAAACAATCCTTTTTCACATACCTTGAAGACCACAGACACAAACATTAATTTCTGAAACGTGTTTAGAGAATTTTATTGAGCCTGATTGGTTAATATTCGATTAATACGAACCAAACTACATTTGTTTAGAGCGTATTAGGATAAGTTTCTCTTAACTAATTGAAACTTTTCTCGCTATATAATTCATATTAATCACGTGTAAAGGTAATATAACTAACCGAACACCCAGTTTCAGCGAATACAATAATAGAAGTTACACGTGTTTAAAGAACACTCGAATCGTAACCACATACACCATTAGGCTCAAGGAATATTGTGGAAGAGTTGAAGCGACGCGACGCGTATTTCTAAACTTTCACAAACTAAATTAAACTTTGTTTCTAATACGTAATATTGTGATATTATGTCAGAAACAAATTTTAAAAAACCGGTCAGGTGCGAATCAGACTCGCGCACTGAGGGTTTCGTGCACGGAGGGTATTTTTTCCAACATTTTGCACGATAAATCATAAAAATAAATAAAAACCTGATTTAGAATGTACAGGCAAAGCCATTTCATATGATACCCCACTTGGTATAGTTATCTTACTTTGAAAATTGAAACACATTTTAATTTTTTTTTTAATGATGTAACCACAAATTCGCAGTTTTCAGATTTATTCCTGTATCTACTTGTGCTATAATACCTACCTACCCGCCAAATTTCACGGACGGACGGACGGACGGACAGACAGACGGACAGATAAACAGACAGACAGACAACAGAGTGATCCTATAAGGGTTCCGTTTTTCCTTTTGAGGTATGGCACCCTAAAAAATAATGACAGCTATCAATGAGCCCTCGTTTTCGTGCGTCTTTATAATTTGTTTTACGTCACTCATTGTAAGTTTAGTTTATTAGAGAATATATGTAACTTTAGTTTACTTATTTAGGAAAAGACTCGAACGTGGTGCGTCCTTTTAATTCTCTCCCAATGTGCTTTGAGCCATAGCTTTGTATGTGAAGTAAATATTACAAAACCAATGTTTAGCAAATATTTGTTCAATTAAAGCTAAAATAAAACTCAAAAAGCCTTCTTAACATTTTATTTCCAATATTTACAATACAGAGCGAAAAAAACTCTTGTTTCACATTCACAAAAAACATTATACGTAAAAATACGTATCTATTGAGCAAGAGAGACCGTAAATAATTGAAGTAAATCTTCAATACTCGAGAATTTTTCTAAACAGAGCTTTTTAAGTAATGTTTTATCCCTTGATTCTTTGAGGGTAAAATTTTATATTCAACTCTTCGTATTCAGTGCTGATGATCTTAACCCCTCACCTAATGTGAGGTTTTGTTTGAATATACTCCCAGATCCTACCACGTATAATCGACTAAAATGAAAAAAAAAAAAACCAAAAAAATTTAAACTCTGTTTTTAACGACTATTATCAGATACATTTAAATAAAAATAAATACGAAATAATAGTTTATTCACAAGAATGCAAGTAAGATAAATAGTTGGTATTGTAGTTTTGGTATATTATGCATTATATGCATACCAAAGGGACCGGGTCCAAGAACTAACTTTCTAAAGATAGAAGTGGTCTTTCATTCATGATCATTGCTGTAGTGAATATTTCTCAATAAACTGAATTATATATCATTATGGGATACCCGCGGCTTCGCCCGCATGGATTTCGATTTTTTTAAATCCCGTAGGAACTCTTTGATTTTCCGGGGTAAAAAGTAGCCTATGTCCTTCCCCGGGATGTATCCCAAGTCTGTGCCAAATTTCATTAAAATCGGTTCTGCGGTTGGGCCGTGAAAATGTAGTAGACAGACAAACAGACACACTTTCGCATTTATAATATTAAGTATGGATTAAATAAATGACAAATAAACAAACAATCCTTACTTAATTACGGACTCGTATTATTACGAATTTCGATTAGGTATATGTATATTTGAAATCTAAAAGAGCAAAATCACTGAATGGGAGATTTCTAGATGAGAGATTTCAATTTAGCCTGCAAATGTAACCAATTCATTATTGTTTTTGGGCTTTAGTTTGCAATATTCATTTTAGTGATACGCCCATAATCATTTTCCCGCTTACATCAAGTATTTGTCATTAAAGTGAAGCACTTACGTAATCACTAGTTTCAGCTTTACAAATAAACCACTGCACCACACATAAATCTGTATTGCGTAATTTAGGTAAGTATATAATATTAACTAGTGAATGATGCCTGCGACTTCAGGACGCCAGCTATTTCTGTACCAAGTAGGTAGATCATCTACCTACTTGGTAACCAAGTAGGTACTTGGTTGGTTGGCCCGCAACTTCCCCCACATGGATTAAGGTTTTCTAACAATCCCGTGGGAACTCTTCCATTTTACAAAACCAAAAGTAGCCAATAGCTCCCTTGGATACAAGCTACATACTATTGGTTGAATGTATGGGCCATGAAAAGTTAACAGACAAACACATTTTCGTGTATTATATATTACAGTATGCTATAGTATCGATTATAGGTATACATACACCTACAAAGCATCACAGCAAAGCTGGAAATCCACTACGTTTTAAAAAAACCTGTAGCACTCTGGTAACTTCTCAAATATCAAATTATGCTTAGGCTGCTGTAATGTAGCACGAAGTGAGATACAGAATGATATAGGTACAAGTTTGTGAATATAGTGGATACCCAACTATATTCCAAGGGTCTACCAGCAATAAAAGTTACAGAAGTCAGCTCTGCCGAATCACGTCGCTTGCACTGTTTAAATACCCACAGCCAGGAAACTGCAAGTTGTATTGCTGGTGGGCACAGTTTAGAAGACACACGTCTACTGAGTACTGACTCAATAGTGATTGAATTTGAGTGGCAATTGACATAACAGTGTGGCGTTAAACTAGCGTACAGAATGACTATTCTACTATTATAATTGTATGCTTATTAATTGACCACAAATACAATATACATAAAATAACCTAACGATCAGTTTAGCAAAACATAAAAAATACTGATTTTCATTCCCAAGTAGGTACGTTTTGTTTGCTATGCTTACAATAAAATCTGTGTACAGAGAGAATATTCAATTGATATTAGATTCTTAGAGAGAGAGCCAATGAGGGCCAGACCTTCGTTGTTTTATCAGAGAGTATGAAGTTTGGATCATGGTGGCTTAGAGAGATAACAGGAAATAAAGGTGTAAAAAATCTTACGTCAAAGTGTAAAGTCTTTTTTTTATAATTTCTTTGGCATAGTATTAGAAATCACGTCATGCATTATCAGACATTGAATATCGTGGCAACTCTCTGCCAGTCACCCTTAAACTTTTTTAGGGCGTCTGGCAGGGGGTTGCCATGACACTAAATATCTGGCAATACATGCTACAAAATTAGATTTTATACTTTGACGTAAGATTTTTTTACACTTTTATTACCTGTTATCTTCCAAAGCCACCATGATTCAAACTTCATAGTCGCGGATCGACCCTCCATATAATGGAGACAATAGGCAGAGAAACTTTTAGCTTTTATAAAAAACGAAGCTCTGGCCCTCGCTGACTCTTAGTCCATTAGAAAGATTACATTAATCTTTTAAATAGGTATATAGTTCTATTTAAAATAATTTGGTTTACCTACTTACACTTAAGTACGCATTTACGTTCATGGAAAGTATTGTATAAAACATAGTCTATGTAAGTCCGTATTCTAAGTATATTTTCTTTTTCTTATTACACTCACTATATTAAATTATTATGATAATGACTAGCTTTTATATCACACTAACAAGATTCTTCGGCAATAATTGTAGGAGGATTGACCCCTATATTACTTATAGGTTACAATAAATTCATATTCTGTCCATTGGAATACTTGGCCGATGACCTGAGTGACCTGATGGTTGTCAGTCTCACTGACGAGGTGTGGTCTCCACGGCGAAGTATGGATGCATGATGACCACCAGATTCCCTGCGAAAATATTTAAGAGGAGTTAATTTGCAGTACACTTAAATAATTACTTAATTATTTATTTTAAATTTTATATATACATTATGTTTATTTACTTTATTTTATTAGTACACCCCTTCCACTTTCTTTAATTTTTATTATCTCCTCGCCCTAAGGTTGCCTGGAAGAGATCGCTATTTTAGCGATAAGGCCGCCTTTTGTACATAAATCTTTATTGTTATTTATATATTACTGTCTTGTTGGTGTACAATAAAGAATATTTTACTTTTACTTTACTTTTACACTCCTACTAAACGTAGTTTGATCCTCATTTAAATAGGCACTAAGCAATCAAAGTAAATAAAATTTTGTAGATATATTTTATAGAAACAATATGTGTTTATAGTTTGCCAGATTTCCGTTAAAACGTTTTAGTTTTCGTTCACCGAGGTCGCAGAGAGCCGCTGTATTCAGGCGGCGCTAGACCGTGGCGTGTGGAAATCCCTACAAGAGTCCTATGCTCAGCAGTGGACGTCTATCGGTTGTTGTTGATGATGATGATGATTAGTTTCAAAGTTAGGCTGGCCCAAGGATTTACCTACAAATCTTTTTACTGTTACTTTAAAACCAGATCTTTTACGGAAATCTAACATCTAATCTATATCATAACAATTTAACATGGATATTAGTAGTTTCACTGAGTTTGATTGGTTAATATTCAAATGAGAACCAAACTACGTTTGTATGGTGAGTGCTGGGGTGCGCGCTAGGGAAACTTCTGTAAAACCGTAAGAAATAGATTACAGAGCGCGCTAAAATCCGGAAAATGTGATTTCACATCTCAGTGAATTCTATCACGGGATATTTATTTGTATTGACTAGGTAAATATCCCATTTTGTCAAGTAGGTAACAGTACCTGAAATCTTCGACATCATATTGTTTAATATTAAACGAATGTTAAGTATAAGGTTTCAATAATATCGGCACCTTTAACCTGCTTAATGGATAAAACTAACATACCTAAGAAAATACTGATTATTATCTTAACTCGTCCAAATCTAATCTAGACTGCACCATTTGCAAATTCTTGATAAGGTCTAGGGTAGGCCTACCTTCTTACTAAGAAAATATTAGTTAACAGGGCTCTCTCCGTCACTTACTCCATACAATCGTAGTTCCAATTTCATTTGAATATTAAGCAACCAAAGTCCATGAAAGTTTATAAACATATACTAAAAACTAATATCTGTGTCTGCGGTGTTTTAGATTTTTCTAAAAATATGTAGTGTTTAAATTAAAGGGGCTCAAAGATTTGTATGTGAATTTTTAAGACCGCGTAACTTAGAAACCGATTATTTTAACAGAAATCTAGAAAACCACAGGCATAGATATTAGTTTCTAGAATATGTTTGCAAAAGTTCATGGACTTTGGTTGCTTAATATTCAAATGAAATTGGGACTACGTTTGTATGGAGCGAGTGACGGAGAGACCCATCTTAAGTATATTATTATTATAACATCGCAAAACGATCGTCTCTTAATTACTCGGCCTAACTAAAAGGTTATTATTAATTATTTTCTGTCGATTAATTGTGAGAGCGAAATTAATTGGATGACCAAAAACCGCTCAGGGATGGAAACTAATTCTCTAGAAGATGGGGCCTTGACCAATCAATTTCCAATATACCTACAACTGACATTTGAATGAGATATTGTACGTTCTTTCTATATAGTCGTATTTCTTCATTGCTGAGGGGTCTCCCCGTCACTCGCTCCATACAAACGTAGTTCGTCTCTCATTGGAATCATTCCATTGAGTATGAAACCAACTCACTGGAATTTTGTAGAAACGTTCCGAGAACTAATATCTATGCCTGTGGTTTTCCAGATTTCCCTTAAAATATTCGGTTTCAAAGTTACGCGGTCTGTTGTCATCAATGAAATCTGATGTGATCAATATTGTCAACAAACAAGCAGTTCTACACTATAAAAATATTTATTGTAATGTTAACCTACACCGAAAAAGACAATGTCCAGGAATATGTGACAAAAGTTCATTGAGATTTTTCACATAAAGTTTATTGCTTTGTACCTAGCAGCTACTACGGGGCATAATGAAAAATGATTGCATATTATTTCAAATGTATTGGTACGTACGATAATAATTATAAATAAATCCATCCAATACGTGTGAAATCACGTGAATTCGATTTGTTTACGTTATGACAACGGAGCACTAAGTGCATCCAATACTATGGCTATGGCTTTGACTCGCAGAAATGATGATAGCAGCGGTGATTTTAATCGGTTGAGTAGGCACCTACTTAATGATTCAACTGCACGAATGGTCGTTACACTTACTGCATACGATACGATGTGTAAACTAACAATGCACATCCCAACGTGCTAAATGCATTTTCAACCATTACATCTAGTCTGATGAAATAAATTTATGAAATAAACAGCACGCGAGACAACAATTTGTAGTTGCATCAGTGTGTTTTATAGAAAAATCCTTAGGGTGATTACTGATTAGCGTTTTTTCTGCGCTCGTTTTGGGATACGCGCTACATTTCGCACTTCAGTAAATTGAACGCGCATGTACGCGCTCATTCATCATGCGCAGACAAATGATATGCGCGTTGCAGAAGAAATATTGTACCTATGGAGGTACGTACAAAAAAAAAAAAGATACCGATGAATTGAGAACCTCCTCCTTTTTTCGAAGTCGGTTAAAAACGAGCTTATACGTGCAAGAAACGCTAATCTAAAACCGCTCTTATGCAGCGATGCCGAGCAACTATCATATTGTATGTACCACTAGCAGTGAGAACTGAGAACTCCTTCGCACAGTCCTTGTTTACAACATACACGTCTTTCGTTCTTTTTCGTGTGTTTTCTAAGGGAGCAAATTATGAAATTTAGAATTTTTCTGGCTTTATTATTGTTAACGTGGTCGTTATGGAATCAAATAATAAGTAAGTACTTATTATCTTAATACTAATACAAGTCAGAAAATGTTTAGCCATCGTTGGAGCGGCGTTCAAGAGGGTTTGAAGCGAGTTTTCAACTTTAGATTAAAAATACTTAAACCTGTCTGCGTCGCATCCGACTAGTTTTAAAAACTTTTGAGGACTGGACTCCGTACATGCTTTCCAAATGACACTTTTGAAAGTTTTAGTACTCTACTTAATTGCCTTTTATTGCTTCTCAAAGTTAAGAGGGGTCTCTCCGTCACTCTCTTCATACAAACGTAGTTCCAATTTCATTTGAATATTAAGCAACCAAAGTCCATGAAATTTTGCAGACATATTCTAGAAACTAATATCTATGTCTCTGGTTTCTGGTTAGAAAAATCTAAAACACCACAGACACAGATATAATTTCTAGAATATGTCTGCAAAATTTCATGGACTTTGGTTGCTTAATTTTCAAATGAAATTGGAACTACGATTGTATATGAAGCGAGTGACGGAGAGAGCCCTGTTAAATGTAAAAAAATAAACGTTTCATGACTATAATTATTTGCAACTTTGACTTGAATTGGGTAGGTGTTGCTTTAAGATTATAGCCACTTATTAAATATAACAGGTGAAAGCTCTGAATAAAATTGACGATAAAAGCTGTGAACTTCGTAACAGATAATATACTGAAAATTTGGAATTCCTTGCTTGGAAATAAACAACTCGATACTCTATAAAAATTCAGTGTTAGTCTATAATGCATTTACCATAAATTTTAATTAACGTCATAACTTGTGAGCATATTAATAAATAATCAAAGAAGATCTACGTGTGGTCGTAAGATTAAACGAATATTGGGTACTCATTTAAAGTTTTAAACAGTCTGAAAGTAATATGTAATATATTCCTTCAGCAGTTTGAAACTAAGTAACCGCGGTAAGTCAGACGCAAGTACGCAAACCAAACTTTGAGTAGAATCATAATATTATTTATTAATTACTAGCCGATGCCCGCGACTTCGCCCGCGTGGATTTAGGTTTTTCAAAATCCTGTGGGAATTCTTTGATTTTCCGGGATAAAAAGTAGCCTATGTGCTAATCCAGGATATTATCTATCTCCATTCCAAATTTCAGCCAAATCCATCCAGTAGTTTTTGCGTGAAGGAGTAACAAACATACACACACACTCACACACACACACACATACAAACTTTCACCTTTATAATATTAGTGTGATAGTGTGATCATCAAGAAAATAAAATAACTTTCAACAAATAATAATTCGAGACAATAGGACAAAGGTAAAGAAATAATCTCGAGAAAGAAAAATATTGGTGTTATTTAAAAAATTGGAAGGTTTGGTTATATTTCTTGTTGACTGGACTTCCAATTTGATACGCAACATTTTTTTTTTGTGTTTTCAGGTAAAGAAAGTGCGAGTCAGACTCGCGCCGAGGGTTCTGTACTCGGGAAATTTTTCCACATTTTGCACGATAAATCAAAAGCTATTGTATAAAAACAAATCTAAATCTGTTTTAGAATATACAGATAAAGCCCTTTCAAATGATAACCCACTTGGTATAGTTATCTTACTTTTAAAATTAAAACATATTTTAAATTTTTTTTGTTGTGTTGTTTTAATGTAGCCACAAATTCACGGTTTTCGGATTTATTCCTTTACTTGTGCTATAAGACCTACCTACCTGCCAAATTTATCAACGGGAAGTATCCTATAGGTTTTCTTGACAGACACGACGGATGCACGGACGGGCGGACGGACAGACAGACAGACAACAAAGTGATCCTATAAGGGTTCCGTTTTTCCTTTTGATGTACGGAACCCTAAAAATAATAAAAAAGTGGAAACAATGAATTTACCGCTATTGATTCATTCAGATAAATCATATTTTTGTAGGCTTTATTTTCCTCCAATAAATAAAGGACGACCAAAAGTCATTTGTGGGAATGGGTGTAAGCTTCAACGTACCTACCTAATAAAACTAGCTGATGCCCGCGATTTCATCGCGTGGATTTAAGTTTTTAAAAATCCCTTGGGAACTCTTTGATTTTCCGGCATGAAAGAAGTTTATGTCACTCCCCAGGACTTTAACTATGTCCATCCAAAAAATCACGTCAATCTGTTCCTCCATTGTGGTATTATTGAAGAACAAATGAACAAACCAACACACTTTCGTATTTTTGATAACATGGGTATATAATATATGTATACCCATATAATATATTATGATAGATATAGAGATATAGATGCTGGTTTTTCTTGGTAAGAAGAGCATTCCGAATAAGTGATACATTCATAATTGATGATCCAAAAGCAATTATAAAATTTTATTTGAATAAATCTCTCTATTTCAAAATGTATTTTCCTTTCCAATATTATATATGCGTAATATAAATGACCTCTAATCCTAAATACTTATGTTCACAGGCAGGTAGGGATGAATAGAAAATGAAACAAGGCTTTAAATGAAATCCCTTACTATCCTTTAGGAAAAGGTAAAAGACAAATGAATGGAGCGAGCATACATTATGAAATATCAAAATGTGTCTACGGCACCTTTTGAGGCACTTCCACAAATTAGAAACATAATTTATTGCCAAGGCAGTGGATGATAGACTTTGCTTGGTATATGAATTAGAAATTCATTTGTTTTGTTTGAATAGGACAACTAAAATGAACGTGACTTGAACAAGGCCTACTTTGTTCATTAAGAGGGCTCTCTCCGTCACTCGTTTCATACAATCGTAGTTCCAATTTCAAATCCAAATGAAATTGGAACTACGATTGTATGAAACGAGTGACGGAGAGAGCCCTGTTAAAGGGCTTTCGGAATATAAAATGACGCAGATCATAATTATTCTAGATCATGCATTAAAAACATTAAAAAAAGAATAAGTAGCGTAGACCAATAAGAAATTCCCATGAAGTGATCAGCCGATTCTGCTGGGCAAATGGAGATAAATCAATTATTATTATTATTATTTGGATATTTAAAAATGTATCGATGTATGTATGCTTGATCTCAAACGAACTTTTATTTCAGGTCATTTATATCATAATTTACTTCCAACTATGAGCTTAAGTTTGAACTTAGTCTCGTGTCCTAGTTCAAACTATGCTGTAAGTGTTGAATCGTCACGAGGATTAGGTACCTATCGTGTCTAGTCTAGTTTCTAGCACTCCAGATTCGAAACAGAAAAGTTTTATTCGAATGCACACAAGTGTGTAAAATACTGGATGACAGCTGCAGCTTCATCTGGATTTAAGTTTTTAAAAACGTTGTGGAATTTCTATGATTTTCTGAGATTAAAAATAACTCATCTTCAGGATGCAAGCTTTTTATATAGACCTCAGTAGTTGCGTTGTGAAAAGGTGACAGTCAGACGGACACACACTTTCGCAGAGTACTAAGTTTGAAAGTAGTTATTATATTCGTCAGAAAAGGTGTTACTGTATAGAGTAACATATATAGTTTTTTTATTACTATTGATAATCGAAGCCCGAATAGTTTGATGGCAATTAGTTTAATGATTCTGATGACAATTTGAATTTTAGAGTATACGCATCTTTTTCTTACCCATGTACCTAGGTAATAAGAAAAGGACAAACAAATTTCATTTAATATAAGACTGTAAAATTTCGCGAATTTAGGTGCCAGTCTTTAGCATGGTGTTTAAATTTGTAGAGTAACCCAAAAATTTCAGAGTATTATTAGTTTAAAATCCATTTTCCGTCTTTTTTTAACAATATCGAAAAGAAAAAGATACCTGTCTAAATTTAGTTTAGAGGAAGACATCAGAATTGGCGCCATTATAAAAGCTCTCCAAAAGCTAAGTGATTGTCTAAGTGGGGTATCATATTATGAAAGGGCTTTACCTGTACATTCTAAAACTGTTTTTTATTTATTTTTATGTACAATAGTTTTTGATTTATCGTGCAAAATGTTGGAAAAAATACCCGAGTACGGAACCCTCAGTGCGCGAGTCTGACTTTCACTTGGCCGGTTTTTTTTTGTTTTGTTCATTCATTATTATACAGACATAATAAGGATTTTCACATCAATCAAATTCGAAATTAATTTCTACGCGAATAGAGTATGCGAAGGTGCCGACAAGTCTTATAAAAAAATCTCTTCACAGACACGCATATCGACGTAACCTACCTTTTTCTTTTGTTAGTTTAAGATTTCTTAGTATTATTCACTGCCTACGCTCCGTCTATTTCTAAGATAATGAAACAGTTACGTTGCTAAGGTCTAGTTTGTAAAGGACCATACATTTGTGGAAAATATATTTCTACAGAAAAACTCAACCGATAACTGTTTTGTAATCATTCTTACTTTTGATTTTTTATCATGGCTGCGGAATCTTGGAAAAATTCTAACCTGTGTGTTGGAAAGCATTGACTAGTTTTTTTAGTTTTAATAAAAACAGTTTTTGCTTTGAATCTCAGTAAGTAGGTACCTGATTTAAAAATATTTAAGTGAAATCTCAGACTAGATTATAAATACATATATTGTAGTGCATTTAACATACTTTTTCAACAGATTTTATCCGTGAGCTAAGCTCAGCCAGAGAATGCAAGGCAAAGTTTGGCTTAAAATTGTGTTCACAACTTCCACCTGAGAAAAGTTTTGCGCACGAAATCTTTTGAATCTAATTATTGTAAGGGAAATACTTCCTAAGTCAAATGTGGAAAGTAATCAATTTAAAAGATCTAAGGAACTTCACATTCCTATTTAAAGTATTTACAGAAGTTGGTGCCTATGTATCAATTTTATTTATGTAAACTTGTTGTTTTATATTATTTATGGTTCTTATTCAAAATATTCATATTATCATGTTTGTATTTACGCCTATCGCCGAAATTATTGATAATTTATTTGAGGCTCATCAAAATACGTCCAGGTATTATAATAATTCAATCCTTATTTTAAGTATTTACTTAAATATAACTAAGCAGACTTTTATACCTGCATATTATAGCACTCCTTATAAATACAGCCAGAGAATACCGAGTGGTACTGTCTGTACACCTAAAACACCGGCCACACAGGCCGCGTATGCGTCGCGTAAGCGTAGACGTAGCGCGTACCATTACGTTGTAATTAATATATGGAACTGTAGGAGACATGGCATGCCGCTTGCGTGGCGTGAACGTTCTAGACGTAATGCGAGCAGTTATATCTACGGATTCACCCGCGTCACTACGCGTGTGTCACGTGTACGTTCTTGGTGTGAATCGGCTTTTATGGCTAATAGCCACTGACTCAATATGATATGGTTTTAGATAAAAGTTAGTACCTGTCACTGTGCCGCGATCTTTTCTTCTTTGGCCATAAATGAAAGGCCCCGTATATGACGGGATTGACTAGACTGTTTGACATGCCAAAGAAAAATATCCCCGATAGTAGATCTTCGCTTTGCTGCAAACAAAAAAAATAGTAGGTAAAAAGTATTTTTGTATGTAAAAGATTAAGGCCGTGCCCCCATTAGGCAAACAGTGAGTTACTGACTGTCTTCTGGCTGACTCTGAGGGGCGTATCAGTCGCTAACAAAATGTCGAGTGACGGAGAGAGCCTTGTTAAGGTAAATAACAGTTAGATTAGTCAGGTGAGGGTTAGGATCTGATACTTACATCTTTATCAGGATTGAGGAATGTGAACATTATCATCATCACATAGTACGGCGTCCACCATATCATGAAAGCTGCTACAATAACCACAGACATCCTTAAAGATTTCATTTTCGCTCTATCTATTAGCCTCCTTCGGTTGACGTCGGGTGTCAAATATTTCTCCTGTCGAGTCACTTCTGGTTGGAACACCTTTTCGCTTTCTGGGAACAAAATTAAACGTTTCACATAAAGTAAACTAAGGTTCACCACACCCTTTTGTTGTACAGAATGAAAACGGGAAGACATTAATGTTTGTTTACCCAAATTGCTTGCAATTCTCGGTAATGGAACCAGAATGGGACCATGTAAAAAATTTATGATACCAGAAGTAGATACATCATTGTGAACTTTATGCAAAAACATTATCCTTTAAAGTTTTTTACTAACTTTTCACCTGCTTTCACCTTAGAATATTATACAATATTATTAATATATATTTTTTTGCATAAAAAAACGTAGTAGAATATAGACTGATAAAAACTATTCAGACTAGATAGGTACTCTTTAGCCATGTTTGTAAAGCTTAGGAATCCTTTCTCGTAATCAAGATGCAAAAATAAAACAATGTAACTAAAGTTGAACAACGTCTAAGAATTGGGCACTGGGAAAGATAGAAAGAAGAAATCAAAGTTTTCATTCGGCTTTTTAATTTATTCGTATTAAGTCCTCATTTAGGCACATAGAAAGAAGAAATCAAAGTTTCCATTCGGCTTTTTAGTTTATTCTTCAGTTTTCATTTGTCCTCAAACAAGTTTTTCTTTTAACATCAATATCAAACAATGTTTGGAGACCTTTAATTTTTTGCTTATTGTTTTTCTACCGCTAAGAGAATATTTCTGTGGCTATCCGTTTAAAATACTCTTTGAAAAGGCATGAAAAGAAATATAACATTATCTCTGATTTAAAAATTTGAATCTCTTACTCATCATCAGTCGTGGGTGAGAAATACTAAGAAAAAAGGCTGTTAACAAGAACAATCTTTTTCTTAGTATTTTTTTTTTTGCTTTTATAGGTAACAAAAAACCTTTCCGAAAAATACAATAATTGGAAAATATAGAATCATTTGTTATCACACGGTATAATAAGGAACCTTCACCCGTTAAAGGTTTCCTATTATGTGTGAGTAAGTAGATTTCTCCAATTATAATAGCGAGGTTTTTTCCGAATTTGGAATATTCACGTATAATTTAGTTTATTTTGATCAGCATAATAATTGATGACCAAAAATTCATTCCATAATACTCGTAACCTGGGTATTTATCTCTTGTTAGCACTCTCTAACACCATTATATCTATTCGAGTAATTATATAAAATAACTTGAATAACTGTATTTACTTTTCTTTTTAACCCTCGATCCAAAAAGAGTGGTATCATAAGTTTGACGTGTGTATCTGTGTATCTGTCTGTGATATTATAGCTCCTAAACGAATGAACCGATTTTAATTTACTTTTTTTGTATAAAAGGTGGCTTGATCGAAAGTGTTCTTAGTTATTATCCAAGAAAATCGGTTCAGCCATTTGAAAGTTATCAGCTCTTTTCTAGTTACTGTAACCTTCACTTATCGGGGGTGTTATAATTTTTTTTATTTACACTTGTTGCATCTATAGTTAATACTTACCGGAGTAGCTGACAAGCTGCTCTAATGTTGAGGTACCGTATATCTACCACCTAGTTTATTAAAACTAGAAATAATATCATGTAGTGGTACTCGTAATCATACAGTCGTTAGTTAGAGAAGATTTTATATAATCCGCTTCTGAGAAAGGGACATATTATTATCTAATTAATTCAAACGCTAAAATAAACATGGATTAGTGGCAACGAACGTCGCGGCCGCCTACTTCTGTATCAACAGTATTAGATAACCAAAATCATACTTACTAGCTATAGTCCTTACAGTAGATACATAAGTGGAGACTAGAATGATGAGAGGTAGGATGAACATAAACACGAGAGACAGCGTCGTGTATGCTTGCTCTTGCCATCGTTCAGTATAAAAACCATGAGTCACACATTGGTAGAAGTCTTCAACAAACGGTCCCTTCGCTACTCGGAAGACGACGGTCTGAAACATAACCATCGTATAAATCACACTATGTATGTATGTTTGTTACTCCTTCACACAAAAACAACTTGACGGATTTGGCGGATAATATTTGGCGGATTAGCACATCTAGGCTACTTTTTATCGCGGAAAATTGAAGAGTTCCTACGGGATTTAAAAAACCGAACTCCACGCGGGCGAAGCCGCGGGCATCCTCTAGTATAATATAATCACACGGATATTATAAAGGCGAAAGTGTGTCTGTCTGTCCATCTGTCAACTGCTAGCTTTGCACGGCCCAACGGTTAAACCGATTTGGATGAAAGGTGCTGTGTAAGCTTACATCCCGGGAACGGACATAAGTTACTTTTTATCCCGGAAAATCGAAGAATTCCCCCGTGACTGTTAAAGGTCCAACCGTTTAACCGATTCACATGAAAATTGGTACAGAGGTGGCTTGCGTCCTGGAAATTGCCATAGAAACCTTTTATCTCGAAAAATCAAAGAGTTCCCATGGGATTTAAAAAAAATCCTAAATCTACGCAGACGAAGTCGCGGGCATCGTCTAGTATTAGATAATTGTAAAGCAGTGTTGCTAGAATCAGCTAGAATAGTCCTAAAGGTATAATTTATACTACTATATATGTATATTAAGTATTCGAGTCGGTTTCTTAACCTGTTACCCTGGCCCCCGGCCGTCTGATCTTTCCTACTGGCGTGTAATCCTCTGACCATTACTTAATAAGTATTAATATTGTAATGTGTGTGTAGGTTTAATGAGTTTGTTTTTGGTTATGTACGTGGATTTAGTTGTTAAAAAATCTCGCGGAAACTCTTTGAATTTCCAGATTAAAGAGAATCATATGCCATTTTCCAGGTTTTTAAGAAGGGTGTTATATGTTTGACGTGTGTATCTGTGTATCTGTCTGTGGCATCGTAGCTCCTAAACTAATGAACAGATTTTAATTTAGTTTTCTTTGTTTGAAAGGTGGCTTGATCGAGAGTGTTCTTAGCTATAATCCAAGAATATCGGTTCAGCCGTTTGAAAGTTATCAGCTCTTTTCAAGTTACCTTCACTTGTCGGGAGTGTTATAAATTTTTAATTTACACTTGTAACTATGACAAACCAACAAATAAAAATATTTTTGTAATTTATAATATGGGTATAGTGATATTATTTACGTGCGTGCGAGTAAAAAAATGATATTATGTATAATCATAAAGTTTTATTTCAGGAAAGGATCCAATTGAAATACAGAATTACAAATAAACTTAATAATGAAATTAAAATCAAAATTACAACGTGCAATGCACTCTTTAATCAGGTTTCGCAATTACGTTGTCTTTGTCAGAGGATGCCTGAGCTGTCGTAAGGTCAATTGTGGCAAAGTGAGTGAAACGATCGCAATCTCTGATTGGCTGACACTTTCTCACTATTGTCCGACTGAAATATTGCTGCAAGTACACAAAAATTCAGCCAATCACATTAACTGAAATTGTAGCAATGATTCATGCAGCTTTTTCACAATCGGGGAGCGAGTGTGATGGTGTTATAAGGTATCCCTTGGTGTAGTTTAATCAAAGCTGCGAGAAATAAATAGTCTTGAAAAAGCTTTGAAAAATAACTCTTGAACATCCCCAGAATATTGAGCAAAACAGCATGCGTTTGTTATAATAATAATTGAGCGTATTTTTAACCCCCGACCCAAAAAGAGAGGTGTTATAACTTTGACGTATGTATCTGTGTATCTGTCTGAGGCATCGCAGAGCTCCTAAACTAATGAAACGATTTTAATTTAGTTTTTTTGTTTGAAAGATGGCTTGATCGAGAGTGTTCTTAGCTATAATCCAAGAAAATCGGTTCAGCTGTTTGAAAGTAATCAGCTCTTCTATTTACTGTAACCTTCGCTTGTCGGGGGTGTTATAAATTTTTAATTTACACTTGTTAACCGACTTCCAAAAAAGGAGGAGGTGCTCAATTCGTCGGAATCTTTTTTTTTTTTTATGTATGTTCCCCGATTACTCAAAGACCCCTGGACCGATTTGGAAAATTTTTTTTTGTTTGAAAGGGTATACTGTGCAGATGGTCCCATATAAATTTGGTGAAGATCTGATGAATATCTTCGGAGATGGAGAACAGAACTCCTCAATAGATAGGAGCAAATTGCTCGCGATCAGTGTAATAGCTTAGTAAACAGTAGGGTTTTAACTGGGCATAGCATATTATAGTACAGTGGGCCACTAAAAATTGTGAAATAAAAAATTTTCAAAAGAAAAATAAAACCGACTTCAAAAACCACAAACACTAAAAAGTAAAAAATAACTTTTATTTAGCTACACGTGTAATGTACCTAGGTATGAAGTCGGGCGAGCTTCACTCTTGGATTTCTAATTTTGTTTTAATATGCTCGCTCGACTTCATACCTAGGTACATTACACGTGTAGCTAAATAAAAGTTATTTTTTACTTTTTAGTGTTTGTGGTTTTTGAAGTCGGTTTTATTTTTTTTTTGAAAATTTTTTATCTGAAAAGCGTTCCAATCCACAACCAAGTAAAAATTGAGATATTATTACATATGAAAAAAGTGGTTACAGCTGGGCGATTACGGAAAAATGACAAAGCATCATTCTCATCGCAAAAGAAATATCCTGCTTTTGTGATTTTTTTCTTGCGAAGTGTAAACGAAAATAGTTACCAACGTGTATGAAAGGGTAATTTTACCGTAATCGCCCAGCTGTAAGTAATAAGTTTTTCCATAATATCTCAATTTTTTCTTAATTTTGGATTGGAACTATTTTCCGAAAAGGTTCTATTATAGACCTTCAAATCTTTGCTATATAAATGAAAACACTCCTATCGTGGGAACTATTTGAGATTGCCTTGTTTTTCATGCTGTGAGAGCTATCATCAGAAAGTCCAAGTTGTTTTAAGGAAGTTTAGATTTCTTTTTGCATAAAATCAAATAAATAAACAAATTAAATTGCATTAAAGAAAAATTACAACATTAGACTACAATGTCTTATAAAATTTGTTTATATTTTCTAAATATTAAGAGGGCTCTCTCCGTCACTCGTTTTATACAATTGTAGTTCCAATTTCATTTGAATATTAAGCAACCAAAGTCCATGAAATTTTGCAGACATATTCTAGAAACTAATATCTATGTCTGTGGTTTTCCAGATTTCTGTTAAAATATTCGGTTTCAAAGTTACGCGGTCTTAAGAGTTTTCATGCAAATCTTTGAGCCCCTGTAATTTTAAAACTACATATTTTTAGAAAAATCGAAAACACCACAGACACAGATATTATTTTCTAGAATATGTCTGCAAAATTTCATGGACTTTGGTTGCTTAGTATTCAAATGAAATTGGAACTACGATTGTATGAAACGAGTGGAAACGAGTGACGGAGAGAGCCCTGTTAACATCCATCTTTTACATTTTACATATGTTTCGGGGTCGTTTTATCAATGGTAGAGAAATTGTGATATCTAGTGTAAATTATAAAGGCGAACGTTTGTGTGTGTGTGTGTGTGTGTGTGTGTGTTAGTGTGTGTGTGTGTGTGTGTGTGTGTGTGTGTGTGTGTGTGTGTGTGTGTGTGTGTGTGTGTGTGTGTGTGTGTGTGTGTGTGTGTGTGTGTGTGTGTGTATGTGTATGTTTGTTACTCCTTCACGCAAAAACTACTGGACGGATTTGGCTGGGAATGGAGGTAGATATTATCCTGGATTAGCACATAGGCTACTTTTTATCCCGGAAAATCAAAGAGTTCCTGCAGGATTTTGGAAAACCTAAATACACGCGGACGAAGTCGCGGGCGTCAGCTAGTAATATTATAAAGGAGAAAGTTTGTATGTGTGTGTGTGTGTGTGTATGTTTCTTACTCCTTCACGCAAAAACTACTAGGCGGATTGGGCTGAAATTTAGAATGGAGATAGATTATACCCTGGATTAGCACATAGGCTACTTTTTATCCCGGAAAATCAAAGAATTCCCACGGGAATTTTAAAAAACCCACATCCACGCGAACGAAGTCGCGGGCATCAGCTAGTTGTGATATAAAAGAGATGCCTACTTGTAAGACTATCTTTATGTCTAAAACAGTGTTTATAGGTTAGCAAGACTTGCTACTCCTTAGTAGTTTCTGAAGCCGAGTGCTTTGTGGAGAGGTAATACCGATAATAAAGTTAAATAGTTTGCCATTGTAGCCTGCAGTTTCAGTGCACCTTACAGATTTTCACAAATTGCTCTTTCACTCTTGGTAGTTTTACCTAACCGAGTTTGCACCTAATTTTCTTACGTCTTATAGAATTTCAACATAAAACACATTGCAGGTTGTACCTATCCTTAGTTTTTAACTGAAGGTATTCGGACAAAATTGTAAGTAGCCGTTAATTTTGCTAATAAAATGCAAAAAAACGTTTTATTGCGTTGTTTTAGTTTATATAAAACGATTGATAGAAAATTATCGTGCATAGTAATGATTGTATTTATAAAACGATTGATAGAAAATTATCGTGCATAGTAATGATTGTATTTATAATAATATAGGCTTCTAAAACAGTCATAGAAAACCATTTTCAAATACATGGTGTTATCCTTAGCAAGGCCCGGAGGTCAAGCGGCATTTTTCTCTGTATAAGTACTTAAATACTAACATAAATTGTTATTTAAAAGAACACTTGTGTCAATTAACAAACACTTGTTATCATAAAATTTTACGAAAACCTCTCATAAAAACCATATTTTGTCGTAATTGCACAACATAATATTTTATCCATGCACAATTAATATTTTAGTCATATTTTTTCTTGTAAATACCTACCTATTTCCAATTGCAATAAAAGTAGGCAAAAGATAATTTACTCATGTATTTATTTTTTACCAAAAAATTAAAAACTAAAACATAAACATTGACAGGACATGCCCAAGGACAAATTATCTCATTTTTATTTAATTTAGTGATTACTTACTGTAATATGATGCCCGACTTCATCCACGTGGATTTAGGTTAAAAAAAAATCTTTTAATTTCACGGGATAAAAGTGAACATTTTCTATCCTCGGGATGGAGGCTACTCTGTACCAAATTTCATGGATGGGACGTGAAAAGCAAGCAGGCAGACAGACATACTTTCGCATTTATAATATTAGTGTGGATTAAAAAGTTGACCTCACGAAATACTTACTTGAGGCAAGCTTAGAACAAAACTTAGTGTCCAAGCAATAGTCACCAGTCTGACACTCCTTGAAGCCGTGGCCATACTCTTCATCGGATATTTAACGGCCAGCCATCGATCTACGCCGATCAGCACCAGTATAAATGTACTTAAGTACAAAGCAAACATTTGCAAGAATTTGAACAGCTTGCACGCTATGTTTCCCGCGTACCACTGCACAGCAAACGACCAAGCAGCCTCTCCCGCTATACAGAAGACTGTAACTAATAAATCCGCTATACTTAGTTGGAATATCAAACTATATATAGCCGTCCACGATGGCCTGGCTCTTCTGCGACCTCTTTTGCTTCTTTGAATACTTATCATAGTCGCAAAGTTTCCTAACAATGATAAAAGGGCCATTACGCAGAGTACACTAGCTCTTATTATGGTGCTTTTAGTTAATATTGGGGCGTGCTCCAAACACGTGATCCTAGTGCCGTTATAAACGTACACGCTGTTTGTTAGATCATTGCTTATAGTGCCGTTTGTTAGATGTGCTTCCAAACATTTCTCTATCGGCCATCGATCCACCCCCGCTAATATATCGCTGTACTCGCTTTGAACTGCGAACTCGCTCGTATAAAGTATGTTATCATCATATAATGTGGTATTGTTGCCTGTGCTTCCCATGTTTTGTCATGCGTACTCAATGATGTCCTCGTTTGAAATCTGAAAATAAATACCTAAATTTAATGTTGTGTTGTCTAAAAAGAACAAAATAAATGATTTTCCACATTTATTTTTAATCAACGAGTCAAAAAATGCAAAAATACATGGTAATAGATTGGTCATCATCATGACCAATCTATTACCACGTCGGCCCATTACTGAGCATGGGTGTCTTCTCAGAAGTAGAAGAGTTCAGGTCATTAGTCACGTTGGCCAAGTGCAGATTGAC
Source organism: Maniola jurtina (assembly GCF_905333055.1). Classification (NCBI taxonomy): domain Eukaryota; kingdom Metazoa; phylum Arthropoda; class Insecta; order Lepidoptera; family Nymphalidae; genus Maniola; species Maniola jurtina. The sequence continues at coordinate 6,937,200 of NC_060046.1, read as the reverse complement.
ACCTTCCAGAACATTACGGAGAATCCCCTGGCCTGCACATTTCCTTTCAGTGTTTAACTTCACTGTTAAACCAAGTAATACTATTACGAACAAGTGTAAATTAAAAATTTATAACATCCCCGACAAGTGAAGGTTACAGTAACTAGAAAAGAGCTGATAGCTTTCAAACGGCTGAATCGATTTTCTTCGATTATATCTAAGAAGACTTTCAATCAAGCCTCCTTTCAAACAGAAAAAACTAAATTAAAATCGGTTGATTCGTTTAGGAGCTACGATGCCACAGACAGATACACAGATACACACGTCAAACTTATAACACTCCCCTTTTTGGGTCCGGGCCTCCGGGGGTTAAAAAATGATCGATGAGCAGAAATTGATATTAAAAAAATCATTAGATATGTAGGTATATATGACCCCAGCCCTATATTAGGAAGATTCTTAATATATTTCCAAAATAGAATGAAGAGGAATAATTCGCGAGAAATACTGGTATTTAATTTCGTGGCATGGAATTAATTAGGCTTCCTTTCAGTCAGCCAGAGCTTGCCATTATTGTTACGAGTAAGTATATTAATTTAATAATTACCTTCAATTTTCGAATTTCTTATCGCTGAATAATGTTTAACAGCTGAGAATCAAAGACGTTTTGACAGCTTTTATATTTAAAAAAATTGTGTAAGTCAGTATAACGAGTCTAAACTAAGACAGAGAAATCGTATAAATATCTAATGTTGTTGAAAATTGTTGGTAAAACATGACAAATATGTTTACAAAACGAGCAGCTAGGTGTTTTGATTTTCACTTTAGTTTACTTGGGAAATATCAGAGTTTACATAGCTACTAAATAAATTCCAGTCAAAGAGTGCAAAGAAAAACTATGTCGCCACGTACCTACTTGTACAGTATTCTTAAAGAACATGCCGGTAGTCTAAACAAATATAAAATGTTGTTTGAAGTTTTCCACTAAACCTCTTCGATATCTATATTTTTACGAATAATCTACTAATATTATTTTAGTAATTTCAATTTTAGGGTTCCGTACCTCAAAAGGAAAAACAGAACCCGTACAGGATCACTTTGTTGTCTGTCTGTCTGTCTGTCCGTCCGTCCGTCCGTCCGCCCGTCCGTCCGTCCGTCCGCCCGCCCGTCCGTCCGTCCGTCCATCCGTCATGCCTGTCAAGAAAACCTATAGGGTACTTCCCTGAAATAAAATTTGGCAGGTAGGTAGCTCTTATAGCACAAGTAAAGGAATAAATCCGAAAACCGCGAATTTGTAGTTACATCACAGAAAAAAAAATGTTTTTCTATTTTCAATGATTTTGGTACTACGTTCTGAACCTCATTCGATGTAATCGTAAAATCCCAGAGTAAGAAGAAGGGCGCCAAATCTAAAGTTTGGTTAGGTTAGATTAGAACATAAATACCCATGTGCCGGGCCTGTCTATTGGGTAATATTATCTTAATATTATCAGGTGTTACACTAGTCAGTTTCACTTTCGCTGCGACATATAGATCTCACAATAGAGAAATTCACAATCTTTCGACAGTTCACAATCTCGCCAGATAGATTATGATCTAACCGTATTTACAATTTTACGGTGACATAATATACATATACAGATTCATACCGTTTCTGTGCGTTATCTACTTTATCCGTTCAGCTGCTCACGTGGAAACGGCTACCAAACATCCGTACATACCTACATTCAAGTAGGTATGTTACTAATTAATTTTCACATTGATATTATTAAAAAAGGTAAGATGTAAGATATTGCAGTTAAAAGTAATCATCATCATGATCAATCCATTTCCGCCCCTCTAGTTAGTACGGGTCTCCTCTCAGAATGAGAAGGGTTTAGGCCGTAGTCTGCCACGCTGGGCCAATACAGATTGGCAGACTTCACACACCTTTGAGAACATGGAGAAATCTCAGGCATGCAGGTTTCCTCACGATGTTTTCCTTTACCGTTAAAGCAAGTGATATTTAATTGCTTAAAACGCACATAACTGAAAAGTTAGTGGTGCGTGCCCGGGATCGAATCCCCGACCTCCGATTAGGAGGCGGACGTTCTAACCACTAGGCTATCACAGCTGTCAAAAGTAATATTCGTGTCAAAAGTCAAGTTTTTATTAGATTTGCAACCTCGAAAGAATTTTATAATGATATTTTTTTCCACTCGTGTGGACGCTGAAAATTGTATAACTTTGAAGTTTTATAATTTCCGGTTTTATTAAAGGTATCCCGGATTCATTTCAGCCAACTCGGTGACATAATATTTGCTCAAAAATTAATAAACAGGCCTGACTGGACACAGATATACTGGTATTATCCAGTATTTACAAATTAAAGTTAATTTCAAAATGTACCTAAGATTTTTGGTCTCTTAAAATGTAAGTTATAAGGGTCTGTAGCCTACAGACCCTTATATCTTAATTTTAAAGGTACCTACAGACTGTCTTTCAAATACTTGATTTGGAAACTTTAGATTGCGTAGATTCTTTCAATAACTTTAAAAAGAATTTAGTGAAATTTTACCCGACCAAAGCTTTGCGCTCAGCTAGCTTTCTATAAGTTACTTAGCAGATAAAATTTTAAATTACGATTATTATCGTTAGGTATTTTTTGCGTAGATAAAAATATTTTATTCATAGAATCCCATTTTATGTACCTAGAAATCCGTCTACCCTTTTTAATCAACTATAGGGCGAGCCGGTCAAACGGAAAATTAATATAAACTAAAGGGATAAAATGGGGTTATATTATGCGTTTTCACCACGATACTGTCTGTAATGTGAATAATAATAATCAAGCTGATATATATTTTATTGTAGTCCGACTCAAAAAGCAACTTGGTTTAAAATGTGTGTAGACCCAGAAATACAGTTCTCGAATTTTACGCGGGCGAAGACGAAGGAAAATTCGTAGCACTACTTATCATTTTATTTTTTATTTTAGAAGTCTTTCTAGGAGACCTAACTTTTAAGTACTTACTTCATTGTATCTAAATTCTCTAGTCAATAACTCAAAATTTAAAAACCCCCGACACAAAAACCTCTAAAAGAAAACTACGAAAGAGCTGATAACTTTCAAACAGCTGAACCGATTTTCTTTAATTATAGCTAAGAACACTCTCGATCAAGCCACCTTTCAAACATAAAAACTAAATTAAAATCGGTTCTTTCGTTTAGGAGCTACGATGCCAAAGACAGATAGACAGATACACAGATACACACGTGAAACTTATAACACCCTTTTTTTCGGTCGGGGGTTAAAAATATTACTTATTGTTGGATAGTTTATTAAAATATTAATAAAATTACCTTAACAATTATTAAACTAGGTATTTCATCAAATATAATATTTTATATAATATGTTATAACTTCAGAAAACTAATTAAATTGTTCGTATCGCACAGGGATTTTACTGTCATGACCCTTGTATGAAATAATTATTATATTAGGTAGGTGTTTTACTTTTATAGAGATACTAGCTGATGCCCGCGATTTCGTTCACGTGGATGTAGGTTTTTTAAAAATCCCGTGCGAACTCTTTGATTTTCCGGGACAAAAGTAGCCTATGTGCTAATCCAGGGTATAATCTATCTCCATTCTAAATTTCAGCCCAATCCGTCCAGTGAAGGAGTAACAAACATACACACACACACATACACACAAACTTTCTCCTTTATAATATTAAGTGTGATTAGACGGTGCCTGCGATTTCACCCGCAGGATTTAAGTTTTTGGAAATCCCGCGGAAAATCTTTAATTTTCCAGGATAAGAAATAGCTGTAGTCTGTAAATAGTACATAAAGAAAACTATTTCTGCACTGTTTGGCAAAATTAATTAAATTTATGGTAATAGACAGATAGACAGCCATTCGCATTTAATATAATACTAGTATAAATATAATTTAATTTAGCTGAACATCATGTACGGATTTACGAGTATTTTCACACTCTCTCTCTTTGGGGCTCATTGGGGCATTGTTGCCCCAATGAGAGCCCAAAGGAGATTTTGAGGAGATGCTTGATATAATATGAACGTATGGTAGTTACATAATATGATGTAAATGGAACTTTAAATTCGAAATATACCTATATAAGTATTATTTTAAAATGAATTTTAGCTCAATAATATTAAAATCAAAGCGATTTTGTTGAGACCGGTGGCATTGATTTTTTTTTTTGAAAAAGCCAGAAATGTTATGCATGTACCTGTAATTACTTAGGTACCTACATGCCATTTTTTTATGAAATGACAGTGACAGTCTTTTTGATCAACTTAAACTCAGCTTTGTGTAAGTTGGAATACACCTGAAATTGGTGTTGTAAACAAAATAGAGATAGATTTAAATAAAGCGCGACACAGCCGCCTGGGTGCGCCTGAACGTGCCGCGCACCGCTGCCTTCATGCCAAGGAAAATAAAGGTTAGTTTGAGGTGTTATCAAGAAATACGCCACTCTCCAATCCAATTCAATACGCAGGTGTACAATAAGCCTAAGGGGATTCAAAATACGTATCCATCAATCAAACAATCAGCCTGATTGCGCCCACTGTTGGACATAGGCCGTCCCAAGAGCGCGCCACCACACCGATCCTCCGCCTTCCTCATCCACCCACTTCCGCCATCTTCTTAAGATCGTCAGTCCAGCGAGTCGGAGGTCGTCCCAAACTGCGCTTGCTGATACGCAGTCTCCACTTGAACCAGTGGTAAATCATTTTGACGATTTAAAAGCACTTATAAAAGTTTATTTGAATAAAAATCTATTCCATTCTATTCTACTTCAGAACACGTCTGCCCCAGTGGTCATCAGTTCTGCGGCAGACATGGCCTGCCCAGTGCCACTTCAGCTGCCACTTCATTTTACATAAAATTTAAGAGGAGTTTAATATTAGTGCAATCCAAATAAACGTAATTTGGTTCTCATTTAAGTTATCATCATGATCAACCTATCTCTGCCGGGTCTCCTCTCAGAAAGGGAACGCCATAGTTTGCTATGCTGCCCAGTGCGGATTGGCATACTTAACACACATTGGAAAACATAATGCAGGACTCTCAGACAAAATTTTAATCAAATTTTTTAGATACGTTGGAGAAACAAATTCGGTCTGTGGTTTTTCAGATTTATATTTAGATTTAGGGTTCAAAGATTTACATACTAATTCGCTGAGCTAATGTCGGTCGCTCTGGTTCTCCTACGGATTTCATCGTTACGAATTTTTCCCCTCAGAGGGATCCCAAACACAGCCTAAAATACTTAGCAGCGCTTAAAATTAATACAAATTGTGAACCCACTACGGAACAGCTAGCGGGTTCATTTTGCCATAATCTGGCAACGCAGAACAATCATCTTACCAACTTTAAGGTTTTATCAATCACTTCCTCAAATTTGCTCACGGTCTTTCGGGCCATTGTTGGCGAAAGTACTTACATCTAATAAATTTTGTATGGATGGTGTAGGCTTGAAGTCAAACGAACTTCTCAAGTAGATACGCCCCTTTCGCGGTTGGGAAGAATGATTACTTTCCGACTTACAGAAAATCAGCTTGCTCAAGTCGAAGAATACTCGTATGTTTGAGAGTAGGTAGGTATATAAAGGATAATCAATGCCAACATAAGACATGATAGACACTAAATATTTACAAGTGTAAATTAAAAATTTATAACAACCCCGACAAGTGAAGGTTACAGTAATAACTAGAAAAGAGCTGATAACTTACAAACGGCTGAAGCGATTTTCTTGGATTATAGCTAAGAACACTCTCGATCAAGCCACATTTCAAAGAAAAAAAAACTAAATTAAAATCGGTTCATTCATTCAGGAGCTACGATGCCACAGACAGATATACAGATACACAGATACACACGTCAAACTTATAAGACCCCTCTTTTTGGGTCGGGGGTTAACAGGGCTCTCTCCGTCACTCGTTTCATACAATCGTAGTTCCAATTTCATTTGAATATTAAGCAACCAAAGTCCATGAAATTTTGCAGACATATTCTAGAAACTAATATCTGTGCCTGTGGTGTTTTAGATTTTTGTAAAAATATGTAGTTTAAAAATTACAGGCGCTCAAGATTTGTATGTGAATTTTTAAGACCGCGTAACTTTGAAATCGAATATTTTAACGGAAATCTGCAAAACCACAGGCATAGATATTAGTTCCCGGAACGTTTCTACAAAATTCCATTAAGTACGATTGGTTAGTATTCCAATGAGAGACGAACTACGTTTGTATGGAGCGAGTGACGGAGAGACCCCTCTTAAACTATCTACCTACTAGAGCATTTCTCTAGTTTATTATAATAAACTAGAGAAATGCTCTAGTTTAGTATAATAACTAGTTTATTATAATAGACTATAGTCTATGTAGCTACACACTTACTCGTAGGTATGTTCTGTTGCTGTATCGCAGCTCGAAACGCAAAGACAAATTGCTTGCCTCTTTAATTATTATATCAACAAAGCTGTAATGCTTAGCTACGAGAATTTAGTGCTCCGATAAGATGACAGTATCTAACTGATAAACATACGTTATTTACAAGTTCTCCAGCTTAGAACTTCCGTAGCGCTCTACCCTTTACTTATCGTGTATTTTGTCATTATTTACTGTTGAAGCCTAACTAGGCTTCAACACTAAGTTAAGCACTTTCTTGCAAATAATATGGACAATTTATAAGTGTCATGTTTGTGATAGTAGGATATCACTACTCTTTACTACCTCTATAATTATAAATACGAGAGTGCGTTTGTTTATTGGTTTGCCTTCAATCACTCTTAAACGGTTTAAAGGTCTGAACGTGAATTTTCGCATGAATATATTCCTATAGATATGCGGAGTGACATAGATTACTTATCATCCAGGAAAATCGAAGAATTTTTACGGATTAAAAAAAAACTGAAGTCCACTCGGACGAATTTGCCAGCATCATCTAATCGAAAATAAGTAGAAATGTAAGCAGTTTTAAACCTGATTTCATTAAATTATAATTATTCAGTGGGTAGGTATAATGAAAATACCCTTTTTCTGGCAATTAAATGACTTCTGAAGTAATTTACGCCTTTAAAAGTGAAACCAGCCTAGGCAATTCATTAAAATAATTGGTAAAATAAAACAAACTCGAAGAACTGCAGGTGCTCGTTAACGGAATATTTTTTTTCTTTTACTTTGCTCTATTTCAGTTAAATGCTATGCCATTGAAATTCTTTTTTTGGAGAAATCCACCCGTAAATCGTGCATAAAGACAAAGAAAATTGTTGGATTGAGCACGGATCGTAGCTTCGTAAATAGTTTCATGATACGTAAAAGTTTATGTGCTGACATTCACGCTTGATTAAAATCCCGTATAAGGCTTCTATCACCACTAATATCTATAAATTTGAAAGTGTGTTTTTTTGTACAATTACCTTTCTATATTAAATATATAAAGACCTAAAGCGTGACATAGCTATAATTATTGTAGTACATCTCAAAACTGTGCCTCTAGGCTACTTTTTTAACACGGGGAGTTTTCTATAGCGGGTATAAGTTGTTACCCTGTACCTAGTTATCAAGCCACATCCACTTCCAGAAGACTAAATTGTCAATATACCTACTACCTGGCTATCCCTACAATTGTAGTTATCAGACTGACTTTTATTTCAAGCGTATCTATAGCTCAAACTATCTTTTATATAAATACCCCGACTATAAAAGGATTTTCAGAAATTCAAACTGAGAGAAGTACGAATAAGCCAGTCTTTTTCCAGAAAAGGAAGGGGAAAACGGTAAAAGTTGTTTCATTTTACAGAATTTGTTCAATCGAATACCTTTGCCAAAGGGTCTTTTATCTAGTTATCCAATCAGGTAATACCTACTGATGAGCTCATACATAACAGATAGCGCAGTTTCTTTTATCGGAGATAAAATTAATCAATTCTTTTGAAATGCAAAGTTTATAGATGAACGGTATAATTTTAAATTAGCTTTAAGTAGATATGTAGATTTAACGATAGTTCACCGTCGTTATGGAAGCTCCCACGTCAAATTAATAAAGAGCTATAGCCATACATATTGCAGAATATAATGAGAAAATACTTTATAAGTTTGCGACTAAAACGTAAATATTTGAACGGTCTTCCGGTTAAATCCATATTAATATTATAAATGCGAAAGTGTGTCTGTCTGTCTGCTAGCTTTTTATGGTCCATTAATATTATATGTACGAACCTGTTTTGAGGTGATAGAAGGAGGAGGTAGTTTTAGTTTTAAGTTAACGTAATTAATTATTATCACCACTACATCATTGTTTGACAATCAGAAAGTGTACAATATTACCCGATTTGAATAAATGGCTTTATTTGGGTAGAAATTACCCTTATAGTATGATATTGAGGAGTTGGAACCTGGAGTATGATGACATAATTGAATCCTGGTACCCATAATTTCATTTAAAATCGGCAGCGCCCCCTGGTGGACTTGCTTTAATGTAATACCAGTGAAGACAAAAATCGCATCAAAATTGACCCAGTAGTTTTACAGAAAAAAATAGTAACAGTGAAAAATTAAAAACATGGTTGCAGCGCTTACTCTTGCCCTATATCTGTGAACCCTATATAATAAGTGAGACATAATGAATTCGAAAAGCCACATTAAAATCAGCCCAATAGATTTTCAGAAAAATAGTAAGACAAGATGCCCAAACACACAAACAAATACACACCCAACCAAACACACGCCAAAGGTTTATGAATATACTGGCACCATGCCTATAGACTCCGTTCCGTCGTGGGTAAAAAACAAGGACAGGCAAAATAACTTCTGTGATCAAAATATGACCTAAAATTAGTTTCAATTTTATCACCACATCGAATGACAGTTTATTTTAACTTTAGCGCAATAATTTTCTATTATACATGCAAATAGAGGTTAGCATTATTTTGGTATGTATGCATGATACAAATTGCAATGTAATATTTCCATTATAATTATCATAAAGTGATGTGAATGGAAGCGTATTGACAGAATTTATATAATATGTAAATGTATGGCGATAAATTAGTCCAGATTTACATTACTACTCTAGCATCAAAGTACTTATATGGTAAGGTATAGGTTAGTACTTAGGTTCCAACTCGTATAAAAAAAACGATTTATCATAAAGGTTGCTAATTTAGTAGCAGATGCTTTGAACTCCAATTTGCGATTCGATGCCAATTCTCATGCTACTCGTATGTTCGAATTTGAAACTTTGTTATAGCAGCAGCTTACAAATTCTAGGAGTTGTGAGACTTGTTCTGTACTTAGGGCCATTAAATTTGACAAGCTAGTGCAACAGCAACAATTGGTCAAACCAAAACTATACGATATAAATTCGTACAATAGAGTTAATTGCAAAGCGAGGTCTCTGAGTCTACTTGGCTGAATTGGCATTCGTCCGTCCGTTTGTTCGTCCGTCTGTCAGAGCCATTTCATTTCAGAATTAATAAACTAATTTAAAATATATAAATAAGTGTATTTCTGTAGCTCGAAACGAACTTTTTAATAATTACATTATAAATTCAGAAAAACTTTATTTTGGGAGCACTTATAAATAAAAGTGGAGGGTAACTTATTTTTTACATAAGCATAAACTTACTCCAACGATACGGGGTAGCGCTGAAAAAAACTTTTTAAACAAAGTAAAAAAATGCCAGTCAGACTCGCGCACCGAGATCATCCCGTACTACACTCGTATTTTTTTGTCATTTTTCTAGATAAATAAATAACTATTCTGCATAAAAATAAATGAAAACCTGTTTAACAATGCACAGGTAATGTTCTTTCATATTACACCCCACTTGGTATAGTAATCTCACTTTTAAAGCTGAAAATACCAATTTATTTGTTCATGAACACTTTTCTGTTTTCCTGAGGTAACCACAAACGGTTCACGGTTTTCGGATTGTTCCCTTTACTTGTGCCATAAGACTTACCTAACTGCCAAATTTAATGATCCTAGGACAATGGGTAGTACCTACCCTATAGGTTTTCTTGACAGACATGACGGACAGACAACAAAGTCATCCTGTAAGGGTTCCTTTTCTCCTATTGAGGTACGGAACCCAAAAAAAACAAATATTTAATTTCGAATCTATCTCAAAAATAGCTTGGTGACAAAAACTGTATATCTAGTGTATATTGTCAGTCAACTATGTATATCATATTATCGTGTTAGTAGATAAACAACAAATTCTAACTTCTCAGTCAACAAGTGTAAATTAAAAATTTATAACACCCCCGACAAGTGAAGTTACAGTAAATAGAAAAGACCGAAAAGACCTGATAACTTTCAAACGGCTGAACAGATTTTCTTGGACTATTCCGCGCCTACGATCCAAAGTATCAGAGTTTTCCAAAACATCATTTTCAAATAAATAATTATGTATCAAGGCAACGTCCATCTTGACAGCTTGACATTTGTCAATTGACATAATATTATGAACCTAACGGTTATGTAACCTTCTTTTCTACAAGAAAACTAGAAAAGAGCTGATAACTCTTAAACGGCTGCACCAATTTTTTTGGATTATAGCTAAGAACACTCTCGATCTAGCCACCTTTCAAACAAAAAAAACTAAATTAAAATCGGTTCATTCGTTTAGGCGCTACGATGCCACAGACAGATACACAGATACACAGATACACAGACACACAGATACACAGATACACACGTCAAACTTATAACACCCCTCTTTTTGGGTCGGGGGTTAAAAATAAAATAAATTACACACTTTTTTCTCGGAAAAGTCTTCCCTTTGCCAATAAGTACAAACTTATAGGACACGCGGTCTTAGTTCAAGGCAAAACACTACTAAGTATTAGATTAAAAAGTTTTTGGGTTTTGGTATAAATCAATGTCACTTCGTTCAATATTGACTGACGTTTGCAACCGATATTAGCGTAGGATAAATTCAGGCAAAACAGAAATACCTACGAGTAATATGAGATAATAGCAACCCGGGGGCTTTGCACGTGTAGCTTATTACAATATTCGTAATGAAATTTGGCAGGTAAGTAGGTCTTATAGCAACGCTTTTTTGAAATTAAAATATAGCCAGCTCAGGAATAATGTAGCTTCCTATTAGTAAAAGCATTTTCAGAATCGGTTTAGTAGTTCCAGAGATTACTTCCTACAAATAAACTAACAAACTTTACCTCTTTATAATATTAAGTAGTAGAGGTCAGTATAGATATTATGTCACTTAAGAATAATGTAGCTTTTTACTGGTGAAAGAATTTTCAAAATCGGTTCAGAAGGTACTTCCAGAGATTACAAACTTACAAACATTAATTCTTTATAATGTTAGTACAGACAAATAATTTTACTAACAGCGATAATAATTTGTAAAGGTAGCGTTTTGTAAGTCAGATTTGTAAGAGGTTTATGTTGCGTGAAGAAGTTCGATCCATTAAGTCGGGATTTGAAGATTATTCGGGTGAAAAAATTAAATATCTGTCTACACCCATTGAAATAATTTCTCTTGCTAGATGATACCCGCCGCTTCAGCCACGTGGATTAAGGTTTTTGGAAATTCCGTGGGAACTCTTTGGTTTTCTGGACAAAAGTAGGTACTATGTCAGCTCCGAGATGCAAGTAGTCCCTTTGTCTTGAATAAAAATTGGTAAATGGGATAGACCTTTAACAGTCCCTTTATCAATGGAAAATCTTTGATTTTTCGGGATAAAAAGTAGCTATTTGACAATTCCTGGGATGTAAGCTACCAAATTTCATCAAAATCAGTCGAATAGATGGGACGTGAAAAGCTAGCAAACAGAAAGACAGACAGACAAACTTTCGCTTTTAGTTAATACTGATAATATTATAACTACATAAGGTATTAGCTTATTAATTTAGGTAGCTCTTGGTATTCATAATTACAAGTAGGTTTAGTGGGAAAAGCGTGAATAATATTGGTTTCATCAATATATAATATCAATATATTTTTATTAATTATAACTACATTACAAAACAAATAGAAAATTTAACTGCCTGAAGAAAATTTCAAAATACAAGAAGGTTTCCTTGTAATAAATATTCCGTTGAAAGAAAATCTGTATTGTGCAATATGCGATGCAGCGTATAACAATATCATTTGAATTTTAAATTTAAGTCCAAATCCTTACCTATTATAAAAGTGATACTCTTACCTTAACTTTACGCCTACTGCTCTTATTAAATTTAACACAATGCTTTAGAAACTCGACAGCTTTAATCCGGAGTCCAGAAGGCCTTTTATTTATCTCATTTCTTATATATTAAAATAAAGTACCTATACCTACACAACAGTTTTGTGATCAGATAGCCATGAGGACGGTCTTTATTTTCGGTATTCCATTTTCAAAAGATTTTTTAATAAGTACCTTTGACAATAGTACGAATATCTTATCAAGATAAAACTTTTAATAACTGGCTTTACAGATCTGGATTCCAGACCTTTTATCTCTTAAGTATATTTATTTTAATCTAAAAGCTTTATAAGTAATGATCATGTTGATAACTCAACAGACAAGTTTTTAAGCAAGTAATATTATTATCAATATATACACATAATTATAAATGCGCCTTATTTTCTAATCCATGCAAATTTTGCTAAATCCAAACTTTAGATTATAAAGCACTTGCACGCCTAGTTCCGATAGTGCATATCAAAGATTGTGCTGCTTTAGCAACATATATCTTAATTTAGTCAATAACAGGATGGGTGTCCTATTTCGGAAGGTCGTATTTGGCTTTTTCCTGCTTTTTGATTTGACTCCGTGCTTTGGAGAGCATGGTTAACCGTTGGTCTAAGTTATTATCACAAACATCTGATAATAAGCAATTGTTAAGCCTGAGGTTCAATATCCGGAAAGTTTTGTAGCTAACCGCTAGCCCACCGCATTATTATCCCAAGAAAACTTTTACATTATGTAATTAAATGGAAAGGGGTCGTGAACTTCAGCTATGAGGAATGTTACGCAGAAAAAGAGTTTCAGGGCTCTCTCTGTCACTTACTCCATACAATCGTAGCCCCAATATCATTTGAATATTAAGCAACCAAAGTCCATGCAATATTGCAGACATATTCTAGAAACTAATATCTGTGAATGTGGTGTTTTAGATTTAACGGAAATCTGGATAACCACAGGCATAGATATTAGTTCCCGAAACGTTTCTACAAAATTCCATTGAGTATGATTGGTTAGTATTCCAATGAGAGACGAGCTACGTTTGTATGGAGCGAGTAACGGAGAGACCCCTCTCAAGAATGTGGAATAATGTGTGTAGGTGTTGACATGAACCCATGTCCCCAACTTCCAATATCGATATAACATTATTTACATTATTATGCAAGTATACCAGTGTGAAGTTGCAATGAATGAAGCCAAGTTCGTCGTAAAGAAGCTAATTTATTTCCGTTAAGTAGGTATGTGGTGCCATAATGACTTCGCAACGCCTTTGCACGCGTTAATGAAACAATTAATAACTTTATGTCTTGCATTGAAGTATAGCATGTATCGTACTCGTATAACATGTCTGTGTGCTAGAATTCCTCTTAATTTTATTAGTAGATATTTTCACAACTTGAAAGATCGAGTTCCTTTTCGTTGTGTTAAATAAATGAATGATTCATGAATCTACTGTTCTTATTAGGTAAAAAGCAAAAAAAGAAATTTTGTTAATAAGCATGCTATCTTTCGGATCATTATAATCTTAGAAAAGTTTTTTTTTTTTTGTAGTGTTTGTAGTGTGAGTTTTTAAAAATATTATATTATATTATCATATTAGCAACATTACCTTTGCTTTAAGCAATGTTTAAATTAAATAAAATCAATGTCCTATCAATTTTCAGCCATTCAAAGAACTAAGAACAAATAACTTGGTCTCACACACTGCTGTGCGCCTCGATAGACGAAAACAAATTATTCGTTCCTTCGTCAACGTAGACGACTAATAAAAAGGAGAATAAAATTCCACTCTTGAAAAGGCTGCCACTTACAATGAAGTGAATGACCGGCGTAACGAAGACGAACATACAATACTTTACCAACATAGAGTTAATGAACAGTGCATTTTAGATCGTACTTTTGGTGTTTCTGACCAATCCAATATTACGACTACCATCAGCCGATGCCATAAACGATTATTAAAATCTATGCATATAATAAAAAATTATATTTTTTTTTCGTTCGTTCGTTTTTTACCTGTGTACGGTATACGGTATACGTACGCGCATCGTTTTCCGACTAAGTTGAAACTTTATACAGTTGTTGTCGACACTTGAGTGAAGGTTTCTATCATAGTAACATCTAAGTACAGGTGGCACACAAATTGTATTGCAATGCATGCCGAACATAGTGTAATTTTTACATAACATAATTAGGATTGGTTTTGATTGGCAGATATAAATGAAGATACAACTAACAAAATAAAACTTAATTAGTCATGTTTTTGTTTTTTCCATGTACTCATTTAGCTACATAAATAAAATGCTTCTTATAAAAACGCCATTTACACAAAACACAACGCACACCTATAAGGTAGAGTGGAGCCGACACACACGCAGCGTTTTTATTTATGACAACTTAAACTCCCAAGGTGCATTTAGATTTTCGCACGAGATGGCTCGAATGGCGTTTCCGGTCTCATCACGCAACTATACATGATTATGGGCAAGCATGTCGATAAACATTAAAGGCAACTGGTGCAACGCGGAGCAATGCCAAATATGTAAATACGCGATTAAAAATTGTTATAACTGTTGAAATTGAAATTGGAGCTTGGCATTCTTATTCGCTGCTGCTATGCCAAAGTAAATACAGTTGATTTTAAATTGTTATCAAAAAGACGCCACGTTCAGGTCCATTTCACTCTGCACGTGTGCGTTGTGCCTGTAAGTTTTATGCTATATTAATGACGGAGCATAAAAGGAGCTGCAAATTAACGGATTTGGGTTTTTCCGTGTTTTGTATTTAGTATGGCACAGATAAATCCATCTTGAGAAACCGAGGCGCATCGCTTTAAAGAAGTAAATAATTGGTGGCGTATTTTTTTCGTCAAAGCTAAAAAGCTATAAAGTCTTAGTCGGATGTAATATATGGCGACAGAAGCTCAGCAGAGCCCTGGAAACCGATAAGAACTTTTCAATCTAAAGGTTAAATCTTTTAGTTAATATATTGAAGTAATCTTTGAGGAAAATTTCATAATTTTTACATCGCAATTCAGAATGACAGATTTATGCACAGATATCTTGGAAGTTATGTGTGACTCGTGAACGTACCAGCGCGGCAGCTGTAGCGTAGCTTCTACTAATTTGGGATCCAAGGAATCAGTATCCATAAACTACGTCTATGTATATAAAGTACCTACTCAAATCTTGTGTTATTTAGTCCTTTTCTTGTTTAGATAATAATCCACTTGAAGGTATCCAATTTCGGTAAATTTTTTTATTCATGAATTTATAACCAAAAAACGTTCACAGACCTTTTATTTGAGTTTGATTTATCTCATGGTATATATTAACCCGTCTATATAAAGATAGTCTTTATAAGATCAGGTGAAAATTACCAATTTTATCCGGCTTACGAATATTTCCAAGGTTGGAGGCAATCAGGTTTTACGAGCCATTCTCGCTTAGAAAGGTTTCAAACTGACACCGTAGTACCCTTTATAATATTTTTTTATTATGATGAAGTAGGTATACCATTTTATGTAAAAAATTTAAAGACCTCCGTAGCGCAGAACAAAAAAGCTACTATTTAGAGTTCCGTAGGTTCCTGAAGGGTGCCAAAGAGACCCTATTACTAAGGCTCCGCTATGCATTCGTCCGTCTGTCTGTCAGTGGGCTGTCTCTCATGAACTGTAATAGGTAGAGAGTTGAAATTTTCACAGTTTTTATGTTGCTGTGAAAAGAAAGCCGATGCACTCATCGCATATTCGACTTTTCTGGCAGCTACAGTCTATACTATCAGAGAATTCTCTATAATACTAGTTCAGAGAAAGACTCAAATGATACCTACTGAAATCATCTATTACAGTCTAGACCACACGAGTCTGGGAAATTTCAACTCATTCGGACAATGGAAGTAGCCGAAAAATCGACGGAATCACAATATACGAACAAGTCAAACTAATATTTTTTTCAAGAATAAAACGTTCTTTACTACCATCTAATACATACCGATTTGATTTGCGCAGTGTAAACACATTTCCAATAAAAGAAATCTTTGATTTAGTATCCGAGTAAACATAAAGTTCTGTACCGGATCAAACTTATACAGATATCTATCACTATCAATATAGGGCAGGTAGGTACCTACTAGTAAAAGTCTTAGTAAATAATTTTTTTTTTTAATTAATCCTGAGCGTAGTGAGGAACTCTAAAGTAGACTCCTGAGCCTAGCGAGGAATAAAATATAATGTAGGTATATATGACACCCGAGAACAACATATTATGGCCCCGAGTGACACTATTTTTGATCACTATCTATGAGGAAAAAAAAACAATTCACATACTAGGTAAAGCTCGACAAGGGGCCAATCAGAAGAGAGAAAGTTCAAACTCCTATAGGACCAAATAAAATCTTGTTTCCGCTAGCCCATGCCAATGTTTGTTTTTCAAATAGGTTTGATATTATTTTTTTTACAAACAATAATACAATTACTCTGCAGAATTCAAGCTAGCAATTGAAATATATCTAGATAATTACTATTCTTTTTGCCAGCTCCTCACAATATATTATTTTATTTTCACCTGTCAACATATGATTCTTATAGTTCTTCCTATATTCTCTATAGAATACTATTATCATAATAAATAAGAATATAATGTTAGCCAGATAATAGCGGACATTTAGCGCATAACTTTCCCGAGTCACCGGATATTCGGCGTTTGGAAATTCGACTCCAACATTTTTACGTCCAAGAATCATATTGTTTGGTAGAGTTATTTTTAGAATTCAATGAATTTCAAAGTTAATTTAGTCACTTAGTATCAACTTTAGGTATTAGTTTTTCTAATTAATTATACCTACTACTACGAATTGATAACCTCCTTTTAATTAAGTATAATGTTTTCTACAAGTCGATGCTCGCGACTTTTGGATTTGTTTTTTTTTTAAATTCCGTGGAATGTCTTTGATTTTCTAGGGTAAAAAGTGGCCTATGTCACTCTCCAGGTCTTTAACTATTACAACCATGCAAAAAATCATGCCAAGCCGTTACACTTACACTTAATATTATAAAGGCGAAAGATTGTGTGTATGTATGTGTGTATGTTTGTTACTCTTTTACACAAAAACTATTGGACGGATTTGACTAAAATTTAGAATGGAGATAAATTATATCCTGGATTAACACATATGCTGCTTTTCATCCCGGAAAATTAAAGAGTTCCTACGGGATTTTCAAGAACCTATTTTTATGCGAATGAAGTCGTGGGTATCAGCTAGTTTATAATATGAGTAGTGATTCTATTTCTCCTTTTCAGTAGAAAAGAAAATATCCTTATTTAAATAAACTTTTACAAGTGCTTTTGAATCGTCAGAGGAATTTACCACAGGTTGTAATGCGCTTCTACCGAGCGACTTAGTGCAGCGGTTGCTCTTTTCAAAATTCGATTTGAAGTCGGCTCAAGATCTTCAAGATATAATCTCATTATATTAGTAGGATTATACCGAATTTTAAGTGCGATCAAACTTTATCAAAAGTAGGTAGGTCGACAGAATAGGCAACAAAAATCTCTATGTACCTACTACGCACAGGGGCGTAATAATAAATAATTATTCCAAAATTTATTTTTAGTAAGTACTCTTATGAATTTAAGATTTTGTAATGTTTTTTCACAAAATATTCACTTAGATAAGTAGGTAGGTAATATATTTTTAAAAACGCATAAGCAAGTTTGTACCAATTTTTTAATTTAATTTACGTTTTGAAAAATATAATTACTACTATGATGATTTTCTACGTAACTATAAACCACTTACATTTGTGTATGTTTTTCCTCAGCAATAAGAAAAAATAAACCTGTTAAAAATTCTATCCCAAACACTATTTCACAAAAAGTCTTCAATTAGTTTTCCACTTCAATTTAAAAGTAATTTAATACTTGGGCTGACAAGATTCTCAGAGCAAGCATCAAAACATTGTCGTAAAATGAATTCACAAAAAACACAACGCATCTATGCCAGCGGTCGGCAATGACTGTCAAATGTTTTACACACAATTGCAGAATACAGAAGTACGTGGAGTCTCCTACTTTAAATAGTACCCTTCATCGTTTAGGCAGTCATTAGACGAATGATCGTGGGCCTAAATTACTCTGTGACCTTGGTAAGGGACTAATGTGTACCAGAAAATATTTAGATAAAACAGATCAAGAGTTTTCAAGTGTTTTACATAATATTATCTATACTATCTATACTAATAAATAAAATTGGAGTGTCTGTCTGTAATTTCGAAATAACTACCGCATATTAAGGTCATATGGTTATTTGAACGATACTATAACTGAATCATACGTTTTTAAAATTTTTGTCTGTCTGTCTGTCTGTTTGAAAAGACTAATCTTGGGAACGGCTGAACCGATTTTGATGGGAGTTTCACAGACAAGTAGAGAATTGACCAGGGAGTAACAAAGGCTACTTTTTTAACCGACTTTCAAAAAGGGAGTTGTGTTTTTCTACCTATGTACACCGAAATCTCCGAGATTTCCGAACCGATTTGCGTCATTTCTTTTTTAATCGATAGAGGAACTTTGCGACATTGTTTCATAAAAAATTTGGAGTCCAACTCCTCAATCCTGATGCTGCAGGGGATCTGACCAATCCACGCGGGCGAAGCTGCGGGCATCAGCTAGTATAAAATATAACTACTCTTATCGTTGCCTATAGATAAGTAAGACCGCAATTACACCTGTAAGTTTTATTCGCGTAAGTAGCTTGCGTAATGAATTTGACAAACAAAACTAAGGTAAAAGTACCTAATATAAGGTAGGTACATTAGTGAAGGAGGTGGCCCATATTTATAAGGACATTTTTACCCACTTAAGAAATACTAGAGGATGCCCGCAACTTCGTCCGCGTGGATTAAGGTTGGTAAAGATCCCGTGGGAACTGTTTGATTTTCCGGGATAAAAATGTCTATGTCAATTACAGGGACGCAAGCTAACCTCGGTACCGAACATACAAATCGGTTAAGCGGATGGGTTTTTAGGAATCCCGTGGGAACTCTTTGATTTTCCGGGATAAAAGTAGCCTATGTCCGTCCCCGGGATATAAGCTAACCCTGTACCAAATTTCGTCAGAATCGGTTAAAATGTTGGGCTATGAAAAGGTAGCAGATAGACAGACAGACAGACGGACATACTTTCGTATTTATAATACTAGTATGGATGGATAGCGCAAACAAAAAAATTGCTTTAATTTTATAGCATTCAATATAAAGTTTGAAAACCTATTTCCAGTAAGTTAATTATGTAAACTACTTACGTGAGTAAAACTTTCAGATTCAGTTATAAACTTTCAGTTATAAACATTATAACAACACCTTATTTCCCTGCCTACTTGAACAAATAAATAGATTTTGATTTTAATTTTTGATTTTGTCCCTCTCACGTCTCCATGTACGGTGTGCCTGGAGATGGATAACAATAGGTATGTATTGTGGCTTGTATATCACTCTTTTCTATAACGCGCAATATTCCATAATTGTTATATTATTTAAAGGTGCTTTGAAGTTAATTTCTATAGGTTGATAGATATAATGAAAGAATTGGCAGCTGTGTGTGAAGGTATTGTTCATGACCTAATACTTTACGCATGTGTTTATATTTTATCGCAATAGAATTCTATTAATTTAAATGAGGCAAATGTTCACCTGCAAGCAAGATATCGACGATTTCTGGTTGTCAATTTATTCCTTTGATGGAAAGCCTTTGGCTATTACTAATTGCCATTTTACTAAACAAGCTCGATTGTAAAGTACTTACCATTTTCCGTTATTTAAAGTAAGCCAATTATGTCTAGGGCAAGCGAGGCGATCTTTGATACTGATACCTATAATTAATAGTCATTTTTAACCCCCGACCCAAAAAGAGGGGTGTTATAAGTTTGGCGTGTGTATCTGTCTGTGGCATCGTAGCTCCTAAACGAATGAACCGATTTTAATTATTTTTTTTTGTTTAAAAGATGGCTTGATCAAGAGTGTTCTTAGTTATAATCCAAGAAAATCGGTTCAGCCGTTTGAAAGTTATCAGTTCTTTTGTAATTACTGTAACCTTCACTTGTCGGGGATGTTATAAATTTTTAATTTACACTTTTATACATATATTTTAACTTTCAAATGTACTACTTGGCACATCACAATTAGATTTTATTTTATTCAGTTTAGCTTTATAATAGACTAGCCGATGCCCGGGACTTCGCCCGCGTGGATTTAGGTTTTTCGAAACCCCGTGGAAACTCTTTGATTTTCCGGGATAAAAAGTACTATGTGCTAATCCAGGATATCATCTATCTCCATTCTGAATTTCAGCCAAATCCGTCCAGTAGTTTTTGCGTGAAGGAGTAACAAACATACACACACACACACACACATACAAACTTTCGCCTTTATAATATTACTAGCTGATACCCGCGACTTCGTTCGCGTGGATGTAGGTTTTTTTAAAATTCCCGTGGGAACTCTTTGATTGTTCGGGATAAAAATTAGCCTATGTGCTAATCCAGGGTATAATCTATCTCCATTCTAAATTTTAGCCCAATCCGTCCAGTAGTTTTTGCGTGAAGGAGTAACAAACATACACACACACACACATACAAACTTTCTCCTTTATAATATTAGTGTGATTAGTGTGATAGTGTGATTAGTGTGATAGTGTGATTAGTGTGATAGTGTGATTAGTACCCAAATATAACTTTATGACTATATACATATACTATATTTTACAAATGAAACCATTTTTGTGAAAGGTCACGAAAAAAAGATGTGTAATGCCCGCTCTACACTCACGCGTAATCACCACAATGATTTGCAGGCATTTGTGCGTGGACTCTGCAAGTCCAATATAGTTACCCACGCAAAGTATATAACTTGTGGCACTTTACTCTGGATGTCGACTTAACAGGGCTCTCTCCGTCACTCGTTTCATACAATCGTAGTTCCAATTTCATTTGAATATTAAGCAACCAAAGTCCATGAAATTTTGCAGACATATTCTAGAAACTAATATCTGTGTCTGTGGTGTTTTAGATTTTTCTAAAAATATGTAGTTTTAAAATTACAGGGGCTCAAAGATTTGTATGAAAATTTTCAAGACCGCGTAACTTTGAAACCGAATTGTTTAACAGAAATCTGGAAAACCACAGACATAGATATTAGTTTCTAGAATATGTCTGCAAAATTTCATGGACTTTGGTTGCTTAATATTCAAATGAAATTGGAACTACGATAGTATGAAACGAGTGACGGAGAGAGCCCTCTTAACTACATACTGACGCTGGTGAACTCTGTGCGCTACAATGTGCTATCTAAATTCATATTAAAAACTAGCTGACCTCTGATTGGTTCTGATGAAAATATTGTCTTAGAGGGATTCTATATTTTGTGGAAGAAGCTACACTTAACATCTTAACTTTCACTGGTTTTAGCTGTACGTTGATAATAATATCTTATTCTGTCAGTTTCGTCCTTATTGATTAGTTATCGATAAAAACAATGTAAAACATAAAAGAAATTATATTATGTTCTGCAACTCAACATTATCGAATCTCTTTTTCTCTTATAATAAGCCAAATAAATATTTATACTACTAATACTATAACAAATGCATTGATTAGGATGTGAAAGGTACCTACCACATCCTAATCAATGCATTTACGCACACATTCTATTTTTGTTCTTTTGGTTCTTATGTTCAAAAATCGAGAGCATGACCTTCTCGATATCATTCGAGCAGCGCTAGCTTAAGTTTTCCACGAAACGTTCCTCTTTTATATATTAAATAGATTGGTAGCCTTAGCCATGACCAATGACCATTCGTCATAGCATAAGAGATGCTATGTATTTTACATACTGCAAGTGTGAATGCGTGAAGTTGCGGCAACACTAACACAATATTTGTACGCATCTACGGCTAATGTGTTGAACTTTGTAATCATATATAATATCATATTTTGTAACATACATTAGGCAAATAAATAATTTCTATTCTATTCTAACTGCATGCATATACACACGGTGACTTCCATATAATTTACACATTCTAACGGTTGCCATTGACTGAGTTTCCAGGCGACTAGTTGAACGTGAGTAATGGGTCTTATCGCGAAACGAGAAACTGACATTGACGAGAAACGCTACGAAGCACAAATGTGAAGGCGGAAGACCATGCATGCTATTGATTCGCACATTGCGCGGGCAATCGCAGCGGGAGTGAAGAGTGGGCTTAAATTGTTTATATTTATTAAAGTAACGGCACGTGGAAAAAAACTGAGGGACTAATGAAAAATCGTATATTTCCTGTCTGAATTTCTAATAGATTTAATCATGACTGTTGCTCTTTGAGGAAAGTAAAAGTAATTTTATGTTTCGCTTGTCGGTAGGACTTTTTAGGAATTTGGGGAATTAGTCTTATTTAACTTCCTTGACTAAATAAAATATGTATATATTCACCGCCATCGTTTCACCGTAAACTTTGCAGGAATAAATCCCAAATTACTTTCACAGGAATATTATAGTGCGCGACATGTTGAGGTGGCAACCGGGGTGAGGACGCCCCGCACGCAACCTGGTTGCGTACTATACTCACAATAAGTTTGAAAAATAGCGCAAGATATAAAAAAACACTGTGACTGTCGTTTTTGAGCTGAATCGTCATAATTTTGCTACAGCCTCCATGGCAGATTTGAATTTGAAAAAGTCACAATATACCATTCAGATAAATTGTACTCTAGGAAACATTAGATATATAGGAAATAGGAATAGGAATAGGAAAACGTATGTTAAAAGTCACAAATAATGTGCTATTTTGTTAGCTATCGATCATTTTCAAATGTTTTAAAGTTGAGATTTTTCTCCATTTTTTGACCCGACCCAAAAAGAGGGGTGTTATAAGTTTGACGTGTGTATCAGTGTATCTGTCTGTGGCATCGTAGCTCCTAAACTAATGAACCGATTTTTTTTTTTGTTTGAAAGGTCTTGATCGAGAGTGTTCTTAGCTATAATCCAAGAAAATCGGTTCAGCCGTAAGTTATCAGCTCTTTTCTAGTTACTGTAACCTTCACTTGTCGGGGATGTTATAAATTTTTAATTTACACTTACCTCGACCAATTGAGAGAATATTGTCGAATTTTAGTCTAATTAAAGGCTTTAACTATTTTGCGTTCTATTTTAGCGTAGTCTCTTAATTAATTATTATCATAGACACAAACAAATACTCTAAGCTGTAATGTGCCACTATCCGCCAATTGCTAACAAGTAACAATAGTACAAAACAGACCACCTTGTTTAGTGTCTTCTATGTTTATATAACTGGTTAAATTTAGGATAGCACTGGTAATGACGCACATTGCAACATGAAATTAACTAGCCAATACTATTTCAATAAATACGAAATATAATATGTTAGATTTAACTAATCACGTAGACGAAACATAAAGTTCTCATAATAGATGATGTGCAAACACAGAGGTGTTCTGTGTCTGCAAAGCAAGTTTTCTCGACAGCAAACAAATCGATTGAATCCATTGCTTTTTTTTTTCAAATGCAATTTTTTCATCTATAGAGAACATGCTAGATTACACTCAAATACGTTCTGTAATTTCAGCATAGTGCATAGACTGACAAAAATTTTAAAAAATTGGGGCTCTATATTAACATTATATAGAGCTTAGGTACTGCATTTAAAAATTTCAAAAAAATTGTAAAAACATTGTCCACTTATAATTTTTATTACGACTATAATAGGCGAGTAAGTACCTATAGATTTTAATTATAAAAAACTAGCGTTTACGATGGTCAAAACATGAAGCAAATTAACGATTCTGTTTTTTAACCTTTGCCATATTAGATGCAAACGAACTGTGTAGGTGTAACCTGTTACGTAATAGGCGAGGCGTATTGCGAGTCGCAGCCCGCACCTATTATAGCTACATCTATAAAACATGATAGGAACCAGATCCTGTAACGGCTAGGAGTGTGAGCTCCAAAACTTGCTCACTGGCGCCCGAGCCTATAGTGCCAAGTGTCAGATCTACTCATAGTGAAGGCAATATTCATATTATTACACAAGTGGTAGAGAAATTAAACCAAAGAGAGAAAGGAATTGCGCAAGAAATCGAGAGTTATCACACAAGAAAGAGGTGTCAATATGCGAAGGAAAGACTTCTCCAGCACCTATGAAGAATATGATCAAGCATCGTTTTTAATCGGACTTAGTGTGGTATGGTAATATCATAGGGTCAAGTTTTATAATTAAAAAAATGGCTCTGAAGAAAATGAATGCTTTAGGTAATACTAGACCATCAGCAGGAGGCTATTCCTATTTGAAGCAATGGATGTGGTGACTGGGTTTCTTAACAATGGGCATAGGAGAGGCAGCGAACCTTGTAGCCTATGCATTTGGTCTAGCAGCATTGGTGACTCCACTCGGTCGTTTTTTCTTGGTGATTGAGAATTGTAGTAATTTACCAACCAAATTCAAGTGAAGTCATTAAAAATTCAATTTGATTAACTGGTTATAATCCACCGGAAAAAGAATAAATTATATAAGTAAGTAAATCATAATTTTTAATTAAATAATTCATCATATTGATACCTCAATAAACATAATTATGACATGAAGTCATGTTCAGATTAGAGCCATTACGGTCTATTAGTTGCCCGGCAACTCAGTCGACGGGCAACTCAGGTGAGTGCGATTAGGCTGGGAGACTAGCCGAGCGGTTTTTTTCTTTACAACTCAATTACAATATTCGTCACAAAAGCCTGGACCATTTTTTTGCGCAATGTCCAGTCGCCTCAAAAGTTGCTCTCGTCTAATAGAGACCCATGTTTCTATAAGTTGGGGCGACTAGCTAGTTAGTTGCCTGCGAGTTGCCACTGCGCAGCAACTCGCTGAGTTGCCCGGACGACCAGCAACTCCGTGCGAGTACACACGGCGACTAAATAAATAACATAAATAATAACTAATATAAATTACAGATTCTTACGGTCGCCGCTCTTTGCCGGGCGACTAGTCGACCTTACGTTTTGGATGTGTTACACTCACCGACCTCTACCAATACAAATACTCTGGACCTGCAATTACCTGTTATTTAAGCGATTTGATTTTCGCCATTTTAGCGCTGATAGCAGCAATGAACTACATATTTATGATCAGACATCTGTCAACATAGTGTTAATACGAAGAACATTTGACACAAAGCACTCGGTATGCTCGGGAGGACGTTTCAAATGGGCACAAATTGATTGATTACTTGACAATACAGCATTGTAAAGTCGAAATCTCCTGAGGATGCTCCGGTGTCGGGGCGAAACGTGCGTCGAGAGTAGTGGAAAAGTCTTGTGTGGTGGTGCATGTGAGTGGTGGTGGCAGTGCTTGCTTGGGAGCTTGGCTTTATTGCTTGGTTGGGGAGGTAAGCGGTGCTTAGCTTGTAACTGCATGTTTGACCATACAGATTTTTTCTGTTGGCGGATTATAGCAAAATAATTTTAACTGTTTCTTGCTGATAAGTCATTTTAGATGGCCACACCTCTTCAAGCGTATTTGTTTAAGTCCATTTCAGTGGTTACACTATTCAGCTCAGTGGCATCTTGATTAATATGTGCGCGTTTTACCACTATAATTTAGGAAGTTCCATTGTTAAATACACACAAGAAGTCAATGTATTAATCAAGACCTTAAAAAGGAGGTTTACAGGCATTAGGGGTTAGCCGCTGGCTTTACAAAGTTGGCAATCTAACGGTTTTATCAGGCGAATAATAGTGGCTGGCTTCCCGTTTGATTTGTTGACATAATGTACTCGTGTCTAACTAATTGATGTTTACATAATTGCGAAGGGACGCCTTCTAAAATAGACCCCTATAATTTATTGTTTTACTCGGACACTTTGCTAGTGTTTGCTACTTTGATTGCTATAATATTAATTAATAAGCTTATTCTTCTTTATAAAACCTTTAGTCACACTTTACCAAGTAACGTGAACACGCGTTTAAAGCTGTACGCACTTATACGTTTAAATCCATACTTCCATACTAATATTATAAATCTGAAAGTGTGTCTGTCTGT
Source organism: Maniola jurtina (assembly GCF_905333055.1). Classification (NCBI taxonomy): domain Eukaryota; kingdom Metazoa; phylum Arthropoda; class Insecta; order Lepidoptera; family Nymphalidae; genus Maniola; species Maniola jurtina. The sequence continues at coordinate 6,910,901 of NC_060046.1, read as the reverse complement.
CTATCTATTTGTCTGTCTGCTACCTTTTCACAGCCCAACTGTTTAACCGATTTTGACGAAATTTGGTACAGGATTAGCTCATATCCCGGGGACTGACATAGGCTACTTTTTATCCCGGAAAATCAAACAGTTCCCACGGGATCTATAAAAATCTAAATCGACGCGGACGAAGTCGCGGGCATCCTCTAGTATTGTATAGAACTGCAAATAAAATAATTCGAATAGCATAGGGTACTTCTTACACACTACAAAAAACGAATCGCATTCAAAACCGTGGCATGTAGAAGTTCCTACAAGACTTATGTCCAGCTGTGGACGTCTTAGGTTGGTGATGATGATGACCGCGTGAATCAAGTGGGGACTCTTTGGTAGAGGAATCTATATTAAACTAGGTGATGCCAGCAGCTTCACCCGCGATTGGTCAGTTCCCCTGCAGCATCAGGATTGACAAGTTGGAATCCAAATTTTTTATTAAACAATGGCGCAAAGTTCCTCTATCGATAAAAAAAAAAATTGGTTGTCTGTAAAGTCGGTTTACTGACGATAGTTGAACGTGACAACAAAGGCCGATTGTGCTTCTTTGTCGCTCGTTCCGCGCTCTCGCTTGCACTTCAAGCCTTACATGGAACGCCTCAGAGCGAGGTAACGCCGCATGAGTCATGTTTTATCGCGCGTGCAGCCGGCTCTATCGAATTATAAGACGTTGTCACGTCAAAACAAAATTACGCAAATCGGTTCAGAAATCTCGGAGATATCAATGCATAGGTTGATAAACACAACTCCTCCATTTTTAGAGTCGGTTAATAAAGTAGCCTATGTTACTCATTGTTTAATCCTCTACTTATCTGTGAAAGTCCCGTCAAAATAGGTTCAGCTTCAGCCATTCTGAAGATTAGCCCGTTCAAACAGACAGTCACTTCAATTTTATTTATTAAAGTAGTATAGATTAAAGCTTTATAATACACGTTGTAATGTCTAGAGTCTTGATCTTTTTATCAATTCCATTTGACTGCCTATGTTCTCTCAGAATATGAATAAAAGATAGAAAAGAAAGATAGAATTAAGTAATATAAAAGTTCCGAGGGGTGGAAAATTATTTCGCAAAAATGTCAAGCTCAAAAGTGGCATGTTAAGTTTGAGGCACATATTATTAGATATTATTAATAATAATTATTAATAATTTTTATATTTTTAATTAATAATTATTATTATTAATTAAAAAATTAATTAATAATAATAATTATTAATAATTTTTGTATTAATTTTGTAATTCACATTTTCGTAAATAATTTACGACGTCTCATATTATTATGACTTCAGTTCTCAATTTGAGTATGCAATCCATTTACTTTCATTCCTTACCACGGAACAGAAAATTCCTTACAGTGGATCCCTAAACAGAGTGCAGTGGTACAAGTTAATTTTAGGACAGCTTTTGTTTACTGCACTCGACTATAATTATTCGGTCTGACAAACAGACAGATGCAAGTGATGACCTGTCGAGTGGTAAGGTTTGTTAATTGAAAACCATCGGTTACCGTTACACAAAAGCAAAAGCAAATAGCTCAACGGTTGAGAAGCGGACTGAATTCCAAAAGGTCGGCGGTTCAAACTCCACCCGTTGCACTATTTAATTGTCATATCCACTCCTGGCACAAGCTCTACGCTTAATTGGAGGGGAAAGCGGAGTATTAGTCATGATTAGCATGGCATTCTTTTTTTAAATTTTTTTTAAAAAAAATCGCCGAATGGTCCAAGATCCCAGTGCCGCCAGTCGTTACTTATTTTCTAAGAAATGAAATGTGTTTGACAAAATAGTGTCAGTTTACACTTATTTGCTAGCTTTATTATATCGATGGCTAATTTAGAGATATATCAGCTGCTAAAGGTACGTAAAACATTACTCACTTTTCTTGAAGTTGGAGTGCTGATTTTATGTACCTACATTTCCTGAGTATAATAATCTCAGACTATAAGTAAGATTAAATATGTATTTTTTGTGAGCTTTACCGCTGACGAGAAGTGTCTGGTATTGAATATTAATAATTTTTCTCAGTATTCTGTAAAACAAGAAAGGTCAGCAATGTTTTTACGTAGGCACCTTTAGCAGCTGATATTTATAAAATATGATGCCGTCTGCACAAGATTGCAGATAATTATGTACTACGTTTTTTTTAATAGAAGGCAAGTTTATTAGCCAAGTTCATAATGATGACTAATATTCGTTGTGAAGGTACGACAATAGTAAACTAACACTATTCTATTCTATCCCACACATTTTGTTTTTCAGAAATTTGTTTTTGGTTATAACGTAAAACACATAGCGTAACATTACCTACAGCTGTGAGTAGAAAAAATAAATTTATGCAAAAAAATCATTTTAGAATTTTCTTTCAGTCAGCTTAGCAAGAGATTTTGAAAAAAAAAAAGATTCATCACTTTGTGGGTTACACAAGTTCGCTGCAAAAAATAAAGCAACTATTGACGTTACTTTGTGGAGGCTTCCCGGTGCGATGTAGATTCAATTTTACGTTGCAATCAAGAGTGAAGGAGAGTTTGCTGTCCACCAAAATCAAATATGCATGCATGCATTTGCGACATGCATTTTCTACGTTTAAAGGGAAGTGATTCAATTCACCAATCTGGTCTACAAGATACGCAAATTATGTGTGATGAAAAGTCTAAAAACGCATTTTAACCACGCTAGGGATGCTTTAAATTCCACCAAACACTAACATATAATATTGCAACGATACAATATTTTTTAGTATACCTAAATTATGAAGTGGAAAAATACAGGTATCTACCACATAGACAAGAAAAGAACCTTACAATTTTATAGACAGTCCAGTCCACGCACGTGCTGAGCGAATAATTCAATTGGAAGGAAAAGAGCAATTCAAGATTGAAGTAAAACATTTGTTAGTTTTACCCTTTGCCTTGAACTTTTTTTCTATGAACTTTTCTCTTGATTTAGGTACTGACTGTTTTATAAGATCACTCTCTAAAGTACTCGTTACTCGTGGACTCTTTTTATTAAGTTACTAGCTGATGCCCGCAGCTTCGCCCGCGTGGATTGGTCAGATCCCCTGCAGCATCAGGATTGAGGAGTTGGACTCCAAATTTTTTATGAAACAATGTCGCAAAGTTCCTCTATCGATTAAAAAAGAAATGACGCAAATCGGTTCAGAAATCTCGGAGATTGCGGTGTACATAGGTAGAAAAACACAACTCCCTTTTTGAAAGTCGGTTAAAAAAGTAGCCTATGTTACGCCCTGGTCAATCCTCTACCTGCCTGTGAAAGTCCCGTCTATATCGGTTCAGCCGTTCCAAAGATTAGCCTTTTCAAACAGACAGACTGACAGACAGACAGACAGACAGACAGACAGACAAAAATTTTAAAAACGTGTGATTCAGTTATGGTATCGTTCAAATAACCATATGAGCTTAATATGAGGTAGTTATTTCGAAATTACAGACAGACACTCCAATTTTATTTATTAGTATAGATTTAGATACTTATTAATATAAGATAATTCGTGTTAATGTCGCAGATTCATATAGATTCACATAGATTTTTTATTAAAGTTATTTATTCTTCTGATAAGAAGATCCTGAGGTTACTATTAAACAATATTGTCTAAAGTCAGAATTATTATTATTTTTCAAGTATTTTTCATTATTTTATTTAGTAATCGTCAATGTTGACATAAGGGTGAGTATGACCGTGGAAACAAAAGAAATATTTCACAATGATTTAGATATACTGAATGGTTCTGAAAACTATTTATTCAGCTTGCAAAGTCGAGTTGAATAAATAATGTAAATACTTTATCATACTTCTTATGTACCTACCTACTAAAAATTTTCTTTTAAATTTTTATATAAAACTTAACACAAACAATGAACTCACATACCTATTTTAAAAATTCGCAATGGCAAAATATTGAAAAAAAAAACTTATCCTGTACAATATTTAGTGATCTCTATTGAGATTTAAGCACTTACAACCAAAATATAGCGTAGATTCTAAACATGTATCTAACATAATTCACTTTTTATATCTATGAATACCACCTCTCTTTTAATACAAGAGTAGTTCTGAATGGGTATTCTACATTATCTTTTGTTAATTAAATTGTGTGCTGTAATTAATGGTATATGGTCTAAGTCTCTAAGATCTCGCTATACGACGACCTTCACCGAGCTGGTTAGTAGACGAAACATATTTTATATTCAATTTAACATGTCAATAAATATATTGCATATGGGTTGCTAAAAAAATTTCAGTACAGGATATGACTAATTAATAATTTAAAAAAAAATGCCGTTATTTTATATTTTCCATTGATATCTTAAAATATGTTAAACATTGCTTAGGCAATAAATGTCGTGTTTTCATAAAAACCATAAAATAATAATATCACATCACAAGTCATATTACTAGAAAAGAAAGAAAGAATCAAGAAGTTTGACACGCAAAAGCGCTCAATACTTCCCATTTCAAAACTAAAGATTATTTTTCACTGTAGTATTTCCATTTTGAATCTAATTTACGATTTATATAATTTAAAAACTTTCCGACTTCTCGCAAACTTTGCACCAGGCAATTTACACTGCAAGTCGCCGGTTACGGTTGACTTAACTTACTGAAAACTTATTTAAAACTAGATGATACCGGCGGCTTTGCCCGCTTGGATTTAAGTTTTTCGAAAATCACATGGGACTCTTTGATTTTTCGGGACAAAAAGTATCTATCATGTTCCTCCCCAGGATGTAAGCTATCCTAATGTGAAATTTCGTCAAAATCGGTTAAATGGAAAAATTAAAAATGTCTTGGGAATTGTTTGATCTTCCGATATAAAAAGTGAAAGTGATATAACATTTCTTTCTCCAGGATGCCTTATTCTGTACCAAGTAGATCATGCTTCATGCTTGTAACTTTGTCTTAGGTTTTTTGAAATCCTGTGCCATCCAAAAGTAGCCTATGCCCATCCCCGGGATGCAAGCTATCTCTGTACGGAATTACGTCTAAATCGGTTAAGACAATCTTGCAGCCGCACAGACCAGACAATATTCTTTCGCATATTTATATTTTTAGTGTGGATATCATTAAAATATCATCGTCCTTTCGATTGATATAGTTACCTAAATACAGTCCTTTGTTTGACATTTACAGGACAATGATTTTACAGACCACGGTCTTGTGCCACTTGTGTGGAGCGTACCTACTTACTAACTTCGTTAAATACTTGAACATTGTTCGGACTGTCTATTGGTTCTTAGAATAGTGCCCTGCTCATTGACATTTCTCACATTTGCAACTTCATGAACTATGTCGGTCACTCGAACTACTCATTGCACTTTCCTCATTAAAATGTAAGTATTTATTTATGTCTCAAGTCCTAGTGGGTACCGCGCTATAATAAGTCCCGTTAAAATTTTACGTTGATAAAACTTTAAAATAATACTTTCGAGTATCTACAACTCAACCACTGAACTTAACTTAGGGCATGGAGATATATTGTGGTCCGTCCGTGGGTGTGTAGTGTCCTAGTGGTGGGTCTGCTGAGGCGGACATCCACTGGCGGAGTAACGAGGTGTTGTCGGTCCTTTGTGCTCCGTCATCAGCGGTGGGATGGCACTTCATGAGGTTTTAGTCGGTAGTAGTCCGACTTAACCACTGTGCTCCCCCGTGGCTGGTGATATCCCTGACGGAATTTCCTAACGAGAAAAAAAGGGGGGGCACGGAGTTATCATTTTGCATTCCGAAGCCGGTTTTATTAACAGAGGACTAACTTCATTAATTCAAAACCGAAATTCTACGCGAATTAAGACTCACAAAACAGTTAGTTGAATAAAACAAAACAATGAAGATGATTAGTTACTTATGTCATTAAATTAAACTCTGTTCCACTAATTCCCCAAATATAAAAACATACAAAACGGTAATGGAGCAAAAAAGATGTTTTGTTGAATGCATGAGATTAGATATTCAAGGTAACTGTTTTATTTATTGTCTCTGTTGTACGTACTTCGTACCTATTCGTATGTGATCTAATGCATGATAACCATTGCCAAATAAAGATCGAATCACTTTGCGGATGTTAAATCCAGATATATTCAGATTATACCAAGGTGAGTTTGTATCCGGGCTCAATGACAAAATTGGATTAAATCAATTGGGCGGATAAATCAATCGCAGCCCAAACACAGTCAATCACACATTTCGTGAATTTTTGCGTCGTCAAAGTCAATAATACTATGAAGTATTAATAATGGTTTATTAATACTTTTATAATTTATAATATAAAAGTATTAATAAACCATTATTAATACTTCATAGTATTATTGACTTTGACGACGCAAAATCACACATTTCGTGAATTTTTGCGTCGCCAAAGTCAATAATACTATGAAGTATTAATAATGGTTTATTAATACTTTTATAATTTATAATATTATTAATACCATTAATTAAATCAGTTTTCACGGAAATTGACGAATAACTCCAAAGTTGAATATGATCCGCTAGCATACAGACAAATGTTTAATGATTTATTTATTATCCTTGAAGAATAAATAGATAATAATCATCCAAATTATTTAGCCACTGTTTGGATTATAAACTATTCTAAGCATAGTAGTTTCAGTAGGTAAATCTATACTAATAAATAAAATTGGAGTGTCTGTCTGTAATTTCGAAATAACTACCTCATATTAAGCTCATATGGTTATTTGAACGATACCATAACTGAATCATACGTTTTTAAAATTTTTGTCTGTCTGTCTGTCTGTCTGTCTGTCTGTCTGTCTGTCTGTCTGTCTGTCTGTTTGAAAAGGCTAATCTTTGGAACGGCTGAACCGATTTTGACGGGACTTTCACAGGCAAGTAGAGGATTGACCAGGGCGTAAAATAGGCTACTTTTTTAACCGACTTTTAAAAAGGGAGTTATGTTTTTCTACCTATGTACACCGAAATCTCCGAGATTTCTGAACCGATTTGCGTCATTTCTTTTTTAATCGATAGAGGAACTTTGCGACATTGTTTCATAAAAAATTTGGAGTCCAACTCCTCAATCCTGATGCTGCAGGGGATCTGACCAATCCACGCGGGCGAAACTGCGGGCATCAGCTAGTAGTAAATAAGTACCTGTTTCCGTTTAAAAATATCTAAAGAGTAGGTATCATTAGGAGTTCGTAAACCCAACTTGGCAATATAACCATTTTATTAGCAACACAATTGAACTTTGAACGACGCACTTGACTTGGTTATTATAATATTAACTGATAATGTAAGGTCCGCGAATTCATGATTTTAAAATATAGTGGAACTCTATGATTTTCGGGATAAAAAGTGCCTTTTATCCTTCCCGAGGATGCAAGCTGTTTCTTTACCAAGTTTTGAAGAAATGAGTTTAGTCAGCGGGCACAAATAGACAACAATTATATTAGTATGGGTATGGATTCAAACAAGTCTCTGTCTCGGTTTCCTCCACAAAAGAGCAAATAATTTCAGTTTCTTATGAGAGAGAGAGAAAGATTAACTACCTAGTAATTCTTCGACGAAGTAAGTGTCAATCATAAATGTATTATTACTAACTTGTATCAGTAAGTTATTACTTTCATCTCAACATCACTAACGTACTTTTATTTATGTTTGCTGTTTTTTGTACCTACTTTGTTTTTATTTTGGGGGTCAATAAAGCATATTTCATTTATTCGTCAATCCAAACTAATTATAATTAATATTAACGAGCTAGTCCCATAGTAACCTTGTTTCTTCGTTAGCAAAATCCATCATGGAGACCATCATACCGCCTCAGACTCGCGCACTGAGGGTTCCGTGCTCGGGTATTTTTTCTAACATTTTGCACGATAAATCCAAAACTGTTATACATAAAAATAAATAAAAATCTTTTTTAGAATGTACAGGTAAAGCCCTTTCATATGATACCCCACTTGGTATAGTTATCTTACTTTGAAAATTGAAAAATATTTTAATTTTTTTTAATGATGTAACCACGAATTCGCGGTTTTCAGATTTATTCCTGTACTTGTGCTATAATACCTACCTTTCTGCCAAATTTCATGATTCTAGGTCAACGGGAAGTACCCTATAGGTTTCTTAACAGACACGACGGACGGACAGACAGACAGACTGACAATAAAGTGATCCTATAAGGGTTCCGTTTTTCCTTTTGAGGTACGGAACCCTAAAAAAAGTGTTACGATAAAATACCTACTATATCCACGTCATAACGCTGTCTTTTATTAACTCATTTTAAGTCCCACGATGCCTGTCATGGACTAATGGGCTAATAGTGTGTAAGAACAAAAAGTGTTTTTTCTTGTATGTACGGAATCCTTAATATCCGTTTATTTCACCGATCTCGAGCAATTTACTCTTATCAATTGACGAGTTTTCTATCTCCAAGGATATTCATCAAATTTCAACCAAAAAATGGAACCATCTCTGAAGTGACCAAACAAAAAATGAAATTATCAAAATCGGTTAATAATTGGCGGAATAATCGCGTAACAAACATACAAAAAAAAAACATACCGTCGAATAGGGAACCTCCTCCATTTTTTGAAGCCGGTTAAAAAGAACAAAGGCGGTGAGATAGATTCTGCCCGTGACGGCTTAAAATTGACATCTCGCAACAACACAATCTCGACAAAATGTGACCACGACCCAACTGGGACGAATATAATATTATATTCGTCCCAGTATAATAATATAATATATCGTCACTTCGACTTTGGTAGTTAGGTACAGCTACCAATTATTTTATATTATACTTACTATAATATTATGATAATATATCCCTGTTACTTTCTAGTCACTGTAAATATACATATACTATTTTTATTGGCTCAAAATTTTACGTTTTATATGCAAAGTGAAGATACTCGCATTTCTCTTATGTCACGAAGAGCAAGAAAATTGAACGCGTGTATGAAGAAAAATATGGTGAACTCAGAACGTGTGAAAAGCGCAATATGTATAAGTTATACGTGTAGAAAATATAAAATATTTTTTATGAATACATCAAAATTAACTATTTTGAAAGTTCAATAATTCAATAATAAGCCCGGGTACCTATTTAAGTGTTTTGTTTGGGATTTTAAACTTTTTGATAACGGTTTTAAACATAGTATAATACTTATCTATGTACAGTCATCATAACTAGGGATGATCTTCAATGGTAATCGTCTATATTACTTATATTGGATGCAATGACATAATATTATACTATACATATAATGGCTTATCTAATTCGTGTTCGGTGATGCGTAAGACAGAAGATGCAAAACGCACAAGAGTAAAAGAGGTAGCGCGAATGTGACCCAAATGTCGTATTATTTATTCCTTTATTTATTGCAAAAAATACACGTAAAATGATGTTACTCATGTTGTAGTCCTCTCTTCTTTTTTTCATATCTTTTAAATTGTTTGTATGTACGATTATTTTAATTAAGTAACTAACACGTTGCAAACTATTTATGTATAATCAAGATTTTTTCTTAACCATCTTTTTCTTATGTAAATTATCAAAAATTTGAATAATTACACGTTTGGAACGGCGTTGGTGTAAACACTTGGACATAATAACCGTATCTAATCATCGTATCTTGTTTACAAATTATACCTAATAATACCTACCTGTATTATTATTCCGTCTATCGAGGTAATTACCGCTATGTTCTCTTGTTATTTTGCGACTTTCTTCAATATATCTATCAGTTTCTGAAAATATAACTATTAATTATTTTAACAGGCAATCTAAAAATAATTTCATGTAGAGCCTGACCTTTATTTTGATGATAGGTACCTTATTCGCAAGTGAAAGCTAATATATCTATAGGTTTTACTATTAATCACTAAAAATCGCAAATAACGGTTTTTTTAATACTTATTAAATTTTTCGAAATAAAATATAAAAAAAAGATAAAAGCGTTTTCCATTCCAAAGTTCAGCTTAATCGGTTCAGTCAACGTGGCGTGATAGGATAGCAAATATTTAGACTGTCAAATTATAATATTATTAGGATTTATTACTTTTCACACGTACGATGTGTGAAGCATTAAAATATTTTCTGATTTTCAATTTTAGCCTAAGAAATCAGCTACTGCCAAAGCATGACTATAGTGCATACCTACATTTTGAGATCGCACTCGCCATATTTGCTTTGTGTGTTAACCGTCATGTCAAGATTACGATTTTAGTCCAGTTCCCAACAAGTCACACCAAATCTTATAACAGTGACTCGTTGGGAATCCATCGAAAATGTTTTCTTAAAGAGTCACACTGTTACTTGTTGCAACTATTTTATCTATTGTAATTTCCAACTAGTCACACTCTTACTCTGGGTGTGACTGGTTGGGAAGATTTATTTTAATTAAGTCACATTTATTTACACGATGGGTAAACTTCTTTTTTTTTTTTTTGTTGACGCTGGGGAATGCATTTACGCATCACCCCCGGAGGGAGGGTATGTGGGACTCGCCGGCCGAGAAGCGACCGGAATACCCACTAAACCCCAGCGGCGCTACTGCGCGTCGCCTGGCGACTGGGTCACGGGAACGGCCGAAGCAAACAACCGCAACCCAGCCAGCGACGTCTGCCGAGGCAGACCCTCCACTGGGGACCTGCTCGGTCCCCACCACCGCACCTCCGGGACGCACCAACGAAGTGCGTCCCCCGACCCTGGGACGCGCACGTCGCCCGTGTCCCGTCCTACGCTTCGTCCACTGTGCCCTCTGCTAGTCAGAGGGACACGCGGAGAAACCTCCCCCCCTGCCAGGTCATTACCCATAGCCAACAATATCTCCGAAGAGAAATTATTAGCCATGTTACCGGGGCGCACCGGCCCGAACACTGCTCTTCCCCTCGGACGCATCCAAAAGGGACCAGCAGCATCCAGGCACACTGGGAGGTTACCTGGCTGGCGCCCCATGGGTAAACTTCTACTTTTGACATAACAGTTGACACATAGAACAAAATATGGCGAGTGCACTCACGAAATTGATCCAATATACATTATGTTTTAGGGTTAAGCACCTCAAAAGGAAAAACGGTACCTTTATAGGATCATTTTGTTGTCTGTCTGTCTGTATGTCTGTCTGTGCCTGTGTCCGTCTGTCAAGAAACCTATAGGGTACTTCCCGTTGACCTATAATCATGAAATTTGGCAGGTAGGTAGGTCTTATAACACAAGTAAAAGAATAAATCCGAAAACCGTGACTTTGTAGTTACATCATTATAAAAAAAATGCGTTTCAATTTTCAAAGCCAGTTAACTATACCAAGTGGGGTATCATATGAAAGGACTTTACCTGTACATTCTAAAACAGATTTTTATTTATTTTTATGAATAATAGTTTTTGATTTATGGTGCAAAATGTCGGAAAAATACCTCACTCTTGCCCACACACACACTTGCCCAGTTTTTGTATCATTACTACTGCACTATTACCAGAGCTAAAATGAGATAAGCTATTTGCGCAGTTCAATGATGTGCTTGTTGCGGCGAAGATGTGACCTCAAATTGAATTTCCGAACGCAGACATTGAGTAATTTAGCACAGAACTGTCGAGGTGTCGAGGCATAGCATTTATTTGCAAAGGGTTTATTATCTTCCTTTGAGAGGCGAATGCCAAAGGTACAAAGTAATACTTACCCCGTTTGCGGAAAAGGAGATTTGTTCATATATTTCAGTTGTTAATATACCTACTCGGTATTTCATAATATAAACTTTGTGTCATTAATGATGTTATTAGGTATTATGAGATCGAACCAGAAACGGTTTAATATTCGTCATCAAATATTTCAACTTTAATTTGTATTTTAACTAGCTTATGCCCACGGCGTCGTCCGCGTTAATTTCAATTTTTCAAATGCCGTGGGAAGTTAGATTTCCGGGATAAAAAGTAGCCTAAATCCATCTCAAGGATGCAAACTATCTCTGTCCCAAATAGATGATGCCCGCAAAATCCGGTGTGAATTCTTCTATTTTCCGGCGTAAAAACTGGCCAAGTGCGAGACGGACTTGCAGACGAAGGGTTCCATACCATCGTACAAGTATATGCGTGCCTACCTAACACTTTTATGCAGAACACTGCAAGTTAATGTGGTAAATTCAATTTTTCGTGAACACATTTTATTTATTTTTTGTGACGTAACCACTAATTCATGGTTTTTAATTTTCCTGTAAGGCCTACCTTCCTGCCTTTCATGTTTCTAAGTCAACGGGAAGTACCCTAAAGGTTTTCTTGGCGGACGGACAGACAGATGGACGGGCGGACAGGCGGACAGGCGGTCGGACGGACGGATGGACGGACAGACAGACAACAAAGTGATCCTATATTGATTCCTTTTTCCTTTTAAGTCACGGAAGTACCTAATAAGTAGCCTATGTCCTTCCCCAATATGCAAGCAGTGACAACCAAATTTTGTTAAGATTAGTGAAACGAATGGACCGTGAAAAACTACCAGACAGACAGACACACTTCTCATTTATAATATTAGAACATATTAGTTCATACTTATTCTTGAAGAGTAATCTAATGGAAAACTTCTAATTTATGTCTTAAGCTCACGGCAATTATTTTGATTGGCTAAAATTGCTTAACTTTAGCCAAAAATGAGTACCTAGTTGTAGGTACAACCTACAGTTGATGCTAGAATGTACCAAATGTTTGATGTTATTATTTTTATCACGAAATGTACAACTAAATATTAGCGTTATTACTGAAATAGGAGTAGATAGTACAGAAAATCCGTTTTCTTGTATCATTTTTCAAATCGTTAAATGCTAAAATCTGTATCTTCCGTAATACAGTGAAGTCGAACAATAGAAAATAATATGGATATTGGTTTATGTGCAAAAAAAGCAAAATAAAAATCTGCAAATATTATGCAGATCCAATTTTCATGTTGTAAACGAAGAGCTATTTCAATATAAACGAACGGAATAGACGGTGATTTCCAAATAGTAAACGCTATTTTTGGAGAAGTTTTGTATCAATCCATATCCATGTATTATGTCGCAAGTATATTGTCAAAGCCGTGATATTACAATCTCACTCGTGATATTATAACTAAACGGTAGATTGTCAGTCGACCTAATTTCTTACAATTTAACGGTCTGGTTTTTAACTTTAATTAATCGGTGAAATTCTAACAGTTGTCATTTTACATTGGTTGGGTAATTTGTATGAACAAGTGTAAATTAAAAATTTATAGCACCCCCGACAGGTGAAGGTTACAGTAACTAGAAAAGAGCTGATAACTCTCAAACGGCTGAACCGATTTTCTTGGATTATAGCTAAGAACACTTTCGATCAAGCCACCTTTCAAACAAAAAAAAAAACTAAATTAAAATCGGTTCATTAGTTTAGGAGCTACGATGCCACAGACAGATACACAGATACACACGTCAAACTTATAACACCCCTCTTTTTGGGTCGGGGGTTAAAAACAGGGTTAAGTACCATCGGTTTTACCCCAAATTACCCAAAATCCTTGTTAACATAAAAAGCCGTAAGCCGTTCCTATCTAATATTAGAAATTTATTTAAAAGCGGAAATCCTTAAAAGGTTTGCTACATCCATCCTACCTTGGTTTGGCCTATGATGAGAAAAAATCATTCTCCCACATTGTTTCGACATTAACATATTTTCATAAAGTAGGCCACTTGAAATTGAAATATATTATTTAATGATTTAATTACAAACTTGCGCCTCTATTTTCATCCTTAGAATTCATAGCCTATTTTATTTGAATTTGTTACCTTCATTTGTGGGAAATACTTTATCTCTGATAACAAAAAGGAATGTCAGAATTGCACGGAATTAAAAATCAGACTTCTAGAGCAATTACGCACTACCGATCCGAGTCCGTGAAAATACGGATATAAAAAACTCGGACCGCACTCGGATATTGCTTACGCACTAATCAAGTCTCTGATCCAAACTCGCGTTATTCAGTTGTCATCTTTGACATCATACGTCATACGTCCGATTTAAATCCGAGGCACATCCGAGATATTGTCACGGATGACGGAGAGATATCATTTTCACGGGCTCGAATCGGATGAATGCGTAGGTACTCGCTCTAAAGGTAGTAGACCGAAAATACAATAATTTATACTAAAGTTTGTTTTTAACATTTTTTGTAATTATTTTACTCAACGGGAGTAGGTAATTTGTCATCCTGTCAACTTTAATTAATTAGTCACAACGGACATAATCTTTTGCGAAATGAGCGTGAACCTTCTTGCAGCTGCGATTTTATTTTGTAGTTAAGTTCAACTTTTTATAAATTATTTTTACATGAAAATTTTAAGTTTTTGCTATCTGTTTACGGTTACATTAATTTTGACGTAAATGTAGTAATAGAACTCTTTCGTTTTTCTTGATTATATTATATTGCAATTAAAATACTAATATGCTCATCACTGTTTCGGAGGTCGTCAGTAGGTATTAATTAAGCCATGTTGTTGCAATTCATTATTGCATATTATGTTATGTACTAACAAGAACAAGTGTAAATTAAAAATTTTCAACACCCCCGACAAATCATTTTCAAATAAATAATTATGTATATCTAGGCAACGTCCATCTTGACAGCTTGACATTTGTCAATTGACACTTGAATATTATGAACCTAAGGGTTATCTAACCTTCTTTTCTACAAGAAAACTAGAAAATAGCTGATAACTTTTAAACGGCTGAACCAATTTTTTTGGATTATAGCTAAGAACACTCTCGATCAAGCCACCTTTCAAACAAAAAAAAGTAAATTAAAATCGGTTCATTCGTTTAGGCGCTACGATGCCACAGACAGATACACAGATACACAGATACACAGATACACACGTCAAACTTATAACACCCCTCTTTTTGGGTCGGGGGTTAAAAAGTTATTCCATCAACTGCCTTTCTTATTTATTTTTAAATAAAATAGACAGTCCACTGTCGGCTAGCCGTTGCGAGTTATTTAGGTATTCATTTCAAAATTGTGTAATATCTTATAAGTAACTGCCAATACTGAGTAATTTATGTTTCTATACGAATAATTTTCCACTCAAATAAAGGAATAAAGGACAATTAATGTCTATGTTTTTTCCAACTTCTAAAAAGAAACTTTTGAGACATTCATCTCTAACGAGTCTTTCTGCACATTTCCTAAGGCATGTAGCGACAAAAATTTGTCAAAGAGAAGGTTTTTTACATATAATGTCAACGGAATCCCAATTAAATTATGTACTTATTCAAATATTTTAACGATATACGAGTTATTCAAATTCATAAGAATCGAGTGTTCATAAGAATCGCCCAGCGGGCCTGTCAACCGATTAGTGGGAACGGGTTGTAGGGCTGTAAGGCTGTTTGGGTTTTAAAATATAACTAGATGATGCCCGTGACTTCGTCTGCGTGGGTTTAAGTTTATAAAAATTCCGTGGGAACTCATTAATTTTGCGAGATCCGCCTATGTGTAATTAATTATTCAAGCGATAAGGTGTCTATATTCCCAATTTCAGCCAAATCAGTTTAGTCATTAGGGCTTGTAATATTTTGTACAGATTGAATTTATTATAAATTATTAAAAATATTTTATTGCAAGTTCTTAAGAACATTTTATGAGAATTCTCTAGGAAAAAGTGAAGTTGAGTCACTGTATTGTAATATCAATGTACTGTAACGTATAGCTTCAAAAAAAAACACGGTGAATTTTAGTATACGTAATAGTGGTACCAGCTGTGTGGCTTAATTACAAGTAACAGAGAAGCCTGGCTCCGACTCCTTTCCATCTGCTATTTACATTTTCGTCGGAAAAACGTTTCGGGCTCTTGAAACATATTGTATAATTCATTTTTGTTTGAATTAATATGTTACGTTAAACTTTTCATATAGGTACACGGGTATTTTAGCATTGCGAAGGGATTTGAATGTTTTTGTTTTACGTCATAATATATCTACTTCAGTATGTACCTGTAATTCTTTTCTAACGGTAAGCAAACTCTTAGAAAAGACTAGTTGGTCCACCATGGTTTTAATTGAATGGTATTTTTTAAACACCATGCAATAGTAAAAAAGATAACTTCAAAATCTCATGTTTTTAGACCCAACAGTTCTGCGCCGTTATGTCAGTAGTCAGCTTATTCCTTATTATGTACATTGTACATATATACAAAAATTCATTTTTACGGTTCCGTAATCAATAGTTATAGTGTCGCCATGCCCATCTATCCTTCCGTCTGTCCACAAATCCAAAATAAAATCTTTAAAAAAAATTTAGCGTCCTCTACATGTAACGAGTGGGTATGAAGTCAATTTCATTGAGTATCGTACAGAAAACCCTGCATTTCAATCTATGTCGACTTGATAAAACCCGAATTTCCAAATGGTGCATGAACTTTGTAATTAGGCCAACAAAGCCACAAAGCTATGTTAACGAACTAGAGAACAACGTTGACAGCATAACCCTCTCGGAAATCTTCATTCTCGGCCGTCATATTTAGTATCATTGTAGTATCTAAAGTCCACTTATTAATTCCGGAGACGGACTTCGTCTGTGTTGGTGTTAGCTGGCGGGCGTGCTCTGCCTTTTCGGAGTGTTTTTTTGTTAAAACTGACTGGAAAGCGCTCTAAGGGGTGCCGTGCGTATATCGGCGAGCGCCGGCACAGACAGGGTCCATACTTGTATAGTTTAACTAACTTGTTACAAATAACTACAAACTTGACATTGGCTAATCTCAGTAAAGCCAGACGAGAGAGAGAAAAAAAAACTCCGGAGACCAAAATGACGTTTCGTGTGTACCCTGTTTTTTACATAGAGATATTATATAAACAATAGAGGTAGTCATAGGTTGTTGCCGCTCTTGTACATCCATGTGTCAACTAGGTATTGTTATCTCGGTCTATTTCAGGGAACCTCCGTTCGGGTGAAAGCGATAGCTCATATAAGTCTGGCAACAACGCACTGTATGTGTAACTGGTGACAGTAGTTGTCAGCATTTGGAGACAAAACATTGGGATTTGATGCAGCGTTTTTATAAAATTTTAAAAATCACAAAAGTCTGGATTAAAATTAAGATAAAAACTAAAAACCAAATGTGTGACGCTGTGTTTTGTGCCTCCAGATATGAGAAAGAAGGCGTCCAAGTTCCTGAATTGCCTTTTCATAGGTAAGTCTTTAATAACTATTTCATCGATACCAACCGCGACTTTTATTCCGAAAATCGCTAAAAATCAAAGATTTACATGTTATAAGTGTAATTATCTCGTGTAATACTGACAAAAATCACGTTTTACAGCGCAATTTAATTTTAATTTATGAATTATTTTAGGCATCATTTGTAGTGATGTGTACACACTTTATCGATAAAATCAAATTTGTCTTTTATCGTATAAATAACATTTGCTTACTTTTGTAGATTTCCAAAATGTCCTGAATTTAGAACTGCGTGGATCAGGGCCATAAAACGAAAAAACTGGGAGCCAAAGGAATATTCTCGTCTATGCTCCGAACATTTCGAAGAGTCTTGTTATTATACATATTTCTGGTTTAAAAATAAATAAATTGAAATCAGATGCAATACCAACTATATTTGAAGGATATCTTATATACCATCAACCAGTAAGCACTAAGCACTTTCAAATTGTATGTAGGTACCTATCCACTAATAAATATATAGTAATATTACACTTTTCTTTATTTGACAATAGTTAAACAAAAAGGGACCAACAATTATTTTTCAGGATTGAGGTACAAGTGAGTTTAAATAATTTCTCTTGTTTTACTGATGTTTTCTTAAATTTTATTATCATCGTAAGGAATTTTGCATTTTTAACTAGTAACAGCAAGACATAAATAAATTCATTTAATTTCAGGTTATACAAAAACGAAAACCACTTCGAGAGCT
Organism: Maniola jurtina; assembly: GCF_905333055.1. Lineage (NCBI taxonomy): Eukaryota > Metazoa > Arthropoda > Insecta > Lepidoptera > Nymphalidae > Maniola > Maniola jurtina. The sequence goes on along the minus strand of NC_060046.1, from coordinate 6,892,966 downwards.
GGCTAATAATAAAACAAAAGGAAGGTTTTGAACATTTTCCTCAGTCAGTTTTCAATGTCTAGCTCTCTATAATTTTGTTGACCTAGAATTCTTGACGTTTAAAGAGCTTTCTATTTTATAATAGAGCAAGATCCCAGAAGCACCAGAACGTATTTACTTATTTTCTGAGAAATGGCCAATTTACAGGTATCAGCTGCTAAAGGTACATAATTAAAACATATGAGTGTAGATTTTATGTATGTATATTTTACAGAAGATTGTAAATAATTAATATTCAATGCTGCCAGAAACTTTCCATCTCAAAAAATAACATTGCAAGTACATAAAATATGTCTACGTTAATAGTAATACCTAATACGTAATAAATTGATTTAAATTATTTGAAAAGTGTTTCATTTTACTTTTGTTTTTACTGAATATATAATCGTCCGCGTGGATTTAGGTTTTTAAAAATCCCGTGAGTAATCTTTAATTTTCTGAAGTAAAAAGTTGTCAATTTCCAGAACGTAAGCTATCTCTGTACATACAAATCAGTACAACGGATGGGCTTTTAAGAATCCCATGGGAACTCTTTGATTTTTTCGGGATAAAAGTAGCCTATGCGCACTCTTAGAGTGTAAACTAACTCTGTACCAAATTTCATCAAAATCGGTTAAACTACTGGGCCGTGAAAAGCTAACAGACAGACTGAGATACACTTTCGTATTTATAATATTTGTATGGATAAGTATATATTGCACGTAGTCCGTCGTAGTAACATAGAAAATTAATTTTGATGTGGTATCGATATACCCAAATTCGCCGTCCCAGCCCTAGATGGTGCACACAGTGACAAAATGACTTACGCACACAAAAATAATTGACACGCATTTTCAGTTTATTATCGGTCCATAGTTATAATACGTCCATGGTTTTTTACGGCTCTTTGATAGTGATGTGGTGCAGTTGGTACTTACTGATAAGTACCAACCGATACCGATAATAATATGTATGAGACAGTAAAATGTGTTGAAAATAATTCCAATTCAAATGAAATAAGTATGGGCTGATTCTCAATTTATGAGTTTTATATAATTACCATTGAAAAATTCCTTAGGTGAATTGTTTTTTGTATTTTTCTTACTTACTTTATTCTTTAAGTCTTTCAAAATATAATACGTGATTAGTACCTACTACTTTTTATCTCGAATAACACATTTCGTAGGTTTTTTTACTCATTATGCACAAAATATTATTTTATTAACGTTTTTTTATCTAAACCGGAACCATGAGGACAGCACTATTTTTGCTAAGCTGGTATCATTATTTTTACGTTTGAGAGTTCTAGCTGTCGTTTTGGTCTCTGGGATTAAAAAAATGACTTTAGGTACATGTATATTTCTTGTTAGGAAACCTAATAAGAGGTTTAAAAGTTTGAAAACCAGATTCGTAAAGGTAATTTTTAAAACTTTATCATCTTGGTAATATGCAGTTACTGGTAAAAGAGACATAAAAAAAAACATTAAACAATAAACATTAAACTTTTGTAATTCTGCATAGGCAGTAATATCTCTTCAGTTGTATCTGTTGCATTAAGTAGTTTCGATTGTAATTTAGGCTACGATGGGGCTGGTGTGTCTGTGTCGGACAAAAGGTCTAAAAAAAATCTATATCTATACTAATAAATAAAATTGGAGTGTCTGTCTGTAATTTCGAAATAACTACCGCATATTAAAGTCATATGGTTATTTGAACGATACTATAACTGAATCACACGTTTTTAAAATTTTTGTCTGTCTGTCTGTCTGTCTGTCTGTTTGAAAAGGCTAATCTTGGGAACGGCTGAACCGATTTTGACGCGATTATCACAGACAAGTAGATAATTGATCAGGGAGTAACATAGGCTACTTTTTTAACCGACTTTCAAAAAGGGAGTTGTGTTTTTCTACCTATGTACACCAAAATCTCCGAGATTTCTGAACCGATTTGCGTGATTTCTTTTTTAATCGATAGAGGAACTTTGCGACATTGTTTCATAAAAAATTTGGAGTCCAACTCCTCAATCCTGATGCTGCAGGGGATCTGACCAATCCACGCGGGCGAAGCTGCGGGCATCAGCTAGTTGATAATAAAAAAAACTTTTGATAAAGAATAGGTACTTAGATACTGAAATATAATGCTGGTGGTGAACGTTTCATAGCATCTATGGTGAAATCTGTTTTACACAAAATACTTGTGTATTTTAACAGCTAAGCGGAATTTGTGTATCACTATTAATCATTATCATATTATTATTTTTAAAATATATCTTTGTTGACATGAAATTTTAAATTAAACTTAAGTCACAGGAAAAGCCAGCAAGATTTTGTGTATCTGCGTAAAATTATATTTTCAACAAAAAATAAATGAAAAAGATTTTCATAAAAAATTGTCGCTACATCACAGCAAGGGTTACGCGTTATTTAAAAATAGGTATTTCTGGAACATGGAATGTTTTTATCAAATACTTTTATGTTACCCGTATTTCAAACATTGTTTTGAACCATGATTATATTTTCTTAATTATTTCACGGTTTTGCTTATTATCCCAATAAATCACAAAGTTCCCACTGGATTTTTAGATAGTTACCTAAGTCCACGTTGACGAAATAACACGGGCATCATGTAAGTACCTATTTTATTAAATATTAATCATCGCCCGCGTGGATTTTGATTTTTTTTTAATCCCGTAGGAACTTATTGATTTTCCTGGATAAAATGTCCTTCCCCGGAATGTATCCCAAGTCTGTACCAAATTTCATTAAAATCGGTTCAGGGGTTGGGCCGTGATAACGTAGCAGACAGATAGACAGACAGACAGACAGACAGACACACTTTGACATTTATAATATTAGTATGGATAGTATTGATGGATGTAAATGTTTAACCTAAAGGGAGACTATCAGGCACGCCTAGTTACCAGTTATATATTCTACTGGGAAAGCTGTTCCACTAATTGTTTACATTCTGGAACGATATTGAATCTGATTAGCAGTAGGCATAAATAGCAAAATAATAATATTAGGGTCAATGACTATCCCATAATAATTCCACATTTATATCTAAATAGATGACGCCCGCGATTCAGGTTTTTAAAAATCCCGTAGGAACTTTTTGATTTTCCGGGATAAAAGTATCCTGTACCTTAAAATTGGTTTGGTTTGTTGGGCCGTGAAAAGTTAGCAGACAGACAGACACGCTTTCGCATTTATACTATGAGTATGGATAAGCTTTATGCTACTTCGTTCGCGTGGATATAGGTTTTTTAAATATCCCGTGGGAACTTATTGGTTTTCCGGAATAAAAAGTAGTTAAAAGTGTTAATCCAGGGTATAATATATCTCCATTCCAAATTTCAGCCAAATCGATCCAGTAGTTTTTGCGTGAAAGAGTGACAAATATACACACACACACATACATACATACACACAAACTTTCGCCTTTATAATATTAGTGTGACAGCGCTGTAACTTATCTTTGCTATTTTAATTCCTTACATAATATTAGCAAACCGTTTTTTTTCATAAAAATGCAAAATAAATTTTGTTCTAATATCAAGTCAGCAACTTTATTCATAGGACATTGTATTTTCGTACAAGCTCTGAGTCACTCAGCGGGCGATGGAGAGATTTATTCTTAGAGTTTCTCTACGTGATCAAATCAGAATTGAGGAGATCCGTGAGAACCAGCTAGCTGAATTTCACACATAGGGCACATAGTTCAAAAACCGAAAAATCTGATTCATTCAGTAAGAGATGGCTCCATGGTCTTCTGCTTAGAATTGACAGTTTTGAATGCGTTCATATGACAATAACTGTAAAATCGTGGTTACTTATTATAATTTGTTTCAACATTTTCCATTTCTTGAAGATTTTCTCTTGTAGATATGCATGTTGAAAAATTTATGTCAATACTTATATAATAAACGTAAAAATATGCTTGTCTGTTTACCTACGGCGTTGTTAAACCGATCTTGATGAAAATAGGCATAGAGATAGCTTTTATTATAGAGACGGATATACCTACCTACAACACCTTTTACCCAGTAATAATTTTAAACACAACTTTCAACGGGATTTTTTAAAACTAAATGGATGGGTTTTAGTTATTACCTAGTGAGATTCACACTGATCACGCGAACTTTAAGCTTTTATACTTCTTTGGTAAGTGTGTATAGTGAAGTTTTCGCTAAGAGAAGTTTTTCATAATTACTAAGTTAATGGAGTGAAATGGGGGTTGAAAGGCTGTATGACAGTTCGCTATTATTCGCGGGAAAACAGCACAATTTCAAGGTAATGTAACAAGGATGATGTTGCCAGCAACTACTAAGTAGGTACCTACCTTGAAAGCTGTGAGAGTATGAGAGTATACGCTAAGAGTAAAATGTTATGTGCTTGTTATGTGCAAGAAAGTAGGATAATTGTATAATACCTGTATGTTTACCTACCTACTCAAAAAAAGGGATCCTCAAAGTTTTAAAATGATACTACGCCAAATTACAAAACGCAAAAATCCATACTCCATACTAATATTATAAATGCGAATGTGTATCTGTCTGTCTGCTACCTTTTCACGGCCCAACAGTTTAACCGATTCTGACAAAATTTGGTACAGGGTTAGCTTATATCTCGGGGACGGACATAGGCTACTTTTTATCCCGGAAAATCAAAGAGTTCCCACGGTATTCCTAAAAACCCATCCGCTTAACCGATTTGTATGTTTGGTACAGAGGTAGCTTGCGTCCCTGTAATTGACATAGGCATTTTATCCCGGAAAATCATACTGTTCCCACGGGATCTTTAAAAACCTATTAATTATATTGCACTATTATACCCTGGATTAACTTATAGGCTTAAAAATTTCCTACGGAATTTTTAAAAAACCTATATCTACGCGAACGAGGTCGCGGGCATCAGCTAGTATCTATACTAATACTAATAAATAAAATTGGAGTGTCTGTCTGTAATTTCGAAATAACTACCTTATATTAAGCTCATATGGTTATTTGAACGATACCAACACTGAATCACACGTTTTTAAAATTTTTGTCTGTCTGTCTGTCTGTCTGTCTGTCTGTCTGTCTGTCTGTCTGTTTGAAAAGGCTAATCTTCGGAACGGCTGGACCGATTTTGACGGGGTTTTCACAGACAAGTAGAGAATTGACCAGGGAGTAACATAGGCTACTTTTTTAACCGACTTTCAAAAAGGGAGTTGTGTTTTTCTACCTATGTACACCGAAATCTCCGAGATTTCTGAACCGATTTGCGTCATTTCTTTTTTAATCGATAGAGGAACTTTGCGACATTGTTTCATAAAAAATTTGGAGTCTAACTCCTCAATCCTGATGCTGCAGGGGATCTGACCAATCCACGCGGGCGAAGCTGCGGGCATCAGGTAGTAAGTAATATAATGTGTTCAAAAAGATATTATGATGATCCTGTGGGTAGAGTATAGTAAGAGTGAACTAGTATAATGCAATAGTGTAGCCAGGTGCAGGACGTGCAGGATTGATCGTTAGGGGTGTAGTAGGTACTATGTATTTGCGATACTGCATGATAATATTAAGTTACCTACAATAATGTCGAAAGCAGGTACGTAAGTGGCTACGTCAAATAAGTAATTGCTTTTCTTCAGTTTGCATAATATACAGGGGACTGTCTTAAGTCGTATAGGTACTAGGTATATCAGGGTTTATGTGAAATGAAGATTATAAATATTAGTACCTACTTACCTATATTTTAAATTATTCGGGCGTGGATCCATTTTTCATAACTCAATGACAATTATAGCGTTCGGAAATTTCTCTTCAGCGATTTATTCGCGGAAAATACCTCTTTCAACATTTTCATCCGATACATTGGAGCTAAATTACGAAATTTTCGCAACTCGTAGCCATGTAATCAAATATTAAATTAAAGTAAAACAATGTATTACTAAACTATTCGGTTAGAGACTGATTAATGTTGTATGTTGACAACTAATAGTACAAGTAACGGTTGGCCGAGTTTTGGACCACGTTGAAGAGATATGGATTGGTAGCGGTGAAATCTGCATTTTTATTACTAAGAAATTATAAAGCAATTTACAGTCAAGAATGAATAGCGACTAATCTAATATGGTATCTAAACATTTATAGTGCCATGAACAAACATTAGTACCTACTTAAATCATGACTGTAAAGGTAGGTAGGGGCCCATAATGCGAGCTTGAACCGCCAAGTCCAAGCGTAATAAGCGCGACACAACAGCTATAAGAGAGCGTCTCTTACGGCTATTTCATCGACAAAGCCTTGCTAAAGGCGTGAGAGAAAGAGAGAGCGAGAGGCTGCTGCTACGATTTTTGACGAACATAGAACGGCAGTGATGCGGGAGGGTAGGTAATGTGGCTAAGTTTCTAGAAGTTGTAACTTAAGGAGTTCAATAGGCGTAACCTCCGCCCATTTAGAAAAGTGCCGAAATGAAAAAGTCCAAGTAGCCTAAAATACATTGTGAGGATACACTTGGACAAGGAAGCATGGTCTCGAGCCAGGTGCTATAACATACTTCAGTTTGTCGAGAAGATACTACAAGAAAACGAAAGTATTACTGACTAGCTGACGACCCCGACTTCGTCCGCGTGGATTTAGGTTTTTCGAAATCCGTGGAAACTCTTTGATTTTCCGGGATGAAAAGTAGACTATGTGCTAACCTAGGATATTATGTATCTCCATTCCGAATTTCAGCCAAATCCGTCCAGCAGTTTTTGCGTGAAGGAGTAAAAAACATACACACACATACACACATACAAACAAACTTTCGCCTTTATAATATTAGTGTGAAGTGTGAAGTGTGATAGTGTGATTAGTGCGATAACTGTAGATTGTTTTCATCACACGCTGTGATCGCGCGATTACCATTGCGCTCAGCAGTATAACGTTCCCCATACTGCCATTTCATATGACCTCTTGACCTGCCGTTACGGTTAATTGCCGTCGCACTTTGTACTGTACCTGGCCCTCTCAATCATTTCAGGTTATGGACTAAGAGTCAGCGCGTGCCAGACCTTCGTTATTTTATAAAAGCTGAAGGTTTCTCTGCGTATTGTCCCCAACACAGGGAGGAACGTTCGGTGACTGTGAAGTTTGGATCATGGTGGCTTTGGAAGATAACAGGTAATAAATTTGTACAAAATCTTACTTAAAATTCAGTTTTTTTTTTTAAATTTATTTCGAGACAGTATTAGAAATCACGTCATGCATTGCCAGACATTAGTATCGTGGCGACCCCCTGCTAGACTCCTTAAAGTTTAATAAATTGTTAAAGTTTAAGGGTGTCTGGCAAGGGGTTGCCACGATACTAAGTGCCAGGAAATGCATGACGTAATTTCCAATACTGTTCCTAAGATAATATAAAAAAATTGACTTTGTACTTTGACGTAAGAGTTTTTACACCTATATTACCTGTTATCTTCAAACTTCAGTCGCTGATCTTTCCTCCCTGTTTTAGGGACAGAGAAACTTGCAGCTTTGATAAAATATCCAAGGTCTGACACGCGCTGGCTCTCTCTCTAACCATGAACTAGTGTTCATGGTTCTAATTTGTACACCATTACCACGAACCGATAATTTATCGGCACATTGCAATTAGCTCGTAGCAGACTCACGAATAAGAGCAAGTTATGCATAGTACCCTATGATTAAACTTTCAGTTCCTCTAACGTGTAACGTATATAACGCACAAAGTATCAAAAAGTCGCTATATTTGATCTATCTGTCAACTGTCATTTAAAAAGTATACGTCATTAGCCATTTTAATCATGATTAACATTCCCCTTTCCCCTCCAACTAAGCGTAAAGCTTGTGCTAGGAGTGGGTACGATAATAGTTCAACGGGTGGAACCGCCGACTTTTCGGATTTCACTCCACTCCTGTAACCGTTGAGCTATTGAGGCTTCAATCTGTTATTTAAGTAAGTAGTACAAAACATTATATAATATTATTTTAAAACTAAAGCACGAGTATTTAACCAGGGATGATTCACAGAGAGAGATAAATCACATGAAACGCATCGAGATGACACTGGCAAAGGTAGGTATTAGAAGATTAGGGTGAGAACTTTAGTTTTTAACCCCCAACCCAAAAAGAGGGGTGTTATAAGTTTGACGTGTGTTTCTGTGTATCTGTCTGTGACTTCGTAGCTCCTAAACGAATGAACCGATTTTAATTTAGTTTTTTTTGTTTGAAACGTGGCTTGATCGAGAGCGTTCTTAGCTATAATCCAAGAAAATCGGTTCAGCCGTTTGAAAGTAATCAGCTCTTTTCTAATTTTTTTTATAGAGGTTGTTGTGTCGGGGGTTTTTAAAATTTTGAGTTATACTTTAAATACTGCTAATAAAATACCTATTTTTCTTTTAAATAATAGTCAGTGGTAGATAGTATTTTAGATACTATATAAGTTCATATTCTATTTTGGGAAAGAATGACGCAGCGATCAATGGAGTTGAAGAGCTTCAAATTAAATAATTTTCATTCAAGATTAAGTCTTTTGTAAACATTTTTTTTTGCTGACCCTACCTAATCGGATCATATCAAAACAGCTATAACGCCACAATACGGCGGCCACAGTGGTCCTTTCAGCTATACCGCTTTTAGATATCACTTTTCAACGGTAATGAGGCAAAAATGGGCAAAAGAGAATTCTTTTGAACGAGATTTTCTATTTATTTATTGTTGTCCCTGCCTTTAAATCTAACTTTAAAAATCTCTGGTGGTAGGAACGATTCCTACCATTAACTAAGAATCCCAATGTAGAAAAACAGTTACTTAATGGATTTTTTATACGACAAAGTTCATTAACCCAGTTATATATTTTGCGAAACCGTTTCCATTATACATTAAGGCGAAAACAAACTATGGGACGCGTCCGTAAGCCGCGGTTATAGCCGCGACTCAGGTGTGCACAATCGTTTGGGACGCGGCTTGCGAGATATCTCTCGGACGTAAATTCCCTTTAATAAATAATTAGGTATGCCCTTTGTATGACATGTTATGTAATTTTAATTAAATTTTTTTATTTATTTTTTCATTTTTGATAGTAAGTTATTGACTTCTATTTAATGACTCTTGAATAATTTTAAAGATTTTGTAATTTCATGTAAGAAATAATATTAATTTGGCATTGTTAGTTGAAATATGAAACATTCAAATACCATTAATTTATTGATAGAACTGGCTCTCAAACTGTGATATTCTAACTTTATGTTACCTGCATTCTCATGAATAAAATTATTATTTATTTATTTTATTCAATAAAGTAAGTCCTTGACATCCGCGACTTACGCCCGAGAGTTTGCACCGTTCGCTGTATAATATGTTACTAAATATATTATCCAGATACTTCTATAAGTAGCGGCTGTCAGACGCATCCATCAGCTTAATTTGTTTCGGCTTTTATTCGGCAACCATAACCTGACAACAATTAATCCAGCAAAGCCAGTTTCAAAACACAACCAGTTTATGATTATTACTATGGCTGAGGTCGGACATTTGACATCATGATAATGTGTTACTGCTGTTTAAATAATTAAAATACACCACGAGTAGTCTTTTCTTATTTATTAAACTTAACTTATTTTCAAGTAGCCAGTAAATGGGTCTATCTATCTATAATATAAATCTAAGGGTCAAGTTTCAAACGCAACTCTTAATTATATTAATTTAGCTCTGAGTCGAGTAATAATAAATGATTGTACTTTGCCCTTTATTCAAATCTTACTATATATATTTTTTTCAAGATTTTTTTTTTCATTTTTTTTCAATTACAAAGATTACAATATTGGTTTCTTCGTGCTCGTAAGCGCTTGATGGCTTGTCTGAGCACTGCACATTCCTCTATGATAGGTTATTTTCTTTCATAAGTGCACCTGTAACGGACTAACATACTGGAGTGAAATTTGTATATTTTATAATCATAATTGTTTGGAAGTCGTTTTTGTAAATAAATAATTTAAAAAATTGAGGATTTCATGGCCAGACTAATCTTAAAATTAATGGCTGTTCTAAGTCTTCCGTCGCGTCGTGCTTCGAAATACTTTGTTAAGCTAAGTTTTGCTGATTTATGTATTTAGGTATGCGATTTAAATAATTTTTTTTAATAGGCACTAGCTCCGATTTTACTACACTACTTTCTAAACTAAATCAAATCTTAGAAAAAAAAATTGTAGATCTCTCTTTTAATGTCTACGTCCAACTTAAAATTGCCTAATCAGGCCATATTTAGTTGTGCTTACTTAGAATATCTGAGAAAAAATTATATAGTAACGTAAGAAAAATAATATTTTGGCTACTATCTCCTCCATAGGTTAGGAATTGTTACATCATTTTGAAAAAATGTAATTTTATTTAGTACCATTATACTGTATATGTTAAACTATATTCTATATATATTATATACTATATATATTATTATATAATACTACTAATTAAAAAAATAAAAACTACAAAAAGTTAAAGAGGTACTCACTGTATGTTTTCCAGTAAAATCAACACCAAAGTTTATAACTCAATTTTTAAAGCAAAAGTTGCATTTTCCAACTTTAAAAATATGATGAGAGTTACAACAAATAAGTCTATAATTTCCGGCATAATATTAAGGTAAGACATTCACTTGGTACTTTAGAATATTTTCAAAATACTCTTCTCGTAGTTAGGCATGTACATGATTATTATAAGTCGTAGCGTAATTGAGGACAGTTGTCTCTACGCGTTGTATCCGCACGGTCACTAGAGATAGACTGCCGAGACCCAAGGGCCAAGTGCCGAAATATATTGTTTTTTGGAACTGAATCACAAAGACATCCCCTATGCGAAAGATGCTGTATCTAATTGTAGTCACTGACTCTACTAATGCCAAGTACTATTACTAGCTGATGCCCGCGACTTCGTCCGCGTGAATTTAGGTTTTTCGAAATCCCGTGGGAACTCTTTGATTTTCCGGGATAAAAAGTTGTCTTTAAAATTCAAATTATATAAAATATTCAAAGAATAGTTTAAATATGAATTTCTAATATGAATGACTTTGTAACTTAAATAGTATGAATGACTTTGTACAAATTTTGCATGCCTGATTATGTAAGGTGAAACATTTCTACTGGCCAATATGTACTTAATAACATCTCACTGTAAAAAAAATGTTACTGCAAATAAAAATCTTGAATCTTGAATCTTCTAAATCCACGCGGACGTAGTTGCGGTCTTCCTCTAGTAGTGTATAGTTTCCGTTATAAGTAAACGGATAAACTGACTGACATAATTAAAGTATTAACAGCCCGCTTAAGATTTTGGATTTAATATGACTTGCTTTAACGTTGAAGGAAAACATCGTGAGGAAACCTGCACGCTTTATAGTTTTTCCATAATATTCTCAAAGGTGTGTGAAGTCTGCCAACTGGCACTTGACCAGCATGGCCGACTATAGCCTAAGCTCTTCTCATTTTTCGGCCACTTCCAAATTCCCACGTACTTATAGCTTAATTAAATAGATGATTACGCGGACTTATGGACCTGTTTAAAGTCAAAATGACAAAAGGAACACCATAAACACTATAGTGTATAAAAAAACTTAACAAACGCAAACTATGTGTGCGTATACAAAGCTGGCTGTAGCCAGATAAAATGCATACAGTATGACTGATGGTATTTTTAAACAACAACCTACTGGATTCAACAAAAAGTTTTTACCTGGCAAGATTAAAAATATCACTTTTTGACATGCACATAGATGAGCTTTAATAGAAGATTAATGAATATTTAATTGAAAAATTAAGTATCTAGATTAAGCTCATATTTGCCTCTAAGCTTGCTTATATTGCACGTGACGTCTGATATCTTAATAATAATTATTATGGCCCATTAACGAAAGCTGGCACGTTCACAGTACCTACTTAAACGTTTTACTATTACACTAACCGCACTATTACACTCATATTATAAAGACAAAAGTTTGTGTGTATGTGTGTACATTTGTTACCCTTTCACGCAAAAACTACTGGATGGATTTGGCTGAAATTTAGAGTGTAGATAGATTTTAGGTACCTACCCTGGGTTAGGCTACATACAGGCTATTTTTTATCCCGGAAAGTTAAAGAGTTCCTACGGGATTTTTAAAAACCTATATCCACGCGAAAGAAGTCGCGGGCATCAGCTAGTATAACATATAAATGTACCTATATAGTAGGAGTAATATAAACTATATGTTACGTCTATATTAATATTATAAAGAGGAAACCTTTGTATTTTTGTATGTTTGTATTGAATAGGCTCAAAAACTACTGGACCGATTTCAAAATTTCTTTTACCATTACTTAGAGGGATTCTTCGTATAGGCTATATTTTATCCCGGAAAATAGAAAAAATAAATGTCCACCCGTGCGAAGCCGGGGCGGGTCGCTAGTATATTATAAAGAGGTAAAGTTTGTAAGTTTGTTTGTAGGGGGTAATCTCTGGAACTAATGAACCGATTTCGAAAATTCTTTCGTCAGTAGAAAGCTACATTATCCTTGAATAACAGAGTATATTATATTTTAATTAAAAAAAATTAGATATCCCTACGAAAATTTGTAATAAGCTACCGTGCGAAGAAGGGCGGGTCGCTAGTGAAGTATAAATGATAAGTACTTATTGAAACATATTTAGTTAACGATTAAATTCCCATCTAAACAGATTTCCTGGCCACGTGCAACAGCTAGTAAATAACATTAGGTATACAGAAACGAGTAATAAGAGGAGCTTATTCGCACTGCGCTCCGAATCAACGTAATGGTCGATTCACACCAAGTGCGTATTCAGCACGTACACGTGACACAAGCGTAGTGACGCGCGTGAACCCGTAGACATAACTGCACGCATCACGTCTACGTGAACGTTCACGCCACGCAAGCGGTATGCCATGTCTCATACAGTTCCATACATTACAACGCAATGGTACGCGCTACGTAACGCTTACGCAGCCTGTGTGAACGAGCTTTTAAGACTTCAAATAAACACTAAGCGCACGTCTCGAAATCTATTCAATTTATTCTGAGCCATTACCAATAAAAAGCATTGTGCGAGATAATCTGGAAGATTTATTTTTCGAGGATTCGAAGGTATGCTTTCGTAGGGGTGTATAACAATTGAAACTGCTTTCGAATAAATGTTATCATAGTAAATACTAAGGTACTGCGAAGTCACGAAGAATTAAAAAACCGGTCAAGTGTGAGTCGGACTCACTAACGAAGGTTTCCGACATGATGAATGTTGTATTCATCGACCTTACAAGGCGCTTACAATACTGCGCTTTACAGCCATTCCTACCTTTCAAGAGCGCCTTAAATTTTTTTTTAAAGAATAATATTAGCTATGCTGCTAATCATGACTAATACTCCAATTTCCCCTCCAATTAAGCGTATAGCTTGTACTATGAGTGGGTACGACAATAGTGCAACGGGTGGGGTTTGAACCGCCGACCTTACGAAATTCAGTCCGCTCCTCAACCGTTGAGCTATCGAGGCTCTTACAGCAACGTGCCGCGCGGAGGCAGAGTGGCTGCTGCGCTGCAGCCGCGCTGCAGTCGCGCTGCTTTGTAAATTCATATAAATAAAAACTTGCGACTGCAGCGCTACACCCGCGCTGCGGCCGCGCGTCTGTTAATCGATCAAAGTTAAATGTATTTATTTGGCGCGGCACTTTGCGGCATTTGAAGGCATCCTAAGGGTTTGCCGAGCGCTGAGTGACAATGAGCGGGCCAATATGTTTTGATTGGATGAGATTTTGGACCAAAATGGATGAATAGCTTCTGTAAATTGAACTCACTCTGACTATACTATTTACTCTATTAACTGCTCGGTAACTCGCTCTTTTAAAACAATAAAATGATAATAGAACTGCAAGAACACCTGCTATTTCGGTGAATCCCGTAAAACGGTCAGTCGTGTAGCTTTGGGGGCACTAGTTTTCGAACTATTGGTAAACAGAAGCTGCAAAAGTGGATTGAAAGATGAGAGTAAAGTTCTTTCTTCGTGCAAAATTCTACTTTAAATATTTGCTTTTGATCTACTTCATTGTAGATACGCTAAGTATAAAATTTTAATCCGATCGTGCTATAATAAAGGTTTAGTTCATTTCGTGTTTCAAAATTGTTTACTTATGAAAATCTCTATGGTGCATTAGTGAGAGCTGTACGAGGGTGGTCCTAGATTTGATACCCGGTTGAGGCAATTTGGAAATAATGTGGTAGGTATATAATCAACTCATAGAACACACTGTGCGTCGACAGGTTTCTTAGAATGAACGTAGCACTTACCGTACCCTTAAATTAACGGGGAATTGGAGCTTTTTGGCTAACAAATTATGCTTAAAAATCTTTATCTACTTAGGATTATCATATTTTCAGTGCTGAAATCAGTTTCTCTTTCAACTCTCGATTACACTAACCTTAAGTATCAGCCAGACTGGCCACCAAGCAATTAACGTACCGGCACGGCTATTTGTCGTTCGGTTAACTTTGTTGTTTGCCTGTTTCAGTGAAGTTAGTGAAATAATTTGACAAAATGGAAATGCAATTCCATTAACCCTGTTCAAATTAAACTAATTGATTTCGTCTCTGGCTCTACACCAAAGTAATTCCTGGATACCATTCAATGATCTAACACAATTAAGTAATATTTGTTAACCTGCCCAAATTTGAATCGGAATGCCATTAACAATGTTTTATTAAAATCAAGTATATAACTACGCTGATTTTTGTTATAGTAAACATCTTGTTTTACAAGTTATTTTAATTCTTAGGTAGGTATATATTTTTTATCGGCTTTCTTATTATAATAATTATTTGACAATTGAAAGTCAATGTAGAGGTAAGTAAATAAAAATAAACTGGAAAATAAAATAAAATGAACGAAATGAATGAAAAGAAAGTCTGTAAAACATTTTGAAGTTAAACACAAGTTGTTCCATCGACGGCCATCGTCCTCATATAAATATTTAAATGAGACAAACACATGCGTAACGTATAATTTATGAATTGCATGCTGATTTTCCGATTGTTATGGCGATTTGCTACTACATAAATTTAAATACCTTATTTGTTTATTTAAAAATTATTTAAGTCTATAAAATAAACTTAATGATCGAAGGTGTGGCCGCCACAGGCTACAGGGTTACACTGGATAGAGTTCTATTGCATAGAAACAGTCAGCTTTGCGCACAGCCAGCCCTCTATGTATGTTAACTATGCAATATTTACATTGTTCATGGATTGTTCTACATATTATAACATTTTGCTTTTTGAAAAGAGCAATTCTTATTTCTTCAAAATATTTTCTCGTCCAAACTTCCTCAACGCTTGAAAACCAAAGTCACAAAACAGAGCGTGTTGCCCGTGATGACATAAGGCTTTGAGATATGATCTCTACCGCGTACCGCGTGGCGCGGCACTGCCGCGCGTCGCGGCTGAAGAGAATATCGCCCAGCGCACTGCCGCGACGCGCAGTTCAACTGCAGTTCAGTTCGGGTGCGTGGGCACTATAGACTTGGGATACATTCCGGGGAAGGACATAGGCTACATTTTATCCCGGAAAATCAACGAGTTGGTAGGGGATTACAAAAAACCGAAAAGCCGCGGACATCCTTCCAGTTTGCAATAAAATTGAGCAAACCTTATTTTAAATTACTTTCTTTCAACTCCGTAATTTTTAGGTAGGTAATTGGGTTCGGTCGCAAAAAAATGTACATTAGTTTTTTTTTTGTTGTCCTGGTTTTATTTTTGTCATAGAATCAGTGCTGTTTTAGTTACGAATATATGTTCCATATTGATCTAAATATAACCTATCTGTAGTTTAAATAAAACCATGAAATCTCAGCTTTCCTTACAAATTTGTATTTATTTTAGTTTTTTTCCGATTGGCAAAATTTTTGCTCCATACAAAAACAGTTTGTCCAACTACTACACTATTATCGAAAACATGTCATTTTAACAAAACTTTTGTCCTAATGTTGCATTTGTAAGTTGGGTTCGAGTACTGATTACTTTTTCAACGTATTTACAAAAGGTTACCATTCTTTTATCAATAACCATAATTTTCTTCAACTTCTAAAATGTGTCCAATTTTTTGTGCGTGTGTAACGTCCTGAATGTAACGACATTAGAACGCCTATTTTTGCCATACTACATAAATAATTTGGTTGCTTTTGCCTTTCATTTATTGGCAACACTATTGAACAAGGCGCCAACATTCAGAAAATAAAAACGGCCATGTTTGTTAGGAGGAAAATTGTTAGTGTGTGTTGACGCGAGAATTGTCGCCAAAAATTGTTTTTCTTATGTTGAATTGCAGGGTGAGTATTGGACATTCTTTCGAACTCATAAATAAAGGTTAATAAAGCTTTGTTATCGCGTAAAACAATGAAACTACTTCTCTGTCCGTAATTATTCGCTGTACAGTGATATTTTGATTTGAGGCTATGTCGTTCGCTTTTTTCTGTCATGATTGTAACATATGTAACGAAATGTGTAACGTTACGGTCATGACCGATTGTAAGGCGGAGAGTACACTTCTTTAGAAATTCAATATTGACTTAATTTAATTTCTTAAGAAAGGTCTCTCCGTCACTCGCTTCATACAGACGTAGTTCCAATTTCATTTGAAAATATTAAGCAACCAAAGTCCATGACATACAGACATATTCTAGAAACTAATATCTATGTCTGTGGTTTTCCAGATTTCTGTTAATATATTCGGTTTCAAAGTTACGCGGTCTTAAAAATTCACATACAAATCTTTGAGCCCCTGCAATTTTAAAACTACATATTTTTAGAAAAATCTAAAACACCAGACACAGACACTGATACATATTGGTTTCTAAAATATTTCTGCAAAATTTCATGGACTTTGGTTGCTTAATATTCAAATGAAATTGGAACTACGATTGTATGGAGCAAGTGACGGAGAGAGCCCTGTTAATGATAACCGTAGGATTCTTTATGCCTGAAATACTTAGTACATACAGTTATTTATATTTATCGTGTTTGGTGTCCATCAAAAGTTTCTGGTTTGCTGGTCTGTTATTGGCTGGTAAAGTTAAAAAATATTAAATTAAAATTTTGCTTTAAAAAAATAATTTTTGAATTATTAATTATATAGAATCTCTCTCTCTATCTAGCTCTTGTATTAATTCAGTTCGTCCAACTTTTATCGTCGTTTTGACCACAAAATTGCGAAGAGTGCAATTTATATTTCAGATGGCACCAATGACCAATGCCGAAAGGCAAAAGAAATATCGGGAAAAGTTGCGAACTCAAAATCAAAATCAAAAAAAATAAGTGTCACCATTCTTAGCGGTATCACCTAATGTAAAAAAAAACTAGTGTATATAATGTTTAATGGGGTCTCTGCGAGTTGGCTTTGGCCCCTCATACGCCTACTAAAGGACCGGGACCCCAGGGTCGCGAAATCGTTATGCGATCTCAATAATAATATAATATTGTAAAAATAATATAATATTCTAATCACAATATTGTATGATTCTGAACTAAGCTTTATGTTGATCATGAATGTATCATTGAGTCAGGTATGTAACGTTTGTTACGATGTCATGAATGCAACTATACATTTTTTTACGACCACACCCAATTACTAAAATGAGCAGCTGTGAGGAACACATGGATGAAGTTACGTGATAAGGGTTCCATTTTAACATTTTAGTACTGGACCATAGAACAAATAATTTTGTTTGAGTACAGTAAGCCCGACGTTTGCCGCATGTTCTGCATACTAAACGCGTTGATACCTCTAGGCTCGAAGGTCGTAAAGGACAAAACGCTACTTTTCAGGAGAAGCAAAAAAACGAAAAAAAAAAATTCTTTTTGCTTTAGCATCTTCGTTTCTTTAGCTTTTTTGAAACCTAGGAAGAAGTGCTTAGAATTTATAGTATTTTCTAAGGCAGTGTTTAAAAATTACCCCAGTGCTGTATTTACCTACACCATTTTTAAATTTTTGATTTATAGCCAAGTTATCAATCAAGAATTTCTGGCATACTTGCTTGTGACCATCACCATCTTTTATAAAATATTCATACGTAATATTTCTTCGGCTGAAATCATTATTAGTTTTTCTTCTCTTTATCGGAGTCCTATGAGCGGAGCTGACTAACCAACCTTTTCTACGCTAAGAGTCTACATTCCAAAAATATTCGAATAGAGAAGTTCGTCATTCTTCAGAAATGCCATAGCATCCTCTGGCAAACTTGCCCCCTGATACATGGATTGCTTTTCATTTTTTTCTCAGGTACGATTTCTCCTTCTCTATTTTCATAAGCTTTTCTCATCTACGTTTATTGACACCCTTAGTGAAGCGCATAGTTAAAATGAAACCAAGTAGTAAAGGACGCCTGTATTTTTTTATTTCAAATTGTAAGGGTGTACAGGACAATCATTTGTAAAAGCGATGTCCTTTACATCCAAAATTTTGAGCTAAGATGGTATAAGACAATTTTATTGACAGTTTATATGTTTTTTTTTTACGCCCAAAAGTTTTTTTTTTAACTTTGCTTTACTACCAAAAGGAGGAGACTCTGCTAATCAAGTGTTACTTACACCCATATTTTCATGGCAAACTTTGTTTAACGTGCCAAATTATGTGGGTCGTAAAGGCACTTTTTTACGAATTTCGTAAAACGGAATATACAGATCGATAGAGAATTAAAAACTGAGTAAAGCAGTGTCAAAAAGTCATTTTCGACCAAATGTCCTTTACGACCTTTGAGCCCAGAGGTATCGATTATGCTCTCACTAGTCAGTCCTAATTATATAGATACAACAGTGGCTTATCACATTGCTTTTGGATCGGATTTCTAACAGACGTGATCTGTCCAACAAAATAGTAACATAATAGATCAACCTTAATCTCATTTTAGTAGTTTAGGAGACTCTGACGAATCACTCAAGTTAATGTTATAAAAGCGAAAGAAACAGTTATTATAACTTATTACATCGAATTTATTATTATTTTTACCGTGTTTCCTTAAGCTATTTTTATATACTTACATCCTGATAAAACCTGAAAAAATATCTTCCTAGCACAGCGGTGCGAACGTTCAACTAGCAAAAACAGAACAGGTATTACAGGTAATTTAACTTCAATTTCATTTTATAGGTAGGTGGTTATAGGTCGATTTAGGAAATGACTTATATTTATTTAAAAAATATTTGAAAACCCCATTTGTTTGGAGACTTTTCTGGATGTAACATCCGTCAGGTTAGTTTTTTTCTTATACAAGATAAAGTTGAAAACCAAAACCCGACTGCGATCGTCTTAATAAATGCTGTACAATAGCAAAAAAAAATTTTGGAGACCCCCCTTTTTTCACGTAACATCCGTTAGGTCAAATTTTTCGTATAAAATGTAGCCTGTGTCACCCGGTCTTTTACGACGAATCGATTGACACCTCATTCATCAAAATCGGCCCAGTAGTTTAGGCGCTATGGTGGAACACACAGAATCTGGATACAAACATACACACACACATACATACATAGATAGACTGCTAAAATCATAACCTCCCTTTTGGCTTTGCCGCAGTCGGGTAAAAATGTAGCCTATGTCACCCGAACTATAATAACGAATCGATTGACATCTCATTCATCAAAATCGGCTCAGTTGTTCAGGCGCTACGGTAGAACACACATAAATACAAACCTGCTTACATACATAGACTGCTAAAATCATAACTCTTCCTTTTGGCCGTAGTCGGGTAAAGAGAGCAACTAACATCACTCGTTTTAACGGTGAAGGAAAACATCGTGAGGGAACCTGCATGTCTGAGTTTTGAATAATGTTCTTAAAGTTACGTGAAGTCTGGCAATCAAAACAGTTGACATTCTGAAAGACCTGAGCTGAGCAGTGAGCCGGCGATAGGTTCATCACGATGATCATGAACTGCCATAAAAGAGCAGCTTTTAACAGGGCTCTCTCCGTCACTCGTTTCATACAATCGTAGTTCCAATTTCATTTGAGTATTAAGCAACCAAAGTCCATGAAATTTTGCAGACATATTCTAGAAACTAATATCTGTGTCTGTAGTGTTTTAGATTTTTCTAAAAATATGTAGTTTAAAAATTACAGGGGCTCAAAGATTTGTATGAAAATTCTTAAGACCGCGTAACTTTGAAACCGAATATTTTAACAGAAATCTGGAAAACCACAGACATAGATATTAGTTTCTAGAATATGTCTGCAAAATTTCATGGACTTTAGTTGCTTAATATTCAAATGAAATTGGAACTACTATTGTATGAAACGAGTGACGGAGAGAGCCCTCTTAAACCCCGACCCAAAAAGAGGGGTGTTATAAGTTTGACGTGTGTATCTGTGTATCTGTCTGTGGCATCGTAGCTCCTAAACTAATGAACCGATTTTAATTTAATTTTTTTTTTTGTTTGAAAGGTGGCTTGATCGAGAGTTTTCTTAGCTATAATCCAAGAAAATCGGTTCAGCTGTTTAAAAGTTATCAGCTCTTTTCTAGTTACTGTAACCTTCACTTGTGTTATAAATTTTTAATTTAGGTACACTTGTTCTAGTGTAAAATAAGATTTCTGACGCAAGTGTGTTTTATATGCACGAAGTTTTCTAGGGATTAAATATAAATAAAAGCCGTTTTAGAAAATACTACAGCTCATATAATCGAAGTTACACTTTCATTTCATTAACAATGATCACAAAAGTTTCATTTCTTCTGTTTACGCACCGCAGATAGGTAAACCACTCGCATAAAACTAAAAACAATTCATAGTATTTGAACCTATTTATTTAAAAATAATTTACTGGAAACCTCAATATTATTATTTTCATTTATATATTTATTTACATTAAAATTCACAAATACAACTTTTTACATAATTTCTTATTTATTATTTAATATTTACAAATTCTATATTTAATCAATCTTAAACAACTTTTGGTCAATTCATCTTACAAATAAAGTACTAATTTATAATTCAGTGGTAGCTTAAATAATAAGGCGACAAAATAAATGAAGTAAATTGACATGAATTATACTATAATATTTTTGGCTTCAAGCTAAAATAAATGCGTATAGCCTAAGTATGCTCACTTTTTTCCCAATGCGAAAGAGCGCGAAGTTTGACTAGCAAAATGATAAATTAAAAGAATACACTTTTTTCTCTCTCTCTTCTGGCTTTACAAAGATTAGCCAATGTCAAGTTTGTAGTTATTTGTAACAAGTTAGACTATACAAGTATGGACCCCGTCCGCGCTGGCGCTCGCCGACCAACGCACGACACCCCCTTAGAGCGCTTTCCAGTCAGTTTTAACAAAAAAAAACACACTCCAAAAAGGCAGAGCACGCCCGCCAGCTAACACCAACACAGACGAAGTCAAATTAAAAGAAGGTAATACCAAAACTTGATCGCCCGGTCAAGTGTGAGTCGGGCCTCGTTCTTTTAGGGTTCCGTACATAATAATTATGAACATCAAATTTCAGGTGTATGAAATATTTCTTTTTCGAGCTGAAAATCGCAATAAACCGTGAAAGGAAACCCAAAAAATGTTCGTTTGTTTAGGTCACAGACTATTTAATAAATCGTTGTTTTCAGTATATGGTAGGTACAATATAGGTACCAAAATTTTATATTCCTAAATTGTTTAGTTTTTGAGATTGTATCACAAAAATGGTCTATGACCACCACCCATTTTTTGTTTTAAGATAAAAATGAATAAAAATATATTCGTAATCTACTCAATGAGTTCTAAACAATAATGTCCCACATGCTAGGGTATGAAAAAACAAATTTTTTGGCTCATTTTTTTAATGTATAGGAGCCCCCCTGAAATACCCATTTTGTGAAAATTTCAACTTTCTACCTCCGCACCACAATCGGTTCAAGAGAGACAGCCCGATGATAGACAGATGGATGGACAGACCGACAGACAGGGGAGTGATATTAATAGGGCTCCGTATTTACCCTCTGGGTACGGAACCCTATAAACGTATATAAATAAACTATTTTAAAAGTAAAAATTATATAAACTATAGGTATAATACTAGCATTCGTGGGCTAAAATATTTTTATGAGAAAAAAAGAAAGTGACTACCCCTAAATAAGTTTAGGTATTATACAATCTGTATCCTTAGTACGAGTGTCCACAACTTGACGAAATTGATAGATTTCGAGTATCTTAACACAACAATGTCTGAGTATAATGTAGCTTTTTCAAATAATCTTGTTTCAAATTTTGAGATCCCCACAGCTAGCTAAAAAAAAATACCTAGAATAAAAATGTACTAGTGTAAAACAAGAAACTTTTAGCCCATTTTGCTCAGATTTAATAGTATTTCAACTTGTCAAGTCTTACAAACTTGTACTAAGGGTACATACTTTTGTCTTTCATTGAAAAGTTATGTTAAACTTTGAAAGCAAAGTCATAGGAATATATTGTAATAGAAAGATTTGTATCCTCAAAGCCTTACTAAGATATTTTTCATAGCGACGGAATTTACAATTTATAACATATTTTCAAAATTATTAGATAAGAAACATTTTCATACATTGACAAAGATGTGGTTAAAGAATTTTATTCTCAAAAGAAATTATACAAATTTCACTTATCTAAAAAGATAATAAAGATAATAATAATTTTTTGTTGATATCACATGTAATTCAAGGAATAATTAAATATATTGCTTATTAATAATTTCAACAATAGGTATGTAACATTTGAGGGATAATAATTGTATCTACGACTAAATATGCTAATTGGTGTTACAAATCGAACCACTAATAGGATTTTTCTATAACTAAGTATAGCAATAAACTTCGCGCAAACTTAGGCATTTAACTACATGAATAACTCTCATGAATACTCATTTTCTAAGAAAATGTAACTTTGTGTAATTGTATACTTAATCTAGCTTGAAAAAAAAGAACAGAAATGGAAATAAAAAATGTACTAATTGATAATGTAGGTGTAAACTTTTGAAGAGCTTACAAAATATTGTTGGTGTGAGATAGTAATTTTATAACATAATTAAACTTTATGTCCGTGTTGCAATAATAACTCAGTACCATTAAAATTTATAAAAACATGCTGTGTTTTTGTGTATCATTGTATTTTATATTACTTTATATTTCAAACATAGTTAACTAACTATATTAAACACCCGTATAAATTAATTTTTTGCTTAAAAATGTGTAGAATTGTGTCTACAGACCATTTTCTATTCGGTAGGTAATAATATGTGACACATATTGTTTGGCATTTTGTAAAATATGATATTAAACATTTCAGACATACAAAGATCAAGTTACACGTTAAATACATACACGTGGCCTGAATGTATACAAAGAGCCCGCGAGAGCAAGACCTTCGTTATTTTATAGAAGCTGAAAATGTATCTGAGTATTGTCCCCAACACAGGGAGGAACGATCAGCGACTATGGAGTTTGGGTAATGGTGGCTTTGGCAGATAACAGGTAACAAAGCAGTATAAAATCTTACCTCAAAGTAAGTATAAAGTCATTTTTTTATATTTTCTTCAGTATAGTATTAGAAATCACGTCATGCATTGTCAGAATAAGAATGCAATTCCGTCATGTTGCGACGCACTGTCTGGTAATATATTTTGATCCAATAATTTTATTTTAATTGTAATTAATGTAGGAAAAAAACGTTAAGAACGCAAATTATTTTTCAGCTCGGAAAGGAGTTTGTGTCGTTCAAAATCTTCATCGAAAAGTCTTTTTCATCTGCTAGCATAAAAAAGTGGTTTGAAATTGGAACCGCAAGTTTTTTAAAATTAAAAATTGATGTGATGCTAATTCACACAAAAAACTTGCATTTTCCTTGCTTTAATTATTATTAGATGAAAATTTTTGTATTTCGCCTGGCTGCAAAATTATTGTTTGCGACTGGTGTCTTTGAATCCTGAGCGTAGCACTCGCGTCAAGTAACAACTTTGCAGCCTTGCATAACAAATAACTATTTCCTGCTAATTGTATTTTTCAAGTTACAGCTGTTGACGTATTAGGTCTTATTTTTAATAATTTAATCGCATTGTATTACAGTAGGTAATTTATCAGAGCTCTCTCCGTCACTCGCTTCATACAATCGTAGTTCCAATTACATTTGAATATTAAGCAACCAAAGTCCATGAAATTTTGCAGACATATTCTAGAAACTAATATCTGTGCCTGTGGTGTTTTAGGTTTTTCTAAAAATATGTAGTTTTAAAATTACAGGGGCTCAAAAATTTGTATGTAAATTTTTAAGACCGCGTAACTTTGAAACCGAATATTTTAACAGAAATCTGGAAAACCATAGACATAGATATTAGTTTCTAGAATATGTCTGCAAAATTTCATGGACTTTGGTTGCTTAATATTCAAATGAAATTGGAACTACATTTGTATGAAGCGAGTGACGGAGAGACCCCTCTTAATATCTATTAATAGCTTATTTCCAGTAGCGTGCATTGTGACCGTTGGTCAACTCGTTTAAAAAATAATGTAAGTAATATACCTAAACTAAACCACATAATATACAAATTGTATCTTTTTACGATTGTGTCTAATTATTATTTACTTACATTGTGTGAAATGTTATTGGTCTTTTCATAGTTATAAGTAGGTATTAAAGGTATAAATTACACTATTAAATTATATAGGTACGTACTAAAGAATTGTAAACCAGTGAAGTATTTAAGGGTTCCTTTAAGAACGGAAAATTCATAAAGAAATTGATCCCATCCCTCGTAATCATACAAGCTACAAAATTAGTAAGTATTAAAATTACACTATCAAATCTTACTTTTTCTATTTACATATTCATATTAATTTATATTAAGATAATAAAACTGAATTATCGAAATTTTCGTAGTGTTTTAGGCACTATTTAGACAGCCATCAATCTTAATGTCTTATTACAAAGCTTTACTTAATCTAACCCGTACAGCATTCCATTGTCCAATCTAGTATCGGTATTGGACGCTGATCTATCCCTAGTATGGGTTAAACTCGACCGTTTTACCATAGAATAAGAAGAAGGTAGAAGCATTCGCATCCATCATCGCATCGCATAGGAACCATCACTCCCATCAAACGCGAACGTCCTTATTTTCTGCCACGTATAACTTGAGTTCAAGGCAAGAGTGAATAGATAGGTATCTTTTAGGCAAGCGCACTCCAATCTAGACCCGATTGTGTTTCATCAGTCTTCAAGCGCAAGCCTGTCTTAAAAAACTGTAACTTTTAATTAGGTATGTAAGCTACCTATTTTTATTAGATCCGATCAGCGTCCCATCACGATGTCGCATAGTGTGAAAACGCTCTTACACTTGGCCCTAAGCAAGCAATTTACCGGATAACGTCGTAATGCGTACAAAAAAATTATTATGAAACCATAAAACTGGGTGTCAAAAAATGTGTAGTCTAAAAACCCACTGATGACAGGTGTTCTAAGTAGAGCTAAAGGTCTACGAGTAGGTAGATCGTTTGTTTTGCAGTGACATCCAGCATCCTACTTAATATTATAAATGTGAAAGTGTGGGTGTTTGTTACTCAATCACGCAAAAACGGCTGAACGGATTTGGCTGACATTCAGAATGGAGATAGATAATATCCTGGATTAGCACATAGGCTACTTTTTATCCCGGAAAATCAGAGAGTTCCCACGGGATTTTGAAAAAGCTAAATCCACGCGGGCGAAGTCGCGGGCATCGGCTAGTATTTCAAATAAAATTGTTTTTGATAAAATTTTTAATACTGTTAAAGTGGATAGCATTGGGATGCGTCACATTGTCAATCAGAGTAAAAATGTGGAATTTCAATATTAACCCAATTGGAATTCTATTTTATGTGGAGTCGAATTAACTGTTGTTAAACGCATCTCTAATTTTTACCCGTCTTGATCATAATGAAATGTTAAAATGT
The DNA here is from genome assembly GCF_905333055.1 of Maniola jurtina. Lineage (NCBI taxonomy): Eukaryota > Metazoa > Arthropoda > Insecta > Lepidoptera > Nymphalidae > Maniola > Maniola jurtina. The sequence continues at coordinate 6,866,990 of NC_060046.1, read as the reverse complement.
TTTTCAGTACAGCCATATTATTGTAACAAGATATTAATAAATGACCATCTTCTTGTTAATTTTAAATGATTTAATTAATAACATTACTTATTATTTTTGCGCATTACGACGTTTTGCGGAAAATTGTCCAATTAAAACCTAGTACTATAAAAAAGTATTACAATCTACATGTCAATAGGCAGGTAGTAACAATTCAATTTATCTATAACCTAAAAAGTGTGTACACAGTACCATAGAACATATTATTGTGACTTCTATTTCCAAGTCCTAAGGTTTAGGACCTAAAATGGAGGTATTAGTAATGCAAATACTTTATGATATAGTTTCATTAGGTGGTACATGTTTACATATTGTCTGCAGCTATCTATTGGTTAATCTAGATGTACAATAGCGATTATGCTTATGGATTTTAACAATGTCATCTATTTAATGTTGATATTTATGTCATTTTTATTTCTTATATTAGGTATATTGTTTATTTTAGTTGTTAATTTAATAACATCAAAGAATTCAACAAACTCTTTGATGTCTGTAACTATGTATCAAGAGGTGGTGCTATTTACAGTAAACGTTAGTAAAAACATTTGCTGGTAAAAATCTGTATTTTTCTCCAAATGTTTGATAAAACTTGAACAGAGCTGTAGGTAGGTACATAATGCCGTTCTAATTAATAATAATCCAAATGCTGATAATGTATTCAAAATATCGTCTAACGTATTGGCTAAAGCGTCTATCAATAAAGCATTTTGTATAATCACAACAACATGTCCCTTCCGCCTTTTATTTCATTCACTACCTAAACAATATCACTAAAAAACAGTCTGACACATCCGAAACTTTGGGGAACAGCGAAGAAAACTACGGCTGACCTTGTCTCGCACCGCGGCTCGGTCCGTCGGCTAACCGGGATAATTATTTCACTGACACCTCTCCCTCATCATACATAACATCTTGATATTTGAACACCATCATCAGAATCGTTAAGGAAATTGTGGGAAAAAGTTCCGTGGGTAAACAAAATGATCGAACGTGTTTGGTGCAACAAGATCGTGTAACAGTCAACGTTCGTCGTGAAACAATTTCCCCGACGGGGGTCAGGGGACGGGCGCCGAGTTTCGTCGAGTTCAGCACAGCAGTTCGGAGTTGGAAGGCGGTACTCAGCTGGGTAGCGGCGGGCGCGAGGAGTGCGGCGCGGGGCTGGACGCCGGCGGCGCGGGCGAGGCGGCGGGCGCGCTCTCGGGCGCCGAGTGCGCGCGCGCCGCCTGCAGCACCGGACTCGGTGGCCACGGATGCGTTGTTGATGCTAATGTTCTGGAATTTGACAAAAAAACTCCTTGAAAGATATGAACCTCGGATAGGAACGGTGGGGAACTTTGTTGTTTTGTAACCGGTGTTGATTCCAGAAAGAAAGAAATTTATATTTTCTTAATTATCTCTGATGTAATTGTAGTGACTTTGGCCTCGTAGTGATGTTCTACCAAGCGATTATGTTTCACTACGATGTCACGTAGAAACCGATGTAGAGAATGGGTTTATTAAACTTCCATAGCTACCTCCTTCGTGCTTCCATTTAGACATTTGATCTCAGTCAAGAGCTGACTTCTCAAGAAATAAAAAAAACCGGCCAAGTGCGAGTCAGAGTCGCGCGCCGAGGGTTCCTTTTGAGGTACAGAACTCTAAAAAGGTATATTGATTGTATTTTAAGACTAAAAATGAAATGACTGCACTAGCCAGGTTTCATACTAATGTCGCATACATTATTAGTATGAATCCTGACTAGTGAAGTCAGTAATTGCGTATACTAGATAATAATACAATAATGACCTAGTGTATGGAGATATAGTAGATGCAGGCGGCGTGGGAACGGCCGCAGTATCCGGATGAAGGAAATTTCTCCTCTGCTCCGCCCGCTCCCAACATTGTTGTAAACACCTTGCCATTACGTCGGGTAAATTGTTCACTTGTTCCTGTAATATTGACAGAAATAAATAAAAATTAACCCTAGAACCTTACATGGTGTGTTCAAGAGTCTCACAGCACTATCACACTAATATTATAAAGGCGAAAGTTTGTATGTGTGTGTGTGTGTGTGTGTATGTTTGTTACTCCTTCACGCAAAAACTACTGGACGGATTTGGCTGAAATTCAGAATGGAGATAGATAATATCCTGGAATAGCACATAGACTACTTTTTATCCTGGAAAACCAAAGAGTTCCCACGGGATTTCGAAAAACCTAAATCCACGCGGGCGAAGTCGCGGGCGTCAGCTAGTTTTCCTATAATCTCCATTTCTATGATTGTGCGCCTGCATATTTTACCATCATGCCCTTTTGATCGATCTATCATGTAGCAACAGAAGTACTGTTGTTATTACATAATGAAGTGTGCTCTGCTGTATCCTCAGTATGAGATTTTATATCTCACCTATTTTGCTAGTCGAAAAAAAAAATAACGTCAAAGTAAAATAGACCTAAATGTCCTTGATTTAAAGTCAATAATTCAGTACAATTGATTTTAATTTCGCAACGTTTCCGCTTGGAACGCTGGCTGTGAATATAATTTACAAACTTGGGCATTAAAACAAAATAGTCAAGGGTCATTTTACTTTAACGCTAAAGTGTTTCGACTCTCAAATTAGTACTATCAAAGTATCAACGTTGGTGAGAAGTAAAATCTTATACTGAGGCTAGCACCCCGTGTATAGGAAACTTACGTTTCTTATAACTAACTAATACATAACTAACTATAAATAATATATAACTTGTGATAATTGTGATAGGTATTAAATTCGACACATTCATGTCAAATTTTTTTGCATAGGTATGCTTTTTCATATGTGTAGTTGATATGTGAAATGCAAAGAAATAACCAACAACAATATTTTGGTAATAATGCGAGGGAATTGATAAACGGACAAATCACACACACAGACACAGATATTAGTTTCTAGAATATGTCTGCAAAATTTCATGGACTTTGGTTGCTTAATATTCAAATGAAATTGGAACTACGATTGTATGAAACGAGTGACGGAGAGAGCCCTGTTAAAACTGCACATTTCACAAATTTTCTATAATCGGGTTAGCAAAGAAACTTACCTGTAAGGAAGTTAATTTTTCTTCTAAACTAGTAAGTCTTTCTTCAATGGTGTCTTGTCTCGTGCTCATATCAGACACGATCTCGTACACCGTGTTTTGAGTCTGTAACAGAAAGGGGTCCTACTATCAATCGCATTGCAGCTCATTGGACACTGCCAGTCCAAACCACAACTGAGTGTATAGTGTGTTTTCAGTAAGAGTTCCAGTTTCTATTTTGACAAAGTTTCCAGGGTATTTATAGAATACTTCCGGCCATTTTCTCAAAAGCAACTAACCTCAAAAAGTAACTAGTGAGTTATCGCCAAAAAACACAGGAATTGTGAAAAACTGATGTTTTTAAAAAGTTTAAAAGCTTAGTATCAAGCAGCTAAAAACTAAATAAAAACCTTTGACCGGAGCAGTCTTTTTTTAGAAACAATTTTTTTTTAAATTTCCACATTTTTTGGCGATAATCCAAAAACTAGTTTCTGAAGTTATCCACTTTTTAGAAAAAAAGACAACAAAATAGTTTTTTTTTTATAAAATTGTTAATCAAACTATTCAATAACTTTACGATATTATAAACTGATATTATTTCCTATGAAGTATAAGCCTTTCATATAAATTAATAAATATGTATATATCTAATTATAATCTTCCGATCAGCCATTCAATATCTAATAATTATTAAAATTACAATAGGTATATTTAGAAAAATCCCTTTTTGCATAGATGTGTGTGTACCTCACTGAATGTTAACACTAGTGCTTGTTAGTGTTTCATTTTAGTCGAGGTTTTAGTTTTTGGTGAAAAGTAACAAGAAACTATGACATGCGCTCTAAATGCTGAAGCTATCAATCACCGTGACTACAGGACTCCTAAGAGCATAGCAAATGGAAATGGCTTATTAAGCTGATCGCAGATTACCCACGGGTGCAGCAAATGAGCCGCACGAGCTGCAAAGAACCGGATATTACCCGTAACTTTACTAAAAAATGCAAATAATGTCAGCAGCACTCGTCGATCGCAACTCGCAACACACGTAACGCAAAAAATATGGACGAAATTTTATTCAGCTTCACTATTATCTGTTAACGTGTACGGCTCATGATGTAGATGGCATGATTTGCATTTCCAGTAATAGCTGACTTTCCTATAAAGGTGGCAACCTTACGAGCCATTGCTTTTCACAGCAACACGGAAGATAGCAGCAAAAACGTAGGTATTTCACTCCAAGCAGTACGCAACAATACGTTTACATCAACTGCGCTGCTGGAAAAACAAAACCTCGTAAGGCATCCACGCGTTATGAGGAGCTATTAAAAATTGGCATAAGTGAAAACTTAAAACTATGAAATAGCAGTGATTGTTTTGGATATTTTATAAATTAAAACCATAATTTGTAAATTAAAACCAATAACATTAGTTTAGTTTTACATTTATTGGCACTCTGAGCACTATTTAAGGTGACAAGAACTCACTCACCATATTTACTGTGTCAATGTCAAAAATACGATTTAAGGGGGCCTATCGGCTAAGAATATATCGATCATTAAAGGACAGCATCAATGTCAAAACATGGTTTTAGGCCAATCCTATTGACTAAATACCATGTTTTGACATTGATGCTGTCCTTTAATGATTGATACATTTTTAGCCGATAGGGTCACAGTTCTCAATTTAAGGGTGATCCTCACTTTTGACATGACAATTAACGCAAAGAGCAGTGAGTTCTCAAAATTCATGAGTTATAGACGAGTGCGGCTCACCCGAACCATTCGTTGTATGCGAACAGCTTTAATCATGCTGACTTCTTAATTTCTTAGTCTAGTAAAAACTATACATACACATATTGTTTTGTCTCATTAGTGCTAGCTAAGGAACTAAATGGATCTGTGTATGAAATTAGCATCAGCTATTTTTATGGGAATTCAATTTGAAATTACCTTTGCCATATCTGTTATCGTATTGGCGTTATCCATCAGCTTTCGTTGGTCCATTTTGACTTTCCGTAATCTGAAAATTTAACATTTTTTTTTAATAATTTTATCATAGTGTTTTATCTGTACTTGAAAAAAACTCCGACCAGCAGGGATTGAAACTGCATCCCTCTGCTATCGCGGCCGTGGATGGCCTTTGTCAGTTTAGACTACTGCCCATGATATTATCAACATCATATAAGTATTTTTTAAGTTAGCTAAGTGACTGGTTCGAACTTTTTGTGTCCGGTAGATATTTTTTATCTCGGAAAATTAAAGAGTGTACCTCTATTCAAAGTTTTTAGTATTATACGTAAGTAGTATTTAATATGCCCACGGGGGTTTTAAGCCTCAATTCACCCGGATAAGTCGTGGGTCTAGTAAGTCTAGTAAGTAATAAGTCTTTCACAAGAATTGAATATGTACCTACTTTAAGTAGAGTCATGATATGCTAAGTGTCTGGGAGCCTACCGTATTATTATACTCAAGAAAATCACAACTATTATATTGTGATTAATGTAATGTAATGGTCACGATCCGAGAAGAGACCGATTTATTCGTTTTATTTATGTCAGGTAATATTTTATTAAAATTACATGGATCAAAAGTGGTCAAAAATATACTTACGCATAAATTGCTAACAAGAACTTTCTTTGGTGCGTCCTAACACGGCCTGGATGGACTCTTTTAACAAGTCTCGTGTGTTTGTATATTAACCATGTCTCCCTTAACACATTGGCTGCTGCATTTTTTAGCTGTAATTGTATAAATCGATACATTGGTTTTATTAAATCTGTTCTAAAATAAATTCTAAAAATAAACTTCAGAAACTCGTCAAACCGCAAACAAGCGTGGAAATTTTAAAAAAATTAGCTAAAATTTCAATGCATCAGAATTTATCACAAATCGGATATTATGCTAATAAGAAGAGTATAGATACTGGCAGATATTTTAGTTTTGATCACTAAAATTATGCTAAAGATGCAATGGGTTAGTCATGAAGGTTAATTATTATTATTAAATGTGTTACTGAGAAACATTTATAAAATTACATGCCAATATCATTTTATAGACTACATTAAAATGAGCAAAAGTATCTAAAAGAAAACGTATTTCATGAAGTGCCTAGTTATCCTGAACTAAGAGCTCGTCTACACTTGCGTTCTATTCAAACGTCTTACCTTACAAGTCCTGCGAATGTCACAAGTGTGACAGTTACCTTACCTTTTTCGTGAGTTGCGTTTCCATCATGAAGTTATGTACGTGCTTCTCCGCTCTAGTTAATTCTAACTTTCTCGAGGCAACGGTCACTAATAATGCTGTACATCCCGCCCCCTGTTAATTAGATCAACAATTGTGGTCATCTGACGTCAGTAAAATACTTACTCTTTTAGTAAGTTGTGTGTCCATCATGAAGTTATGAACGTGCTTCTCAGCTCTAGTTAATTCTAATTTTCTTGAAACAACCGCGACTAATAACGCAGTGCATCCAGCTCCCTGTTAAGTGAATATCTTAATGTAAAATGCAAGCGAATGTGTATAAGCATTCAAGATTTTCACATTCCTTAAACAAAAATGCGTTTTCAGGCTAGAAATGAAAATAAACTATTTATGTGGATTATTCTTTTTTAATAGATTTATTAATTTATAATATTATGCGAGGACAATAGACACTAATAAATAAATCTATTGTAAGCAATAGTAATGTATAAATACTACTGGTATAATAGTTCATACCACGATGATTATTTTTGGTGATTTGTAGATATTTCGATTGAGTTACATGGATCGTGGTTACGAGGCATTAATCACCATGCAGTAGCTTAAAATAGTTATTTCAAGCAAAACTCTAAAAGTAATTATCGTGGTATGTGCTTATAGTAATTATACAATATTATGTCGGTAAACCACGAAATAAGACAAAAACAATCAGAAGCTATAATATAGCTAATAGCGTAAATAAGAAGACGAAAAGATGTACTTATGCGTTGTCGATCACCCTCGTAATAATTATTTTATTTTATTAAAGTTTTTAGTATAATTAGCCATTTAATATAGGTATAGCAAACATTATTTAGGGCTGTACTTTTTAATATTATTCAAGACTAAGTGCGGGAGTTATTAAACTCTAATTATAGTGAACCAAATGTATTATAGAATCATTGCCATTTTAGCTGAAACTTACAATCTATATCTACATTGTTATTAATAACATTACAACGACATTTCACACTTCAAATCATATCCAAGTTTAGTAAATAGTTAAAAGTATTAATAAAACTCTTAGTGCAATTCTATCTATTAGTGCATAAAACTTTAATTAATTTTGTGTTACTTTAGTTAGTTACTATTTTTTTTTCTTCATACTTACATACAATACCAAAGTGCAAAACAGTTTCTCATTTTTAAATCAGATAAAACAATTTTAGGAAAAGTGAGCCATTTTAAAACAAACGTACTGTGCATTTCAGTGAAAGAGTCAAGTGAAAGAGAACTAGAGAGAGTAAGGAGAAAATGAAGCATTCCATTCTACAAAATATTTCTAATAGCTGGCTTTAACAGGGAAATGGACGTTAGTTCTTTGCTTTTTAAAAGTCAATATTATGAAACTACCGATGTATTTATATTGATTACACTACTTTATTTTCTCTGAAAAATATAGTTCATAATTTGAAGTAAAATCAATTTACATTACTGTGTTTACATCAATGTGAGTAACACGAAGCGGTTGTGAAATAATATTTATTTTATAACAAATGCAACGATTATATTATTTACTAATTATACAATACCAATACTCTGATTTATAGTAATTCTGTGAACATAAATATTATTCGGAACATTGAGTACATTAAAACAGCGGTGAAATTAAATCAATTCCATTTATAACATAGTTGTGTTTAACATTTAAGTGTGGAGTGTCACCTGTTATAACAATGGTATGTTAGTGTTGACTGACTCAATGGTGTAACAAAAATAGAACCAATAAAAATGACAAAACATGTAAACTTAAAAATACAATTTGCGTAAAAGTGAAAGATTCGCACCTTTATTCAAAAAAGTTATAGCATATTTTTGAAAACATAAATTAAATAAAAAGGACCATTTAAGTGTCATTATTTTATAATACAGACACAAATGGCTAACTGCACTTAAGATGCGTTTTCATGCGAATTTGACGAATGCGAACACGTGCGAATACTCACGAACAAATTTCGACCTTTTAACTATGGGAGCGCGCAAACTGACTAACACGAGCGGATTTTTCACTATGAAATATATATTGTTATATTATTATAATAGTCCGGTCAAAATAGACATTCAAGGTTATATATAGAGCAAAAAAATGGTATAAATGTTGGAAAACCAATATAAATGAATTGTCAAAAGTCCCCATTTATCCCACTTTGACCCCTTTTTGTCAATTTTGACCTTGAATACGTTTTTTTTGGAAATGTGGGATCGATGGAGACTTTTCACAATTCATTTATATTGGTGTTTCCAACATTCACACCAATTTTTTGCTCTATGCGAATTATTGTAATCTTGAACGTCTATTTTGACCGGACTATTACCTATAATACATACAGAAAAATCTGTTTAAGTTAGTCAGTTTGCGCACTCCCATACTGTTGGAAGGGTGAAATATTGTTCGTGAGTATTCGCACGTGTTCGCACTAGTCAAACTCGTACACAATGCACCCAAAGTGCGGTTAGTCTAAAAATAACTTTTTATGAATTTGGGTGATTGAACAAAAATTGATAATGTGCTTTCGAAAATAAACAGTGTTCAAATTGTCGTCAGTCAACACAAACATGTATGTCTGTAAGGAACTTACCATGATGCCGGTGCTAACGGCGATACCTCGGCCGCAATATGTGTTTGGCACAATGTCACCAAAACCGACGGAGAGAAATGTTATCGCAATAAGCCACATCGCATTGAGTAGGTTAGCATGTTCTTCATCGTGAAACCTTTTGAAAATAAATTTCATCGCTTTACTCAATACGTTTACCATTCAGTTATCAATGACGGTTTCAAAGTATAGTGTAAAACCTACCTATCAGTACTGCGCGCAAGCAAATCCCATCGCAAAGGTGACTAGACATTTTTGTAAAAAGAAAGGAATTGAAGAATAGAGAGTTCGTATCGTCTTGAAGAGTTTGACTTTGATTGTGAAATTGAAATTGCTTCGGTTTATCGTGAAGTTTTTACGACACATAAAATGGCTCACCTTTACCGACCTATCAAAAGTTACCTAGACAGAGCAAGGTAATAGAATAATTTGATATTATAGGAATTTTCTTAGAATTTCTTCTTGCAATGTCTAGATGAAGCGATCAGCGGACATTAAATCCATGTGCAGAAGACGTTTCGTTTAGAAAATACCCAAATAGCCTACCATTTGATATTAATACATACCACCATACCGCAGGTGAGAGTAATGCCACGGCCGCAGTAAGTGTTGGGAACTATATCACCGTAGCCAACACAGAGGAAGGTTATAGCCGTCAGCCACATTGAGTTTAGCAAATTGGCATGGTCTTCATCGTGGAACCTGTGAGCCAAAATGCCCAACAAGAACCACAAGATAACCGATTGTATAATACAACAAATTTTCATAAGCCGAATCATTGAAGCCATTTTTGTAAAGTGGTTTCATTTTTGAAAAAAAAAATATATATACTGGTACTTCAAAATAAAATGTATAATTTTCTCGAGACAATTACTAAATATTCACAAATAATAATTTAGCATGCCTCATCAATTAATGTACAAAATAAATTTCTGAACTACACAAAAACTAATACCGTTTCAATACAACGTGCAGACTAAACACATTTTGGGGTCAATACCAATATAGTTTTACTTTTAGCCATGCTGTGATATCTTCATTTACTTACTCAGATACAGGGATATGATAACACAAGTAATGAACACTTATACAACGCAACAAGAGGGAAGAAGACAGATATAGAAGAGATAAAGAAAGCCTCCTGCTCATCGGTAAGCAGAAGTAACTCTTTGATGCATGAGTGAAAAAAGTGCAGTGGTTTTGTGCGGATTTCGTTTTGGCAGTTTGTTGAAAGCTGATCTAATTGTGGTAGGTATTCTCTCGAGCCATTTTGTGCGTGACATTTCACAGTCAAATATTTACCGATTATTACTATCGGCATTAGTTCATTCTAGTGCCGTAAGCTAATGTAAAATGTGATACTAATATTTTACCTTGTTTAATGTGCATTCTTTGCCTTGATACTTACATTGCGTCACAGCACTTTTCTCGATAAACATTAATGTGCATTTTGTATATTTCTCTAACATTTATAGCACATCAAGCATGTTTTACAACATCAGACTAAATCTAATAATTAATCTAACGGATTGATTAGTATATACAGCATTGTGTTTGATACTTATTTAGTTGCTACATTAGCGAAAGTATTCAAAGTCAAACTCTTATAATATCTTTGTGATAATTACGATTCACTACACTTAACATCCTTTGATAATTCAAAGTAACGTTCGTAACATAAAACATAGAGGGTCAAAAAAAGCAAAACAATACTTTTACGACGCCACAGTACAGAAGCATTAGCATATTCATTTAGGCAGTACATCAATATTCATAATAATTTTGTGTAAAACAAAAAGACAGTGTTCAAATTAAAAAGAATTAAGCAATACTGATGACTTAAATGCTGATAATGATTAGCTCATTAATACACATATAACTAAACTCAATACATTTAGGTTCTTAATTCTTACTGCGATATTTTTATTTATTCGGTACATAATTTTATTTTAGCTTCGTAATGAATAAAAATATATATATACCAACCTTTCGCACTGTCTTAGGGTCCAGCTTGCGATTATCCATAATGATACCATAAATACAAGTAAGACGGTCCCGGGACAAATTGTCATAAGAGTTTTCAATACAAATCTGTAAAATAAATAACATATTTTAGGAACTATTGATGGGTACACAGTGTTCAAAAATAAATAATACAGCTTCAATTAAACGAAACATGGTGGTACCTTCCATTTCTGACTACTTTATAACAACCTCTTTAAAAGATAGCTTAGGATTAGAAAATATTTATCTATTTTGAAATATTTGGGTTCCTTACCTAGTATTAAAATTAATTCTGTTCAAAGCTCCTATACTTCTAGAAGAAGCATCTGTAAACAATTTGCTGTGAAGAAGCATGACCCTGCATATTAGATACAAACGAAAAAACATCGGAAGAGACAACGTGACGTCGTACGGAACCTGAAATGTAAGAAAAGTTTGCTTGAGTTTCTTTTTGATAGTTTTTGATTTTCTGATTTGATCCACTGATGTTTTTTGTTTATGGTAAGTGCTGTTTGTGATATGTACCTTTTACGTATGGTTTACATAATTTTGCGTCATTTAATTAGTTCTGAGGTAAAACTTATAGGATTATTCTCTAATGTGATTTTAATACCACTATTTTTCCTTCGTCATAAAATAAAAAGAAAAATTGAAAAAAAAAACATAAAAAGTACATTATCAATTCCATGTGATAAAAAAAATGTGTAGAATTATTTTTCTCAATGTTAATATTAGTTTCGTATTGTTTTTCATTTGAATATTCTAAAAAGTTAAGGTTATAAACATATTATGTTCTAAATCCAAACTTTAACTTCACAAATTAAACGTCAAAAGCGGCAGACGCCTACACGAGTCAAATACCACAACACACTTTGAGGACACACAAAGGCATACATACACACAGGCTATTTATAAGGCTACCATTTCACTTTAGTGATGTGTCTCGTACACAATGGCCACTTGGCCTTTCTTACCGAGTGTTATTTTAATTATGATTACAAAAACTACGACAGTTTCTATACCCGTTCTCATTGAAATATCCATACTAATATTATAAATGCGAAAGTGTGTCTGTCTGTCCGTCTGCTACCTTTTCACGGCCCAACAGTTTAACTGATTCTGACGAAATTTGGTACAAGGTTAGCTTATATCCCGGGGACGGACATAGACTACTCTTTATCCCGGAAAATCAAAGAGTTCCCACGGGATTCCCAAAAACCCATCCGCTTAGCCGATTTGTATGAAATTTTGTACCGAGGTAGCTATCCCGGAAAATCAAAATCGAAGTCGCGGGTATCCTCTAGTCAATCATATAATATTAACTACCAGAAAATCTTTATTAGTGAAATTCAGTACAACATGGAATACTGACCCCTAAACTAGAAAAGTCCGGATTTTAGGGACCAGTAAAGTCCGATGCACAATAAGCATTATCAATTTATAAACGGTGTCCTTACGCCACACGCCAACAAATTGGGCCATTGTGTACCAAATCCTTAAAATATATTATAACGAACTTCACTCCCACCATCGCAGGTATCGTCTCATTGAAGCGGTAGCCCTACAGTATACCTTTTTGAAAAGTTATCACCTTTAAAGTTATCACTTATTTTTTGTATGCACCCTGGTAGACCACGTGATATATAAATATATATACATTTTTTTAATGACAAATAAACTCTGAACGTAAAACTATTTATTGCCAAAAATAAGCCTTCTAATGAGCTCTGAGTATAAAAAGTGATTTACTGAGTTTTATAAAAATAATATTATATTCTAACATTAAAGAAACTTTTGTGGAAACATAAAACATTAAAAACGAAAAACAAAACACATGCTGTCCAAAACCAAACTTCTAACGTTATAAACAAACGACAGTAAAACAGTACAAAGCATACAGACCTGTATTTCTTTATACACTGTGTCCTTTAAACAAAATAAAAATATAAGTTTCATTTTTGCAAAATAACTATTAATAAAAATATCGTAATGGAAAGTAAATAAAATAAAGAGAGTAATTTACTAAAAAATATAATAAAATTAGGCCAAATGATCTGTGAAAGAGCTGATGATTAACAAAATCGATTCTTAAGGTTTCAGATCGATATTTTAAGCGATTAACTTATTACATTCGTAATAATATATAATATCAAGTGAGTTCCTATTGGAGTATATTATAGCCTTCTTATTAAAAAAAACGTACGAATATTAAACAAGATTGTATTACCCAAAACTTGAATATAACATAGTAGTAGACCCCAAAGTTTATTTTATTTAGGACCAGTTGCACATTAGGCACTTAAAGTTAGCGTTTAAGTTAAACGTGCATTGCAGATTGCATACATTTCTTTAAATTACTATTACTACTACTATTATTACTATTACGAATACTGACTTAGTATTCCACTTTGCTTATTTTTTGGTGGGCTTAAGTTTAACTTGCCTAGCGTGCAACTCACCCTAAAGGCCAGGTATATATGAAGTGATTAAAACCGTTAAAATAACCTTCGCTATCTAAAAATAATGGAGATATACAACGGCCCTTAGTATGGTAAATATCCTAATCCTAATCCTTATCCTATCCTTATCTTACTAATATTATAAATGTGAAAGTGTGGATGTTTGGATGTTTGTTACTCAGTCACGCAAAAACTGCTGGACGGATCGGGAATAGATTATACCTTGGATTAACACATAAGTTACTTTTTCTCTCGGAAAATCAAAGAGTTTTCGCGGGATTTTGAAAAATGTAAATCCACGCGGACGAAGTCGCGGGCATCAGTGAGTATTATAATAAACAATAGACAAATGGTAACTTACAACTTCAACACCTATAACTCCACCCTTATTGGCTAGTTTAGTGGTCCATGTAAAGGTGTACTCTCCAGGGATGGGGTGGACGGCGCAGATGGCCAACTCGAGTGCAATCTGGGCTATCCTTTGCCACGTCATTGCTATCCGCCAATCGTCGGCGCAATTGTCTATCATAAATAACTGGAAAGTAAGAGGTTATTTTGTGGATTAATTACTGTTTGCTGAAATGGCAGCAGGTAAGTAACGGTGCATCAAATTTTGATCTAATATTTTGTGTCTGTGAAACTATTTACTCAATTTATTATTACATAGAATCATATTAAATATATGATTCTATGCAATAAAACCAGATAGGAACAAAGATCGTTTGGCGAGCATAAAAATATAATATGATGACGTAGGTATCTATAGTATCTACACTGATATGATATGATAATTTATTGCAATACACAGAAATCGTATCAATAATTTGCAGGTAGATTCCTCCGACATCAATGAACAATCATCGCTAAAAATATGAAATGTCAAACTAACAATTTGATCATAATACGTATGCTAAATTCCATAATAGGTAAAACAAAAGGTCAATTGGAATAAAGGTTAAACAGCTATTTATTTGCAAAATTACTAGAGTTATATCCCAAAATCACAGAATAATGGATGATTATAATACATTTTCATTGTCTAAATGTTAGATGTACTCATCTAATGATAAAATACAAGTGTAAATTAAAAATTTATAACACCCCCGACAAGTGAAGGTTACAGTAACTAGAAAAGAGTTGATAACTTTCGAATGGCTGAACCGATTTTCTTGGATTATAGCTAAGAACACTCCCGATCAAGCCACCTTAAATAAAATCGGTTCATTAGTTTAGGAGCTACGATGCCACAGACAGATACACACGTCAAACTTATAACACCCCTCTTTTTGGGTCGGGGGTTAAAAATCAATAATCTCATGGAAGAAACAAAACTGTTGGAGCTTACTGTTAGATTATAAATGAACCTAAAGGTGTTTATTATACAATACACGTAAAATTGCTTGGCTTTTCTGAAGTGGAAGATATCCAATTCCATTAACAATTTGCCAGGCGCATCGCCAAGTAACGACGGCCTTCGCAATAAGGTTTTTCGATCAGCCTACGGCGTATTCTTGGTTTAATAAGGTATACCATACCTGTACTTCTAAAGCGTGATAAGCCACGATTAGGCCGAGTAAAATCACAGTTGACATTGATATTAGCGTCTTGAATGCTTGTGAATATATTGACGCCTGTAACAGAAATGTCAAGGTTGTTATACAAAGTCCTTGAAAATAATATGCGTTATTTCATATATGATGGTAAGAGTATTGGCTTGGGGCTTTTATTTAATCTGAATTATTTTTTATTTAATTAGCCTCTATTTTTATTATTAATGTCAGTATCATTCTTCCATGTTTCGGAGACAGCAGCTAATAGCAGCAGTGAGCGTTATATGCAGTTGCGTATAATGTCAAATATTATTTATAACCAGATTTACCTACTCATTCATTCTTAACCAGTTGCCGTGGGTCATAACCGTTTCTCCTCGTAAGTATTATAAGTTTGGCAGAACCTCTGATTAGAAATGCCAAGAATATGCTAAGAAGAAAAACAATTTTCTGTAGATGTACGTATGTTCGCTGTATCTTCTTCTACATATATTTAAAACGAAAAGCCGAGAGACTGACTGACTGACTGATGTATCAACGCACAGCTCAAACTAATGGATGGATCAGGCTGAAAGCCATGCTATTAAAGCGTAGACTAAGCCGCTAAGAAAATATTTTTGAAAATTCAATCCCTAAAAGAATAATACAGGGGATTCAAATTTATATAGGCCGCGCGGATGAAGTTCGCGGGCATAGGCTAGTTTAGAAATAATTTTCTTACCTTTGTATATACACCTGCACTAGAAAGTTCATTTTCTATGACCATGATTATAATACCAAACATTCCCATCACTAACGCGTAGTCACTTATTCGTTTTCTTTTTTCAAATAGCGCCTTTCTTCTACCTAACCTGAAAAAAGAAGTTTTCCGCATTAAATTCTTATTTATAAAACAGAAAATTTCTGCTATGAAATAAGTAGACCTTGTCAAGTGGGTACTTTTACTAAAGCTCTGAAGAAAAATAGTAAAATGATGAAAAGCAGAGATTGGAAAGCTTTTCTGAAATATTTTTTAGGAAAGGATTAAACAAATTTAATTAGATTTAGTTTGCTACTAAATGATGCCCACGACTTCATCCGCGTGGATTTAGCTTTTTAGGGGAAATTTTTTGATTCTTCAGGATAAAAAATAATAGAAGTATTCGTTTCTGGAATGCTATTCCCTCTCTATACCAAATAAATGATGCTTATAACTTAATCCACTTGGATTAAGGTTTTAAAAAAATTTATAAAATGTAGCTGATATCCGTCGCTGGGACGAAGGCTAATTCTGCACCAAATTTTATCAAAATCCGTTAACCGGATATGCCGTAAAAGCTAGCAGACAGACAGACGGACAGGTATGCTTTTACATTATTTTGTAATCGTGTGGATTTTGCAAGACTTAAAAGAAATCTTATTAAAATTCCTTAATTTAAACGAGGTATCACAAGGATTAATAAGACGATTTATCCGATGGAATCAGTGCCAGGGGTTATCACGCTGGATTAGCCTTATTGATGGTGTTCTATAACCGTTGATCGTTTGGGTCATTTAATTAATATTCGCCACTGACGCAAATTACTGAACTTTGAAACCAAGTAATTAACTGTCAAGGGACTTAATTCGTGATTAACTGCCCAAATTTTATGAAGGCATGACGATACTATAAAAGAACCACGTTTTGCATAAACGAGCTGTCCCTACGATTTATAACTTTGCAACTTTGAGGCAAGTTTACGTATTATTGCGATTCGGAATATCTTCAAATAATATTTTGGTTATTCGTGCCGTCCCTTGGACGAAAATTAATGCTTCAGTAGGTACCTTAAAGTTTTGACTTAAAAAAGACTAGAGGATGCCCGCGACTTCGTCCGCGTCGACTTAGGTTTTTAAAGATCCCGTGGGAACTCTGTGATTTCCGGGATTAAAAATAGCCTATGTCCGTCCCCGGGATATAAGCTAACCGTGAACCAAATTTCGTCAGAATCGGTTAAACTGTTGGGCCGTGAAAAGGTAGCAGACAGATAGACAGACAGACAGACAGACACACTTTCGCATTTACAATATTAGTATGGATAAAAAAATAAATCAAATTCAATTTCAATAAACACAAACACTAAAAAGTAAAAAAATAATTTAATTTATTACCGAATGTAATATTATGTATACAAAAGTTAATGTAGTTCTATATTTAAAAAATTTGAAGCCCATTCATAGCAGGGTACAAGTGTAAATTAATTTATAACACCCCCGACAAGTGAAGGTTACAGTAACTAGAAAAAAGCTGATAACTTTCAAACGGCTGAATCGATTTTCTTGGACTATTCCGCGCCTACGATCCAAAGTATCTGAGTTTTCCAAAACATCATTTCAATCATCAAAAAAAATAATTATGTATCTAGGCAACGTCCATCTTGACAGCTTGACATTTGTCAATTGACATAACATTATGAATCTAACGGTTATCTAACCTTCTTTTCTACAAGAAAACTAGAAAAGAGCTGATAACTTTTAAACGGCTGAACCAATTTTTTTGGATTATAGCTAAGAACACTCTCAATCAAGCCACCTTTCAAACAAAAAAAATTAAATTAAAATCGGTTCATTCGTTTAGGCGCTATGATTCCACAGACAGATACATAGATACACAGATACACACGTCAAACTTATAACACCCCTCTTTTTGGGTCGGGGGTTAAAAAGTAAACTAACCTATGGGTGTAATCATCATCAAGTTATCTTTGTAAATAAATAACAAGATATGCAATAAATACTGAAGACGGACAAAATCGATTCGGCCCCGGTGCAAGTTATTTCCGAACGTTCAAGGCAACCGTTCACTAAACAGTTAATATTGAGGTTTTATAGGCGTGACAGTGTTAATAAAACGCTATTATTAACACTGTAACTACGGGACGCGTGGCTTCCTTAGCACCAAAATTTTTATGAATGTCCATATTAATAGCTCACACAGGCTGCGTAAGCGTTGCGTAAGCGTTGCGTAAGCGTAGACGTAACGCGTACCATTGCGTTGTAATGTATGGAACTGTATGAAACATGGCATACCGCCTGCGTGGCATGAACGTTCACGTAGACGTAATGCGTGCAGTTAAGTCTACGGGTTCACGCGCGTCACTACGCATGTGTAACGTGTACGTGCTGCATACGTAATTGGTGTGAGTCGGCCAGGGCCAGTGCAGACCAACGACCGACAGTACGCGGTGAGTGGAGTCGCTGCGTACCAAGTAGTGGCTAATGCGTGGTTATATGGACAAACAGGCTGGGTCCAATGCGAGCCTCTGCAGCGCGCGTACCACGATTAGCCACTTGCTTTTCCGGAATCAAAAATAGCCTATGCCACTCTCCAGGTCCTTAACTATATCCATGCAAAAAATCACGTCGTTCCGCTCCGCTACGGCGTGATTGGAGGACAAACCAACAAACAAAATCATTTATCGCATTTGTAATATTAGTATGATAAGCTGAGAGTATGCCTGGTTTGCGATCTCAATTAGTAACGATCTTGTAACGATATATTATTATAAAGTGAGGACAGTTTTTGAGAACCATTTTCCACATTTTATATCGGAATAGGTAATGGCGGGACTCTATTTCTCTTGGCTAAGCAATCAAATAATTTTAGTTGCAATAGGTAAAAAAACTACTATGGTTTAGTAGTAATTTTGATAGTAAGTTAGGTTATAGAATGTAAGATATTAAATAAATATGCTGAATAATTAATATATAATGTTAACGCATCGTATTTTGTATTGTTACCGAGAATTCGAAACAAAACGTAAGCTTTTATATTATGTAATATTCAAACTCTCCCTACAGTAGAAACAAGAGCAAATAGTGCTACATAAGTAGACATGATACGCTGGTTTGCTTTTCGTATTTTGATTATTCAATTTCCTAGTTCTATCAGATAGCGTACATAATATGAAATGTAATACAATATTCTTTGCTATTTGCATTGTATGAAACCACAACTGCGGCCATAGAATTTACTGAGCGAAAAATTATTATCATGTCCTCTTTTATAGCAAGCTCGTTTATATTTATTTAACAACGTAAAGTAGGAGAATAAATGCGGCAGATATTAAAATAAAAAGTTTGTTTTTATTACTAGTCATATTAAATAATGAGTAGCATAAAGTTTAGCATTTTAATCTGTATTTTTGTACACTTGTTTTTTCTTCGGCTAGTGCAAACATAAACAAAGAATTTGTAACAAAAATATACAATAATCGGAGTAAGTATGACAAAACGTACGTCAACTCGATCTGATTTTTTTAAAGGGAGAAGGGTAGGACATACATAAAAGCACGCGTTAAGGTAAACGAGCGTACGAGAAAAATCGGTTTGAGTGAAAGCAGTTACCCACTTAAATCTTTTGAAAAGTGATAAAAATAACATTCAAAGCCATAATTATAAGAATGTGAATTAACACCTTACAAAATTCAGGTCAATACCCTAATTAGATCCTTGAGATTAATCAAGAATGATGAAACATTTACTAGAAGCTGATTTAATTAACCTCACACGATAGATTGGAAGCACAATATTACATTACATGTTAATTAGATATTAGGTATATTACGTATTTCCTTGGAGAAATGAGAAACGTAAGTAGTTATAAAACCGAGATTTGGTAGCGTACGTCGGTTGCTCATAGTTCACACTGCAATCACACTAATCACACTATCACACTAATGTTATAAAGGCGAAAGTTTGTTTTGTGTGTGTGTGTGTGTGTGTGTGTGTGTGTGTGTGTGTGTGTGTGTGTGTGTGTGTGTGTCTGTGTCTGTCTGTCTGTGTGTCTGTGTGTCTGTGTGTGTGTGTGTGTGTGTGTGTGTTTGTTACTCCTTCACGCAAAAACTACTAGACAGATTTGGCTGAAATTTGGAATGGAGATAGATAATATCCTGGATCAGCACATAGACTAATTTTTATCCCAGAAAATCAAAGAGTTCCCACGGGATTTCGAAAAACCTAAATCCACGCGGGCGAAGTCGCGAGCATCGGCTAGTACTAACTACGTTGATGTAGCACATATTATTGCTCCTTCGGTTGCCGACAGTTATTCACGTGTAAAAATAAAATAACCAATAATCCATTCTCAAACACGTGAGCTAGTCTGAAAAGTATTAGAATATTGTTGAACGAAAAAATAATTGTTATAAATACAATGGGTGAGAGCTGTGTTTTACATTGGCATATTATGGCAAATAAGTCTATGTCCAGAATAACCCGATTCGAAATCAGAAGGACCACATGAACAATTAAAATCACTTTCACAATTCAAATTAAGTATTTGTAACGAGTTGATATAAGTTCATTTGATTTTGATTATGATGAATCAGATATTACATCAAAAAAGTTATTCTCATTTTGTTACGTACCAACACTAATATCGATATCGATTGTTGGTATGTGATGTCAACTCACTACAAAACTTGCCATCTCGACCTGTCGCGAACAATAGTAAAGATGCAGTCTAAGTTCTTTTTCAAGTCATATCTACGAAAATTCTACTCGAGCGAAGCCAAAGCAGGTCAACTAGCAATAATCCTATATAATCAATAATGTACGTAAATACAGATTCATTCATTAATAAAGATGAAGAAGTTAATTTGATGCAAATTGGTGTAATCTTGAGGCATAGATAATACATATTGCACTGGTTATCGAGACATCTTAGATTCAAGTATACCTACTCATGTAGAACTAGATTATAGATCTAGCAAATAACTCTATTTTTAACACTCGACCCAAAAAGAGGGGTGTTATAAGTTTGACGTGTGTAGGTATCTGTGTATCTGTCTGTGGCATCGTAGCTCCTAAACTATTGAACCGATTTTAATTTACTTTTTTTTTTAATGGTGGCTTGATCGAGAGTGTTCTTAGCTATATCCAAGAAAATCGGTTAAGCCGTTTGAAAGTTATCTGCTCTTTTCTGGTTACTGTAACCATCACTCGTCGGGGGTGTTATAAATTTTTAATTTACACTTGTTATGCCCTTTATTTGATGAGACTGCAGACCATTGTTTTCAAGCCACTTTAAAAAATGTATATTGTGTTATAAAATATTATGAAAGCACCTTGTTTTTGAGCTATAGGTGAATCTAGAAACAATTTTTTAAATACAACTACATAACACTGCTGCATTGCTTAAGTTTTATTTCGAAAATTTCGTGTCAATCTATGTAAATAGGTTTATGCAGATATGGTCTTAAAAATAATAATCGCGTAGAGACAAATAAATAGATAAACTATTACAGATGCAGAGAAGAGATTGTGTAAGCTAAAACACGTAAGAATAATTTTAGCTAAGGTAAACAATATTTAGATATACCTGCAATCGTGCAATTAAATGATTTGTATTGTATAATTATCTTTAACTAAGCCATTCTAAAATTTTATGGACAGGAAATTGAACTGGAGAGTTTGTTTTTGTTCCTAGACAGCGGTCACTCTGCTTCACTAGAATGTTAATAAAGTCTTTTGAAGAAGTATGACTTTTTTCATAAGCAATTAAAATTTTCAAACAGCGCGGTAATAAGCAATCTGCAGCATTCGCATTGTGTTGGGTCACCACAATTTAGGTAAACTGTGCCTGTAGCGGAAATAAAACTTATATCTACTGGTTGATAAGGCTATAGAAATTGTTGATTAGTCTGCAGTTTAAAGTGCAGCCCATTGGACTTGTATTCTTGTTTGGAAATATTAAGCAATTAAAATTTTCAAAAGGCGCATTAATAAGCAATCGGAGACATTCGTATTGTGTTGGGCCACCACAATCAAGGCAAACTGTGCCTATAGCGGAAACAAAACTTAGATCTACTGGTTGATAAGGCTATAGAAATAGTTGATTGGTCTGCAGTTTAAGAGGGGTCCCTCCGTCACTCGCTTCATACAAACGTAGTTCCAATTTCATTTGAATATTAAGCAACCAAAGTCCATGTTTTGCAGACATATTTAAAGTGTAGCCCATTTTACTTGTATTTTTATGTCTGGAAATATACTTTCTTTCAAGAAGAAATATCACACCGCTTCGCCACAGTCAATAACTCTTATTCATTAAGACGAAGAAGTTCGACCTTATTGATAAGCAATCAGAATTTTCAATAGGCATGGCGATAAGCAATCTTCAAAGCAGCCATTCCCATTATATTGGGTCACCATAATCAAGACACCCTGTATAGCGGAAATAGAACGTAGATCTACCAGTTGATAAACCTATTGTTATAGTTGATTGTGCAGTTTAATGTGGAGTTTGATGTGGGCGTGTTCTGTGACTTTAATTTGTATGAGTGTTTTGTTTTTAGGGATCCGTACCTCAAAAGGAAAAATGGAACCCTTATAAGATCACTTTGTTGTCTGTCTGTCTGTCCATCGTGTCTGTCAAGAAACCGCGACCTGACCGCGAATTTGTGGTCACATTATTAAAAAAAATAATGTTTCAATTTTCAAAGTAAGATAACTATACCAAGTGGGGTATCATATGAAAGGGCTTTACCTGTACATTCTAAAACAGATTTTTATTTATTTTTATGTAGTACGCGACAAGTCAAGATGGTAATCGGGGTATGAGGCAGGGGACGCCCCGCACACCCGCACGTCACCCGCGCTATCCCGCATCGGGTTAGCAAGAAGGCTATGCGGGTGTGCGAGGCGTTCCCACCACGATTGCCATCTCGACCTGTCGTGGTGTCTGACCAGCTGAGTGAGTCAAATACAGCTGATGTGCAGATTTTATGATCAGAAAATGGTTACCAATAGAACCGGTGGAAAGAATTAATCTATTCGCGGATATGGAATTCAAAACAGGACCACGATCTTCAGTAATGAAGGAACGACCGGAGGGAGATATTCTAAAAAGTCTATAATTTAGAAGAATAATTTTAAACCATCTTACTCTTAATAACTTCTCGTAGGAAGTTAGAAGATTTTTCAAGTTTTTAATTTTGCACTCGTTATTTTTCTTGTACACTCAAGCTAGGGAAGTTTCAGTCTGGGGTAAACTAATGAACTTAATAAGGCTCTGGCTTACAAGTAGGTATAACAAACTGGCGCTACTTCCATATTTTCTCGCTGATACTCTTAATAGACTACGTTTAGAATTGCAGTGGGTTATAGTTTTTCTTCTGGGTATATATTAGTTATGTTTAATAGAGGTAAAATATAAGTTTACTTAATAGGTATTAATTATTCGTAGCGTGCTCCAAACATGCGTATTTTAGTCCTCATTCGAATACTAACCAATCAAACTCAACGTGATTTTGCAGTCGCGTTTGAGAAATTAATGTTTGTGTTTACAGTGTTACAGATGTCTGTAAAAACGATCTCAAAAAGGCGAAGTCGCGGGCCGGAGCTAGTAAAAATATAAATTTTATGTTCTATACTTTTTTAACCATGTAATATATAAATCCTTGCCTTGTACGTGCCGCGGGCGAGCACGTCACTCGCATGCTCATTATCCAGCTTAATATATCTCGCAAAGAATGTATTTTATAATTCCAAGTATTTTATTAAGTTCCTTCGTAAAGTCTGAAAAATATTGCAGGAAAAAGCCTTTCTCTAAAATGCCTTTAGAGCACCGACGTATACACATGCGGTCACTATTAAGGTCTTTGATGTCCGTGGTGTGAGGGCATACCGCATACCGCGTGCAAATGCTTCGTGTGCTAACAGCCTAAAAATTTGAATATATAAATAAATAAATAAATCTTTATTATCTGAACAGAACATTATTTACAGACTTTGGTGTGAGGCCCTGCCTCCTGATGAAGTGAAAACTGTGTTTCAGGAGGCAGTGTCTTCCCATAATATAGTGTACAGCACAATATAATATAACCACTTATAATAATTAAATTAAGTTTAAATTGAAAACACGTAATTAAAGGTATACTTAATATTTAAAGATAGATAGTTACAATTCTAAGAGATTTGTGTAGTGTGTGTGTGTGTTTGTATGTGTAATGTGTGTGTGTGTGTGTGTGTGTGTGCGAGTTTGAGTGCGTTTGCGCGTGAAAAGAAATATAAAATATAATAATTACATTTATTTAATTTGTTAATCCTTTTTGCAGAATAATTTCTCGACATTCTCATAGTCGTATTTCTTCAGCCATGTTTTGACATAGCTTTTTAAGTCTCTATTCGTCATATCTTTCAATGTTCTTTTTTTTAGTAGGTTATATAAGAAGGGTGCAAGGATGTCGTACTGTCTACGCGCTAAACTACTCTTGACTGCAGGTACAGGTATATGCAATAGCGACCGCCCGTGGCTTCGCTCGGCGAAAATATAAATATTCTTTATTCCGTATTCTGTGGGTATTTCCTCGTCTATACCTATTCGAAACGTGAGTAGCATATAGAAACTCTTGGTCACTGGTAAGATCGGAGGAAAGGGACTCCGCGGACGCAGCCAGTGACGCTGGTCTTACCAGATCAGAGAAGCGGTCAACACACCCTTCTGCAATGCCTTCCGTACGGTCTCTTACAAGGAAAAATGGTGCAACATCGTGAAGAGGGTAATCTCTCGAAGGAGCCATGACTCTCAAAATTGAGCGGCCGATGCGAGAAGAAGAAAACCTATTTAATAAAAACCTCTAATCAAAATTTCCGCTTTTTTAGTCCAAGGATTTGAGCTGGCGTTGATGAGACAATTAGTGACTAAGTCAGGACTTTTCTTTTATGTTTTGTGACTAGCTTTTACCCGCGGCTTCATAAGCGTTTATCTAGGTTTAGTTAGGTGTTTTTTTTTACTACATGGAATAATTTCTTGAACTTATGGCTTGAGCTGTGTGTCAATAATAATGTCAGTTAGTTTCTCCTTTTGTGATATATTATTGATATATTTTGTTGCACTTTAAACGACTTGATTCATTGTGATTATGATTTGTACAGTAAAATATTCATCCACATTGAAATAAGAATGAAAAAACACGTCTTTATTCGATTTATATTTAGGTATACTCCCCACAGAACAATAAATCTATTTTATCCTCCCTACCTATGTACAATACGAATCGCTCCCGATCACGCATTCCTTGCCGCAGGGAGGGTATTTAAATCGTACGTCAAGAAGAATTATGCTGGTTTCCTCGTCAGAAAGAAAATTGTTGAACAGAACACCTATAAATATACTTTTTGTACTAGATTATACAAGATCAGATGGTTCAAATCGTTAATCGAGAGAATCAAGCAAAAAGTCATATAAAATATAGATAAAATTAAAAATTTACTTTTGCACCCAATATATCATTTTATTAGCTCTACAACATCACAGTTCAAGACAGTTATGAAACTTTTAACAACAAGTGTAAATTAAAAATGTATTTCACCCCCGACAAGCGAAGGTTACAGTAACTAGAAAAGAGCTGATAACTTTCAAACGGCTGAACTGATTTTCTTGGGTTATAGCTAAGAAGACTCTCGATTAAGCCACCTTTCAAAACTAAAATTCCCTTTAGAAACTAAATTAAAATCAGTTCATTAGTTTAGGAGCTACGATGCCACAGACAGATACATAGATACACAGCAACACCCCTCTTTTTGGGTCGGGGGTTAAAAAGTGTAGGCTTCACCTACACTGGCAGGCGTCAAGTGTAGGTAAGCTACATAGGCTATGAAATATTTAGTTTGATTTCAGGTCACCCGTAGCTTAATCTTTGAAAGAGGTCGATTCAAGGTCAAACCAAGAGTTTCCTCACTCTATTTCACTCTGACAACATACTGAAAGCGCGTAACGGTACTCCAGTGGTTTCAATGGTAGACCTAAACACACATTCCTTGCCGCAGGGAGGCCGAGGGTATTTAATTTGTACGGCAAAGAAAATTACGCTGGCTTTCTTGTAGGAAGGAAAATATTCCTTATTAATCATGTTGAACAGAAGACCTAGGTATAGGACTTGACTTAAAGACTTGATTGTTCCAGGATGGAAAGAAAATCAGATGATTCAAATCGAAGGAATGAAGTTGAAAGGTCGTATACATAGGTATTTTTTCAAAATTTAGTTTTGGGTGAATCTACCAATTTTTCTAGCTCTACAAAATACTGGAACAGCGTAACCATACTTCACTGTTTTAACGGTAGAACTAAATACGAAAAGACGTATTGTTTTCATCGATGTATATGGATAGGCCCTTAGAAGAAAAAAAATGCGCTCACAAGTTAAAGAGAATTGGCAAAAGTCTCTTTATCACGCATCAGTCGGCCGCACACGCTTTATCGTATCGCACGTGTTTTTGACTGTCGAAAATGCCGTCATGTGCGGTCAAATCTAGCAAAAACCGTACGGAAATCCATCAAAAAAAAGATGGAATAACATTTCACTCGTAAGTATATCGTTTTCTCATTTAATTTAACGTATAAGCTGGGTATATTTTTAATTTTGCTATGATTAAATATTTGCCGCAAAAATATCGTACAATTATTGGAATACAGAAAGAATGGAGTCGTGTTATTTTTTTTGAAGTAAAACTTTTTATTCGCGTATGACAGACTACTTATGATCATGAATATATTTAACTATGATTGTATGTTTGTAAGTATTTAACTATGTATGTTTGTATATAATTAACTGTTTTACTATGTATGTATATTTGTACTAGTAGACTAGCGATGTTCGCATCCTCACCCGCAATTGTGAAGGTTACGCATTGATTTGGGCATCCACATCTGCATCTACAATAATAATAATCAATGCGGATAGTCACGCGGATGCGGATGTTGCAAGTCGCGAAAACTATATATGTATGTTTGAGTGTATACATGCTTATATGTATTTTTTATGTATTTAACTATGTATGTTTATGTATGTGTTTAACTATTTAACGATGTGTGTATTTTGTATGTATACGTCGTACGTATGACGTAGCTATATTTTAGCGATTTTGCGGGCATCCGCATCCGCAACGGCGAAGCTGCCGCATTGATAGAGGGTTCCGTACTACAGAAGTTTTTTTGGTTATGGTTTATATTATTACATATTATTTGTGAAAATTCTTTGTTAGATTCATTACATGCTCATATCTGTACTAATAATATTTTTAACGCAAAAAAAATTGACGAAATATTGCACAAAACAGCTCCATTCCATCCTTGATCTTTTTAATAACAGAGAGTTGACGCTCGCGTCAAATTCACTGACGAGTTCAATGACGTAATATTTATTTTTTTATAGGCTCATTTTTGTAAACGGATTTATATGGGAATGGCGTATCCTTATACATCGATGATTGTTTTAAATAATACAAGTCATCGTTGATTTTCATTTACCATTTTCACTATTTATGATTCTGGTTTCCGGTGATGTTCCATTTTCGTGACCTTTCAGCTTGATGCCCTTGAAACGTATTGAATTATTTTTAATAAAAGAATAATGAGGAGCAATCAAAAGAAAATTTACAACGCGTAATGAGTCAAAAGATCCATTTAATAAACCTAATAACAAACCTTCTAGCATTGAATTAAAAAAAAATAGCCTATTAAAAACTCACATCTCATACACAATTTTCGTACCAAGCTTAATTTTAATTTTAACATTACCCGTATTTCAAAATGTACATCACAACACGATGCCCGAAAATTTCGTACTACCCTATTCAAATGCCAATAATAAATTATTGGTTCCTGCTTATTTTACTCAGAAACGAAATGTTAACAGCACCCCTAGTACAATGGCAAGATTATAATTGTCTGACACGGGGAATAGCAATTTCCAAGCGCTGTCCTCTAATATCTCTATCCCATGATAGCGCGCGGGAATACGTAATCCCACAGGCGGGAAATTATTCATGCTAGATCTGCAGGATCTGCCAAGGTAAGCCTATTAATGGCGAACTAATAGGTGTAATTGTATTGTATGACTAGCGACCCGCCCCGGCTTCGCACGGGTGTTCCGGGATAAAATATAGCCTATACGGATTCGGAAGAATCCCTCTAAGTAATGGTAAAAGAAATTTTGAATTCGGTCCAGTAGTTTTTGAGCCTATTCAATACAAACATACAAAAATACAAAAATACAAAGGTTTCCTCTTTATAATATTAGTATAGAAGAAAGCAATTGAATTGGAATTGAAACTTTTCATCTAATTACCCTTTATTTAACGAGATCCAGGTAAAAGTACATTGAATTGGGATTTACTCTGTTAATTTCCCTACTTTGTACGCACCAAGCGCGCACTCTACGCCGTAGCACCGGTGCTACGCGCGTTTGGTTTCTATGAAAATGCAGGCAGTACGTACCTACTATTATATCCCACAGTCACTAAAATGATCCAGTACTACGTAGATTGGATGTTTGGTACAGAAACAGTAGTACTGTAGTAGCTAACATTGCGGGGACGGATAGGTATAGGCTACTTTTTATCCCGAAAAGTCAGTTCCCACGGGATTTTTTAAACCCACATGAAAGAACTTGCAGATATCGCCTAATTATAATAACAATGTCCTTCCAACCGAATTTCAGACACGGCGGCTAATCTCCATAGACATTACACTTACGGCCGTATTCACAATCATTAATTACTATGAGGCCTCACAGTGCGCTCGAACGCATAGTGTAGGTTCCACCAATCAGATCATTGTAAATTGACGTGATACAGTAATCTGATTAATGGAACCTACATTGTGCGTTCGAGCGCACTATGAGACCTCATAGTAACGTTTGTGAATAGTGCACAAGTGTGTGCGCAAATACAGGTGCACTCTGTATTCCCTCACTTTCGTAGCCCGATGGGATGGAAATCCGACAGGACCGGGGAGAAATCAAGTAGATCTCTAGATCAGTATATTGGAAAGGATACAACATACCTATATCCTATATTGGGTTTGTGTTTGGCCGCCCCCCCTCCCTTGTAGGTGCCGCCGCCGAGCGCGCGCTCCTCGCCGTAGCGCGGGTACTCGCTGTGCACGCCGACTAGCGCGACGCCCGCTTCCTCGGCGGCCGCGTCCCTCCCGCCGGAGTACGCCTTCATCGCGCCGGGGATCGAGAGCGTCGACACCGGCTTCCGCAGCTGGAACAGATTGCCTGAATATTTAATACGCCCGTACGCTCCACGCAGGATATGAGTTTCGTTTTCATAGGCAATATGCAAATCGGAGTTTCGCTTTTAGCACACAGATGCATTCGGACGCCGTATGCCTTTTTTAAGCCGTCATAGCCTAGTGGTTAGAACGTCCGCCTCCTAATCGCAGGTCGGGGGTTCGATCCCGGGCACGCACCACTAACTTTTTTTTTTTTTTTTTCATAATCATAATTAATTTATTGCAAATACACGTTTTACAATAGGTGGTACAAAAGTTTAAGGTTACAGTGTATTTACCATTATAGTGGTGTGCAATAGGCAACATATTTCATAATTATATTGATAACATGAAGTTATTTATATTTCAGTTATGTGCGTCTTAAGCAATTAAATATCACTTGATTTAACGGTGAAGGAAAACATCGTGAGGAAACCTGCACGCCTGAGAGTTCTCCATAATGTTTTCAAAGATATGTGCAGTCTCCTAATTCGCACTGGGCCATCGTGGCGGAGTACAGCCTAACCCTTCTTATTCTGAGATGAGACCTGTGCTTACATATAGTAGTGGGCCGATGATGGGTTGATCAGGAATATCTAATGTTGAACATATGCCCCTTTTAGATAGCGCTAACGTTGCTTAATACATGACATCCAGTCAATGCCAGCCACTTTCCGGAAGTCATCTCTCCACCTAGCCTGATGGGGTACGCTCCGTTTATTTAGACGCGGTCTTGACTTAAGATACTTATGACTCCTTGTAGTAGTCATATATTCTACGACAATAGTCAAGTGACCAGCTCATTGCCACATCAACTAGCTAGCCTTGAGAGCTTCATCGGTTACTTTAGTTCTTAAAACTCAGTCAGTTGTTTATTTTACCTCTTTAGCAATGAAACTTGTGGAAGAAAAATTGCTGAAGTTACTGTCCAAAGGAAAACTTGCAGAAATTAACGGACTGCGAATGTTGAGACAGCGCAAGTGCCAGGCAAGCTACTTGCCAGAGTTAGCTTCTGCAAGTTTTATTGCCAGTGGCATTACAACGTAAATCACATAAACGTTTTGCTATCACTATTGCAAGCGAATGCATTGATGGGCTGCAGGCGTTAATCTTTAAAAATTTAGTGATATAACCCCTGAAGTTTTTAAGCGGACGTTTAAAATGTTATCGTCCATAAAATATGGATTTTATGAACAGTTTTAAAAATATATAGGTACTACATGTGTACAGTAATAATATGAGATTGAGCTCAGTGTTGCAACTACATAGCTTGTAAAAAATGTACTCTAAAAATATACTAAAAACGGTCAAAATCCATTGTTCTTAGTAAAATATCAAGTAAAATTGTTAGATGGTACAAAAAGAATATTCCGCTGAGTTTATTACAGGCTCCTCAGGACGTTTTTTGGACCCTTGTAACTTTAGTTTTAATTTGGAAAAAAGATTATCTATTATTAGATATTATTTGCAATATTGTCGCCTGCTACTTAGTTTGTATGTAGAATGTAGATATTTCTGTTTCCCGTTGTTCCAAGATATTTTACCTGTGTAGAAAATACCTACCTATGTAAGTATATTTTCACAGCAAAAGTTGTTTTTATGCCCCTCCAGCAGATAAACGTAAAAATGGAAACAAAGGGAAAGAAAGACATACATTTGCAATGCTATTTATTAAGTTTAGTTATCCACATCAACAAGACCTTCGTTCTAATTTATTAAAATAAAATTATATCTTAATTAGATGTAATATATGTATACCTATTACTGGCGTTTATAGATATTAATTTAACAGTATTATCCAAATCACTGAAATAAAGGTAAATATTTAAATAATAATTGAAACAGTACTTAACAAATTGGTTTAAACCAGCGATTTGCATCCAAACCAACGTATAAAATAATTGTTCTATCGTGTATTTACTCGATACATTTAACATTAATGGTATAGGATGCAATAAAATTTAATCAAGAGCATAGGTATGGAAGAGAAAATAAGCACATACAGCACGATGGCCCGTAGCCGTAGAAAATTATGAGGTGATTTTTAAATTATTTTTATTTTAGGTAAAACAACATGAAGTAGGAGGAAATTTTGTCAGTACCTACCTAATGAGTGGCAAGTGCATTCATAGTTGCTTTCAGTATTAGTATGAGATCTGATATATAGCCAACGTTAGTGGATTTTGAGTATGGAAACACAATAGTGTCAGAGCAAAATAGACAGAAAAATCTTTGAATTTAATTCAAGCATTCAGGACCACTGATTTTTATTGGCGAGTTAATATGACTAGTTCATATATTTAAAACGAGACTATTTTTAATCCCCGACCCAAAAAGAGGGGTGTTATAAGTTTGACGTGTGTATCTGTGTATCTGTCTGTGGCATCGTAGCTCCTAAACTAATGAACCGATTTTAATTTAGTTTTTTTTGTTTGAAAGGTGGCTTGCTTGAAAGTGTTCTTAGATTAGCTGATAAGCTTTAAGCTGATAACTATCAGCTCTTTTCTAGTTACTGTAACCTTCACTTGTCGGGGGTGTTATAATTTTTAATTTACACTTGTACTCTAACGCTAGTGTTTCCATTTTATTGACATTGGCGAGATTAAAATCTCCTCACTAACCCTACGGGAGAAAACGTGTAAAAATTTAAAATTCACTGCATCTATTTCATGCCATAACTTAGCTGTCTATACAATGGCAAATGCAATATTTGGCGTTTCCCTCAAAAAATTAAACAAAAATGTGAACCAACAAGGACCAGTTGGTAGTTTTAGTTTGCTCTAATTAGGTAACACAGAAGATCCAACCAGTCAACTTCCGACTGCTAACAAACATCTGAAAATTTCCCACGGGCTCTCCCACATAGTATGGATCCTTTTCAGCTAAAACGTGAAAAATTTCAAT
Source organism: Maniola jurtina (assembly GCF_905333055.1). Taxonomy (NCBI): domain Eukaryota; kingdom Metazoa; phylum Arthropoda; class Insecta; order Lepidoptera; family Nymphalidae; genus Maniola; species Maniola jurtina. The sequence goes on along the minus strand of NC_060046.1, from coordinate 6,835,142 downwards.
TTTGTTAAAAACCTAACGGAAAGTTTCGTAAGCGAAACGTAAAGTTTTTTCTTTGATCCAATTGTTTTTTTTTTGCCCAGAGGTATTATTTTTAAAAACCTCTAATTTTATCTCTGTAATGTTTCTTTAGAATAGAACAGAATAGAATACATTTTTATTCAAATAAACTTTTACAAGTGCTATTGAATCGTCAAAACAATTTACCACTGGTTCGGAATGTCATTCCTACCGAGAAAAACCAGCAATAAACTCAGCGGTTGCTCTTTTCCATTGTTTAGATTTCATCCTGAATTTTCAACTTGAAAACAATATCATTTTATTTGGGGATTACTCTTACTTATTAAAACTCTAAAACTGACTGACTGAAAAAGATAAAGCACAGCATACACCGGTGGGTCTAGAAGCTTGAAATTGTCCACATGAGTTTCTTATACATAATATTATATCTATGTATAAGAAAATCGCTGTTATGTCATAAAAATCAAAGCTTGCCGTTACACTTCACATAAAGTACATAGTCCCAACCTAAAAGCCTTTGAGTGAACAAATGCGATCTAGGGGCAGTAAAACCTAGCGAGGTGTTTACGAGGGACACCAAAATATTTATAGTCATAAACTGCGCTCGATGGCTTACTGACACCTAACAAAATATTGTTGGTAAAAAATAAAATTTTACTTAAAACTTATTCCACTTATGTTTATAGAAATAGTTTTATAACAAAATTAGATGATGTCCGCGACTTCATTCGCGTGGATTTAGGGTTTTAAATCCCGTGGGAACTCTTTGATTTTCCGGGATAAAAGATGCCTTTGTTAATTTCTGGGACGCAAGCTATCTCTGTACCACATTTCACATAAATCGGCTAAACTGATGGACTTTTAAGAATCCTGTAGGAACTCTTCGGTTTTCCGGGGTAGAAGTAGCCTTTGTCCATCCCCGGGATGTAAGCTACCTCTGTACTAAATTTTGACAAAATCGGTTTTTAATAAATTAAGTATGGAAGCATGGATTTGTTCTGAAAGTTCAAGAGTTAGGAAGGAAACGTGGTAAAGTTTATATTTATACAAGTATAGCGCCGTCTTAACTCAAATTCCGAGAGCTTCAATTAATGTTCACTCTGCAAAGCAGATCATAGTTCAATATTATACTATCTTCGGGTTTGTGATAGAACGTGGATTATAGTCTATCTAAGTTTCAGGATTGCACAAACTAGTTATACCTAAGTTTTTAATTATGTTATACGCCGCCTCTTTCTCTCAAAGTAAGTAAATAAATGTTTTATGGTATCAAAGGAAATGTTCTAATTGATTTCATTACAAAATTTTCAAATTCATTTCAAATTCCATTAAAAATGGGGGAAAAAGTGTATAATGTTTATGCAATAATACATCTTGATTCATAACCTCTTTTAGCTTTGGAATTCCGTCTAAAATTTTGCTGCAATCTATACATATAATAAAATTGTAGAAAAGTGGTGTCTGTACAATGGAAATATATAAAAAAAAAGTAGCAGGGGTTGTTATTATATCGATTCCGAACCCGAAATTGTAATTAATTTTTTTTTGTCTGTTTGTCTGTTTGTCTGTTTGTCTGTTTATCTGTGTGTTTGTGCACGCTAATCTCAGAAACGGCTTATTCGATTTAGATACGGTTTTCACTAATATATTGTAGTAAGCTTCACTTAGGATTTAGTGTTTATTTCATGTCAATCGGTTCATAAATAAAAAAGTTATGTCAATTTAAAGAATCACGGCGCCTCGCGCCTGAGCGTCCGTGGCTATATAAAGCGCGAAAAGTCACTATTCCACGCGAACGAAGTCGCGGGCACAGCTAGTGTTTAATAATTCTTGGTTGAACACGGCTGGCTGAAATGGAGTAGGTAGGTCTTCATAATATTATGTTAGTTCTTATTCAAGAGGTATGGCGGTATGGCTCCAAAACCAAGCAGTATAAAGCGCAAACCGATTCAAATATTAGGTATACCATTATATTAAAATACTAGAATTCTTCAAGTGTAGTCATAAAAAGTGCATTTAAATAAATTATCATTAACTAAACTCGTTACACACATATTTAACATTTACTTTGCTAATGACTTAGCTCGTTATTTAAACAAGCTTGAAGTAGCGCAGCTTGTGTTTCCCACATACTGGTAGAATGTATTTGAGAGACTAAAATAGTAGGTACTGTAATTCCATATGGCTTGCTCTATTTGGGACACAAAACTTTATTCCAAAAATCTATAGGTATAACTACCTAAGTTTCCTTTAGTGTATTTTGTTTGCTTTCAGCAGAGATCATTGTGAAAAATATAGCACTAGACCTTTTAGCCCTGATGTCTTAAGGAATTTGAATACAACCAAATTAGCACCATAGTAACTGAAATCTTAGAATAATTATGATGTTATAGCAGGTCAAATATACGAGTATAGTAACATGTATCGTTTCCTTAAACAAAAACTTCATTAGGAAAGCTGCGTATTTGCATAATATTCAAGGACATAAGGAATTTATCTAAATGGGAACGTAAAATATTTTCATTTTGATAAAAAGTTATGGGAATTAGAATGAATTTTAGTGTTGTAATACAATAAAAACTTATGAATTGAATATTATTTTTGTAATATAGCAAGGTTCTTATTTCATAGCAACCTTTTTTTGGGATATAGACTTACCTATGTAAATTATCGAATTATAGCAATATGCAAAAATCAGGTCAATTCATTGCTTCTTTTTAGAACAATTAAGGGAAAACAAACACTTTTTTGAATTTTTTTAACCACCGGCCCCGACCCAAAAAGAGGGGTGTTAAGGGTGTTTGACGTGAGTATCTATGTATCTGTGTATCTGTCTGTGGCATCGTAGCTCCTAAACTAATGAACCGATTTTAATTTAGTTTTTTTTTGTTTGAAAAGTGGCTTGATCGAGAGTGTTCTTAGATAATATGATCCAAGAAAATCGGTTCAACCGTTTGAAAGTAATTAGCTCTTTTCTAGTTACTGTAATCTTCACTTGTCGGGGGTGTTATACATTTTTAATGTACACTTGTATTATTTTAGTAGCGATGATATAAAGCAAGAGTATAGGTAAATGCAGGTTTAGTGGCCATACAGTAATATGGAATAGAATTGCGGTATCACGTCGGCAATTCGGTTATTCTTGGGCGATCCGACCGTAATAGTCTCATTCGTTTAAAGTATCAGATCAGACTAACCGAGTTGAAAGTTCCATAGATATCTTTTTGATTGTGTAGGTAAGTACCGATGTTTGCAGGAATTTTCACACACGAAACTCCATAAATTGTACATAGCCTAATATTGCTACTACAAAACTAACCTTCGTAAAAAAAATTACTGCAAAAACACATTCATTGAAGATAAATGAATCAATCGTCTATACCTATTCCGTTTATCCACCGTAGCAGTCAGTAGAGGGGCGTATACGCGGAAGCGTGTGTCGAAAACGTGTGAATCGGAATCTGTCGGAATCTATTCACTTCGGTCACTCAAAATTTAAAAGACCCCCAACACAAAAACCTCTGTAAGAAAACTAGAAAAGAGCTGAAAACTTTCAAACGGCTGAACCGATTGTCTTCGATTATAGCTAAGAACACTCTTGATCAAGCCACCTTTCAAGAAAAAAAGTAAATTAAAATCGGTCCATTCGTTTAGGAGCTACGATGCCACAGACAGATACACAGATACACAGATACACACATCAAACCTTTAAAACCCTTCTTTTTGGGTCGGGGGTTAAAAAATAATATCTATAGCTTAGATCTATTAGGTACAAATTACGTTAACTAATCCACCCCATCCGGGCTGAATAGATGGATATTATACCCTAAGATGGCTGTTTTAGGGTAGATAATCGGAATAAATCAATCAGTCACCCTACCTAATAAACCTACCACCGTACCTTAGTGGTAGTATTAGAGTTCTAGTACTTTTAGGTTTTACGCATTAGCCTAGGTTGTTAACTGTCATTCTTTTATAAAGTATCAAAGTTATATAAAAACGTGTTTTAAAGCTGCATTTAATATAAATTCCCCTACCAAAAACCTCTACCTGATTTACACTGTATCATACCGGAACTAAGCTGTTTAGATGTACCGCTTTGATGTTTTCGCTCCGGAATTAGATTTTAGGAGGCGAGACCTTTTGCCCAACAGCGAGGCAGTAATAAGTTGTTACATAGATTTTGTCATCTCGTCACCGTAATATTATATATTTAATATACCGTACAACATATAAATATCGTATCATAACGATAGGCGAAAGTTTTGTGTGTATGTTTGTTACCCTTTCACGCTGAACGGATTTGGCTGAAATTTAGTACCTATATGTAGAGGTAGATCATACCATGGATTAACACATAGGCCTCTTTTTATTCCGAAAAAAACAAAGATTTCTCGCGGGATTTTTAATAACCTATATCCACGCGAACGAAGTCGCGGACGTTAGCTAGTATCCTATCATATAATATATTGTGTTCATACGTATGTATGACGTCATTAACGTGGCTTGTATAGATAACTAGAGGATGCCCGCGGCTTCGCCCGCGTGGATTTCGTTTTTTTTTAATCCTGTTGTAACTCTTCGATTTTCCGGGATAAAAAGTAGCCTATGTCCTTTCCCCAGGATGTACCCCAAGTCTGTACTAAACATTAAAATCAGTTCAGCGGTTGAGCCGTGAAAACGTAGCAGACAGACAGACAGACAGACACACTTTCGCATTTATAATATTAAGTATGGATTAGTATGGATATGAGAAAATGTTGCATGTTTGTATGCTAATTCGAATTATAATAATGCGTTGTAACGAGCCCGGCATATATATATAATATATATAGGTTTAATAACCACAAGTAACAATACAGTTTAGCTTTTATATACGTATTAGGCAAATATAATATGCGCGATTGTTTCATCGTGGAAACGATAATAGTGTTTTCATGCAAAGTATTATGCTCAAGATGACCAACGACAGAACGACCTTCATAGTTTTCTCTCCATAGAACACTGTCATTGCCAATATAGTTTTTAATTTTTTATTCAGATACAAGTTAGCCATTGACTGCAATCTCACCTGGTGGTAAGTGATGATGCAGTCTAAGATAGCAGTGGGCTAACCTGGAAGGGGTATGGATGTTTTATCAAACCCATACTCCATTGGTTTCTTTACGGCATCACAGCGGAACGGTGGTACGATTTTGCCGGTAGGGTGGTAACTAGCCACGGCCGAACATTCCCACCAGACGATTATTACCAGATAATTACTGAATATCTACTAATTTAAGGACTAGTTATTCTGTTAAGATTAAGAGATGTTTGCCTAGCGTGCTTACCATCACCCTTCATACAAACATATCGTTTGGTTCTCATTTGAATATTAACGAATCAAACCCAATGTTTCATTAGGTATAGATACATTCTAGAAATGAATATTTATGTCTGTATCTTGCCAGATTTCAGTGAAAATATTTGGTTTTAAAGTTATATTCACCCAAATATTGATAAACTGTACGAAAATTTTTGGACATGTGTAACAACAACGGAAAACCACAGACAAAATATTAATTTTGGAACGTTTCTAGAATTACGTTTGTTTGGTGCGTGTTACGAATAAACTCCTCTTGAAAGATATCACAACTATAATATATGAATCATAACGCCATAATGGCAGTTTACAAGCATTCTGGCAATTTACTTTACTACCTCTTGACAGAGCTAATAAATAGGTCAGCTTTACTTTTTACCTCCCGACCCAAAAAGAGGGGTGTTATAAATTTGACGTGTGTATCTGTGTATCTGTCTGTGGCATCGTAGCTCCTAAACAAATGAACCGATGTTAATTAAGTTTTTTTTGTTTGAAAGGTGGCTTGATCGAGAGTGTTCTTAGCTATAATCCAAGAAAATCAGTTCAGCCGTTTGAAAGTTATCAGCTTATTTTTAATTTACACTTGTTAATCTAATTTAATTACTATACATTTCTTTATAAAATAAATAAGTATGTATTTTTTTCGAAAATGGAATGTTATGCTGAATTACGTTAGTAATGAAATTAAATTGCAATCTGGTTTAAATATCGCTTCCGAGCCAGTAAACTCTTCCAATGAGAAATCGTGGTTTTATTGCAATATACATCAAATGGAATAAATATCGTGTACTAGGTTTTGTCATTACTTATTTTTTTATATGACAACAACCTAGGATGATTAGGTCAAAAATCAATAGTTATGTAACGATGCAAATCAGACTACGAGTAGAAAATGTCACAGGCAATATTAGACTGGAATTGTGAGACTGATTGATTTTTAATATCTAGACTAATACCTAAAGTTGATCGGGCTATGGAGACATAGCTATCGGTTATTTGTACAATACACCTATGTTACACCCAGTCTACGCGATATACTTGGAAAGTCGGGATTGTTCGTATGTGTTCGTAGGTAGTAATTTTACGAGTCAAATTCGTGCGAATGCGGCAACGAATACAATGCGGCTACGAATACAAGATGCGGCTAACCTTAGGAAGATATCAGATTCAATCGTGCCATCCCCGCTGGCAACCTACACTCTTTGATAGCCTTTTGATAGCATACGGTTTTGAAAGCTGTCTTTTGTTTTTTATTATTAAGTAAGGCGTTGTTTGGTATCTGAAACCGCAAGAAAATGCAAAAAATCCAGCATTTTCTTTAATCAATAGCTAGTCATTCAAATATGCTATTAGGTAAATAAAATGTGTCCAAAAACAGCGTAAAAAAATACTGTACCTAATTGTAATCCGCCGAATATCCCTCCCACTTTATCGCCTCCCGCTGCCAATTTCGTGGCAACTTAGCCACGGATTCGCAAGTGCCCTTAAGTGGCCATTGCGCATTCGCGGTTTTGAACGCCTAAGAACTTAAATTCCGAAGATATTGTTAAAATGAAGAACGAATACAATAAAGAACATACAGAAACTTTAAAAAAAATTATAAGCCTGATAAAATCGCAAGGAATATATGTTGTTTGCGTCAAAGGCGACGATCCGTTAAAACAGCATGCATCTCAGTTGTGTTCCAAATGGCAAAAGGGATTCTCCTTTGAAAAATTAAAGCCAGACTTGAAAAATGGGCTGCATTTTATCCTCAGAGTGTGGGCACAGAACTTGTGAATAGATAAAAATATGTCTGCATTTTTATGTACTTTCTTGAAATAAAAGCGAAAAATGAATTTTAACCTCTAAAATATATTTTAATGTTTCTCAGAATATAATCATTTTTAATATTATTCACTAGCTTTTGGCTGCAACTTCGGCCATGTCATGTTATTTATAGACTTTAGTATAGGTACTCGGAGATCTATCAGTGAAAAAAAATTTAGAATTTGATTATTAGTTCCGGAAATTACCCCCAAGCTACTAACTTTAATTCTTCATAGTAGTATAAAGAATACTGCTAACCTATTGCAAATCAAGAAATTAAAAATCAAGACCATTTCCATGCACTTTTTAAGACTCTGTCTAGACAAGTATAAGTAAGTTTAAACTCGAACCGTATTAACTCAAGTAAAACTGAAACATAAAAGTATTAAAATCTTTGTAAAAGTCGAAGTATATCTTTAGTAATATTGAACTTGTAACATATCTTTAGTACTTCTTAAAAAAACTGTGCTTCTTATCTATAAGAGTTATAGTGACACACGTTACTTATACGTGTCTGAAATAAGAAAGGCGTAGTATTTATTTGAATGTGATACCTACATGTTACATTTTCACGGGAAGCGAACAAACTATTCGTCTGTGAACATCTATTGCTTTTGTGTCACGTAGAGTATAGAACAGAGGACATATTTTTATTGCAAAGAATATTACATGAAATGAACTGAACTTTAAATGCTTATATGACGTCAAAACAACGTTCGGTCCCATCGGACGCATCGAAGAAATACTGATGAAGACTATTCAGCAGAGATCGACTGCAATTTCTTTATTACATCGTGCTCAATGCTGCCGACGTCACCCGCATTTATTACTGAAGATTCTTGCGTATGGATTTTGAAGCAGTTTACATTCAATCTTTTTTATGCACTTTGTGGCCAATTGGCATGAAAAATAATATTTTATTCGAAGATGATTTTTCGAGCTTAATATTTATTTTATAATTAGTTAGAGAATATTTTGAAGTATGTATAATCAGAACATAATAATAATAATAATATTATATCCAAAACCAAATTGCTGTACCAAGCAATTATAAAATAAGGAAATTTAAAATTAAGTCATTATAATATTTCCTCTACTATGTCATAATTACACCGTACAAAGACATTAATAATTCCATCGAAAGAAGAAACAAGCTTTTCCGAGTCTCTATGAACAAAAGAGTTACGTCAAAGTGCTTAGTAAGTTTATTAATGGAACAGCCATCGATCCTTGTCCAATGTAAAGTAACATTGATGAAAATACTGAGCTCTTCTAGAAGGAGTGAATGATGGATTACGACTTTCTCATATCGCAATACTTCATAATGTTCATCTTAAAACAATAACTGTAATGTTTTTCTACGAATAACCAAATATTTGTGGAGATAATAAAAGTATTTCTTGTAGTAATGGATTTGTGAAGACGCAATACTGTAAAGTGGTGCTGATTTCTGTATAAAATCCGTATTTGGGCTAGACAGTGATAAAAGAGAGTATTATGACCTAATTTCAATAACGAACATATATATCGAATACGAATATCCTTACCCAGATGTATTGATCATTACAAATATTATCGTCAGCTAAAAGTATTTTATAAGGAATATCAGTTGAGTTTAACATGATTGTACTCAAATATTTAAAGGCGTTTATGAAAAGTATTCAAGAGATGTTTAAGATTAAATATAGAATTATGTTCAAAAATAAAAATTGCCAGTCAGTGGGGATTGTTAATAGAAGTCAAAACTTAAAAATATGAAATGATGTGTTTTTTTTTTTGTATTTTCAATGGTTTAGTTTTTACATCTATCACATTCCGAGCACTATTTAGATTAGCATGTCGGTGAAGTAACCTTGATGTTTTAACTCATCCTAAAATCACCCACCGCGCCTATAATGAAGATTAACTAAAATGTATTCAAAATCGGTTTCTGCATCAAAACGTTATAACCAGCTCATAAATTCTACCGAATGAGTTAATGAAATATTGCTACGTCTGGAGCGGGAATTAATTAGGTCAGACAACACTATAAGCTATCCTTTTATAACATGACAAAGGACCATTATCAAATGTACGTCTCGTAATATATTTATAACGTAGTAGGGGTTATAATCACGCCAGCAAAGAAGCGTCGCTTTGCCCATGAAATATTAAGTAAAAGGACGCCACTGTAAAGTTCAGCTTATGTTGACTTGTCACGATGCAGACATGACTGTGCCAAGGCTATCTTTATTCTCATGTTTTTATTTCAGCGTAACAACAAATTTGATGACGTAGACATCAAATTCAACCCTTAAGAGGGTACAACAGGGGTGTGAAAGTGTAGTCCACATGGACGAAGTCGCGGGCATAAAGTCTGTATTAAAATACTGTAATAATAAGTTGGGGGCAACTTTTTGTTTGTAGAAAAACCAATGATGTGAAAAACGCTTAGGAGGTGTGTCGGTAACTGGCAATAAGCGACCGGAAATTTTGATTAATGGCTCAAATACTACGTGTTCTGTGTTAAGCACTTTTCGTTCTCTTTCAGCTGTTATTAGGTTTAGTGAAAACTTTTTGTGAACACAAATATTGATTTTATCGACGCCAAATGCTAATGTTTACGTTTTTGACTTCAAAAATATTAAATTAAGGAGCTCGCTTCAAAAAGATATTAGACCTCTTTTGATTGATGTGCGCGGCGCGCCGGTCGTGATGAGTGGAAATTATTTACTTATTACAAAGTGTTTTATTCTTTATCAAAAAAGTTATTAAATACATTAATAATAATTTTGTTAAGCTAGCTCATAGTCATCATTCATCCTCATCACTGGCCCACTACTGAGCACGGGTCTGAGGAAGGGTTTAAGCCACAGTCCAACGCGCTGGTCAAATAAGGATTCACAGGCTTTACACGCATTTTGAGAAATTATAAAAAAATATCTCAGGCATGTAATTTGTCTCACAATGTTTTCCAGAAAGTGACATTTCGTTGTTTAAAACACACATAACTCCAAAAAGTTAGAGGTGCGTGCCCGGGATCGAACTCTCGATTTCCTGAATAGGAGGCTGACGTCTTAACCACATAACTATTACCCTTTTTAGGGTTCCGTACGCAAAGGGTATAAAGGGAACTCTATTAATGTCACTTTGCTGTCTGTCCGTCTGTCTGTTCACGTGTCACAAGTCTCCAGCTCGTAGACTAGTTACAAAACTGAAATTCTGGTATTTTTATAGAACGTTGACCCAAAACCAAATATTGAATTAGAAATTCAAATAAATAATCTTTGAGGGGGGCTTCCACACATGAACAAATTTTACCGGTTTTAAGAACGGTTTTTCTATGATATGATTTTATCTACACCAAATGCTAATGTCTACGTTTTTAACTTCATCGCAATTTATTAAGGTCGAAAAAATATAGCTCTATAAAATGAGAAGCCCCGCTTCAAAAATTATAGCACTTCTCTTGTATGACTTCATGGTTATCTTACAAGAAGTGGCAATTATTATAAAGCGTTTTATTCTTCATCAAAAAAGTTATTAAATACTTTAGTAACCTTAGTGTGGCTGAAGCTTACTTCAGCCACACTCACTCGCTCTTTTAAATGTATGTAATGTCCCCTAAAGAGTGACATAGTAGGGATGGTTTAATTACCAACAGTGTCACGAAACGAAATTTTGCGAGTTGCCATTAAAACAAAACTGTATTATTCTAACTCATACCTCTTACAATGTTTAGAAATGTATAGCCGGCTAAGTGCGAGTTGGACTCGATGAAGGGTTCCGTACCATTGCACAAGCTATAGGTACCTAACCATTTTATGTAGAATACTACAAGTTAATGACAGATTGCGCCGTCTATATGTGATTTAGTAAATTAATTTTTTCGTGAACACATTTAATTTTTTTTTGTGTCGGAACCACAAATTCCTGGTTTTCGGATATATTGCTTTACTTGTGCTATCTGCCAAGTTTAATGATTCCAGGTCAACGGGAAGTACCCTATAGGTTTTCTTGATAGACACGATAGACAGACAGACAGACAGACGGGCAGACAACAAAATGATCCTATAAGGGCTCCTCTTTTCCTTTTGAGGTACGGAATCCTACAAGTAAAATGATTCGTGGCGAACGTAGCTCGACATTGTTGGTTATGATCTCCCACAAACTAGCTATCGTCAAACGTACAAGATAAAACTGGATAACAAAGTATGACGAAGGATGCGGCAGTAAACCTGATAACTGTATAGTACTAAAATTGTGGTAAAACAACTCTATACCCTAGGCCATAAGACAATCCACAATTCAGTAACAGCAGAATAACGAATAACAAAGAAAAATATGAAGATTCTGCGGCTCTACGACAAGGTCTCTAAAGTATTATAGACCATAAAACAAAGATAAATAAGGTTTAAATCAAATACATTATAAAACTCTACATAAATTCCCTTCTCTGTTTTTAATACGCACTGCTAGAATATGCAGGCGCGTTCCACCTTAGATTGCAAAATCACATATTATAGTGTGAGTTCAGTTTTTGTGGGACAAGTAATGTTCATCGGTGAATGGGTAATAAGATGATTGGTGTTTTTATAACATTAATCGCCTGTTAACTGCCGAGTTTTTTGCTGACTCTTTCAGTAGAATCTACTTTCAAACTCGATGGTAGAGTCTTGCTCGACCCAGCGTAAGAGCTATAGTTTAGCCTATATAAAATAGGTAAATATATCTATTTGGATTTGAATATTTGTCTGATCTTTCCTATAGAAGTAAGTTGTTAAATCAATACCAAAAAAAAGCCTCGAGCAATTATACCCGTCTTTCACTCTGATACCTTCACAGACTTAACGAATCAAAAGAGTTTCAAAGAACAATTTGAATTCGGAAACATAATTTTTGGAACTGAGATCTGCTGGTACTTTTCCAAAGTTTGCCATTTCGTGCACAAAACTACTTTGTTAAAGAACTTAGAATTTAGGCATCGATATTACAGTTCCTTGAGTTCTGAGTTCAGAGTTTTACGTTCACTACTGAATGAATAGAAATAACTCAAAATTTAAAAACCCCGACACAAAACCCTCTATAAGAAAACTAGAAAAGAGCTGATAACTTTCAAACGGCTGAACCGATTTTCTTCGATAACTAAGAACACTCTCGATCAAGCCACCTTTCAAACAAAAAACTAAATTAAAATCGGTAGATTCGTTTAGGAGCTACGATGCCACAGACAGACACAGATACACACGTCAAACTTATAACACCCCTCTTTTTGGGTCGGGGGTTAAAAAAACAATGGTGTTATGCCTACTACCCTACTACCGTCTCTATGAACTACTTTTGTATGTAGATGAAACTTTACACCTTAGCTTTCAGCTTGAATTCGATATTTTAATTAAAGTTATGATGTATAGGTATTTATTTGAATCCTTCAACTCTATATGGTTGTAAAATTATTTTGTGAAAAATATTATGTTAAGTTGTTTTTGTAAAGTAAACCTTTTAAAATAATTAGCTAAATTATCACAAAAATGCAACATGTACTTGAAAACAGATTCTATTGCGCTTACAATAAGGTATATTACATTTAAATAGATAGCAATATTGTGATGGCCTGCGTGACGAGCAAACGCCCATGTAATTTAAAGGTGCGGAATTTGCTTTTAGTTACTTTTGACAACGGTTGGATACAAGTGAAAAGTTTTGCGAATATAATATGTGTAGTATGCGACAGGTCGAGATGGCAACAGGGGTGGGGACGTCCCGCACACCCGCACAGTCCTCGCGCTAACCCGTTGCGGGATAACGTGGGTGACCTTATAATTACCTAGATTACTATTTCGACCTGTCGCGTAGAATAGGTAGATACGTACGAAGACTTTTTGAATAATTTATCCATCTAATTGGTTTATTCAATTGATTAGATTATAGTACAATTAACTATATCATCAAGTTGAAGTTGCAATGAGTAGGTCATACCTATCTGTTACCTACAGAACTGATGGCTGCTGGGGCAGACATGTTCTGGTTTGTAAACCGCGTACCAGTCTGACCTTCCTCAGGACCTCCTTCAAACTACTGAACTGATGACCTTAAGAAGGTAGCGAGAAGTGGGCAGATGAGAAGGGCGAGTATCGTGTATGATTGCGCGCTCTCGAAATCAAAATCAAAATTAGAATGTCTATGTCTAATAGTAAACGCGAACGGGTTAATTGATCATTGTTATATTTTCTTCATTAGGAAACCTACATGATTCAGCGTTCTCCATAATGTTCTCAAGGGTGTGCGAAGTCAGCCAACTTGGACTTGGCTAATGGTGATGTCCTGGACTCCTCTTATTCTGAGAAGAGAAACTTCCTCAGTAGTGGTCAACGGGTTGAGATGATCAAAACAGAGGAAAAAAGTTATGTCTCATAAAAATTGGTTATACTGTGTATTCTGCCAATCGGGAAAAGTATTTCCAGTTAATATACCGTGGGAAAACTATTTACCACCGCCTCTTTCACAAATCAAGCGTGAAATAAATAAATAAGTTCAGTATCCGACTAATATTAACACGTGATGGGTATTTACAGGCTTGTGCACTAAGACGATATTAATTATTACTTATAATCTTGCTGAATTTGCCCAAACATAATTATTGTAGGGCTTTATATAACATAAAGCTCAATTCCTTGACTATATAAAATTAGTCTGATAATGTGTAGCAGTAAAATTACCTGGCTCGCGTCTAGCTCGTTTTCTGCAACTAAATGCAAATTTGTATTCAAAACGTCTAAATTAAACACCCTGCAACAAGCATTCTAGTCATAAAGTAGTACTAATCTTTTTATTGGAAGAAAACTAGTTCAAGAACAGCTAATTTATAAATGAAAATGTGTTTTGAAAAGAAAATATTTTTGGTTTCTTCAAAAACCACGTCACCGTGTTTAAAAAACACGTCATAAGCAAAAGTTCTTTGAAACTGAAAAGGGAATAATTGTTCGTGAAAATTTCCAAGAGAAAGGGTTCTAATAAAAGGGTTTTTAGAAAAGCTACTTTGATAATTTTTTCTTTAAAAACTCTGCCATAGTTAATATTTTAAAAATGCCGCATAAACTTTGAGACAAAGTTCTGCCTCAAAGGAGAAGTGAATGCTCAAAAGGTCTGATTTTTATTATAATATGAAACTTATATTATGTAAGTATATTGTATACCTACTAGATTTTCCATAATACGCAAAATAATAGCCAGTTAAACTTAACCGGGTATTTCTTATAGCTGATGCCCGCAACTCCCTCAGCGTGGATTTTAAAAATTCCGTGAGAACTCATAATTTTCTGGGATAAAGGAAAGCTCATGTCTCTTTACAGGGCTTTAACTATATACATGCAGAAAATCACGATTTATTCTGTTGCTCCGTGGTAGCGTGATTGAAGGACAAGCCAACAGTTAAAAAACACTATAAAAAAAATTGATGATTAAAAATGCTTTTAATAAAATCAAACCTGAAGGTATCAAGTTCAGTAATTTCTTTCAACACATAAAACCATATCCGACGCTGCCGCAGTCAGGTATGTATTAAATTAATTAGCACAACTTTTCAATTTAATTTCAGTATATGGTAAGAGAATAGCTAGCTATAAGTAAGTATAGCTATTAGCTTGGCTGAATTCCACACGTAAAAGTTTCTAGACAAAGTAGGTTGCAGCGGCACTCTTAGAATACTAAATGAGAATGTTCTCACTGATCATACTTTACTGATAAAGACATAGTTTTATCTGGGAACTATAAAATGACACTGTAACTAACATTATTTTTTATGGAGTGAAAAAATGCCTGGCGTAGATACACGTACATTAATAATATAACGAGCAATTTTTACGCTACCTGTTTTAGTAGGTAAGTATTAGGTATTTTAAATTGGATTTACTTTTTCTTGCGTGTAATTCGAATAAAGTTGTACTATAGGCACAGGTTTCAATTTCAATATTATTGTTTCAAACAAAATTGAAACAATAATAGTTTAATTAGAGCACGATTGCTATCCCAAGATGTTACGTTAGATGTATCCAGTTCCACGATCCAAACACCAACAATATTCAATAATCGCTCCGAATCTCGTAAGGAGAATCAAAAAAAAAAACCTCCAAAACACCTGTTTTTATGCAAATTCACTCAAGGTAGCCTCCTAGCAACAGATCGTATGACATCGCATGAGCCAAATATCGATTTTATTTAACTACCTTCATTAGATAAATTAATAATCTATACTAATAACTAAAATTGGAGTATCTGTCTGTAATTTCGAAATAACTACCTCATATTAAGCTCATATGGTTATTTGAACGATACCAACACTGAATAACACGTTTTTAAAATTTTTGTCTGTCTGTCTGTCTGTCTGTCTGTCTGTCTGTCTGTCTGTCTGTTTGAAAAGGCTAATCTCCGGAACGGCTGAACCGATTTTGACGGGATTTTCACAGACAAGTTGAGGATTGACCAGGGCGTAACATAGGCTACTTTTTTAACCGACTTTCAAAAAGGGAGTTGTGTTTTTCTACCTATGTACACCGAAATCTTCGAGATTTCTGAACCGATTTGCGTAATTTTTTTTTTAATCGATAGAGAAACTTTGCGACATTGTTTCATAAAAAACTTGGAGTCCAACTCCTCAATCCTGATGCTGCAGGGGATCTGACTAATCCACGCGGGCGAAGCTGCGGGCATCAGCTAGTTTTATAATGTTTTTGACAATTCATATCAATTTTTAAAAATAATTTTACATTAGATTCCATATTCAAGTTCTCATTAGGATCAGCAAGATAATAAAATATGAGTTAATATAACTTGGGCTTCCACAGCGAAGAAAAGTTTCAAAGTCGTTGCATTGCAGTGTCACTATCAGAATACTAAGCGGGAATGTTTCCACTGATTCTGCTGTACTTGTAACATTTTAAACTACTACTTTTAGTTTAAAGTGGTTTCGTAACTTAACAAGATAAGTGAATGAGGCGAAATATGTCTTGTTTTATAAAATGCACAAGCTTTCCAATTCAATTTTTTAATAATAACTTGAGGGCGGTAGTCACTATCGCCACCAGAATAAGAAGTAGCAAAAGCAACGTCCATGCAAATTGGTAAGAAAGTTTTACTATTTTATTTTGATTCCATTATAAGTTAGCCATTGACTGCGATTTCACCTGATGGTAAGTGATGATGCAGTTTAAGTTGGAACCGGGCTAATGTGGCAGAGGTAAGGCAGTTTTTTATTAAATGAATCAAACAATCAATCAATCGTATTTTGAATCCTCACTGAATATACCTACCACTGCACTGCTGGTTCGAAAACCTACCGCGAAGAACCGCAAGAAACTAAGCGGTTGATCTTTTCAAATATTCAATTATTATTATTATTACAGTAAATACATTTAGAGGCTCTGGTAAGAACACAGATTGCCTTAAATAATGTAGTTACGATGGTATTTAACGAATATTTTCAAAATAAATAGGTACCTACCACGTCTGCTACTTATTATTTACTTATTTATGGTTGAAGCTATCTGTTAGAGGTTAATGACTTTCGCAATAAAACTATGCTAAATAAGTGCACAGTGATTTATATACAGATAAGTAGGTCACACGAGATTGTAAGTAAAATACTAACTAAAATATTTCTTAGAAATCTATACTTACTAGTAAAAGTTAAACACGGTTAATGTGAAACCTAGATTTTTTAATTGCTCAATTTGTCAGATGTTATAAAAAGTGTACCATGCCTTTTCAAGTAGGTAAATACCTAGTTAGTGCATTTAAAATTCAAGCAACAATATGATTAAATACCTTCTCAAGAGAGTCGTGAGGTTAACTCATTATTCTTGTATGTTAAATTCTCGCACAAAAGAGGCATTCACATGGAGGGCTATTGCACGCGAAGGAGTGGGGATTACGATGGGATTACTTGCACAAAGTTGCTGTTTTACATAAATCTCATATGATTTTGTGATTCTTTTTAACCCCCGACCCAAAAGAGGGGTTTTATAAGTTTGACGTGTGTATCTGTGTATCTGTGTGTCTGTGTATCTGTATGTCTGTGTATCTGTGTATCTGTGTATCTGTGTATCTGTCTGTGGCATCGTAGCGCCTAAACGAATGAACCGATTTTAATTTAGTTTTTTTTTGTTTGAAAGGTGGCTTGATCGAGAGTGTTCTTAGCTATAATCCAAAAAAAATTGGTTCAGCCATTTAAAAGTTATCAGCTCTTTTCTAGTTTTCTTGTAGAAAAGAAGGTTAACTAACCGTTAGGTTCAAATATTATGTC
Source organism: Maniola jurtina (assembly GCF_905333055.1). Classification (NCBI taxonomy): domain Eukaryota; kingdom Metazoa; phylum Arthropoda; class Insecta; order Lepidoptera; family Nymphalidae; genus Maniola; species Maniola jurtina. The sequence continues at coordinate 6,817,674 of NC_060046.1, read as the reverse complement.
AATTGACAAATGTCAAGCTGTCGAGATGGACGTTGCCTAGATACATAATTATTTATTTGAAAATGATGTTTTGGAAAACTCAGATACTTTGGATAGCTATAATCCTAAAAAATCAGTTCAGCCGTTTGAAAGTTAGCATCTCTTTTCTAGTTACTGTAACCTTCACTTGTCGGGGGTGTTATAAATTTTTAATTTAGGTATACTTGTTGTACGCTTGTGTACATTTGCTATCACTGGATTGGTTGGAAGGCGAAATGAAATTCAACTATTTTCTGCCAGTTACTAAATTTATTTACAGTGTTAACTCTAAGCAACAGCTTATCCTATATTACTTACAGTATTACTTACAGTAATAAACCTTGTGAGACTGTACTTCACTAATAACACTTCAAGGTTCACTGTTCACTGTAAGGTTCACTGTTCACTGTAAGGTTCACTGTTCACTGTACTACACTGTTCACTGTACTACACTGATCACTGTTTCACTGTTCACTGTTGATCGAGACTATTTGTTGACCAAGACAAGACAAGACTAGACTAGACAAGACAAGACTGACTAAAACAAGACAAGACTAGACTAGACTGTCGCGGCGTCGAAATCGTCCGCTTATATACTGTTTTGGGCTATGTCTGTCCCTTACTTTTCTATGCGCCCATCTCTTTTTTCGTACATTCTGGAAAAGTCGCGCTTTGTGGTACCATCAGAAAAAAGGGTCGAAGACAAAAAAAGGGTCGAAGACAATAGGTGTTTATGCTTTCTCGATCCTTGATCTATTGTTTCGTTCCCGGTAAGACAATAATCTATTATTTTTAAATTGGTGTTTACGCAGTTCTATTCCCCAATTTTCTCGAACTGTCCGGCACCTTATTATGCACTGTTATTGTTCCGGGCTGTCCCGCACATTCTCCCGCCGTGCGACTGCGTCGCATCATTTGTCGGTGCGGGCACGTCGTCGTTTGTTGACAGGGGCAGTAATACCAGCTTCCTGACTGGCCTCCGTAGTACGCCACCTTTGGTCAGAATATCCACTGTACGCACGACGTTGTCTGGTCCCGGGTATGTAGCTGTAACTCTGCCTCGTACCCATACATTGCGTGGCAGGTTTGGGTCAACTATTTGTACGAGGTCGTTGACTTGTACTGCAGGTCCTCGTCCGTTTGGCTCCCGCCGGTGTTGAAGTTCAGGAAGGTACTCCTTCACCCAACGTGCCCAGAATATGTCAGTCAACCTTTGCGCAGCTCACGAAGTGGACTGTGCCTTGGTGGGAATATAGTGCCAGGAGATCATTTCCTTTGTTACTTCCTCTGCTGTTGCGCGTCGAAGCTTGTTCCGATTTGAGAACCAAGAGGTGTCGGGTAGTGCTTTTGCGAGTTTCGGTTTCCTTTTATCGGTCACATGATTTATCTTCTCTTCACCAGAAGATTCTTCTTGTTCTGTGATGGACACTTCGGTTGGCCAGTGAGCTTCTGTTTCATAGAGAAAGTCGAGTTCCTTGTACGAGCGGTGGTTCCTATTGAATGTAGCGGGAACGTCTCGCGTAACATCATCTGCCATATTCAATTTTGTTGGATCCCAGCGCCACTCGGTGACTTTAGAAGACTTTTCAATAGCTGCAAGGTGATGTGCCACATAAGGTTTGTATAAGTGCGATCCAGTCCGTATCAAAGTGAGTACTGTTTCGCTGTCAGTCCAGAATACCCTGCAGTCTGGTTTTCTTTCATGTTCTGCGATCACTGCTTCAGCGAGTCTGGTTCCCATTTCGGCAGCCTGGAGCTCCAATCTCGGAATGGATGTCAACTTCAACGGCGCTTCCTTCGCTTTGGCCATAATGAGAGACAGACCAATTTCACCATTCGGTGCCACTGTTCTCCAGAATAGAATCGCTGAATAAGCTGCTTCGCTGGCGTCGGTAAAGACATGTAGTTGTATTGAAGTGGCGTCGCTATAGTGGAGATATCGTCTCGGGATCGTTATGTTGCTGAGATTCTTTAGATGACTCATCCAGTCTTGCCACTGTGCGGCCAGGTCTTCATCGAGCTCGTCATCCCATGCCGCACCTCTTCGCCATACTTCCTGGAGCAGCTGTTTTGCCCTTATGGTGACAGGCGATGCGAAGCCGAGTGGATCGAATAGCGACATAACAATTCTCAGTGCCTCTCTCTTCGTAGGTGTCTTCCCGTTAATGAGCGTTGGTGCGATACGAGCTAAGTTGAGGTTGAAGGTGAGTTCGTCTGTGTTGAGCTTCTAGATGACGCCCAGTACTCGTTCTGTTTTCTCTTTAGATTTGTAGAGTTCCTTGCCTTCTGTTTGTTCCTTTTCACCGAGTGCTTCTAGTAGGTATGCAGAGTTCGACTTCCACTGCTTCAATTCGAAACTGGCCTTAGAGTGCACTTCACGCACGCTCTTCGCGATGCGCACTGCGTCTTCAAGACTTCTAAAACTGTCCAAATAATCATCAACGTAGTGCTTCTGTATAATGGCAGCTGTGGCTTCGGGGTGAGTTTCTTCATACTGTTTGCCGTTCAAGTTCTTTACATAAATCGCTGTAGACGGAGAACTTGACGCACCAAAGATTAATGACGTCATCCTATATTCTTCAGGAGGTTGGTCATCTCGTCGATTCCCGCGCCACAGGTAGCGAAGTGCATCTCTGTCCTCAGTTCGTAATTTCACTTGCATGAACATTTCCTTAAGATCTGCTGTAACTGCAATCATGTGCTGTCGGAACCGCATAACGACGCCTGGTAAAGACTGTAGAAGATCAGGTCCTTTGAGCAGCATATCGTTGAGAGCTACTCCCTTCGTCTTCGCTGCTGCGTCGTGTACAACTCTTAGCTTCTCAGGCTTCATTGGGTTGATCACTGCGAAATGTGGCAAGTACCAAGTCTTGCCTGCTGTCTTCTGTTTTGGAGCCGGTTCAGCATATCCTTTCGAGATGAGAGCTTCCATCTGATCTGTGTATTTCTGTTTCAGCTTGGGGTCTCGGTCGATCTTCTTTTCGATGTTAAAGAGCCGCTTCAATGAGTTTTCATAGTTCTCGGGAAGCGTAACGTCTTCTTTACGCCAGAGAAGACCAGTTTCGTATCTTCCTTCTGCTGTCCTTTTGGTTGTCTTCTCCAGGATCTGTAGCGCGCGTTCTTCGGGGTCTGTTTTTGGTTTCTTTGGCTGTATGCAGAGTGCGTCCATCTCAAAGTATTGCTTGACGAGGCTATCCAGGTCATCTTCTATTTCTTCTGCGACGTGTGACACGAAGTCAATACGGCGTCCTAAGGTGCGAGTCTGACTGCCATGTAGTACCCACCCTAGGGGCGTGAGAGAGGCCACCAGTTGGTTCTTGTCTCCTCTTCTCACTTCTGTTGTCAGCAGAAGATGCCAATTGTCTTGACCAATTAGCAATCTTGGCTTCACATCTGCATATATGAGATAATCGCGGATATCTGCTAGGTGTTTGCATTTATCCACCATTTCTCTTGAAACCTGCTGTGACGAGACTTGTAAGTTCTTTACTGTGCGCGCTTGTATTTGCTCTTCACAATCGTTGAGACCTCTCAATTTAATGGTTACCCTTCTCGAAGCTGACTCCGATGTCTTCATATCATTTAGGGTTTCTATCTTCAGTGGATCGACGGGTCCTGGCGCTCCGATGCATTCGGCCACGCTGTTGTCGATTAAGGTCACTGTTGACCCGTCGTCCAACAAGGCGAAGGTGTTGATAGTACCTCTGGGGCCTTCAACTTGCACTGGGATAATTTTCAAAAATGATTGCTTCTTTTTAATCGTCCACGCCGAATTGATTACTTCTGTAGCTTCCTTGTCTTCTTTCTTTTCTGTTTTGTTGTAGTGCAGCATCTTGTGGTGGTAATTCCTGCAGCTGTTGATGCCACACACTCTAGCTTGACATCTGTGTGTTTTAGTTCTGTACCGAAGACATCGGAAGCATAGGCGTTTGGACTTGGCTGTATCCCATCTTCCATTTTCGTCCAAATTCTTGAACTGTTCACATTCTGTTGAATTGTGCCCCTCTTTTTTGCATACGGGACACTTGGCTGTGTACATCTTCTCTGCGACGTTGTGTACCTTCTGTGGTTTCTTCTGTTGAGTGGCTGATATCTGTGAGGCCACCTGTTCAGGTAGCGCATATGGTCCGCACAGCTCCGCTTCTCTCTTGAGGAATTTATCCAGCTTCGACAAATCTGGGTCTTCCTTGGGTTGTGTTGCTGCGAAGTCATAGAATCTGTAGCGCAGCGTAGGTGTAAGTTTGTCCACGAGTGTCTTCGAAACTTCAGGGTTATACATATAGTTCACGCAGCTTAGTGTCTTCAATGTTGCCACTACGTTAGAGACCTTCGTCGCGAATATGCAAATGTCCCGTGGTGACTCGGTGAGACGCGGCAGTCCACGGAGCGTTTCCATCTCTGTCATAGCGATTGACTCCGGTCTTCCGAATCTTGACTCGAGGGTCTTCATAATTTCCGTAGGGTGCGCGCTGGTGATAAGAAGCCCTTCCACTGCTTCTTTTGCCTTCCCCTTTAAGTTTCGTCGCAGACGATTTATGTTTTCCACTGTACTGAACATATTTTCAGTTTCATAGTAAGCGGCGCGGAACGGTAGCCACTCTTGATGTGATCCACCAAAGAAAGGCAGTTCGATGTACTTGGGGCGCTGCGCCGCTTTCACGGCGTTTGTGATAGCTGCAGCTAGCTCTGCTATATCTGATTGCACTCCCGCCGGTGATTGATGTGCAGACTTTTGGTGTTCCTCTGGAAGCTTCTGTTGTTCCGCGTCTTTGACCACTGATTTTTCTGTATGGTAATAAGATGCATCAGTGATCGCTAGCACGGGACGTGCTGGTTGACTGTCTAGCCAGTTGTCCACTCGTTTGTTGACTTCTGTATTGGAGTGGACGGAGACACCATCGTCTTCTAAATCCTCTATTTCTGTATCTGTTTCTTCTGTCTCCAAGGCGGCGAGGCGCGCAGCAGCTAGTTCCACCTGAAGGCGCAGCAGTTCTTCCTTTGCTTTTGCTATTTTGTGAGCCTTCGTCTTGCTGTAGTTCGATCGTCCCTCTCCCCCTCTCTTACTGGGGGCCCGAGGTACCTGTGGTTTGTCAACTGCTCCCTTCTTTACTGTAGAGGTCTCTGTATCTCGAGAACGCTGTACTGTATGAACCCCCCCTGTAGCTGGAGGGACCATCTGTTTCGCGTCGACGGGCAGAGTCGGTGCGAAGGAGGGCGTAATCGAGTGAGTGGTGGCCGAAATCTTCGATTTAACTGTCGCGGAGGGTGACACGTCAAAGGGTGCTGACGTCGCGGAAGTACTGTAAATCGCTGTCTGTTCTGTTGCTTCCGTTGTGACAGTTCCCGTGGCTGTATAGGCCGTGTCGGTTTCCGTCCTAGTTTCGGTAGCCAAAGCGGCGGTTACCTCTGACGTCGAAGGAATTTGCTCTGTAGGGGCCTTGTGGCTTTTAACTTGTTGACGTGTAACTGGCATTTTGCTGTTTTCAAATATCACGACGAATTCTGATTTTTAATTCTTCCAACAATATCCGGCTCGAAGGACCATTAAATGTACGCTTGTGTACATTTGCTATCACTGGATTGGTTGGAAGGCGAAATGAAATTCAACTATTTTCTGCCAGTTACTAAATTTATTTACAGTGTTAACTCTAAGCAACAGCTTATCCTATATTACTTACAGTATTACTTACAGTAATAAACCTTGTGAGACTGTACTTCACTAATAACACTTCAAGGTTCACTGTTCACTGTAAGGTTCACTGTTCACTGTAAGGTTCACTGTTCACTGTACTACACTGTTCACTGTACTACACTGATCACTGTTTCACTGTTCACTGTTGATCGAGACTATTTGTTGACCAAGACAAGACAAGACTAGACTAGACAAGACAAGACTGACTAAAACAAGACAAGACTAGACTAGACTGTCGCGGCGTCGAAATCGTCCGCTTATATACTGTTTTGGGCTATGTCTGTCCCTTACTTTTCTATGCGCCCATCTCTTTTTTCGTACATTCTGGAAAAGTCGCGCTTTGTGGTACCATCAGAAAAAAGGGTCGAAGACAAAAAAAGGGTCGAAGACAATAGGTGTTTATGCTTTCTCGATCCTTGATCTATTGTTTCGTTCCCGGTAAGACAATAATCTATTATTTTTAAATTGGTGTTTACGCAGTTCTATTCCCCAATTTTCTCGAACTGTCCGGCACCTTATTATGCACTGTTATTGTTCCGGGCTGTCCCGCACACTTGTATCTTTATAAACTTGTGAAACGTACTAGTATATCTTTTAACGTTATTTTAAATACCGTATTTAACTGAGCTCTAACTTCATTGTTATTAAAATAGACTCCTGTTGTTGGACTCCTACTGTTTGAGTAACGGAAGAATGTCGATTATAATTTACTAGAGGATCCCCGCGGCTTCGCCCGCGTTGATTTCGGTTTTTTTGAATCCCGTAGGAACTCTTCAATTTTCCGGGATAAAAATAGCCTATGTCCTTCCCCGGGATGTATCCCAAGTCTGTACCAAATTTCATTAAAATCGGTTCAGTGGTTGGGCCGTGAAAACGTAGCAGACAGACAGACAGACACGCTTTCGCATTTATAATATTAGTATGGATTTAAGGCTAGCTTTCTTCATTACAATACTAAATTTTTTCCGTGGATATTATGTAGTCATTGCCAACGGCAGCTGCAGTGAATATCTACAGCTTCATAATAATGCTTTAGAATTATCTATAATTGACTTGTTAGCGCCGATGATACCAGCGTGGCAATAAAACCAACCTCACTCATATCCCACTCCACGAAACTACATTGGTGTGATTAATTACCTAGGGAAAAATGAAATACAGTCTAGATCTAGACTAATTTAATACTAAATGTTACCGGAGCATTTTTTGTATCTTACTAAATAAAATATTTTTTCCATGAAAAACATTTTAATTTTGCATTCATACTCTGAAACCGACATAGCAAAATCAAACACTTTCAATGCCTTTTATTGAGTGGTCACTTTTTTAACGTAGATACTAAAAATCTACAATTTAAAATGGAGCGATTTAGAAAATAAAATGCCAGTAACAATAAAAAATCAGAGTGGACGGAAACCGACGTGATTGTATTAGCATTCAGTGCATATAGGGCTTCATAGCAAAAGGGCGTATATGCAAAAATGTCATATCTCGTTTTGTGCCGTAATATACAATAGAACAAAATAAGATCCATGACATAGCTTAGGTCTTATATTTATATACCTTCACACAATCGCAAAGTTTAGGTCTAATATTTACCTAGAAAGAGACATGTTCCAAATATCAGCCTTGAGTAAATAATATTCAGTTAGTTCTGTTTGTACACGACTGTCCAAAAAAGGAGTGCCTATCGTTTCAGGGTTCATGTATGTGAGTTTCTTTATTCCATGATAACTTCTAAAGTCCTGAACAGATTTGGATGTATGGGGTATCGTTAGAATTCTTACTTCATCTTAAGTGACACTGGCAACAATTTAAAAAAAAGAAAAAAAGACGGCTGCATGGTCATTTTCAAATCAGATTTCTTTCATTTAATAAAGTCCAGGTGTGATTCAGTGCCAGCCGCAGTCGGATATTTGCAAGAATATAGCAATTATTTGCAATAATATTCAGTATCTAAATTGTATTCATAAAAAATTACACAAATAGAACCTAAATAGAAACTTCCTTGTAGTGTAGAAAACACTATTATAACAATTATAAAATATACATATTTGTTTTCACATTAATGCTCCTCTTGCAAAACTGAGCTTTTATACATACGCCATTTTGTCTCTCGATTTCTTTCACACTTCCCACTAATATTATATATATACGCAAAAACGCACACTTCACGCAAAAACTACTGGACGGATTATGCTGAAATTTAGAATGGAGATAGATTATACCCTGGATTAGCACACGATATTTTTATCCCGGAAAATCAACGAGTTCCCACGGGATTTTTAAAAAACCTACATCCACGCGAACGAAGTCGCGGGCACCAGCTAGTATTTCATCAGAAAGAAGAATTCCACAAAGAGGTAACATGTCTTGTATCGCATAACAATGAATCACAGTGAAAACCTATACCTATGCGTTTATCTCACTCTTTTATCTTTAGGCAGCAAATAGCCTGGAAAAAGGCTCTCACAAAACGTGCCCGGAGCAACAAAGAGTGCATGTAGTTTATGATTTTCTATTACTTTGTATAAACCACTCAGTGTTACAGAGACGTTTTAGTACCCTATTTGTAGTCTTCACTTTTTAACACAGAGATTCACGTCATGATTTCAATTTCGATATTAGGAGATTATAAAATACGGAACACGAAAGCGTCAATTCATTTTTAACCCCCGACCCAAAAAGAGGGGTGTTATAAGTTTGACGTGTGTATCTGTGTGTCTGTGTATCTGTGTATCTGTCTGTGGCATCGTAGCGCCTAAACGAATGAACCGATTTTAATTTACTTTTTTTTTGTTTGAAAGGTGGCTTGATCGAGAGTGTTCTTAGCTATAATCCAAAAAAAATTGGTTCAGCCGTTTAAAAGTTATCAGCTCTTTTCTAGTTTTCTTGTAGAAAAGAAGGTTAGATACCCTTAGGTTCATAATATTCAAGTGTCAATTGACAAATGTCAAGCTGTCAAGATGAACGTTGCCTAGATATACATAATTATTTATTTGAAAATGACTTGTCGGGGGTGTTGAAAATTTTTAATTTACACTTGTTAGTGAGATACGTTAAAGAATTGGTATCTCAACTTATCTTACTATAACATTATAAATGTGAAAATTTGGACTTATATTACTCCTTGAAGCTACAATAAGTGAACCGATTTTAAGAATAAAGATAGCTGCTGCCTAGAATAATTAACACATGCTAATACATCAATGGGGACAAAGTTACGCTCTTTAGTTAGTTAACCAATAAATAAAGTTATATTTACTTTTTAGAGTTTGTTTTCACTAAAGTTGATTTTTACTTTTTTATAATAAATTGCTTTATTGAAACATGTTCGCACTGATTTCTAAACACGAACATCAAAACACATCGCAAATTATTTAAATTGGAATGCAAATAACGTATTTATGTAGTATGATAATATTAAACATGTTTTATGTAAATAGTTTGCCTTTATACAAGCATAAATGTAGGTATTTTAAACTTGCAAAAGGGCTTATACAAACATTGCACAGCCAGCTTTTTACTCTAGCACCAATGTCGAGCTAATTTTGTAATAAATTAAGAATAAATGAAGCTTTAACTAACCCGTTTCAATATTATCGTTATTATGAAACGTTCAGGGCGGTATTAATATTAGTCTTTATTGACAAATACTATAATTACAGTTAATATAATTATTATATAATTATAATTAAGACAATTTTTTGTGTTTTCAACGTTTACCCAGCACAGTCCTGTGTGAAAAGTAAACCTCATTAATTTGACTGTACCTTACTCGATGCTTAAACAATATGAGATAGACGTCATTTGTCCCGCCTTAACGCATCTATCTCGCTCTATCATATAGCGCTGTCCCTCTCTCGTCACCAACCACCGCCTAGCAGTGCGAAGCGTGGCCCAAAGTGGCCGCGTTATTTTATTCATTGCGTTGAAAACCAGATCACGTGAGTTTTTCAATTTATTTAATTCTTATAAATGTTTGAGTATAGAAATACTTTTATTTCTTAAGCAAAATTTTACTGCATAGCTAAATTCATTGGCTATTTATGAAAATGTCATCTTAGAGGTAGTTTGTTAATTTAAATACATGATTCAACAGATAGTTTGACATCGAATGAGTCAAATATCGATTTTATTAAGCTACCGTCAATGAATCCTATATAATTTCCAAAATTCATTGTGAACGGAAAACTACTTCATAAGGTAGGTAGTTTTTGAAACATTTGCAATTTTTGTTACATTCAGCGCCATAAAAACCACAGTTGGTTTTACCTGGCACTGAGTTAATTAATTATAGCTATACCATAAAAATAAAACTATAGAAATCAGCATAATACCAAATTCGTAATGTAGGTACATAGTACTTAATCTTGTGGGTAGGTAAGAACAATGTGCAGCGCGACGCGCAACGTCGTGTACATTCACGTCATTCGTATTTTTAAATGCTATCATTTCTATGGAAAGAAATGTTGAAATATTTATTGGTTAAAAAACTAATGCTATTTATGATTTAATATAAAAGGTATCCGGTAGTACCGGTGCTTCCATTTTCATTTACTTTTAGATTCTTGCAGATTAAAAGTACATAATTGATTACATTGAAAGGAAAAGGTTCAGGTACCAGTTTTCAGATTAATCGAGCCTATTGAAAGTGAACAAATTTTATAGCTTATTAAATGATGTAAAACTTTCGTGCCTACCCACCTACCACGATAAATATATTATCTCTCACGATATGTTGATAATTTGACCGGCTTTCATGAACTGAACCCGTGGTAGATGCCTTTTACGATTCAAAAGAACTGGCATAAGTCTAATTGAATAAAAACATTTTGAATTTGAATTCTATTCATGGTTATATTCAGAACAACGGTATTAGAGTTACCTAAGAGAAGCGAAAGTGTAAGGCTCAAAGAAATGTTAAAAGGCCTTTTATAAATCTACCTTCGCAGGCGTATTTTTGGAAAACAGAGTGGCTCCTCGTGGGAGTATACATGGCAGTGTTTTTGGCCATTTAAGAATCTAGCTCCGCCTCGCAGGCGCAGCTTAAAAATTATTGGAAAACAGAATGGCTCTTCGTGGGAGTATACATGGCAGTGTTTTTGGTCATTTAAGAATCTAACTCCGCCTCGCAGGCGCAGCTTAAAAATGAAATGCCTCCTCGCGGGAGTGCATGGGCCATTTGAAAAACCTAGATCCACCTCGCAGGTGCAGCTTAGAAATTAAATGCCTCCTTGCGGGAGTGCATGGGCCATTTCAAAAACCTAGATCCACCTCGCAGGTGCAGCTTAGAAATTAAATGCCTCCTCGCGGGAGTGCATAGGCCATTTAAAAACCTAGATCCACCTCGCAGGTGCAGCTTAGAAATTAAATGCCTCCTCGTGGGAGTGCATGGGCCATTTAATAAGCTAACTACGCCTCGCAGGCGCAGTGTAAAAGCCAAGTAAGCAACTCCTCGCGGGAGTGTGCATGACATTGTTATGGTCTCAGTGGAATATCAATCAGTCGCTCTTGGGCGCCACCGATATTTATGCTAAGGTTTACGCTCCGTTATACCTGTTTTTGCTTCGAAACCTCCTTTGGTTCGTCTTGGTCAACTCAATTTTACAGGTACAGGCTTATGACCTAATGTTTTTGGCCGATTAAAAATCTAGCTACGCCTCGTAGGCACAGTTGAACTACGCGGGCTGGTCAGCACACCTCGTGCATTTGTTTGTAATGGTTCATGTCTACTTGCCCTTGCAGGGTAGTCGTTGCTAGGAGCACAGCTGCTCTCGTTTCAGTCACGACGTAAATAATTTTATAGTCTTTTGCATGACCTTATTAACGAAGGTATGGGTTCTAAGCGATACCGAATGCAAATATATTGATATAAATTTCAGAGGCCACTTGCGTCACGTTACAAACAAATTGGGAAGAGTAAAAGCTCCGAAATTACACATAGAAATATAAATATATTCTTATATCTCATAAAGCGTACCGCATACCGCTTTTTACAAGCTCCCGATATTTTTAATGGGAGTCATCCGAACATCGCAGTCCTATTGCCATAAATTGACATCTACAGTGTGTACAGTGAGCAATGCAATCATCTTGAATTGGCTGTCGCTCTCTTGCTGCTGGCTAATTGCAGCAAGTATTAAGTTTATAACAATGTGTTATTCACATCTCTCAAGCTAAAGGAGCCATACTTCTGACCACTGTAAAGGTGCCTATAAATAACATGACAGGAAAGCCAACAAAGCAATTTATTATTTTTATTTGGAAAACTTAATTCTATCATTACACGCTAATTCAATGGATAAGTTAACCTAAATTCATTATCATGATAAACGCACCACCAGCTCACTACAGAGCACGGCTGTCTTCACTAAATAAGAAGGGTTAAATATTTTGAATTATATAATAATATTTTTACTATTTACAACTAACCTAATGATTCTATACTTGTCATAATTATATTGTTGTGGTTTATATGAGCTTGCCCAGTGATCAACTGATCAGGTAGATTTGTTCAGTGACTGACATGAGCGTGCGAACTTCGTGTGTGAGTGACACCCGCTGCAGTACGCGAGTGCGGATGTATGTTTGCGCCAACAGTGGCGGCTTGCGTCCACGTGACCCACTATTTCGGTTCTCAAGACTGTATTTTCTGAAGAATAGCAGGTTTTTGCACCTTCCCTCATATTATTGGTCTGCATGAAGCGAAGGATTTGAGATGATGGTATCAGAATCTCCTTTCTTCCATCTACATGCCTTTTGCAGCTTATTCCCTCACAAACAACGTTGCAGGGACATCGCGTTTTCGTGCTTGATGGGCAGACTTCTCTTGTCGAGCCTTGGACCAAACCGATGCATTCCAGGAGAAATTTCCGGTTATTGTAAGTTTCAATCAATCAATATATTTTTGATGTAAATGCGTGTATGCTAAGAGCAATGCATTTGATGGAAAAGTCTACAAGGATGTTAGAGTTTATTTAAAAGTATCACCTCATTTCCAAGGTCATGGTCAGCTTTTTCGTCTGGCATGGACTTATGACAGAAGAGGACGCAATCTGCTCCTCTCTGGGAACTGGCATCGTGGCTACCAGATTACTATATCATTATTTATTATTTATAATAGACTAAGCAGCTTTCGCTGATCGTCTATATCAGAGGTGCTTCGAGTTTTCCGAATGTTTGTTTAATGTTTTCTTGAACTGGTTAACAGAGCTTGTCATAACTACATCCTTGGGCAATTTATTCCATATGTGACCGACTCTGTTGGTCAGAAAGTGTTTTAATGGATTTGACACTGATAATTGACAGGTAGTTTCATGTCATGTCCCCTAAAGCTAAGATTGCTCCTTCTCAGAAACATGCTTTCAAAGTTGGGACATTTAATAGTTATTTAGTATTTTGTACGTTTCAATCCTGGATCATAGTCTAAATACATTTTCAGTTTTGCAACAAAACAACGGTCATGCCGACTATGTTTCTAGACTTGGCATTCCTCTGAATTAGCATTTGCTAACCGCATACTCGTATGGCGGAGAAAGACTTTAGAATGAAATGCTAGATTTATTCGCACCTAGCCGTGCCCGGTGTAGCAAATTTATAATCTTAAACAAGACAGCTTTCCTACATGGAAAATTTAATGTTAACTGTTAAAATCGTTTTCCAGTTCATAGTCACATGACAAAAATTTTCATATGCTCTGCTCGTGGCAGAAGATTCATGGTTATACTTTTAAAATAAAACAACCCATTTATTTTTCAAAATTTTTGGTTCCGAAACTAATTCAGCGGACAAAAATTCATTTCAAATCTATCGAATTTCTATATTTCGAATAATAACTTTGATCCAGCCTGATGTATCAGAACTTAAGATCTGTTTAGGGGTCGTGATTTAATTTCATAGTTATTCGTTATTGTAACATGGTTATTAATTCTGAGTGAATTAGATCTGTGTGCAAGGATGCTACAAGAAGCATTTACACAATACCTTACCTTGTATATGTTATAAGTGGGCTGTAATCCTAAAATCTACGACATCTTCTATGATGTTGCTGGATTTAATAGTTATGTGTAGGTCTGGATCGTAAAAGTTCCAGGAGCAAGGAATGTCCGACGCGGGAGCGATTTCAGTCCAATCCAAGATGTCAAATTAACAGGTTAAGACAGTTTTATTGTACAGTTTGTTCGGATACTATTGTGCAAGGAATGGATTTTCGTACCGAATCAGCTTACCGTGCCCCTAACTATGTCCTGATCCTCGATACGGGCTTTTTGGGTAACATTACCATAAAACTTTCAATAATTTGAAACTGTGAGAATATTCTTTGTTTTCACCAGTGAAATATCCACTTTTATGATTGAGCTTGGTCGATTTCTTTTCATATCTTTTGTGAATTGTACGAGCATTGCTGACTGTGTTCAAGTCAGCGTAGTTAAACATTCTTGCCATAAAATGTCAAAGTCAAAGAATTATTCAAAGTAGTACTTACCTACCTTGTCTTTGTCACTTTTCGATTGTCAAATTTTGGGTGAGTGTTTACAAGCTATCGGAGTTGTTAAGAAACTCATTCCTAAGCTTTCTTATCATTTAAATAATCCTTTACATGGTGATAGGATTTCCAGTAAGTTTCGTTTTATGAAACTTTAAGCTTGTTGAGAGACGTCTCCAAAAGGTTTTTGTTCCTTTTTTGCTTCAAAGTTAAAATCTTTAAAACATGTAATATTGAGCGCGCCAAGATAGATCTTGGAATGTCTAAGCATTGTGCCAGAAGACAGTTTGTAATAACTACGTTTTATCACCATAGCTGGGCATTAACTCATTAATCCCTTCATCATTAATTAATGAAGTCAACATTTCGGCTAACAATAAGTCATTACAAGTCCTGGTCTGGTTCAAAGTGTCCTAGCTACAGCCGCCCAACGCAGGTTGTAGAGTGTTCCTTTATAGCTTTTTCATGCTTAGTTTAAAATAAACTTCTAATTCTAATAATAGGAGGGATGGCTGCTAGTCAAATCAGCGACTTTTTATCATGTATTATAGAAGCAAGCGTTATTTTGCGGAAGTCCATGATATGCAAGGAACCAAAAGCTTAATTTGCTATAATTTATTTTTGACAGTAGCATCATCCCAATTCTTGTAGAATGATTAAACAAAGAGTGTGAAGGAAATACCTAAACAATGATGAATTGTTTATTTATGAGTTTCAAGTTAAAACTTTCTTCTGTTCTGGTGAGAACTGTACGAACTTTTCTAAATAGCAAAACTATGAGCCAAGAAAAGGACATGGAACTAAAGAAACTAGACTGTTCTGGGAAGATTTTTCCTGGTCATAGTGAAAATAGTTATTTTAAACAAAGGAACCTTTCCATTTTAAATTCGCTCCAGGGCATGTTTTGTGCATGTACTAAGTTACTTATTTTTACCCAGGATTGTTCATTGTGATTAAATTGTTCTTAGTAGATATCTAAGATATCAGATGTCCGAGGATTTCATGCAGGACGGTAATAATTTCAGTATGTTTTCGAAACGATTGGGTCAATTGTCTAATGTTGTTGAAATAGCTGTATTTTGACCCAGTTATATTGTTTTTGGTGGTATATATTATGTTATTGACTCATAGAGTGAGTCTAAAATATTTAATCACTCTTGCAATGGCAATTGTTTTCATGACTAATCACTATCCTAATATTGATGCTGTCTAATTAATAGGTAGACTTTACATGCAAAGAATGTATTTACAAGTGTTTGTGAGGTCAGCCTTACCTATTGACTGAGTATTACACATACAGGCACGCATATAATTTTAATTGCTAAATTTATTGCCTAGCTTATAATGGTTTGCCTGATGTAATACATACACGTGTATATCTTTTCTGTTATTTTGTATGTCGACTTGCAAACTCATTCTTAATTCGCAATCATGTGAATAGTTTGTTAATGAGGATTTACACCCCGTAATTTTTCTTTTCTCTTTTCTTAGCAAGAAAATGGCATTATTTGCTCAACATATCAGTTGTCTTATATATATGTCACATTGGCGTCAAAGATGTTAAATCTTTGTATGGCGCAGATCACCACCACCACCAGGCGATAACAAACACGTCTCATATTGTTTAAGCATCGAGTAAGGTACAGTCAAATTAATAGACGCGTTTTACCTACCAATAAAACGCTTATTAATTTACTTACCTTACTCGATGCTTAACTTTGAATTCTGCCTGGTGATTTTCAACGCAATGAATAAAATAACGCGGCCACTTTGGGCCACGCTTCGCACTGCTAGGCGGTGGTTGGTGACGAGAGAGGGACAGCGCTATATGATAGAGCGAGATAGATGCGTTAAGGCGGGACAAATGACGTCTATCTCATATTGTTTAAGCATCGAGTAAGGTAAGTAAATTAATAAGCGTTTTATTGGTAGGTAAAACGCGTCTATTATATTGTGTAACACCTAGACAAGACTGTATGCATTTAAAACGGTCGGCGAACTTCCAAATGAAGCGGTTTTGTAACAAACACGAGTAAACGTTACACAAACCATCGATGTATACAAACAAACTAAATAGGTACTCAAATTAGTGACTACCCACCCGTTACATGGTCTAATGTAACATGAATGGATAGAAGCGGTGGACTTCAAACGTTTTACTTTCACTGAACATTACACCGTATCGTTCCTTCAAATCAGCTATTAATATCCCTTTGCTGGATTAATTAAAATTAAAAATTTATAACACCCCCGACAAGTGAAGCTTACAGTAACTAGAAAAGAGCTGATAACTTTCAAACGGCTGAACCGATATTCTTGGATTATAGCTAGGAACACTCTCGATTAAGCCACCTTTCAAACAAAAAAAAAACTAAATTAAAATCGGTTCATTAGTTTAGGAGCTACGATGCCACAGACGGATACACAGATAGATACACAGATATACAGATACACGTCAAACTTATAACACCCCTCTTTTTGGGTCGGGGGTCAAAGACGTAGCAGCTGTCTCACTAATCAATATTAATGGTTCACGTCTCAAACGACCGACGACGGATTGAAGCAAAAAGGCACCAGTGCACGTGTTCGCGAGTTGGTATTCGACATCACGTGTTGAAGCCCTGGTTGAGAATTTGGTCTATATAATGTACCATTACGTAATAACGTCAAAGTTCAAAACTCAGTGACATTTTTGGAAAAACGCGTCGCGTCATTGTGGATTCAGCTTTAAAATCGAAAATCGTAACATGAATTTTCCGAAGTAACACGAAAGAATATAATCTTTTAGTGCAAAAAATGCATCCAATCACACTAATATTATAAAGGCGAAAGTTTGTATGTAAGTATGTGTGTATGTATGTGTGTATGTGTGTGTATGTGTCTATGTATGTGTGTATGTTTGTGTCTCTTTCTCGCAAAAACTACTGAACGGATTTGGCTGGAATTTGGAATGGAGATAGATCATACTCTGGATTAACACATAGGCTACTTTATATCCCGGAAAATCAATGAGTTGCCACGGAATTTTGTAAAACCTAAATCCACGTGAACGAAGTCGCGGACGTCAGCTAGTAAAATATATTTTTAAAACCAACAAACACAGTAAGTTATTACTGTATTTAAGGTAAGTATATCTACTTATTTATATCTTAATGTACCTATACCTAACTATATTTAAAATAGGTATAGAAGTTTCAAATATCTCTGAGCAATATTTAGATCCATATAGAGCTAGACATAATCCTTACTCATTTTAAGAAAACGAGGCAATAAACTACAGTTTTCAATACATTAAAGTAAGTATATACTTAGCATATCATATTTTAAGCACTTTATACAGACACGTTTTAAGTGTGATAGTTAATGAGCAAAGTAGATGAAAAATTCAATAAAACGGTCTCGTAACTCAAGAGTCTGCACTTTACACAAAAATTTAATACTCGAGCTAGTAACTGCCCATCCATATTGGAATATGACATGAGTGGATGAATAAAATCGGTGAATTGGAAAAGGTTTTATATGCCATTGATTTACTGTGAATAGACCAGTCCCTGAAGCTCAAGCACGTGTACACAGCGATACATTTCTCCAACGATTTTGTCGATGAAAACACTGCGAGAAAACGTTGTCGCAATAGTTGTACTTGGGCTGCTCATATATGAATGCAATGAATTTTGTATGTTATGTCCCTGAACTATCCTAATTATGTTGTTGGTAGGTAGTATTAGTTAATTTAAATAAGAAGTAAATTCAGTATATCATTAGAAAAACTTTTTGATGACAAATCACCCATACTAATATTATAAATGCAAAAGTGTGTCAGTCTGTCTGTATGTCTGCTACGTTTTCACGGCCCAATCGCTGAACCGATTTTAATGTTTGGTACAAACTTGGGGTACATCCCAGGGAAGAACGTAGGCTACTTATTAGCCCGGAAAATCAAAGAGTTCCTACAGGATTAAAAAAAACCGAAATCCACGCGGGCGAAGCCGCGGGCATCTTCTAGTCTCTTGTATTAAGAGAAAAGTTATAAAATTGTTAAATTGGGTCATTTATTCATTTGTATGCGTGTAATGCAAAATCCACCACAACTTTGCAACGAATGCAAAAAAAGTACTCGTACCACGAGTAGGTATACGCGATTTAAAGCTCGCAAACATAGTATTTTTGCATTTTATACCATTTAGTCTATCCAGCAGGATAGCATAAATTCAGCTTCTGAGTAAGCTGAAGCTAATACAATTCCGAAGTAACTAACAGTCAAACTAGATTTCGGAATACGCCAAATTAAAGCTGCAGCCGCGTTGCTAATTTTAATGAAATTCATGCAATACCTTTGGCGTTTAATTTCCTGGATAAAATTCAAGAGAGAACGCGATTCACTAGCGACTTTCAAATCAAAATGGAAAGTCATCATTTTTCATTTGATCTTACTTTTCCGTGTTTGATTATGCTACGGAAAAATTCCAAGAGGGATTTTTCATGCTTCTGTAGCTAAAACTGATTTCATAATACCTTTGTGGTCTTTTTTAGAAAAGATATTTATGAATAACTCAAAATTTAAAAAACCCCCGTCACAAAAACCTCTATAAGAAAACTAGAAATGAGCTAAACGGATTTTCTTTCCTTCAAATTTTGATTTCCTTTCAAACAAAAAAAAACTAAATTAAAATTGGTTTATTCGTTTAAGAGCTACAATGCCACAAACAGATACATAGATACACACGTCAAACTTATAACACGCCTCTTTTTGGGTCGGGGGTTAAAAAAACATTCGGTTGTACAATACTAAATGGAGAGTTGACAATACTATTTGCTAGCTTTTTAAGGCCCATGGATCCGTTGACGAAATTGGGTACAGAGGTAACTTGCATCTCGAAAGAGGCTACATTTATCACGAAAAATCAAGGAGTTTCCACGGGATGTTTAAGAAATGTACAGAAACGCTGACGAAGTTGCGAGCATTATTATCTATTTGGCTCAAGGATAGCTTGCTTCCCGGATTCAGACATGGATTGCTTGGTATCCCGGAGAATCAAAGAGCTCCCATTGCATTAAAAAAATTGAAACCTATGCGGCCAAAAACACGAGCATCATCTAGCAATAGTAAAAATTCGAAAATTAACCCATGTCTCTTTTTTGCTTTTTCCTGACTCACTCACAAAACATCGAACACAATTATTCTAGAAAAATTAAGGATTTCCACAAAATTTTAGAAAAACCTACATCCACGCAGATGAAGCCGCAGGCAAATGCTGTATGATCACTTTCACGTGATCACGTGATTTTTTGCACAGGTATAGTCTGTTAAAGGCCCGGATATTGATATAAGCTAGTTTTATCGCGAAAAAATCAGAGTTCCCAAGGGTTTTGTAAAACTTATATCAAAGTTCTAGTAATTTTAAAGCTTCATTGACGTATACAAAGACGAGGCCATTTGCCGACCTACGAAAATAGACTCCTTAAATCCTTCAGAACAAATAGATACTTGAGATTGATGGATTAGCAGATAATCTAGTGCGATTAGATACTGTCTTGGTTTTGCGTTTATTTTACTCAAAACTAACATTTCTAACTAAATTAAATACATTGGAGAATTGGTTTGTGCAATTGTTAGACGATCCACTATTGTGGCTTTTTTTAATAATTAATAATTATGAAATGTAAAATTAACTTTTTTTTTAATTTTTGACTAAACACTAGCCATGTGGCAGATTAAATTTCCATCCTATATCTAAGCCAGTTTAGGATCGAATCAGGTTGGGAGCGAATTATAGAAAAATTAAAAAAAAAATATTAAAAAAATTTCTCCTTCCATCACGTAAATCACAAATCACCTAAAAACAAATCCATAACTTAAAACTACCGCACGGCTTTGTAGGCTAATATTATTGAGCGGTGATATTTTCACGGCCCAAATATTATGGTAAAAGACCACTTTACAGTTTTAATAGCGGTGAAGTAAGAGCCACTTTACCAGCAAATGTACCTATTGTAAAAATATTTGTGACTAGCTGATGCCCGCAGCTTCGCCCGCGTGGCTTGGTCAGATCCCCTGCATCATCAGGATTGAGGAGTTGGACTCCAAATTTTTTATGAAACAATGTCGCAAAGTTCCTCTATCGATTAAAAAAGAAATGACGCAAATCGGTTCAGAAATCTCGGAGATTTCGGTGTACATAGGTAGAAAAACACAACTCCCTTTTTGAAAGTCGGTTAAAAAAGTAGCCTATGTTACTCCCTGGTCAATTCTCTACTTGTCTGTGAAAATCCCATCAAAATCGGTACAGCCGTTCCCAAGATTAGCCTTTTCAAACAGACAGACAGACAGACAAAAATTTTAAAAACGTGTGATCGTTAAAATAACCATATGACCTTAATATGCGGTAGTTATTTTGAAATTACAGACAGACACTCCAATTTTATTTATTAGTATAGATGAACTTTTGTGACGCTCGTATTCTTGAATCATTGTTTTTATAATATTTTGATCCCACGGTTGCGATCACGTTTTATCCTAAAATTACTACACTAAGCTCTGGTCAAAAGTCAAAAGCCGCAATAAAAAACAAGGACCATACATCGTACAATACAAACCAAAAGAATATATAATTCAACGTGGCCATAAAGTACCCCGAACGTCCGCTCGGTTACGTCCTTTGGGGGCAATCGCTCGAGTAACGGTCAGTTCGGGAAACTTCTAAAATATTTGTTGACCAATTTAAAATAATCACAGTTAGATCTTTGTATAATTATTGTAATAATCCTGAAAAAAGCTTATTATACAATCGAAGATTATGTAAATGACAAAAAAGCTTGGATTTGACTCGCTCCAGCAATACACGGCGCTGCAATTCCTTGTATACAGTATGGCATGTTATAATAGTAAATTGTACATTTGAAAAGAGCAACCGCCGAGTTTCTTGCTGGTTCTTCTCGGTAGGAACAGCATTCCGAACCAGTGGTAGATTATTTTGACGATTCAAAAGCACTTGTAAAAGTTTAATTGAATAAAAATAATTTGAATTTGAATACATTACAAAATACGGACTGACAAAGGTCGTCTAGTCTCGTCTCTAAATAAAAATAATAGCCCAAAAGTACGAGTAGATTATTATGATGTTTTTCAGGCTTTTCTTCATTATTCTACTATATTATTTTCAATCACTGCGTACTTCTGTTTGTTAATCCAAATAAATAAAATAAAATAAAGCATAAGTACTAATCGCTGCCAATAATGTGCTTTACCAACTTTTGACGAAAGGTTCAGAGATAGTTTGTATCCCGACTTTACCTTTTCTACCTAAATCCTACCTTAGTAAGAAGATATCTAATCTTTTTCATCCTCGAAAAAGAAAGAGTTCCCACATGATTTTTGAAACCTATCCTCAGGCGAACGAAGTCGCGGGCTTTATTTAGTATTATAAATGCGAAAGTTTACCCATCTGTTTTTTTTATCTTGTCACTGTTCAACAACTCAACTGATCTTAACGAATTTTAGCACGCAGAATCATACGGCTTTTAAGATACCTAAATTCATGTGAACGAAGTCAGAGGCATCAGCTAGTCTTCTTTATTGTTGCGATAGATAAGTAAGTAAAATCCTTCAAGGAAGAATCGTAAAATAAATCACGACTATTCCCATTCTGTAAATGCGCGGAACTTCTTATCTAATTTTACAAAAGACGTAAAAGCAGAATACTATTGGCGTCACTCAGAAAAGCAGGTATTATTTAAATATTTTTATCGAATTATTGGAATGTCCTCTCCAAAACCAACACAAAAAAAACACAAGTTTAATGTGCAAGGTTATCCGAGAGTTTTAATCTAAACAAACGAATGCCAAAATAAACTATTTAATTAGAGCGTGATTGCTATCACAACATCTAATTATTCAGTTCACAATCCAAATACCGAAAATATGCGATATCGCTCCGAATCTCAGAAGGAGACTGAACTAAAACCTTCAAAACACCCGTATTTATGCAAGTTCAATCTTGTTGGCCTCCTAGTAACAGATTGTATGACATCGAATGAGCCAAATATCGATTTTACCAAACTACCTTCATCAGCTAAATTAATAATTTTATATTATTTTTGACAACTCAAATCAACTTTTTAAAAATAACCTTACAGTTCGGCCGTCCTGAATTTAACACGCCCTCGTGTTTCTAAATAATCTTGTCATGTCAGTCGCGGGCTTCCTTGCCCTAAGTCAAATCCAAATCATGGGCTATCCTGCCCTCCGTCAAATCATTAAAACCTACCCCTGAACTGCCGAACTCTCAGTTTTAATATCAAGTCAACAATAAATCCAAACGACTAACTTCTCATTCGATGTATACAAAATCTGAACCACTCATTGCAAATTACTTTCCAATTCACAAAAGACTAAATTATTAAAAAAAAACTAAAAATTTTAATCACCAAATCAAACTCAATAAAAATTTTAATCAAATGTGGGTTGTTTACAAAAAGATACCAAAGCGAAATTAAGACAACGTGAGACACGTCCCGCTTCTGAATTATTGGCGTCACTCAGAAAAGCAGGTATTATTTAAATATTTTTATCGAATTATTGGAATGTCCTCTCCAAAACCAACACAAAAAAAACACAAGTTTAATGTGCAAGGTTATCCGAGAGTTTTAATCTAAACAAACGAATGCCAAAATAAACTATTTAATTAGAGCGTGATTGCTATCACAACATCTAATTATTCAGTTCACAATCCAAATACCGAAAATATGCGATATCGCTCCGAATCTCAGAAGGAGACTGAACTAAAACCTTCAAAACACCCGTATTTATGCAAGTTCAATCTTGTTGGCCTCCTAGTAACAGATTGTATGACATCGAATGAGCCAAATATCGATTTTACCAAACTACCTTCATCAGCTAAATTAATAATTTTATATTATTTTTGACAACTCAAATCAACTTTTTAAAAATAACCTTACAATACGCAGCTTAGTTTCTTCCCCGTGAAAAAGTTTCCTAACTTGATAAACTACCTATCTTTACCAGTGACATTTATTACGCTTGGCAGGTGTTGAGCTTACCCAATGTGAATTCCGTATTTCGGGAAAGGGTAAGTGAAAATATAAATACCACATTAAAGCATCAATACATTATTGAAGTCACGCTAATATTATAAAGGAGAAAGTTTGTATGTGTGTGTGTGTGTGTGTGTGTTTGTTTGTGTGTATGTTTGTTACTCCTTCACGCAAAAACTACTGGATGGATTGGGCTGAAATTTAGATTAGTCGCGGGTATCAGCTAGTAGTAAATAAAATTACAAGTGCAGGGAGTTGATGGTGTCTAAAATTTATAATTTTTTTTTTTTGGTAACGGATTTCTTCTTTATTTGACTTTTCCCTTTTCCTGCAATTTTGATTTCTGAAGGTAGTTTAAAAATCCTGTTGGAATATCTCGAAATTCTTGCATAAAGAGGTTTTCATGCAAAATTTCAGGTTTCTAGAACTAGCTGTTTTATCATGCTATTTATTATCTAGGTCATCTAGGTACAGGGTACATAATATATTGACTATGTATCTTCTGTCAATAGAGCTAATATTGATGAAATATATCTTCTCTAGATACTACTACAAAATAGGATTATGTAACGGTTATGTACCTATCAGTACTTAAGTAATGAATATCTCGATCTAATATATACTTATTATGATCTAACAAAATATTCCAGTCACGTTAATTCAAATATCTTTGAAATTTTATAGGTATTGCTGCATAATATTGTCATGGCCTCCAAAATTTGTACTAGATACATAGGATCTTGATATCTAACGTTTGCCAGATCTGTTAATACCTCGAACGCCTGCCAAGTTTTGTCGAAAAATCCGTAACGCCTTAACAAATGGTATGCAATAAAAATAAATAAAAGTCAAGGCGGTCTGTCTCGCTTTTATCGAAACGTTACATGGCTAAGGAAAACCGTGGGGTCATTTTCGTTTAGCCTTTTTCTTATGCCCTCCAATAAAATCAATCGTTCTTGATATAAAGGTTTTATGGAACAAGATAATTGTAATTGAGGGACCAGGACTAACCTTTGACCATTGAAGCTGACGTGATTTTATGACCCTAAATTTGACTTACTGACAGGAAGAAAAAAATCAGTTTCTTCCGAAACTGTGTGGCTTCTGTGACTTTTCTTAACTTATTCCAAGCATTAATTAATAAAGCAGACGACAAAAAATAGAATCCACTCTATTATTTTGTAGAAGCTATTTATAAATAACAACACTTTATTAAAAGACTATTTCTAACACTTTATTTAAAGAACAGTAAATCGAACGTTTAACTGTAATATATAACATCATGTAACTGAGTTAAAAGCTTTCTTAGAAAAGTGTACTTACTACTGAATTTGAATAACTAAAACGGTTGTTATGTCAAGTGGACTCAAGGAACGATTGATATTAAAAATAATTGGATAGCCAATACCAGCTTGTTGAATAATATCAACGGGTTGTATAGACTGTAACAATCTGGTACCAGACAGCCCAATGAGCATTTAATTTATAATAAAACATTAATCAGAATAACTGGAATAATGTTAAGTGCCTACTTTAAGAGTAGTGAATTAAAACTTTTTAGATCGGATTTCATTGAAATACTTCACTCATCCAAATAAAATAAAAAACTGCCTTTATTAAACTAAAATGATGCCCGCAAGTTCATCCTCGTGGTTTAAAAAAAATCCTATGAAAACAAAGCAGACAGTCAGACAGACACAAAAGCATTTATAATATTACTAGTATGGATACAATCTCTTTTATACTACATAGTAAGTCATAAAGAAAGCTACGTTTGTTACACCGTAAACGAATGAGACCACATAAAACTAGTAACCTAATAAGTTTACTCAAGAATAAGCAACAACCTTGGTACCCAACCATCGATAGAAAGAATGTGCTTGTTCATAACAAAAACAAAGACATAATTTTCGGACGTTGGACGTATTATTTTGAACATATTCTGTTTCAATATAAGTTCGAAAATGGGGTGACGCAAACAGAACTCGAGGTAAGCGGGATCAACACCAAGCGTACAATATTTTGTCACTATGGGTACGGTGAGCGTAAAAATAATCCATACTAATATTATAAATGCGAAAGTGTGTCTGTCTGTCTGTCTGTCTACTACGTTTTCACGGCCCAACCGCTGAACCGCTTTTGATGAAATTTGGTACAGACATGGGCTACATCCCGGGGAAGGACATAGGCTACTTTTTATCCCGGAAAATCAAAGAGTTCCTGCGGGATTTACAAAACCGAAATCCAGGCGGGCGAAGCCGCGGGCATCCTCTAGTATGTAATATTGCATTGATATTTTGTTGTGACCATCATAAATCATTACAAGATAAAGTTGAAAACTGAAACCCGACTGCGATCGTCTTTATAAACGCTGAAACATTATAGTGAAATTGTTTTTCTGTCGTTTGGTTTATTTTAATGTTGTAGTACATTTATATTCAGGAACTCAAAATTTTCTCCTCTTTCATTTGACATCCCACTCGATACAATAGCAAAAAAAAAATTTAGAGACCCCCCTTTTTTTGATGTAACATCCGTTAGGTCAATTTTGTCGTATAAAATGTAGCCTATGTCTCACCCGGACCTTTACAACGAATCAATTGACACTAATTTTAATGTAAGTCGTCGCGCGTCTGTCTCCTAGCCGGGGATCAGGGATTCGATCCCGGGCCTCTTACTTTTCAGAGTTATGTTGCGTTTTAAGCAAATAAAATATATCACTTGCTTTAACGGTAAAGCAACTTGTCTACTTAATATTAAAAATGTCTGTCGATCTCAAATACTTTTTCTGACCGTACATCTATACACTCACCCTATTGTAGCCATTGAAAGGCTAAAATTGTTCCTGAACATTTCAGCGCAACTACAATCTCAGTTTTTACGTAGGTCTATTCCTTTTTTTTATATCAGAGGCCGAATAATACGTTTAGAAGACCTTTTTTCTCGTGTAATCTATGTAACACTTTGTTAGAGTGTGGCAGTGAAATAAATAACAAGATATACTTAGAGTAGTAAATAACAGAAATATTTTTATTCATTAAACTTTAACAAGTTTTTTTTTAAATCGTCAAATGCCTCTACCACTGGTTCGAAATGGTATACTAACGTCCATTAAATTATATATTTTTTGTAGAAAGTACTAAGTACAAACATTACCAAATTATTCGGCAAACGAGTGTTTACACCTCTAAAAAATGCTGTACGAAGATAAAGTATTATATTTCTTTCTTTTAACTTTATGAGTCCATAATTTTATTCTGAAAAAAAAATTGAATATGAATAACATACGCGAGATATGTCTATAGGTGATTCATGTAATCATAGAAATTCAATGGCGCTCCAAAATCGATGCATGTAATTATGTATCACATAGGTAGGTATGTATACCTTAGTTGTTACTCAAGGGGGACTATGATTAGACCTATAAGCAACGGCGGCTTAGCCAATAAATAAAATTAAAATAAAATAAAAAAGCCTTATATTTATCCTTAATTTTCTAAACAAAGAAAATATTTTTTATTTTTATTTTTAAGGACCTCTCATTGAGTAAAGGCCTCCTCCAGATTCTTCCAGGTTTTCCTGTTTAGCGCCTTTTTTTCCAGTCTATGCCTCCCGTTTCTTTTATTTCATTTTCCCAAAATTTGGCTTAGCCAATAAAGTGCACAAAAACATCTGCAAAATTATAATGAGGCTCTCACACAAAAGTATGTTTTAACACTCACGCTCCACTCTTTTTAAAGCTTCCATATACCAGAAATAGCACCATGAATTAATTAAACTTGAATATTGTGTATTCAAAACGGAAATGTTTACGAAATTAATTTTGGTCGGAGTACTTCATCATTTTAATGCGGGCACCGTTGGAATTAATGTCTTCAAACGAGACGTTAAGCCTAAAATATTGAGGAAGACGATAAAAATTTGTTAAAAATAATAAAGGTTACTTCCTTCTGAACTAAAATTATCTAATAGACGAAGCTCTACAAACTGTGTCTTTGTTTGACAAATTAATATTATGCTTATGTGGAAGGAAAAAAGAGAAGAGAACGACCAAAGAAAAGGTGGATTGCGTGAAAGAGGATATGCGTATAAAATGGGTGGATATGTTGGTGGATGACAGAAGAGAGTGGAAAAAGCGGGCATGTTGTTCCGACCCCACGTAGCATGGGATAAGGTCTGGAAGAAAAAGAAGAATACAAAGCTTCTAATTTTTTTTCATTAATAAATACTCAAAAAATACTCAACTTTAGAGCATCAATCACCCAATTCTTAGTACTCTAGATATAGTGTATGAACTAGTAAATAGTTTCCCAAAATAGAGATGTTTAAAATTTTTAATCATTACTATAATCAGTTCCCTTCGCCAATGACTAAAGCTTGAGACACATCAATTAGGGAATTTAATCAGCAGTTTTATAAGGTTCAATGGGGTAGTAAAACAAGGAATCCTTTAGTTTATCCATTCCATCTGTCAAGGAACTTTACGCCCATATTTTTAACCCCCGACCCAAAAAGAGGGGTGTTATAAGTTTGACGTGTGTATCTGTGTATCTGTCTGTGGCATCGTAGCTCCTAAACTGATGAACCGATTTTAATTTAGTTTTTTTTGTTTGAAAGGTAGCTTGATCGAGAGTGTTCCTAGTTATAATCCAAGAAAATCGGTTCAGCCGTTTGCAAGTTACCAGCTCTTTTCTAGTTACTGGACCTTCACTTGTCGGGGGTGTTATAAATTTTTAATTTACACTTGTTACTGTGATATTATTACGTTTTGATCTTGAACTCTTTCAACGTTGGGTTAGATGTAAACTTTCTAAGCACACAGCAGCGATGACGTGCAATATAAGCCACTCGAATTTGCTGCCATGAACTTCAGCAGACAAGCTGTCAAGCGCTTGAACACGTTCAAGAGCACGAAGAAACCAATATTGTTACCTTTGTTTTTGAAAATAAATAATAAAATAATCAGACCCTGCTTGTTATTAACAGTATTAAAACTACCCAGTTTTGCTTATTTACTTTTTAAGGCATTTCCTGGAATCGTCATCTACTCAAAAACCTACACTAATGCCTCGTTTAAACTGCTTTCATAAGCTTAAAGCTTACTTTAACGAGTCTACATTTCTAAATAAAAGCTGCGGACCACAGCGAAAACGGTTATGGCTTAAACGTGAACAATTTCGTAACACTTTATATTTTATTGGAAACGATAAAAACGTATTCCTTTTAAAAATTAAGTACTTGCTTACGTTCGTTCATAAAGAATAGGTATAATTTCTGCTTGACATACGATAGTAATAAAAATAAAAGTGTACAGCTTGTTTTCTCAAAAAAAAAAAAAAAAGATACAGCAACTTACCTTCCTTTTTTAGTTTTGTCAGATCTGGGATTAGTTAACAAACAACAAGTAATAAACTATTAGAATAAAACTAAAAAGTGTTCCCTGAATATGCAAGTTACGTAAATACTCGAAGAGTAAACTTCAAATACATTCCCTGGTTATCCAAATATTCAGATTCGCCTAAATGGAGACCTAGCGTTAAGAGGGGTCTCTCCGTCACTCACTCCATACAAACGTAGTTCCAATTTCATTTGAATACTAATCTACCAAAGTCCATGAAATTTTGCAGACATATTCTAAAAACTAATATCTATGCCTGTGGTTTTCCAGATTTCTGTGAAAATATTCGGTTTCAAAGTTACGCGGTCTTAAAAATTTACATACAAATCTTTGAGCCTAGAGATATTAGTTTCTAGAATATGTCTGCAAAATTTCATGGACTTTGGTTGCTTAATATTCAAATGAAATTGGAACTACGATTGTATGGAGTAAGTGACGGTGAGAGCCCTGTTAAGAAAACTGTACGACAAGCTAAGAAAAGTTGTGTAGAAATTGCGATAGTATAGCATTATTATAACGTTACACGATTACAGTTTGAAATAATCGTAACTTCAACTGAATGTGGTGGAACAAAACCTATAAACGTTAAAAAAACTCATTTACTTTCTCGAGCGTCTGAACTGTGTAAACATTGCACTTTCAACGATCCTGTTAGAAAATATAGGCTTTATTTTCTATTGCAAAAGAGGAATTTAATTTATTATATAAAATACTAACAGCAGGAAGTAAAGTATTATTTAATTATGTCAAAGTTTGTTAAAGCGTTAGTTAGGCTGCCTGGTAGAGATTGCTCTAAGCAATAAGGCCGCCTTTACGCACAATTGTTATTTTCTATTTTCTTCTTTCTGTGTTGTTCGTTTACATGTTTTTGTGTGCAATAAAGACTTCTATCTATCTATCTATGTCAAACCTACATTGGGTATGAAAAGTGCTTTCAAGCATGTCGAAAACTAGGCAAATCTTTAATTCCAATCGATGACTCTCTCCAGCAATAGAATTTGCGACTTCAACTCGCATTTACATAGCTTATTATTATTGAAAATTGTAAAGAGCAACCACCGAATATCTTGTTGGTTCTGAAAGAGCATTCCAAACCAATGGTACTCGTAGACTCAATTCAAAATTAAATTAAAATCGGTTCATTAGTTTAGGAGCTACGATGCCACAGACAGATACACAGATACACACGTCAAACTTATAACACCCCTTTTTTGGTTCGGCAGTTAATAAAGATAAGATGCAGCACCGACGTCTTTAAGAACTGTCCAAGTATGCCCGTTAAGTAACACCGTCAATTATGAGATACATGTGCAAAAAAAAATTGAAAAATACACTATGAAAATTGTACACGATGAGAACCTGCTATACATCAGGTTTGATATTGGACAATGAATATTGCGATATAAAATTTAACGTGCTTTATCAAACGCATAGTAAACGTTTTCACTTTGCATATATCATAAAAGTTTTACGGCTATTTTACGGAACTGCCATGTGGGACTATGCATCGTGGTTTAATATGATATACTATGTATTTTTTTTATCATACAAAAGCGTTGTTGGTTATTTATTCATAGAATAGCCATTTACCAGAAAAGGGGCTTGCACGTACGCTACAGTTCATAAAATTCTCATAAAAATTGTTAGCTTTATACCAAAACTACACTTACACATAAATCTAGATGAATGAAAGAGCAATAAGATTATTATTTGTTATTATAAATCAAATAACATCGTTATTTAAAACAATTAATAGAGTTCACAGTAGATAATATGAGCATATAATAATAGCAATTATGATGAGTTTGTCATGTAGGTACTTTTGAGGAGTTTTCTTTGAACGCGCTCCATACAAACGAAGTTTAATACTTATTTTGATAAAATTGAATCAAAATCGACGAAATTTCGTAGTCAGCTCTAGAAACTAACGAATCTGTCTATTATTTGTCAGATATCCTTAATTTCAAAGTTACACGGGTTTAAAGGTTTATAATGTAAGCCTTTGAATTGATATTTCGTTCGTATAGAATGCACTTGGTACAAACTTTACGGGTCCCTTATATTATGATCTAAATGCTTCGGTTTCCTTTACAAAACGTTTTGGGTCTCACATTAAACAAAATACGCTGGTCATTAGGACGGGAACGATGTGATATTTAGATACAAATTGACTGATTTGGTCAGTCGTTTACTTGTAATTTTTAGAACTTTTACTGTTGTGTGTTATTGATAGCCAATAAAATAAAAAAGACTAAGTAGCTAATATTATTTATAAAGAATAAAGAATCTTGATTCAATATGACTAGAGAGCCGTTGGCGTCGAGTCCTTGCTGCAGTGAGAGTCAACTTCTTCAGCTTCTATACATTTCTTCAGCAGTCATTCCTTTCTTCCTCCAGCATTGTATATAAATGAGGCTCCCAAAACTCACTTCCCAGCTCATCTATGATATTCCTTCTTAATTTCTCAAAATGAGGATAGTAGAACAGTGTATGTTCCGCATCATCTATGGTTGTATGCAGTAGGTAAATATTATTGTATAATAGATATTATTCTATAGCAACTTTGAATCTCAGGTATTTTAGAATGAATAGAAAAAACTATACCATATTACTAAAATGAATATAGATCTGGAATACATTAGATACTTTGCTCTCTATTAATTATTCAAATTTCCATTTCAGGCCCTTTTTACGAAATACTAAGCGCTGAAGAGTACTTACTTTAATGAAGCAAGTAACGACTCTACGAGCCGACTGCAAACTCGGTAAGGACCCTCGGGCTAGTTGTCAGTGAATTTAAAAAATGTTATCACTAAAGCACATTTTATAGTATTTTACTACCCCATTAATGGTCCCTGGTCATGAGACCCTGGACATTATCTTGGTTTATAATACTTGTCAAAAAAATCTAACAACCCCAAACACGATATATTGAGAAATTAAGGAGTTCCTAAAAATGGAAATGAATGGGGGAGGGGTTAGGTACTAAAATTTAATAATTTTTTAAAGTTCAAGGGTATCTGGCAGGGGGTTGCCACGATATTAAATATCTGGGTATTATTTCTAATACTCCAAAAAAAATATACAAAACTACACTTTGACGAAAGGTTTTATACACCTCTGTTATGTCTATTATTATCTGCCAAAGCCACGATGATCCAAACTTCATAATTGCTGATCGTTCCTCCCTGTGTTTGAAGCAATGCGCGTTGAAACTTTCATCTTTTATAATATAACGAATGTCTGGCCAAAGTGCGTGTTGCCCATTACAGCCTATGGATTCAAGACATGGTCGCTAACTATGGGTCTCATAAGAAAGCTTAGATTCCCTCAGCGGGCGGTGGAGAGAGCTATGCTTGGAGTTGTTTTACGTGATAAAATCAGAAATGAGGAGATCCGTATAGGAGAACCAAATTAATCGACATAGCTCACGTTAAGGTCTCGAGGTGCAGGAATGGCGACCTTTAGTTAGAAGATCCAACTCCCGCTAGGTGGACGGACGAAATCAGGCAAAACACAGGCAGCCACCGGATTCTGGCAGCGCATGACCATGGCGTGTGAAAGTCCCTACAAGAGACTATAAATGTCTAGAGTGGAAGACCATCAATTGATGATGATGATGATGATGATGAATGTAATAAGTAAGATTATATTATGCTCTAGCTCAAAGCAATTCAGGGCCTTACATTCCTAATGCATATTCCCGAGTGTACATAATCCAGGGATTCCCGTCCGACAGTCGAGTTAAATCTTTGCCCCAATTCCTACACTAATCTTTCCATGATGTAAAAAGTTTAGAGGAATTTTGAAGAGTGTTACTAATTAAGTATCTACTCCAAGGAAGTGATTTATCAACTCAAAATTGTTGGAATATTTTTAAGATAAATTTTTGTCGCTGAAGTATTTAAAGCGTTGATAAATTAATAATTAATTTAGTGCTTGTTTGCACAAGTTCGGATCTTGTCTGAAGACGTGAATGAAAATAAATGTATTATACTTAGCATTATTGTCGGAGCAATCTACTTATGGATAAGAGAAAAATACATCAAGAAAAATTATGTTATGTTAGGTTAGCCTAGGGATGCAAAAAGGAATTTCCCAACGCAAATAAAAAAGTGAGTAGTGATTAAAACGTTGACCTCCTATTCGGTAGGTCGGACAAGCACCTCTAACTATTCGGAGTTATGTGCGTTTTAAGCTATTTAAAATCATTTCCTATAACTGTGAAGGAAAAAATTCGTGAGAGAGCCTGCATGCCTGAGAGCTCTACATGTTGTTATGTATTAATCATGATGATGGTGATGTTTGTGAGATAAGCCATTCAAAATGCTGAAGTTTTGATAACCTATTTAGTGGCACAATAACCCAACCAAGTCGATTTAAAAGACTGAAATTAAATTGATATTGGTCTCATTTTAATCATTTCAAAACTCAAAACAGTGTGAAATAGGAAAACAACTGCAATAGTATATTTCATTACAAGTGCGGAAAGGCTGTCATTGCAAAGAGTTCCGACAAATGTCTACCCGAGCCGAGGCGTAGCTGAAGGCGAGGGTTGACAGTCGGAACGAGTTGCAATGACGGTTCCGCACGTGTACTGAACGACTATTTTTA
Source organism: Maniola jurtina (assembly GCF_905333055.1). Classification (NCBI taxonomy): domain Eukaryota; kingdom Metazoa; phylum Arthropoda; class Insecta; order Lepidoptera; family Nymphalidae; genus Maniola; species Maniola jurtina. Next base: position 6,784,410 of record NC_060046.1, on the reverse strand, counting down.
ATACAGTTGCGAAAAATGAAATAAAAAACTAGGGTCGAAATTACTCATTTTAGGCAACCAACAACTAAACTCGCAAAGAAAATTTCTGAAAAATGGCGCCAACCGTAGAATATAAGCAGAGTTTTTTTTTTCTTCACCCATTCTGGTAGGCAAAGGGAACTATGCCCATACAGCCAAGTCTTCAGTAGAAGTTTTTTATTGATATGAAATGAAAATGAAATTTAATGAGATGAAATGAAATGAAACCTAACCAAACTCATTCAATCAAATCATTAAATCTGATATTGAAACAAATTAGTAGCTTCTTATTAGAAATACGTATTTGCATGAATCATAAAAACTTCTATAATTTTTTTTAGTAAAAACTTCATGGTTGGTTTTTCTTTTTAATATTTTGACAGTTGGGAAAGAAAAAGCACGAGTGCGGGAAAGGTAAAGAAAAAGCACGATTATGTAATAGCCCACATCCCGAACGCTATACGTCCCTGCAATACGCCACTTTTTGAGCAACTGTATTAAAAAATATTATTTCTCATTTCACGTTAAACTGTTATATTTTCGCACTACCAACCTTCTCTGACATTGTATGCGAGTAATTTGCACTTGGTTTGCTTGTTCTAGACAATGTCCTTTATTTCGCGACGTCTTAATGAAGTCCCATTGTTTCGAAAACTCTATTACATCGTTCAGAAACTGATATCACACTAATATTATAAAGGCGAAAGTTTGTATGTGTGTGTGTGTGTGTGTGTATGTTTGTTACTCCTTCACGCAAAAACCACTGGACGGATTTGGCTGAAATTCAGAATGGAGATAGATAATATCCTGGATTAGCACATAGGCTACTTTTTATCCCGGAAAATCAAAGAGTTCCCACGGGATTTCAAAAAACCTAAATTCACGCGGGCGAAGTCGCGGGCATCGGCTAGTTAAGTATGAGAACAAAACACTCTAGAGATAATATCACTTCTACTTAACTCATTTCTGGTTATCATAATAATTACTATCTGTGTGATAAATGTTTTCTAAACAAGACGGTTACAAGATTTTTGCGGTAATTAAATCTAGAAGTTAATTAATCACGATTATAAAGTAAAGGGTTTAATTTTAAATTTTTTAACTTTTCTCCATTACTGTAAATATTTTTGAACGAACGTATGGTATTTTGTTTTTTCTATAAGGTTATCCGCCCTCGGCAACCTGAGTGGTCTACTCGGCTTCTGGAGCGAGCTTGGATTGCTGGAGTGAAGACTTCGGCGGGGAGGAGCAACGCACGCACAACAGACGGAAACGTTTAAGTGCGGAAACCAGCCCTGGGAGAAGAAGAAGAAGAAGATAAGGTTATAGGAAAAAATACAAACTGATTGCAAATGACTTCTTACAATATACAAAAACAAATTGCTTTAATTTTTTTACACAAACAAAAATGGTAATGAAGACATATTGGCTTGCTGCTTATTTTAGATTCAGCGATAGTAATAAACAAAAGGAAAATAAATGGAAAAACTTCGGAAAGGGAACAGTGATAAAAGGTTAATCATTCCGAATGGATTCCTTACACCACTAAACTGAATTCCCTCGCGCATTTCTCAAACCGAAATATAAAGCTATCTAGTATAATAGGTATCTTTGGCAATAAAACAAATGGTTTTCTTAACGTGAGAGATAAATAATGTATTGTAGCTTTGATATTGATCAAAAAAAGATTTATTACAATTTTCATCGAAGAGAAATTAAATTTTCCAGAAACAGCAACAACCTTTTTTGGTCTTACTTCGAGCTAATTTAGACGGCCTAGCAAGTGTTTTAAAAAATTTAAAATCTACAAATTATACCAACTAGCTTTCCTTTACGACTCCTCTCACTAGCTTTCACAAAGAACTATTTACTAAGAAATACTATTATAATTTATTCACTAAGAAATACTATTTACGTTATAGGAAGAAACTACATGAAATCCTAAGTTTCTAGAACTAGCAGTCTGAACTGTAGGTGTATGTTGATATGTCAGTCAGACAGAACTCGTAAAATTCGTAATATTATTATAATATACTAGCGACCCGCCCCGGCTTCGCACGGATAGTTTATTGCAATTTTCGTAGGGATCTCTATTTTTTAAAAATAAAATTTAACTAATGTCACTCAGGAATAATGAAGCTTTCTACTGGTGACAGAATTTTCAAAATCGGTTCAGTAGTTCCAGAGATTACTTCTTATGAACAAACTTACAAACTATTACCTCTTTATAATCCTACTAATATTATAATAATGTGAAAGTGTGGATGTTTGGATGTTTGTTAATCACGCAAAAACGGATATGGCTGAAATTTAAAATGGGGATAGACGATATACTGAATTAGCACATAGGCTACTTTTTATCCCGGGAAAACAAAGAGTTTCTACGGGATTTTGAAAATCGTAAATCCACACGGACGAAGTCGCGGGCATCAGCTTGTATAATTTGTATAGATTATAATTTGATTGATTTGGAGCCCTCTAAAGTCAGGAAAGTTTTTTTGTGTAATTAATAACATTTATATGTTTGTGTGTTACTGTTTTCTCTTTAACTACTCATTTTGGTTTCAGAATCATCAATCATGAATACGATGCATGAAATACAGCAATCATCCCAGTACTATGAACTATATAACTATACTTCATCTCTATAGCATGGAAAATGAATTCTACTGCCTTAATTGAAACCCAACTCACAAAATCTATTTACAAAACTTATCTATTCAAAACCTAATTTGCTTCACGAGGAATACTAAAAACAGTTTATTCATCACTATTTGCTCAAATAATAATTCTTTCGTTATCATGTTATGCATACCTAGTGCTGAGCTTGAAGATATTTTAAATGTACGTTTAATTAGAAGGATCTTTACACCATCCATCATTGCGTGCTTTGTTACCCAAAAACAAATATACAAAAATATATATTAACTAGCTGATGCCCGCAGCTTCGCCCGCGTGGATTGGTCAGATCTCCTGCAGCATCAGGATTGAAGAGTTGGAATCCAAATTTTTTAAGAAACAATGTCGCAAAGTTCCTCTATCGATTAAAAAAGAAATGACGCAAATCGGTTCAGAAATCTCGGAGATTTCAGTGTACATAGGTAGAAAAACACAACTCCCTTCTTGAAAGTCGGTTAAAAAAGTAGCCTATGTTACACCCTGGTCAATCTTCTACTTGTATGTGAAAATCCCGTTAAAATCGGTTCAGCCGTTCCGAAGATTAGCCTTTTCAAACAGACAGACAGACAGACAAAAATTTTAAAAACGTGTGATTCAGTTAAGGTATCGTTCAAATAACCCTATGAGCTTAATATGAGGTAGTTATTTCGAAATTACAGACAGACACTCCAATTTTATTTATTAGTATAGATTGACGTAGGTTGACAGGAACAACAGATCCTGTCTTGAAAGGGGATATTAAGTGATGCAGGCCTATGTCAGTGTATTAATAACAGTGTTTCTCTTATCCTACCTCTTGAATATTACATAAATGGATCAAAACTTGCAAGTTTACAAATTAATATTACACAACTAGTTAGTACAGTGTAAGGTAAGGTCTATAAAGCAAACAAGTTCTAGTCTTTAGAGACTAACAAGTTACGAGAGTCAACTGGAATGTTCAACCAATTATTGAAATATTTCCATGAAAATTCTAACGTTGTATAGCAAGTTAAGCCCTCATAAGTAAAATAGCTTTTTAGTTTCAAAAGCTTTTATTTGTATTGCCGTGTTAATATGTGGTCAAATATCAGACCAATAAACTGAATTTTGGAATAGTCCCCCAAACTGATTGAACTGGGAAAATATAATATGCAACTTGGATGACAATGGAATAATATTATGTTACCATGGAAGTGATCTCATGATGAAACTAGGAGGTGGCTACAGAAACTGCTCAACATAGCTTTATAAAGCCACAATCTACAATCAAGATATAATTTAATTCAACGTTAACAGCTTCGACTTTTGCAACCTATTTTTCTTTTATTGAGGGTCAAAGTTTAACGATAACCGTAATGTAACTTTAACCGTCTATCATGTCACTGGACTTTAGTACGCAGGTTTAGAAGCTGGGAAATGATCGTGATTTGGGATTTCCAGATAATTTTGGAAGATTTAAGTATAATAGTTAATCAGGGCTCTGTTCTAATCACAAATAGTACAAAGTAGCCACTATTTTTAGGAAAAAGTTAAAAACGTGCGGCCTCGTTTCCATTTACAAACTCGACATTGTGTATTCTGACAATACACACTTTTTTCATAAATAAAAATTAAGCATAAACATGCCATGCTTTAGAAACATCCAAAAGTGTTGTACATTCTAGAACACGGTGGTACACGCGATCCGACTGTTTATTACTAATTCTTCATTAGGAAACACAAGGGATTTTGTCAGAAACGGAAGGGCGATGTCCTTAGCAGTAGCCAATTACTCGTAATAATTAAGCGAATGTCGGTTTTTCTATCTATGTACACTGAAATCTCCGAGATTTCTGAACCGATTTGCGTCATTTCTTTTTTAATCGATAGAGGAACTTTGCGACATTGTTTCATAAAAAATTTGGAGTCCAACTCCTCAATCCTGATGCTGCAGGGGATCTGACCAATCCACGCGGGCGAAGCTGCGGGCATCAGCTAGTATTCAATATATTCTAATGAATTGTTATGCTTTGTACTCTGTTTGTACTTCGACTTTATTCATGTAATTTTTTTTAAGTCATCTTTATAGAATGACGTACCTACTTTTTATTTTTTAACTAGCTGTTGCCCGCGACTTCGTCCGCGTCCTGCGGGAACTGTCTTATCCCGTGGATTTTCCACCCTTGTCCTAACAATTTGAAACACAACAAAAAATAATTGTCTTTGGTCCAGCCATTCTCAAGTCATGGCGTGACCAAGGGAAATAGAGATTCATTTTTAATTTAAAAAAATAATGTTTCTACAAGTAAGCAATACTATTTTAAGGTATATTGAGAGACTTGTATTCCAAACATCTAACTGATTGTGACTCTAGAAAAGTTCATACACGTATAAAAATTCTAATATGACGATTTGGCCCTTGTGAAAAACCATTTTTAACCCCCGACCCAAAAAGAGGGATGTTATAAGTTTGACGTGTGTATCTGTGTATCTGTATATCGGTGTATCTGTCTGTGGCATCGTAACTCCTAAACTAATGAACCGATTTTAATTTAGTTTTTTTTTTGTTTGAAAGATGGCTTGATCGAGAGTGTTCTTAGCTATAATCCAAGAAAATCGGTTCAGCCGCTTGAAAGTTATCAGCTCTTTTCTAGTTCTTACTGTAACCTTCACTTGTCGGGGGTGTTATAAATTTTTAATTTACACTTGTTGACTAAGTATTCCATTGTCAACTTGAAACTCCAAAACCATTATCCAAATAATAACCATTTTTAACAAAGGGCTGACATGGGCGACGCAATTGTCCCTATGGTTTAACAGAGAATGCTTAGAAAGGACTTTCCTGTCTTTTAACAAAGCGCAGTCAAATGATAAAAGGACCTGTCTATTTATTCAGGGGAAAGGAAACGTTCAATCTTTTTTTACCTTTTCATCGTAAGCATATTTTAGTGCTGTTCAAAAAGTTGTATTACCTGTCGATAAACTACAAAATTTTACCCAAAAAAAAATATCCATACTAATATTATAAATGCGAAAGTGTGTCTGTCTGTCTGACTGTTTGCTACTTTTGCACGGCCCAATAGTGTAACCGATTCTGATGAAATTTGGTACAGGATAAGCTTATATGCCGGGGACGGACATAAATCCCGAAAAAACAGAGAGTTCCCGCGGGATTCCTAAAGACCCATTCACTTAACTGACTTGTATGTTTGGTACCGAAGTAGCTTGCGTCCCTGTAATCGAAATAGGCAACTTTTTATCCCGTAAAATCAAACAGTTCCCACGGGATTTATAAAAATCTAAATTCACGTGCATCCTCTAGTATTAAATGAATTACCCTACCGAAAAACGTTTACCAATTAGTGACGTACCTGAAACGACGAGAGTTCAGCAACAAAGCAGACTATCATCGACAGTGTTGTTTCACTGCATCAGCTAGACGTATAAACTAGTCGGCGATGGCGTCGACAGGGCATATTCTGCTGTAGACGTCGTGTGAATTGGTGCATGAATCCTCAGTCCGTTCACCACAGCTCCGTCATTCCATTGTCGATATAATCGACTAGTAGTGTCACATCACTGGCTTCAACACATTTATTTGAACACTTTGGATTTTATGTCACTGTATTTAAAATAAGATTAGTGATACTATTTGGTTCAGCATTAGTTTAAATGTTTATCTAATTAAAGTTATAGTCTCGGATGGTTTTAACGTAACGGTATGCAAAACTTTTATTTAGTTAAAACTACTACAAAGTGGGAAAATGTTTAAGATTTCTCTGTCTATAGTAAAATTATAAAGAGGTTTGTAAGTTTGTTTGTAGAAAGTAATCTCTGGAACTACTGAACTCATTTGGAAAATTCTTTAACAAGTACAAACCTACACTAATCTTGCGAGCGATAAAGACTATATATACATTTTTTAACCCCCGACCCAAAAAGAGGGGTGTTATAAGTTTGACGTGTGTATCTGTGTATCTGTCTGTAGCATCGTAGCTCCTAAACTAATGAACCGACTTTAATTAATTATTTTTTTTGTTGAAAAGTGGCTTGATCGAGAGTGTTCTTAGCTATAATCCAAGAAAATCGGTTCAGCCGTTCGAAAGTTATCAGCTCTTTTCTAGTTATTACTGTAACCTTCACATGTCGGGGGTGTTATAAATGTTTAATTTACACTTGTTTTAAGTACAGGTACACTCTTTCGCATATAAGATTCGTTTGATAGAATATCTAAGAAAAATATTAATTACTGGACTTTTACCCGACGATTGAAAAAGTAAGTAAGTACGAAAGTAACTCTATGATTTTCTGAAATAAAAAGAAACCCAGTACCAAAGTGAAAACAGCCAAAAAAGATTAAAAACAGACAGACAAACAACAGCTTTTGCATTTTGTAATATAAGTATGAAATTATATTTACATACTCATATACATTATCCACATCTGTTTAGTTTCAAAACAGCAATTTGCCACTGATTGTAGTTTCCGGAAATCCTAAGTAATTGAAACCGCATTCCATTCTACAAAACAATTTTGCAAGCAATCTTATTCAAATAACTTTATGTGATTAAACGGATGCGAGATAGATACGAGAATTTCCTCTGAGTCATTGTACATGGAGTACAGTGAATAGGAGCACGTTTACCCTTACCACTGATCGATGTGTGCTATACAACAGCCTTCAGTATCGTGTAAGCCTTCAGTGTCGGATCAAACGCATCACCGCCTTAGTAAACTGATAGAGAAGACTTTACAACTCATCTATACTAATAAATAAAATTGGAGTGTCTGTCTGTAATTTCGAAATAACTACCTCATATTAAGCTCATATGGTTATTTGAACGATACCATAACTGAATCACACGTTTTTGAAATTTTTGTCTGTCTGTCTGTCTGTCTGTCTGTCTGTCTGTTTGAAAAGGCTAATCTTTGGAACGGCTGAACCGATTTTGACGGGACTTTCACAGGCAAGTAGAGGATTGACCAGGGCGTAAAATAGGCTACTTTTTTAACCGACTTTCAAACAGGGAGTTGTGTTTTTCTACCTATGTACACCGAAATCTCCGAGATTTCTGAACCGATTTGCGTCATTTCTTTTTTAATCGATAGAGGAACTTTGCGACATTGTTTCATAAAATATTTGGAGTCCAACTCCTCAATCCTGATGCTGCAGGGGATCTGACCAATCCACGCGGGCGAAGCTGCGGGCATCAGCTAGTCTGGATATAAATCTGAATACGTGAGAATACGTAGTAAGGCTCACGGTAAATATTTCATCTTTGAAACGAATTATACAAACTCGGGCAGTACGGGCTTGTTTACTTCTTAATGAAAATTCTTTTGTAACATTTTTTGTTTCCACAGCCAATATCCATTAGTAAATAATCATGGTAGTTCTTAGTAGGTAGCAATAAGAATAATCCAGTAACTTTTGAATTGAAAATAAATAAAGATTTATGATGAGATTAATTTTTACTTCCGGATTATTATTTTTACTTTTTATTTTTACTAGTACATATTTTCGCTTACCGTTTTTGATCTTTTCGCTCACTTGTTGTTTTCAATAGGTTTGATGTACGTGTAGTCATAAAATTAATAGATATAAATAAAACTTCGTCCGTTTTTTTTTTAAATATATTCAATGTAAAGAATTCGTCCAGTTTCAGTTTAGTTAAATCTACATATAAACATGTTCCTGGTATTCCAACATGTTGTTATTTATAACAACCTTCATTTGTTCCCTATTTTTCCGACCTTTAGGTCTGAAAAATAGGGCACAATATTATTTCAGTTTAAACGTACGTCAAGAATTAAATTCTCAGACGAGGTAATTCTAAGAATATTAATTCCCAAGCATTTATGAAGCAGTTTTCTTATGAACAATAAACTCGATATTGTCTCCGTTTCCTATCAAAGCAGAATGCAATATCTCCTGTATCGAAAGCAATTTACTTGAGTCCCAAGGTGCGGTTATCCATAGCATGTGCGGTCAACCGAATTGCTTGATCTAATTAAAGAGGCACATCTAAGACGAGATACTGCCTGGGCAAAATAGGCTTTATTCTTTACAGAAAGATCTCAATATAACTTGGCTATTATATTATTATCCTGTTTTAAATTTCTAACTAAATACTCTTAAATACTTCATTCAAAAACAAGTTGTTTATATTTTAATGAGTAGGGATTTCGAAAAGCAATATTTCTAGATTTTTTTTAATTACTTTATTTTTTACTTTAGTTTCAAAAAGTGTATTTCTTGTTGGAATTGGAACCTAATGGGCCAGCTAATGGAAAACAAATTGAAACATTTTAAGACACAGGTTTTATGTGTATTCATAGAAGATACATACCTATATGTATATGTATGAATAAGATAGACACAATATTTTTATGCTGACAAAAGTAACTACATAAAATCTCATAAAGATTAATATGTAGCTCTGCACAAACAAATTTATCAATGACTCTTAGTTTGTTTGCTCTAGTATCCATGGCGCCGAGTTTTATTAAACTGATAGGAAGACTACATACGGACATGAAAAATATATATACAAAAAACATGATAATATGTTTAAGTACACTGTTATTGTTAAAATGCTTTATAATATTATATTCTAAGCTTAAATGTTATCAAAGCACGAATATAACTTGATAAAAAATAGTCAAAACATGTAAAAGTTATAAGAACATCCGTTTTTCGATTGAATTGATCCGTGTTGCACCTCCATTTTATTTCAATTACTATTGTTGTACGCTCTCCAAGACTGAAGTAGACTAGCCGGCGTCGACCCCGGTCGATGTACGCATCTATAAAAACTTTCAGACCAACAACCTCAAACCCGCCCTGTTTGAAACCCAAATAATATTCTAATACTTTTAACTTTATTAACATAATAACATTAAAGTTACAATTTGCTGCACTCATTTTACGTCGTTAAACGTACTTTGCCACTTTGCCAATAGCACTTTCAATTCTACGTGAGCTTAAAATTGAACATTTATTTTAGATACTTGACTGAATTTTCCAGCCAAATATAAAACTAAGTATATTGAGGTTTTCTACCAAACTTCAGGTACTTGAATTTTAAATAAACAATTTGATGTAAGTGCATAATTTTATTGACGTCGTTTCCAAGTATGGGATGATTGTAAGAAGAGTACCAAAGATTACAAGATCGCGGAGAGTGGAAATCCTTTTAATAGAGATTCATCCATACGTAAATTGGTTAAATGACCAAGGCAATGATACTATATTTTTGTAATTACTAATTTTTAACCTATTTAAACTTAATTCAGTATAAAAACAACAAAGGCGACAAAAAAGAATAATCACTCACTCAGTCAAGTCGAGGCACGGATTTTTTTCATAAACTTAAACTCAGCTTTTTTACATTGAAGGTATACATACGGTTGACATGGTAAAAATGAGCAGGATTAAGCGACGCGCCACGCGAGAAACGGCTGGTTTCTTATATGGCACATGGGTATTCTCGTCTGTCTGTCGATCTGTCTGTATATCTGTCTGTCTGTCTGCTAGCCTTTTGCGGCCTAGTAGCTTAACCGATTTTGATGAAATTTGGTACTTAGTAAATTTTGGTAAATTAGCTTATATCCCGGGGACGGACAGGATACTTTTCATCCCGGAAAATCAAAGCGTTCCCACGGGATTCTCAAAGGCCTATCAGTTTAACCGATTTACGTGAAATTTGGTGAGGAGGTAGATTGCGCCACGGAAATTCGCATAGGCAACGGAACGGAAATTGCTTTTTTATCCGGAAAAGCAAAGAGCTCCCACAGGGTTTTTAAAAACCTAAATCCACGCGGAAGAAGTCGCGGGCATCATTAGTAATTTATTTATAACCGTGCTAGGTATGGTTAGATGATACCAAATAAAGATGTCTTTACTTGCTTCCACTCGCGGGCTTGCCAGCTTTATTCTACTCGTAACCACTCGCCCCGCCTAGACTATACTCGGCGCACTTAGCTCTTATGTTTTTCTTACGATAAAATACCTTGAAATGTATAGCATAAAAGAAATAAACTCACTGGAAGAAGATTAGCTGATAAGAGTTGCATCAGCCTGACCAAGCCCACCCAACGCCCTACTTAGCTCCTTTTGAAAATGTCAAGTGGCGCCGGACCTTTAGAGTGGATAGGTACTACTTAGTATTCATACCAACACACTCGTAAGGTCCCGAGCGAGAGACGACGCACCTGAATGGGTTTTACGGTTATCCCCACAGGTCTTATTTGATTAAATTATAAGGATAACCTCCAAAGCTGATTTTAATTCTAATTTGGGACAAAATATTAAAATAATTTTTCCCTAAAAATCTGTTCACAAAACAGACCCTCTTTGTTTATAGGCCTCTTATATTTTCACCCTACGTAAATACACAAACTTTATGTAGATAAGATCTTTTGAAAGTTTTATACCTCCATGCTCTTTTAGTAGGTACATCATTTTGACCAGTTCGAAGTTCTTTTCTTCAGACAGAATTATTTTTTTTTACTGAAGTGGTTAAAATTTATTCAAGATTTATTTAGAAAAATGAATACAAGTTATTTCAAAAACAGTTTAAACATTAAATACGTATTAATAGCAGTTTAATGTAAGTAAACAATGAATTCTACACCCGTGGGTGCGATTAACGGGCAGTGGCAATTTATCATCAATAATACAATAATGATATAATCTAATATTCTATTCAATTGTAAATGACCACTGAATATAGGTCAAAGGGTAAATGCTCTAATGTAGGTTGGACGACCTCGGGCTTCCAATCAAAAGGTCCCTAGTCTAATACCCGGTTGGGTCAATTTAGGAAACGATCTTTTATGAATTGACGGTTAATATGAATATTTGAGGGCTGCGGGTATTAAATTACTAATATACTTAGCAATTATTTCAGCATTGTTATTTAATTTTTAATTAGTTCCTAATTTCGAGAATGAGGTTAGCCGCAGGATTCAACTTAGCTGGGCAGCGTTCGAGATGTTTCTCGTCCAGAATTTTTCAGTGCTTGAAGACCAATGTCTTCGAACAGTGCGTGTTGCCAGTAACATATGGATCCAAGACATAGTCTCGAACTATGGGTCTCATAAGAAGACTCAGAGACACTGAGCGGGCAATTCAAATCTTAAATAAGGAAAGCAGTAGGAGAACCAAAGAAACCGACAAGGCTCAGTGGGTTGCAAAGCTCAAGTGGCAATGGACCGGGCATATTGCCACTTTATCAGAAAGCGCAGCATTAGAAGGTCCCCTACTAGATGGACAGATGACATTAAACGAATCGCAAAAAGCCGCTGGATTCAGGTGATGCAACACCATAGCGTGTGAAAGTTCCTAAAAGAGACCTATGTCCAGCAGTGGACGTCTATCGATTGACGATGATGATGAAGATTTTATTTCCTAGTATAGACAAGGTGAAATCCGTTCAAATGCAAAGTAGAAACAACGATTCGTTTATAACTTCACGAGGATAGAAAATTATTCAGCGGCCGCTACTCAACCTCCGGAAAATAGATTTACGTATAGGGGGGTCAAAACAAGTGCCGTCAAGTTGTTTAGCTTTATTTAGTGATTTAGTATGAGCCTTGTACAAACCAAAGGGTTAAGCCATACCCCATCCAGGTTAGCCAATTTCCATCCTAAACTGCATCATCACTTACCACCAGGCGAGATCACAGTCAAGGGCTAACTTGTATCTGGATATAAAAAAAACATGTATACGAGAGATTGGTTAGTAGAAAAACGTGGAAAGATGCCTCAAAATATAATAATATCGTGAACAAAATACAAAATTAAGGTTTATTAAAACTTAGTACTTTGCTATAGAGCTGAGTCACATTAAAAATTTCTCTTGAATTATTTTCAAAACTAACAATAAATCTTCCTTAAAAATATTGAAAGTCTGTACCTGAGTTCATTTATTTAACTACAAAAAGGGTAACAGGCTATAATAAAATGAAACTTATAGCTTTTACTAAAAGTATCCGGTTAACGTTTAAAAGGTACCCAGACCTATACGAGATGGCGAACGAACCTTTTGATACTAAATAATGCCTGCCTACTTTTGAATAACTTAAGTCTATTGTGTTGTTAATATTAATAAATGAATTATTTCAGTGCCCTCTGCAGTAAGGGAAGGGTTTATTACAACCCGAAGGCTCTTTATTCATTATCGCATATTTCAGGAAAGGAATAATAAACCTATTATAACCCGAAGGCTCTTGGCTTTTTTAAAGAAGTGTCAAAGCGCCCTGTCGGGTCTACTGCATTGCCAAAAGCTAGCGGGTTCCTTTGGCTAACGAATTGTTTGCTCACACAAAGAGCAAAGAGGTAACGTTGCCAGAATTTTGGGCACAATATGGCCTTTGAGACATTTATTCAATTTTCTATGTTCTTTTTAACCCCGGACCCAATAAGAAGGGTGTTATAAGTTTGACCCGTGTATCTGTGTATCTGTATATATGTTTATCTGTGTATCTGTCTGTGGCATCGTAGCTCCTAAACTAATGAACCGATTTTAATTTAGTTTTTTTTGTTTGAAAGGTGGCTTGATCGAGAGTGTTCTTAGCTATAATCCAAATAGAAAATCGGTTCCGCCGTTTGAAAATTATCAGCTCTTTTCTAGTTACTGTAACCTTCACTTGTCGGGGGTATTATAAATTTTTAATTTACACTTGTTAGGTTTATACTCAGCCAAGGTTATTTTATTAACTGCAATGATATTATGTAAATTATACGCGTGTAGGGATTTAACAAATTCCCTTGTGTAAAAATAAAACCAATCATAAACAAAGCGAAAGATTTAATCTTGTTAGTTAGCAGTTAAAAGATCGGTCATTAATTACTTAATTTGTTGTTGCCGAGTCGCCATTATTGCAACCCAATTTGGTAATGATCTATTGATTGACTATTACCATCAATTCGGAAACTGAATGATGATCTATTCGACGTATAGATTTATTTATTTTATAGAGTCTCAGTCACGTTTTTATGCGACAAATTTTTCGATGACCCGATTATTTCATTTCCGAATGCCAGATCGAGAGACGCCTCCACGAATACAAAGCAACAAAGCTGTATTGACTTGAAGTCTGACATTAAGACGACACTAGTTAAAATATTTCTTTAATAACCCCCGACCCAAAAAGAGGAGTGTTATAAATTTGACGTGTGTATCTGTGTATCTGTCTGTGGCATCATAGCTCGTAAACGAATGAACCGAATTTAATTTAGATTTTTTTGTTTGAAAGGTAGCTTTATCGAGAGTGTTGTTAGTTATAGGTGATCGAAGAAAATCGGTTTAGCCGTTTGAATGTAATCAGCTCTTTTCTAGTTTTCTTATAGAGGTTTTTGTGTCGGGTTTTTTTTTAAATTTTGAGTTATTACTTCTAGCTCTAGAGAACCATGTTTGGTGGCGCGCACTTAAAAAACCGTGGATGAATACAGGGTAATGGATTGGATTGAATTGAAAGTCCAGCTCTTTGTCTGCTTAAATTTGAGTATATTTTTAGTCACCATAGAAATAATACTTAAATACCCGTGACAATATGTACGAATTTGTATCGTAGAATAATAATAACTTAATGTTCCTAGACACATATTAATATCATTAGTATACCTAAGTAGTATAGTTAATATACTTTGATGAAGTTTGTGTGTATGTCGAGGGTAATCTCCTAAATCACTGAAAATTTTTTCACCAATTAAAATGTATTGTATTTGAAATGGACATTACATTATGCTATATAAATTATGTATCAAACTCCATCCGCGCGAAGTCGAGTGGATCAGTTAGTTAGGAACTTATAAAAGTTCAGGTGTAATGACTGGGCGTAGAAAGGTCAATGCCAATTTCCGTCTATGTCTAGATACTTGTGGTTGGTGACGTGGCTTAGTTACGGCGGAGAGTATAGCTATCAATATATTTTAGTTCAAACAAACATTTGAAACATTCAGCATGTAAACCTTAGTGAGTGGTTTTTCGCTGTGTCAAAAGCAGACTTGCTAAACGTAAAAATCAAAAAAAAAAATTACTTCCTAGATAGGGCGGTACATCATCGTCATTAACACATCGCCGACTCACTACTGTGCACGGGCCTCTTCTCAAAATGAGAAAGAATTGCCAGTAGTCCATCTGTCTGGTCAAGTGCGGATTGGCAGACTTCACATAATATACCTTTGAATATTATGAAGAACATTTCAGGCATGTAGGTTTCGTTACGATGTTTGCCTTGACATTTTATTGTTTAAAACGCACACAGTTTCGATAAGTTACAAGTCGAAATCCGGGATCGAACCCCCCCTTATAAGAGCTATCACCACCCGTGGTGGGTGGCGTGGCGTATAGATATATGGATACATTTTTATTCTAAAAAACTTTTACAAAGTTTTGAATAGTTAATTAATTCCACATCTGATTAAAAAAGGTTTTTATTTAGATAGAGAGATCCATACCTTTAGTTAAAATATTTTGCCATAGCTGTCGTTTTTATAGAGACAATCCTGTTTAAAAAATTGTTCACGTTGTCACAATACACCGTTGGTGACACGAAAATATCCCGCATTGCAGAAAGATCCCGTCTGGAGCCAACTGTCCTAAATGAATTAACTGCTCTACGGACGTGCTTAGAAAATGTTTGTTCAAACGTTTAAACATACTTGAAACTTTTTCGTTTTTAAACAGTTATAGCAGAGGGTTTAGCAAATACTTTGATATCAAGAAGTAATCATTTGGGACTAAAGTTACCTTAAACCTTAGTGATTGTTTCCTTATTCAAAAAAGATGTTTGTCTTGACATCTGTTGATTTTATAATCGACGTAAAAGATGAATGTAGATGTACCTACCTTTTATAGAAATATACCTACGGAATAGTTTAAAGGGGATAGTTTTATTTATTTTCATGACGTTACATACGAATGATATAAAATAATATAATGCTCAAGAGAGTGAAAATATTCGCTTATTTACGATCGTCAAGACTTTAAACATTCACTAAATTCGACAGCTAGGAACATGTCTAAAGTATTCAACTAAAACTAGTTAATCATGTCGAAAACTCCAAAAGTAATTTCAAGTATGAAACAAACCTCAAGGCAAAGTTTGACATAAAGCTTCACTTTTAAATTTCAAGAAACTTGATTGGAAACTTTCTTTTCATGAATTAATAAAGTACAGTATAGTCGAAAGATTAAACTTTAACATCGCGCTTTGAAAGAAGAAAATTTACCTCACTCCTAAAGTTGCTTAAAATTTAAGTGCTGACAACAAATTATTTATTATTAAAATGATATGACAAAGTTTTAACGTCTATTTTTGTTGGTAAAGTTATTAGTGTTTTTGATTTTTCTAAAAATATGTAGTTTCAAAATTACAGGGGCTCAAAGATTCGTATGAAAATTTTTAAGACCGCGTAACTTTGAAACCGAATATTTTAACAGAAATCTGGAAAACCACAGACACAGATATTAGTTTCTAGAATATGTCTGCAAAATTTCATGGACTTTGGTTGCTTAATATTCAAATGAAATTGGAACTACGATTGTATGAAACGAGTGACGGAAGGAGCCCTCTTAAGGCAAGTCAATAATTCATTCAATTTTATGACTATTTTTATTTCCATTATTACTTAATCTTTAAGACCCAGACACAGCAGTCGAGATTAGCCATAAAATCCTAGACTGGACATTGAAAATGATTAACATGCCAATGGTGAAGAAGCGATGCAAAAGAGGGCTAAGTGGAAACGACTGAGCAGGAAATACGTATGCCGGGTCTAGTGTATGTTAATAAAATTAGTTAGTCACTATTAGGATTCAGAGACAGCAGTCGAGGTTGGGTGTAGAAACCATAGATTGACATCTAAAAAGATGAATCCACCAATGGTCTTCGAAGATGCAATACAAAAGACAGGACTAACTGGAAATGACTTAGAAAAAAAGGTGTAGGCCGGGGCTGGTGTATGTTTAGAACGAAGAAGAAGTAAAATACAAAGACCAGTTAAGAGGGCTCTTTCCGTCACTCGTTTCATACAATCGTAGTTCCAATTTCATTTGAATACTAAGCAACCAAAGTCCATGAAATTTTGCAGACATATTCTAAAAAGTAATATCTATGTCTGTGGTTTTCCAGATTTCTGTTAAAATTTTCGGTTTCAAAGTTACGCGGTCTTGAAAATTTTCATACAAATCTTTGAGCCCCTGTAATTTTAAAACTACATATTTTTAGAAAAATCTAAAACACCACAGACACAGATATTAGTTTCTAGAATATGTCTGCAAAATTTCATGGACTTTGGTTGCTTAATATTCAAATGAAATTGGAACTACGATTGTATGAAACGAGTGACGGAGAGAGCCCTGTTAAACCAACTACAATTAGTACCTATCTAATATGACAATTCCCAAAAATTTATATTTTATACTGTTAACGGTTTTATATTAGTGGTAGGTACAACAATAAATAACATTTCACATAATTTTACTTTCGTGTAGACTTCGCCCATAAAAAAGCCATGGAAACTGCTGTAAATGGAAAAGTATTCTACGGTCAGAGTGCGGAACGCGTGATAATTAGTACGTGGTATTTTTATAAATGAATGAATTAGATTAAGTTTACTAAATGGAACGAGTTCCTTTGCCCGTGTATCAAATTGTTGTGCTACTATAATAAATCTTGTGTATGTAAATTTTAATAGTCTAACTTTCTAACCGTATTTTAGTGAGCAATATTTTCTATTTTAACGTCTTTTTCTTTTTGTATGATGTGCTTAAAATTACTACAACTAAATGTGTCTTCAAAATAATTATTCATGAATAATTCAGTGAGACTATAGGTTTAAGTTGCAAATCTTGTACAAAAGCAAATATGAAAATAATTGTAATTTTTGTATACCCAGCGACGAAGGTTTACATCACAGCCATGACAGATGCACCACGGCATTAGGTTATATCCATTCAAGATTATAATTGTTGTAATCGGGCGATATGAAACTTATTTACACAATTTTTATGATATTATTATAATTCTATGTACATGAACACCAAAACTCTGTGACTAGGAAAAAACACAAAGTTCAAGCAGTTCTACGTAAAGATTACACTTTTACACTATTTGTGAGTCAAGAGGACACGTTACTATTTTTTATATTGGATTCGAAGGTTACAAGCCGGTTTTACGTTCATTTGAAATGAGTTAGTCCATAAAAGTTTGGCTATTGTAAACATGTCATTTGGCGCTGAGGGTGCTTCGTTGGGTTATATAGTGACATTTCGAAGGGTTTTACTCAGAGTCTATGTACAGAGCGGGGTGCAAAACGCAACACTACCCCTCGCGCGGCGCGAACCTTACTGAATCACCCTCAATTCGATGCCTCCGCCCAGCATAGAGCGCTTGCTCGACTGCCCGCCGCATTAACATTCAAATCTATTTCCCCCCACTTAGAGTCCTATTTTCCTTATTCCTTTTGTTATGGTGAAGAAGATTCCTGCTTCAGTCTCCATAAGCGGCCAATACGCATGTCCACGACTTTGTATAATGTATATAAATTCGTATAGATGGGATAGTTTCCTTGTACATTTAGACTTGGTAGAGTTCAAGGACTTCTATTTTCTGTATTCTTGTTTAATTTTTCGCTAATAATAATAAGTATAAAAATGAGAATTAAAAAGTATGAAAAACCTCCTATATAAACTCTGAATCGCTTTTGTGAAGGATTTGTATAGAAGTTGCCTTCTGAGTGTAGCGTAGTGGTGCTAAAGTTTTTTGCCCTACCATACATGCAAGCCGTGGACGCTATCTCACTTAGTGGTAATTAATGCAGTCTTAGATGGTGGAAGGGGTGTTAAATTATAACAAGTTTCCTAAAAATGAAGATATCCCACGATATTCTGACAGGCGGAGAAATACCTATATCTGATCGTATGTTAGCAAAATCGATTTTTTTAATCCTTTATTCATAGGCTTTTGCGGCCTACTATAATACTTTGGAATAGTGGAATAGAAGTCGTCGGATGTAGTTTAATACAATAGAACTATTCATGTGGAGAAACGAATTAGGGTCACCTACGTGTCTTTACAACCAGTCGGATTACGTCTACTTCTTAAAGGTTGGCACATGGCACAACATTGGTTGGCATAATAAAATAATAAGTAAATTAAAGTCGGAAGCATATTTATTAACAGCCAAACATGATGAAACCAGATGCGCCAATTTAGTCTACATAATACAGTCACAGTAACAAACCGACCCGTATAAAAGTGTATTTTTAACCCCCGACCCAAAAAGAAGGGTGTTATAAGTTTGACGTGTGTATCTGTGTATCTGTCTGTGGCATCGTAGCTCCTAAACTAATGAACCGATATTAATTAAGTTTTTTTTTGTTTAAAGGTGACTTGATCGAGAGTGTTCTTAGCTATAACCCAAGAAAATCGGTTCAGCCGTTTGAAAGCTCTTTTCTAGTTACTGTAACCTTCACTTGTCGGGGGTGTTATAAATCTTTAATTTACACTTGTCACATTTGATCTCCGAATACCTAAACTTAGCAGGAAGGTGCGAATATTATTACGAATTTTATTTCATGTAATAATGTCTATGCGGTAGGCGTTCAAGGACAGAAAGGCGGGAAATACATTCATTTCCGTATTCAGGCTTGGAAGATTACGCCTCAATTCACTTTCGAATAGCTCGTGATCGTATTTCTTATAAAAAGTTATTTTTATTATATCTTTCGACCCTCAAAGCCCTTTTTTGTACAATAGCTCCTTTGCGGAAGCCGACTCGTGTTTTACAAGATGATGAAAATGTTATTATTAGATGCTTTGCACATAACGAGATAACAGAGAGTACTGGAGCATGGTTATAACAACAATCCATATTTCTGTGGATTTAAATTTCGCAATGGTACGAAAAATTTATCTTAAGCAGCTCATTTCAGTTATGAAGCTTAATCATAAAAGTGTATGTACACAGCGTTGAGCATTGTTTGGTATTCCAAATCAATAGAACAGGCCTTTATAGAATCAATAAAAATGTGATATTATTTCATGTAACAAATCTCATCGGAAGTGATTATTCACTCAAAAAGATACACTCAGTGTTTTCAGTTCTTGTTATCTTGACACCATTCGCTAACTTTGCTCATAAATGTATTAATATTCTGAAATTATGAATAAAATTAGCAGGAGGCATGAACCATACGTTTCAACATTTGAATAGGATAATATTATGACAATGATTGTCATAATATTATCCTATTCAAATAATATTATGACAATTATTGTCTTAATATTATCATATTAATATTTGTTTCATATAGTAAAGTATTGACCTTTACATCGTTTTGCCAGACTGAACTGTTACGCTCGGATTGATGTTTTGGTATTATAAACGGAGAAATAAATACTTTAACATAAAACAACATAACAAAAGAGAAACAAAAGGTATTAAAATAGCACACTATATTAAAACAGAAAATCATTTCAGCTCTACAGTCTTTAAAATCAGCATTACATAATACATATGATGTAGTCATAAATATAAGTTCTTAACCGGAAAAATATTTTATGACTTTTGAAAACTGTAAAAGTTTACAAATCTCATACAATAAAAATGCATAGTTCAGTCAGTGAGTGAGTCGACTCATCAACGCCTAACCCAAATCCTTGGACTTCAAGAAAGCTAAATTTTTGCACAGACTTTCCCTTCATAATGTAGACAAGCCAAAATGGGTAAGAAGGGGAGATATTTTCGGAATTCTCAAGCTCAAGGAAGCGAAGCCACGTGCTGTCTACAGTGTCAATTAAAGATTTTTCATTTCTTCAGTACCTCTGGTACGAGTTGTCACATAGCCATAACTATAGTTTTCTTGAGCTTTTCCATAACACAAGGCCAGGATAAAATGTAAAATCTGTGATGAAAAGTCATATTGTATCCTATAAAGCGGATTTTTATTACAGAGTTTTCGATGGTTGTACAAGTGTAAATTAAAAATTTATAACCACTCCGACAAGGACAGGTTACAGTAACTAGAAAAGAGCTGATAACTTTCAAACGGCTGAACTCATTTTCTTGGATTATAGCTACTTCAAACAAAAAACAAAATTAAAATCGGTTCCTTAGCTTAAGAGCTACGATGCAAAGACAGATACACAGATACACACGTCAAACTTGTAACAACCCTCTTTTTGGGTCGGGGGTTAAAAATGGCAAAGGTCGTCATCAAATTTTTAATTCATAAGCTGTATAATTTTTACTGGAAGTACTGTATGGTTTTAGTAATGTTTACGAGGACCCCCTACTTCACATGTGTATTATTAAGTTCTTCACTCACACATGACCTGTGCGTGTTTCATATCGACGTGATAAATTGACTTTTGTAACGAAACGCATAAACGTCTACTATTATGACGTCATACGGTAGTTTCGAGCTGTTGGGTTTGGGTACACATTGGCTATTATTATTACCTGAGCTTGTAAACTGTCTAGCAGCCATTGCTACTGTCCAGACAGGGTCCATATTTGTATAGTTTAACTAACTTGTTACAAAAAACTACAAACTTGACATTGGCTAATCTTTGTAAAGCCAGACGAGAGAGAAAAAAAAAGTTTTTCGTTTTTACATGAATATTTGCAATATCTGTATATTGTGGCCATATTTGATTTTAAAAAAAATAAGTATTTCAAAGTAAATCATTCATTGATCATGGCGCGTTTGAAAACCTCGTAACCATTGTATGAAAAGTATTAATGATTTCAAAGAACTCATAAAATCCCTTTTCCCTCCGTTTGATTTGATTGAAAGTATTCTCAGAATGACAATTTCGGTTGATGTACATATTCATAAGCACTTAATTGATGTTAATGAAATAAGGGAACCTCAATTCCTTTAGCAACGTTCCGCAATATTTTAATTAGAAGAAAATATGGTTCGAATACACAATAAAAAAAAATTGACAAGTATAAATTAAAAATTTATGACACCCCCGACAAGTGAAGGTTACAGTAACTAGAAAAGAGCTGATAACTTTCAAACGGCTGAACTGATTTTCTTGGATTATAGCTAAGAACACTCACGATCAAGCCACCTTTCAAACAAAAAGACTTTATTTAAAATCGGTTCATTAGTTTAGGAGTTACGATGCCACAGATAGATACACAGATATACTAATAATAATTGAATAAGTTTTTAAGCAAAATATGTTTAATTAAAATTAACCGACGATTAGCGAAGCCTGTTGCTGTCCGTGGTCAACACATTAGCATAAAGGAAAACTTCGAGGAGAAAATAATATATTTCGATAATATAAGAAGAACCTACAGTAAATACAGTATCTTACCTGATTATGAAAAGCTAGAGTTGCCAATCAGTTTGTCAGTGTTTGATTTGTTGATAATTTTTTTTTAAATTTACTATATAAAATATACTGAAAGCTTTACCTCAAACAATAGAACACGCCACACCACTGAAAAGAGTGACTCAAAGTATCTTACTATGAATCTGCTACAGAATTATCTTGTTAGGTTTCACACTCAGGTAAGGTCGGAATAATTCTTTACGAAAATTCAGATTTATAAAATTGTAACCTGTTAATAACTTCCTACAGCTACGTAGCCTCTTACGTAGCATATCTACGCACAACGTAGCGTGTGGCTACGCATTGTCGTATATATTATATTATCGGTCTCGCATTTATGAATACCACAAATGATTTCATAGTAGAATCATTACTTTTACATATAACTAAAAAAGTATTATTATTAAATTTCTAGATGGTGCTCTATCCAGGAAAATCAAATATATCTTTATAGGATCGCAGAGATCAACCCTGGTAACAGACCTCCATTTTTAACCCCCGACCCAAAAAGAGGAGTGTTATAAGTTTGACGTGTGTATTTGTGTATCTGTCTGTGGCATCGTAGCTCCTAAACTAATGAGCCGATTTTAATTTAGTTTTTTTTTGTTTGAAAGGTGGCTTGATAGAGAGTGTTCTTAGTTATAATCCAAGAAAATCGGTTCAGCCGTTTGAAAGTTATCAGGTCTTTTCTAGTTACTGTAACCTTCACTTGTCGTGGGTGTTATAATTTTTTAAATACACTCGAAGATGTCAAAATGTGCGTTTATCGCAAGCCAATATTTATGTTATATTCCTGTCGCTACGTGTGTGTGAAGCGAGCGTACGAATTCATTTTTAATCTTTAAAATACAATTTGTCTATCTGTAGATTTATAATGTTTTTGCCTAGAAATATACATAGTTAAGTTTCAAAAAGTATTAAAAACTTTCAGTACTATTTTCAATTTTGTGATGATGCAAGATTCGCTATCGGAATAGGTAGATTTAGTAGATAATAGGCTATTATTATTAGAGTTGTCTCATTGCTCAGGGCTTGATTGCGCGATAGAGCACGCATTGTATTCAATCCCTTTGTCACAATAGCATTTAGCTGTACAAGAATTATTAAGTCTTTGTTCCAAATTATTATCGTTGTCCCATTTTGAATGCCCCTTTAGAAATAAAAATTAAAATAACTACCATTTCAAATTATGAATTTAAGATTCCCTTAGCATATCCCTTACTGTAACTAAATTAGTGATTTTTAGGTTTCTCTATCTCAAAAGGAAAAACGGAACCCTTATAGGACCACTTTGTTATCTGTCTGTCTGTCTGTCTGTCCGTCCGTCGTGTCTGTCAAGAAAACCAATAGGGTACTTCCCGTTGACCTAGAATAATGAAATTTGGCAGATAGGTAGGTCTTATAGTACAAGTACAAAAACAAATCTGAAAACCGCGAATTTGTCGTTACATCATTTAAAAAAAATTAAAATGTGTTTCGATTTTCAAAATAAGATAACTATACCAAGTGGGATATCATAATATGAAAGGGCTTTACCTGTACATTCTAAAACAGATTTTTATTTATTTTTATCTGTAATAATTTTTGATTTATCATGCAAAATGTTGGAAAAAATACCCGAATACCTACGGAACCTTCAGTGCGCGAGTCTGACTCGCACTTGGCCGGTTTTTTATTCTACTCCAAGTTAGTCTCTGATTGCAATCTCATTTTATGTAAGTGACGATACAGTAGGCTTACCTAATCAGTTTCTACGCGGGATCGTACCAGAAGGGCTAATCGCTTGGTGACACGATATTGCCAGTGAAATGGTAACTTGCCACGACCAAAGCCTCTCACCAGCTCCCCATTTCCCGCTGCGGGGAATCATTAAGTTTTGTTTGAATTATCACTGCTTCATTTTAAATGTTGGTTGGTTTGATTTAAAATGACAATAGCTATGTTCCAGTTTGCTTTTAGCTGCACAAAAAGCCGTATTTCCTTGTTTTTAAATGAATAAAACAATGAACGGGTGCAAACATACATCTTTCAGTTGAAAACATGACGCTTGTCTTGTATAAATGTGCATACTGCTTCAACATGACTTATATTGTAAATAGATAAAAAATATATGACAAATATATGACAAAAAGTATACATATTATATTATTAGTGTGTATTTTTTTAAAGAATATACCCCATTTTAACCCGACCAATATTCCTATTTCCCCTCCAACGGTAAATGCTAGGAGTGTATACGACCGACGA
The DNA here is from genome assembly GCF_905333055.1 of Maniola jurtina. Lineage (NCBI taxonomy): Eukaryota > Metazoa > Arthropoda > Insecta > Lepidoptera > Nymphalidae > Maniola > Maniola jurtina. Next base: position 6,760,140 of record NC_060046.1, on the reverse strand, counting down.
TATAAACGTAATAATTTTCTTAGAAAAACTAATAGTTACAAGCGTTGAAATGAGTAGGTATTTTTTGAAACATTTCAAGCTATTACTGCTGTGGCATTTTTATATCAGTGAATTTTTTATAACATTGTTTACAAAAAAGTATTAAAAAATGTTGCATCGTTTAATCCTGGAAAGGTAATATCGAAGTTGTAATTGATTTTATAACAGCAATCCCGATAGGCATTCATTTTCCAACCCGCGTGACGAAACTAATTTATGTGGAAATTAAACTGGGAGATATGTTTCCATGCTGGTCTCTATTTTGTACTATATACATATATTAAAGTGGACTAGATAACATATAGCACCCTGTAGATTTGTATATCAGTTATTACAACAACAACTTTTTTATTCCTTCAAGTATAAAAAGTAAGAACTAAGATCTAAGATACATAAGAAGACATAAGATAGATTTAATGACAACTGTATAAACCTCGCGCGTTCGTATTATTTTGTTGCGATGGTACCTACTTTATGTTTTAAAGTATAAATCCACCCACTAGTGTTATAATAGGTATATGAAAATGTGTATTAGAGATTAGAAATTTAAATAAGCTATTTTAACCTATTTTAATTTATTATATATGTATATTATAATACATGTATTTATTGTGCGCTCTAAGATACAATTATATACTTACTAGTTTTATAACATAGCCTGTAAGTTTCATTTAAGTGGAATTTCCTTTGTGGAACAGTAAATGTCTTAAACCAGAACCAGTATTTTTTATGCGCTCCACTAAAACATATTTAGAATAGTGCCAGTAGAACGAAAAATAAGAGATAAAATTCTCCTTCCATTCAAACTCCCATCCAAAAATCGCTTTTCAGATTTAAATATGCCAGATCTAAGCCTCAGTTCTCGTTTTATAGCGGATATTTAAAAGGGAATTGTTGACAGGCCTTATTGTGGCGTGCCAACAGCCTACTCCGCAAAAAACTCGGAACACGGACTTCCTCATTTTCAGGATAAATTCCGGCAGTGGTCGGCGCGGCGGTGCCAAACCGCCCAACTGAATTTTGTCCTCAAATCTGGAATGTGTAGCTAAAGCTTTTTATACGTCGCCCAATACAAAGTCCTCGGATTATTTTGGATCCTAAAGTGCTGACATTTAAAACGTTTGAAACAGTTTTAATACCTTCTAAATTATTCTGTTTCATATTGTTTGAATTGTTGTTAAGTATTATTTTTATGTTTATTCGTTATACATTATTACAATATGTTATGATTTTGAGACAGTACAGGTAAGTAGTTATTTATAATTCAACATTTTTTATTTTAAAGCATAATAAAATTACAACTAATATGTACTATGGAGTATCAAGAAAATACTTCATTCAATTCATTTAACTGCACTGAAATAGGCCAAAATCAATGCGAACTACGCTTGATCCACAACTGGTACCTACTTCAAACATTTACATAAATATTCTGAAGCGTCAACTTAAATACCTACATCATATCATATAACATATATACCTAAAGTTATTTTGATAAATAAACGGTTGAAAATATAAAGACTTGTATGATTATGATATTCAACAACAGATATAGGCAATATAAATCCGACCAATAGAGCAACTTTCAGCGAATGCATAAATTCAGTGATGCATGTTATTTTTCTGGAAAACACTAACGTTAGTGACATAAAGTCCACAGCTCTAAATTGAACTTTGTTTGCTTTTGACATACAGCTATCGGCTTTTGGTATTGAATATGAAAGTTATTGTTTAAAATAATTTTAACATAACTTATTTGGAATAAACTGATTTTAGCGATCAACGTAACTGTGCTTGTTTTTCATGTAATTATGATTTTATAACTTCAGTTGTATCCATATTAATATTATAAATGCGAAAGTGTGTCTGTCTGTCTGTCTGCTACCTTTTCACAGCTCAACAGTTTAACCGATTCTGACGAAATTTGGTACAGGGTTAGCTTATATCCTGAGGACGGAGATAGGCAACATGACATTTTTATCATTTTTATCCCGGAAAATCAAACAGTTCCCACGGGATCTTTAAAAACCTAAATCCACGCGGACAAAGTCGCGGGCATCCTGTAGTATTAGTATAATACAACAGCTATTGACGTTAAAAACATGCAAATACATTTTTTTTAATTGTTGAAAAATTGATAATTTAGATTTAAATATCGAGAAGATACTAGGGTGGACATAACTTCAAACATTCTAACGTGAGAAAAGTTGTGAAGATATGCCGGAAGATCTTCTGAAGTTTAGTATTACCTAGTTAGTATGGCGATAAAAGAATGATAAAAGAAGGATATGGCGAAATATGGAAAAAGAAACGTCCTGACTCATCGTAGCCCAAACCCTTGGACCTAGAAGCTGAAATTTTAATAGATGTTCCATTTATAAAATACAACAAGTAATAAGGCCAGATTTTTTCAAAATCCCCACTGGAGTGAAGCCATGGATTATAGCTAGCAGAATACAAAATATGTTTATTTCACCATATTTTTAGATGACTGCGCAACCTTGTGCATAGATAATAATTAAATAGAACTAACAAGCAACTTGATTACTCTTAGAAAACTGAAGAGTTTAGATACTTTAGATAACATTAACTTTGCATTCACTCCATATCTGGCAAGTTGTCAAATCTGGATTAGAATTATTAAAAGCAGACTATCAAGGTAAGAGCAGTCATATTATCAGACTATATGATGGTGCAACTTTGTCCGCAATGGATTAAAGTTAAAAACCCCCCGTGGGAACTTTTTGAATTTCCGGGATAAAAAGAAGTCTTCTCCATCCATGTACTTCTCCAAAATGCAATCTATAACTATATACCTACCAAGTAGATGGATCCCCAATATTGAATTCATTAGATAGGTGTAAGGTAGTTTTTAAAAATCCCAGGGGAACTTTTTGATTTCCCGGGACCAAAGGTAAGTTACGTCCTTCCCCTCCGGCTAGGTGTTATCTGATAGAGTTTCCCTTGCCTTAAAATACTAGCAGACAGACTGAAAGACTGACACACTTTCGCATCTATAATATTGGCAGTGTTATATTAAAGGCAGTGCTTGTCTAACTGTTTCTCTTTATTAAAATAGAGCAGAATCATCACATGATTAATTATACGATCAAAAAGTAGATCATTGATCGTGATCGATGCTGACATTAATTAATGTGTAATTCATAACACTTATGTGAAGGTGCAGCCTAAGTTGACTAATGAAAATCAGCAATCATGTTTAGTTGAACAATGAGTTCTGTTTTATGAAATTCATCTTAGAATTAATGTAATAAGTATAATTTTATGAATTAATAACAAGAGGCTCGCTAACAATGACATAATTATATAAAGAAACGTACATGTTATTGAAACCAACACCCTATATAAATTTTAATCCAAAATTGGAACGCTAATAGATGGATAAAAGCCGGGTATCCGGTTTCGGTTATTCTGGGGGCTTTTAGTCTGGAATATTTAAAGACTCCTATATTTCACGGATTTGAAAATGTTTTGTAGAATTTTAAATGAGAGCACGTGGCACATATTTTATAAATAAACTTAATTCAACGATTTTTATTACTATTTCATTGATTTATTTAAAAGTCAGAAAGAATCTCTTTTATAACCTTTTACTATTAGTGGTTAACTGTTATTCATATAAACTGTTCTAGCGAAATGTTCTTGATGATTGCGAAAATCACATCGAAATCCATTAATTAAAAATTGCAAGCGAATACACTATCATATACGGAAGAAAATCTGAGTTTCCTACCGGCTCTTCTCAATAGAATCTGCTTTCTTAAAAGGAGATAGAGCTAAGGACGGAGCATAAAATTTTCCTAGATGAAATAAATAAAGATTTTTTTATTTCAAGCTATATTAGAACTTCTAGCTAAGCTAATGTACAAGAGCTAACTGTTCTTTAAGTATCACAGTAACTTCAAACGACATATTTCAAGCCAGATTTCCAAGTGTATTTTATTTGGGCACATTTCCAAGTTGTCATACTTTTGGATTCCCATTCCAAAAGTTCTAAAGTTCCAAAAATACAACCGTCTATGGGTACAAGTCTGATTGTGTCGGGCGCGACTTTTGTTGCCGTTAGAGTCGTCAATATTCTTGCTCAAGGTTCAGCGTGGAATAAAATGTTATGAGAAAAATATTGTCAGAGCCTCATAAAAAAACTCAGTCTGAGGCCGAGATCTTTAGAGCGCACTTTGACTTTTTAACCCCCGATCCAAAAAAGGGGTGTTATAAGTTTGACGTGTGTATCTATGTATCTGTGTGTCTGTGTATCTGTCTGTGGCATCGTAGCTCCTAAACTAATGAACCGATTTTAATTTAGTTTTTTTTTTGTTTGAAAGGTGGCTTGATCGAGAGTGTTCTCAGCTATAATCCAATAAAATCGGTTCAGCCGTTTGAAAGTTATCAGCTCTTTTCTAGTTTGTAACCTTCACTTGTCGGGGGTGTTATAAATTTTATTCACACTTGTTAATAAAAGAAATCCAGCGTATTTCTCACGCTATTAAAACCACCATAAAACTGAAAACCACTTGAAATTCAATAAAACCGTTTCATGGATAAATAAAACGCTATACCGCTAAAGCTTTCTATTGAAACCGTTGAAAACGAATTTAATTCAACGTGAGGAAGAGTACAAATACCACAACACGAATACAATGAAATCAACGTGGCTGCATCGAATATTTCACGGCACGCAGCTCCCAACTTCCGGATACAGGAAAGTATTCATTTTATCGCACAAAAGTTATCATTATCCATCCAGAATAAAATACAAAAAAATATTTTTCATTTGAACTTAGACAAAATATGCTGAACCCTTATTCATTTTAATTTAAACATCGTCAAAATGTAAGTAACCTAAAGCATTACTACTACTAAATACAATTTCCTAATCCATACTAATATTATAAATACGAAAGTGTGTCTGTCTGTCTGTCTGCTACCTTTTCACGGCCCAACAGTTTAACCGATTCTGACGAAATTTGGTACAGCGTTAGCTTATATTCTTGGGACGGACATAGGCTAATTTTTATCCCGGAAAATCAAAGAATTCCCACGGGATTCCTAAAGACTCACCCGCTTAACCAATTTGTATGTAATTTGATACCGAGGTAGCTTGCGTCCCTGTAATTGACATAGGCAACTTTTTATCCCGGAAAATCAAACAGTTCCCACGGGATCTTTAAAAACCTAAATCCACGCAGATGAAGTCGCGGGCATCCTCTAGTATATTATATTTTATTAATCCATACCTAATCAAGTTATCGATCATAATTTGTGATTTCATTAGTAACAATGATCCTACGTGTGGTGTAGTAGGCTCATTAATCACTAATATACTAAAAACTATTTATGTTATTGTAAAAGTCTTGGAAATGATTATTGTAGGTACATTTCGCATGACATACCTAAACTTAAAATATCCCTAGGTTGCATCAAATATTTTGCGACTCGCATCTATCGACATCCGGATACAGGAAACATTCGTTTTATTACTCAAACCTCTGCCCAAGTGAAACATTTAGCTGAAACGAAGTTGGGACGGAATGAATTAATGAAACAACTCCCTTTCATTCAAAAGTAGACTTTTTGTCTTGAGAATAAGGCTCATTATCCGCCTAGCGGAGAAAGGGCTAATTTCTCATAGCAACTCGGCCATTCAGAAGCAAGATGTAAACAAAATGGAATGCATTAATTGCTTGGTTTTTGCAGCTCGTTTAACAAGAAGTCGACTTAAGATGAATGCTATTCACAAAATATAATAGTTTTATGTTAGTTAATATTATAATAATAGTTACCTACTGAATGCCGTTTAATTTTTTTTATCCCATAGGATCGAGGAGGAGAAGATAAAAGTAGGTATCCTATGTCCATCCTCGGGATACTGCGTATTCCTGCAACTTTCCTCAAAATTGGTTAAGCGGATGAACCGTGAAAAGCTAACAGATAGAGAGACAGACAGACATTCTTTCGCATTTATAATAATAAATATTATTAGTATGGCTGCTATGTATTTTTACTGATGATATCTAACTAAGTATTATTTATGTAAAAAATTTAAATACGGTAGAGACATACAACGGAATCTTCTTATCGTAAAAGTTCAGACATTTAGCATTTCGTCGAATGCAATTTTCTTTTCAGCTATTTTTATTAAAGTTGGACAATTCTGTCAAAAAGTTTGCGCACAATCAAAAGTTATATTTTCCTCTAACTTGATATTTTTATAGGCCATGCCATAATATAATCATAATAATACAGAATGTTAACAAAACTAATTTCTCAAAATCCTAACACAAACTGTCATCTAATTTATACTAGCCCAGAACCACGGTAATATTATACATAATATTACCGTGAGAACTTACCTAAATTACAAATGATGTGGGTGTCCTTGATTAAATTTAATTTAGAGGCTAATCCCATTAAAACCAAAAACATGGTTCCCTGATCCTTTTATGAGGTACTCACTAAATGGGTCACTATGTTTTATAGGTCAGCACAATCATGATAACATTATTTGGAACATAATAAAATAGTATAATCTTCTTCGGGATTTATTTAGGTTAGAACTTTATAAGCCGTTAATAGCTTCGAGTCAGAAAAGAATGGAACCCCTTTTGATTGTGATGTTATCTATGTCTCGTGCTTTACCTATTTACCTAGACATGTTATTATAATCCCGTTTTTTAACCCCCGACCCAAAAAGAGGGGTGTTATAAGTTTGACGTGTGTATCTGTGTATCTGTCCGTGGCATCGTAGCTCCTAAACTAACGAACCGATTTTAATTTAGTTTTTTTTGTTTGAATGTTGGTTTGATCGAGAGTGTTCTTAGCTATAATCCAAGAAAATCGGTTCAGCCGTTTGAAAGTTATCAGCTCTTTTCTAGTTCCTGTAACCTTCACTTGTCGGGGTGTTATAAATTTTTAATTTACACTTGTCAATTAATAAAAGTATTAGTTATATTACAAAAACAAAGCAATATTAATTATATAACGGTTATTTCCTCGCGTGCATTGTAAAAAATGTCCTTATTCGCCCTTTATTTCAATTAATTCTTATTCTTTATTAATTCCGTGTAGCTTTGTCACGCCACATACTGTAAAATGCATAAATAATGCAATTTCATGTATTTACTGCACTTCAACTGTAAAGCTAATCTTTAACATTATACTTTCATGACCAACTGCATACTTTACTTAGTTTATAGCGCTCATATATTTTTAAAAGCTTGCAAATACTTAGCAACACTCTTTAAGTAAAGTAAACAAGGAAGCAATGTTAATATTTTATCAATTTATGGCTTAAACTTTGCTGTTCTTAAAATCACACTAATATTATAAAGGCGAAAGTTTGTGTGTACGTGTGTGTGTATGTTTGTTACTCCTTCACGCAAAAACTAATGGACGGATTTGGCTGAAATTTGGAATGGAGATAGGTAATATCTTGGATTAGCACATAGGCTACTTTTTATCCCGGAAAATCAAAGAGTTCCAACGGGATATCGAAAAACCTAAATCCACGCGGACGAAGTCGTGGGCATCAGCTAGTATCTTAATAGGTATATCCAAAACCCTAGGAGCGATTCATCTCTCTATTAATTTATCATCATCAATATCAACCCATCACCGATTCACTACTCAGAACGGGTCTCCTCTACGAAGGAGAGTGGTTAAATTATTATACCACAAGCTACCACGCTGGCCAAGTGCGGTTTGGCAGACTTCACATACCTTTAAGAACCTTATGGTGAACTTTTATGCAAGTTTCTTCACGATATTTTCCTTCACCGATATTTAATTGCTTAAAATGCATATTACTCTGAGAGTTAGAGGTCCGGGATTCGATGCTTAGAGGTACCTTAGAGGATTCGGGATCGAATTCCGGAATAGGAGGCTAACCGAAGGCTATCACCGTCCTTATGTTAAATTAAATTAAATAAAGATTAATTTATCGCTTACAGATTATTTACTGTTTCTTATTGCAACAAATCATAACAGCAATGAGTGTCTTGCATAGAGTGCAAACAGCTTAAAGAGTTACGTAACGTGCTATCGGAAATCGATAGCGATAGCGTGTAAGTAGTACCGACTCTCACATCTATACTTAATAAATAAAATTGGAGTGTCTGTCTGTAATTTCGAAATAACTACCTCATATTAAGCTCATATGGTTATTTGAACGATACCAACACTGAATAACACGTTTTTTAAATTTTTGTCTGTCTGTCTGTCTGTCTGTCTGTCTGTCTGTCTGTCTGTCTGTCTGTCTGTCTGTCTGTCTGTCTGTCTGTCTGTCTGTCTGTCTGTCTGTCTGTCTGTCTGTCTGTCTGTCTGTCTGTCTGTCTGAAAAGGCTAATCTCCGGAACGGCTGAACCGATTTTGACGGGATTTTCACAGACAAGTTGAGGATTGACCAGGGCGTAACATAGGCTACTTTTTTAACCGACTTTCAAAAAGGGAGTTGTGTTTTCTACCTATGTACACCGAAATCTCCGAGATTTCTGAACCGATTTGCTTAATTTTTTTTTTTAATCGATAGAGAAACTTTGCGACATTGTTTCATAAAAAATTTGGAGTCCAACTCCTCAATCCTGATGCTGCAGGGGATCTGACCAATCCACGCGGGCGAAGCTGCGGGCATCAGCTAGTATGAAAATAAAACTATTGCAACGAATCATAATAGCCACGTAGGTAAGATGTCAACAAAAGTCTTGTCTACTGAGCAAACAGCTTAGAAAGTTATATAACATGCTATCAGCAATCGATGTCGGTAGCGTGCTGCTGTCCCGAGGATAGTGGCTTCACTCTCACAAACGAATAATTAATCGGTCAACCGCCACCGCTCCACTTTCCGGAAAATTGGGCTACGTTTTTTCCGACCAGCCTTCTTTCATTCCGATTAAAGATGTATTAGTCCCGAGAACACTAATTTGGAAGTTAATGACATAATGTTTCTGTTAGCCTTTTATTGCGACTTGATTTAACATCTATCTGAAAGCTAATAATTTTTTTAATAAAAATAGCGAGAAAACTAGCAGGTGGGTCACCTGATGTTTAGTGATTACCACCGCCCATGGACATTTGCAGTACCAGAGGAACTGCCAATGCGTTGCCGTATGACTACATTCGTACAGAGAAAGGTTGCGTTTTTCGAATACCTTTAAATATAATACTTACATGACTTCCCAAGATTATTCATGGAGGTCGAGATAACTCGAAAAAGAGCTCCTGGAAGACATGAGAGCAAGTAGATGTATGATATAAGCGATAGGTGGATCCGAGACAGTTACCTACTCTAAATTGAAAAAGAATGGCCAATATCGAAATACTTTTTAACCCCCGACCCAAAAAGAGGGGTGTTATAAGTTTGACGTGTGTATCTGTGTATCTGTTTGTGGCATCGTAGCTCCTAAACTAATGAACTGATTTTAATTTAGTTTTTTTTGTTTGAAAGGTGGCTATATCGAGAGTGTTCTTAGCTATAATCCAAGAAAATCGGTTCAGCCGTTTGTAAGTTATCAGCTCTTTTCTAGTTACTGTAACCTTCACTTGTCGGGGTGTTGTAAAATTTTAATTTTCACTTGTTACATACTCACCGCCAAACTTCAATTTGAAGATTATGATGACGTTTCACATTTATGTTCAGTTGAGAGTTTTTACAGTTATTCTAGTAAGAAATGCTAATGTAATAAAATGAGTTTTGAGCACATTTATATTCATGTATAGATATAAAATATATGCCATAAACGTACCCTCCGAACCTATTAAACAAACACCTTTTCATAATACATATTTATGACCGACTGTCTACTGTGCAGAGTCCGTATAGAGTGGAGGTACGTGGTGTTGAAGTGCACGGGTGTGGCATACCAATGCAAGACCTACCTAAGATCTTCATCTTTACAAATTTAAAAAAAAAACTGGTCAAGTGCGAGTCAGACTCGCGTACCGAAGGTTCCGTACGCGGGTATTTTTTCCGACATTTTGTACGATAAATCAAAAACTGTCACGCATAAATATAAATAAAAATTCGTTTTAGAATGTACAGATAAAGCCCTTTCGTACTCGTATGATACTCTACTTGGTACTTACTTCAAAAATTGAAACACATTTTAATTTTATTTTTGTGATGTAACTACAAATTCACGGGTTTCGGATTTTTTCCTTTAGTTATGATATAAGACCTACCTACCTGTCAAAGTACCCTATAGGTTTTCTTGACAGACGCGACAGACGGACAGACAGACAACAAAGTGATCCTATAATTGTTCCGTTTTTCCTTTTGAGATACGGAACCCTAAAAAAGACTTCGGCAAGTACGAAAATATTCTTAGGATATAAGATTATCGGCTTAACTCACAGGCAGTTACAACATCGTAAATCTTAACATGACACGTATTCATGTGACAAGAATCTCATGTAATCCTGTTTTCCTTATTAAGGACAATGTCGCACCTGCGGTGTGAAGCCAGACAACGTTAAGAATATGATTAAAGCAATTCCCTCAGATTTATATTACATACAAATATTATATGTAATATAAATGCGCAACGGATCAGCCTGGCTGTCCAACGCGGAAATGCAGCCAGTATTCTTGGCACCATTCCTCGCGGGCATGATTTGTATAGTAATTAGATAAGGCTAGCTTTAAGTTTTATTGCAATATTTTCTTTAATTAAAAAAAAAAAAGTTCCTAAAAAAAAATTATATTGAATACACTTTGTAATTAGTATAAAACTATTTTTGGCTAAATGCGAGCCAGACTCGCGCACCGAGGATTCCGTACTCGGGTATTTTTTCCGACATTTTGCACGATAAATCGAAAACTTTTATGCATAAAAATAAATAAAAATTCGTTTTAGAATGTACAGGTAAAGCCCTTTCATTTGATACCCTTCTTGGTATAGTTATATTAGACCTGTGCTACCTGCCAAATTTCATCATTCTAGGTCAACAGGAAGTATCCTATAAGGTTTTTTCACAGATACGTCAGACGGACAGGCACACATACAGCGAAGTGATCCTATAAGGGTTCCTTTTATCCTTTTGAGGTACGGAAACCTAAAAATTACAAAAATTATTAGTGTTATCACAGACGAGCGGCAAATCGTGAAGATAGGGCTATTGCCTGCTGCCGTTATTGCGTATTGGTGGCTGACACGATGCGCTTCATTGGCAGCTACCGGCACGCGACGACAGCAGCAGTCATTCTTATCATCAACAAAGTGACACTCGTCTGTACGCACACTTATAGTGGTCATAGAGCTTTTTTTTACTCCGAGATAGGCTTGCGCTTGACGACACTTATTATGCCTAATAAACAGGAAATGCCTTATGCTCGCAAAATGCCTAATCACTCTTGTCTTTCAGGTATTTAGATTGTACGTGAGAGGAAATACTGAAGTTGGTGTAAACATGATTTAAAGGTTAGGTTAGGTAAAAATATAAAATTTGTTAGAGTTTTAAAAACATAATATTAAACTGCGTTGCCACCTCAGAGAAATCATACAGCGCATTTTTTGCTCGGTAGCCCTAGAGACCTGTGTTTCATAAAATCAGCAACTTTTTTAATAACTGTAATTGACGTCCGAGCTGTTGTAGAAAATGAGGTATTTTTAGGAAGTTGTTTTTCATGACCGCTGTACATTATACATTACATTACATTACATTACATACATTCAGGTAAGTAAGGTCTCTTATATTGACAATACGACTGCTTGTAAACTTGAAAAAATTTCAACAAGGGCAAAGTACGAATACGGGTACGGTTTAACTTCGAAGTGGAATCTCCCTAGTCGTTTAACTATGAGAAGTACCACTCAACATACTTCTCTATCGGTATCAGATATGCAAAATGTAATACTCATGATCTAAAGTATGTTCTTGTCATCAAGTAGTTATAGGTGACAGATTACTTTGCAGAAAGCGTGACGTTTTGTAGAGGTAAGTATTTCTGGAAGATGGTACTTTAAGAGAGTATTAAAACCATTAAAACCACTCAAATGAAATAACCCTTTCCACTAGCTTTTCCACTGCCTCAGTCCTACCCAACTTAAAAGTATGAAATCAGACAAAAATAATGTGAAAAGTATTTCAAAAATTTTGTTAAAAGGTGGCCGTCCCGAATTGCTAGCGTAGTGAAAACGTTTTTCGAGTGTTTGAATTAAATTGTTTCACCATTTTACAAAACTGCTGTTCCGTTTTAAGTGCACTTCAAGAACGCGAAACAAAAAAACTGTTTTGATATAAAAAATATTTTGCATACTTGTTTAAGATTTAATATTGGTTTTTTAAACGAATAACGATCTTCCTACGGTGGAGTGCTTAAGTACCCTACTATAGGAAAACCAGTTACTTGAAAATTCTAGGATGAATCGTAAAGATTTTGCAATTTTACAGCTTAACTTGAGCAGATCAAAATTTGGCTGCAGAAGTCTAAACTTAGTGACCTTTATCCAAACTTTAATCAACTAATTATAAAAAGATGATCTATTTTACCTGCGGCATCTGGTTCCGTGGTCCTGTGCAGGCCTAAAACAAATTTTAAAGTTTTCTTTTATAAAGGCAATTTTATTGACGTTATGTCCTTGTGCCAACTAACTTTGAAAAACTGTGTAACTGAGTTATTGTTTGCAATCACAATATACTTACCCACATAAATAAAAGAGTACGTAGGTATGTGTAGGCTAGTGCGTGTGACATTGCGTATGCGTGTACGGTGTTGGGTTTTACTTATTAAATAATCATGCGAAGGCTATATAACTACAAATAGCTAGAAACTGCAAAATAAAGAGGTTTTCACTAGGTTAAAAATATTCTAATTCTTTAAGAGCCTAGTAAATACCTTTACTCTATCCATCGAAAGCAGTAAGTATAGCGCTCTCTCTGTTCTGTAATCACATACAAATGAAAGAGGCAAAAAATCTTAGTGGGCGTTAACTAGTATGAGTCACCAACCAATCACAAACGAAACTATATTTTCTAATTGAATTTCAAATTTTTTTGAAACCATTTTTTAATTTTTCGAATGTTTTATGAAATCGTGATTCTGATTGGTCGGTGATTCAAAATGGTAAACGCCCATAATATTATCCTTTTGTCTACTTTTTTTTATTAAAAAATTGACAGCAACAGCTGCAAAATATAGCTTATGCTAAACTATTTCGCATTATTGAATATTGAATTTGCGTAAGCGATCACAGCTGGTTTCAATAAATTGCAGCTTTGCAACGAGAGTTTTAAAAGGAATGTAAGAATAAAAGAAAACTACTGGGGTCATTAAAATAAAGTATGGGGAAAATTCATGAAATGCTAATTGGATTCAAATGAATTAAACATTCGGATCACAATGGCTTCGCAACTCAATTTCTTCTTGAAGAGTCAATTATCGGATAATTTGGCTCTGGTATAATAATATTATAATAGTATGTATAATGTATAATAATAAATAAAAAGGTTTTTTTGCCTTTAATAAAAAACTTTATTATTATTATTACATATCCATTATCACTCATTTACCTACTAAGAAGTCAGATTAGAAGTTATTGTAAAAATGCGTATTATCTGGTCCTAGTTATTAGCAGTAGCATTGCAATACCACCCTTCTTGCCCGATGCTGTATATATCATACTGAGTACGGATAGGAGACCCGGAGACTCAGTGGTAACCTAGATTAAGACAATTCAGTGGCCCATGGTTCAATCCCGGACATACACATCTATCCCGGACATGCACCTCTAACTTTTGGGAGTCATGTGCGTTTGAAGCAATTACTTAAATATTATTGCTTTAACGGTAAAGGAAAACATGCCTGACAGTTTACCATAATGTTCTCAAAAGTGAATCTTACCAATCCATACTTAACCAGCGTGGTGAACTCTGGCCAAACCCTTATCATTCTGAGACTCTATCTATACTTCCATACTAATCCATACTAATATTATAAATGCGAAAGTGTGTCTGTCTGTCTATCTGTCTGTCTGCTACTTATTCACGGCCCAACAGTGAAACCGATTCTGACAAAATTTGGTATAGGGTAGGTTTATATCCCGAGGACGGGCATAGGCTACTTTTTATCCCGGAAAATCAAACAGTTTCCACAGGATCTATAAAAATCTAAATCCACGCGGACGAAGTCGCGGGCATCCTCTAGTACTTAGTATATAAATGTAGTAATTCAATTTTCTATGTTCAAACAGCAACGTATGAATTCAATTCACAAAATTCAGTCAGCAATGCAGTCCAGTTACTGAATCCTCAATGTACTTATGTGATCGGGCGCACCCAATTTAGCGTGACTAGAGTCGTCTAGACGCCAAATTTAGTGATATTTCTGTCCTAGGTACGTATCCTTGTCGTCAGTGTTTGCAATTCAATGACTGGAATAGTATATGATGCCATCAATCTCAGTCTAGCACATTCATCCTACATTACTGAAAGAATGTAGATAAGTTTAAAGTCAACTGACTAGCAGGAAAAATTTTGATGTGAAATTAGGCATCTTCTATTAAACACAGGATATAACAAGTGTAAATTAAAAATTTATATCACACCCGACAAGTGAAGCTTACAGTAACTAGAAAAAAGCTGATAACTTTCAAACGGCTGAACCGATTTTCTTGGATTATAGCTAAGAACACTCTCGATCAAGCCACCTTTCAAACAAACAAAAACTAAATTAAAATCGGTTCATTAGTTTAGCAGCTACGATGCCACAGACAGATACACAGATATACACGTCAAACTTATAACACCCCTCTTTTTGGGTCGGGGGTTAAAAAAGACTGTTTGTATACGGTTAAAGTATATAACGTACAATACTTTTTACAAGAAACGTTTCTTATTTCAGTGTTAACTGGCGTCAAGCCAAATCGCGACAAGCAACGGTTCGGATTTTTATCATATTCTTCTTAAGTGCATACATGACTGCGTTTCAAAGTATATTATTGAACACGTATTTTGCCTCTACACTTTTGAAATACGGATTGTACGAATTTCATAATATTGGACACTGACATGTTGTGAACAATGAAATGAATTGTTTAATATCTTGTGCCACTTATGATTATGTCAAGAGTTTTCAGCTTTAATTCGGTAAACTACTGGGAGAAGCCAGCTAGAAACTAAGCAGTTCCTCTCTTTGTTTTAAACACAACGTTACTTGTAACTATTACTATCTTGTTGAATGCAAATCTTATCATAATGATATTCATAACCGAAAAAGACAAAGGCTGGTTTTTCTACAGACGTCACAAAACTGCAGACTATAAGACAGAAACCGCATACGTAGTAGGTACGTAGCATTAGTTGATATGCGATTAATCGTAGAAAACCTTTGATGAAGAATTTCTGTATCAATGTAGAAAATACTACAACTTGATTTGATTAAAAACCTAAGACTCTCGCGTGGCATCGACAGTACGCGTTTCCCAAAGGCCGATTCACACTAAGCATGTACACGTAACACGTGCGTAGTGACGCTTGTAAACCCCTTACACACCGGGTTACGCATACGTCCACGCTTTACGCAAGCGGTGTGCCATGTTTCATACAATTCCATACATTACAACGCAATGGTACGCGCTACGTCTACGCTTACGCAGCCTGTGTGGACGAGCTAAGTATAAGCTAGCACGATAGCCTCACAACGCTTTACTTCTTGCTACGATAGGTACAGTCAGCAACAAAGCTAGGTTTGCAACCGCCAGTACAAGCGACGATGGAAGGGTGCAAACCTTGTTGCTGACTGTACGAGGGATGCGCTTTTGTCTAGAACAAAGTGTGTCTTTAGCAGCCTTGCCATGGGCACCTTGGGTATTAAAGCAAATCAAATTGTGGTATTTTCTATGACCAGAATAGCACTAGAATATACTACATAAGTGCCAGTCACGTTAGTGTTTATCAGTTGTGATTAGTAAAGTACTTAGGTACCTACTCATACAAAATACTATGATTTGACCTAATTACATTGCGGCATTGTCGTGCTGCATGCTAATATGTATGTATTCGCTGTAAGCAATAGGTACTTAACAAGTAAAAAGTATTAAAAAAAATTAAAAACACGGCTGTTTTGCCATATTGAATAAAAAAATATACCTATAGGCAGTTGTGTTAAAATCATATCCAAAATCACTGTTTGGAATTTTTGTACCGACTACACTGACGAATGATTTATGCTCGATTTAAAAACGATATAAAATACTATTTCAAACATATTTCGAGATAAATAAATGTAGGTATTTTCTACTTGCTGGAATATTTTGGCAAGTTTTCAATCGACATATTTTATTCAATGACAGAATTTACTGATATCTGAACCAAAATCTGGCACTGTTCGAACATTAAACTAGGTATTATATATGTATCGTTTCCATATAAATTAAATGGTGCGGTAAATAACTTCTGTATTACGTTTTATTATGAAGTTATTGCGTTACTGAATGACGAATAATATTACTGTTTTATTCGAATTCCGAAACAGTCTCTAACTTTAAATGGTTGTATAATTGGTGTATAAATAAGTTGAACATAAAAAAACATTTTAACCCCCGACCCAAAAAGAGGGGTGTTATAAGTTTGACGTGTGTATCCGTGTATCTGTGTGTCTGTGGCATCGTAGCTCCTAAACTAATGAACCGATTTTCATTTAGTTTTTTTTGTATGAAAGGTGGCTTGATCGAAAGTGTTCTTATCTATAATCCAAGAAAATCGGTTCAGCCGTTTGAAAGTTATCAGCTCTTTTCTAGTTACTGTAACCTTCACTTGTCGGGGGTGTTATAAATTTTTATTTACATTTAACAAGTGTAAATTAAAAATTTATAACACCCCCGACAAGTGAAGGTTACAGTAACTAGAAAAGAGCTGATAACTTTCAAACGGTTGAACCGATTTTCTTTTTTTTCAAAGCTTTATAACGTACTCACCGCCAAACTTGACTATCCTGCCATATGCTATGAAAGTTTCATTTTCTACCATGCATCATCAGGCTTTTGTATGTTTTTTTAAAAGTACTAAAGAAAACGAAGTAAATGAATCCAAATTCGAGTCTCATGCTATATGCCATCAAAGAGTTCCAATATCCATCTCACACTTCCATCATCAGAGATACCTAATGGTACCATAATTATCCATTTTCTATGTTTATACCACACGTGTTTGTAGAATTTCAGAAAAATCAGTTTCCAATTTACCAGCACTAGGCACTTTGAACCAGAATCGCAGTCGATGTGACGCATTCAAACTGAACTTTAGATTCTTATAATAGAGGATTACATAGGATATATTAGGATAGAGAACAATTTTCTCAAAATATATCTTTTCATATTACATTTTATGTTCATTAATTTGGACATAAAGTACCGTTTACTTTGCTATATTAAAAAAAACGCGTAATACCGCTTCGAGTTTTCCGCACCTTCAACCTTATAGGTACACTCCAAAAGAAACATCACACTATTTTTTCAAAAAAAAAAAACTCATCTTGAAGGCAAAGTTGAAATGTAAAAGATTCTTTTGGGAGTCTACTTCAAAAGACTTGTAGGTTAGGGAGCGTTTATTCTAGGTATAGTTATGAATTTTTTGTCTTAGTGCTCTCTTTACTCCCTCAGATGATCTCTTGAAGTCTTGAAGTTTGTCTTTGAACTTTGCCCCTCAAGAGAGTGATCTCGAAACACTCGAGTGATTTTTTAAAGCTGTCTTGACTTTTTGTACACTAAAAATTTGGTTTTAACTCGCTTGGTTTTTTCTAAACTATTAAATTAATTCTACAAGCAACAGTTGCATATAAAGTATCTAAGTTAAAAAAGTTTAGTTTTAAATACTAATAGCGAAATGATTTCATTTAATGATATGATGATGACAAATTACACTTACTAGCCCATGTTTTTGTCCAAGAGAAGTAAAGGTCTTCTAAATTCTTATAAGTACTCTTTAATTTCTAGTGTACTTAAAAATACGTTCCAAGCGAAGTCGGGTTAGATCAGCTAGTTAATAGTATTATTGGAGATATCTTGATCACTCAGTTCCACAGTTCGGAAGTTCTTCAACAATAAAAAGCTCCGTTTATGAGCATGAGCTGAATTAAAAATGACCTTACATTCGTCGTAACTCCCAACTCTATCGCTGATAATAAACTTTTATATTGAAACATAAGGTTGGTGTTATTTCTTGGAATATGTGCTCCGTGCTACGTTCTACGTGCTACGTGTCATATTGTGAAGCAATGAAGCCTCAAAATGGGCTATGTTTTGGTAAAAGCGTTATAAGGACGCCATATCAACAGCAGTTCCTTTTATTTTTTCTATCTTAATATTATGAATTTCTGTGAAATTTATCCCATATACCTATAATTAATTTCATTTTACAAGATACCTATAATTAATTTTATTTTACAAGAGCCATAACTCGAAAATCAAATTTCTAAATTACTTAGACTGGGAAAAAATTTCGGTATCAGAACGTCATATCAAAAAATCATAACCGAATAATGGTCAAACCAAAGTGCTTGCGATAGAAGAAAGATACAGGTTGCCATACGGACGGTTCCACAACAGTTTTTTTTTTTATTATCTTTGAAAAGAGCAACCGCCGAGTTTCTTGGTGGTTCTTCTCGGTAGGGAAGGCATTCCGAACCAGTGGTAGATGCTTTTGACGATTCAAAAGAACTTGTAAAAGTCTAATTGAATAAAAATATTTTGAATTTTGAATTTTTGAATTTTTAAAATGAATTGAGATTAATTTTCATACTTGGCAAAGCTGCCAAGAGCTTTTACAGCCGTGAAGTTGCCTTAATACGTACCCAATTGCTCCTTTTTAAGTCAAGGACACAAGGAAACAATTTGATTATTGATATTTTTCTCACAAAATATTCGCACTACTTACATCTGTAAATACATTTGTGCATACGTCCGATATGAATTTCAATTTTATCTTAAAAGAAAATAAATTAAATGTACTATCATTTGTATCTTTCACATTTATGGCAGATGAGGCAGATGGGAACAAATTTGTTTTTCGACGTAAAGTAGGCAAGTAAGAAATGAGACGGTAATGGAAATCGCTGAGCGGGCAAAATGCTCTTGGTAACGATTTCATTTTTATTAGTACAAATTCCACAAATTTATACTTCAATAAATACCTACGCACCGAATCGAAAACTTCCACTTAATTTACTTGGAAAAGCCGTTAAAAAAATGTTTCCTTTATACCTACTTGTGAAACGTAGACCTATAGCTAATTTATTTTCCATTAACATACAAAACGACGACATGAACTCAAACAAAAATAACTAGACTAGGCTTTTCTAAATAAATCTCTGTGTTCATTTTACTCATTCAATGGTTTGATTTTTTTCTTATTATAACCAAAAACAAAATCAGGTTGTGTAACTTACCATTACAAAGTAATTAACATTAACATTAGGTCACGCGCCGATTTATTAAAAAAATAAAAAAATACACCGCTCAGGTCGAGACCATCTCTCTAGTTGATCAATCATGACTATTATGAATACACACTTTTTCAGTGTTACTTCATATACATACTATAAAGTCAACAAAAACACAAAGACGGTTTTATAAAAAAGTCGCAAGCCGTGTTGAAAGACTTTGTCTCTTTCAATGAAAAAGGTCTGCTTTTTCAAGCTTTTATCATTCAAATCTGCTTCGCGCACTCCTTTTTTGTCGCTTTCCCTGTGAACTGGAATAGGATCAAGGAAATAAAACACATCGCTTTTGGAAGTAAAAACAGGATTCTTTTTTTTTTCAGACTCGGGTAGAAAATTTCCTTAGATAAATAACCTCTTCATCAAAAAAAGAAATTTACTGGGGATTACTATACCGGGTTTTCGGTAGTTTTGCAAAGCAATGGGCAGGTTAAGAGGGGTCTCTCCGTCACTCGCTCCATACAAACGTAATTTAGCTCTTACTTGATTACTAACCAATCAAACTCAATGGAATGACTATGTCTGTGGTTTTCCAGATTTTCGTTAAAAATTTTTTGGTTTCAAAGTTACAGAGTGTCAAGAATTTACATAAAAGTTACATCGAGTTTGACTGATTAATATTCAAATGAGAACCAAAATACATTTCAATAAAGTGAGTGACGGAGAGTTTCCTATTAAAATAAACTTAAAGTTTTAGATATACAAGTTGGTGTTTAAAAATTATACAAAAAAAAAACTTGTTGAAAATGTATTGCGACTTTGTGATCCTAGAGTTCAATGGACTCGCGGACCCGTTTTTTAATCCATCGTTTGTTCTGCGTCGGTCGATGCACATCGTTAAAACGTATTTTTTAAAATCATTTTGACGTTTCTATAGGATTAAACCAATTTTCAGCACAAAAGTCTCTCACAGATTTTTGAACTGCACGTGTGACCGGCCTTATAAAGTGGTATTATTTGAGAGTAAAAGGTTTTTGTTGTTTGTTATATATAGCTTAAGTTAGGTAACATATACATACATATTTTGAAATCTGATAGGCGTTGGGTCCCCAAAGAACTAGAATTGCGTCCTCACATTGGAAAGAGAAGCGTTGCGTGACACCTTACTAGGTAGAAAGACAACATCAAAGCAGACGCAGGAAGCCAATGGATTCAGGCATTGCAAGACCGTCGCCTGTGGAAGTCACTACAAGAGACCTACTATTATGTCCAGCAGTGGACATCGATCGATTATTGATGATGATAATGACTGGAACTACAATCAAATTAGATAGATACCTAGTAATTACCTACTTAGTTTTATTGCAGAATGCAAAATGCAAAGAGAGCCATGTATGCAAATAATGTGGTAATTTCTATGGAACGCATGCACACATTTTCATATTAACGACTGTGATAATGTTAAAGTAAATTACACACATTAGTTTTAGTGTTGAGACTCCATACAATTAAAACAATGTATCTATGGTATGCAAAGTTCACTGGCCTTTAAATCTGTGTCTTTATATCCATACTTCCATATTATATTATAAATGCGAAAGTGCGTCTGTATATCTGTCTGTATGTCTGTCTGTCATATTTTCACGGCTTTTAACCGATTTGATGCAATTTGGTACAGAGTTAACTTACATCGTGGGGACGGACATAGGCTACTTTTATCCCGGAAAATTATAGAGTTCCCACGGGATTCTTATGAACCCATCTGTTGCGGCGCGTCGCTTGTAAATGCGTACCAACGCCTGGGAACTTGTCCCACTATAGTTGACGGGGAGCGAGTGAGTGGACACTGGACAGGTAACTATTTTGCACCCTGTCCCTCAGTTGACTCGTAGGCTGGTTAACGTCCCGTCCCGTGCACCCCGATCGTGCACCTCTACCGCGACAGGTAGTTGTAATTTATTGGTATATAGACGAAGAGAGTTTGCTTGAAGTAAAATACTTATTTCGTATGCTAGTCTCAGGGCTGACTGATTGGTCAGCAAGGATTGGTCTTGGCTCATGGAGTGGTATTTATATCGTAAAGCCAGTCAAATATTCCCACACCAATGAGTGAACCTTTCGAGACCCTCTTTATTCAAGCTAAGTTTCACACACTTATTTCTTAGCATAAAATAGGCTGATTTAAACACAAAAATGACAAGGTAACATAAATTTAAACTCAATTGGCCTCTACAACACAATTGGGCTCTATTCTAATTTCTATTCTCGCTAGGCTCCTAATAAATTTAAAACATAAGGGCCTTTTAACCAACACTACACTACTTGAGTTCCAAATTCTACGAGTTTAAACACTTTAGTCAAGCAGGTAGACGACGCGGCGAAGAGTCATAATTTAAACCATTCTTGAAACGCACCTTTTTTTGTGGGCAAACAGCGAAACATGGCCCTTTGCCCAACTTATAGGTACATCGTGCGCAGATTTCACATAATAATAAACCTAGTCGCTAACACCATCCATTAGCTTACTTGCCGGTAATTGACATAGGCAACTTTTTACTAAACTTTTACAATTTACTATTTTTTTAGAATACATTTTTTACTTCAAATCTATATTTAAGAGCATGAAGTCGCAGGTATCATCTTCTAGTAAATATTATTTAGTTGTAAAAACAGTAACTTATTGCTACATAAAAACAATATCATTTGTAAATGTCCTTACATTTGGAGCATGAACATATTGTGTGGATGTGGAAGAAATCGAGAATTTATGCATGCAAATAACATAAATGACGGCTGACACTCCGTTTGTAGAGGTTTCACTATAAGAACTATTATGGATTACAACATATCTTCAACATATTAGTTTAAATTGTTATCGTGTTTGTTTAGCGACGTATTGATAACAGTAGCGTGCTGTCGCATTTTAATTTTTTAGCAAGATGTATTCTTTATGTTTTGAAACTCAGTAAGACGCAAGTAGAATTTTATCACGCCAATAAATTACGAAATACATCAACTACATTCAAAGTGATCAAGCAAAGGCAACGTGCCAAGGATGTAAGAGGTGTTTTTTTTTTTTTAAATTAGAGACTAGCGCTTGGCTGCAATCAGACCTGCTGGTAATGTAGGAGTATGGTAATGATGCAGCCGAAGATGGAATGCGCTTGTCTAGAAGATGCCTATTCACTTTTGACTTGAAGGTATCTATACTGTATACATATTTGATGCAACTCATCTCTCAATATTGAAAATGCGTGTGAATTCTGTGCATATGATTCAGCGGCATCGATGGCATCGAAGAAATATTGATAACATCGATAACCTTTACATGACCTTTATAATTTTCACCCATTTTTACGGCGCATCCGAAACCACCAAAATATTTTCTTCAATGTCATATTTTCTCAATCCAGCTATACCTACGTGAAACTAACTAGGTAACATTTCAAACTAATTTAAAATTTTAATTTAAGACCATTTCCTAGTCTGGAGTTGCATATTTTTACATTTTCATCTAGACGAGGGGTTTAGACTTCATTTACCTACTCTGGGGCTGCGAAAGTTAAAAGATTACATTTAGTGCCAAAGTTAAATATAACTTCTTAACATCCCCTCTGGGGTCACTTACCAAGTAGGTTTACAAGTCAAGGTTCATACCATCATGGTTAATGGTATTTATTGATCAACGAATCTGTTTTTATCAAATATATAAATAGCGGTTTCATAATTTTAATGTAATTTTAATTCAAAAGCCTGGCACACATTAAAAAAAAAATGTTATCTATGAATACCATCTGGTACCTATGTCAATAGGTACATACCACTTATCAGCTGATGCGTTTTAATGATATTATAATTATAATTTATGGCATAGTTACATTTATGCCGATATAATATGGATTATGGACTGTGGAACATCTGAAAGGATTCTTATAACTATACTAACTATATGTACTAACACCAAGGTTACTCACAGCACGCTAGACCTAAAGTAACCATACTTACTGATGTTTTCTTCCAACGCCAGACACCAGGGAGAGAGCGTAAAAGCAAATATGAGTAATCTTTTAGTGCAAAGCGCTGTCTTCTATCGTTGGTTTAGAGTGCATATCTGTGGGTAAAGGGTCTTACTGGTAGATTTTGCACGGCGATATTTAAATGTTTCTATGCATTCAAAATTTGCGTAATACAGCATCATTATAAAGTATAATATTATCTGAGGTCCACAGTAAGTAGGTAACCGTCTGAAATTATAAAGAAAATAAGCACGACGCGACATACGTTTCCTCAAATTAAGACAAATTCGCACTTCAGTTTGAATATAGAGATGGCTCTAAGCAAGAAGGCCGCCTTTGCACACAATTGTTTTTTCTGTTTTCTCCTATTTTTGGTGTGTTCCTTGTTATGTTATTGTGTGCAATAAAGATCTATCTATCTACTTATATCTATGGAGAGATTGTTCAAATGGCTGCCATGAAAATTTGAAAAAATTACAAAGTGTTATACGACAGACGGAACCTTTCGTGCGCGATTCCGACTCGCACTTGACCGATTTTTATACACCAGAAATCAAAGTATTCTTATGAAATTTTTCAAAAACCTAAATCCACGCGAAAAAATCACAAGTAAGAGCATACATAGAACCTATTATTCAGCTGCATGTTAAACGAAATACATTAGCGTTTCGTTAAAGGTAGACAGCAATATAAATTTGTTTTCCCCAAGCAAAATAAGTTAGAAATGAACCAACCAGTAATGGAAACGGCGGAGTTCGTCGGCAGTTGCGTTAAAAATTTTATTTATTGTAACCACAAAGTTATTTTACTCAAATGATCCCAGATTCCATCTTTCAGAGTTGGAATAAAATTTAGGAGGAATTATTTAACTCAATTGTGGAGAAGTAGGATCGTATTTTCGTAACTTTAGAAACATTAGTTTCCTGAATTCCCTTTCTTTTTTGAGGATTTTACTATACGATCTCTGTCAAGTATAACATGACATATTTATAGGACTTTGAGTATGAGGCATTGATAACATTATTTTTTTTTTATTAAGCAGTTAACATTTAAAAAATAACATTGAATTTTTCATCAGTTACTTAATACAACCCTGTCAAACTATTTTAACCTTATGACATAATTAAACGAGAAAGTTTTATACTATAAATGTATATACGGTATTATATTTCCTTCTTAATAAAATTAAGTAAAAAAGTTTTCTTGCCACATAATCCTTATAATGATAGTAGATATTTAAAGAAAAGCTGTCGAATGAACGACCTCGTTAACGCTTAAGTTTGACGAAGGTAAGGAGTCTGTCGTCTCTTATTCCTTGATAAATGGGTGTGGGATAAAAGGACAACACACTTTTCTATCCTAAGAGACAAAGAGAGTCTTTCAAAGCTTGAGTTGAAATATCCTTTTTACTTTAAGAAGATTCCTCTATTCATATTGAAATACCCTACACGAACAAACCAAATGCGTTGAACTGCCATCCATAACATTATGAAAGCAACGCTGTTCCTTTGTTTGTGGATTAAAACAAAATACTCAAAGATAGTTTTAATTCTGGAAAAGATTTTTTTTTACTCTGAGATAGCATAGTGTTATCATGGGTTTTAAAAAGTGTCATATTTGAATACCATACCATTTATGACGCGGATAAATTCACGGAAAATAGCTACTAGTCAAGTATAATATAAAAAAAAATTTTTTTGTTTGAAATAGATACAGATCTAATCTCAAAATGGCCAGGTTTTATTTTTAATTTTTTCCTTCCTATTAGTATTATAAAATATAATAAATGATGGCTGAGACATCATCCACGTGCATCATTTATAAATTATAAAATCTCGTGGGAACTTAAATAATTCTGGGATGAAACATAGTTCATGCCACTTTCCAAGTCCTTACCTATGTCTATGTTACGGGCAATTTGATAAGTCCGGGCACTATTAATAATGGCCGGTCTGTATTAATAATGCCCGACTCAATTGGGCAATGTGATTAAAACAGCATGATTAATCATTTTTCCCGGCCATTATGAATAATGCCCACCCTATCTTGGGCAAAGTAATAAAATAGGTGAACTGTAGTGTTTTTGTTTATTAAATGAAAGAACCTAACCTAAACTGAGCTTTTTTTATACGTGGGAAAATCCTCATGGATACTACCGCGCTCGGGGAGGCGAGGTGGCTATGTCGGACTCTTACCGACTAAAACCCCACGGCTTACCGTCTCAATCGTTGTCGCTGGGCACAGGGACACGAACGTATTGAACTGCGACCCGGCTAACGGCGTCCGCCAAGGCAGGCCCAGCTCTGGGACTAAAAGGGGCCCCAACACCGTTTAAGGCTCGCCGGAAACAAAGGCTTGCCTCCCAACTCGAGGACCTACTCTCCCGCGGGTAATAGACTCCCCGTGTCTATTACTTGGAGGCCCTACTCAAGGGGGCAAGCGACGGTCATGTGCAGCTCGTCTGCGCCCGATTCTCTTGCAGCGTATGGGATGAGAGCTTTCGGCTTCCTCTCTCAGCCGCTCCGCTGCCTCCTTCTGCGTCATTACTTCCTCGCTGAAGGAGACCATCGCTTGCCAGGCCCTCTCACTGTCCACCATGGATTTAGTCACTGCGGGCAATGAGAGGTCCTGCCCCATAATATCCACCAGTGACTGGCGAGGCTCCGCCCACGCCGGGCACTCTGCCAGCGTATCTTCCAAAGCACCCGTGCCCCGTAAGAACCTGTACAAGGTGGAACGTGAGTACTCCATGCTTCCTCTTCGTCCAATCCTCGAGGATGGGATGGATAGCTTCGATAATCTTATGACCAGCAGTGGGTGACTCGAGCCTCCTCCGCCAATGGAAAAGGAGCTAACCTAACCTAACCTAACCTAAGGCCCTCCCAACGGCCGCGGTCCAATTTATCACATTGCCCGGCTACAAGTAGGGGATTATTCATACTGCCCGGTCCAAGTGATAAATTCAAACTATCTCAAACACTGACTTATTACATGGACCACGGGCCGTCGGGAATTATTAATAATGGCCGGTCAAAGTGATAAATTAATCACTTTGCCCATCGCTCTTGGGCATTATTAATAATGGCCGGTCCTTATTAATAATGCCCAATTAATCACGTTGCCCGTAACATCTATAACAATCAGTCAACCCGATGCTCGGTTGTGGTGTGATTGAAGGACAAACCAGTAAACAAACACACTTCTGTACTTATAAAGAAGTGATGTTTTCGATTTTCTTTTCTTCCAAATCGTATTCTTCACGGCTGAAGATCATATCCGCAATCAATTTATATTGTCTTCAACTTCCTGCCAATTTCAGTAGTCCGATCTTCAAAAGAAGAGTGAATAGGCATCTTCTTGGCAGACGCACTCCACTTTATTCTGCATTAACACGTACTATTTGATGTGATTGCAGTCAAGCGCATACATATTTAGTATTAAAAAAAAAACTACACTTACCGGAGATAGTTGCCAGCCAAAGGTAGGTACTAATATTTCACTAAAATTCAAGCTCCAAACATAACAAGTCAATATGCTCGGCAAAACCTTCTAACCAATACAAATGGCCTAGTTTCAATAAGGAGAGGCGTGCCATAAATACAGATTGTGACTTTGAAACAGTTGGGTGCCAAGAGTTTTGACAAATGGGCGCAGCAGCACTGCTCATCCGCAGAGGCTTAGCGATCGATCAAGGAGGCGTCGTTCGGCCTTTGAAGATTAAAACCAAAGATATTATAAAACTTCAGATAGGGAAAGCTCATTGAATCGTATTTAAAAAGTGAAGACAAAATTTTGACGACCTCCCTGTGGTCTTATTAGAGCGAGGTTCCGGGTTCGATTCCCGG
The DNA here is from genome assembly GCF_905333055.1 of Maniola jurtina. Taxonomy (NCBI): domain Eukaryota; kingdom Metazoa; phylum Arthropoda; class Insecta; order Lepidoptera; family Nymphalidae; genus Maniola; species Maniola jurtina. The sequence continues at coordinate 6,732,850 of NC_060046.1, read as the reverse complement.
TAGGGATTTGGAATTTTATAGTTTCTAAAATCTCTGGTCTGGTCTGGTGGGAGCCGGCAAAGCCGTGCCGCCAAGCGTTTTATTGTTTCGGTACGTTTCCGTGTAGAAACCAAAGGGGTGTGGGTTTAATAAAACTGCTACACAACTTCCAGGTTAGCCCCCTTCCATCTTAGAGTGCATCATCACTTACCACCAGGTGAAATTGCATTCAAAGGCTAACTTTTATCTCAATAAAATAAAAAAGTACGTTTGTGTATTTGACACATTATACGCATAGAGACACAAGACATAGATATAGGTGCAGGTTTACGCCTTCTTTGATACTTTCGAGCGTGCTTCAAAAAAAGGGCGATCCGTCACCAGGATTAATTAAAACATATCAATTGATTGGTGTTACCTTCATACCAATTTTGAGATATTTGACCATAGAAAATGTCAAGTGTTAGGCTTGAAATTGAATTATTAACATGTTTTTGACAGAGTTTAACCTTGATTGGAACTTAATTTTAGCATTAAACTAGTAAGAAATTAAATAAATATACATTATATTAATACGATACTCTATAAACTATTATACTATGTATAAGAAAAATCCCGATCTCCTAGTAGGTAAACATTTAGGTACATTTTTTCCAGATAAATCTAGAGTCAAGATAAAAGTCTTCCATAAACAATATGCAACTCGATTTCATTAATATATTCGACGAGAAGTTGAATTTACAAAACGAGGATATCAGTTTGGTATGATTTTAATACTTTTATCCCAGTGGATACTTCTTTAGCGTAGAATTTCTGATTTCCCACGGGGCTTAGATATTTTCCCATAACATAACTAGTCCGTATGTCACTTGTTTCGTGCCAATTTTATCACTATCAGTTCGATGAAACTGCCATGAAAAGGTAGCGAAATTTAGACAGGTTTAGGTACACTTTTCATTTATATAATCACAGTGATATCAAACTATATATATCAAAATATATTTCTGAAGGTCGTAACCCCTTTTCTGATCATTAGTCACATATCTAATGGTAGAAGTTTTCTTGGGATAATAATGCAGTGGATTCCCAAATTATTCCACAAACTCGACTAAAAGAACGTTTCGACTTTAGGTTTTTATGCTTATTATTAGATTAAGTGATAACAAGGACTTCGAGGCACGTAGGAAATGAAAAGGCATATTCATATCTTTAAATTCGGTCAGCCATCCAGTTATTGATTTGGATCACCGTTTCTTAACAATCGCGATCGATTGATACGCGTTGCCACTACTACGTTCCACATCAATACCTACACCACTCTCAACCATAATTATTTATCTTAAGGGGCATGAGACCGGCCTGCCCGCGAAATTCAAATTTATTTTGGTTTTTCGCAATTTGTAAACTAATACGACAACGTAGGCTTATACTATTCTCACAAATTAGTCGAACTGAACCCTTTCCAGCAAAGATTTTTATATAAACCTGTGAGGATGATATTGTTACTGTCGCAAATAAAATAACCATAAGCCTACGTTGTCGTATTAGTTTAGAAATTGCGAAAAACCAAATTAAATTTGAATTTCGCGGGCAGGCGCGTCGTTTCCACCTTAAGACGCTCCAAGTTTCGAGTGGCCTCGAGCATTTGGTTCCCTCTCGCCCCTCTACACCTCGACATTAATTTACTTTAATTTTTACCGCCATCTAGTGGCGGTAAACTGTACTACGGCTACAGGTCAACCAAATTAACAACCTCAACATTGGCGAAAAAAGAAACGACAGCATCGATGCGCTTAGCTTTTTAGGGTTCCGTGCCTCAAAAGGAAAAACGGAACCCTTCTGGGAACACTTTGTTGTCTGACCGTCTGTCTATCTGTTTGTGTGTCCGTTTGTCGTGTCTGTCAAGAAAATCCATAGGGTACTTCCCGTAGATCTAAAATCATGAAATTGGGCTGGTAGGTAGGTCTTATAGTACAAGTATAAAGGAATAAATCCGAAAACCTTGAATTTGAGGTTACATCACAAAAAAAATATTCATTCAAAATTCCAAATTTCATGATTCTAGGTCGACAGGAAGTACCCCATAGGTTTTCTTGACAGACACGACGGACGGACGGACAGATAGACAACAAAGTGATCCTTTATGGGTTCCGTTTTTTCTTAACCCTAAAAATAGATAAAAAACTTAAAAACCACCAACACTAAATAGTAAAAGCAATTTAATTTACTATCCAAAAAATGATACTATAGAACTACATTTTACTCTAATATGTTCGATAAAAATTAAATTATTTTTTATTTTTTAGTATTGGTGGGGGTTTTTTTTATTATGCATAATAGTGATTGATTTATTATGCAAAATTGAAAAAAATACCCGAGTACGGGACCCTCGGTGCGCGAGTCTGACTCGCACTCGGTTGGTTTTTTTTCCATAGAGCAAAAGCGTGTTAGAAGCGGCAATGGAGAAAATTTAATGTGTGTTGATATCGTAAAAGACCTGAATTAATATTTTTTATTCAATTATAAATTAGCACTTGTTTGCTATCTCACCTGGTAAATAGCAGTAGGTAGTAAGTGACGATGTGAAGCGTACTTTGACTTTATTAAGACTACATTCAGAGTCAATATTGAATCGTGCTATAATGCATAAAATTTAAGAAAGTGCTTGCCATTTAAGTTTTATCCGTCAATTGATATTTGAAAAAACCGGCCAAGTGTGAGTCAGACTCACGCACTTAGGGTTCCGTACTCGGGTATTTATTCCAACATTTTGCACGATATATCAAAAACTGTTATTCATAAAAATATGTTTTATAATTTACAGGTAAAGCCCTTTCATATGATACCCCACTTGGTATAGTTACCTTAATTTGAAAATCAAAGCACATTTAATTTTTTTTCAAACGATGTAACCAAATTCGGGGTTTTCAGATTTATTCCTGTACTTGTGTTATAAGACCTACCTACCTGCCAAGTTTCATGTCTCTAGGTCAACGGGAAGTACCCTATAGGTTTCTTGACAGACACGACGGACAGACGGACAGATGGACAGACAGACAACAAAGAGATCCTATAAGGGTTCCGTTTTTCCTTTTAAGGTCCGCAACCCTAAAAAGGGTAAAGGATAATAATATGTAAACCAGTGTCCTACCCGTTCAGAGTTCAGACCTGAGCCAATTTGGAAATTGTAAAATACTGACTCGATCGGGGGCTTGATATCGAACCCAGGACCTCCCACTTAAATGCAATAGGTATATAAATAAGATCATGTTAACAAACTGGATTAATTGAATTTATACACAAGGATGGTTGGTGAGAAATAAAAATGGTTTTGTAGGGGTAATAAAAAGTATATATTTTTTATATTAAATTTATGAATGAATAAAATATATGAAAATAGAATATGTTTGGTATTATAAAAGTGAGGCAGTATTAGTGATTTTCATCAGTTTATTTTAACACAGAAAATTATTTAACTTGTTACTGAAAATTAAATCTGATTCAAAAAATTAATCAGTGATTTAGATATTTTTATTTTATTTTTAAATTTCACTCATAACTTTGACCACAGTGCCGAGTGAGAGTGCAGATTGTGAGTTATGAATAAATTTACAAAATACCTACACTTAAAAGAATTCAGAAGTCAATTTAGATGTGAAAGCCCTAAGGGCAACAATAATTTAGATAATTTTATAAGTTATTAAAATGTTCGCGTAGAAGCTTATCAAGAGTTTTGATCTTTTAAATAACCTAACTGCAATATTAATTTGATCAGAATGCACTTGATTTTGCAATCACTTAATCAAAATGGCGACCTAAACACAAAAGCGTTTAATAGTCATTCAGTCTCGAGTCGGAACGAGACTGGCTTAAAAATTATTATAATTTTTTTTTTTTATAATTTAAACTTTAATTATTACATTTTAATATTACTTTTAATTTACGTAATTTAATTTGTGTAGAATTAATTATGGACATATAATTACTGTCTGAAATAAAATATTTTTATTTATTTATTTATTTAAAAACCGTCATGCAGCCGTATTTGTACAAATTGATTGAAGATGGCTGCCCGGAAGAGATCGTGTGACGTCGAATGGGTCAAATATCTGTTTCATTACTTTTATTTTAAAACTAGCTGATGCCCGCAGCTTCGCCCGCGTGGATTGGTCAGATCCCCTGCAGCATCAGGATTGAGGAGTTGGACTCCAAATTTTTTATGAAACAATGTCGCAAAGTTCCTCTATCGATTAAAAAAGAAATGATGCAAATCGGTTCAGAAATCTCGGAGATTTCGGTGTACATAGGTAGAAAAACACAACTCCCTTTTTGAAAGTCGGTTAAAAAAGTAGCCTATTTTACGCCCTGGTCAATCCTCTACTTGCCTGTGAAAGTCCCGTCAAAATCGGTTCAGCCGTTCCAAAGCCTTTTCAAACAGACAGACAGACAGACAGACAGACAGACAGACAGACAAAAATTTTAAAAACGTGTGATTCAGTTATGGTATCGTTCAAATAACCATATGAGCTTAATATGAGGTAGTTATTTCGAAATTACAGACAGACACTCCAATTTTATTTATTAGTATAGATATAGATAATTCTTGAGAAATAAATTTTGAAAAGCTAACAAACTGAAACAAAACTTTCCTGGCTTCTTCACGCCTCGTGAAATAACTCCTCGTTTGTTTGCAAGTAGGTAGGTAATAAATATATCGATTAAATTACAAAATCACCAAAGATGTATAGATAGATCCAATAAGAAAAAAACCGGTCAAGTGCGAGTCGGGGATAATATTAATCAAAACTATGTAATGTATTTACAGGTTTCCCTAAAATTTGCCTTAATAAGTAGGGCTATATATTTCGACATAATACTATGTACTATATACTAAGTACTAACTATTTCTGAAACCGGTAAAGAAGTTTTGCTTTAAATAAAAGTTGAAAAAACTATAACCCGACTACGGAAAAATGAGACAACTTGAACTCGACTTGGTACAAGTAAAATAAACTAAAAAGAAAGAAACAAGATAGGTGCTTAGTGCATCGTCTTGAGTAAGATTCAATACATCCATCTGGCCGATTTTTTTCGTATGAAATATAGCCTATGCCACCCGGGCCTTTACAACGAATCGATTGACACCTCATTCATCAAAATCGGCCCAATAGTTTAGGCGCTACGGTGGAACACACAGAATCTGGATACAAACATACATACATACATACATACATACATACATACATACATACACTGCTAAAATCATAACCCTTCCTTTCGGCTTTGCCATAGTCGGGTAAAAAACGCTCAAGGTATTCTGTCTTTTTTATTTATTTGCCGCCTCTGCCACTTTCATAAGCTGCCGCGAAAACTCTGCGTCATCACTACATAGTATAAAACAAAGTCGCGTCTGTCAGTCCCTACGTATGCTTAGATTTGCAAACGCTGGCTATGAGATAGGTCAAAAAAAGGGTTCCGTTTTTCCTTTTGAGGTACGTAACCCTAAAAATTTATGCCATCAAGAAATAATTAGTATTTTCAAATTTCAAAGGTAACTATTTATAACAAGTGGGGTATCATAATATTGTGAAAGGGCTTTACTACGTATATATTTTTATGCACAATAGTTTTTGATTTATCGTGTAAAATTTCGAAAAAATACCTGAGTACTGAACCCTCGGGGCGTGAGTAAACTACAACTAAAATAATAAAAGTAAACAAAGAATCTGTTGTTAGTAACCTACCTATGTACCTATCGTACAATTTGCAATATTATGAAGGTATATCGTACACGACAAATCGAGATGGCAATCGGGGTGGAGACACCCCGCACACCCGCACAGTCCCCGTGCTAGCGAGCGGTGCGGGCGAGCGCAGGTGTGCGGGGCGTCCCCCCGCCTCATATTCCAATTGCCATCTCGACCTATCGCGAACTTTAGTCGGCGATAGGTCGAGGTAGGTAATTATAACTAGCATCAGGTCGACATGGCAATCGGGATGGGGACGTCCCACTCACCCGAACAGCCCTCGCGCTAACCCGGTGCGGGATAGCGCGGGTGATGTGCGGCTCATTATCCGATTGCCATGTCAACCTGTCGCGTACTATGGGGTGCTATTATAGGTACCTCTACCTACTTATAAATAAGTTTTGACCATTATTGTAATCTGTGTCGGTAGGTAGGTAGGTACTTAGTACTTACCTACTTACAGTATTTTGCCCAGCTGCTTACATGAATGACGCAACAAGGAATGGTGTGTGTTTATTCATTCATATTATAAAGAAGTAAAGTTTGTATGAAGTAATCTCTGGAACTACTGATCCAATTTTGAAAATTCTTTCATCAGTAGAAAGCTACCATTATTCCTGAGTGACATAGGCTGTACTTATTTATTTTCAAAAAAGCCGTAGGTACGAAGCCGGGGGCGCGACCGTTTATAGTAAGTAGTAGTACCTAGTTAGTCAGGAGTTTCAATGTTCCACTATGGGTGACGAGGTTTCGGATTCAATTCCAGGGATCGGGCCAAAAAATAGTGTGCCGCACAATATTTTTATGTAATAATAGGTATATGGGAAGATAAGTAGGTACTTACGCGATTTTCATGCTTTCAATCTTTTGTAGTTGGGATCGTTATAGTCGAGATATTTTCGGCATCCTGATATTTGACTATAATACCTTCGTACCTACCTAACACAATTTAAAACAACGAAATAACTAAAAAACACTACTAAGTACCTATTTACTATGGAGTTCACTAATATTGGATGATAAAAGTTTCTTAAAACTAAAACAAATAATCCTTATTCAATAATTTATAAATAATAATTTCGCTACAATAAGATCACACAAAAAATATTTTTCGTAAATCGAGAGCGATTGGCGGGAAAAATTGCGCACATCCACCACGTCTGAAGGGCGCCTGCCGTATGCGTCGCGTCTCCCGCGCAGGGCAGACTAGGATTATTTGACCCAAATGTGAATTTTTCATAAAGAATGTCGAAATAGAATAAAATACGTTTCGAAAGTGTATCATATATATATTCCCTATTATTAAATGTAAGATTTACTTTCGTGGTTGCACAGGTAAAGAAGTTGATACACGATCTTAAATGAAGCTACTATTGTATCAGATTCGTGTATTTATCGTAATAAACGATTATTTAAATAAATAACTCTAAATAACTAAAGACCATTAACCAAACTATTGTACATATTTTTTTGAAAATTTTGTGATGTCATTTGTAGGACTAGATAGGTGTTGAATAACAATACTTTCAAAGGAATAATGTCGGCAGGCCCTCATCAAAACACTCTACTTAACCAATTGGTGATAATTACGTAATTAATTATCACCACTATATTGTAAAAATTTAACAATTTCGACCATCAAAAAGAGTACAATTGTACCGTACCTACTTTGAATAAATGATTTTGACTTTGACTTTGACCACAGAAGTTATTTTGGCCATGAATAAAATGCGAGTTTACGTATAAATACGAGTAATATGTAGCTGAAATGTTATTGGTGCCAGTATCGCCATTATGTGTGTACCACATAACGGTGATTTTGGATCTCACTAGATCGTTAGCAGCGCATGGAGAAGATATCAGGAATTTATGCATACATGTACAAGTACATTGTACCTACAAACATACGGCGCAGGCGCGCATCGGCCGTGATATCCAATTACTGTAACCATCAATTAGAAAATATACTTCTATACAATTTTGCATCCATATTTAGGATTTCCACGGAATTTTTAAACACCACAATTCATTCGGATGAAGTTGCTTTTATCACACTATCACACTAATATTATAAAGGCGAAAGTTTGTATGTGTGTGTGTATGTTTGTTACTTCTTCACGCAAAAACTACTGAACGGATTTGGCTGGGAATGGAGGTAGATATTATCCTGAATTAGCACATAGGCTACTTTTTGTCCCGGGAAATCAAGGAGTTCCCACGGGATTTTGGAAAACTTAAATCCACGCGGACGAAGTCGCGGGCATAAGCTAGTTACTACATAATATATTTGGCATAATATGGATTCAACCAATGGATTTGCACTACGTTGGTAAGGACGCCTTTACATTGAGTTATTGACTTGATTGAATTAAATAACTCTCCGTATTATAGGAACGGATGTTAAGAATTCTAGTAGAAAATTCTCTCTTTTAATCCTTGAATGCAATCGCCCACTTGGCCTCCACTTCGCGCTAGACGACTCGTTGGCTTTTATAAAATAAAATGTCCATTAGTATATAAAATACTAGCTGTTGTCCGTGACCTTATCTACCCGTATTTAGTTTTTTTTTAATCCCGTGGGGACCCTTTGATTTTCAGGGATAATTTCGGATTTATAATATTAATAGTGTTTGAAATAAAATAAATTTATGTATAATACGATTAAGTTCCAATTAATTTAGTCCTTAATAACGTGAATAAGACAATAATAAGCGATAATAATATTAGGACAGAAATAAAACTGAAACGGATTATATTCATCAATAGTTTCAGAGAATCCCCGTTTATTTTTAATTCTCGCTCTAGATTCTAACTAGTTTGATTTTACCCCAGATTTCCCTAAAAACACAATACAAATACCTATATCATATTAGTAGTTTCACCCTAAAAAAGGTGAAATCCCTAAAAATGGAAATATTAATTCAGACCTGACTGGTAAAAGCTAGACGTTTTCACATATTTGCACGGTTGGTAATCTTTAGCTCTTGATTTATGACTTTCGGGTGCTTAAACTTAGTATGAATTTCAGAAATGTTAATCAATTACTACAATATTTCATCTGCCAGTTATTTACGTCTACTTAGTAATAATCCTTCAAAGCTGTTAGCGACTCGATCTAGATAGCTAATCGTCATGAAGAGTAATTTCAAGCAATAAACTACTTCGTTGTTTGTCGGGTCATTTTTCAATCGCTCAGGGTTGCCTTAGGGCCAAATCACACACGATACTTTGAGCATCGGCAATCGCGACGAGAGCGCTCTTTGGGTGCTGAAAAAAAAAAAAAGTCATGCAGCCATAGCACGTTATGGCTTTTTGTATGTATGTAGATTACTTCCTCACACAGTTGTACATAAATTTTATTTTCTTAATAAGTTAGGTAGGTATGGCATTTTTCGACTTGTCTTAATATTGCATACTCTAATATAACGCTATTTTAGTTCTTAACATTAAAATTTTGTTATTAACACAACTTAATACTTAATTAGATAAGTTAACATAATAACGTCTAAGTAATAAATACAAAGTGTAAACAGAATGCGTATTGAAGTATAATATATCGAATCAAATCTAATTTTGGAGTTCAATATTTAATTACAAGAAATATACAAGTACTACATGATTTTTTTTCTCTCTCGTCTGGCTTTACACTGATTAGCCAATGTCAAGTTTGTAGTTATTTACAAGTTATGGAAACTATTTGTATAAGTATGAACCTCGTCTGTGCCGGCGCCCGCCGACATACACGCGGCGCCCCTTTAGAGCGCTTCCCAGTCAGTTCCACCACCAATAAACACCAGCAGAACACAAAAACCAGCCACTTCTCACAAAAAACCACTCCAAAAAAGCACCGCACGCGCGTCAGCAAACGCCACCACAGACGAAGTCCGTGGACCATGATAAACTTCAATTAAAATACTTCAAGTTGTAAATTCGACCGTAAAGGACACGACATAAAGCTCACATTTCCATAATTTACTGTGAGTCGAGTCGGAGTGGAATTCGCGTCGAGTCTTTGTAGTGTACGAAGTTTTTAGTCGTCAAAATGCGATGGAAATGGTGCAATAATAATCCCACCAAAAACATTTCATGTAAAATGTTGCCAAGACTCACAAGTTCATAATGCTTTCACTGTTAAAAAGTTATGAGATCTCTAGTAGGCCAAGCCCCTAGCTGAGCTTAGATTTGCGCTGCCCATGGAACCTATCCCAAGTCCAAAGTATATATAGCTCTTAAGTGCTCTTGAGTATATCACATTTATAACAATAAATAACAAATAACTCTACTTACAAGCTCTGACTCTACAAACTCTACATCTTGGTTAAAAAAGGACGGCTTGGCCGTTTAATGTTCGTGGAATTTTTATCTGATATAATATTTGAGCCCGGAATAGCTTGTGCGACAATCACTTAATACAATACAAATTAGTAATTGTCGCACAAACTATTCCTAGTGGCCTTAAAATATGTTATGTCATGTAATAGTTTCACGAACATTAAACGGCCAAGCCGTACTTTTTTAACCAAGATGTAGAGTTTGTAGAGTCAGAGCTTGTAAGTAGAGTTATTTGTTATTTATTGTTATAAATGTGATATACTCAAGAGCACTTAAGAGCTATATATACTTTGGACTTGGGATAGGTTCCATGGGCAGCGCAAATCTAAGCTCAGCTAGGGGCTTGGCCTACTAGAGATCTCATAACTTTTTAACAGTGAAAGCATTATGAACTTGTGAGTCTTGGCAACATTTTACATGAAATGTTTTTGGTGGGATTTCATTTCTTTTTGACAGGTGCCTTAGATGTTTTTTTTGATTTATTTCTTGTAGGTTCATCATTTTCATGACCCACTCTCTATCGTTACCTCTTTTTTTAAAAGCTTTTATTCAACTTGCAATGTACTCGTATGTAACTATGTTTGTTCGGGTAGAATCTTGCAACTCAATTTTGAAGCAGATATACCAAATTTCAGTCTTTTAGGACTTTAGGAAACACAGATAGTTGGTACGTTTGATAAATCTGCCAGGGACATGTTAGCCTGAAAACTTTAGTATTCGAGCAACAGATTTTACACATATGCATCTCATATACGAGGGGATGAAGGGAGACCCGATTTCATAATTTATCTGTTGTTCATAATTCTTGGAATTCCTACTTAATGCCAAATTTCAGTCTTCTAGGACTTCGGGAAGTACCCTAGAATTACAGACTAGAAGTTTTGACTGTCAATAAATTTGAAACTATAAAAGCTAGATAATTGATACTCAGTGCGTTTAATAAATCTGCCAAGGACATCTTATCCTGAAAATATCAGCATTCTAGCGACAGAATTTACAGATTTGCTTTTCCCATAAGAGGCGTAGAAGGGGGGAAATTTCCAATTTCTTAATTTTCCTGTAGTTTGTATGCAATTTCTAGTCTACATACCAAATTAAAGTCTTCTAGGACTTCGGGAAGTACCCTAGAATTACAGACTAGAAGTTTTGACTGTCAATAAATCTGAAACTATAAAAGCCAGACAATTGATACTCAATGCGTTTAATAAATCTGCCAAGGACATCTTATCCTGAAAATATCAGCATTCTAGCGACAGAATTTACAGATTTGCTTTTCTCATAAGAGGCGTAGAGGGGGGGAATTTCCAATTTCTTAATTTTCCTATAGTTTGTATGCAATTTCTAGTCTACATACAAAATTTCAGTTTTCTAGGACTTCGGGAAGTACCTTAGAGGTTTTGAGTAGAGGTTTTGATGATCATCAGTGAGGGACGAAATCGGCGTATTTTAGGTATCAATAAATCTGTAACCATAAAAGCTAGATATTTGATACTTGGTATATTTAGTAAATTTGCTGAGGACACCTTATACTGAAAATTTCAGCTTTCTAGCATCATCCAGACCGAAGTTATGACGGGTCGAAAATACGGCGAAACACTTCGAGAAAAAGGTACGTAGCGCCCCGGACGCCGTGTTTGGCTCGTCTTGGCGGGGGCACTGCCGTGCCCCCTGATGCAGTCACAGAATCGCTGATGGCCGATGCTAAACTATCCCCAACTATGCGTTCTAGCCCTTAGCATGGAAACTTTATTTTTTCCAACACTCATTTATTCCGCCAGCCTGCAAATGGCTTTCAGTTTTTTTTCAGGACTTTTTATTGATACGTCTCAGTTAGCGGTTTTCGATAGTCAAGACAGGGAACCATAATATAAACTTCTACTGGGAGTAAAGATTCATTTCTCGTTATCATTTTCTAGAATATCCTCGTAGGCACAAAAATATAATATCATCTGATTAGGACATGTAAATAATGCTTTTTATCAGCATTTTATGATACTATGACGATATTTAAATACCTAAATATAAACTATAAAAAAACAGTCAAGGGCGAGTTGGACTCGCACACGATGGGTTCTCCGTACCATCGTACTAGAAAAATAACAGTTTTAATTTTTTTTAATTTTCATGGCGGCTGTTTTGAAATCCATATTACTTGTTGTTGTAAACGAATGAACCAATTTTAATTTAGTTTTTTTGTTTGAAAGGTGGCTTGATCGAGAGTTTTCTTAGCTATAATCCATGAAAATAGGTTCAGCCGTTCGAAAGTTATCAGCTCTTTTCTAGTTTTCATATAGAGGTTTTTGTGTCGGGGTTTTTTTAATTTTAAGTTATATTGTTTTATTACAATCATGATTTTTGCGGAACAAAATTGCATGAAATAAATTGCAGTCATCACAGTTAATAGCAGCAGTACAAATAAAACCCGCGAGCTCTCGACACTTGTTAAATATTAGCTTCGAAATGGTTTCCAACATAGAGAGGCTTGGCTCGCAACGTTAAATTCACACCCTCCAGTTATTTACTACTTACTTTAAGAGTATGATACATACCAACTTTATCACTTTTTTAAATAAAACATAGTACTGTATCACCTCTTTTATAATGCCGATGTACTTGCGCAGAAATCTTATTTGTCTACTATTGGATGTTCCTCGCGCCATATTTTGTACACGCAAAAAATAAGTGAGATGAAACGAGTCTTTGTTGTTCTGATGTTTAAAACCTTAATATCAAGCAATAAGGTCTTATTTCCTTTGTGTACATTCATTCGGTTTGAGTCGGCATTAGGTTGCGCTTTTCTGCGCAAACGAATTTTGCTGATTGGACTTATAAAAGTAGTAGTTGGTACTGTACTCGTAAATTGGCGCATTGCATCTGGGACGCTTCATCAAAGACCAATGATATGCAAATGTTGCTTTATTGAATCGGGCAATCTTCCAAAGGAACTCTAAGGAATATTTAAAGTGCTAGCTAGCTACCAAAAAGTAATCTATAATAAATTTGACTGGGTAAAAACGTGCCAGTTTTAGTTTGTTAAAATGCTACCAAGAAAAGATAGGAAGTATCTACTCGATCACACAAATAATAGCGATTAAGTTTAGTAAACAAGTTTTGAAACGGGCAAATGATTACAAAAATGTAAGTAAAAGATAAATGAAACGAATTTCAGATTTATAAATTTTAGATTGAATTTCCAGATGGTTCTAGAGATGAATATATAGATTGAAATCACAAGTTAATAGTTTTATCTACCTACTTTCTTGGTGAAATAGCGCATAAAATATGTAATATCTATACTAATAAATAAAATTGGAGTGTCTGTCTGTAATTTCGAAATAACTACCTCATATTAAGCTCATATGGTTATTTGAACGATACCATAACTGAATCACACGTTTTTAAAATTTTTGTCTGTCTGTCTGTCTGTCTGTCTGTCTGTCTGTCTGTCTGTTTGAAAAGGCTAATCTTTGGAACGGCTGAATCGATTTTGACGGGACTTTCACAGGCAAGTAGAGGATTGACCAGGGCGTAAAATAGGCTACTTTTTTAACCGACTTTCAAAAAGGGAGTTGTGTTTTTCTACCTATGTACACCGAAATCTCCGAGATTTCTGAACCGATTTGCGTCATTTCTTTTTTAATCGATAGAGGAACTTTGCGACATTGTTTCATTAAAAATTTGGAGTCCAACTCCTCAATCCTGATGCTGCAGGGGATCTGACCAATCCACGCGGGCGAAGCTGCGGGCATCAGCTAGTGTTATAATATATTTGACTGACGGTAGATAATAACCTCCTATACCTAGTTAGAAATAAACTGCGACAACCAATGAAGAGATTGTCTTATTGATGTGAAAGTTTCAATGTTTGTTACTCCTTCACACTACAGGACATTTTGAGGTTACCACTCACTAGATCAAATGGGGTAGGTAGGTATCATATTATGAAAGGACTATCACACTAATATTATAAAGGCGAAAGTTTGTATGTGTGTGTGTGTGTGTGTGTGTGTGTGTGTGTGTGTGTGTGTGTGTGTGTGTGTGTGTGTGTGTGTGTGTGTGTGTGTGTGTGTGTGTGTGTGTGTGTGTGTGTGTGTGTGTGTGTGTGTGTGTGTGTGTGTGTGTGTGTGTGTGTGTGTGTGTGTGTGTGTGTGTGTGTGTGTGTGTGTATATTTGTTACTCCTTCACGCAAAAACTACTGGACGGATTGGGCTGAAATTTAGAATGAAGATAGATTATATCCTGGATTAGCACATAGGCTACTTTTTATTCCGGAAAATCAAAGAGTTCCCACGGGAATTTTAAAAAACCTACATCCACGCGAACGCAGTCGCGGGCATCAGCTAGTAATTGCATAAAATTGGTTTAATTTATTTTTGAACTGCTCAGTTTATTAAGGCTACATTTTATGCCGGAAAATCAAAGAGCTCCTACGGGATTTTTAAAACCTAAATCCATGCGCACGACGTCGGGAACTTTATCTAGTACATCACACTTTAATATTATAAAGGTGAAAGTTTGTATGTGTGTGTGTGTGTATGTTTGTTACTCCTTCACGCAAAAACTACTCGACGGATTTGGCTGAAATTTGGAATGGAGATAGATAATATTGAGGATTAGCACATAGGCTACTTTTTATCCCAGAAAATCAAAGAGTTCCCACGGGATTTCAAAAAACTTAAATCAACGCGGACGAAGTCGCGGGCATCATCTAGTATTTAAATAAAGTTGATAACTTTCACCACAAAAGTGCGTGATTTCACTACAAAAGTGTTCTACTTGTGGCGCCCAGTCACCTAAATTTAATAAAAACTATACGAGAATGTTCATTTATGAACTGCAGGCTAGCAAAAGACTCGCTCGCCCGCAGAAAACAATTTCAATTGAATTGTAGTTTTATGGTCCGCAGCTAAATCAAATCTGTATACAACCCAGTAGGTATTCTTGCCAAGATCCAATTGTCGAAGCTTATTTCAGCTACCGCTTTATTGGAGAAGTTTCTTTAAGATTACTTACTAAGGTTAATAAATCTGGCATTGCAGTTTTCTAGAAACGTAAGTAATTCATACAAAAACTATCCAAGTGCTGACTTGCACAAGTAGAGTTTCGTATCTTGAAAAGATACGTGCAATTTTTGTATCGCTTAAATTATAAATGCAAATATAAGTTAGGTACCTACCTAACTGCAAATGAACAACTTTCAGATTTTTCATCTACTTGTGTTTTGATCTTTGCTTCTTGCTAAAATCATTCTAGATCAACGAGAAGCACTTTCAGATTTTAATTTATTTATGCGAGTGTCAAAATAAATAAAATAAAATAAGAAACCTATTAATTGTTTCTATTTTTTATCTTAATCATTTTACAGATTTCTAAATTTTTAACTTTTTAATTAATTGCTTTTTCACGCACCCCTACACATTTTCACTCTCTTATAATCTCGCTCACACACTCTCTCTATCACGCACACACACTCGCGCATACACACACACCTACACACACACACACGCACGCACGCACACACACACACACACACACACACACACACACACACACACACACACACATACACACAGAAACTCACATACAAACACACACCCACACACTGTGCACCCTCCTTTTTTATTTCCCTATTTATTTTTAGATAACTGAGGGAGAGGGCTGGCTATCCTTAACACAGATGTAAAAAATCTAGCTAGGATAGCCAGTCCTTGATCTTGCAACACTCAAAAACAAAGCTATGTTACTAATTACTAATTATCTTACTTTGTCATCAAAAATTTGTTAAGTACCAAATTGTGTAAAAAAAAAAAAAATGTAGCATAATTGGCCTTATATATTGATTGCGTTTATTTAGAACCTTGATTTTTTTACAGATTCATGATTCCGTAAACTTAACTATTGGTTATTAATTTGAACTTGATGCGTTCCTGAGGAAATGGATGGTGACAGACAAACAAACGGGCAATAAAGTAATCCCATAAAAATTTTTTTCAAGGGTTTGTACCCAAAGAGTGTTAAGTAATGGGACCCTATTTATAATATACTATCGGTCTGTGCATTTGATTGTATGTCAGTGGGCTGTATCCAACGAACCTGTGTATTCTATTGCCACTATAACGACAAATAATAAAAATCTCAATATGACCATCATACAAATTTAAAAAAATTAAAAAGTACGTCGTGTTTTATCTTGTATAACCTTCAAGGTATACCTACCTTTATGTGCGAGTCTGATTCGGACTTGACTAGTTTTTCCTTTTGAGGTATACGCAATCTTAAAACATAATTATTACTTTACCAAAGTAAAATAAACATCGATATCAATCATAATAATTAAAACAGATTTACTTTACATAAAAAGTTGAAAACTGAAACCCGACTGCGATCGTAAACGCTATAAACGCCGTATGCGATTAGTGCTGAAATATTATAGTAAAATTGTTTTTCTGTCGCTTGGTATATTTTAAGGTTGTAGTACATTTATATTTATGAACTTAGAATTTTCTCCTCTTTAATTTGACACCCCACTCGATACAATAGCAAAAAAAATTGGGAGAACCCCACGTTTTTTCATGTAGCATCCGTTAGGTCATTTTTTTTCGTATGCAATGTAGCCTATGTCACCCGGACCTTTACGACGAACCGATTGAAAAAAAATTGATTGAAAAACCGATTGAAAATTGGCCCAGTAGTTTAGGCGCTACGGTGGAACACACAGAATCTGGATACAAACATACACGCATACACACATACATACATACACTCATACATAAAATCATAACTCTTCCTTTTAGCTTTGCCGCAGTCGGGTAAAAATAATGATGAATCGTTCCACGTTCAAGACAAAACCAATAAATAAAGGTCATGATCTAATTGCTGAAATATACTTACATCGACGTAAGACGTATATACGTAGACGTATTTCCAGCAATTAGTGCAACCCAAAAGTTAAAGGTCAAGTAATTTTAGATTCAGAAACTTAGGTACCTAACATTCGGAGATAAGAACGGAATCTCTGTCTTACCATACCTACTTTAGCTTGAACTAAGAAGCATGAGCCAGGTAAATAGTCAAGTACTAATTTTCTAAAACTATGAATAAAAGCAAAAAAGTAGAAATAAAAGGAAGTAAGTAATTATTAAAAATAATCATGGTTTGATAATTACAAAGAATGGAAAATATTTGTCATAATGTTTACCTCTACTTATTACTTGAATATATAAATAACTAGCTGATGCCCGCGACTTTGTCCCCGTGGATTTAGGTTTTTCGAAATCCCCTAGGAACTCTTTGATTTTCCGGGATAAAAAGTAGCCTATGTGCTAATCCAAGGCTGAAATTTGCCAAATCCAAATCTGTCCTTTCAGCCAAATCTGTCGCGTAATTTTTGCGTGAAGGAGTAACAAACATACACACACACATACACACAAACTTTCGCCTTTTAAATATTAGTGTGATGATTATTATTATTAACGATATTAGGAGTATAGACGGCGTACAGACTTTAGTTCCTTTCAAGAACAATTATACAAGTTCAAAATAGCAATTCGAGAAAGGAAAGCACTGTAGCCACCCATTGGATCCATTAATATTGAGAAGTTATTCTAGCTTTCAAAGGTCAAAAGCCAAAATTGGTTTTACAACAAAAATCATTCAAATGTTCAGATGTCTCAGATTGGCTTCGTAGTCATACTCCGCGGCAATCGGCATAGATTTTTGTTATGTGAAAGAGTGACAAGGATAAAAACAGCGACAGCATGAGACGCGCACTTCGACGTGCCCAGTTCGACCACAATTTCATACGTTCCGCTTCCGTTGACTTCGCAGGTAAACTACGCGCGCTGCTGCTGTTACAAATTGTGAAAATACTGTGAATAGTTCGTATGTTTTACCTGTGTAACATGGAAAGGTAAGTAATGAACAGTATTTAAATTATAAATCGATAATTTTACCAAAAACTTAGGGTCATTCAACTAATCCAAAGCCAGACGAAATTTCATTTTTCGCATCTTTGTTTTGTGATCAAATTACTTTATTTACTTACTATAGTTACTAATATCATTCATATAACAAACTATCTTCGTGAATTATGTGTTAAATTGGTATAAATGTGTACATAATTTACAAAATGAAGCAAAATATCGCACGATCGCGCGATTTGTTCTATATTGGCTTCCTGACGTTCCGTAAAAACGATCAAGGTCGAAGTATGTTACCGTGCATCCACACCGCAGTTAACTTTTGTAGATCAGCGTTTCCAAGTGTTACTCAGCAACATCAGACAGCAAAAAGTTATTCATTGTCAATATATGTTGCCGTGTTAGTATATCTTATGCTACGTTGCCCAAAACAGTCAACATTCTCTAACAATCGATGACATTGTTAGAGAATGTTGCCTCAACACGACAACATATTAATTATTATTAGTAGCATCTGTGTGGCAGTGGGAAGGTACGACCGCGTGGATCAGGGCGCGGGATTGTTTCCGAAAGTGTTATATTTTATTAATTTATGTTTGTGGTGGTATGGACGCGATGAGTAACAATCAACAAAATAACAAGTAGCCACGAAAGTAACACATAGTTATTACCCGTGCGCATTAACATGGCACCTGGCTCGAAAACAACCCCTCCTCCCACTTCACCGCGCGATGCTCCGCTCTCGCCGTGCCGCCACTGGTCTCGCACGGCGGCGCGGCGGCACGGCGAGAGCGGGACATCGCGCGGGGAAGTGGGAGGAGGGTTGTTTTCGAGCCAGGTGCCATGTTAATGCGCACGAGTTATACCTAATGTTATCGTGTTGCACAGTGTTGCCTGACAAAAGTTAAACTGCGGTGTGGATGCACGGTTAGAGATCCGCTAGGATAGCTAAAATAATGTGGATACGTCTTTTTATTCTTATTAATTTTTATTATAAATTGTATCAATGATAATATTTATTATAATAATAATATCATATCAATTTTTAGTCAATATATAAAATAATATCATTTTTAAAGATTTTAAACTTTTTTGTTGTTTAAGTCAAAGTCAAATATATCGAAGGTTGTACACTTCAAAGTACCAATGTACACCTTTTAACGCCTTTAATCAATAAAATAAGAAAAGATAAATATTTGAATTTGACTTTGACTTTAAAAAAAATATCTATCAAAAATTATAATAATCTATATAATTATATTAATATTATATTATATTAATATAATATAATTATATTAATTAATTGATATTTGATATATATTTGTATAGCTTTATATATTGTAAATATATAAATCTCAGTACCTACTCAGGATTATCAAAATTTAATTTTCCTATACTTTACTGCTACTGGTAAAAATCTTTCTATAAGATTAAATAAATAAATATATTAGTGTGAAACCATACTAATATTATAAATGCGGAAGTGTCTGTTTGTCTATCTGTCTGTCTGTCTATCTGCTACCTTTTCACGGCCCAACAGTTTAACCGATTCTGACGACATTTGGTACAGGACTAGTTTATATCCCGGGGAGGTACATACTTTTTATCCCGGAAAATCAAAGAGTTCCCACGGGATTCCTAAAAACCCTTCCACATATCCGATTAGTATGAAATTGGGTACCGAGATAGCTTGCGTCCTTGTTATTGACATAAGCAACTTTTTATCCCGGAAAATCAAACAGTTCCTAAGGGATCTTTAAAAGCCTAAATCTAAGTCGCGGGCATCCCCTAGTGTTTTATATTTCTTTTAATTTGCATTACAAGTCAATTTTTCATATAACATGCATGTGCTTATTTTTTTATGTTTATCAATTAAGGAAACGTGTACGCACTCGAGGGGGTCGGGGTAATGGGGCGACGGACCTGGGCCGCGTGGTGGCGACTGGTGACCTGGACCTGGTCCGGGTGGTGGCAGCTAACGACCTGACCGTCCCTGAAGACCTGGGTTTCGGGACGCAGGATAACGTCCTGCATCTAATAGTGATGCCTGATGACGGTGGCGGTGGTGGTGGTGGGGCCGAGGTTATTGAAGGAGGTGATCGTTGGGGGCAAGGCGGCCGTGGGGGGCAAGACAGCAGTGGGGGGCGAGACAGCCGTGGCGGACGGGGCGGCAGTGGAGACAGTGTACCGGCAAGTACGATGACGAAACCTAACGTTATTGATGAGTAAGTTTCTTTTGCTTTTTTATATTTTTATAAATTGAAGGGTCTTAAAGCACGCTTATGCTTAAGTTATCTACTAATCGCCAAGACGAGCCAAACGGCGGACGGGCACAACGTACTTTTTCTCGAAGCGTTTCGCCGTATTTTCGTACCGTCATAACATAAGGCTTAAATGTTATATCAGATAAAAATTCCACGAACATTAAACGCCCAAGCCGTCCTTTTTTAACCAAGATGTAGGGTTTGTAGAATCAGAGCTTGTAAGTAGAGTTACTTGTTATTGATTGTTATGAATGTGATACAGTCAACAGTACTTAAGAGCTATATACTTTGGACTTGGGATAGGTCCCATGGGCAGCACAAATCAAAGCTCAGGTCCGCTTTGCTCTACTAGAGATCTCATAACTTTTTAACATTATGAACTTGTGAGTCTTGGCAACCTTTACATGAAATGTTTTTGGTGGGATATTCTTTTATGCTTCAGATCGTCTACTCCTTAAGTATAAGTATTATTATTCTTTTAGGATTGATGTAGTTAACATAGAGACATATCCGAGAGGGGTCCCACGGGAGAGTCCTCTTCATGTTAAAAGAAGGCGCACCTGGAACCCGTAAGTATTTTATCTGAAGTGTATGCTATAACAAATTATTGACTTAATTGACTATGATGTTTTTTCCCAACAGGCTTTCTGATGTCGCAGGTCCGTCGCGCCCACCCTCAAACTGGGTATTTCAAAGCATAGATGAGATGGAAGTTCCATCTCAACACGTCACTGAGATGAAAGTACAGGTTGAGGCACACAGGCAAAACGCGGCACCTTTGTAAGTTGAATTACATTCTCATTAATTCTGAGTTATGTGACATAGTGGATATTACAGATTGACTTCTTTTGATTCAGGTTTATACTAGAGGAGGTAGATGCTGCTGCTGCTGCCACTACAGTTCACTCGCTTTCGCCTGCTGTGTAAGTTGAATTTAATGTAATTTTTTATATTTATTCTGATACAAGTTAGCCCTTGACTGCAATCTCACCTGGTGGTAAGTGATGATGCAGTCTAAGATGGAAGTGGGCTAACCTGGAACTATTAATTATTATTAATTACTTTTTCATTAATTTTAAATTATGTATCTGAAGGATATCTCTTTTGGTTCAGGAACATAGACTGTGATAGCGGGTCTCCTCCACAGCGGCCTCTTTTTCGTCCGCGAAGTAACGACGCTCTGACTCAAAAACAAAAAAAATACTACTCGCAATATGGTATGTGTGCCATTATGACATGAGATTTTTTAAGATCGATCGGTTCGTTGGTTCTTGCCTCTTGGGGACCCTTTGGTGATGTCTTAAACAGTGTGTTGGCTAAACTGATTCTATCTAGAACTTTAATGGTGTGGTGTGATGCTGATATTTTTCTTTTGATTTGTTCCAATAGGCAGCGAAAGTGAGTCAGAGCAAAGTGAAGACGAGGAGCCTCTCATCGCCGCCCCCCGTCTGACGAGGGTGCATTGGGCGGCCATGGAGACACCACTGGATGAGCCCGAATCCGTCCCTGTGGATGAGTCTGAGCCCATTCCTGTGGAGCTCCTTTCATCGCCTGCTGCTCCCAGTACTCTACCTCCTACTGCAACACCCTCTTTAAATCAAGGGGCGACTATGGCTCATGATTTCTTTGCTTTTAAATGGAAGAAATTCTGTGACCTTCCTGAGCTTTTGGAACGCGATAGGAGGGAACCATTTTCACATGTCGGAGTCGGCCCAACTACGCCATGTGAAGATGGATATCAGATTTTTACCTCCATTTGGGATAAAAAAATCATGAACCATATCGCCATGGAGACGAACAGGTATGCACAAGAGGTAGCCTGGGGAAAAATGGTGAATCACAAGCTCGGTCCACATAGCCGCATCTGTAGTTGGCAGGATACAACACCGGACGAGTTGTACACATATATGGCTATCATATTAGCGATGGGTAATGTCATAAAGACAAAACTTGAAGAATATTGGTCGACTAATGCAGACATATTTTCGACTCCAGGCTTCTCTGCATGCATGCCATACAATAGGTTCGTGTTGCTGAATGCTTGCATTCACTTCGCGAACAACGGTGCCATGGATGCAGAGAAGCTTACTCCGTCGGAGGCGAAACTTTACAAAATAGAGCTCATTGTCACCCATTTAAATGACAAATTCCAGTCGCTATATAATTTGGGCCAAAATATTGCACTGGACGAGTCATTGCTGCAATGGAAGGCAAGGTTAAGTATTAACCAATTCACCAGCAACAAAGCCGCCACAATTGGCATAAAGACTTATGAGATCTGTGAATCTAAAACTGGCTATTTATGGCGGTTTGTGATTCACGCTCATAAGGCAACTTCAGCTGTACCCCTGGAACAGCAGACCCCACTCGACGCACCTACGCCGGCAATTGTTTTGGGGCTCCTCAATGGCCTTCAAAACAAGGGTCACACAGTATGGATGGATAATTATTACAATTCGCCAGCTCTAGCCCGCTACCTTAAATCAATAGGATTTGACGTGGTAGGCACACTCCGCACCAATCGCGAGTTCGTGGCTAGTGACCTCGTGAAACTGACGAAATCGAACATGAAGCCAGGAGAGATCAGTAGTTGCACGTCTGGTGATGTGGATCTAATGGTGTGGCGTGATAATAATAGGGTTGGTACGATCTCCACGTATCACGGGAACGCCACTGTCATATCTGATGGCAAGCTCAAGCCTGTTTTGATTGTGGATTATAATATTATGATGGGGGGTGTTGACAAAAAAGACCAAATGTTAGCGATGTACCCCGTCGAGCGGAAACGTACCAAAGTGTGGTACAAGAAGTTTTTCCGTCGATTGCTAAATGTATCAGTGTTAAACTCATACATAATCGCAAAAAACTCGTCACCTAGGCAAGACCATCGCACTTTTAGGCACGATCTTATCCTTGCGTTACTCAGCCGACACAATAGCAATCGCAAGATTGTTTTCCCTCCAAACAGGGGCCTAGACATTGCACCACCGACAACTTTTGAAGCAAGTGTTCACAACCTTGCTAAACAACCTATTGGCAATAGCGCGTCTCGATTACGCCGCAAATGCTGTGAGTGTAAAAAACGGACGCATTTTTACTGTGTCGGCTGTAATAAACCCGTATGTATCGGAGCTTGTTTTATTTCGTTACATACCGTTTAGATTACTCAACTACTACTGAAGCGACTAATTTAAGCCCTTCCTAATCACTTCAATTTACTCTTGAATCGATTTTTACCACTCAGGCGAGTTGTAGCTTTCTTTTGTATCACACTTTCAATTTTCGCTTACTCCATTACTACTGAACTGATTGATTGGAAATAACTCCTGGCAAATTACTTCAATTAACTCTTGAATCGATTTTATTATTCTGGCAAATTGTACCTTAATTATTTCTGAACCGATTTTAATTGACATCCATAATGTGTCGTGCGTAGTAGATTAAAAGTATGGCTTTCTAGATTGTAGCTCAAAATCTCTGAACCGATTTTGTTTGTTTGCATTATTTACCGGCTCAATAAAACCTCAAAATATCTGAACCAATTTTGCGTCTCCACGTGCTCTGTTGTCTTTTTGAACATAATGTATCGACCGTTTATGATAGCAATATTTTGTGACCTACAAACTACGAACTCAAAATCTTTGAACCAATTTTGTTTGCTTTATTCACCATTTCCTCAAAATTTCAAAATTTCTGAACCGATTTAACGTCCTAATAGGCTGTCTTACTCCCTCTGGTTTCTTTTCCGTGAATTTTTTAAATTGTAAGTTGTATATGTTTTTAAATTGTGTTTTTGTAAATTGTGTTTTGTTATTTTTGTTAATGAAGTTATTGTTCCTATCTTAATCTTAAGGCTTGTCTTTTAACATTTTAAGTAAATTTTGAAATTAATATCTTGACTTTGAAATAAACAATCATATTATAACACTCACATTTTATGTTCGAATATGATAAATTTTAAAATAAAATAGTGACATTAAATATTTTGACTTTGATTTTGAAATACTTAAACAAATTTATTCCAACTACATTTATGTTCGATCGTCATTTATGATATTTTTACGACTTTGACTTTGAAATATATAATCTGATTTTAATCACGTTTTATGGTTGACCATAATATAATTTTAAAATAAAATAGTAATAACGCTGAAGTCTATTTTAAATTAAACATTTTGCCTTTGGCTTTAAAATATACAATTTTATTCCATAAAATTGTATGTTTTAACATCGATATATAAAATTTATTTATAGAAATGACAATATTTAGATATATTAAGTATACTGAAGGCTTATCCATATCATCATAGCCTACATACTACCCGTGCGCATAATTAACATGGCGTCTGGCTACTGGTCTCGCACGGCGCGGCGGCGGCACGGCGAGAGCGGGGCATCGCGCGGGGAAGTGGGAGGAGGGTTGTTTTCGAGCCATAGGCATGCGCCAACATGACGTTTCTAATGTTGCCCACTTGGCAGTTTGAAGTTATTTTTTTTTTGGCTTCTGACATTTGAAAGTATGTATGTTTGAAAGGTACTATTATTGGACGCTTTGGAAACGTGGCCTTAAAACTATACAAAGGAAAATAAAGCAGGACAAATGTTTTGACCTTACTTATCTGTTTATAGTAGGTAAGTAAATATTTTTGCAAAAAAAATACCAGAAAAAGAAAATTAGTGAAAGTAACAATAAAATGGTTAAAACTACTGACTATATATGTACCTCATATTATCGAGGTAAAAATATAATTGATTTTGTGTAGATTTCAAAAACAAAGTAATATAATAACACAAGTGTAAATTAAAAATTTATAACACCCCCGACAAGTGAAGGTTACAGTCACTAGAAAAGAGCTGATAACTTTCAAACGGCTGAACCGATTTTCTTGGATTATAGCTAAGAACACTCTCGATCAAGCCACCTTTCAAACAAAAAAAAACTAAATTAAAATCGGTTCATTAGTTTAGGCGCTACGGTGCCACAGACAGATACACAAATACTCAGATACACTCGTCAAACTTATAACACCCCTCTTTTTGGGTCGGGGGTTAAAAATACATAAAGAGCGCAGTAACTAGGAAGTCGCAATAAAGCACAAACTATATTCCTAGTAGAAAAACATCATAAATACCAAAAGAAAGTAATCTTAGTAAATGCATCAACAAATTATATTCTTCCACAAGTTTGGTTGGCAACCTTGGCGGTTATGACGCATAAAATAGAGATTGTGACCTACTTCAACCTTGACACGTAAACTGATATGGGATCAATGGAATACGTGAGTGTGTGTAGTTGACGAGTTGTAATAAAAAAAAAATAAAGGCCATGGCGTTAACTGAACATAATTCGTTTCTACGTAGATTAATATTATAAGTACATGGTTTTATTTTGAGAGCCTATTTCTTTACAATTTTCACACAACGTGCTTTATCGATTTACCCGAACGAAAATCAATTTTTAGTGTGGTTTTTAACCCCCGATCTAAAAAGACGGGGGTTATAAGTTTGACGTGTGCATCTGTGTATCTGTCTGTGGCATCATAGCTCCTAAACTAATGAACCGATTTTAATTTAGTTTTTTTTGTTTGAAGGGTGGCTTGATGGAGTGTTCTTAGCTATAATCCAAGAAAATCGGTTTAGCCGTTTGAAAGTTATCAGCTCTTTTTAAGTTACTGTAACCTTTACTTGTCGGGGGTGGTATAAATTTTTAATTTACACTTTTAGCTCCTTGATTCAGTCGATCGAGTCAGTGCGGCACCACATGACAGCTTTGTGCTTACGCTGCCTCAAACTATATCGGACCAAGAAGCTTTTACCAAAAAGTTTATAGGAGCCTCAGTCCCAACCGTTCCCTTAGTGGAGATGTAAGGATGGTGGAAAAGTTTAGGTACCTACGTAATTTTGAGTTAACATCCCCGAGAACATCTGAAAATCGCTTTTACACTAATTATTATTATTAAAGGTCATTTAATATTGTCACCTAAATGGATGCGCAACATCAATCATTTTATTACTTCCTCTTGCTCAAACCCTATATCTGACAACTCTAAGGGTGCTAACCAACCAGGGCTATAACAGCCGCGCTACGCCTGCGTGTCAGTTCATCGATCGAATTAATTATATGGATTTACAAAGCAGCGTGGCCACAAAGCTGCAGCCGCGCTGCGTCCGCGCGGCTACTTGCGGCTTTGAAGGCGCCTTAATCCAGAAACAGATCGTTAGTCTCGTAAATCGATATCACACTAATATTATAAAGGCGAAAGTTTGTATGTGTGTGTGTGTGTGTGTGTGTGTGTATGTTTGTTACTCCTTCACGCAAAAACTACTGGACGGATTGGGCTGAAATTTAGAATGGAGATAGATTATACCCTGGATTAGCACATAGGCTACTTTTAATCCCGGAAAATCAAAGAGTTCCCACGGGATTATTCAAAAACCTACATCCACGCGAACGAAGTCGCGAGCATCAGCTAGTTAATTATATTAGTCACTAGCTGACGCCCGCGACTTCGTCCGCGTGTATTTAGGTTTTTCGAAATCCCGTGGGAACTCTTTGGTTTTCCGGGTTAAAAAGTAGCCCATGTGCTAATCCAGGATATTATCTATCTCCATTCCGAATTTCAGCCAAATCCGTCCAGTAGTTTTTGTGTGAAGGAGTAACAAACATACACACACACACACATACAAACTTTCGCCTTTATAATATTAGTGTAATTCTGTTGTAGCCTACGCCATCTCGGTCATAATAGGTATAGTACGCGACAGCTCAAGATGGCAATCGGGGTATGAGGCGGGGGGACGCCCCCCACACCCGCACGTCATCCTCGCTTACCCGCACCGGATTAAGTATATCCTCAAACTCTAAATAACCGCTTCATTTGAATAAATTCTCGGATATTAGTAGGTATAGTATTCACAAGATGCCAGTAGGTACGTTGTATAAAACAGCCTTAGATCAGAGTTTAGAGAGAACTTGTACGTAACATGGTCCGCCCTTACAAAACAATTATGTCCTGAGGATACACACTCAGAAACTTTGGATAGGCTCTCGTCAGCAATACTCAATTTGTTCATGTGTTCAATTCATAATATGAAGGTATGGTATACTTACGGTAACTGTAGGTACTGTTTATAATTTAGTAACAGATGTAAATACTACTTTTATAGAATAAAAAATATTAAAAGATTTAGGCAATAGGTAATTAAGACCTATTCCACGTTTTAATGCGCCTTACACAACCTTTAACGGAAGCTGGAAGAAATCTCTGTTAATTTTTTTTTATTGATTTATTGAAGAATGCTCGGTATGCTTACAGTGACCTTAGACATATTCATTTCCAATATAACTTAGGTTAATAACATGAAAAATATATAGGTAAATAAATAACTAAGTACGTCATAAAAACCATTATTATAATATGGAGAGTATCACCTATTTCTTGTTACGATCTTCGATTGCTATTGCCATCATACTTATAATACTATAGGCATCCAATTTTTGGGGTACTCAAAATAGTGGCTTACTTTTCTTATTCCTACATTACTTCGTAATGGCAAAATCAGTGTGACCTTGGTACTAAAATGTTATAATAACTGTACTAAATAAACTTCTTAGCTGTTCGGACTTTTGCTCTAGGTTTGTGCAAATTATACGCTTTAATAATACTCCAAGACTCCTTACCTCTTCGGTATAAGCTTCGCACTATAATAGAGTTTAGAATTTAAGATAACTTATCCGAAAACATTTCCAATGCTATTTTTTGACAAAAAAAACGGCCAAGTGCGAGTCAGACTCGCGTACTGAGGGTTCCGTACTCGGGTATTTTTTCTAACAATTTGCACGATAACTCAAAAACTATTACACATAAAAATAAATAAAAATCTGTTTTAGAATGTACAGGTAAAGCCCTTTCATATGACACCCCACTTAGTATAATCTTACTTTGAAAATAAAACACATTTTAATTTTTTTTTAATGATGTAACCACAAATTCGCGGTTTTCAGATTTATTCCCGTACTTGTGCTATAAGATCTACCTACCTGCCAAATTTTACACTTCTAGGTCAACGGGAAGGTTTCTTGACAGACACGACGGATGGACGGACGGACAGACAGACAGACAACAGAGTGATCCTATAAGGGTTCCGTTTTTCCTTTTGAGGTACGGAACCCTAAAAATATCAAAGATCAATTTTCAATCCCATCAATTGTATTGCTATCTATCGAAAACCGCATGAAAACCGTTATCCCGGCGTAGCGTGACCTAACAAGTGTAAATTAAAAATTTTCAACACCCCCGACAAATCATTTTCAAATAAATAATTATGTATATCTAGGCAACGTCCATCTTGACAGCTTGACATTTGTCAATTGACACTTGAATATTATGAACCTAAGGGTTATCTAATCTTCTTTTCTACAAGAAAACTAGAAAATAGCTGATAACTTTTAAACGGCTGAACCAATTTTTTTGGATTATAGCTAAGAACACTCTCGATCAAGCCACCTTTCAAACAAAAAAAACTAAATTAAAATCGGTTCATTCGTTTAGGCGCTACGATGCCACAGACAGATACACAGATACACAGATACACAGATACACAGACACACAGATACACACGTCAAACTTATAACACCCCTCTTTTTGGGTCGGGGGTTAAAAAGTAAATATTTATTTATCTTTGATGTAGTTTATCATTCTATTTTGAATAACCGCGTGAATGACAGATCTATTTCAAACGGGATACGGAAAATACTATAGTGAAAGGAATAAAATTGAATATCTACTACGAGGGAATGGATGATTGATACGGGTTATCTATTATTTATAAAATGCATTTATGATAAAATATAAATTGACCTTCCTTTATCTAAATATAAAAAGAAAAAGGATGACTGACAAAGTCGCGCGCATAAACTAGTTAAAACTTTTATCATACATTTTATTTTTGCCACCACAAGAATGAAAATAACAGTGAAAGAACAGAAAACACAGATGGAAGTAGAATATAAAAGGCGGCCTTTTCGTTTCTTATCATTCTCTACCAGACAATCTTAAGGAATAGCAAAATATAAGGAAAAATAGACATCCTTTCACATTTGAACGAAATCAAGATGAAAATATTTATATTTCAAATAAGGTGCGGAGTATACTTTCATGTTTTACATTTAAATTGAATATTATATTTCGCAACCTTATTAAAGTTGGCAGATATTATATTATTAATTAATCTTAAAATACTTTTAGCGCACTTGCTGTTACCCTAGTGGTCTATTTTTTGGAATCTTGTCTAAAATATAAGTATTTGCCATAATGCCCTTATCATTTTACTCATGAAATGTGATATCTTTAAACATGATTTTTTTTCAGGCTGGTATTCATTTTGTAGTAAAATGCTACGAAATGACTGATGCATAAAAAATAGACTCATAGGCTGATTTAATTTCCATAATGGCTTTTAAATAAGTAAATACCACTTACAACATTTATAATATTGAAAAAGTCATAACCATTATTTACCGAAATACCATCCCATTTATGAAAACAATAACATCAGCGAGTAAAAGCCTATTAAGATAAAATGCACACTCATGGCTCCCGCGGTTGAGTGCAATTAGCTTCACATTAACTCCGGTAACAATCCCCCTCGTCATATTCGCGCTTACTCCATTTTAGAGTTCCGTAAAACAAGGAACCGATATAATTTCGTCCATTGGCCCGACTACCCGTTTGTCTATGTAACTATCACAGCCATTTTAAATTCAAATTATTTTTATTCAATTAGACTTTTACAGTTCTTTTGAATCGTCAAAAGCATCTACCACTGGTTCGGAATGCCTTTCCTACCGAGAAGAACCAGCAAGAAACTCGGCGGTTGCTCTTTTCAAAGATTTGATATACAATGTTATACCTATCTACTGAAAGGTTACAATTAGATTTAAAACTAATTTGGTAAATGTCCGCCACTTTTGGCAAAGCGGGTCCGATTATGCGATAGTCATTGACTTGCAAAATAGCAAATAAGTAACATTTGCTACATCTCGTTACTTTTTGTTCTTACAGGCGCTTATCTTACGAAAAGCTCCAAAAGGTCGACATTTCGCTTTATTTTGGTGATGACATAACATAAGCAAATATTGCCGCCTCATGTTAAATGGGCAGCAATCCAAGTTCTGATTTTATGATAAGTTCATAATCTCGAGGGAGTTTCCCTTATAACATACTCACATAACACTATTAGCTTTGAACATAAGATATTTCTAATATATTTTGGTACTAGCCGATGTCCGCGACTTTGCCCGCGTGGATTTACGTTTATCGAAATCCGGTGGGAACTTTTTGATTTTCCGGGATAAAAAGTGACCTATGTGCTAATCCAGGATATTATCTATCTCAATTCTAAATTTCAGCCAAATCCGTGTAGTAGTTTTTGCGTGAAGGAGTAACAAACATACACACACACACACACACACACACACACACACACACACACACACACACACACACACACACGCACGCACACACACACACACACACACACACACACACACACACACACACACACACACACATACATACATACATACATACAAACTTTCGCCTTTATAATATTAGTGTGATACCAACACAATCATTAGAAATACTCTACTAAACTAGACCGTATCTCCCTCAAAGGACATTATACAATTAAGTCTGTAATTTATCAAACCATTAAGTTAACAGAGCTCTCTCCGTCACTTACTCCATACAATCGTAGTTCCCATTTCATTTGAATATTAAGCAACCAAAGTCCATGAAATTTTGCAGACATAGTCTAGAAACTAATATCTGTGTCTGTGGTGTTTTAGATTTTTCTAAAAATATGTAGTTTTAAAATTACAGGGGCTCAAAGATTTGTATTTTTCTTTAAAAAAAGGCCCAACTTTGTGCTCGTTTTTCTAGACAACGAAGCAATTTAATGAAATTTGGAAAAACCACAGACCTAAAAAATTTTATGAATATTATGTAGTAAAAAAATTATCGTTATATATTTTATATTGTTATAATTATGTGGGAACTACGAAAACCAGAAATTACACCCAGAAATCTTGAAAATTTCGTGCTGTCTCGATTTGTGCAAGCGGGGTGGTGAAGTGCGGGGGACGACACGTGAAACTGACAGAAACGGACAGTCTAAACACACGGGCCACATTTAGACTGCACCCGACTCCAAACTTATCGATAGGTCTAACTAAATACATTTCAACTTGCGTTAGACGTATGCGTTACCTACTCAGACGTTGCCTGTAGATAAAAATATGTCTCATGTTTGCTGGCAATAGCGTATGCATCAAACCCTGCAAGTTGCAACTCTCTTGCAACCTATTCCTCACGCAATACGCACAGCTTTAATATTATAATTTTTGACAATGTATACTATATGTAATGCCATATCACAGGTCACTCTCTGATTTATTGCTAACAATTTACTTCCAAATGCAAAGAAATCTAAGTGTGTTGAATTCACACTGCCCAATACCAGGACCCTAAATGACATAAATTCATTGATAAATAATCATATGTTGAAAATAAAGGAGAACCCCGTGTTTCTCGGTATAATGTTAGATGCAAAGCTTCTATGGAACACCCACATATCAACACTTGATGGTAAACTCAGCTCTGCTGCTTACACTGTTAGAAAAATTCGACAGGTACTGACGTGGAAACTGCAAAAATTGTATATTTTGACTATTTTCACTGTATTATGTCTTACAGACTCTTGCTATGAGATAAAGCGGTAGATATTGAGAAAAAAATGTATTACAGAAAAGGACAGGACGTGCAATTTATAATTTAAAACCGCGCGCTGCCATACATTAAAAATATAAGGAAATAAGTACCTTATCTATTATCTTATAGTAGCTTCTAAACATATCTAGCTAATGCCCGCAGCTTCGCTCGCGTGGATTTAGGTTTTTAAAAATCCCGATCCTTTCATTTCCCAGAACAAAAGTTGCCTCTCCGTAATAGCCCGTCCCCGGGATGCAACTTGTTTCTGTATCACGTAAGAATATTTAAACGGATTATCCTTTTCAAATCCCGAGGGATCACCAGGATTTAGGAATGCAATTTCTTACAGCATCAGGGTTGAGGTCAACGACAAAGTGTTTACTTGGTATAGATACCTTCAATATCAATTAATAATCGACACTTTTTAAATCCCATTAGCTTTAGTAGTCAGGTCCGCTGCAACATCAGGATTGAGGAGTTGGAATCCAAATTTTTTATTGAACAATGTCGCAAACTTTCTTTATCGATTAAAAAAACTACCCAAAATTACGCAGTTAGGTTACCTGCCAAATTTCATGGTTTTGAGTCAACGGGAAGTACCCTAGAGGTTTTCTTGACACACACGACAGACAGAGAGATAGACAACAAAGTGATCCTATAAGAGTTCCGTTTTTCATTTTGAGGTACGAAACCCTAGAAAACGTAGGAACGGCATTCCGAACCAGTGGTAAATTTTTCTGACCATCCAAAAACACTTTGAAGTTTACCTAAAAGTTTACAGGAATAAAAATTTATCATTGTATTCCATTCCATTTCATTCTATTCCATTCTGTTCAAAGATAAATAGATAATAAAAATATTTGTCACCGAAACAATAATTTACGATACATCGACCAATATCAATTTTACTGATGACAATCTGACTATTACCAAAGTGAACGACTACTATAATATCTATTATATACGACTAACATAATATGTATTATAAATTGTGTGCCGTTTGCATTCTCACTAGGTTCTCATTAAGTTTGTTTTATTTGGTTAAACTTTCTGGCATTTATATTGTTATGACGTTTAATTGGCAAACAGTCTGTTTATTGGCTGAAACTCAAAAATTCAGCCAATCACAACAAAGAAAATATTGTAATAATGATTGATGCAGCTTTCTGTAATTGAAAACAAAAT
Source organism: Maniola jurtina (assembly GCF_905333055.1). Classification (NCBI taxonomy): domain Eukaryota; kingdom Metazoa; phylum Arthropoda; class Insecta; order Lepidoptera; family Nymphalidae; genus Maniola; species Maniola jurtina. The sequence continues at coordinate 6,699,653 of NC_060046.1, read as the reverse complement.
ATTTGACATTAACTTGAATGTGACAGTGTTTTCCGAATAGGGTTGCCAGAGGCCCCGTATTTTACTGGTTACCCCGTATGTCAGGATAGAGAAACCGGTAATTATGAAAATAAAATACGGGGCAAATAAAACTAAATATTTTTAGGGTTCCGTAACTCAAAAGCAAAAAAAACTCTTATAGGATCACTTCGTTGTCTATCAGTCTGTCTGTCTTTCCGTCTGTCCGTCTGTCCATCTGTCCTTCTATCCGTCTGTCATGTGTTCATGAACAAATATTAGTATTTTCAATTTTCAAAGTAAGATAACTACATATATCAAGTGGGTTATCATATGAAAGGGCTTTACCTGTTCATTCTAAAACAGATTTTTATTTATTTTTATGCATAATTTTTTTAATGCATAACAGTTTTTGATTTCTCGTGTAAAATGTCGAAAAAAATACCCGAATCGGAACCCTCGGTGCGTGAGTCTGACTCGCACTTGGCTGGCGAAACCGAACACTGACGTTATGTCCAGTAGAAAGAATATTTTCCTTTTGCGGCAATGCGTAGCCGAAACCCACTCGATATTGATCATGGTCGTAGCCAAGGCGGCGGGGCTTGGTTTGAGGATGTTAGCCTTTTTTTATACAAGTTAGCCCGTGACTTTAATCTTTTCTAGTGGTAAGTGATGATGCAGTCTAATTTCTTGGCCGTTAGGGCCATACTAACCATATAACTAGCCATGACCGAAGCCTCCCACCAGACCAGAAATTTAGAAATGGCGACTGCGCCTGGGAAGCCGTCAAAAACCTAAGCCTAAAATAATACTTACACTATTTCTTGCATTTGCTTACCAATTTTTTTTTGGAAATATATCAAACATTTCGCGCTCACTTCACTCGCGCTTTGAATTTGTATTACTTGGTGTAAGCCCCGCAATTTCGTTTGCATGAATTTAGAGTTTTAAAAATTCCGTGGGGGCTTTTCCGGGCTAAAAAGTTTATGTCTGGGATGCAAGTTACCTCTGAATAGTAAGTACCAAAATTTTGGTAAAGAAGATGGGCCGTGAAATGGGTAACAAATAGATAGGCAAATAGATATACTGTCGTATTTGTAATATTAGTATGGATAGGGAGCTTTAAAAATAAAATCTTGCTATGGCTAAACTCGTTTCCCTTTCACTTTAATTCTTTCTGTAATTGAACCAAAAACACTTACGCTCACTGCGCTCGCGCTTTTTTATTGTTGTATTTTATCTCACTGTCAAATTGAAAGGCGAAATTCCACTAACCAGGTAATTAGCCCATAAAGTTGAGCGAATGTTTTTTTCCTCATGACAGGATTCAGTTCCGGCCCTGATAAAACCTCTCCCGAAATCGATTCCTGGCTACGGCCATAGTATTGATACTGTGAAGGTGGAATTACAAGTTAAATGTAAATTTAAGTTAAAATGCAAAGATTGTATGCATGAAATGTATAACATTTTGCTTTACAAAACTAGAGTTTTTAAAAGCTATTTAAATAAATAAATCTTTTTTTTAAAATCACATTGCAAACACAGTTCACCAATCAAGACACGGCAACATACAGAGAAAAAATACAAAACTTACAAATAAACTGAAATATCTAAATAGGCTTTCCATGCATTTCAGAGAGAACCACCGCCTATTTCTTCAAATACTTCAAATTTTTAAATTTCTTCAAATCTAAACCCCGTATTTTTGATGGTGGTAGCCTGTAAATCAAAAAGAGGCAGGTGGCAACCCTACTTGCCACATGACATTACAGAATGAAAAATTGTTTTCATTACTCGGTAAGCCTACTGCCATAGTTTCACAGAAAGTGTGACGGTAGTTGTGACCTCTGATTGGTCGACTCTCTTTCACTATTTGCTAAAATTGATGATTGCAACAACAATTTTTTCTTTTTTGTAATCAAAAACAGAACACGGACGTCATACAGGTTGACTAATTGCAATCATTTCTGACCGGCTAACATTGTTCCGCTAGTGGCTCAAACTCACTGTCGCAGCAAGAACATGGTAAATTCAGCCAATCACAGCAATTAGAATTGGTTATCACAAATGCACCGATCTAGGAACCGAGAATACACGAACCAGGGCAGATAGAGATGAGAACAATAATATCATACGTAGGAAATCGACGGGGGATCGTTGACAATGATCCTCTTAACACGCTTAAGTTTTCGTTGTTGACATGAGGCATTAAAAGGAGACCGCCACATAACTTGCCTTCTACAAAATACATAATCAGTTTGTTTGGAACGTTTGCTATAGATTTGGAAATTATGTGTTTTATTTTCCTAACGTTATTTGATTTTTTCTTAAACTACTACTAACTAATACAAATTAGTAACATACTCGTACAATTAAATAAGTTTTAAAGTAGTCATACATTAGATTATTGTAGCTCTTATTGTAGGATGTCATGCATTTACTTTATCAGGGTGAACGGCAGTGCCGTCGCCAAGACCAGCCAAACGGCGGCCGGGGTTTTAATTATCATTATAGTTTGGCTGGAGAGAAAAGAAGATAGGAGAAAATACAAGGAGAAAAAAGTTGGTTGTCTGTAAAGTCGGCTTACTGACGATAGTTGAACGTGACAACAAAGGCTGATTGTGCTTCTTTGTCGCTCGTTCCGCGCTCTCGCTTGCACTTCAAGCCTTACATGGAACGCCTCAGAGCGAGGTAACGCCGCATGAGTCATGTTTTTTCGTGCGTGCAGCCGGCTCTATCGAATTATAAGACGTTGTCACGTCAAAAGACAAGAATACAATTTTACGCAAAATATGAAAGAAAATATAGATTTTTTTGATATAATATATACTTACCTAAAATATTCCGTTTCAAGATTTCAATGAGGCCACGTCCGAAATGACGGCCTTTCTCGTACCAAAAAGCGTGTAATTTAGGGTCGTTCCTTCGTTAGTGCTCATTATGGAAGCTATATCCAACATTGGATATCCATAGGATGATGATAATGATGATAGTACAAAAATACATAACCAAAAATTTTTTGATATGTACCTACCTACGTAATGATCCAAATAGCCTAACTGTAAGTAATTACGCAACTTAATGCATTTTTGGATTTTAGTATAATAATATTATAATGTAAAATGTGAATTCTACCAAGAAACCAGCAAGAAAGTTTATCGTTAACATTTATTGTATAAAATTGTTCCTTCGTAGCACTTTGCTTTAGCTTGCTAAGGTAAATCCAATATTGTCCTCAGAATGTTACAGCCAATGCCTATATTCGACCTCACTAAGGATCAATGTATCTGATAAAGGTAAATTGATTAAATAAATAAACGAGTGAATGAATAGAGCCAATAAAAAAAAAAAAAAAAAAAGGGGACGCTTTTACCTATTCATAGATATACATAGATACCTACGTGAAACGCAGTTCAATAAAGTTTTTGAAAGCAATGCATTTTTGATTTTTTGACCAGTCGGTCAAATTCTCTTGAATGGCTGCAAATAAAATTTATATTCTATACTTATTATATTATCATCAATCTTGGTCAAATGCAGGCATCACCAAGTTTAAAGTAAACAGCTAAACAATTAAACCGTTGCTTTAGGATTAAGATAGGTAGATACCCAAGTTTGAAGTTTTGAAATGCGGGTAGATACAAGTTCTTGAAACTTTCAGTGATTGCACGATGGAAACTATTATTATTATTTTGGTTGCCCGCATATGGCCCTTGTTTCAATTTTTCAGGTCTGAGCAAAAAGGAAAATGTTAGAATAAAATTACTCCATTGACGAGTTCGGCAACTGTGACTGAAGCTCTTCTCATAATTTTATTATTACTCATATGCCTTTTTTGGCGCGGAATAAGAGAAGATAATAGAGTACCTAACATCTACATAATAATAACTGATTAGACTTAGGTTCGCACGGGTGGGCTTACTTCGCTATTCAATAATAGTTGTAAATAGGTTGTATATTATTCTACGTTGTAAGCCGTTGAATTGAATTGAATTACAAGTGTAAATCAGAAATAGTAAACTAGAAAAGAGCTGATAACTTTCAGACGGCCGAACCGATTTTCTTGGATTAAAGCTACTCTCGATCAAGCCACCTTTCAAACATAAAAAACTAATTTAAAATCGGTTCATTAGTTTAGGAGCTACGATGCCACAGACAGATACACAGCTACACACGTCAAACTTATTACACCCCTCTTTTTGGGTCAGGGGTTAAAAATGAAATACACCGAGAAGTTTTGAAGTTAGAACTTAATACATATGGGAACGAAATTGGAACGGTAAATAATTAAAAAAAAAAATAGATTTTTACGTCGATTTTCACCAACCTTCTAATTGTGTTTAAGTATTTTTTGTCTATCCCTGTCCTTTTTTTGTCAACCCTGGAATAAACTTGTCAAAGTGACAGCATTACAATATCTAAACCAGATTAAGCAGCTTGTGAAGCTTAGTTAGTATTAATAGATGGTATTTTCTCAGACAGAAAAGTCGACACTATATTTAAGCTTTCCTTAGGAACAATTCAGTAGGTTGGCATCAAGTTTCCTGTTACTTTAACCTGACCATTCGTCAATTAGTTTCCATAATCAGATAATCTTCCCACTCTCTACTTTCGCTACTTGAGATATTTAGTTTAGAGATAAGCATTTCCAATGTAACTTAATTTATTATTACTTTTTTACTACAATTTTGGTATATGAAAAAAAAATTAAAAAATAATATTTTGCCTGTACTTATGCGTGATATTTTGAAACTAAAAACCAGCGTTATCTAAGTTAAAGTAACAATTTTATTTTTAGTAAATTATTGATGTAAGCTGTAGATGAAGATCAAAAGTAATAATCGGTCATTAAATTAACCTTAGCTACGTACTGCAAGATAAATAAATTTTAGGGTAATCAACTTGAAATTAGAATTTCTATGCCAATGGTAGATAGTAAATTCATTGAGGGGCATTGTGCAGTTGCATTTGCACGTAATTTATATACGACAGGCCTGCGTTGGGCCGTAGTGGCCAGCTGGAACGATGCCATAATAGCCAAATGACCAGCTACATTTCGTTAATAGTGGTTGAATAAAACCGGGATAGCTTCCGTATCCATATTTTGTGAAAAAAATGTTTTCTAATATACGTTGGTGTAATGGATTAACCATTATATTGTTTAATAGACACTTGTAAATTAAAAATTTATAACACCCCCGACAAGTGAAGGTTACAGTAACTAGAAAAGAGCTGATAACTTTCAAGCAGCTGAACCGATTTTCTTGGATTATAGCTAAAACACTCTCGATCAAGCCACCTTTCAAACAAAAAAAACTAAATTAAAATCGGTTCATTAGTTTAGGAGCTACGAAGCCACAGACAGATACACAGATACACACGTCAAACTTATAACACCTCTCTTTTTGGGTCGGGGGTAAAAAAATTGAAAATGTAGGTATAATATTGAAGAAATGTATTTCACTGAGCAAATAAACAATTGAGTTTTTGATTGATTGATTGGACTCAGCTTTATCGATATGCCATATCGATGTTTTAATAATAGTTTATTTTTTTTTAATTAAGTTTTATTAAAAAAACTACTTACTAGATCTCATTCAAATCAATTTTCGGTGGAAGTTTGTATGGTAATGTACATCATATTTTTTTTTTTAGTTTTATCATTCTCTTATTTTAGAAGTTACAGGAGAGGGGGGACACATTTTACCACTTTGGAAGTGTCTCTCGCGCAAACTATTCAGTTTAGAAAAAAATTATACTAGAAACCTCAATATTATTTTTGAAGACCTATCCATAGATACCCCACACGTATGAGTTTGATGAAAAAAAAATTGAGTTTCAGTTCTAAGTATGGGGAACCCCCAAAATATATTGTTTTTATTTTTTATTTTTGTGAGATAATCTTAATGCGGTTCACAGAATATATCTACTTACCAATTTTCAACGGTATAAGTTCTTATAGTTTCAGAAAAAAGTGGCTGTGACATACGGACGGACAGACAGACAGACAGACATGACGAATCCATAAGGGTTCCGCTTTTTGCCATTTGGCTACGGAACCCTAAAAAAGAAGAAAATAAAACCGGATCATAATAAAGACGGGTTAGTTCCAAAGACAAAGAAAGCTATTTCAATGAAAAACAATGGCAAATATTTACGTAATCCTTCAGGATTTCCTTTCAGAAACGCCAGTTTGATCGACGGTTTACTTTATATGGGTAATGACACAATATAAGCAAAGACTGCCGCTCCACGAGATGGGCAGGCGTCCAAGTGCTGATTTTATGGACGGAATATATCTTCTGTATATTGCACGCGCCGCTGGGGAGGACCATTTTCACAAAAATGTCTTTTGCGTTGCGTAACAAAGTTTCAAGGTATGATCATACTGGAAAGGATGTTACACAAACTAATTCTACACGTATTACTAATCAGATTTACCTAATACAGCATTTGGTATTTTGTAGGTTTTTTTCGTTAAATTTTATATCAATTTTAAAACAATTCATCTCTGTATATAAAAGGAGAACCTGACAGACCTATCAATATACTTATAGCTCAAACCCATAGGTCTAGACATTAATATTTTGAAATTATTGATTATCTTATGCTTATTTGATTGATTTCAAAAATGTCCACTGAGCTTGGATTTCGATCAGAAATCGGATCAGTGCGTAAATCCTATCCGAGTTTGGTCCGAGTTTTTTATATCCGTTTTTTCAGGGACTCGGATCGGTGTAGTGCGTATCCGCTCTTAAATGTAGCGTGCGGTCGGAGTACTTTACTTTATTCAGCCCTTCAATAAACCGTTTACCTACATCATTTCTATTTCGTAGACCTCTAGATCATTCACGGCATTGGTATCGGCGTGGTATAATGTTGAACAACATAATATTAGTCATTTATCAAATGAAATTAGGCAGTTGTGTGCGTGCTGGTATTATTTTTATCATAGAATAAACAGAATAACTTAAACCAAACCGTCGAGTAATATTTTCTCTCCGAATCACATTCTCTATTTATCTTTATCATTTTGTAAATTCGACATTTGTTTCATGATTTTATCCAAACAGCAACAGAAAGCCACGAGTAGTTTTATAATAATCCATACTTAATATTATAAATGCGAAAGTGTGTCTGTCTGTCTGTCTGCTACCTTTTCACGCCCCAACAGTTTAACCGATTTTGGCAAAATTTGGTACAGAGTTAGCTTATATCCCGGGGACGGACATAGGCTACTTTTTATCCCGGAAAATCAAAGAGTTCCCACGGGATTCTTAAAGACCCATCCGTTCAACCGATTTGTATGAAAGTTACCCAGGTAGCTTGAGTCCATGTTATTGACATAGACAACTTTTTAAAAACCAAATAGTTCCCACGGGATCTTCAAAAACCTAAATCCAAGTGGACGAAGTCGCGGGCATCTTGTAGTTTCATTATAAAGCCCAAAACGAAATGAATGTTTTAAGTAGATTAATTCAAACAAACCCATAGCTGTAGCCACTCTTTTCATTTATTAGCCAGCTTGAAACTCTACAAATGTACGCGTTCAGTAACAATGGGCTCTTGTTTCATTTCGGAACGAAATCTGAGATCCTTTTGGCTACAGTAGAAATAGGTCAGTACTCCATTTATAAAGTGTCTTTCATAGACCTTTTATTATAAGAAACGCCGCAAACACTTCAATTTTAACACTAAAAAGGTTTTGTAATTTGCAATTTTTTTTAAAGAATATTAGCCATTTGAATCATGACTAACATTCCCCTTTCCCCTCCAACTAAGCGTAAAAGCTTGTGCTAGGAGTGGGTACGACAATAGTGCAACGGGTGGGGTTTGAACCGCCGACCTTTCGGATTTCAGTCCGCTCCTATAACCGTTGATCTATTGAGGCTTTGATTATGTCGTGGATATATCATCTATTTTGGTCATGATAGGTGATGATACAATATTACGCTTCTTTGATAAAATATAAAACTAACCTTATTTATGTACGCGGGATGCAAACTATATCTGTACTCAGTTGATGATGCCCGTAATTCGTTGGCATAGATTTGGGTTCTTTAAGGGTCTTCTCTAAGGAAACTCTTCATTTTCCGGGATAAAAGTAAGTATAATCTATGTCATTGGGATGCAAGTTGACTCTACAAAATTTCGTCGTCAAGGGTTAATGATAAAGGTATAAAATATATGAGTGATGTAAATGTAATAACTAAGGGCCTGTTTCACAACTACCATAGGTATAATTAAACTTTATCTATAAAAAACTGTCATTAAGTCATTTGTTAGATAAAGTTTATCTAAAGGTTGTGAAACAGGCCCTTAATGTATACAAATATGTAGTAGTAGTAGGTTTTATCTACCCAAATATGAGCACTTTGCCCCTCTCAACATGATAGACGATTGGAGTCATCGGTGCGTAATAATCTTCAATATCACGGTTACTTACTTTACTATATTGTACCCTTTAGACTCCATTATATCAGGGAATATAATACTAAGATGTAGTAGCTTCAACAAAAACAATACATAAATATTGTATTTAGTTACGTAGATAGTTTGAAATAGTAATTCACGTCAATTCTTCAATATAATAATAATAGTTTGTGTTTAACATAGATATTGGATTTCTGTGGTGTTTAACCTTACCTAACCTTAAGGGAGAGGACAAAATTGGTAAGCTCTCAGGTCCATTGCACCCACCAGAACAAAATTAGATTATAAAACAACTTTGGTATGAATTTACCATGAATTTACCCACCTAATGCGGTTAAAGATTAACTCGAAGATCTGTATGTATCTATTAGTTCAATGGGTTTTCAAAGGAAAAGTAGACCGATTTAGTCTAAAATTTAGGTTTGATCCATAATATTAGTCAAAAGAAAAGCAAGAAAAGTAAAAAAATAAGACGTCAGTAGGCGTCATTGCTGAACGAACGAAGCAAGCATAGTGCAACCTTCTACCAAACCTTTCACCAATTTTTGTATGAAGCAAAATAAAATATATTCTATCACTATTGCTAAGCGTCATAGATCTGCACCATTGCACACTCAACTCAACGCTAGATTTACCCTCACAAAGGATCCTATTCAGGAAATGATATACACATCTAAAACGTGTTTCGTGATACGAGATGAAAAATTTTATGAAGACAATTTTAACTGAAAATCACTTGGTAAGCGATATGCAATTTTAATGATTGGATCAGTTTTTATTTTAACTCATGAATGTTTGTAAACGCACACATGTACGTACAGCACATAATGAACGGAAGCCATATTTGAACATTGTAATCTAAATGTTCGCTCAGCATTGTGCAATCTAACAGTAGATCTAAAGTGCATTGAATATAACTATTTTTTATCCATTGTGAAACGGGCAGCTAAATGGTTGTGTACGTGCTGTGTATATTGCTTGAATTGATGGGATCCCGATGTATAACAAAACGTTTTCGTCATCAGTCTATGAATAATATAAATCTAATGCTTTCATGAAAAATTACGATGTAAAAAAGAAATCGAACATAAAAGAGTAGTCAATGTATGTTTTGCTGGTAAGTTGGAAAGGTAAAATTGGTTCACGGAAAACGATTTGTTTTGTGAGAAGCTATTGGGTGCACGGTTATGTAAGGACGTGGGACCTTAAAGAGGCTACAGGGACGTCACATTCGCCATCTATAACAAATAAATCCTGTGAACAATCCACAAAAATCGGCCAATTTTCGACTGTACAACCTGACATGTTATTGAGTTCGGAAATGAAACAAACTATATTATTCCATTAGATGTATTATTTTAAGATAGAATATACTTAAAGGGAGGAGCATGCATGATTCTACCGCTAAAAAGGCACTAAAATGCTAGGGTAAGTAATTAATTAATTAATTATAAATTATTATGTTTAGGTGTTAGTTGAGATTTAAGCAGTCTGTTTTTTTCTATATAAAATATTTTTGGAGATACTAATACACTGATAGAAAAAGTTGTAAATTTTTAAGCAAAGGAAGATTTAGTCAGTATGAGAGATTGTGCAGTCGATCGTGGCCGTGGTGGTGCAAAATTGAATATTGAAATATAACCACCGTTCTAACGTAGTTCACCGTGTCCCCGGTGGCTTCAGTGAATGCGCGTCTTAGTCGCGCCCGACGAGTCTGCGACAGGGTTTGTGGGCACAGGAGCAGCCCCTGTAGGTTGAAAACAGGATTCAAATCAAAAAATCAGGATTCCAGATTTGATTTGATTTGAATGGAACCCCTCAAGACCCTTAGACATAGTCCCACTAGAACGCGATTACGCGACCATCATGCGAAGATTTTTTTAAAGAATATAGCCATGCTAACCATGACTGATACTCCCCTTTCCCCTCCAATTAAGCGTAAAGCTTGTGCCAGGAGTGGGTACGACAATAGTGCAACGGGTGGGGTTTGACCTTTCGGAATTCAGTCCGCTCCTCAACCGTTGAGCTATCGAGGCTATATTATATTACATTTTATTGCACTCGAGCGATGCGAAGACTCAGGTTAACCTACTTAAGTTAATAAAAATAGTTGCCCTGACTGACTGAATGATCTATAAATGCACAGCTTAAACCGCAGGGATTAAAAACTTAAAAAGGCAGTAGATTTATTTGTTAGAAATTTTTGTCTGTCTATCTGTTGTGTCTGCCAAGACCCGTCTAGGGTATTTAAACCTTTAGGGTAGGGAGAAGTGGGGCAGTTAGATGCAAGGGGCACATTAATTACACCAAAGATATATTTTCGTTTTGGATTTGTATCGTAACAACATGTATTCACATGATTTCCACAAACAGTGACGACCTCAGCAACATCCAGTTAGTTTTTGTATTTAAACACCTGTAATCGTATTTTGAGTGCATCTAAGTAAAAAATAATGCAGAAAGTTTTAACGATTTTATAAAGATTTACATTAGGTATACGAAATGTTAATTAATGGGTCCAGAATAGAAGGTTAAAAAGGTTATTTGTAACTGGAAAATTGGTATCTAGGCTCGTTAACAATTATTTAGATCAAAAATCCTAAAATACATTTAATGCTGAAATTTTGGAAATTCCACCCTCTAGCCGGGACGGAATAAGAACACTGAAAAGTGCAAGGCACTGTTATTGCTTTCTCGCAACTTGTGCTTTTGCAATGCCTTGAAAAAGCTATGAGAGAGCGTACCTACTTCAGTTACAGTAATAACTGAAATCCTTTTATGTGATTACGCAAACGTATGATAATCGCATATTCACGAGATGGTTCCGTAATCGTGTTTTACTGTACGACGCGTTACACAGCACTTACACGCCGGCCTAATCTGTCGGCTGATATCAATATTATTTATTCAGTTTCAGTTAATTTAGTTTGATTTGCAAGAAAGGTACTAAATTACTACTTTAACATTCCAAAATGTAATGGATTAAAGATGTCCATTAAATTTTGGATGCTACACAAAATCTCTACCCCTATCGAATTAGTTACGATTGAACTTTGTACATAGGTACACTTCTTAAAAGGTGCCAATAATTTGCGAATCATTGTGTGTCAGTCAATTAAAACAACATTGTTTTTGTTTGATAAAAAGCAAACATATTTTATTAGTAGAGCCTGGACAGTCTAAGTCAGACCAATTACGCTATAAATTAGTTAAGTTAAGCCGCTTTAACAATTACACAGCTGCTTTAATCCAACAATTCACTTAGAAATCTGATTAGAGTCCCTGCTTGGGTACGTGTTCAGCATTATTACCTGACTTTGTTTCACAAAGAGTTAAAATGAACTCTTTTATACAATAATGTGTTTTTAATATATTTTCGTTAAACTTTTTATAGGTACATACAAATAAATACTTAGAAGGAATGTTAGTTTAATATTTGAGTAGGTGAAAATGCCTCGCCTTGAAAAATAATAGCGAAACCACCCCACCCCACATTATGATGAGTAAGCTAAGCAACAAAATTATTTTTACAAAGTGGAAACGTGGCTCCATCTCTGTCCTTAGCAACTTACCTGTTTGAAGGGGCGCATGCCGCCGTTGATTCGTAGAGAGTCCGCTGCTATTCCCGCGATTCCGTCGCCGGGTTCTCTTAGCTGTCGCAGGGAGGCGCTAGGGTGATGGGAGTGAATACAATGTGCCGCGCATGCGCTCGACTCCGGCTGCGAACTCTGGCGGATGATTCTCGAACTGGTTGCTGGTAACAGTAATGCTGGCGGTTGGATAACAGGACAGGTGCTGACAGCGTGTAGTGAGCTACAACCACAAGGGTAGTGAACTGCGGAGCGTACGCTTTCGCGCGACGCGGACCGCGCTAGTTGCAGCGCCGACACCGGCGCCGTAGATTGTCTCCGTTCACAAACGCGACACCTCGCGTACGAGTGCGGTACTAGCGTGCAAGCAGTCACTGAGCCTCTGTGAGAACATGTTGCAATAGGTGATACCAGAGTCTGAGGGCGGTCTGCGGGTTCCCGGCATTGCAATTCTATATCTGGCACGCTTCTCGTCGTACCGTCTTCTATTCTAACAGACGCTGCACTTTCTTCACTACCGGGACCACCGGATAGTTGAGGCCTCAAATGTGTTGTGCAGTCCTGCCTTTGCAGGACAGGTTTAACGGTTCTGTTCTCTGTTGGTACTATGACAGTAACTGATGGCCCCGATACCAAGAGGCTGGCGGTTTCGTCGCTGCTGCCATAGCCAGAGTTGGTGATAGCTTCGGTACTGTCTGTTGTTGGCACGGACATTGTTTACAGTCTGAAACAAAAGAGAAATATTCCATCAAATGGTGACAGTAATCTGATTGCAGAAGGCATAAACATTGATAGGACCAGGACCAGGCATATTATAATCCATATAAATAATTTGTACATTCATTTTTCTATATCTTCTTATATTATGGCATTCATCATTGTTATCAACGGCTTAGGTCATTTCCCCAGGCATCTGTTTACGTGCATATTGTTAGTAACAATTATTTAATGTTATTAGGGCTGTAAATCAATACTAATGCCATACCCCTACCTCTAATAGCGTTTTCCACCTTAGCCTGCATCATCAGATCTTCAGGTGAGACCGTGTTGAGGCGCAAACCTGTCATCTATAAAAAAGTAATTGTTAATACTTCTCTTAAAAAGTATTGCAATAATAATTAAAAATATAACAGCATAATATTAAGCAAGCAAGTAGATAAGGCCATAGTTTAGCGGGTGAGGTTAGAATAATTATAACCTTAGTTGTTTCTTTTAATGTTACTCGATTGATGAATTATGGGCTTATTAAGAATCAAAATACTTGAACCATTACCCGCGGATCTAAGCAAATTAAGTTTCCTTTTCATATTATCTATTAGTAGTTATCAAGTACCTATTACCTAACTTTACGGGAAACTAAATTTCTTTAGTTACATGATAATATATAATAAACGGTGCGAAAATGTGAGTGTCACAAATAAGTCGTATATATTATTCGCTTTGCCCACTGGGATAAAACTGTGGATTACTGTGTCGTGACCGTAATCTAGGGGGATTGTTTAAAGGTATCCGACGAGAACTCTCAGAAGGATAGCAAAAATTTATGACCTTACACAAAACTCAGTGGTCATAATGCTGCAATAAGCAATAATAATAGTTTCGCACATACTGTTTACAAGATGATGCCCGGGACTTCATCTGCATGGGTCTAGGTTTTTAAAAATCGCAAGGGGACAACGCTTTGGATCTATTTCAGCAGTCGTTTAAAAGAGAAAATAATATATGAATTAATAATTTATTTCTGTTCATAAGTTATAATTTAAATAATACCACTTAAAATACAGGGTTTTACCGGAACGCTAACATATACGAAGACAGGTGATAAACGTTTTTTTTAAAATCCTGTATTTTTAAAACATCTGACTGACGCTAAGGTCAACGAACGTTATAGGTCACTGCCGCGTCGTAGGTGGTATGTGCATTAACCCGAGTTTAGCACGCTATACAATGCGGGTTTGAAAACTACAAAATCACTAAAACTACGAGATAAGGGAAATGGTTATTGGCATTGTATTGTGTTAAGGTAGTATAATAAGCTAAGTTTTGGTTAACATTCTGGTTACAACTTGCATAAGCCATAGTATAATATGTTTGCATAGGCTTTGGCCTAAAACTTTCTCATTCCGAGAGGAGACCAGTTTTCAGTAGTGGGACGGCGAAGGATCATGACACTGATAATTTTATATTGAGTTTTTTTTTATCATAATATAGAATTAAGTATAATTATAATTGACAGTTCTATAAAATAAACTTAAATCTAAATTAAAACTAAAAAATATTAAATTAAAAACTTAAAAAAAACAATTGATAAAGTGCTTATCCATTTCATCATCACAATATTGTAATATTCTAATTCACCACAGAATTTATCTACCTATATTCATGTAACAGAATATTCCCTCACTTTTAGTAAAATAACAAGAAAGCTACAAAATAAAAGGTCTGACACGATAACCTTTTCAAACCGAGCGCGCAAAAATTGGTGCGCTCAAGTGACCCACTTCTAGAACTTAATAGAACAATAGCGAGTCAGCTCTCGAGTCACATTCACAGCACTACCCTTACGTTCTAAATTACACTCGGGAAAGGTACGGAAAGAGAACGTTTCTTAAGTCCATATTAGGTATACTCGAAAGCAGGTAAGTGTTTTAGAGTTCCGTAGTAAAACAAGGAACCCTTGTAATTTCGTCCTGTCCGTCTGTCTGTCTATCCTTCTGTCCATATGTCTGAAAAGAATAGGTGACTGGCTGACTGACCCATCAACACACAGCTCAATCTACAGGACGGATCGGGCTGATATTTTGTATCCAGATAACTAACGTAGACGTCCGCTATGATTTTTGAAAATTCGACCCCTGAGGGGGTAAAATAGGGGTTCGAAATTTATGTAGTCTGCGCGGACGAAGTCGCAGACATAAAAGCTTGTTAACTATAAGAGATGTAAAGTTGAAGTTTAAAACTTAGCAGCTTAACATAAAAAAAATGTTTTTTTTTGTTTATCCCATCAAGTGATAACACGTTAACTAAGTACGTAACTCTTTTCAAATCATATTAATTAACTAGGTATTTTAAAATACAATTCGAAAAATAATGACCTCCAAATTTTTTTGTTACTAGCATGATACGGAACTCTAACGTTTTCTGACACACACTTGTTTTTTTTTCAGTTTTTCTTCTTTCAAGCGTTCATTTTGAAGTACTTGCTCTGAATACAGAATAACTGTGTGTATATAATGCGATGCAGAATGATTTAACATGCAACGTATATTTTTATAAACCTTTATATGCCGTATGTTTTGGTTTAGAAAACTTGGCTCTCTATTCATATTTAATGTATGGAATGGAAGGAAAGGAAAGAAAAGTTGTTTATTCTAGAACGGTAGAAATTTAAGTGAAAGTACATTTATACTTGAATAAAATTGTATTAATTACACGTGTCTCTCTGTGTTTCTGATTTTACAGTGCCTTATTTAATTTTCGCACATTATCAAAACCAAACGCCCATTTTTTTAGTTTTTCTGTCTGTCTGCCTGTTTGTCTCGGTTAATCTTCAAAATGGTTAATTTAATTTTAACGTAACTTTACAGGCAGGTAAAGAATATTGTAGGAAGCGATCTATTTTACTTCTACTCCGATAAAAGTTTCCGAAAACCCAAAATTACCATGCACGAGGTCGTAGACGAAAGCTTATTTTTAAAACGTAACACAGAAAAACATAAACTTATTACTAACTAAGACGTATTTTCTGAAAAATATTCCAACCCAGAAGTCAGAACTGAATACTTTTATGAAAAAAAATAATTTCAGTTGTGCGATTATGAACAGATGGCATATTGCATCGCAAAAGAAATATTCAGTAGGTATAGTATAATCAAGATATTTATTTGTGTTTTCTTAAATAGAATACACTTGCTTTATCACTTGATTTCGTCCATCTGGCATTATAAAGCCTATATATAGCATTTGCGGATAATGTAGCTATGTACCTACCTATCAGTGAAAGAGTTTTTAGAATCCGATCGTAACTTAGATCGGATTCTTAAAAATTCTCCGTATTTTTAAGAATCAGATCTTACCCCCAACATCCATACTTATAAACTTGGACTATATTTATAATATTCGCGTAGACCTGTTTATTAATTGAATGAATACCACCTAAACAAAATTGGACCATTAAGTTCACTAACAATTTAGGTGCAATTTGTTTCACATTCAAGTGGAATATTTCAAGCTTGTCACAGTACAATAGTACGAGTAAGTAACTTAGCTCCGGCCGTACCCTAATATAATTTGAACATTACACTCAGTAAAGGAGCGAAAAGAAACACATTAGGTCTGATCCATTCGTTTCAACGGAGGTACGTTTTTATTTCTTCTTTTATTTAGTCGCTGCTAGGTGTTCTGTGTAGCCTTTTTTAACCGCCGACCCAAAAAGAGGGGTGTTATAAGTTTGACGTATGTATCTGTGTATCTGTATCTGTCTGTGGCATCGTAGCGCCTAAACGAGTGAACCGATTTTAATTTAGTTTTTTTTTTGTTTGAAAGGTGGCTTGATCGAGAGTGTTCTTAGCTATAATCCAAGAAAATCGGTTCAGCCGTTTGAAAGTTATCAGCTCTTTTCTAGTTACTGTAACCTTCACTTGTCGGGGGTGTTATAAATTTTTAATTTACACTTGTAATTTTATTATTATGTCAGTGTGTTGTATAGCGAATTCAAAACCTAAAGATAGATATATATGCAACTTCTTTTCAGCTTACGAAACTTGAAGATCAATGCTGCTTTTTCGGAATAGACAGAGAGTGTTAAACACCCCTACATTTGTGTATTATTAGTTTTTCCTGAGTAATAAATGTAAAAAATCTCACTGCTTTGAATAACGAGTGGAAAGCAATGATGATGAGATCTAGTTTTTCCCAATAATGCGCCTATAGTGCCTAATTCCGTGAAAGTACTACCTTGGGGTCCGTACCTGATAGGTTATTTGAAATATCAAGCATCAACAAGACATTATGGCTTTTTACAAAAAAAAACCTAAATTTGCTAAATGCCACTTGAAAAAGGTCTCGTTTAAATCGTACACATCAGAAGAAAGATTCGAATAGGTACAATCTCAGATTAGGAACGTTGATAAATCACTTCGAGGGTGAAATTCAATTTGGGTGCGCTAAAGACATATTGTTATAAAATGTAAGTAGGAGGTTTTATTTCCGTCTTATCAAAATGTAAATTCCATATCCATATTTACCTACCGAAAGTGGGTATGTCTGTCTGTCTGTCTGCTCATGCTTTTATCCGATTTTGACGAAATTTAGTACAGATTGCATCCCGCGCACATAGTTAGTTTCCACGTGATTATGAATAACCTAGATCCACGCGGACGAAGTCACGGGCATCACGTAGTTATAAATATAGGCATTGAGAAAATAAAATCCATTATCGACACTGGTGAAATGTTAGGTATTGGGTACTAAGTGTTGATCAATTTGTAGTCGCCTACGATACTTTAGTGCGTAGGCGTCGCGTCGTAGTCAGCTACGCTGTATCGTAATCTTACACATTACATTTTTTTATAACTAAGCTATTGAACTCAGTTAAATTTCAACAAGTGTAAAGATCAAGCTATCTACAATCTAAGATGACTCAGCAGTGCGGACTTTTCAAAGTTCGTCCTAAGTCAACAATAACTTTGAAATAACACTATGCTCGCTACATCCGTTTCAAAACTTCCCAATATTCACAAAATATAGTTATACAACGACCAGTGCTTAGATCTGTATTTCAACCTTCCACCTTATCTCGCTTCCATCTTCTAGACTGCATCATCACTTACCACCAGTTGAGACTACAGTCAAGACCTACAAGTGAGCCCTTGACTGTAATCTCAACCGGAATAAAAAAATTAGATGGCCAGAGTACATGTTATTAATAATGTTAGTAAATATAACATATTTTATTTGTTAATGTAAGTATTTTAGCTTCGCATAACATACTATAACTATTTTTAAACTCTAAACTGAAAGTTTAGGGCAGCGGTGAACAACAGTAAGCCTTAATCATTCTTAAGATATTAGTTTAAAGGTTTGTGTTCACACAACTAATTATTGTATTTCAAAATATACCTTCTCTCCTTCTACTGTTAACAAAGCAAAGTGATAAGTAAATAAAATTCTCTACGGTGCGTCAGACAGCTATTCTATTAATATAAATGCTTGTTACATAACAATATGTTATATAGACATGTTAGAATGGAACGTAAGTTTGTAACGTGTTTCATAATCTGGATTCACATTACCGCTGCCGTGTATGCCAATACTCGATGTTTTTAACCCCCGACCCAAAAAGAGGGGTGTTATAAGTTTGACGTGTGTATCTGTCTGTAGCATCGTAGCTCCTAAACTAATGAACCGATTTTAATTTAGTGTTTTGTTTGAAAGGTGGCTTATTGATCGACAGTATTCTTAGCTATAATCTAAAAAAATCGGTTCAACCCTTTGAAAGTTATCAGCTCTTTTCTAGTTACTGTAACCTTCACATGTCGGGGGTGTTATAAATTTTTAATTTAAAGTTGTCAATATTATTTATATTAGTTTCAATATTTTGAATTCAAAAGGAATATCATATTATTACTTGCCTACGTTTTGTGAAAGTTAATAAATTGACGGCTATTCAAATTCAGCGCTATTTAATCCCCTAGATCGGTGAAAGACAAAATATTATACCTATTAAAAGTTTCAACGTCACGGGATACGAACAATATCTGTTTTAATTAGTTAAAGCCAAGTAACAGAATCTGAGGCATAAAACCCAGGGGGATTCCACAGTTCTGCTAACTCAAATATTTTTAGACCTTTATTTTTCCCATTCCTTTTACAGATATTTGTAGTAAGAACTAACTATTACAATTCCAAGAACAGCCCACAGAGAGGTTTCACTGTAATATTATAAATTTTAAAAATAGCCAACCTTTCAATTCAAGATTAATATTATTAGTTTTTAGAGTTCCATATTTCAAAAAAAGGATCCCTTCTTTGTCTGTCTGTTTTGTCTCAAGAAAAATATATGGCTACTACTACCCGTTGACCATGGAAGGCATAACAATGTCTTATATAGCACAAGTAAAGGAAAAATCCAAAAACCGTGAATTTGTGGTTGCATCACAAAAAAAAAATTATGTTTTCCCGAAATAATTAATTCACTAAATCATATCAAAATGAATCTGTCCGTCATTAACTTGCAAATTTTTAGTATAGGTACTGGTTTGTTATTTCTTATATACAATGGTGCGGAATCCATCATAAGCAAGCCCGACTCGCACTTGGCCGGTTTCTTAATCTATCGGTATTATCTAACTTGGTCGATAGGTACATAATATGCAGACTCTAGACTTGATCCTCGAGACGATTTTATGTACAACATTCTAAATTATTATTACAATTTATTTAATCCATATTAATTAATACGGAATTGACTAATTGCTAATCAAAAATACCTTAGCTTAATAGTTTCAATAAATTTATTTGAATTATAATGTGCTGTAATTTTTGTTTCATCAACTCTCTATTTCATTCTAACCTTGGAAAGGTCTAGACGTTTTTAAATAAGCCAAGCCCTAAGTATTACATTATAATCCCTACATAATCGACCCACTTACTCAAGATGAACAGATAGCGTATGAATGAAGAGCCGCTGACTTAATCTCTAAAGCCTGTCAAGTAGGAGGGCTTTTGAATTTTCAAGACAACTGTATCTAGGGTCAGCTCAAGGGCAAATAAAACCCTCCTGAAATATCTTTTTTTTTCTTTATTTATTTAAGGGCTTTGATACATTTAAAAGTACATGTCAGCCCTATTATAATCTAATTAAATACAACAATTCAACAAAATTCTTAACCTAACAAAAAAAGTCTTTCTACTACTTCACTACCCATAATTTGATTTAGAAAGCAGCAGAAATATCTTTTGTGGAATCAAAACTGTCTAAAAGTATTACAATGAGATTGTCATGAATGTAAGGGATGATATCACCTACTTAAATAAAACTCGAGGGTGTATCAGACTGGCAGAAGAGGTAGGTATACTACTTGTAGTTCCCCCATCGCCACACAAAGTTTCCAAGCCTTTGTCAAAGTGAAAGGGTTGATAAGAGCCAAAGTATCAAAATTCGAGTGATTTTAACTAACAACCGCGGAACAATCCTTCTGACTTTTGTATTTCAACAAACCACGGGTTCGAGAAGGTTCTAGTAACATGCCACATGCATGCCACCGATATGAAAAGCTTGTTAATACGGATATACTTATTAAGGTTACGACTCACTATATATGGTTCGATAAGGGTACCGTATTATCCCGGAATAAGTGTCTAGTACCGCGAAAGATACGAGAAATTAGTTGTTCTGTGTAACTAAGTATGCCTAAATAAATATACTCGTCTTGGCGGGGGCACTGCCGTGCCCCCTGAAACGTCAACAAGTAGATACTGAGAACCTCCTCCTTTTTTGAAGTCGGTTAAAAATTCAATGTTAATAACAGTGTTCGGAAATAATCACAGTGGTTTTTCTGGATTATAAAATTAATTGTGCCCTCAACCTCAAAATGAAAGTTTTAATTTTCAATTGAAACCATTAACATTAGTTTAGTATTTACACTACCAGCACTCCGAACCATAATCAACAGTAGCATGTCGGTGACGTGAGCTTGAAGTTATGCCAAAATCGCCCAACGCACCTAATCACTTCAAATGACAAGTGGAAATTAAAAATTTTCAACACCCCCGACAAATCATTTTCAAATAAATGATTATGTATATCTAGGCAACGTCCATCTTGACAGCTTGACATTTGTCAATTGACAATTGAATATTATGAACCTAAGGGTTATCTAACCTTCTTTTCTACAAGAAAACTAGAAAATAGCTGATAACTTTTAAACGGCTGAACCAATTTTTTTGGATTATAGCTAAGAATACTCTCGATCAAGCCACCTTTCAAACAAAAAAAAAAGTAAATTAAAATCGGTTCATTCGTTTAGGCGCTACGATGCCACAGACAGATACACAGATACACAGATACACACGTCAAACTTATAACACCCCTCTTTTTGGGTCGGGGGTTAAAAATCGGTCAAGTGAAGTCGGACTCGCACAGGAAAGGTTCCGTACAAGAAATAACTCTTTTTATTTATTTTTTAAATTTTCATGGTGACAATTTTGAAATTTTTAGTATCATGTGTTGTTGTTATAGTGGCAATAGAAACATATTTCGCGAAAATTTCAGATCTCTAGCTATTATAGTTCACGAGATACAGCTCGCTGACATACAGACGGACGGAGGGACGGACAGCGAAGTCTTAGTAATAATTATGGTTTAATAATTATGGGAATAGCAATAAAGTTAATTGTTACCTCTATATTTGCGGTGAATGACCACGCTTAATGGTATTCTTTCGTGACGTCGCACTTTAATCGCGAAAATACGAAACACATTGGTGTTTTTTTTTATTTTTATTGCAATTTTATTAAATCTAGTGAAAGATCGAAATAATAAAATACCTATAATACATTTTTTTTTAGATAATGGTAAGTAGAAATAAATAAAAAATAACTACTTAATATAATTATTAAGTAGATAACTTATCTAAAAATGGGAATAAATGAAATTTTTATAAGTACCTACTCACATAATATTATGTATTTTTTTCTGAATATAATTTATGGATTTTACTAAATTTTATTTATTTATTTTCCCGAAAACGGTAAATTTCTTTCATATACATTTTTTTTTTCCAATCCAACTCATCAACAGTAAGTTTCCTAAAGCTAAAGGCATATGTGATAGACTGGTGGTAAGACACAGCTCATCGTCACATTAATACACGAAAGTGAACAGTAAAATAAGATTTATCTCAATAGTACACTACTAATTATGAATTTTTCGTACTCGATAAACTGCAATATCTCAAATAGGCAATAGGCAAAGTCTCTATTTACTTTGCAGTACAAAATTGTTTTAAGTAGGTATTTCTTTCGTTGGGAATAGAAAATTCTAAAGAACTTTCAATAACACGCTGATTAATTTTCTTAATATAGATTATTGAGAGCGTTAGAACGATAACTCGTTTAAAGTTTGAAAAACAAAGCAGACAAGGTTATTACTTGCATAGAGATAGTAAATTAACTTTAGTTGAACCTTAAGGCGTAGAGTAGGTTTAAAAAGAGTACCCATTAAAACTATTCCAACATTATTTACATATTCTCACACAGAGAAAATAAGGTTTTGCGTCGAATGCACTTTATAAACATCAGTAGATTATTGGATAGAATCAGGCGTTACTTTGCGGAAGTTCATGTTTAGCAAGAAACAGTTAAAAATTATTTTGCTATAATCCGCCAACAGTTCATCCGCCGCATCTGTTGGCGGATTATAGCAAAATAATTTTTAACTGTTTCTTGCTAATCAGTAGATTAATTTTTTAGATAAAAAATAATCGTATTCAATGTATTATAGTATATTATTTTCTATGTGGTTGAAACTCTACTTTTTATTAATTGTAAAAGTAATAAATTGCAATCGAATAATAATAATAATTAATTAGTTATTACTACCCCGTTGCTAGTGGGACCCATTTTACCATATTTTTATTCAATGTTTTTTTTCTTCCGTTACTTTAGTTTTCTGTTGTTTCTGTCATTTTATTTCTCTTTTGTTTCTGTTATTTATTTATTTTGTTGTTTCTGTTATTTTTTCTGTTGTTTTTGTTATTTTATTGTTTGTTGTTTCTGTTATTTAATTTTTTTGTTATTTCTGTTATTTTAGTTATGTGAACATTTTTTTAAAATAGGGTAAAATGAGAAAAATAAATAAATGAGAGAATAATTAATTAATTAAAGAGTAAAATCAACCTCCAAACAAGAAGCCAAAATAATACCTACACTTTAAATCGAGAGCACCTTTTTCTTTGAAATTAGTTTAAAAATACCTACATCTTCCAAATAATAAAGAAAGCAAAGCTTAGATCTATGAGCTTATATTACCGACTAAGGACCACAAGGACTAAAGTTTTCGTTTATTTACCATTTGATTTTCTCGAATAAGCCCCCATTCAAAACTTTTTCCATTTTCTCCGTAACAACGGGCAGAGCTTTGCACGATTTCACGCGTGTTTGTAAACTGTTTAGTTTGTGGATAATTATTTTATAGGTAGTAATTTCTTTGAAAGTAATTTAATTTCTAGTAATTTTTACATAAGTAGATGACAAATGTAGTGAAATTCTGTTAGTAAAAATTGCGTGCATTTTGACTTAATTTTTTATTATTTCAATACTTTCTTATGGTGATTTAGCCTAGTGGTTAAAACCGAGTCAGCTTCCCATTCAGGAGGTCTGGGGTTCGATTCCGGACACGCACCACTAACTTTTTGGAGTATGTGCGTTTCACACAATAAAATATCACTTGCTTTAACGATGAAGAAAAGCCTGCATGCTTTGAGTTCCCTATAATGTTTTCAAAGGTGTGTGAAGTCTGCCAATCCGCACTGGGGCAGTGCGGACTATGGCCTAAACCCTTTTTATTCTGAGAGGAATGGCCCGTGCCCAGTAGTGGGCCGGCGATGGCTTGATCATGATAATTGATTCAATTTATCAGCCCGTTTAGAACCATAGGGCTTCCAGAGAGCGCTATCACACATTCTCCGCATCCACCTTTCTCATCTATCCTTCTTAAGGTTAACAGTTCAGTGAACTGGCGGTCATCTCACGCCACGTTTACAGGTACATACGCCACTCCAGAACACGGCTGATTCAGCGGCCAGCGGTTCTTTGATAGTTATGGCTTGCCCTCTGCACCTTTAGCTTGCTAATTCATTAATCTATGTCGATCACTTTGGTTCTCTAACGGATTGATTGTCATTTAATTGAGTATAACTCATTTAAAAAAACCCGACACAAAAACCTCTAATATAAGAAAACTAGAAAAGAGCTGATAACTTTCTAACGGCTGAACCGATTTTCTTCGATTATAGCTAAGCACACTCTCGATCAAGCCACCTTTCAAACAAAAAAAATTATAAAAATCGGTTCATTGGTTAAGGAGTTACGATGCCACAGACAGATACACAGATACACACGTCAAACTTATAACACCCCTCTTTTTGGGTCGGGGGTTAAAAACAACGAGTTTACGTTCCTAAGACTGTGCTTCCCGAAAGATTTTCATAAAGACAATAAATCAATATTCCCCCTCATCGCATCGTCAAATATGGCCGATGCTTGAACGTAAACTATGTCGAGGCCGGACACGCGATATGATGATTATAATAATTAATGTCTATGTACTTACAATTTTTTTAATGAAACTACACTTTATTTGAATTCAATGATAATTGGAATTACATTGTAATTTTTAAGCGTTTGTTCATTTAGCTAAATCAAAATTAGTAAAAAAAATAGGTTTTTTACTATCCGAATCCCTTCTAATAGCTACGTTTATTGATCTGCCGCAAAATTTTTAATGGAAACGAAACTAACAATACTAATCTAAACGATGGGGATTGAACATGATTAGTTGAAAAATCACACTAATATTATAAAGGCGAAAGTTTGTATGTGTGTGTGTGTGTGTGTGTGTGTGTATGTTTGTTACTCCTTCACGCTAAAACTACTGGACGGATTGGGCTGAAATTTAAAATGGAGATAGATTATACTCTGAATTAGCACATAGGCTACTTTTTATCCCGGAAAATCAAAGAGTTCCCACGGGATTTTTAAAAAACTACATCCACGCGAACGAAGTCGCGGGCATCAGCTAGTCAATTATAATATAAGATTCAATGAACACTCAGAGGGTTAATCTTTATCTGAAACTTTGTATAAAGTTAAATGAATGTCTACAAAAGATCCATTATTATCAAGCTGACGTCTGACGTCTAAAGCCTTTATTCTAGAAACTTTGACAACAAGGTTCTTTTGAAAGCTTTGCTTTTTAACGTATTAACGGTGTATTTAAAAAGGATTTTAAAGTATTCGTAGCCTTACAATAGTCTAAGGGCAACAAACTAGCAATAGGTAATTTGTACGTTTCTTCACCAAAAGCTTACGTTTTTGAATTACATTGTATGAGTTTTTAGTCACCTTTGCAACCAAAGGAGGTCCACATGGACATAAGTTTCTTAAAGGGTCCCACGGCCACACACCACGGGTTTGCATAGCTTATTATCTATTGATTCTGTAATTAACTATTTTATATCATCTATCTACCTAATAAAATTAATAATTACATATAAACTGTGATAGCCTAGTGGATATGACATCCCCCGCCTAATTGGAGGTCAGGTATGCACCTCTGACTTTTTGGAGTTATGTGCATTTTAAGTAATAATAATTATTCATGACTAGCTTTTACTGTGAAGAAATTCATCGTGAGGTTTCCTCAGCACACTTCTCAAAGGTGTGTAAAGCCTGCCAATCCGCACTTGGTCAGATTATTTATACCTAGCCTTTCTCATTCTGAGTTGAGGCCCGTGCTTTATAGTGAGCCGATGGTGGGTTTATTATGATGATAATAATTGTCTACCTAATAGGTTTTCACTCCAAATATCTTATTGTAACGAAAGAAGAGGTACTTTTCTGTGCCTCTAAGTTTAAGAGGTAGTATGGTAGGTAGGATAAGATGACGACTGGACTGTTACGGCCATTACAAGATAAAGACTTCTAGATACTCTGTATAGTTTAATATCCTACATTATAGAGCGCTATAAAAGTAAGTGTACACTCATAAAAGCACTCGTTTTATGAGTGAGCAAAATCTATAAACCATAGAACTCTCTCGAATTCCAAAGTATGAAATGTTACGTTAGGTACTTATCTGCTTTCCTATCTCACATTTCTTGATATGAATCAGCTGAAATAATATCTCCATTTTTTTACGACTGCGACCACATGAAATCCACACGCTTTGAACTACGGTTCTCTAAGTAAAGACGAACTGTGTAATGCTTGCTAGAACTGTTTCCACCGTTGCCTGCATCTCATCAAGTATAATCTATGCAATTGGATACTTAAGGGCAATCTACAAGTCTCTCTACTCCAATGAAAGCAACATCTCCGGTATGATTAAGCAGCCACGATAGGTATGGAATATTATTGTAAATTGAACAATTGAAAAAAGCAACCGCCGAGTTTCTTGCTGGTTCTTCTCGGTTGGAACGGCATTCCGAACTAGTGGTAAATTTTATTTGTTGTGATTCAAAAGCACTTGTAAAAGTTTATTTGAATAAAAATCTATTCTATTCTATCATTTTATTTTTCATCAAATGCGTGATATAAAATTAACAATTTTGTTATTATTTCTATTATAAGTACAATTCATGAAAAAAATTACTTAATAAGGTGCTAATATGCGTCACGTGAGCCTCTTAGAATAAAGTTACGGTAAAATGTCAGCTAAGCAGTGATACGATTTAAATCAACTCTAACTGGCCGAAACTCTCTCACTATTGGCTAAAATGCATTGTTGCAGCAAGAATACCATAAACTCACCCAATCACAACAATGTAGTTGAAGATGCTTTAAGATTGATGCATTCCGTAATCGACCAGTCGGATAAATCGCATGCATCGCAGCAAGGTACCTCATATGCATAACATGTCAGTACTAAAAATGCAAATGCTGCCAGTAGCAAAAGCAGCATGGCTTGCCAAAAAACACGGATACTGAGTTATTTACGAGAACACTACTATTGTTCGCCTTAACTTTACTACATAAACTAAGATGCTCGCTTAGTTGAATAAATTAAGTCTTCAGATACACATCCCCCAGCCGCCATTAGTAGCAGCGTATCAAATTTGCATTTTGCAACGTAGTCTTAGGGATCTCGTTATAAGAATACATTTCCATAGAAAACTTGAACGGCTTTTTTATAAAATTAACCGATGCCTCCGAGTTCATCCGCGTAGATTCAGGTTTTTAAACTTCTTTTTTCTGGGATAAAAATAGTAAACATGAAAAAGACTAAACAAATTCTCATCATAAATAAAAATTTTAAAAACCCACGACACAAAAATCT
Source organism: Maniola jurtina (assembly GCF_905333055.1). NCBI lineage: Eukaryota > Metazoa > Arthropoda > Insecta > Lepidoptera > Nymphalidae > Maniola > Maniola jurtina. Next base: position 6,672,575 of record NC_060046.1, on the reverse strand, counting down.
CTATAAGAAAACTAGAAAGGAGCTGATAACTTTCAAACGGCTGAACCGATTTACTTCAATTAAGTATAGCGAATAGCTTTCAAACAAAAAAAAAAACTAAATTAAAATCGGTTCATTCGTTTAGGAGCTACGATGCCACAGACACAGATACACAGGTCAAACTTATAACACCCCTCTTTTTGGGTCGGGGGTTAAAAAGGGACACACAAAAAACCAGAAAAATAAGCTCTAGCGCAAAAAGGTTATTGTCATTGGAAAGGGCATGACATTTATAAATGACTTTGTACTTTTATAAAGACTTCGTTAAGGTAGAAATCTGTGTACGTTATCATTTATTTTAAAGTTCTTTTACGCTTATTTTGGTTGTCTCATTTTAAATTAGACAACCACAATAAGCGTACCTACTTTAAAATTAGTAATTTTAATGCGTAAAAAGCATATCTTAATGAAGGAATAAAATTATTAAAGTAATTTATATTAACAAATAATTTATTATTTACACAACACACACAACACATAACTAATTGATACAATATTAGGCATCACAAGGCCAAAAAATGGAAGTGTCTGGAGCTGGGTGTTATTATCTTACATCCCATTTACATGGATAATAATAGGCATATTTTATATTTCTCTAAGTACTTGTAAATGAATGCTTATTGCTTACAGATCTTTTTGTAGTAAACCTAATTTATACTTTTACGCTAAATCCATTATAATTTAAGCTTATTAATGTCACAAAGATTTAGCTCTTTATTAATTTTGCTCTCTCAGGCCGTGACGCAACAATGCCTACTGAATTTTAATAAGATCTACCACCAACCCACAGGAAATCGAAGTTATTTATGCCCTGCGGCTTCTGGGAGAAACCCTGATCAGACTTGACCGGCTGGTAAAGATTGAATATCTACGAGTATGAAAAATCTATGCCTTAGGTAAAACTGACTGAGTGATTTACCTATCATATAAAACTCAAAACACTGGGTCTAGACACTTGACATTTTGTTTGAAGGCTTTCTTTTTAACAAGAAGAGAGACCTAAAGTGATCTTAACAACTCTTAAGCCGTAGGAAAATGGCGGCGGTGATCTACGAAAAAACTTTTCTTTAAAAAAAACGCTTAAATTCATTTTCCTATTTTAATGGTAACTTAATACTTTAATGATACAAATAATTGAATTTTAGTTTATATAACATATTATTTTATAGTATGTATTTGTCATTTTATAGAAGGAAATACTTACTTAATAAATTAAGTCTTAGGTAACAATACCTACAAAGTCTTTTTATTGGAATTGTCCATTAAGTCCTTAAATGCCTTACATTGTAGAGACTATACAGTGTTAAAAGTACGACATAGTATTTTTATTTTACTGTCACTATTAGAGATTTAACGTGTTAAAGAAATATCATTACATTGGAAGTTTTTGAAATAAGTACATAGCGTACACTCAGACTAACAAGTGTAAATTAAAAATGTATAACACCTCCGAGAAGTGAAGGTTACAGTGATAATTAGAAAAGAGCTGATAACTTTCAAACGGCTGAACCGATTTTCTTGGATTATAACTAAGAACACCCTCGATTAAGCCACCTTTCAAACAAAAAAAAACTAAATTAAAATCGGTTCATTAATTTAGGAGCTACGATGCCACAGACAGATACACAGATACACACGTCAAACTTATAATACCCCTCTTTTTGGGTCGGCGGTTAAAAAGGCAAACACCATGTAAACCATCCAATAAATAATTTCAATATGATGGTGTAAGCGACTTCATCCACATGGATTTAGGTTTTTAAAAAGGGAACACATTGATTTCCTGGGATAAATAATTACCTACGACCGTCTCCTGAATGCAAGATAAGTATTATATCTGTGCCAAATGTCAAAATTAGTTGAATAGATGCACCGTAAAATCGTAATAGACTGACAGACTGATAGACAGTCAGTCAGACAGACACACTTTCGCATTTATAATAATGTTAATATTACGAATTTATACTAAAAACAATATTTCAATAGCAGAGTTCACCTTGGGTTCCTTAATGATTTTAGCACTCAGTATATTAATATCACAAATTTATAACCCTAATAAAACTATAAGTTATAACTATAACGTTTTATCCTTGCGTTTATAAGCCATTAATTTAATGGTTAATGAAATATACCATCAAATGAGCTTAGAATTGGAAATTTCTCGTAACTCGACAGCTGATGTTAACCCAGAGTGACATAATTAAGAAAATTTGCATTTCGTCGTTGTAGAGATTTACGGAATGAAATCATTACTGAATACACCCAATAGTAGGAAGAAAGGTTTAATAAATCAGCTTCTGAACGTACATTCAATGCATGGTTTTTAAAGAGATAAGTGAACATAGCACGTAGTGTAGTTAATGACGTTCGAATTTCAAAATACTTTCTACGCTAGCAGTTAAAATTTCCACTTTTCACGCAGATTTCGAAGGACAAAGAAATGCTTTCCAAGCGAATGAGATGAAAAATGTATTCTATCTTATTCTCTTGCAGGCTAAATCCTATATATGAATGTTTTTGTCATTTTCGTTTCATAGAGTTTCAAATGACAACGGTACTAAAGAAATTTTCAATATACTTCAATAATAAATTCTCAAATTACGCTGGCTGGGAACCAAATCTAGGACCTCCTTTATAAAATAACTTCACTCACCATTGCGCAAGGGAGATCGTTAACAAGTGTAAATTAAAAATTTTCAACACCCCCGACAAATCATTTTCAAATAAATAATTATGTATATCTAGGCAACGTCCATCTTGACATTTGTCAATTGACACTTGAATATTATGAACCTAAGGGTTATCTAACCTTCTTTTCTACAAGAAAACTAGAAAATAGCTGATAACTTTTAAACGGCTCAACCAATTTTTTTGGATTAAAGCTAAGAACACTCTCGATCAAGCCACCTTTTAAACAAAAAAAAGTAAATTAAAATCGGTTCATTCGTTTAGGCGCTACGATGCCACAGACAGATACACAGATACACAGACACACAGATACACACGTCAAACTTATAACACCCCTCTTTTTGGGTCGGGGGTTAAAAATAGCGATGATAGAATTGATCCGTTTTACAACTTCATTATTCGTTGGCTTATTGATACTCGTGACACTTTATATATACGATTCTATTTTAACTGTAAGTGCGATGCACTTTGCGAAAAGGCAGAAACAGTTGAGTCATGCCGTTAAAAATATATGAAAGCAAAGATCGCGGAAGGTGTCTAAAATAAGAACGGGTGTTATTCTTGGTGCGCTATACATAATAGGTATATTCTTACTGTAGATATAGGTCGTACTCTAAACCGATGCAATGGACGTTCATTTTATTTTATTCATTTTTTATTTACTTATTTCATACGATACCATCGATACACTGTATTAACACAAGTGTAAATTAAAATTTTATAACACTCCCGACAAGTGAAGGTCACAGTAACTAGAAAAGAGCTGATAACTTTCAAACGGCTGAACCGATTTTCCTGGATTATATCTAAGAACACTCTCGATTAAGCCACCTTTCAAACAAAAAAAAATTAATTAAAATGGGTTCATTAGTTTAGGAGCTACGATGCCACAGACAGAAACTTATAACACCTCTCTTTTTTGGTAGGGGGTTAATTAAAAATGTTATAGTCCGAGTACAGTTATCATTGTGGGTATATACATCATTCGTTGCTGGATATCTGCATTTTTAAAGGACTTTTATTTTTAAAATAGATTATCGTAGGTAACTAACTGACTGTATGAATAGAATTAATAGTAGTTAGTATTAGCACCTTACTATAACGTTACAGCTGACAGTGCGGATGGTATTATAATAATTCCACGACCGACATCAGCGTAAGCGTAATTCAGACCTTTTAAAATGTAGTGAATAGGATACTCAAAGTAAAATAAAAACGGACTGTAATAAATAAAAGCCTTTAATTAAAATGTTGTAGGCAACTTCGCCGCTAACATCCACGCTTCTATGTGAGTTCATCATAATTAAGCAGAGCCCTCAATTCTGTCGTCTAAAGAGTCCGCCATTTTTATACCCGGAATGTAATAAAAAGGGTACACAGTCGACCGCTCAGTTACCAAAGCAAACTGCCTCTTGTATATTTTTGTCCGAATGTCATGATATAATTATTTCTTTATTTGTCCAATTTATGAAAAACTAGAGGATGCCCGCGACTTCGTCCGCGTGGAATTAGATTTTTATAGATCCCGTGGGAACTCTTTGATTTTCCGGGATAAAAAGTAGCCTATGTGCTAATCCTGGATATTATCTATCTCCATTCCGAATTTCAGCCAAATCCGTCCAGTAGTTTTTGCGTAAAGGAATAACAAACACACACACACACACATACACACAAACTTTCGCCTTTATAATATTAGTGTGATTAATGTCTATTAATTGGAAAATGGTTGGATATACAATTAATATTCTTAAAAAGAAACGAAGAAGAAACACGGTAATCTAAAAGAGAATGTAAAGAAAAGTTTTATATTCAAATAAACAGTTACAAAGTATTTTCGAATCGTCAGTTGAATTTATTCTGAAATTCTTCTAGGTAAACGCGTCCCATCTTAGACTACATCATCACTTTCCATCAGGTGTGATTGTGGTCAAGCGCTTGCCTATAGTTAATTAAAAAAAAATTCTCTTTCTTATCGTCTCCTCGACACCAACAAGATAATCAGCAGTTGCTGTCTTCAAAAATTCACATATTTGTATTTTAAAAATGGCAGGGACATACAAGCGATTATGCGACCTGTACAGGACAGGTCGGATATGAGATCGCAATGAGATCACATAGTATGATAATGAGAACCTTAAACGGCTAGAGCGTAGCTTAGTGCGTGCGTAGATCACAGTGCACGTCGGTTATAAGATATGAAAATGCTGCGTTGGGTATCATGGTTGGGTAAAATATTATTATTATTATACTTATATTATTAAGATTTCATATTGTTACCGGCGACGTGATTATCGCCGGTAACAATATGAAATCTTAATAATACAAGTAAAGTTTAGTTTAGTAGTCTTTAGTTTTCTGTTGTTTCTGTTATTTAATGATTTTGTTCTTGCTGTTATTTTATTTTCTGTGCTTTTTGTGTTTCTGTTGTTTTTGTTATTTCTGTTATTTCTATATAAAACACAAAAAAAAAACTAGCTGTGTCCGTTATAGACTTTGAAATCATCTCACAGGTGGTTTCAATGAGAAGATGGTTTTTAATTAGCATAGTGGGGCAAGCCGAGAATCCGCTAAGTAGTCAAGTTTAAGAAGCGCTGCCTGGACATCGTGAACGCAGCTGAAAGTGTAATGTTATCATATTTACTATGTACTAGAATATAATAGAAATTGTATCATAAGAAATTTTCCTTCTCACGAGATATTTTACGAGTACATTATTTTAGTACAGAGCCAAAACAATATTTCATTTGAACCTTCAACCAAGAATATTTATCAATATAAATGCTTAAACAAGTATATTTATTTTCCTCCTGAGGTATTTCGTCGTAAAGACGACACTAGGAAAACCACAGTTTACCTTTCCTTTTATAGGAAAGGTATTTTCTATTACACTTTCAAAGGAACTCCGAGAAATCGTTACACTTCCACAGGTTTCACAACATACGGTTAGATGTTTTCAAGGCATTTTAAGGTATTACTTCGAATAACATGAAAGAAAAATCCTGATACCGGAATTTAATACAAAAGAGACTCATTTCAGATTAATTGGAAATTAACTTACGAGTACAATGCCCGGCAAATTCGTAAAGATGGATCGCTTACAAATTCTAAAAACTGACCAAAGTTTTGTTCAACTTTAGCTGATTTTTATAGGCAAAATCTACGTCGTAAGTGTTCTTTTTAACCCCCGACCCAAAAAGAGGGGTGTTATAAGTTTGACGTGTGTATCTGTGTATCTGTGTGTCTGTGTGTCTGTGTATCTGTGTATCTGTGTATCTGTGTATCTGTGTATCTGTCTGTGGCATCGTAGCGCCTAAACGAATGAACGAAGTGGCTTGATCGAGAGTGTTCTTAGCTATAATCTAAAAAAATTGGTTCAGCCGTTTAAGAGTTATCAGCTCTTTTCTAGTTTTCTTGTAGAAAAGAAGGTTAGATAACCTTTAGGTTCATAATATTATGTCAATAGACAAATGTCAAGCTGTCAAGATGGACGTTGCCTAAATACATAATTATTTATTCAAATGATTTTTTGGAAAACAAAGATACTTTGGATCGTCGGGGGTGTTATAAATTTTTAATTTACACTTGTCAAGTAAAATGTCACTAAGTAAATGCCTGGTACCCTTACGATACTTTGAGTATCAGTTGAAGAGATTTGATCGCTTTTTGAAAGTTAAAAGCAGCAAGTGAACCTTTAACCCTCACTTTGATCATAAGTTAACTCAGTCAATCAGTGCAGTCGCAGATTCTCTGATCCCAAACGCTGAAAAGAATCGTTACTTTAATCCTAACATAGGTCGAAAATATTCAAGAAACCTTGATATTACGTAAAGAAATATCCTTATTTCTTTTTAAATAAATCATCAAGCAGTTCCAGCACTTAAAAACAACAAAGATTTTATTTAATTTGAATGACTGCAAAACCCACACATTTTTATTCAGACAGGAACTTGAAAGGATTTGATAAAGTGTTCAGACAAGTACCAAAAATATCTTGACTTTTTTTTACGCAGCTTCGAACACTTCCATTAAGACAAATGAACCGTAAGCAATTAGGAGTTCTTGATTAGGCTGACAAAGGAACAAATGTCAAAAATGTTTTTCCTCATCGCTTTTTTAATTTTCTTTTCGCATTTGAAATACTTGACAAACTCTTGGTAGGATATTTACCTTGACCGTAATACGTATTTGTGATGATTATGAAAAGATTCAATTCGAGGCATTATGAAAATATCTGATCTTGATTCTGAATTAGTCTGGTAACCCTTATATTTAAATAATATAATAATAAAAATATATGTAAATTTCACAAATGTCACGATGTACTACAAAAACTTTAGGTACAGTTGAAACCATTGAACTTGGAAGAGCCAGGGTTTAAACAGATGTTAAGCCCATTTATCTTATACAATGCTCGAGTTTAGCATCAATTTACTGCGTCTAAAGTTTTTATGATTAGGCCGATAATTTATTCATTTCTGGTAGAAAGGAAAACTGAAACTACAAAACGTTATACCTATTATAATTTTTTTAACAAAACAAATATCGAGATCAATAGGAATAATATAGGAAAATTGTTAATTCTAAGGTCTACCCGAATATAATGTAGGTGTATAATTATTAGGTATATTACGTATAAAGTATCTACTATACTATGTCTATATAATATGGTGACGTGATACTCTTAGTGGTACTCCTTTAATTTACTTAGTAAAACACATAACGTTGGTAATTTAATTAAAAGTTACTGCTATTCCTCTGGCTTAGTTGATTACTCTCATGTACCTACCTACTTACGTAATCTAGCTAATTGTATTGGATCGAAAGTGGTCTAAATTGAACTAAAAAGTACGTGACGAGAAAGATATATTGGAACTTAAAATAAAGAGCCATTTTGGGTTTTCAGACATAAATCTCTACCAACTTCTTTAATCCTAAATGGGCAATGATGGAATACGGTTGAGCTATTCCCTTGTAGTTCGGTAACTGGATGATTGAACGACTTTTTCTTACGTGCCTTGGAGAGTACGGTTAGCCATCGTTATTGGTTAGTTTTCACTAGTATCTGATAATAGCTAAGCCAATCGTACGTGGACGGATCTGGGGTAGAGAGCCCACAAAATTTTCAAAACCCACAAAATTAGTGTCCTACAAAAACTTATGAATTTTTCTTAGAACTGAGTTTAGTTCGGTTATCTTCTGAAACAAAAGAGAGTTTGATAGCTAGTTAAGAATCTTCGTCCGCGTGGATTTAGGTTTTTATAAAATCCGTAGGAATTTTTGATTTTTCGGGATAAAAGTAGCAGCCACTCTGTCCAAGGCATTACTAAATCCTTGCAAAAAATCACGTCAAACCGTTGCTTCGTTGCGGCGTAATTGAAGGACAAACCAACAAAACAACAGACATACATATTTACGCATTTATAGTCAAACTCAACGATTGACAATCAAAGAATGTACCTACTCACAGCTTAGATTACGTATAGTAGCTGAATGAAAGGCTTTGACTTTGACTTTGAACTTATCACAATAAAATTAAACTATGATCTGTTTAGACATACTAATTTGTTGATGACATTGACACTGATATTGCTTCAATGAATGCAGGTAATAAAAGCCCCAAGGCAGTTTTAAATTGCCTTTTCACCAAAAGGCCCGGAGGTAGATTCATTATTAGCATGTTTCTTCAAGTGGCTGCTTTACCTCTGTTGAAAATTGTTTATCTTGTTCGTGCTGATAATAATGTTCTATTAAATCCTTTCCTTTGTTTCTTCATAACTAACGTCTTTGTATGCTAGCACTAGCGACCCGCCCCGGCTTCGCACGGGTGGACATTTATTTTTTCTATTTTCCGGGATAAAATATAGCCTATACGGATTCGGAAGAATCCCTCTAAGTAATGGTAAAAGAAATTTTGAAATCGGTCCAGTAGTTTTTGAGCCTATTCAATACAAACATACAAAAATACAAAAAGACAAAGGTTTCCTCTTTATAATATTAGTATAGAAGTATAGATTAGGTACGAGTATGTGTTCCATATTTATTTAACTTGCCTAAAAGTTGCGTAAAATTAGCAATAAAACTTGTAGAAATTGACTTCTTCTAAACTCTAAGTTAACAAAGTGTCAGTGACGTGCAAGTGAAATGCCAGAGCTTACTTCTGTAGGTTCTTTTGGTATTGGACCATAGATTTATCATATTTAATCTAAATATTGGGCACAGTAAATATTGGGCATAATAATGATTAACATTTTATCATTTTATCTCAGACCATCGTTGTCACAACCGAAATTCACTGCTGGTACCTGTGTCTTGAAACACGGTCTGTTACTTCACTTATTTCTAGGAGCTCCGAGTGAGACACTTGAAATAATCTGTTCACCTCCTGATGCTGCGTTTTTCGTTAGGTGGTCACTATTTCAACGCTTCGGGGCCCCATCATCTATCAGTTCTTTAATACTCGGAGATTTTAATTTCAGACACTCTTTATCAGGCATTTTATGTTTAACATTTTAGAAAACAGATGAAAGCTCAAAGCAAAATGTCAAACAATCATAACTGAGAACTCCTATCGTATAAAGGTAATACATACATTCAGAGCACTGTATAACTTCCAAGCAATTTCGAATTGTGAACATTGAACCAACTAACTGAAAATTAATTCCGAGTCCAACTACATACCAAGGAATTGTACAACCAATCTATTCAAAACTATGCAAATAATAGAACTATTCTGAATGTTTCCTGGAAAATTGCTTCATGCATTTTTTTCACAATATTCTTGTCGAGTTAAAGCTGAAAAGAAATATTCTCCTCTAAAGCTTAAGACACACAGGTTTCGAAGCGATGGGCCTTTTTTGGAATGTTTCAAACAACCTCAAATGAGTTGTCCACGGTCCCAAGTCTTTTGTTATCTAGGAATGTAAACTAGTAAGAAAGGTAAATTTAAATAATATAATAATGGTAAACAATAACCAAATCGACAAAAACCAAAAGGTACTCTGAAAAAACAAAAATGAATCTGGTTTTCTTTTTTAATTTTTGCGCGCCCGCAGCTGAAGTTGCTACTGGTTACAAATACGTAGAGATAGTTGGTTATTGGAATCACGGCAATTTATTACTAGAAAATGTTTGGATTTAAATCTAACAAATACACAATACTACGTGCAATCAACAGAACTGCAAAAATAAGTTTCTTGTTTCAACTAGCAGCCAGACTGTGTGTTTTCGTATGTCTGCACGGATTTTATGTTTTTCCACTAAGGAAATTTATTTTAAAAATCTCTCGCATTTTTGCACACGTGGTGTTTTGTATATACGCACACCTACCTGCATTTGGTACATAGAATGAGCTATGTAGCAATTTTTTTTATCTGATATAATAAATCAGCTTTTATAGATGATCTATATGCCAGTCTTTCATTACACACTATGTTAAAACCAAATATGTTTAATCCTAAAACCATAATAATTGAGAGGATCATTAACTTTATGCACAGTCAATAATAGGACAATGGTCTCATATATACCAAAGAGAGATAATATTCATAGAAAATTAAACTGTCCTTGCAATTAGACATTGTGAGGTCTACATCTCCTGAGGATGTTCCGGTGTCGGGGCGAAACGCGCGTCGAGTGGTGTTGGAATTTGTGTGGTGCTGCGTACCATACAGATTTCGTTGGTTTGGCGGATTATAGCAAATTAAGCTTTTATATCATCCTTGTATATCATGGACTTCCGCAAAATAATGCCTGCTTCTATAATACAGAGAAAATATCAACAGTTCACGGAACTACGCATGATATAACGAGTCAATAATAATATAAATGAATAATCAAATCGTAGGTACATATAGGTAATCTGCTGTTTACTTTATAGCAATCTAACGATTTTGCCCATTCCGCTGGGCAATTTAGTTATACTCGATCAATAAACAAATGCAGCTTGCGGAAGGATTAATAGCATCGTTTAGGCTTCATCGGACGAATTGAGGTTGTTATAAAATGTAACAATCTTGTGTTTATAGTCAAATCCATACTAATAGTAATTAAATGTGAAAGTATTTATGTTTGTCTGCTTTATCACGATCTATCCACCAACCGCATTAAACATAATTTGGTACAGAGGTAGCCTGCATCCCGGAGGCGGACATTGGCTTATTTTATACCTACTGAAAAATCATGGATTTCTTAAGTGATTAAAAAAATTCACGCAAACGAAGGCTCGGACAGTATCTAGTAAAAAATCCGCCCAAGTGCTTGTCGGACTCGCGCACCGAGGGTTCCGTCCTCGGGTATTTTTTTCGACATTTTGCACGATAAATCAAAAACTATTTATGCATAAAAATAAACAAAAATCTGTTTTAGAATGTACAGGTAAAGCCCTTTTATATGATACCCCACTAGGTATATAATTATCTTTGATTTAAACACTTTTTTTTTAAATTATATAACCATAAATTCATGGTTTTCAGATTTATTCCTTTACTTGTGCTATAAGGCCTACCTATCTGCCAAATTTCATGATTTTAGGGCAACGGGAAGTACCCTATAGGTTTTCTTGACGCACACGACGGACGGACAGACAGACAGACTGACAACAAAGTGATCCTATAAGGGTTCCGTTTTTCCTTTTGAGGTACGGAACCCTAAAAATCACGCAAACGAAGGCTCGGACAGCATCTAGTAAATAAACAAAAGCTATTTAGACTCTGGGTTCTGGGTAGTATATGGGCTAGATAAGTTTATGTATTGTAAAAGAGCAATTTAACAGTGCAAGCTTTAGCTTTCAAATATCCCCTGCAGAACTTTTCAGTTGGCATCATGGTACGTTTCAATATGACGATATTGCATGTTCGAGTGGCGTTTTGGGAAATTACGTCTGCATTTCCGAAACACTGCACTAGCAGTCAATAGTAACATTAATTAGTATTTCGCTTGTGTAAATTAAACTAATTATTCAGTAGACACGTATTATGCAGGCAGGCTTTCGATTCCTCGATACACTTTCTGCAAATTACTTAATTAGTATACCATAATACCTATATTATATTTTTATTAGGGTTCCCTACCTCAAAAGGAAAAGCGGAACCCTTATAGGATCACTTTGTTGTCTGTCTGTCTTTGTGTCTGTCTGTCTGTCTGTAAAGGAACCTATAGGGTACTTCCCGTTGACCTAGAATCATGAAATTTGGCAGGTAGGTAGGTCTTATAGCACAAGTACAGGAATAAATCTGAAAACCCCGAATGTATGGTTACATCATTAAAATAAAAAATGTGTTTTAATTTTTAAAGTAAGATAGCTATACCAAGTGGGGTATCATATGAAAGGGCTTTACTTGTACATCCTAAAAAAGATTTTTATTTATTTTTATGTATAATGGTTTTTGATTTATCGTGCAAAATGTTGGAAAAAATACCCGAGTATGGAACCCTCAGTGCGCGAGGCTGACTCGCACTTGGCCGGTTTTTTTAACTGAATGATGCCCGCGACTTCGTTGGCATGGATTTAGATTGTCAAGAATTCCGTGGAAACAAGCACAAATGTTAAACAAGTTCCACACGTTTTTGTGAAAAGATATACAAATACAAACAACTGAGTCAGGAAGCTCTATGCAAATTAAGTACGAAGTTGCGTATGCCTGATGATACCCTAAGGTATGTGTTATGTAAAATAAACGCGACGTGTTAATAATTTCTCACTGAGGCACAAATTTGGGGTCGCATGTTTAATTTTGGCGTAGCTAAAATAATATTGTGTCAGTGAATTTTATTTTTTGTTAATATTTCAATGGCAGCCTATTTTTATTGAGCTGAGTTAGCGATATTTTCTACACATATTTTTGTCATGAAATAGATAAAATAGAATATACTTAAACTTATTAATTATAATATTTATTGATAATACCTCATAAGCATAACCCCAAAAGGGTTTGAACAGCTTCTCGCTAAGCCTACAAATCAATTCATCACTTTTACATAATTTATGCGCCATGAATTTTCCTATAGATTGTTATCTGTTTTACATGCCTTTAGTTTGATAAATATGTAGGTATATTACATAACAATAAGTTAATAGTATATATGCATTTTGTGTGCCGTGATAGCATAGTGGTTATTCGGGAGGTCGATGGTTTAATTCCGGGCATGCAGTCCTAACGTTTCGGAATTATGAGCATTTTATCAGCAATTAAATACCCATCAGTTGCCTCAACAGTGAAGGAAAACATCGTGTGGAACCCTGCACACCTCAGAGTTTTCCATAACGTTCTCAAAGATATGTGAAGCCTCCCAATCCGCACTGGGCCATGCAGCGTGGCCATTGATGAGGGTGGTTTCCGTTATTTGTGAGCGTGGCAGATTATGGCCTACACCCTTCTCGATCTGAAAATGTCCCCAAGCTCAGAAGTGGGATGAATTGATCACAATGATGGTGATGATGAGGATTCAGTTTCTTGACAAAGAAAAAGAATAGATTAATTTAATTGATACAACAGAGTTTCGCAATTATTTGAGTTCCCCGATTCTGTTTTGTTGTTCGAAAAGCACTTCAAACTGACGGCTTCGGTCGTGATCATTAACATTTCACGATCATCGTTAATTCAAGGAGGAAGCTCATTATAGCATACGTGAAAGATAGAAAAGCGTTACGTAGAAAACCGCTCTTATACCATGAAACTTTTTTAAATACGAATACATTGCGTCTTCGCATTTGGTTTTGCTGTTCGTCATTATGGGTATGGGTTTGCTAAACTTAAAATCTTTATTGCTATTTGCTAAACTTATTTATTCAAAGTAGAACCTATTATACACCTTTCAATAGTCAGAATTGTTAGATTTGTAAGATGATATAGTGGTGATAATTCATTTCGTAAACTTATAACTAAAGCTACGAGGGTTCCAAACGCGCACAGGCCTGAGAAGAGCCCACAACAAACACAGCCGGGAATTCAAAACTAAACTGCTATAACCAAGCTGGCTTCCATCTTAGACTGTATCATTACTTACCATTAAGTGAGATCGCTCTCAAGGGCCAACTTGTCTAATTATTATCTGTGGTTAATTTGAATTTTAAAAAATGTGTATATATAATATTAACATGATGATTATAATTTTAATAAAAGCACGAATAATAAACAAGCAAAATGTGAATTAATCTGAATTTCCGCCTAAAATTGAAATAAAAGCTTTCGAAACTAGGCAAAGCTTGAATAGGATTTTTTTTTATTCATTTTACCAAAAACGTTTTTAAGCCGCCGACGTAATAATTATTTACCAGAGATAGTAATAAATTTGAAACGATACTCCTCCAAATATTCGAAATATAGGTATATTTCTAATTAGAACCCAAACATTTTCCATCAAAAAATTTAATTTGGACTGATAACAATAAAATATAAGAGTGAAGTCTTATGTTGTATGCAGTTGTATATGTATGTGACGTGACGTTTCATACAAAGTCTAATTATACGCAAACATTTTGCAAAATCCCAGTTCATCAGCCCTGATGAGCAGGTTTGCCCAAGGCATTCCGTTTTTGTGTGTTAAATGCTTTAGAGCAAAAAAAAACTATTAATCATAAAAGTACGAAGTTCGTTTTTGTCTTTCGTAGAAATAAATCCACATTAAGGAAAAAAATAATTTAAGGGAAACGAAACGACACGAATAAATGACAACTGTTTGCTTAACAAATGAAATCAGCTTTAGGTTCAAATTACATTTGCAGATTTAGTAGCGCGGTATCTCATGAAGATGGCAGTCGGGACTCGGATGAAAATAATAATGTTCATATTCTTTATAATATAAAAGAGATTTATTAAAACTAGTTTATTTTGTTTTTTTTTTACCCCCGACCCAAAAAGAGGGGAGACATCTGTCTGTGGCATCGTAGCTCCTAAACGAATGAACAAATACCTCTATAAGAAAACTAGAAAAGAGCTAATAACTTTCGAACGGCTGAACCGATTTTCTTGGATTATAGCTAAGAACACTCTCGATCAAGCCACCCTTCAAATAAAAAAAACTAAATTAAAATCGGTTCATTAGTTTAGGAGCTACGATGCCACAGACAGATACACAGATACACACGTCAAACTTATAACACCCCTGTTTTTGGGTCGGGGGTTAAAAATAGACATAACTATTTGTAATGGATGTTCATAAAACAAGTAACGGTTATAGCTGTGACCTTTAGATCATCCTAATATAATTTACATGTTAAAGGGGAATCGGGATTAAAATGTATCCTAATTGAATTATTATGGGCGCAATATGCAGATTACGAGCCGTTTTACGCTTACAAAATAGGTTTAACAGGGCTCTCTCCGTCACTCGTTTCATACAATCGTAGTTCCAATTTCATTTGAATATTAAGCAACTTAAGTCCATGAAATTTTGCAGACATATTCTAGAAACTAATATCTGTGTCTGTGGTGTTTTAGATTTTTCTAAAAATATGTAGTTTTAAAATTACAGGGGCTCAAAGATTTGTATGAAAATTTTTAAGACCGCGTAACTTTGACCGAATATTTTAACAGAAATCTGGAAAACCACAGACATAGATATTAGTTTCTAGAATATGTCTGCAAAATTTCATGGACTTTCGTTGCTTAATATTCAAATGAAATTGGAAAAACGATTGTATGAAACGAGTGACGGAGAGAGCCCTCTTAATGTTGTTGTCTAACGTTAAGAGGGCTCTCTCCGTCACTCGTTTCCACTCGTTTCATACAATCGTAGTTCCAATTTCATTTGAATATTAAGCAACCTAAGTCCATGAAATTTTGCAGACATATTCTAGAAACTAATATCTATGTCTGTGGTTTTCCAGATTTCTGTTAAAATATTCGGTTTCAAAGTTACGCGGTCTTAAAATTTTCATACAAATCTTGGAGCCCCTGTAATTTTAAAACTACATATTTTTAGAAAAATCTAAAACACCACAGACACAGATATTAGTTTCTAGAATATGTCTGCAATATTTCATGGACTTTGGTTGCTTAGTATTCAAATGAAATTGGAACTACGATTGTATGAAATGAGTGGAAACGAGTGACGGAGAGAGCCCTGTTAATTGGGACTTATCCTTCATTTTAATAATCCCCCACGTGCATGGTTAGCGACATGGTCCATAGTGGCGAAATGGTGATATATGACAGATTAGAATACCTAGGTAACTACATTCAACTTTCGTATAAAAGTTGAATGTACATTACATCCCTTCCCATTCATCCCTTAATAGGTAGGTATGGCAATCCTGTAGAATAAAAAAAAATACCTTAAGTATCTCAAACACGCACGTTCGAGTACATATCTCTTATGTTGGTTAGATTTATCACAAAAGAAAGGAGAAATTACAATTTCAGGTCAAAAGGTTCGGGCATGGCATTGATAAATGATGGGCTAAGCCGTCTATACGGATAACTTTATATCTAGATGCTGCTTAAGGTTTGAATTATAGAAAGGACTATTCAATATATCCAGTAGCCAGATCCCTTTGTGTGCTCTAATAAATAAGAAAGGTGTTTAAAGGTCATAGCCGACTTACACGGCTCCGCTCCCACCCAACCCAAAGTATGAACATTTAAATATGGACTTAGCATCGTGCTCTGGAACAGTAACAGCACACAATAGCAGAAGTTTAGTGTTTTAGTACGATTCCGCGTAGATTAAGGAAATACAGTAAGTTTAAACTCAACTGCCATCCCCTTCAAGTTCCCTTTCAAGTTAGTCCGCTTCCATCGTAAACTGAATCATCACTTACCACTAACTAACTAATTTTTATAATCAAATAAAAAATGAATCAAGAAAAGAAATGATTTCGTGATTATTGATATAAATAAATAAAAATCAACAGATTGAGGAAATAGAAGGAAATCACATAAATATTAGTAACCAATGCTCAAGTTATCTATAATAATAAGTTCTTCGATAAAGTGGCACTAACACGATCAAAATCACCTGTGAACCGATTATTGATCGTACTGTGTTCACAGTAGGTAAACCATAAATAATTCATACTAGCCGACCTAAAGGAACGAACAAGTCGAAAAATTCATTATTTATTTTTTGATTATATCAGTAGGTGTGAGTTGTCTGTATGTACACATTTACGCCTTTGTTCTGCATTGTTAAAAACGTTTTGTTAAGGTGATGACTTTATTTGTATTCCACCAACAAAAACACTCGACTCTATCCATAATCACTATTTTGAATTCTGCTTGAAATTTTTAAAATAGAAAACTATTAAAATTTTTCATTGAATATATCACAGTTATATATACAGAATAATAACAAAGTTCACGACAGTGTTTAAAATGTGCTTATTGGCATCCAGCGGTTTAATTCAATTAGGTACGAGTAGAAAATACGTCTTTGTTTTTTATCGAAGCATGTACTGTCTAGACTCTAGACTGTATAGGTACAAACTACGTACAAACAACCACGCAAACACAAATGTCTGTTATTATATAAATATAGTTCTTAGAACTTTCGACGACACAACAAAAAAAAATAACAATAGGTGATTGCCAATTTGTTACCTTTTTTAAAAGTTCATTAACTTGAAGCAGGTTTAAAAAAACATTTTTTCAGGGCATTAAACCGCATGGGACTCAGGGCATTACCCATGACATTGTTTATACTATTATATTCAACCAAATACAAAATGTGTCCAATGTTCTATTGGACACATTGTATCTGATAGACAAGTACTTTCCTCCTGCCTAATTAGTCTAAATAAATACTATGCATGATAACTCAAAACTCCCGACACAAAAACCTCTATAAGAAAACTAGAAAACAGCTGATAACTTTCAAACGGCTGAACCGATTTTCTTCGATTATAGCTAAGAACACTCTTGATCAAGTCACCTTTCAAATAAAAAAAAACTAAATTAAAATCGGTTCATTCGGTTAGGAGCTACGATGCCACAGACAGATACACATTACACAAATACACACGTCAAACTTATAACACCCCTCTTTTTGGGTCGGGGGTTAAAAATAATAGTCCTAACTGACTCATCAACACCCAATCAAAAACACCCAAACCATTCGACCAAGAAAGCCGAAACTTTGCACAGAGGTTCCCTTTATAATGTAGATAAGTAATGAGGTTGAATTTTCCGCTAGGAAAACGAAGCCGTGGGCGGTCACTAGTAATATTACTTTGGTGTGTTGAACACTAGGACAAGCATAAAAACAAGGGCAAGCTGTTTATACGTACATCCTGCACTAGCCCTTTGCTGATATAGATGTCAAAAATATATAAAACTAGAGGATGCCCGCGACTTCGTCCGCGTAGATTTAGATTTATATAGATCCCGTGGGAACTGTTTGATTTTCCAGGATAAAAAGTAGCCTATGTCCGTCCCCAGGATATAAGCTAACCCTGTACCAAATTTTGTCAGAATCGGTTAAACTGTTGGGCCGTGAAAAGGTAGCAGACAGACAGACAGACAGACAGACAGACAGACAGACACACTTTCACATTTATAATATTAGTATGCATATGGATTAATGCAAACATGTGAACTTGGGGAAGTGTACCAATACCTACCTACACTCCACAGATCTTGCCAGGGCTATAAAATTAAAAACATTATCTATTCGTTGGCATATTCTCCATTTAATTCTGTACTCATTACGATGAATCACTATCACAATTTGTGCCAATAAGTGACTGAAAATGACGTAGTTGTATACTTCAAAAATGTTTGATGTGTGCATGCAAAGCAACACTAGTCTATTACTAGAAAAATGTTGGCTGTAATGGTACAAATATATTGGCCAGTGCCTTTGTATTATCTCATAACTTATATATTGGGTTTTACTAAAATAGCCCAGTAATTTGGTCGTCAAAAAGGGGCTTATCTGGAAAGTTTTCAGAAAAAACTGTTTTTGGGCGCCATTTTTCCAAGATGGCGGCGCGAGCGGCAAAGGTACGAGGTGGCAAAATAAAAATTCGGAAAGAGCACATCGAAATCTATAAAACCACCAATTTGCATAACATTCTGAAAATTTTCCATCTCATATCACAGAATTACTGGACTAAAACAATAAATTCTCAGTAAGTACTAGCCCGGTGTTAGGAAGTAAGGGGTTGTCCCTTGCCTCGGAGAGACTGATCTCTCTTCGGTTGTGTCGAATTTCCGTCCCATCGAGCTATGAAAGTGAGACACCTGTATGTGCACCTGGTCACCTGTGTTTGTGCACACACTTGCTAATACACCCCGCATATATGGCTAATCTCTGTGGAAATTGACCGCCATGGCATAAATTCGGTTGAAATAAAGCTAAATCATGACTAGAACACGAACATTCCCAGTTTCCTGTACATTCGTAAATACACTTGAAAACATCAATTACATGGTCCATTTCATAAACATTACCACGAGCTAATTGCTCACATGAAATGTTTGAAATGAGTTACATTCCTTCGAATATGCACGGAATCACAATGCCAAATTATAAATAGCTCTTTCGAATTATTGAGTTTTAATAATTATTTATTGTGCTCTTTCTCAAATACCTCATCTGTCTAGCCAAAAGCCGATTTGATGAAATTGATATTAGCATTGAACTATACTCAATCCTGGAATGAATATATAAGTTATGGAGAAGCCGAAGGCAATCCTTGAATGGATAAGTTAGGCAGAAGCCGAAATTTTAGCTTCTCGGACCTAGGTCAACCACTATGCACAAAAGTTTCAACTTTGAATGATATTATTCAAATTAGTTTTTGTAGTTAGGGGTTGTGGTAAAAAAACCCTTTATCTAAATAAAATTAAAATACTACTAATAATTCTGCTTTGAAAACTAATGGTACCATTTAAACTGCTTCAAATTTAGATTATACATAGCTCCACTTTCAGTGTTTCAAAGCACAAAGAAAGTGCACTTTAATATTATAATACTGCTGTTGACAGAATTTCATTAGAAAGAAATTAGACATAACATAAAAAGACTTGTCATGGCAGACTGACTGATTTATCAATGCACAGCTATGGACGTAACGGAGTTAAAAAATTAAATTTTGTTAATATGCTCCTTTTATAACGTAGACTCGTAAAGAAAGAACCTTTCAAACCAAAAAGACTAAATTAAAATCGGTTCATTAGTTTAGGGGCTACGATGCCACAGACAGATACACAGATAACACACGTCAAACTCACAACACCCCTCTTTTTGGGTCAGGGGTTAAAAATAAGGCGTAATAAAAGAATATGTACCATTGCTAGTTTTGTCATTAGTAACAAAATTAATAGAAGCCCAAGACTGTCATTATAAAACATAGTGTGCGTAAAGTAGGAATTTCCATGCCATGATTACTTTGTGGCGTATCTTGTGGCGTGCCGATAGGACTATATTTTGGTAATAAAAAGGAATAAAACTACCAATATGGCACGCAAACGAAAGAAATATATTCGATAAAAATATTTTTAGGTTTATCACTCCCCGACATTTTTAAGGAAATTACGTAAACCAACTGATAGCGTGGCGGCGTGCCTGTCTTCCGATATTACTGAGGTCCGAATGACGATATAAAACGCTTCCATTGATTGCTCTTGGGTCACATCAGGTCGATTTCCGAATTTCCTCTCGTCCAACTAATAAGATTGATAAAGCTCACTGTGATACGAGGATCGTACGACCTATTTACATCATCGTATATCAATCAATAACTAATCATCGCTGTCCCATGTAACAGACATGGATCTCCAAAGTTAATCACTCGTTCTGTAACTGAATGAGTGATTGTCTGTGATTGACTTTTTTTTATTCAGATAATATACAAGTTAGCCCTTGACTGAAATCTCACCTGGTGGTAAGTGATGATGCAAATGGCAGTTTTTATTAAACCCATACCCCTTTGGTTTCTACACGATATCTTCAGGCTTTGTCGGTAGGGTGATAACTAGCCACGGGTGATAACGGAGCCTCGCTCGCACCAGTCATATTTGGAGATCAAAGTTTGTCTCTACCATTCCCTAAATGACCTCTTGGTCAGTTAGAGAATCAGTTAGTTAGCTAAGAATCAAATTAATTATTCAAAAACTGAGCAAGCTTTTTCTTTATATATAGCATTTCCTACTTAATTTGTGGTTTACCAAATCAGTTAAGACTATTAAGAAGTCAAAATTGGCCAGGGTACCAAATCCACCCTACCAAAGCAGAATATACAGTAAGCAATTATGAAGATTAGCTAGAATTTTGTCATATTCTGAATATCCGTAGATATGAAGTGAATAAATTTGACTGATATAGACTTTTATCATGATTTACGAATCGTTTTGGACCCACTCCAATAATTCAACTCACGTGGCGGTTATTTATGGATCTTTAAAATTAAAGTCATTTTCAAGGCGAAATTCTATTAAGTCAAAAACTGTAGACATACGAGTAGAACAGAATCTACCCGCTTCCAGCTAAGGTCAAGGTCCTTTTGATAAAAGCTTGTACTACTCGAGACCTTCACAGGAAACAATAAACAACAACAACAACAACATTTTTTTGTAAATGATGCTCGCAGTTCCGCCTCGTGGATATAGGTTTTTTAAAAAACCCCGTGCGAATTTTCAGATTTTCCGAGGAAAAAGTAGATACCTTAAATTGTACATCCCTATCTTTGTACAAAATTCCACAAAAAAGATTAAACGATTAGCGTTTAAAAATACCGTGAGAACTCTTTGATTTTCCGAGATGAAATGCAAGCAATGTCTGTAGGTACACTCTTCAACAAAGCTAGATTTGTACCCGCCAGTACAAGCGATTATGGACGGGTGGAAATCTAGCTTTGTTGCTGACTGTACCTACATCAAAATTGGTTAAATGGATGGACTGTGAAAAGCTAGCAGCCAGACAGACGCACTTTCGTAATTATAATATTAGTATAGATAAGAATTAGAACATTAGGATTAGGATTTTATTTTTTCTATTCTGTTTAATATTGTTAAGTGTAATAAATTGTTTTAAATAAGTACAATTAACTCGGTTTTAAATAAAATAAGGCCATGCTGGTGGCTTATTTACAAAATCTCTTAAAGCATGAACAACGATAAACCTTTCAACCCTGAACAAAATAAGGGCTTTACAGTATGCGTGTTTGCGGTAAAATTATGGCCTATTTTAAATTGCTATAACTAACAACGTGAGTTACAACTCTGAGCGCACTCTTGAAAATTAAATGAAACATTTCAGCGTGTGTAAAATAACGGGGTGGTGACATGAAGGGTTTGTTTACGAAATCTTGTGGATTATTCACGCTTAAATAAACTGTGCAATATCGCAGAGATTAAAGGCGTCCACAGAGAAATTAAAGATGAAATAAAGGTAAGAATCGAGGTTGTAACGTGCTCGGTGCCTTATAATTTGGTCCTTCGAACCGGATCAAATTGTAATGTGCTAAAGACCCAGTTGTTTTTCAGTTAAATTAAACAATAGGGTCTAATTAAAAGTGAATAAATTATATACCGCCGCACAGAGAGAGTTCTGATTAGATATAAATGAAATGAAATAATGCTTTTGGGAATAGGTACTTTCGTATTAAATGTCTACCTGTTTTATGTCACTAGCTAAAGCCGTTCCAAAGACTGGCTATATTTCACTTGATTCAACCATGTAACTATGTACATTTTATATAATGGCGTTGAATCTCTTGTTTGTCTCTAAACTTTTAGAGTATCTGCAATTATTCTTTTTATTATCGTTAAAAGGACTCAAAATGAATTTTAATTTTAAAGGCTATAATTAGTGCACTCTACGAAATTAAACAATAGACTCAGGACTGGCACCTCAAGTCATGAAGACGAGGTTTGTCAGTTCTACACATCAATATAGGAGCTATATGACTTACTATAATTTATATACCAGTAGTTAAAATTCAAAATGGTATGACGTTTTTAACAGGGCTCTCTCCGTCACTCGTTTCCACTCGTTTCATACAATCGTAGTTCCAATTTCATTTGAATATTAAGCAACCAAAGTCCATGAAATTTTGCAGACATATTCTAGAAACTAATATCTGTGTCTGTGGTGTTTTAGATTTTTCTAAAAATATGTAGTTTTAAAATTGCAGGGGCTCAAAGATTTGTATGAAAATTTTAAAGACCGCGTAACTTTGAAACCGAATATTTTGACAGAAATCTGGAAAACCACAGACATAGATATTAGTTTCTAGAATATGTCTGCAAAATTTCACGGACTTTGGTTGCTTAATATTCAAATGAAATTGGAACTACAATTGTATGAAACGAGTGGAAACGAGTGACGGAGAGAGCCCTCTTATGAACTCGATTTTGTAACAAATCCTACAAAATTTCCTAAATAAAATTGTATTCAGGGTAGCAATAAAAACATATTATATTACACTAATTCACAGCGCGAGGGAAGCAGCTCAACATGATGACAACATATTTTCTATGTGTAAGAATTTCATTAAATTTATTATGGCCATGTCGTGTCAGGATTAAATTATTTACAGCTAAATCAGGAAAGTAGTCTTTGAATTCATAGAAATTCTCATGGGGGCATATTTGAGGCAAGTAATTGGTACATTATTAAATTAGTCTATTATCCATTGTGGGATTACCAAATTTTAGCTTTATTACATCTGCTCATTTTTAAAATCCAGATATACTATATATAGCTCGATTACCACTCACTGACTCACTGACTCATTGACATAATTGTTCTCCTAGAAAGAGACGGAAAATGATATAATGATGTAGGGGAGTTGTGTTTGGATTCGGGAACCCTCTGGGGAAAAATTATGACATTTCAGAAAAACAAGATGGCGGCCGATGTGATTTTTGCACCTCCGTTGTTTTCCAACCGATTTCGTTGAATTTTGCAAACTTTGAAGAAAGTAGTAAACGGTTAATAGAAAATGTAGAAAAAATTGGAAAAACAAGATGGCGGCCGAGCCGCAGCGTTTTGAAAATTTTGATTTTTCGACCCCGAACCGCGGCGCCACAGATCCGAGACGGGGTAGTCGAGGATAATTATTTTTTCGTGTTTCGCCCACAATTATCCTGTATTTTGACAGAATGGGAGTGATTTTTAAAAATTCAAGATGGCGGCTGTCATGGCGGCCGTTATGTTAGAGGTATGAAAAAACGCAATTTTAAAAGTTAAATATCTCAAAGTTGGCAACATCGGAGCGATTCGGCTTCTATGAAGCGATTGTACGTATAGGCTCGAGGTATAGATTGGAGGAAAAAAATTACCCCATTTTTCAGGGAAATTTCAAGATTTTCGGGAAATTGTAAAAAATCGAAATACGGGCTTTTTGAAAAATCCGAGTATGAGCGATTACGTGTTTTGCTCGTACAAATGACATTTGGGTATTTTTGTTGCCGGAGACTGGCAACACTGGAATTTATCAAAGTAAAAGTGATTTTCGACACGGTCTTTTTCACGGTATCCCCTTTCGCGTGGGTGCGAGCGAGAGGAAAGATTGAAACGTCATCGGGCGCGGTATATCCTGTAGTTAATAGGAAAATTATGAAACCGTGTAAAATCTTTCTGTGAAACGAGTTGGCGGCCATTTTGTATTTTTTTTTATTTTTCGAAATTTTGACCACGTTTTTGAGGCAGTTGGCAACATTTTGGAAAGTCAGTATGTATGAATCGATTGTGTGACTCAACCAGCAGTATCGAAATATGTAAACAGTGTTGCCACATTTGGGGAGATTTTCGAGATTCTCCCCAAAAACTCCTCCTGTAAAATTTTGTATGAAATTTTTTTTTCCACTGATGGTTTCGTATAGAAAACAAAAAAAAAATCGAGGAAAAATTTGGAAATAGCTGATGATCGAGGATGTCGGAGACGGGTGAAGGGTCCGCTCAAGGTATTGAAGATAGGTGGGGGGTGCTCGACCAAATGTCATTCATGACATCATCCAATTGCCAAAAAGCTGAAAAAAAATTCAAAATGGCGAAGAAAAGATGGCCGCCATACAAATTTCGCCGGCGTCCAGCTCGGAGGGTATAAAAGATGGAGGTGCGGTTTCTTGGCAAAAGAGGATCAGGATCCAAAGGTTTACTCGATGAATAGAAAAAAAAATCAAAATGGCGGAATTTATTTTTCCATACATTTTGTATGGCGAATATTGAATGCCTCATTCTCCTAGAAAGAGACGGATAACGATACGATAATGTAGGGGAGATATGTTTTGGTGCGCAATATGAGTAGGGAAAAATTATGACATTTCAGAAAAAACAAGATGGCGGCCTATATGATTTTTGCAACTCTTTTGTTTTCCAACCGATTTCGTTGAAACTCGCAATCTTTGAAGAATGTAGTAAACGATTAATAGAAAAAGTGGAAAATTTTGGAAAAACAAGATGGCCGCCGTACAAATTTCGTAGGTGTCTATCTCGGAGGCTATAAAAGATGGAAGAGTGGTTTCTTGGCAAAAGATGATCAGGGTCCGAAGGTCTACTCGGTGAAACAAACTCTGCATGCTCGCGGACCACTTTAGTGGTCCGCGCACCCACGCACCCTACTAAATTATTATCCTAATTTACAAAAAAATAATATGGATATCGTTTTCAGGGTTTTCCAGGGTGCTGATTTTGATAATGACATTTATTTTCAAATCCAAGATGGCGGACTTACATTTTCTACAAAAGATAGAAATGCCTGTCATTTTATGGGGGTTTTCGGGGTGAATTATGTATCTTAATAAATCAATTTGGTTTTATATAATAAAGTTAACCTTACCACGTCACGTGAGCTGCTTTAGCAGCTCGCGCACCGAGCAAAAACTAGTTATTATACTATATATAGCTCGATTACCACTCACTGACTGACTCATTGACATAATTGTTCTCCTAGAAAGAGACGGAAAATGATATAATGATGTAGGGGAGTTGTGTTTGGATTCGGGAACCCTCTGGGGAAAAATTATGACATTTCAGAAAAACAAGATGGCGGCCGATGTGATTTTTGCACCTCCGTTGTTTTCCAACCGATTTCGTTGAATTTTGCAAACTTTGAAAAAAGTAGTAAACGGTTAATAGAAAATGTAGAAAAAATTGGAAAAACAAGATGGCGGCCGAGCCGCAGCGTTTTGAAAATTTTGATTTTTCGACCCCGAACCGCGGCGCCACAGATCCGAGACGGGGTAGTCGAGGATAATTATTTTTTCGTGTTTCGCCCACAATTATCCTGTATTTTGACAGAATGGGAGTGATTTTTAAAAATTCAAGATGGCGGCTGTCATGGCGGCCGTTATGTTAGAGGTATGAAAAAACGCAATTTTAAAAGTTAAATATCTCAAAGTTGGCAACATCGGAGCGATTCGGCTTCTATGAAGCGATTGTACGTATAGGCTCGAGGTATAGATTGGAGGAAAAAAATTACCCCATTTTTCAGGGAAATTTCAAGATTTTCGGGAAATTGTAAAAAATCGAAATACGGGCTTTTTGAAAAATCCGAGTATGAGCGATTACGTGTTTTGCTCGTACAAATGACATTTGGGTATTTTTGTTGCCGGAGACTGGCAACACTGGAATTTATCAAAGTAAAAGTGATTTTCGACACGGTCTTTTTCACGGTATCCCCTTTCGCGTGGGTGCGAGCGAGAGGAAAGATTGAAACGTCATCGGGCGCGGTATATCCTGTAGTTAATAGGAAAATTATGAAACCGTGTAAAATCTTTCTGTGAAACGAGTTGGCGGCCATTTTGTATTTTTTTTTATTTTTCGAAATTTTGACCACGTTTTTGAGGCAGTTGGCAACATTTTGGAAAGTCAGTATGTATGAATCGATTGTGTGACTCAACCAGCAGTATCGAAATATGTAAACAGTGTTGCCACATTTGGGGAGATTTTCGAGATTCTCCCCAAAAACTCCTCCTGTAAAATTTTGTATGAAATTTTTTTTTCCACTGATGGTTTCGTATAGAAAACAAAAAAAAAATCGAGGAAAAATTTGGAAATAGCTGATGATCGAGGATGTCGGAGACGGGTGAAGGGTCCGCTCAAGGTATTGAAGATAGGTGGGGGGTGCTCGACCAAATGTCATTCATGACATCATCCAATTGCCAAAAAGCTGAAAAAAAATTCAAAATGGCGAAGAAAAGATGGCCGCCATACAAATTTCGCCGGCGTCCAGCTCGGAGGGTATAAAAGATGGAGGTGCGGTTTCTTGGCAAAAGAGGATCAGGATCCAAAGGTTTACTCGATGAATAGAAAAAAAAATCAAAATGGCGGAATTTATTTTTCCATACATTTTGTATGGCGAATATTGAATGCCTCATTCTCCTAGAAAGAGACGGATAACGATACGATAATGTAGGGGAGATATGTTTTGGTGCGCAATATGAGTAGGGAAAAATTATGACATTTCAGAAAAACAAGATGGCGGCCTATATGATTTTTGCAACTCTTTTGTTTTCCAACCGATTTCGTTGAAACTCGCAATCTTTGAAGAATGTAGTAAACGATTAATAGAAAAAGTGGAAAATTTTGGAAAAACAAGATGGCCGCCGTACAAATTTCGTAGGTGTCTATCTCGGAGGCTATAAAAGATGGAAGAGTGGTTTCTTGGCAAAAGATGATCAGGGTCCGAAGGTCTACTCGGTGAAACAAACTCTGCATGCTCGCGGACCACTTTAGTGGTCCGCGCACCCACGCACCCTACTAAATTATTATCCTAATTTACAAAAAAATAATATGGATATCGTTTTCAGGGTTTTCCAGGGTGCTGATTTTGATAATGACATTTATTTTCAAATCCAAGATGGCGGACTTACATTTTCTACAAAAGATAGAAATGCCTGTCATTTTATGGGGGTTTTCGGGGTGAATTATGTATCTTAATAAATCAATTTGGTTTTATATAATAAAGTTAACCTTACCACGTCACGTGAGCTGCTTTAGCAGCTCGCGCACCGAGCAAAAACTAGTTATTATACTATATATAGCTCGATTACCACTCACTGACTGACTCATTGACATAATTGTTCTCCTAGAAAGAGACGGAAAATGATATAATGATGTAGGGGAGTTGTGTTTGGATTCGGGAACCCTCTGGGGAAAAATTATGACATTTCAGAAAAACAAGATGGCGGCCGATGTGATTTTTGCACCTCCGTTGTTTTCCAACCGATTTCGTTGAATTTTGCAAACTTTGAAAAAAGTAGTAAACGGTTAATAGAAAATGTTGAAAAAATTGGAAAAACAAGATGGCGGCCGAGCCGCAGCGTTTTGAAAATTTTGATTTTTCGACCCCAAACCGCGGCGCCACAGATCCGAGACGGGGTAGTCGAGGATAATTATTTTTTTCTGGTTTCGCCCACGATTATCCTTAATTTTGACGGAATGGGGGTAGTTTTTAAAAATTCAAGATGGCGGCTGTCGTGGCGGCCATTATGTTAGAGGTACGAAAAAACGCAATTTTTAAAGTTAAATATCCCAAGGTTGACAACATCGGAGCGATTCGGCTTCTATGAAGCGATTGTACGTATAGGCTCGAGGTATAGATTGGAGGAAAAAAATTACCCCATTTTTTGGGGAAATTTCAAGATTTTCGGGAAATTGAAAAAAATCGAAATACGGACTTTTCGCAAAATCCGAGTATGAGCGATTATGTGTTTTGATCATACAAATGACATTTCGGTATTTTTGTCGCCGGAGACTGGCAACACTGGAATTTATCAAAGAAAAAGTGATTTTCGACACGGTCTTTTTCACGGTATCCCCTTTCGCGTGGGTGCGAGCGAGATGAGAGATTGAAACGTCATCGGGAGCGGTATATCCTGTAGTTAATAGGAAAATTATGAAACAGTGTAAAATCTTTCTGTGAAACGAGTTGGCGGCCATTTTGTATTTTTTTTAATTTTTCGAAATTTTGACCACGTTTTTGAAGCAGTTGGCAACATTTCGGAAAGTCGACATGTATCAATCGATTGTGTGACTCAACCAGCAGTATCGAAATATGTAAACGGTGTTGCCACATTTGGGGAGTTTTTCGAAATTTTCCCCAAAAACTCCTCCTGTAAAATTTTGTATGAAAATTTTTTTTCCACTGATGGTTTCGTATAGAAAATTAAAAAAAAATCGAGGAAAAATTTGGAAATAGCTGATGATCGAGGATGTCGGAGACGGGTGAAGGGTCCGCTCAAGGTATTGAAGATAGGTGGGGGGTGCTCGACCAAATGTCATTCATGACATCATCCAATTGCCAAAAAGCTGAAAAAAAATTCAAAATGGCGAAGAAAAGATGGCCGCCATACAAATTTCGCCGGCGTCCAGCTCGGAGGGTATAAAAGATGGAGGTGCGGTTTCTTGGCAAAAGAGGATCAGGATTCAAAGGTCTACTCGATGAATAGAAAAAAAATTCAAAATGGCGGAATTTATTTTCCCATACATTTTGTATGGCGAATATTAAATGTCTCATTCTCGTAGAAAGAGAGAGAAAACGATACAATGATATTCGGGAGATATGTTTTGGTTCGCGATATGAGTAGGGAAAAATTATGACATTTCAGAAAAACAAGATGGCGGCCTATATGATTTTTGCAACTCTTTTGTTTTCCAACCGATTTCGTTCAAACTCGCAATCTTTGAAGAATGTAGTAAACGATTAATAGAAAAAGTGGAAAATTTTGGAAAAACAAGATGGCCGCCGTACAAATTTCGTCGGTGTCTATCTCGGAGAATATAAAAGATGGAAGAGTGGTTTCTTGGCAAAAGATGATTAGGGTCCGAAGGTCTACTCAGTGGAACAAACTCTGCATGCTCGCGGACCACTTTAGTGGTCCGCGCACCCACGCACCCTACTAAATTATTATCCTAATCTACAAAAAATAATATGGATGTCGTTTTCAGGGTTTTCCAGGGTGCTGATTTTGATAATGACATTAATTTTCAAATCCAAGATGGCGGACTTACATTTTCTACAAAAAATAGAAATGCCTGTCATTTTATGGGGTTTTTCGGGGTGAATTATGTATCTTAATAAATCAATTTGGTTTTATATAATAAAGTTAACCTTACCACGTCACGCGAGCTGCTTTAGCAGCTCGCGCACCGAGCAAAACACTAGTTATTATACTATATATAGCTCAATTACCACTGACTGACTCACTGACTCATTGACATAATTGTTCTCCTAGAAGGAGACGGAAAATGATATAGTGATGTGGGGGAGTTGTGTTCGGTTTCGGGAACCCTCTGGGGAAAAATTATGACATTTCAGAAAAACAAGATGGCGGCCGACGTGATTTTTGCAGCTCCGTTGTTTTCCAACCGATTTCGTTGAATTTTGCAATATTTGAAGAAAATAGTAAACGATTAATGGGAAATGTCGAAAAAATTGAAAAAACAAGATGGCGGCCGAACCGTAGCGTTTTCAAAATTTTGATTTTTCGACCCCGAACCGCGGCGCCACAGATCCGAGACGGGGTAGTCGAGGATAATTATTTTTTCGTGTTTTGCCCACGATTATCCTGTATTTTGACAGAACGGGAGTGGTTTTTAAAAATTCAAGATGGCGGCTGTCATGGCGGCCGTTATGTTAGAGGTATGAAAAAACGCAATTTTAAAAGTTAAATATCTCAAAGTTGGCAACATCGGAGCGGTTTGGCTTCTATGAAGCGATTGTACGTATGAACTTCAGGTATAGATTGGTGGGGAAAAATTACCCCACTTTTCGGGAAATTTCAAGATTTTGGGGAAAATGTAAAAAATCGAAATACGGACTTTTCGCAAAATCCGAGTATGAGCGATTACGTGTTTTGCTCGTACAAATGACATTTGGGTATTTTTGTCGCCAGAGACTGGCAACACTGGAATTTATCAAAAAAAAAATTATTTTCGACGTGGTCTTTTTTTAGGGGCGATCGTTTCGCGTGGGTGCGAGCGAGAGGAGAGATTGAACCGTCATCGGGAGCGGTATATCCTGTAGTTAGTGGGAACTTTTGTAAAATTATCTAATTTGCTTCTGCAAAAAAAGTTGGTGGCCATTTTGTATTTTCTTCAAATTTTCCGAAATTTTGATCACGTTTTTGAGGCAGTTGGCAACATTTTGGAAAGTCGACATGTATCAATCAATTGTGTGACTCAACCAGCAGTATCGAAATATGTAAACAGTGTTGCCACATTTGGGGAGATTTTCGAGATTCTCCCCAAAAACTCCTCCTGTAAAATTTTGTATGAAATTTTTTTTTTTCACTGATGGTTTCGTATAGAAAACAAAAAAAAAATCGAGGAAAAATTTGGAAATAGCTGATGATCGAGGATGTCGGAGACGGGTGAAGGGTCCGCTCAAGGTATTGAAGATAGGTGGGGGGTGCTCGACCAAATGTCATTCATGACGTCATCC
This sequence comes from Maniola jurtina, assembly GCF_905333055.1. Classification (NCBI taxonomy): domain Eukaryota; kingdom Metazoa; phylum Arthropoda; class Insecta; order Lepidoptera; family Nymphalidae; genus Maniola; species Maniola jurtina. The sequence goes on along the minus strand of NC_060046.1, from coordinate 6,641,518 downwards.
AATTGCCAAAAAGCTGAAAAAAAATTCAAAATGGCGAAGAAAAGATGGCCGCCATACAAATTTCGCCGGCGTCCAGCTCGGAGGGTATAAAAGATGGAGGTGCGGTTTCTTGGCAAAAGAGGATCAAGATCCAAAGGTCTACTCGATGAATAGAAAAAAAATTCAAAATGGCGGAATTTATTTTCCCATACATTTTGTATGGCGAATATTGAATGTCTCATTCTCCAAGAAAGAGACGGAAAACGATACGATAATGTAGGAGAGATGTGTTCGGGTGGGTGAGGCGAGTAGGGAAAAATTATGACATTTCAGAAAAACAAGATGGCGACCGACGTGATTTTTGCAACTCTTTTGTTTTCCAACCGATTTCGTTGAAACTCGCAACCTTTGAAGAAAGTAGTAAACGATTAATAAAAAAAGTGGAAAATTTTGGATAAACAAGATGGCCGCCGTACAAATTTCGTCGTTGTCTATCTCGGAGGCTATAAAAGATGGAAGAGTGGTTTCTTGGCAAAAGATAATCAGGGTCCGAAGGTCTACTCGGTGGAACAAACTCTGCATGCTCGCGGACCACTTTAGTGGTCCGCGCACCCACGCACCCTACTTTACTAACCTCAACTACCCCGTTTTTACAAAAAATGATATGGATGTCGTTTTCAGAGTTTCTCAGGGTGCTGATTTTGATAACGACATTTATTTTGAAATCCAAGATGGTGGTCATGCATTTTTTAAGAAAAAAATCGATATGGGTGTCGTTTTATGGTGTTTTTGGGGTGAATTTTGAATCTTAATACTTATCAACCTAACCACGTCACGCGAGCTGCTTTAGCAGCTCGCGCACCGAGCAAAACACTAGTTATTATACTATATATAGCTCGATTACCACTCACTCACTGACTGACTCATTGACATAATTGTTCTCCTAGAAAGAGAAGGAAAATGATATAGTGATGTGGGGGAGTTGTGTTTGGATTCGGGAACCCTCTGGGGAAAAATTATGACATTTCAGAAAAACAAGATGGCGGCTGAGGAGATTTTTGCAGCTCCGTTGTTTTCCAACCGATTTTGTTTAAACTCGCAACTATTTAGGAAAGTAGTAAACGGTTAATAGAAAAGGTAGAAAAAATTGGAAAAACAAAATGGCGGCCGAGCTGGAGCGTTTTCAAAATTTTCATTTTTCGATCCCTAACCGCGGCGCCACAGATCCAAGACGGGGTAGTCGAGGATAATTATTTTTTCCTATTTCGCCCACGATTATCCTGTATTTTGACAGAAAGGGAGTGGTTTTTAAAAAATCAAGATGGCGGCTGTCATGGCGGCCGTTAGGTTAGAGGTACGAAAAAACGCAATTTTAAAAGTTAAATATCCCAAAGTTGGCAACATCGGAGCGATTCGGCTTCTTTGAAGCGATTGTACGTATAGGCTCGAGGTATAGATTGGAGGAATAAAATTACCCCATTTTCGGGGAAATTTCAAGATTTTCGGGAAATTGTAAAAAATCGAAATACGGGCTTTTTGAAAAATCTGAGTATGAGCGATTACGTGTTTTGCTCGTACAAATGACATTTGGGTACTTTTGTTGCCGAAGACTGGCAACACTGGAATTTATCAAGAATAATTGATTTTCGACGTGGTGTTTTTTCAGGGGCGATCGTTTCACGTGGGTGCGAGCGAGAGGAGAGATTGCAACGTCATCGGAAGCGGTATATCCTGTAGTTATTGGAAAAGTTGTACAACGTTGTAATTTATTTCTGTAAAACGAGTTGGCGGCCATTTTGTATTTTTTTGAATTTTTCGAAATTTTGATCACGTTTTTGAGGCAGTTGGCAACATTTTGGAAAGTCAATATGTATGAATCGATTGTGTATCTCGGCTGGCAGTATCGAGATATACAACCGGTGTTGCCACTTTTGGGGAGATTTTCGAGATTTTCAACTAAGAAACTCCTGTAAAATTTTGTATGAAAAATTTTTTTTTCACTGATGGTATCGTATAGAAGACAAAAACTTAGTAAGCCAAAATTATGGAGATAGCTTATGATTGAGGATTTCGGAGACGGGTGAAGGGTCCGCTTAAGGTATTGAAGATAGGTGGGGGGTGCTCGAGCAAATGTCATTCATGACGTCATCCAATTGCCAAAAAGCTGAAAAAAAATTCAAAATGGTGAAAAAAAGATGGCCGCCATACAAATTTCGCCGGCGTCCAGCTCGGAGGGTATAAAAGATGGAGGTGCGGTTTCTTGGCAAAAGAGGATCAGGATTCTAAGGTCTACTCGATGAATAGAAAAAAAAATCAAAATGGCGGAATTTATTTTTCCATACATTTTGTATGGCGAATATCGAATGTCTTATTCTCCTAGAAAGAGACAGAAAACGATACGATGATGTGAGGGAGATGTGTTTGGGTGGGGAAGGCGAGTAGGGAAAAATTATGACATTTCAGAAAAACAAGATGGCGACCGACGTGATTTTTGCAACTCTTTTGTTTTCCAACCGATTTCGTTGAAACTCGCAATCTTTGAAGAATGTACTAAACGATTAATAGAAAAAGAGGAAAAATTTGGAAAAACAAGATGGCCGCCGTACAAATTTCGTCGGTGTCTATCTCGGAGGCTATAAAAGATGGAAGAGTGGTTTCTTGGCAAAAGACGATCAGGGTCCGAAGGTCTACTCGGTGGAACAAACTCTGCATGCTCGCGGACCACTTTAGTGGTCCGCGCACCCACGCACCCTACTTTATTAACCTCAACTACCCCGTTTTTTACAAAAAATGATATGGATGTCGTTTTCAGAGTTTTCCACGGTGCTGATTTTGATCACGACATTTATTTTGAAATCCAAGATGGCGGACATGCATTTTTTAAGAAAAAATCGATATGGGTGTCGTTTTATGGTGTTTTCGCGGTGAATTTTGTATCTTAATAAATAAATTTGGTTTAGTATAATAAAGTTAACCCAACCACGTCACGCGAGCTGCTTTAGCAGCTCGCGCACCGAGCAAAACACTAGTTATACTATATATAGCTCGATTACCACTCACTCACTCACTCACTCATTGACATAATTGTTCTCCTAGAAGGAGACGGAAAATGATATAGTGATGTGGGGGAGTTGTGTTCGGTTTCGGGAACCCTCTGGGGAAAAATTATGACATTTCGGAAAAACAAGATGGCGGCCGACGTGATTTTTGCAGCTCCGTTGTTTTTCAACCGATTTTGTTGAATTTTGCAAACTTTGAAGAAAGTAGTAAACGGTTAAAAGAAAATGTGGAAAAAATTGGAAAAACAAGATGGCGGTTGAGCCGTAGCGTTTTAAAATTTTTGATTTTTCGACCCCGAACCGCGGCGCCACAGATCCGAGACGGGGTAATCGAGGATAATTATTTTTTTTGGTTTCGCCCACGATTATCCTGTATTTTGACAAAACGGGAGTGGTTTTTAAAAATTCAAGATGGCGGCTGTCATGGCGGCCGTTTTGTTTGAGGTACGAAAAAACGCAATTTTAAAAGTTAAATATCTCAAAGTTGGCAACATCGGAGCGATTCGGCTTCTATCAAGCGATTGTACGTATAGGCTCGAAGTATAGATTGGAGGAAAAAAATTACCCCATTTTTCGGGAAATTTCGAGATTTTCGGGAAATTGTAAAAAATCGAAATACGCACTTTTCGCAAAATCCCAGTATGAGCGATTACGTGTTTTGCTCGTACAAATGACATTTGGGTATTTTTGTCGCCGGAGACTAGCAACACTGGAATTTATAAAAGAAAAAGTGATTTTCGGCATGGTCTTTTTTAGGGGCGATCGGTTCGCCTGGGTGCGAACGAGATGAGAGATTGAAACGTCATCGGGAGCGGTATATCCTGTAGTTAATAGGAAAATTATGAAACCGACTAAAATCTTTCTGTGAAACGAGTTGGCGGCCATTTTGTATTTTTTTTAGTTTTTCGAAATTTTGACCACGTTTTTGAGGCAGTTGGCAACATTTTGGAAAGTCAATATGTATGAATCGATTGTGTATCTCGGCTGGCAGTATGGAGATATGCAACCGGTGTTGCCACTTTTGGGGAGATTTTCGAGATTTTCAACTAGAAAACTCCTGTAAAATTTTGTATGAAAATTTTTTTTTCCACTGATGGCATCGTATAGAAAACAAAAAGTTAGTAAGCCAAAATTATGGAGAGAGCTGATGATTGAGGATATCGGAGACGGGTGAAGGGTCCGCTTAAGGTATTGAAGATAGGTGGGGGGTGCTCGAGCAAATGTCATTCATGACGTCATCCAATTGCCAAAAAGCTGAAAAAAAATTCAAAATGGCGAAAAAAAGATGGCCGCCATACAAATTTCGCCGGCGTCCAGCTCGGAGGGTATAAAAGATGGAGGTGCGGTTTCTTGGCAAAAGAAGATCAGGATCCAAAGGTTTACTCGATGAATAGAAAAAAAATTCAAAATGGCGGAATTTAATTTTCCATACATTTTGTATGGCGAATATTGAATGCCTCATTCTCCTAGAAAGAGACGGATAACGATACGATAATGTAGGGGAGATATGTTCGGATGCGCAATATCAGTAGGGGAAAATTATGACATTTCAGAAAAACAAGATGGCGGCCTATATGATTTATGCAACTCTTTTGTTTTCCAACCGATTTCGTTGAAACTCGCAATCTTTAAAGAATGTAGTAAACGATTAATAGAAAAAGTGGAAAATTTTGGAAAAACAAGATGGCCGCCGTACAAATTTCGTCGGTGTCTATCTCGGAGGCTATAAAAGATGGAAGAGTGGTTTCTTGGCAAAAGATGATCAGGGTCCGAAGGTCTACTCGGTGGAACAAACTCTGCATGCTCGCGGACCACTTTGGTGGTCCGCGCACCCACGCACCCTACTTTATTAACCTCAACTACCCCGTTTTTACAAAAAATGATATGGATGTCTTTTTCAGAGTTTTCTAGGGTGCTGATTTTGATAACGACATTTATTTTGAAATCCAAGATGGCGAGCGTGCACTTTTTAAGAAAAAAATTGATATAGGTGTCGTTTTATGGGGTTTTCGGGGTAATTTGTGTATCTTAATAAAAAAAAATCGGTTTAATACAACTCATAAACCTAACCACGTCACGTGAGCTGCTTTAGCAGCTCGCGCACCGAGCAAAACACTAGTTATACTATATATAGCTCGATTACCACTCACTGACTGACTCATTGACATAATTGTTCTCCTAGAAAGAGAAGGAAAATGATATAATGATGTAGGGGAGATGTGTTCGGATTCGGGAACCCTCTGGGGAAAAATTATGACATTTCGGAAAAACAAGATGGCGGCCGCCGTGATTTTTGCAGCTCCGTTGTCTTCCAACCGATTTCGTCGAATTTTGCAAACTTTGAAGAAAGTAGTAAACGATTAATGGGAAATGTCGAAAAAATTGGAAAAACAAGATGGCGGCCGAGTCGTAGCGTTTCAAAATTTTTGATTTTTCGACCCCGAACCGCGGCGCCACAGATCCGAGACGGGGTAGTCGAGGATAACTATTTTTTCGTGTTTCGCCCACGATTATCCTGTATTTTGACAGAACGGGAGTGGTTTTAAAAAATTCAAGATGGCGGCTGTCATGGCGGCCGTTTTGTTCGAGGTACGAAAAAACGCAATTTTAAAAGTTAAATATCTCAAAGTTGGCAACATCGGAGCGATTCGGCTTCTATGAAGCGGTTGTACGTATAAACTCGAGGTATAGATCGGTGGGAAAAAATTACCCCATTTTTAGGGAAATTTCAAGATTTTCGGGAAATTGTAAAAAATCGAAATACGCACTTTTAGCAAAATCCGAGTATGAGTGATTACGTGTTTGTCTCGTACAAATGACATTTGGGTATTTTTGTCGCCGGAGACTGGCAACACTGGAATTTATCAAAGTAAAAGTGATTTTCGACACGGTCTTTTTCACGGTATCCCCTTTCGTGTGGGTGCGAGCGAGAGGAAAGATTGAAACGTCATCGGGCGCGGTATATCCTGTAGTTTATAGGAAAATTATGAAACCGTGTAAAATCTTTCTGTGAAACGAGTTGGCGGCCATTTTGTATTTTTTTTCATTTTTCGAAATTTTGATCACGTTTTTGAGGCATTTGGCAACATTTTGGAAAGTCGACATGTATCAATCGATTGTGTGACTCAACCAGCAGTATCGAAATATGTAAACAGTGTTGCCACATTTGGGGAGATTTTCGAGATTTTCCCCAAAAACTCCTCCTGTAAAATTTTGTATGAAATTTTTTTTTTTCACTGATGGTTTCGTATAGAAAACAAAAAAAAAATCGAGGAAAAATTTGGAAATAGCTGATGATCGAGGATGTCGGAGACGGGTGAAGGGTCCGCTCAAGGTATTGAAGATAGGTGGGGGGTGCTCGACCAAATGTCATTCATGACATCATCCAATTGCCAAAAAGCTGAAAAAAAATTCAAAATGGCGGAGAAAAGATGGCCGCCATACAAATTTCGCCGGCGTCCAGCTCGGAGGGTATAAAAGATGGAGGTGCGGTTTCATGGCAAAAGAGGATCAGGATCCAAAGGTCTACTCGATGAATAGAAAAAAAATTCAAAATGGCGGAATTTATTTTCCCATACATTTTGTATGGCGAATATTGAATGTCTCATTCTCCTAGAAAGAGACAGAAAACGATACATTGATGTATTGGAGATATGTTTGGATGCGCGATATGAGTAGGGGAAAATTATGACATTTCAAAAAACAAGATGGCGGCCTATATGATTTTTGCAACTCTTTTGTTTTCCAACCGATTTCGTTGAAACTCGCAATTTTTGAAGAATGTAGTAAACTATTAATAGAAAAAGTGGAAAATTTTGGAAAAACAAGATGGCCGCCGTACAAAATTCGTCGGTGTCTATCTCGGAGGCTATAAAAGATGGAAGAGGGGTTTCTTGGCAAAAGATGATCAGGGTCCGAAGGTCTACTCGGTGGAACAAACTCTGCATGCTCGCGGACCACTTTAGTGGTCCGCGCACCCACGCACCCTACTTTATTAACCTCAACCACCCCATTTTTACAAAAAATGATATGGATGTCGTTTTCAGAGTTTTCCAGGGCGCTGATTTTGATAACGACATTTATTTTGAAATCCAAGATGGCGGACATGCACTTTTTAAGAAAAAAATTGATATGGGTGTCGTTTTATGGGTTTTCGTGGTGAATATCTTAATAAATAAATTTGGTTCAGTATAATAAAGTTAACCCAACCACGTCACGCGAGCTGCTTTAGCAGCTCGCGCACCGAGCAAAACACTAGTTATACTATATATAGCTCGATTACCACTCACTGACTGACATAATTGTTCTCCTAGAAAGAGAAGGAAAATGATATAATGATGTAGGGGAAATGTGTTCGGGTGGGGGAGTCGACTGGGGAAAAATTATGACATTTCGGAAAAACAAGATGGCGGCCGACGTGATTTTTGCAGCTCCGTTGTTTTCCAACCGATTTTGTTGAAATTTGCAAACTTTGAAGAAAATAGTAAATGATTAATGGGAAATGTGGAAAAAATTGGAAAAACAAGATGGCGGCCGAGCCGTAGCGTTTTCAAAATTCTGATTTTTCGACCCCGAACCGCGGTGCCACAGATCCGAAACGGGGTAATCGAGGATAATTTTTTTTTCTGGTTTCGCCCACGATTATCCTGTATTTTGACAAAACGGGAGTGGTTTTTAAAAATTCAAGATGGCGGCTGTCATGGCGGCCGTTATGTTAGAGGTACGAAAAAACGCAATTTTAAAAGTTAAATATCCCAAAGTTGGCAACATCGAAGCGATTCGGCTTCTATGAAGCGATTGTACGTATAGGCTCGAGGTATAGATTGGAGGAAAAAAATTACCCCATTTTTTGGGGAAATTTCAAGATTTTCGGGAAATTGTAAAAAATCGAAATACGGGCTTTTTCAAAAATCTGAGTATGAGCAATTATGTGTTTTGCTTGTACAAATGACATTTGGGTATTTTTGTCGCCGGAGACTGGCAACACTGGAATTTATCAAAGAAAAAGTGATTTTCGACGTGGTGTTTTTTCAGGGCCGATCGTTTCGCGTGGGTGTGAGCGAGAGGAGAGATTGAAACGTCATCGGGAGCGGTATATCCTGTAGTTATTGGAAAAGTTGTACAACGATGTAATTTATTTCTGTAAAACGAGTTGGCGGCCATTTTGTATTTTTTTTAATTTTTCGAAATTTTGATCACGTTTTTGAGGCAGTTGGCAACATTTTGGAAAGTCAATATGTATGAACCGATTGTGTATCTCGGCTGGCAGTATGAAGATATGCAACCGGTGTTGCCACTTTTGGGGAGATTTTCGAGATTCTCAACTAAGAAACTCCTGTAAAATTTTGTATGAAAAATTTTTTTTTCACTGATGGTGTCGTATAGAAAACAAAAAGTTAGTAAGCCAAAATTATGGAGAGAGCTGATGGTTGAGGGTTTCGGAGACGGGTGGAGGGCCCGCTTAAGGTATTGAAGATAGGTGGGGGGTGCTCGAGCAAATGTCATTCATGACGTCATCCAATTGCCAAAAAGCCGGAAAAAAATTCAAAATGGCGAAAAAAAGATGGCCGCCATACAAATTTCGCCGGTGTCCAGCTCGGAGGGTATAAAAGATGGAAGTGTGGCTTCTTCGCAAAAGATGATCAAAATCCGAAGGTCTACTCGAAGAATAGAAAAAAAATTCAAAATGGCGGAATTTATTTTCCCATACATTTTGTATGGCGAATATTGAATGCCTCATTCTCCTAGAAAGAGACAGAAAACGATAATATGATGTTTGGAAGATATGTTCGGGGGCGAGATGAGAGTTGACAAAAATTTTGACATTTCAGAAAAACAAGATGGCGGCCTGTGTGATTTTTAAAACTCTTTTGTTTTCCAACCGATTTCGTTGAAACTCGCAATCTTTGAAGAATGTAGTAAACGATTATTAGAAAAAGTGGAATTTTTTGGAAAAACAAAATGGCCGCCGTACAAATTTCGTCGGTGTCTATCTCGGAGGCTATAAAAGATGGAAGAGTGGTTTCTTGACAAAAGATGATCAGGGTCCGAAGGTCTACTCAGTGGAACAAACTCTGCATGCTCGCGGACCACTTTAGTGGTCCGCGCACCCACGCACCCTACTAAATTATAATCCTAATCTACAAAAAATAATATGGATGTCGTTTTCAGGATTTTCCAGGGTGCTGATTTTGATAATGACATTTATTTTCAAATCCAAGATGGCGGACTTACATTTTCTACAAAAAATAGAAATGCCTGTCATTTTATGGGTTTTTTCGGGGTGAATTATGTATCTTAATAAATCAATTTGGTTTTCTATAATAAAGTTAACCTTACCACGTCACGCGAGCTGCTTTAGCAGCTCGCGCACCGAGCAAAAGCTAGTTATTATTTATTATACTATATATAGCTCGATTACCACTCACTGACTCACTCATTGACATAATTGTTCTCCTAGAAAGAGACGGAAAATGATATAATGATGTAGGGAAGATGTGTTCGGATTCGGGAACCCTCTGGGGAAAAATTATGACATTTCGGAAAAACAAGATGGCGGCCGACGTGATTTTTGCAGCTCCTTTATTTTTTAAGGGATTCCGTTCAAACTCGCAACTATTAAAGAATGTAGTAAACGGTTAACAAAAAATGTGGAAAAAATTGGAAAAACAAGATGGCGGCCGAGCCGTAGCGTTTTAAAATTTTTGATTTTTCGACCCCGAACCGCGGCGCCACAGATCCGAAACGGGGTAATCGAGGATAATTATTTTTTCTGGTTTCGCCCACGATTATCCTGTATTTTGACAGAACGGGAGTGGCTTTTAAAAATTCAAGATGGCGGCTGTCGTGGAGGCCGTTTTGTTCGAGGTACGAAAAAACGCAATTTTAAAAGTTAAATATCTCAAAGTTGGCAACATCGGAGCGATTCGGCTTCTATGTAGCGACTGTACGTATAGGCTCGAGGTATAGATTGGAGGAAAAAAATTACCCCATTTTTAGGGAAATTTCAAGATTTTTGGGAAATTGTAAAAAAATCGAAATACAGACTTTTTGCAAAATCCGAGTATAAGCGATTACGTGTTTTGCTCGTGCAAATGACATTTAGGTACTTTTGTTACCGGAGACTGGCAACACTGGAATTTATCAAAGTAAAAGTGATTTTCGACACGGTCTTTTTCACGGTATCCCCTTTCGTGTGGGTGCGAGCGAGAGGAAAGATTGAAACGTCATCGGGCGCGGTATATCCTGTAGTTAATAGGAAAATTATGAAACCGTGTAAAATCTTTCTGTGAAACGAGTTGGCGGCCATTTTGCATTTTTTTTTATTTTTCGAAATTTTGACCACGTTTTTGAGGCAGTTGGCAACATTTTGGAAAGTCGACATGTATCAATCGATTGTGTGACTCAACCAGCAGTATCGAAATATGTAAACAGTGTTGCCACATTTGGGGAGATTTTCGAGATTTTCCCCAAAAACTTCTCCTGTAAAATTTTGTATGAATTTTTTTTTTTTCACTGATGGTTTCGTATAGAAAACAAAAAAAAAATCGAGGAAAAATTTGGAAATAGCTGATGATCGAGGATGTCGGAGACGGGTGAAGGGTCCGCTCAAGGTATTGAAGATAGGTGGGGGGTGCTCGACCAAATGTCATTCATGACATCATCCAATTGCCAAAAAGCTGAAAAAAAATTCAAAATGGCGAAGAAAAGATGGCCGCCATACAAATTTCGCCGGCGTCCAGCTCGGAGGGTATAAAAGATGGAGGTGCGGTTTCTTGGCAAAAGAGGATCAGGATCCAAAGGTCTACTCGATGAATAGAAAAAAAATTCAAAATGGCGGAATTTATTTTCCCATACATTTTGTATGGCGAATATTGAATGTCTCATTCTCCTAGAAAGATACGGAAAACGATACGATAATGTAGGGGAGATATGTTTTGAAGCGCGATGTGAGTAGGGAAAAATTATGACATTTCAGAAAAACAAGATGGCGGCCTATATGATTTTTGCAACTCTTTTGTTTTCCAACCGATTTCGTTGAAACTCGCAATCTTTGAAGAATGTAGTAAACGATTAATGGAAAAAGTGGAAAATTTTGAAAAAACAAGATGGCCGCCATACAAATTTCGTCGGTGTCTATCTCGGAGGCTATAAAAGATGGAAGAGTGGTTTCTTCGCAAAAGATGATCAGGGTCCGGAGGTCTACTCAATGGAACAAACTCTGCATGCTCGCGGACCACTTTAGTGGTCCGCGCACCCACGCACCCTACTTTATTAACCTCAACTACCCCATTTTTATAAAAAATGATATGGATGTCGTTTTCAGAGTTTCTCAGGGTGCTGATTTTGATAACGACATTTATTTTGAAATCCAAGATGGCGGTCATGCATTTTTTAAGAAAAAAATCGATATGGGTGTCGTTTTATGGTGTTTTTGGGGTGAATTTTGAATCTTAATAAATAAATTCGTTTTAATACTTATCAACCTAACCACGTCACGCGAGCTGCTTTAGCAGCTCGCGCACCGAGCAAAACACTAGTTATATCATTATAAAGTTGAACACTCATTGCCGCAAGAGGCACAAAAGAGCTAAATAAATATACATATTATAATAATAATAATTGGTCACATCAGGCACACCTGCTTTTGGTGATATAATGGAGTACGTTGTATCCATTGTTATTAAGTTACAAGTAAATAGACAATATGCCTTTGTTTCACATACGCGAAAAAATTTGCCCCAAATGCAAATCGAAAAAAGCTTGGCCCTCTTATTGTAGGAAGGTGAAAGTGTGGATGGCAGGTGGATGGCGTGTCTCATACATTCGTGAATGTGCTTTGTAAAGGTCAGGTTTTTATAGTTACATGGATACAATACTGTACCTCGACTGAATACATACTGTAAAGCCTAAGGGTTGTATTGCATGAAAGGTCATCTAAATTTCTGTTTCATTTTGCTTTACATATAAACTTTAAAATTTAGGTACTGTTAAAATTCTCATAATTTAACACTAGATAATATAAATAAACTTGGATGCAACTTCCCAATTTTTTTATAAAAAAAATAGTGTGCGCGCGTGTGTATGTGTGTAGGTACGTGTGGGTTTACATGTGTATTAATTCCACGTATAGGTATTCTGATACGTTTTTATTAACTCGCTTTCTGTCAATCTGTTTAATTGTATGTCTGTCCGGCACAAGTATTGTAATAGATTTTAAAGTTTATCTTAGCCCTTAACTATTCAAATGCATTCTATTACACTATGCAATGCATGTTAACAAAATTCTATTAAAATATTTTAAATTTTACTAGTTTAAACAACCTTAAACTAAGAGTAACTAAATTATCAACGTACTATTAATAATTTCTTATTTCTATCTCCCTCTCTCTCTCTCTACGTTACATTCCTCATTTCTGAAGGTCGTGACCGTTTTCTTGATAATAATACTGCGGTGGGTTCCCAGATCCGTCCGCATAAGTATAGATAATACACAGACCACCCCCGATAATATTATAAATTCTCTCAAAAGTAGCAATAGTTTTTGGAAACTGATTTACGCTTGAGAACGATATAGTCTCATGATGAATGGCACTAACCTGGATGAGATATGAAGGCAATTGCACCTACCCATCACTCTCGTAAATTCAGGAGAAGATTTATGAACTAAACAGCTGCCTTAATATAGCGAGGATGTCGTAGCTAAATCTGGTTTCCTTAATCCCTTCTAAGTATAATAACATATTATGCAAACTAGCTGACCTGCCCCGACTTCTCACGGTGAGCTTACCTATCTATGGCTGAACAAATATTAGGTAGTATATCTTCTACATTGACGGTCGATAGAAGAGAGTGGAAGAAGAAAACATGTTGTGCTGATCTACTTAAGGATATTATTATTAATTAATTGTAATTTATAAAAAAAAACTCGTTGATGTTATTAAAGATAAAGATTATAAAATGAAATTAATTGTTAAAGTTAAAATAATATTATTAATAAAATGTATCGATATCTAAATACATAAATGACTGACTGGCTGACTGACTGATTGATTGAATGACTAACTGATCTATCAACGCACAGGTCTACTGGACGGATCGGGTCGTTGACATGTAGGGAGCAATTATGACGTAGACATCCAGAAAGGGGTTTTGTAAAATTCAGCCCCAGGGGGTAAATTAGGGATTTGAAAGTGTAGTCCACGCGGACTAAGTCGTCGGCATAAATATCTCTCTCTCAGTCTATGAAATCAATGTACCTATCTATCTTGAATGAATACGTGACAAATAATGAATAGTGTGTTCTCTGTTTTTATTTGAACAATGAGTAAATTCTTATTGAGATAAAGCTAAACACACAATTGCCTTTTTTTCGCCGAACTAATTCCAAGTCAAATAAATTACTGCGAGTACTTAGTTGAGAGCCTTGTACATACAAGAGGTCCCAAGAAAAGTTACCATAACTTATTTAATGATGTATTAAAAGCATCTTCTTGCAAGCGCGCCAACTTGGGCTACATCATCACTTACCACCAGAATGATTTCAAACAAGCGCGGTCAAAAGCAATGCATTTCAATAAAACTTAGGTACTGTTAGGACCTTATTAACTTACCGTACACTTACAATTAGTGTATGTAGTAGAAACGCTTCTATTTTGCACAATTTCGCAATAAAAGAGGGTTAACATCTTTTTTTTTGGATTAAGTTCAATTGTAAGTGAAGTTTAAAGTAGATGTATAACTACTGTTATTACGAGTATTATATGTAGCGATAGAAATTACTTATTAGTTTCTTAAGTAGTCTATAATATTACTCAAAGGCTTTAATCCTAGCCCGTCACTGCTTGGTGGTTACCTGAAACAAAAAACATGATTATTACTCTCAATACATATAGTCGTATAGTAGTATAGGTATATGAAGCCCCAATAGCTCAACGGTTACATGAGCGGATTGAATTCTGCAAAGTCTAAGGTTCAACCCCTACCCGTTGCACTATTGTCGTACCTACTCCTGGCACAAGCTTTTCGCTTAGTTGGAGGGGAAAGGGGAATATTAGTCATGATTAACCTGACTAATATTCTTTATAAAAAATATTCTTTTTAAAAAATATATTCAGCCATTTGATAGTTATCAGCTCTTTTCTAGTTTTCTTATAGAGGTTTTTGTGTCGGGGGTTTTTTAAATTTTGAGTTATTCGTACAATGCATATGACATACGACCGGTCATTGCCAGGTGCATGTTCTCACTAGTATTTTTTTAGTTCATTTATTTTTACAAACTACAGCATACGTATTATACAAATAGTGTAGCTGTATCAAACAAATTGAGGTAGTTACATTTTACAAATTTTCCAATTTCATTTGAAAGGTTTTTTTTTTTCACTTTATTGCACAACTAATAACTCTTACAAAAGGTGTACTCAATGGTCGAATTACTTGGTATAATTGGTATAATTCTTATATAATTGGTATAATTAATATACTTGGTATAATTCTATTCTCTAATACTATTTTTAGAAGATGCCAGAATTTGCCAGAAGATAATAAATCTCCAATATTATTTTCACATTGGACATGTGTTACGTTTATAATACTGTCTGATTTATGTCTTTCCAATGGCCGTTTTATGGGTATATTACGAAGCATAAACTCCTCGTTATCAATTATTTAAGTAGATGCAGTTACATGGGAGCAATTTAATCCACACATTCCAATGATCCTCAAATTTATCTGATCGATGTCTAAACCAAAATGGAGTGCGGAGTGCCTATAAGATATTGCCTTATTTACTCCTGCCTGAAAATTGAACGTGGCAGTACGCGACAGGTTGAGATGGCTACCGGGGTGGGGACGCCCCGCACACCCGTACAGCCCCCTCTTTAACCAGTGACGTGCGCGTGTGCGGGGCGTCCCTCCGCCTCACACCCCGATTGCCATCTCAACCTGTCGCGTAGGTAGGTACTTTAGGTTGATATTTTTATCATACCAAAATTTAGTAACAGAGAAAAGATAAGGATTTATTTTCGAAATCGTTACTATCATGTTTTGGTCATTGCATAGCAATGGAATGACACCAACAAAATATTAGTTTTTGATACTTATACCTATTTTTAAAATGGATTTTTTTAAATAGGATAGATGTTTATATTGAACTGAAAAAAACTGTAAATTAGCATAATATAATGTTAATGAAACTCCACCTAGGTAAGTACGTAAATCCAATTTAGAACTGAGACTTCAGTAACTAAGAAAGAAGCCTTATCAATCATACTTCACTGAAATCCACAATTAACCACTTAAATGTTATGCGCTAATTGCCTACAAAGTTTTACGTAACTAAGTTACTTAAGAAGAATAAATTAACCCTTATTATTAGGAGTCTTTCTACAACTTTGTAACCATCTGGGTCCTGGGTAGAATACTAAGTAATTTGCAGCTATCCGTTGAAGATTTTGATGGCTTTTTAGCATTGAAAGAAGACCATAACCATTATAAAATTTTTAGTTTTTAAACATAGTTCTTTTACGCGAATATAGGGCAAAAGTAAAACATATATACAAATAATGTCCTATTAGTTGCAATATAATATACACGTATTCAGAATACTATATAAATTATGTACGGTCTACTATAAGTGTACCACACAAAAGTTGAGAAAATAAATAATTATTTATACATATTTTATCTTCAACTTAGATAAGGAAATATTAGACAATCAATCCTCATGCATATTAAACAGCGTTACTGATTCACAGACAACACCCAGCCTAAACCAGTGCATCTAGAACTCTGAAAATTTCCATTTTTACTCTGTAACAAGGAGGCGTACTTAGAAAAAGTTTTAGTAACTTCATGCAGATAAAGTTGCAGAAAACAGCTAGTTTCGTACAAATGTAAGTATAGATCACTTTAAAACATAAGTTACTCAAACTTCCTTGTTACAAATTAAATTTGATGCCTACGCTGTCAGCTGCAAAAGCTGCTTCTTGTTAACTTACCTGTCATAGCTCGGTTTAAATTACTTCTAACTGGCTAGTTGCAAGTGTAATCCAAGAGCCCTGACCTAATTTTGAAAAGGTATTTAATAAAAGCTGAAGGTTAAAGTACCTACCTAGATATGGCTCACTTGGTCACGTGACCCGAAAAATATACATGCACGACTCTTGTCTCTTATGAGAGAGAGATAAAAACAAGAATTCACACGATAGAAAGAGAAGCGTTTGTTAAATTTTAGACAGAATTGCTAACAAGAGGCAAAGCGTGTCATCAGTACTTAAGTATATATTCTGTGATTAAAACAAGGAGTATCTTCTTTTTTTTATTCTGATACAAGTTAGCCATTGACTGCAAACTCACCTGTTGGTAAGTGATGATTCAGTCTAAGATGGAAGCGGTCTAACCTGGGGTATGGCAGTTTTTATTAAATCCACACCTCTTTGGTTTCTACACGGCGTCGTACTGGTACGCTAAATTGCTTGGCGGCACGGCTTTGCCGGTAGGGTGGTAATCAGCCACGTTCGAAGCCACCCACCAGACCAGACCGGAGATTTAGAAATTATATAATTCCAAACCCCTGCCGGGAATCGAACCTGGGATCTCCCACTAATAAGACCACAGCGCGTACTACTGCGCTAGGGAGGCGCTAAGGTCTCAAAAAGAGGCCTTAGTAATCTTTCAAGTTAGTTTCAAGTAAACAACTAACATGTGCGTTGGCATAAATTAATTTAGGTATATAGATAGGTACAATTCACGAGAAAAGCAAACCGCCTTACAAAAAATTTGCCTTTATTAATCTAAGCACCTGTTAAATTTTGTTTACGGGCTCTTGTCCTAATGTGAGAAGTTACATCGCTTTGAAGTTATCTCACATGGCGTAACTAATTTTATGTTACAATGTTACCTACTACGGTGTAAAATTAACTTAAAAGTCTACGCGAATGTTCACGTCACGCAAGCGGTATGCCATATCTCATACAGTTCCATACATTACAACGTCATGGTACGCACTACGTCTACGCTTACGTGCTGCATACGCGTTTGCTGTGTCAAAGCTTTGTCCACAACATCCACAAGTCCTTTATTTTATTAACTCCATCAAGCTTATCGTGAAAATGTTATAATGTCAATTTTGTATCTGTTATCTTCTCTAAATATTCCAATAATGCTATAATGAATAAGAACTTCGTAAGCCTTTATTTAATTTAATTACTTTGAAAGATTGAATCTTTGAAAGTATAATTAAATTCCATCCTCCAACATTGAAATTATATTCCTTCACGCCTTCAGCGGCCGCTCCTACTGCCAAGACGACTCCCAATGTGAATAAACCTTCCTCTGATGCATTTTCGAAGCCCAAAAGGAACGTCAGGAAGTAAGCAAATAGCAACTAATCAGGGACACTTTATTCATTCGGACGCTGCTTTCTTGTGCGTTCTTGTATTGCATCACTTCTCGCTGACATACCTACCTACACATTTCGATATACAGTTAAGTACCTTGGTACCTACACTTTAATGTTTAATCCATTCACTCACTGTTACAATACTTGTTTACAAACAAAGAGTATATAAACACTACGTTACAAAGTTGCTATAATATGTGTGCGGTAGGTAGGTAGGTAGCGTGTGACAAACTTGTGTCAAAGTCAAAATAGTGCTAAATGACATTGACAGAAGACGACAGTGACATGCATGCTTCATGATGTGAACTCGACGGACTTTTCGAGGTGTCGTATTGTCTATGTGAGCCTTGGATCTTATTTAATAGGCATGGATATGGTAGCACTGGAGTTGACAAGTAATAGTTATTATAATAACAGGTTCCATGACGTAGACCTACGAGGTTTGTCGAGTCTAGTGGTTTTGATTCGTTCATGTTTGTATCGTTTGTATTGATCATAGACCTACGATTTTTCGCTATGGTATTGATAGTGTTCAAGAATGGAATATTTAAATATTACTTATTACTAGACGTTATTAAATAAAGCCCAACACTATAACAATAACATCATTGTATAATTAGATATTCCGTTCTGCTAGTATTTATACTGGTATACTATAGTAGGAACTTATCTAATGAGCTAGTACTGTAGTGTGAATAGACAATTAACGATTTATCACTGTAAATACTTAGTCTTAATAGTCATTATTGTCTGCTTAGTTTAGTTTAATTTAAGTTAGTACGTATTTGATGTGCCTTCTTTTGTGCCTTAATTATTGGTCTTGTTTTGTATAATGTATGAATAAATACGCTGTAAAACGATCCCTCCTATGATGCCAGCGGGTAAATGTATTTAAGAAGACTCGTTAATTTGGTATTATTATTGTAATATACATAAATACTTTATTATTATTATCTTTATTTGTATTTTTTTATTTTAAGTAAGTTTATATTTTTTTATATATTATATTAATATCATATTATTATGGCTACTAACGATATGGAGCACAGTGGATCTGAGGACGAATTTTTCTCCGCCTCTGATAAATCGGAAGCATCCGACGACAGTTTCCACAGCATTTCAACATCTCTTCATTCCCAACTTCTTACATCGCTGTCACCCTTTCCTAAAAACTTCAATGTTGTACATATTAATGCCCAAAGTATTCCATCTCATTTTCCTGATCTTTTAGCTTCTTTTGAAAATAATAATTACATCCATGCTATTTTAGTGTCTGAAACCTTCCTCAAACCATGTTTGCCTTCTATCTCCTACTCTATTCCTGGTTTCCACTTGATTCGAAACGACCGCACGGGAAAAGGTGGGGGTGGTGTGGCCATTTATCTTCGTAGCCATATTCCCTTTACTGTTTTGGACAAGTCACCCAGTTTGTACTCGGAATCTGCTGAACACATTTTCATTGAAGTATTATTTGGTCAACTGAAACTACTCCTTGGTGTTTATTACAGCCCTTCTCTACATATTAACTATTTTCATTCGTTTGAAACTCTTCTTGAACAATATGTACCGACAGTTGACCATACAATTATTTTAGGTGACTTTAATACGTGTCTCCTCAAAGATGATGCGCGTGCGAAACGCTTGACTAATATTGTTAATAGTTCCAACCTACAGTTGCTTCCATCCTTGGCCACGCATTTCTTTCCAAATTGCGCTCCCTCTCAGCTGGATTTGATTATGGTCTCCTCTAGAGAACATGTAAGCTCACATGGTCAATTTTCAGCAGAAGCCTTTTCCTATCATGATCTCGTATATGTATCATATAAAATACGTCCTCCGAAAGCCAAGCCAACCGTTGTCATGCGACGGAGCTTCAAGAATTTTAATAATGATAGGTTCCTACAGGATCTCAACAACATAGATTGGGATACCATTTTTGATGCTGCTACAGTGGATGAAAAGCTCAATTTATTTAATTCTTTGTTAATTGAAATCTTTGATGTGCATGCACCACTGCGCCCAATCAAGTTGAAACATTTACCGGCTCCGTGGCTAACTAAAGAAATAAAAATTATTATGTCTAAACGTAACAAAGCAAAAGCTAAATATAAACTACAACCAACTGAAGAGCATCTCGATAAATACAAAAAACTACGGAACCGATGCAGTAAACTTTGCCGAGATGCTCAACGTGACTATATTCATAAGTCTATTGATAACAGTAACCCTTTTAAAACCTGGAAATTCCTAAATTCACTTGGGATTG
The DNA here is from genome assembly GCF_905333055.1 of Maniola jurtina. Lineage (NCBI taxonomy): Eukaryota > Metazoa > Arthropoda > Insecta > Lepidoptera > Nymphalidae > Maniola > Maniola jurtina. The sequence continues at coordinate 6,621,813 of NC_060046.1, read as the reverse complement.
GCAAGCAACATTGTCAGACCGTAAAGAATGTAAACTTGGATGACTTGAATAGACATTTTACCGCAATTACGCCAATGGATAGCCATATAAAAAATGATACTTTAAACCGTATTACTGCATCACCTACTCCTGACTCTCCCCCATTTATATTTAACTCAATTACTCCTGATGACGTCAAAAAACACATCTTGGCAATCAAATCTGATGCTGTTGGCAGTGATGGTATAAGCCGGAAAATGATAATGCTTGTGCTGGAAAAAGTGACCCCGATTCTTTGTCATATTCTTAATTACTCGTTATCGACCAGTACTTTTCCCAGCGCGTGGCGTGCAGCGTATGTTATTCCTGTTCCCAAAACAACTAATCCCTCATCTTTCTCTCACTATCGACCAATTTCTATTCTTCCGTTCCTTTCTAAAGTAGCTGAACGTATAGTTTCCTCTCAACTTCGCCTTTACCTATCCTATAATAACCTACTTAATCCTCACCAGTCAGGTTTTCGGCCAGGACACAGCACTGTCACTGCGCTCACTAAGATCTGTGATGACATTCGTTACGGTCTTGACAACAAACTTGTGACAATTATTGTTCTTCTTGATTTTAGTAATGCCTTTAACACGGTTGATTTTGATATAATGCTAGCCACGCTTAAGTCTATTAATATATCACAAGACGTTGTGAACTGGTTTCACTCTTATTTATGGCATCGTCAGCAACGTATCCGTATTGATAATAAGTTTTCCTCCGTCTCCTGTCTCCGTGCTGGTGTGCCTCAAGGAGGTGTCCTTTCGCCACTTCTTTTTGCTATATTTATTAATTCTATCTCCCATTCCCTCTCCTCGTCTTACCATCTTTACGCCGATGACCTACAAATTTACTTATCCGTACCTGCGGATGAAGTGATTATGGGTATTTGTAAAATTAATTCAGACTTATGTAAAATTAGTACTTGGAGTGAGTCGCACGGGCTAACTATAAACGCTAGTAAGTCACAGGCTGCTATCATCGGTAACCCTAAGCTAACCTGTAAAATCGATCCCAATTCTGTAGGTTCGATTGTGCTGAATAACTCGACATTGCCTTTCAGTCATACTGTCAAGAATCTCGGCTTGTTTATTGACTCGTCATTCTCCTGGATTCCGCATATCAATTATGTAAGCAGACGCCTTTTCGCTGCTGTCGGCTCCCTTAAAAGATGGAAGAATCTCCTCCCAATCAAAACAAAAATATCCTTGGCTGAATCTCTGCTCTTACCCATTCTTGATTATGCCGATAGCAGCTATACGGATTTGAACGAGGAGTTACTAAACAAGCTGGAACGGTTGCAAAATCTTTGTATTCGATTTGTCTTTGGCTTGAGAAAATTTGACCATGTCAGCGAATACCGTTCTCGTCTCAAGTGGTTGCCAATTAGACGGCGACGAAATTTCCACGTCCTCATTCTACTCTTTTCTATTCTCTATGAGCCTCACACTCCTCCCTACCTTAAAGATCGCTTCACTTTCCTCGGTGCTGCTGATCGCCACATGAAGTTGCGCTCTTGCTCGGATAACAAGCTCCAAACCCCAAGAAATTACACAAAATTCTACGGGAGGTCCTTTACGGTACATGCAGTACAACTGTGGAATGACCTCCCCAAGAATATTCGAAGTTCGAAATCCCTGCCCATTTTTAAAAATCGTTTGAAAGAATTCTACTTATCTATGCCATAATAGTTTAAATATTGTTTTTATTTATTATATTATTATTTTTTATATTATATGTATCCCTTTTATATTATATGCAAGTAACTATATTGTCATATATAGCATATACATATATATTTATATATTATATATATATAATTACTTTTTTATGTTTATTAGTATATATATAAATCTTTGTAAAAAAATCCTTGCGACTTGGTACTATCCAACCTCCTTCCTAGAACTTCTCCTTTCAGCAAAGGTTGCCTGGTAGAGATTGCTCCAAGCAATAAGGCCGCCTTTGCACACAATTGTTTTTTTTCTGTTTTCTTCTTACTGTGTTGTTATCCTTATATGTGTTTTTGTGTGCAATAAAGAGTTTCTATCTATCTATCTATTGAAATGTTGATATCTACGGTGATTGATCTGAAGATATATTAATTTTATTTTAACAACCCAACGCCGATGTTGAAATGGTATACTTCGGTTTTTTTGGTTTGTTGGTTGATATTTTATTAGTAACCTGTCCTCTAACTATGATAAATCTATGGATTATAACATTGAAGAGTAATTTCACAAACATAAGTAACATCCGAAAATTTATGCCAAAATCAACATGAAAACATAAATTTTCAGCTTCGATATCGAATACCGTAAATTTTCAGTACCGTAGTTGACGTTGTAGAATTTATGGCGGTGGATAAATTGTTGTTTTTGGCAAATTGCGTTTCTGCTCCATTTATGGAAAACGTCTAAAAGCGAACGTTATAGTAAAAACATCCATTAACTTTATTGTGCATTTAATGTGGTTAAAACTTTGTCAAAAACCATTTAATACACGGTAAATAAGTCTCAGAGTGGTGATCGTCTAGTGGTTAAGTTAGTAAGACCTCCTATTGGGCATAACGCGGGTTCGATTCCGGACACGCTCTTCTAACTTTTCGGAGATATTATGTGCGTTTAAATTAAATATCACTTGCTTTTACGGCGAAGAAAAATATAGTGAAAAAACCTGCATGCCTGAAAGTAATCCATAACGTTCTCAAAGGTGTGTGAAGTCCACAGATCTGCACTGGGCCAACGTGCCGGACCTACACCTTTCTCATTCTATCTGAGAAAAGACCCGTGAATAATGATGATAATGATGAAATCAGTCTTGAAAGTGCAGTTTATACAGAAGTACAGATTTTTTTAAATTTATTTAAAGAACTAACTACCGTTTAAGAAATAACGATAGCCAAAACTTTTACTAACTAAGTAGCTTATAGCTGTGAAACACTACCTTTTGTGTGTTCCGACTCGCACTTGACCAGATTCTTTCTTTTATTGTTTGAACAAGTCAAGGTGAATCCTTATATAAAGGTCAAGGTGTGTACATAACTGCCTAATAGCATCAAAGTACCCAACTGAGCAAACAAATGCCAATCGAACATAAACGTAGTAATAGAGTTAATTTATCTAGCAATTACATTGGATTTATATTAAAGCTAGAGAATGCCCGCAACTTCGTCCCTTACGAAACTTTATAGATCCCGTGGGAACTGTTTGATTTTCCGGGACAAAAATGTGCCTATTTCAATTACAGGGACTCAAGCTACTTCAGTACCAATTTTCATACAAATCGGTTAAGTGGATAGGTCTTTAGGAATCCCACGGGAACTTTTTGATTTTCCGGGATAAAAAATAGCCTATGTCCGTCCCCGGGATAGCGGGAAGCTAACCCTGTACCAAATTTCGTCAGAATCATTTACACACTTGGGCCGTGAAAAGGTAGCAGACAAACAGACAGACAGACAGACAGACACACTTTCGCATTTATAATATTAGTATGGATTAGAATAAAGGCATATTCAAAGCGAAACATCGAGGCAAAGGACAGGTCTTGTCTAAAATGTTACAGATCTTTAACTATTTATCCATGTAAAAAAATTCACGCCAATCCGAGAACTTTTAACAATTGATTGAAAAATAATCCAGCAAATAAACCAACTTGTGCTAATACTCGTAATATTGATAAGAGTTCTAAAATTCTGATTATTCGGTATTATAAACAAAGTATGACACAAATTACAAATTAATGCAAACGCCTTTCAGTTAATTAAAGCATAAAATTTAATTACACGCACACATAAATTTTGTTAGAACAATGTATTCTGCTGTGCCAATAGTATCCGAATCCCGAAACTTATTACGACTAATATAACGTAATTTCACTATCAAAATCTGTAAAAAAATTTAAAACAAAAATAAAACCGACTTCAAAAACCACAAAAACTAAGAAGTAAAAAAATAATTTTTGTGCAGCTACACCTGTAATGTACCTAGGTATGAAGTCGAGCGAGTATAATAAAACAAAATAAGACATCCAACAGTGAAGCTCCGGTAACTTTCAAACAGCTGAACCGATTTTCTTCGATTATAGCTAAGAACACTCTCAACCGGCCACCATTCAAACAAAAAAAAACGAATTTAAAATCGGTCCATTCGTTTAGGAGCTACAATGCCACAGACAGATACACAGATACTCACTTATAACACCTCTCTTTTTGGGTCGGTGGTTGAAAATACGTGTTTCAGGATTTTATGAAATTCCACTCCCTCACCGGTTTTCAAAATTCACTAGAGCAAAACCGGGATGGGTCAGTTAGTTTGTAATGCATAATTGAGACTCCAGCCTTTTGTTTCGCTACCGGCATTGAACAAGCCAGGTGCAAGTTTTCACTAGTTTTAAATTCTTTGAAGTGTAAAACAAATACCCACTAGAAAAGACAAAGTTAAAAATTTCGCACCGTTGGAACACCGATGCAAGATTTAACTTCCTCTACAATGGGTACGCCCCAGAGAGATAGTAAGCGCAGTGCAGTTACAGAGCTGAAAATTTTTATTGTCCTTATCGTGAAATTTTCTTGTTGAAGAAACAACATATTGAAGCCGGCGACAAGCCGCTTTGAGTGATCCTAAAACGAATGAATGTGATGATTCATTTGAGACTAGATGCTACACCCAGCTAAGAACACTCTCGATCAAGCCACCTTTCAAACAAAAAAAAAACCAAATGAAAATCGGTTCATTAGTTTAGGAGCTACGATGCCACAGACAGATCCACAGATACACACGTCAAACTTATAACACTCCTCTTTTTGGGTCGGGGGTTAAAAAGGCCGCCAACTCATAATTACAATGTATAATTATTATATTATAATATATATTATAATTGAAATTGGGAAGGTCCTATAAAGTAAAGCATAAACCGTCAAGCTCAACTCAACAGCTGGTCTTTGAGACAGACGTATATTCACCTTAAAATGAGATGTCTCTTGTAAAATGTTTAGCACTCAGTGGTGTTAACCTAAATATATACATTACTAGCCGATGCCCGCGACTTCGCCCGCGTTGATTTAGGTTTTTTGAAATCCCGTGGGAACTCTTTAATTTTCCGGGATTAAAAGTAGCCTATGTGCTAATCCAGGATATTATCTATCTCCATTTTAAATTTCTGCCAAATCCGTCCAGTAGTTTTTGCGTGAAGGAGTAACAAACATACACACACACACACATACAAACTTTCGCCTTTATAATATTAGTGTGATGCATATTGTGAAGGTTATAGTGCTGCACGATTGCGTCCGGCTCACACCTGAAACTACACAATATAAATTTTATGTATATGAAGTATTCTAACAAGGCCACAACATGCAACGGCTTACCTGAGTCTTCTCTTTGGCAGTGTTTTTATGTCTGTTTTGGTGGATCGAAGAATCACTGCGTGAAATTTTAACTGCGCTTTCATACTTATATACAAGAACAGAGCTAATTTCAAAGTGGCTTTGGCAAGTCGATTCATAGAGATATCCTGTATCCCTCAACGATATTTGAGTCGAGAGTCTAAAAAAGTTTTAATAGTTTAATTAATTATTTTACAGTGGTCTTGGTAAAGGATTTTTTAAAATCTAAATAGGTAAGCGCTTGACTGCAATCACACCAAATTATAATATGGAACGCGCCTGCCTTAAAGGTGCCTATTTACTATTATTTTGAAGGTCCCAAAATTGTAATTGGCGGAAAGAACGGAAGCCAGAAGGGCGTATGAAGTGAATCGTTTCGTATGAGTCCGTGGAATTTCGACTATGTAGGGTTACAGACCTTTACGATGGTTCACGGTCCGATAGTAAAATATTAAAATGCCTTACTTTGAAGAACGAAGCTATTAGTATCAAGTATATAGGCTGAAGAGCGCACAGATCAATCTTGTATCTATTTCGCCACTCCATTAATCTTATTTAAACAGAATCTTAACAGGTTCCATTTCAACTCGGTGAACTGAATCTATCTTTCACCATAAACTACGTAGGTATAAAGGTAGGTATAACATGGTTCGATAAAACTTTTATATTTCCATAAAGATTTAAGTCGTTAATATTAGGTTCCCATTTATGCTTTTCCGATAGAGGGTAAGTAATATCCGTATTTTACGGAGCTGTGACACTTCATCGGTGTTTAACTCTGTTATATCAATAATAGAACTTATTGCAGCAGCATTTAAACACAAGTGTAAATTAAAAATTTATAACACCCCCGACTAGTGAAGGTTACAGTAATAACTAGAAAAGAGCTGATAACTTTCAAACGGCTGAACCGATTTTCTTGAATTATGGCTAAGAACACTCTCGATCAAGCCACCTTTCAAACAAAAAACTTTCAAATTAAAATCGGTTCATTAGTTTAGGAGCTACGATGCCACAGACAGATACACAGATACACACATACACACGTCAAACTTATAACACCCCTCTTTTTTGGTCGGGGGTTAAAAATTCATGTGATTGCGCTTAATCGGTCATCAACAAAGGTTTGAGAAAGTGAAAAAAAGTGATAAGCGCTGTTGATGGCAAATAATTTGAAATTGTTTCAAATTCCTTGGCTGCAGATCTAGCATGACGAATTTCTGCACGCTGTCATTGGATGGTGATAATATTACTGTCCCATTACAGCACGCGGGACAGGAAATTCCGATGTTTCTTACTAATTTTGACATTAATTATCATCTTTATATAAATTGAAAGAGCATAAAAGTAAACAGTTAAATAAACATTAGGTATGTGGGACAAAATCATATATTTTGCATCATTTAATCATCTAACGTTTCTTACACATACGCTAGTTACTCATTTAATTATTTATAGACGGGGCTTCAATTGTAAAATTCCGTAAATATATCGGTAATATTCACATTTCAATATTTATGAAATTTTACAAATTCTTCTCAAAAGTGAATGTGAACTATTATCAGTTTCCATTTATCAAGGTCACTTTCAGCAAATATTTGTATTTTAAAATTCAATTTGTAGTTCACTTAGTTCCGTCATAGCAGTCGCGGAACGAAGTCGTAGCTGTAGGATAAAAACAGGCGTAACTTTGCGAAGTTCACATTACAAAAGGAACATTAAGTAAATAATATATTTTGCTTTTATCAACTGAAACTGTATAGTGCAACGTGCATTATGCATTACGAGCTCGTTCACACAGGCTGCGTAAGCGTTGCGTAATAGTAGACGTAGCGCGTATCATTGCGTTGCAATGTATGGAACAGTATGAGACATGGCATACCGCTTGTGTGGCGTGAACGTTCACTTAGACGTAATGTGTGAAGTTATGTCTACGTGCTGCATTCGCAATTGGTGTGAATCGGCCATATAGCGGGTGGGCGGGGCATGCAGAACGTTGCATCATAGAGATTCATCGGGTTTAGCAGATTATAGCAAACTAGCCGATGCCCGCGACTTCGCCCGCGTGGATTTAGGTTTTTTGAAATCCCGTGGGAACTCTTTGATTTTCCGGGATAAAAAGTAGCCTATGTGCTAATCCAGGATATTAGATAATATCCGGGATATTAGATAATATCTCCATTCCAAATTTCAGCCAAATCCGTCCAGTAGTTTTTGCGTGAAGGAGTAACAAACATATACACACACACATACACACACACACACACACACACAAACACACAAACAACACATACAAACTTTCGCCTTTATAATATTAGTGTGATAAGCTTGTTGTTCCTATTGTATTGACCCTTTTGTCTACTATCAATCACTGAATGGGTTCACAATAATTAGTCGTGCTTTTTAACCGTTCAATCGGCTCTTTTAAAATTGGAGATTTTCCAAAATTACGTGAGTGAAATGGTATAAGTCATTCATATTTTTTAATATTTTACTATCAATCACTGAATGGGTTCACAATAATTAGTCGTGCTTTTTAACCGTTCAATCGGCTCTTTTAAAATTGGAGATTTTCCAAAATTACGTGAGTGAAATGGTATAAGTCATTCATATTTTTTAATATTTTAGTAGTGCGTGTTGTGGTTTTTATTTTAGAAGATATGAAAAGAGGCTGTCATACAGACTTACAGATGGACGAGCAAATTGCTAATTCACTCAAAATACTTTGTTTTGCTCATCAAAAGTACGTATGTTATTCTATAGACAGCTAATTTACTCTGTGAAAACTTTATCCACGATATGTCGGTAATACACTTCCGTCCTCTAGAGTGCACCTAGTTAGTTACAGAATATCAACGCGCTAAAGTTAGATTACTGTCATTGATCGCTGTTAGATAATATTTTGGTCGCACGCTCATCTCATCTGTGCAGCGTAGAACGTTCCAAGTCAATGGACTATAAAAATTAATCTAACTACTAGGCAGAAAAATATAACACTATGATCTACAAGACCGCGATTACAACTGTAAGTTTTACTCACGTAAATAGCTTACGTAATTTACTAACAACTTTACTAATGTTAATGTACTTATAAGAGTGTAACTTACATTATCAAAGCCGTAAGTTAATCATGTAATCTACTTACGTAAGTATAACTTAGAGTTTATCCGTGATCTTAGTTTTAGTAATGATTCAATTCAAAAAAGTTGGAGATATTATTGATTCTAATTTTAAAATAAATGCTATTAAATGTTTTAGAATACTAAAGCAAGTCTGTGTATAAGTTGATCGAAAAGAAACTATTATGAGTATACTCTACTCGATATCTACTCGATATGAATAAAGGTTGTAAAAAACTTTTATTGCCATTCAGAATTCCAGCTGAAATTTTTCACGCACGCCGCAATATCGTGAGGTTTTCCAAAACCTCTTAACTAGAAGTGTGCCCGTGGGGATACAAAGAATCTTATAACAGAAACGGTCAAGTATCGTCTATGTTATTATACTTTTAGGAGTTTTTACTCGATATTCATGCTCGAACAATATTGGAGTCTATACTGATTACAAACCATTCATGTTATAACGTAATAAGATGATAAGATGATTATGTATTTGTTCCCTATCAATTTTTTGCATATATTTAAGTACTGTTGTACAGAATTTATATTTATGTATAAATTGTAGAATAGTTAGTAACAACAAAGAATCTTATAACAGAAACGGTCAAGTATCGTCTATGTTATTATACTTATAGGAGTTTTTACTCGATATTCATGCTCGAACAATATTGGAGACTATACTGATTACAAAATTTCCATTCATGTTATAACATAATAAGATGATTATGTATTTGTTCCCTAACAATTTTTGCATATAATATTTAAGTAATATTATACAGAATTTATATTTAAGTATAAATTGTTGAATTATATATCTACAACTTTGATATTTCACCTCATTTTCGAGGGAAGCAACAAGATTTTTTTAACCCCCGACCCAAAAAAGGGGTGTTATAAGTTTGACGTGTGTATCTGTGTATCTGTCTGTGGCATCGTAGCTCCTAAACTAATGAACCGATTTTAATTCAGTTTTTTTTTGTTTGAAAGGTGGCTTGATCGAGAGTGTTCTTAGTTATAATTCGAGAAAATCGGTTCAGCCGGTTGATAGTTATCAGCTCTTTTCTAGTTACTGTAGATTTCACTTGTCGGGGGCGTTATAAATTTTTAATTTACACTTGTTAGAGGGATAAGCTTCACCTTTATCGATGTGATTCCATTTTTAGTTTGTAACAAGTAACTATTGTACAAAATTTAAAATACTAATAAAAATATACAATACTAGTACAATATATTGTGTTTTCTTTCTCTCTTACTCTTTCTCTCTCTAGATTTATTTTCATTATTAATTTCTTCATGAAGTACCAATCCATACTATATAATACCTATAATATAAATGAAATAGAGTGTCGGTCTGCCTGCTAGCTTTTCACGGTTTATCCACTAAACCGATTTTTACGAGGTACCACTATAGCTTGCATCTCGGGAATGGAAATAGGCTACTTTTATCCCAGAAAATCAAAGAGTTCTCTTAGGATTTAAAAAAAAACCTAACTCCACGCAGACAAAGTCGCGGGCATCCTCTACTACATAGCTCTACACAATTTTTATTATTAGTAGATATGTTGCATTAGGTAGATAAATTACAGCATAATATGTAGGGACAAATCATATAATTAGGTGATTTCATGATTTCAGTGGATCATAGCATATTGCTCAGAAATCAGCATTCAATATGCGTTCCGCATTCTAATGAAGCTCCCACGTTTCTGCAGTGCTAAGTCAATGTTTGCCAACACCGGAATTCCCGACTACTTGGCCATTCTCATAATATCACGCACGACTTCCTTCTGGGAGTAATTGAGACATAATGCCAATGGACTAATAATACATATTCTATACCAATCAATGGTACGTACATAATTTATAATGTTACGTGCCAATACTTTATTATGAGCTATAAATAACGATACTTTATGTAGTTATTTTGCCAAATATTGGTCTATTACATTTATGTATATCTACTTACATCGATGATTGCATCACATCAATAAATTGGAATGTTCCGATACTAAAGTTTATCTAGTTAGGTAGTTTATCTAGGTAGGTAATGCTTGTAGGTAAATGTCTCAACTGTTACTCTTTAACTGCTACTTTTTCTTCTAAATAAACAGCTATTTGTTGCACTAATGCTAGAAGATCTCTAGATGGGAAAGGGGAATACCTATAAGTAATGCTTTTAGTTAAATATATTCTTATTTAAAAAAAATTAGTACCTAACTTAGTAAAACATTATAACATATAAATAATTAAAGGTACATAAGTACCAATTTAATAATTATCTACAAATTATATTGCAGGAACTACATAGTACAGTAACTTTTAGCTGCTGTTTGTCGTTCATCGGTAAATCAATACCTTTTATGCATTCAACCCAAATCCCTTAAAATAAACTGAGGCAACCACGTAGCGTGCGATAGGTATGAATATAATATAGCTTCAAAAGCTACTAATAACTTAACCCAATTTCTCCCAGGTGTGGAACGTGATACACAATATTTACGTTATAGCGTCTACAAATTATTATGATAATAAATAATTTGTAAAAATGTTTCTAGAGTTTGATAAATAAACAACGGTAACATATTTTTAAAACTTCTGTTTAAGTATTAAAAATATGTTACTTACATCTTCTCTTCATGTTTACATCTATACTAATAAATAAAATTGGAGTGTCTGTCTGTAATTTCGAAATAACTACCTCATATTAAGCTCATTTGGTAAATGGTTATTTGAACGATACCAACACTGAATCACACGTTTTTAAAATTTTTGTCTGTCTGTCTGTCTGTCTGTCTGTCTGTCTGTCTGTTTGAAAAGGCTAATCTTCGGAACGGCTGAACCGATTTTGACGGGATTTTCACAAACAAGTAGAGGATTGACCAGGGCGTAACATAGGCTACTTTTTTAATCAACTTTCAAAAAGGGAGTTGTGTTTTTCTACCTATGTACACCGAAATCTCCGAGATTTCTGAACCGATTTGCGTAATTTTTTTTTTTTAATCGATAGAGGAACTTTGTGACATTGTTTCATAAAAAAATTGGATTCCAACTCCTCAATCCTGATTCTGCAGGGGACCTCACCATCACTACTGATGGGATTTAGAAACTGTCGGTTATAAATTGATTGATATTGAAAGTATCTGTACCAAGTAAAGACATTGTCGTTGACCTCGAGGACCCAACTCCCTCAACCCTGATGCTGTAAGGAATTGCATTCCTAAATCCTGGTGATCCCGTCGGGATTTTTAAAGGATCATCCGTTTAAATGTTTTACGTGGTAAAGAAACACGTTGCATCCCGGGGAATACAAAAGTTCCCACGGGATTTCAGATCCTAAATCCACGCGGGCGAAGCTGCGGGCATCAGCTAGTTATTGTAATAAAACACTCTTTTAATAGTATTTTAAATAATGTAAAGTTACTATTCATGCTTGTTCTGATTAGAATAAATTATACGATAATTATATAACTTAAAATGTAAAGCCAATCATCGTGAGGAAATACTGCATGCCTGAAAGATCTCCATAATGTCCTCAAAAGTGAATCAATTCTTCTGCCAATCCGCATCTAGCCAGCGTGGTAGACTATGACCAAACCCTTCTGATTCTGAGAGGAGACCTGTACTCAGTAGTGAGCTGGCAATGGATTGATGATGATGATGTTTGTTTGTTTGTTAAAAAAATATGATGATACTTTACTCAAATTCACTGAATTTTAGACTTGTTACACTTTGCAACTGAAGCATCGACATGAAAAAATTGATGTACTCAGTTTTTAATGTGAACATGGGTTGTATTTCACTTCCCGAGGGAGCTTGCCTACGCATTTAACGTCCAAAGTAATAACATAAAAGAAGGTTTTTACAGCAACCTTCATGACCCCATTAGTCATAATGTGTGGACGGTCACCTAATGTAATTGAACTTAACAAGCATGTTAAGTGTGCAAAGGCCAGACCGATCGATGTAGGGCAGTTAGATCAATACGTGTCACGCGTTTCGTTCAATTAGGAAACCTTTTATAGCGTTACTCGGTTTTATTCCAAGCGGTACAGACTGACGTACTGACTGAAGCGTACCTAAGTAGGTACGCTTTTCAAATACCGCCTGTAAGTTGGTAAGTACTGGAACTGCGTTATCTGTTAAACGAAGCACAAACTTGGGTGCTATTCCACTAATTGAAACGTCGAACAGAAGACCGATCGACCAGTACAGAAAATAAGTCGAATTAAGCCTGGCAAGTACTAATCTCACCCGCACATTAATGCTCAAACGACTGGCTTCCGTTTATTTAAGTCGTTTTTATGGTTCCTCGCCTAAATTGGATTACCGTTGTCTGACAGTGTCACATGTCAAAGGTTCAAAGTCTTACAGAGGCTTACTTTTGGACCCACTGACTTCAAATTGCCCTATCATACAATTCGCCTTGCCCCAACCCAAAAAGAGTGGTATTATAAGTTTGACGTATGTATCTGTGTATCTAACTGTGACATTGTAGCTCCTAAACTAATAAAACGATTTTAATTTAGTTTTTTTTTTTTGTTTGAAGGGTGGCTTGATCGAGTGTTATTAGCTATAATCCAAGAAAATCGGTTCAGCCGTTTGAAAGTTATCAGCTCTTTTCTAGTTATTACTGTAACCTTCACTTGCCGGGGGTGTTATAAATTTTTAATTTACACCTTGTCAACTGTGCCTTTGTTGTACTTAGTTAAATTTTATCAATTTCGCATTACACGTATCACAAATATGATATGGTAAGATAGACAGACGGACGTCCCATTGGAACCCTTCGGTTGCGGAACCCTAAAAATTGTTATATTTTTAGCATCGCAAGGTTCGAACAATCCATGGAAAGCATCCTTTTGATAAAAAGTTTTAAAAATCGAAAAGGAGCGAGAATACACTTGACGTGAAAAATGTAATTTTTCCGAATTATTCTACGTAAACGCCATGAAGTCAAAACAACGAGAATGTTTTATCGAATATTCATCAGCAAAAAGCCTTTTTGTTCGAGAATCTAACAAAATCCTTGACATTTCTTTTATATTACAGATTTTTAGTGAGAAAATATTTATGGATATTCTCAAAAGTAACATTTAGTTTACTTTTTGGTATCAAAAAGTTGTCGCATCTCGGCTCCAGTCCACTATGTTGTTACAAAGTATATTATCAAAAGTACTGTGTACTATGGCTAAGTAAGTATCTCATCCAATTACAGTCTGTGTCCACATTGCTTATTTTGTTTAAGAGGGATCTCTCCGTCACTTGCTATATACAAACGTAGTTCGTCTCTCATTGGAATACTAACCAATCATACTCAATGGAATTTCGTAGAAACGTTGCGGGAACTAATATCTACGTCTGTGGTTTTCCAGATTTCCGTTCAAATATTCGGATTCAAACTTACGCGGTATTAAAATTCACATACAAATCTTTGAGCTCCTGTAATTTTAAAACTATATATTTTTTAGAAAAATCTAAAACACCACAGGCACAGATATTAGTTTCTAGAATATGTCTGCAAAATTTCATGGACTTTAGTTGCTTAGTATTCAAATGAAATTGAAACTACGATTGTATGGAGTAAGTGACGGAGGGAGCCCTGCTAATTGAGCTAACTTAGTTAAGCCATTATATAGCTTATTAGTTTGGTGGTTACGTCATTACAATGAACTCATTGAACTATATTATTAGTATCTTGGTTGGTACTATAAGGTTGTTTCTGACAACCATCATTTTCTTTGAAGCTGCTAAAATTAGAACTTACATCGGACACCAAGTTGTAAGCAAAAGCCATTGCACTCCGCAAAAAAATTGAAGTCTTATGCCTAAGTACTACATATACATCTAATATAGTTTCTTGTATAGTTTTGAATATATACAGGTTGTTTGGTAATTAGTATATAATGACGACACGTACCCATGCTACTTTGATCTGATAAACACAATGCTGAAGTATAATGACGAAATAAAATTATAAAAACTTCCATACAAAATTAAAAAAAAAATTATGTTAAAGTTTTCATGACCCTGACGTGCTCTAACTCACTGAGATCGTTGGCCATCTTTAGATAGGCCGAGGCCAACGATCTCAGTGAGTTAGGGCACATTAGGGCCATGAAAACTTGGTCATTAAAAAAAAATTAAAATTTTTATAATTTTATTTCGTCATTTTACTTCAGCAATGTATTTATCAGATCAAAATAGCATGGGTACGTGTCGACATTATATACTAATTACCAAACATCCTGTATATTTGTATGTACAATAAAGTTTTCAAATAAAAATAAATACATAAAGGTCGTTGGTCTAACTACAAACTACATACATATAAATAATATAATATTTCCTAATCGATTAGGCTTGTTATTTTATTTTCCCTACATGCTTCCTATGAAAGGTAGAGTGTCAAGTCACTCTTCGACGAGGTTTATTTAAGACGTTGGTCTCTTATTTATGGAGTCCGAGGTTCAATCCCGCCTACGCACATCTAACTTTTCGGAGTTTGGAATTGAGTCTGAGCAATTGAATATTATTTGAATTGATGGTGAATAAAAAATCATAAGGAAACCTGCTTGCCATAATTGCAGTTTTCCATCATTTTCTCAATGGTATGTATCTGCTAATCCGTACTTGGCAAGTGTGGTGGATTGC
This sequence comes from Maniola jurtina, assembly GCF_905333055.1. Classification (NCBI taxonomy): domain Eukaryota; kingdom Metazoa; phylum Arthropoda; class Insecta; order Lepidoptera; family Nymphalidae; genus Maniola; species Maniola jurtina. The sequence goes on along the minus strand of NC_060046.1, from coordinate 6,606,633 downwards.
AATCTACGAGTAAGACTTCCTCATTTAGAGAGGAGACCGATGCTTAGTAGTGGGCCAGTGAAGTGTTGAGATGATGATGATGAAATACAAATATGTTAATTTGATAAATTGAAAACCGAAGTAAAAATCGAAACGTCTGCCTCATGCACCAAAACAAATTTAACTCAAGGACTTCAGTATCAACAGCGTTGTAAAAGTCAATAGATAATAAGCAACACATGTTACGGGCGAATATAGAAAGAACGACATGAATTCGTTCAGATTCCGCTTACTAAGACTATTTATAATGGGATACTGGTATTTAATGGCGTTATAAATAACCCGCATTTAACCGTCCACTTCAGTAGATGTGTTAACACCGCCAACTTCCCAATTCCACGCTTATTTTGACTTGACAGGAAAATTTAATAACTTTTGGTTTGACCTGGCACGTAATAATTTGTAATCGATTAAGCTAACCACCAGGTCATAATAGAGACCGGCAGGGCAAGTCTGTAGCACCACAAATGACTGAGTGACTCGTTTGCAACTGGAGACCACCTACCGGAAAAAGAAAAGTAAGACAAACATCCTTTTGGTCCGATGATGTCACCAAGCTTGCAGAAAAATCTTGGAGTAGGCTTGCAAAATGAGGTAGCGCAGGTCCGAAACTATACTACATACTATACTGCATACTATCGAGGCAGTTATCTACGTAATCTTTGAAAAGAGCAACCGCCGAGTTTCTTGCTGGTTCTTCTCGGTAGGAAAGGCATTCCGAACCGGTGGTAGATGCTCTTGATGATTCAAAAGTATCTGTAAAAGTCTAATTGAATAAAAATATTTTGAATTTGAATTTGAATATTATACTATAATCTCTATCAATGTATAAAATATAAAAGTATTCGTAGACTTGAAACCTAACATGTTTGCATTATTTTAATATATTATTTTTCCTTATTACTTCAAGTAACCATGCAGCTATCTATAGAAGGAGGTCAAGTGTCTCTTGTTAAGTTCTAAGACGTTGAAATATCTTTCTACTTGCGTTGTAAATTGGTACTGCGGTTGAACCCACTACGCGCTGCTATGAATTTTATCTTGAAAGGAATAAACTTAAATATTAAAGTTTTATTTTGAAGCAACGACCCGTTCGAATATAAATCTACGCGCAGCTTTTATACGATGCATCTGCTATTTTCATCTCTTTTATATTGAGGATATTTTTCGCTTCGCTAACAATTTCCTTAACAAGTGATAGTAAAGATCAACCCACGGTAGAAAATATGTTTGTAGTATCGAATAAATAAATAGAATAGGTAGTGATATTTTATTCAAATAAACGTTAACAATTGTTTTTGAATCGCAAAAAAAAACTATCTACCACTGATTCGGAATGCTTTTTAACCCCCGACCCAAAACGAGGGGTGTTATAAGTTTGACGTGTGTATCTGTGTATCTGTCTGTGGCATCGTAGCTCCTAAACTAATGAACCGATTATAATTTAGTTTTTTTGTTTGAATTTGGGGTGGAATCATTCATGAAGATTCTAGAGGTCCTGTTAGGTACCTACCTCACACTCCATTGTAACAGACCATTTTTGATCAATTTTCTTTACAGGATTTATATGTTAAAACTTCATTCAAATGTCTTTATCAGTAATAAGTAATGTTAAATGAAAAGAAGCAAAGCCCAGTTTCGCAGAAATTATACATTCCATGAAGCCGATACATAAATTAAAAAAAAAAAAAATCTAGAAGGTAAACTCATACGGTTTCTGAAACTTAAACCGAACTATAAGTATCATGTTTTCATAAAGCCAAGAAATTATGTTGTAGATATATAGGATGAAATTAATTTTTAAACTATCAAAATTTTTTGTACATAAAATTCAAAAGATAGTCTGTCTATAATTCGAGACCTAAACAACTCGATGTAAACTAGAAACAATCCTTGCAAACTTGCAGTTTTATGATAAAAATAGTATGCGATTTAAATTTCATCTCTAATACTTTGATACTCATCCATAGCATTTTGAAGAAGGTACAATTTTTTCAATACTTCATATATCGACAGCCAATCAAGCACTCAGTAAATCAATATAAATATAATAGAAATCAAAACCTGATAAAGATTTTGAGCTTTCAGCTTTGACTGTTATGTTGGGTTTGTGTTGGGTTTGTTTTTAAGTTTATTTATTAAGTTTCACCGAAAATTTTATAAACTATAAAATAACAACGAACCTTTATTTTGTTATGTGACTAATATTTTTTAACTACATATTATACAAACTACACGTAGCTACCTGCTTAACTCAGTTTTAGCTAAAGGTATTCATTAACATTTTCTCACGTTATCAAAAGCCAGAATTTATATGGAAATAAGTAATGAAAAAAATAATATTTACAAATATTTACCAATCGTGCGTGCTAATCCTATATCCAACTTACTTTGATACGATGAATTTGGTCAACAGTTTTGTGAACACAACAGCGAAGAGAAAATTGTTTACCTTGGAGACTAACGCCGTTTCATCTCCGTAGATTATAAAAATACTGGAAAATCCAATGATCCATATCCATACTTATAAATGCGAAAGTGTGTCTGTCTGTAAGCTTTTTGCAGCCGATCCGTCTAACCGATTTTGACGAAAGGTACAGAGATAGCATGCATCCCGGGAAAGGAATCAAGGGATTTTAAAAACCTAATTCAAATTCAAAATATTTTTATTTAATAAGACTAAACTCATTGAGGCATCATCTAGTAATATCATAAAGCCTGAAATCACACTAATATTATAAAGGCGAAAGTTTGTATGTGTGTGTGTGTGTGTGTGTGTGTGTGTGTGTGTGTGTGTGTGTGTATGTTTGTTACTCCTTCACGCAAAAACTACTGGACGTATTTGGCTGAAATTTGGAATGGACATAGATAATATCCTGGATTAGCACAAAGGCTACTTTTTATCCCGGAAAATCAAAGAGTTCCCACGGGATTTCAGAAAACCTAAATCCACGCGGGCGAAGTCGCGGGCATCGGCTAGTAAGACAATATTTATAATTAAGATTAGACAAATTTATTGAGATTAAAATAACAGCAAAATATATTTATATTAATTAATTTACTTCTAAAATCAGTGGCTAGGTAATTATCAAAATTCTGTTATTAGTTCATGGTTAAAGTATTATCAGAATAAGTAATAAGCTAAACGTTGAAAATTCGTTGGGAACTTGAACAGCCAATGGAAAACGAGCTAGTTTATTTACCTACCCTATAATTTTGACAGATTTTACATTTTTGATTAAATAAATTCTTCTGTTTGCATTTAAATAGGATCTCGTTATCACAAAAATGGATGAAACGGAAACCAAGTAAAACGTAATTAATTATCACCACTATATCGTACAATAACAATTACGACCATCAAAAGGAGTACAATTGTACCTACTTTGAATAAATGATTTTGATTTTGACTTTAAGTCACTTTTGACTTGAAGTCAGCCTCTTTAGGCTGATAAAGATTGAAATAAAATAAGGCAATAAACGCAAAATGCATTCTTAGTCCAATCACCCGGTTCAATCAACGAAATCCTTTCTTATCTTTTGTCTAGACGTTCCAAACTAACTTTTATCGAAGTGAAAATGCTTTTACTCGAGGCAGGGGATATTCAAATTTATGATTTATAAAAATAACTGAGTTCAGACTAGCGAAATATAGAAAATACAAATTTTCTATAGCCGCTGTACCAGCTTTCTAATTTCAATGCAGAATAATATTTTCTGATCTAGAGTTAACACAGCCGATTCTTTTGTATGGAAGACCCGGAAGATCGATTCATTTTTTTTTTTGATCACAGTCGGTTTTATCAATAGGTATGAATAAATAAATATTTTGCGCATCTTGTATTTCTTTTGTTTAAAAATTCGATCGAGCCACGAAGAATTAGTTAGTCATAATTTACTCAAATTTTTGTAGGACAGTTTCTTTGTGCGGTCAGTTTATTAAACATAAAGTTGTATTGATAATAATTAGGTACGCCTTGTTTTCTATATTCGCCAATTTAAATCGGATATACTAGCTATTATTTTATTTATCGGTTGTCTGTATCGGCCTTTACTTGAAATGCCTGCATTTAACGCCCTTCCTAGGTCCTTTGTAACCTGTTTAGGGATAAGCCTATACTATCACTAGAAAGTCGAGCTTATTCCACTTTCAGTGTATTCACTAGGCACTAGTAGGTACTAGTAATAATAATGTCAACATAATATACCTTGGAATTATCAGCATCCTGCTGAGGCAGAGCCCTTTTAGCTCACAGGCACAATATTGGTCGTAGTATTTTCTAGTTTTAAGTTTAGTTGATAATCTGTATGAATTGTATTTTTTTTTGTTTGTGATTTTGTTGAGCTGAATAAACTTTTATTTATTTATTTATTTACTTATTTATTTAATTATTTGTGGCTCTATTTACTCATACAGTTTATGTATCAGAGTATCTGTCAAAATATTTTTTGGAGATACTAGCTAATGCCTGGCATGCGTTGCAATGCGACTCATGTGCCACCTACTGTCAGTACTGTTTCAGAAAACTTCACGCAAGTGCCAACAACAACGTAACAAATCAACGTGCATATTGAAAAAACAATGGTAACAAACAAACTAAAACACATTTTTTATTCATATATTGATTTTATTTCTACGCTAAAAGTATTTTGTCTCCGATTAGAAAATAGGAAATAAACAAAAGAATCACGATTGCTAGAGGCCTTAAGTATTTCAATCAGTAGAAATGTTTTCCGCCTTTAGCTGTTTGCTTTACTCCTTAAGACTGTAAGTGGCCATTATCACAAACTTAAGAGAAAAACTTAAGAGAAAGGCTTCTAGAAAAAATTGTGTTTGAAATAAAGATTGTTTAGTTTTATTCTTTAATCATAATACTTATAGCGTGGATAGCAGTGGTTACCCAGTGGTGCTGGGATTTGTGTGGTACTGCCTGGTGGCTGGCTTTTCCTGCATGTTCAACAGTGGGAGGGCGGGCGGTGCATATTATCGCATGCTGCATGTTGCACCATGCATATTTGTTTGATTTAGCGGATTATAGCAAATTAAGGTTTTGGTTCATTGTATATCTTGAACTTCCGCAAAATAACGCCTGCTTGTATACATCATCTTACATTGGTAGGTACTATGATGCACTACATGATGTCTGCGACTTGTCACGTGGATTTAAGCGCCGGCCACACAGGCCACGTATGCGTCGCGTAAGTGTAGACGTAGCGCGTACCATTGCGTTGTAATGTATGGAACTCTATGAGTTATGGCATACCGCTTGCGTGACGTGAACGTTCACGTAGACGTAATGCGTGCAGTTACGTCTTTGGGTTGACCGACATAGTTCGGTCTTCGAATGCAAGCTATTAAGGTATCTGTACCAACAGTAAGGAGCTGTCTTTGCGAGAAGTTGCGGACACGAACTAAAATAGTATTAGTCTAATATTAGAATATTGTAACCTTTCTGTATTTATAAATATTTAATTTAAAGTCAATGAGAGAAGAAGTTAGAAGAGTATAAATCAATAGTTTTTCTTTCATGATAAGTACAAAAATTAATTAAATTTTTTCGTTCCCATGACCCATAACGCGACCCATGTCAGTGTAGATCAGAGCCGTATTTGAATATACTGTTAATTTTGTTTGTGTCCGCCGTGGGGATGGTTTCCATACTTCAGTGCCTTTTCCTTCCTTCCTTCTTTTCTTTCTTTCCTTCAGTACCTTTCGAAAAAATCTTAAAAAGTAAGAAAATATGAGTACAGTCAAGTTATTTCATCCTAGTGTATTGGTAATTGAATTGCTCATAAAATGGAGAGCTATTTATTTACTATATCCATCAATAACTATGAGAGTCGAGAACAATAAATTTATATCAGCGACCACAAACTAAATGTAAACTAACAGTAAATAAACTAAAACAAACACAAATCACGTCCAATAGCATAGCGAGCATAAAACATAGACATTTATTTGTGAAGTAGAAGATGGACGAGGATTTATAGAGCAACAGTTTGAGTGATCTGATCGGAATCGGCTATGCTGCGTAAATAAACCGCCTACGAGTTATATTTCGGTTTTCTAATTTTGTTACGGTAATAATTCACACTTTTTACTCCTACAAATTCGTTACGTTTTCATAATATAAAGAACGCAGGCGACCATTTTTTTGTTCAGCAAAAAGAGTGGTGTTATAAGTTTGACGTGTGTATCTGTGTATCTATCTGTGGCATCGTAGCTCCTAAACGAATGAACCGATTTTAATTTGGTTTTTTTTGTATGAAAGGTGGCTTGATCGAGAGTGTTCTTAGCGATAATCCAAGAAAATCGGTTCAGCCGTTTGAAAGTTATCAGCTCTTTTCTAGTTACTGTAACCTTCACTTGTCGGGGGTGTTATAACTTTTTAATTTACACTTGTTAAATTCATATGTATTACGGAAATAATTTACGCTTTTTACTCGTACGCTCTGTACGATTTCGTAGAGCTAACGCAGACGAAAGCTTTTATTTTTACCTGAATGCGGCGGCATTCCGAACCAGTGGTAAATTATTATTTGACGATTCAAAAGCACTTGTAAAAGTCTATTTGAATAAAAATCTATTCTATTCCAAAGGAAAAAATCAAAATGGCGGATTTTATGCGCTTTAATTATTTTATTTGTTTATTCGTAATCAACAGCGTTTCACGAAAGTAATTTTTCGGAATTTTTTAATCTTGGTATTGCATAAAGCCACAAGAGGTTACCCAAAATATTTTAACAGAATACTTGAACAGAAAATATTATAACTACAACGTGTACATTTGTAGTGTACCTATGTGTGATTAAATTAGATAGATAGATTGATGAACACTAGTAAAGGATCACAACACAGAAAGAAGAAAACATAAAAAAAAAACAATTGTGTGCAAAGGCGGCCTTATTGCTTGGAGCAATCTCTACCAGGCAACCTTTGCTGAGAGGAGAAGTGCTAGTGTTGGATAGTACCAAGTCGCAAGGAATTTTTAAAAAGACTTATATATATACCTAATACCTATATTTAATATTATACTAATAAACATAAAAAGTAAAGTTTATAGTAATAATAAACATAAAAAGCATAGTAGTTAGCTATCATGTATGTGCGTAAGTGGGAGTGACATGTGTTTAATGTGTGTGTGTGCATTTGTTGGTGTGATTGCATGTTTTTTAATATATGTTACTTAATTTTTTTTTGTGAAATGTCCTGTCTTCTATTTGCGTCAACTTTTGTCGGGTACTACTATCAGTTATTCTACGGTATCCACGGAACTCTAAATAAGGTATCTAAGTATTTTGAGTAACTCAAGCAAAATATACAAAAATATTTCAAAAGATCATATCTCATCTCCAGTACCCAAGGCAACGTATTATTAAAATGTATAGAAAATATTTTATAGAAAATTTTCATTTATCAGCTTTTTATTACAATACATAATAATCCTAAGAAAAAGCAATAAGTAACTGATTTCTATACGAACCTTCGATGTAGAAACATCATGATGCTTTATTTCAAAGAAAACTCTCTCTAAAGGAAAGATTTTTCATAAAGAAAGTTTGAGACTCGAGAGATGGGTCTAATTTAGGGAAATTGATCCAAAGTTTGGGTTACCTTCGTAAAAAATCTTACCTTTTCTGTATGGTAAAGTGAAAAGGGTTTATTAATGATACTAAAAAAAAAATGTTAAAGTAGCTAATATCGAGAAAATTCTCGAAAATGACGGGCTGAACGATCGTTTTTAGGGTTCCGTAGCTTAAAAGGAAAAACGGAATCATTATAGGATCACTTTCTTGTATGTCTGTCTGTCCGTCCGTCCGTCCGTCGTGTCCGTCAAGAAAACCTACTTACCGTTGACCTAGAATCATGAAATTTGACAGGTAGGTAGGTCTTATAGCACAAGTAAAGGAATAAATCCGAAAACCGTGAATTTGTGGTTACATCACAGAAAAAAAAATTTAAATGTGTTTCAATTTTCAAAGTAATATAATTATACTAAGTGGGGTATCATAAGAAAGGACTTTACCTTTAGGACCTCGGTGCGCGAGTCCAACTCGCACTTGGCCGGTTTTTTGAGGTATCTTTGACTTTTCTTCGTGTCTTGGAAATCACGTTAAGCATAATCCGTACTTATATGAAAGCGTGTCTACTGTCTATCTGTCTACTACGTTTTCACGGCCTATCATTTAAACAAAGACGAAATTTAATACCACGTTAGATTCTATCCCGGGGACGAACATATAGTAATTTTTCTCCCGGAAAATCAAAGAATTTCCTCGGATTTTTAAAAACTAAATCCACGCGGTTGATGTTACAGACAACATCTATATTGTTACAGAGATACATTGCATCTTGGTGATGGACATAGCCTACTTTTTATTCCGGAAAATCAATGAGTTCCCGTGGAATTTTTGAATCACATGTTAAATATCGTATCGTATCGTATCGTACGCGTGCAAAGTTGTGGGCATTATCTTAGTCGATAGTTAAAAATATTCCGTAGCTTAACATTTATAAGTATTTATTCATACAAAACAATTCTTACAAGTTTCTAAACAATTTGTAAATATATACATATCAAATATTGCGGATCTGGCACCATTCAAACCTAGGTCTTTTGGGTTCGCGCCCGACGTTACTAGTTTATTTTCATCAAAATATCTGTTATAATGTATTTTCATAATGTAGACAGGTACAATGACCCAAGCTTTGTGGCCAGTGGTATATCTTACATTCCAGGGTTTTCCTTTTCCCATACTTCTGCCCAACCTTCTGTTGGTTAATGGCACATTAGGGTAATGTAAGTGCCTCGGGTAAGTCCGTCTATTTATCACTGTACATAGTATACTCACACCTTGCACAAGGGGGCAAAGTTCAAACACTTACCAACACATTTATGGTTTCGCCGTTTCACGCTCAATTTGTCTTCATCATACCAAATAGGATTAGACTGTATTTCAATGCTTTGGCCATAGGTTTGTTTATTTTAATTGCATTAAAAAAATTGGCAGTCAGGAAGAATGCCAACAGGAATCCCTTCCATATGATACCCCACTTGGTATAGTTATCTTACTTTGAAAATTGAAACATATTTTATTTTATTTTTAAATGATGTACTTAAAGAAAAATTCACGGTTTTCTACCTGCTAAATACCTGCTACATACCTGCTAAATTTCATGATTCTAGGTCAACGGGAAGTACTCTATAGGTTTCTTGACAGACACGACGGATGGACGGACGAACAGACAGACAGACAACAAAGTGATCCTATAAGGGTTCCGTTTTTCCTATTGAGGTACGGAACCCTAAAAATTCATTTAATTCAATAAAGTTTGATAAAATATGCCAAGGACGAGGGGAGTGTCGTCGCTAAGCAAAACCTTTTACGTTTCTATTCACGAAGCATACATGCATGGTTCATAATGATAGAGCGTCATGATTTAACTACTCATATTTTGTACGTTTCACATGCATAATATATTTTCCGCTATTTCGAATATGAATAAGTAATGAGAGTTAGGCGCAGAGAATTAATTGAAGCACTCCGAAAAGAGGTTGCGGTTTTAGGAAATGATTAAACGGCAAATTAATATGACGACATCATATTACCTACTAGATGCCCGCAGCTTCACTCCCGTAGATTTCATTTTTTTTTATCCCGTGGGAACTGGTCAGTTTTCCGGGATAAAAGTAGCCTATGTCCTTATCCGGGATGCAAGCTATCTCGAACCAAATTTCATCAAAATCGGTTGAACGGATGAGCCGTGAAAAGCTAGCTGACAGTCAGACAGACACACTTTCTCATTTATAAAATCAAAAGTACAAATTGGAGAGCGCTAGGTGAAGATTTTTATTCGATGGCAGTCAGTCTCACCGGCTGGTAAGTGATGTTCCAATTTGCGATGGCAGTGATCTTAACTTGGGAATTTGAAAGAAGTACGGCAGTTTACCTAATTAGGTAAATGCCATACCTACCCCTAATCGGGTTCTACGTGGCTTAGTATCAGAACGCTAATTTATTTAGATATTATAAATTACAAAGTTATCCCCAATCAGGAGTCAAATCCAGGACCTCCGATTTATATGACCACAGCGCTCACTACTAAGCCAAGGAGATCGGTTTATCTGGTAACAGTCAATATGATTAATCAAAGAAAATTATTTTGTATGTTCAAAAAAAGATAAAAGGAGTCAACCTTTTAACATAAAATCTCTTTACTATATTACAAGCCTTCTATCGAATATGTGTAGCATGTAAATATATATTCACAATCCTAAAACGTTTTAGGTACTTATATTACCTACCAGAGTTTGTTCTCTCATAACATATTGTGAACTTTCATTTTATTAACCTCCGACCCAAAAAGGGGGATGTTATAAGTTTGACGTGTGTATCTGTTTCTATGTATCTGTGTATCTGTCTGTGGCATCGTAGCTCCTAAACTAATAAACCGATTTTAATTTAGTATTTTTGTTTGAAAGGTGGCTGGATCGAGAGTATTCTTAGCTATAATCCAAGAAAATCGGTTCAGCCGTTTGAAAGTTATCGGCTCTTTTCTAGTTACTGTAACCTTCGCTTGTTGGGGGTGTTATAAATTTTTAATTTACACTTGTTTGAAAGAGTGATAACACAACCACAGGTATATCCTTTTTGCTTGGGTATTTCTTAATTATAATGGTACAATCATGATATTGTATATAACGAGTCCAACTGGTCATGCGATCCGGTCAACGCTACTACTCTGGAGGTCTGGTGGGTGGTTGTTGCCAGTATAATCACAACTGCAGGCGACGCTCGCAAGGAACAACACTATGCACTTATAGTAGCTACAACAGTCACACAATAATAGTATAAACTCCATCAGAACCTTGATCGTTTGAGGCCTTATTCAAGACTGAAAATTGAGTAGTGTAAAATCGGACACGCAAAGAAAGAAAATTGACGTTCTGGGATAACCAATTAATTTTTATTATGCTGTAAAAATTGAAACAAGGGACTCAATGGAAGGACATCAAATCTTCGAAAAGAGCAACCGCCGAGTTTCTTGCTGGTTCTTCTCGGTAGGAAAGGCATTCCGAACCAGTGGTAGATGCTTTGACGATTCAAAAGAACTTGTAAAAGTCTAATTGAATAAAAATATTTTGAATTTGAATTTGAATTCATTTACCGCAAAATGTTGACTCGCCAGGGAGGTGATCACAATTCCTTTAGTCATGAGGGACCAAGTGGAGTGAAACTCAGATGTTTTGATAGTAGAATATTTTAAGCTTGTAGCACTTTTACCCAATCCTGGATAGGCATCACTACGCAGAATACAATGCTATTACGGAGTTAAAAACCGGAGGTCTATGAAAGCTGGCGCACAATGCAGCCACAGCCAGCCGCGGGGTATTTGCATTGCAACATATTGCTAAGCATAGTAGGTATTATACGCTGCGGTTCAATGAAGGATAGTTCATACAAAATGTATGAAAGTGATGCAGGAAGATTATTGCCATGCATTGGGTTGCGATGTGGCTCGCCCCTATGTGCGCGAGCCTTAATAAATCGGCTTAAGTAGACAGACAGCGCCTGGATTACGCCGAAATCTGCAATTCACTTAGGTAATATTCCATTGCCATACAAACAAAATTCGTTACCAAAAATTTTTATTTGCAAGGTTCCCTGAATTTAATTAACTAAGCGCAAAAGTCCATCACAATGAGAAAAATATGAGGGTGTAAAGCTATATTAAAAAGGTTTACAAGTGTAAATTAAACATTTATAACACCCCCAACAAGTGAAGGTTACAGTAACTAGAAAAGAGCTGATAACTTTCAAACGGCTGAACCGAGTTTCTTGGATTATAGCTAAGAACACTCTCGATCAAGCCACCTTTCAAACAAAAAAAAAACTAAATTAAAATCAGTTTAGGAGCTACGATGCCACAGACAGATACACAGATACACACGTCAAACTTATAACACCCCTCTTTTTGGGTCGGGGGTTAAAAACAACAGCTTTTAGAAGATGATTTTTTTTTTGCAATTCTTCGTTTTACACTGGGAATCAATCGAGCTTTCATCGTTTCGTTCAGACATTTCCGCTGTCAATTAAAACCCGACATCTGTTATCTTTTTGCGAACTATCTATACCTATCAATCATACTCTACTATACGATGATGTGGATAGACAAATTGGATAAGGGCCGTTACTGAATATCACTCATTGGCGTAAAATAAACGTCTATCATTCTCCCACAATTAGGGAGTAAAATGTCTTAAGAGAAGATGATTCGACGATCCCCGTCGATTACCTAAATATGATATTATTGTTGCTATCACTATCTGTCCTGGTTCGTATATTCTCGATACTAGCTCAGTACAATTCGGTATTCGTGATAACTAATTTGTTTTTAATAAGAATACTAGCCAAGTTTATTATGCTGATTAATATTCCCTTTTCCCCTCCAATTAAGCATAAAGCTCGTACTAGGAGTAGGTACGACAATAGTGCAACGGGAGGGGTTTGAACCGGCGACCTTTCGAGTTTCAGTCCGCTCTTTTAACCGTTGAGCTATCGAGGCTCAAATAGTTGTGATTGGGTGAGTGTGTCTGCCTATCTGTTACATTTTCACAACTCAATCACTGAACCGATTCGAAGAAAGAGCAAAGATAAGCTTGCATCATGGAAACGGTATGCAATAGTAGATTTCTCACGAGATTTTAAAAACCTAGCTACGTGGAAGAAGTGACAGGTATCAGCTAATCACACTATAATATTATAAAGGAGAAAGTTTGTATGTGTGTGTGTGTGTGTGTGTGTGTGTGTGTATGTTTGTTACTCCTTCACGCAAAAACTACTGGACGGATTGGGCTGAAATTTAGAATGGAGATAGATTATACCCTGGATTAGCACATAGGCTACTTTTTATCCCGGAAAATCAAAGAGTTCCCACGGGAATTTTAAAAAACCTACATCCACGCGAACGAAGTCGCGGGTATCAGCTAGTCACTCATAATTTTATGTTTTTAATATAAGCAAAGACCACTAAGTTGCTCCAGTGTGCTCCATTTATTCTCAATACTACCTTGAATTTTCTTGATTTAGGTTTCGCTACAAAGTTTTATTTTCAAAAATTTATTCGGATCTTTGACCTTTTGATAAACATGTCTGTCAATTGGCTATCACTCATCACGTTTGTAAAGCTAATTGTAGAAGCTATTTAGAACTCGTAACCCTTCTAATAATAATGTGCTGTAATGAACCCATGAGCTACCGTACCGTAGTGTTCAAATGCTAATTCGATATCCATACTAATATTATAAATGCGAAAGTGTGTCTGTCTGTCTGGCTGCTACGCTTTCACGGCTCAACCGCTGAACCGATTTTAATGAAATTTTGTACAGACTTAGGATACATTCCGGAGAAGGGCATAGGCTACTTTTTATCCTGGAAAAACAAATAGTTCCCGCGGGATTCCTAAATACTCATCCGCTTGATCGATTTGTATGAAATTTGGTACCGAGGTAGCTTGGGTCCCTGTAATTGTAGGCAATTTTTTATCCCGAAAAATCAAACACTTCCCACGGGATCTTTAAAAACCTAAATCCACGCGGACGAAGTTGCGGGCATCCTCTAGTAAGAAAATATTTAAGTAGGTATGTATATAAATGCATAGGTCGGTAACGACATGCCATTTTTATAATAACTTCATCCCGGTTGAAGTAGTATGAATCAATCAATGTCGAAACACATGATTCAATATGCAGAATATATTGAAATTATGATTAATCGGAGCAATTTTGCATTGTACTTGCATAGGTAAATTTGCATGCGATTAGAATATCCCTATTAAAACATAATACACGTAATTATGAACAAGCATCTTTTATGTCAAAATTATAATATGCTTGCGTGTATCCTATTTTTCTGTTCCTCCATATGTTATATTCCAAGATGAAGATAGAAGATATAATTCGAGCCTCGATAGCTCAACGGTTGAGGAGTGGACTGAATTCCGAAAGGTCGGCGGTTCAAACCCCAACCGTTGCACTATTGTCGTAGCCACTCCTGGCACAAGCTTTACGCTTAATTGGAGGGGAAAAGGGAGTATTAGTAATGATTAGCATGGCTAATATTCTTTAAAAAAATAAAAAAAAAAATTTACTGCACTCACATTAATTAGAAAGGGTTTCAGTTCAAATATCCAATCCAGCGCTACATTGCGTGGTTTTATTGCAGTAGTGATATGAATGTAAGCACTGTGAATTCATTACGTAAATACTAACGATATTTTTAACAAAATATAAAGTAAACGCATTTCGAAAATGGAAAATTAAATTTCACCTTGCCACTTTTCTATACTAATATTATAAAGAGAAAACCTTTGTATTTTTGTATGTTTGTATTGAATAGGCTCAAAAACTACTGGACCGATTTCAAAATTTCTTTTACCATTACTTAGAGGGATTCTTCCGAATCCGTATAGGCTATATTTTATCCCGGAAAATAGAAAAAATAAATGTCCACCCGTGCGAAGCCGGGGCGGGTCGCTAGTTAATTTATAAATTAAACCCTGCATTTCCCTTTTCTTGCAGCATCGCGTCGTATTCCTAATTACTACATTTTGTGATTTTTTTAATTAATGACATAATGCCATGTGTTTCCTTAGAAAAAATGCGCCGCCCAAAGTGCCCAAAATCCTTCCATACTTAGAGCTCATTCACAAAGGCTGCGTAAGCGTAGACGTAGCACGTACCATTGCGTTGTAATGTATGGAACTGTATGAAACATGGCATACCGCTTACGTGGCGTGAACGTTCACGTAGCGTAATGCGTGCAGTTACGTCAACGGGTTCACGCGCGTCTCTACGCACGAGTCTCGTGCGATAGATATAGTTATCAGTACCGTTAGTACAACATTGAACACCGCATACATGGTTAATAGTATCGACTACTCCCGACTGCCAAGGTTAACGTATTATTTCATAGTACGAGCTAGTCCAAACGGACAGTTTTCGACAGAACGACGATACTAACATGTGGAAACGTAGGTCCAACTTTTGTCTCACTTACACATTCACAAAAAAGTGGGACAGATATACGCTGCCATTTTGTCTAATTTGGCATATTATATTATTTCGTTTTTTGACGCTATTGACAGATGATTAACAGCGTGACAGTGACAGTCAAGCGACACCCACCGCCACACTCTATGGTATGTTTGTCTATGGTAATTCATCTATATTCACTCTGAAATCACTAAAACACTGGTATCCAAAGCCAAATTTTCGTCAGATTAAAAAAAGTTACCGTTCTGTTGTCTGTTAAAGTGAAAATAAATAAAAACAAACTGAATGAAAGGATTTTAATATACAGAAGTTCATTTAAAGGTATTCAAGAACTAGTGATTATAATATATATTGTATTTAGGTGTGTAGGTACTATTTAAATAAAATGCAATGAGTAATAATATCGTATGTCAGCTTTATATTATGTACGTTTACTCTCTTGATATCACGTCTACATAGGTTTTTTTTAGAATAATAGCACTTAGTAACTAGATTAGTATGTACTTAATAGGTACATATAACTATCTACATACCAATCTCTTGTTTTGGATAAGGGAAGTGAGTAGTGACCCAACCTATAGAGAAATCACAAGTGCAAATTAAAAATTTATAACACCCCCGACAAGTAAAGGTTACAGTAACTAGAAAAGACTAGAGATATAACTATCTACATACCTTGATTTGAATTAGGCAAGCAAGTGGTCAGGTTTCAAGAGTATCTAGCCACCTATAGTGAAATCATAACTTCATTATTATTTTGTACCTACTTAAATAACTAGTTATATTCAGCCAATTGAAACTTATTAGCTCTTTTCTAGTTACTTGTAACCTTCACTTGTCAGGGCTGTTATAAATTTTTAAATATTTATGCTTAGTAACTTACAAATATGCAGAATCAGGACATTGAGTTTAAGCTGTATGTCAGAATAAAGTGTATCTGTTTGTCTGTCTGCTAGCTTTTTACAGCCCACCTGTTCAACCAATTTTGACGAAAGGTACAAAGTTCTTGTATGGCGGATCTTCTTCGCGGAGATGGACATTGCTGATGTTTTATTACAGAAAATAAAACAGTTCCTATTGGATAAATCCGTGCAAATTAAGTTGTCATTATTATCATTTATTTGGTATGGAGTATTTGGTGTCATACTGGACTACATCAGACTAGGTATCCTGGAAATCAAAGAGTTAGCACTGGATTTTTAAAACTTAAAAGGGCATCATGTAGTTATTAAATATTATAAATAACACTAAGACTACTATCTATCTTAGTAGATAAATAGTAAAATAAGAAGAATATTACCTAATTGTCTAATTAGCAATTTAGAAAATTAAAGATCAATAATTCCTTTTTCAGTGAAACCTGAGCTTGAAAGCCTGTGGATTAGTGCCTAATCCACTTTGCTAGAAGATTGCATTGTGGTGTTCCTGCATTAAGACTACATTCTACAGAATAAGCTCCCATAAGCTGTCAGTGCAGTAACACTCCTGTATAATTTTGTAATAATATAAAAATTTAAAATTAAATAAATTGTTTTTTATAGCTAGAACCAGCAAGAAACTCGACGGTTGCTCATTTCAAAGATTTGATATACTGAATGAGTTATTGGTTAGGTTAGAGAGCTGTGGCAGGCATGCCAGTCTTCATTGTTATTTTTTTATAACCACTTCTTGAATGACCTTCCCCTTTTCTCCTCACCCTATCGAGGGTAAAAGTTTTACCAATATCAATTTTATCAAAATTAAAAAATTCAATAAAATAATCCATCTGGGAAGGAGAGGGATTGACTTACCCTCCTCTCCCTCTTGCCCATCCCACCCCCACTTACGTCCTATCGAGGCGGCATGTTTCAAAATATTGAGCCATACAAATAAACAAAATTTAAGTCTGTATGTTACTGTAGTAATCGTTAAGCTATAAGTAATCAATTTGGTGTGCTAATCTTTGAATTGACAGAACCAATTTAGATGAGACTTTCACAAGCAGTTGGGACTTGGGGTGAGACGCTATCTTTAAACTAGAATGACAGGTTCTAAATCTAGTGCTGTCCTTTTCCGTAGTGCAGGGAGCATTACAAAAGAAATAGCATTGAAACCTGTCGCTTTAATTTAGTTTTGAACATAGATTTCAGGCTATCCAGGCAGGCAAATTCCAGGATACCTTTTAACTATGCAAATGGTTACTTATCTAAACCCTAAGAACTTTTATTTTTAAAATGAAATAAAACAAATTAAAACAATAAAGATTTAATGACTATTACTTCAAGATCTATACCTCACACCTGAAATAATATTAATACCTAGATACTTTTAGATACCTAGGTATTAGGCACCAATAGGTGCATAAGTAGGTACCATACACCTGTATAATTAAATTACATAAGATGTATTTAAGCACCTACATAAACAGTTCTTAATATATGTATAGGTATTCTACAAGATTGATGACCTCGGGTTAGTCTTGAATTGAGTTAGGTAGGTACTTGGGATCAGGGAGGCAGGCATCATAATCTGGTAATAATACTGGTGATCTGCAACCTGAAAAAAAAAATTGATTCAGAAAATATTTAATATAAGCTACATAAAATTACATAGGGAGGTTCATTTAACACAACATTTCACTAACTTATGCTACGCTTATGCCATGTTAGGTAGGTAGGTACTTGCTTGTCTGAGTGGATGCAAGCTGGCGTGGCTCATCATCAATGAATGCAAGGAATGGTAGGTGTTATAGGTACTGTTTGCAATTGTATAAGTATACCTACCTACTTCACCTCTGTGAGGTAATAAGTTTGAAGAACATGTACTGAGTGTTTAGGTACCTACCTAGGTGAATACTTTTAAACAACTACCCAGCTGTGCAACAAGCCAACTCACTATGGCTTTGCACAAGTACCTACCTAGGTAACTATTCTGGTGGAATTTTAATAGATTAATTTTATGATAGGTAGTACCTACTTTCTATAAGTGAATCCAATCATGGCAAAATGTTCCAGGTAAGTAAATGATGGTAAAAACAACTGCAATGAAGAAATTTAAATAGAATAGAACTAAATATTCTGATAAAGAGACAAGTACTAATGAATCTATCACTCAGGAATTGAAAAAACAGAGTAACACCTAAGTACCTACCTGCTTATACTTGGAGTCACACGTATTATGTACCTACTATAAGGCTTAGAATAATATTATGTAGATATAGGTAGGTAGCGTACCTACCTATTGTGCATAGACTTTCTTAACTTAGCCTCAATGGTGAGGGTGATATGGTAGGTACTCTTTGTGGTCGATCTTCTAACATTACAATTATTCTACCATTAGCATTTATCATTTAGCATTATTAAATGCATTCTGCGAGCCGATGGCTATCGCTGCACAAAATGGATCGTTCGAGATGCACTTTTATCATTTCAGTCTACGGACGTCTGTCGTCTAGGTAGGTAGGTACTTCTAAATGTAGGGTTTTTCAAAGAGGTTCACCACACCCAGCCTTGAGGCTTCCTGTGCCCTCATCCAGTCACTTAACGTTACTCTGTAATATCGCCAGTCAATGACACGGTATCCCACACTACACTTAGGTAGGTTCCTGAGGTACGCTGTGCTTGTACCCAATCTCCGCCCAATACGACAGGCATGGATTGTTCATTGCCACTTCAACTTGCTGGTGGTTTGGGCTATGTTAGAACTTTTCTTTGACGGATGCACTATGTACATCACAAATAACGCCGCTGAGTCAAATTTAGTTACACAACCACGACGGTTAGCTTTCACAGTCTGCTTGATCATTATCCTCGCCTCCCGTGGGCAAATTAAGGCCCAGGGACTTATAAAATTTCATCATTTTGTTTATTTATCACTGCTCTCAAGCTTCTCTCACTGAGTATTTTTTGGTGAGTTACAATTCGACCACCGACTCGTAAACTTACGTGAAAATGACGTCATTTACTAGTTTTAGCGTGTCAAATTGGTGTCAAACGATGAACTCGTGGTTCGGATTTGCTGGTATTGATGTGGTATTGGTATTCGTGTCGACGAAAACGGCTGCCATTCTCGATGGTGACGTATTAATGTGGTATTTGGTATGGTAAAATAAAAGATATACTCGCATTTGCTCGATCAACTTTAGTTCGTAATGTTTCCGCCTGTGTCGCTGGCTGTAGATGTATGAAAAAACTCGTTTTCGAGTTTAGTATTTTAAAAACTGTGAAATCTTATACTAGCCATACAGAACCGCCTGCTTAAATTCAAATTCAAAATAATTTTATTCAATCAGACTTTTACAAGTAAGTTCTTTTGAATCTCTTGCTGCCCGAGAAGGGTATCAGCTTGAAGGCTAAATTCGGACCTCGGCCAGTTCGGTAACTGGATGGGCCAGCATTAGTTAGGTACATAGTGCAATCAACTAATTTGCACTGTTGTAACAAGACCACATGTCCATTAGTTGGTTTATTCTCTATTAGAGGATGCCCGCGACTTCGTCCGCGTGGATGTAGGTTTTTAAAGATCCCGTGGGAACTGTTTAGTTTTCCGGGATAAAAAGTTAAAGTCTATGTCAATAACATGGACACAAGCTACCTCGGTACCAAATTTCATACAGATCGGTTGAGCGGATGGGTCTTTAGGAATCCCGTGGGAACTCTTTGATTTTCCGGGATAAAAAGTAGCCTAAGTCCGTCCCCGGTACATAAGCTAACTCTGTATACCACGTGAGAATCAGTTAAACTGTTGGGCCGTGAAAAGGTAGCAGACAGATAGACAGACACACTTTCGCATTCATAATATTACTATGGATTTATATATTTAGACCAACTTTTGGTCAAACTATAGAAATAAAGTCGTACAGTTGTAATACATATGATTAACTTGGTTAGATCTCCTTTTTTACCAAGTTTCTATACATACTTAGTAAGTAGCTAAGTGATAAAGAAAATTCGAATACTTCGAGTAACAGACCATTCATCACGTTCCTTCCGTATGCCTACTAGGGCAAGGGACAACCGCTTACCATCATGTTCGTAGTCCCGACATTTCACGTCCAATTTGTCTTCGTTACACGAAATGAGGTCAATGAACGCGATATATTACCTACCTAAATTAATTAATGTAATTATAGTATTAATGGAACATGGTGAAATGTGAGCACTTCTTATAAACGTTGTTAAAGCTCCATAATCTGCTTACTAGATTAAGCCCGCGACTTTGTCCGCGTGTATTTAAGAAAAGCTTTTATCTTAGCAAGCTTAGCTCATATTAAACGTGTCCTTATACAGACCACAATTTAGTAAGTAAGTACTTCAAGTAGATATTTATACTTAGTTATAATGAAATCTTTGGACTTATACGAAATAGTTATGATTCATGTCCAGTAATAATAACCTTTTCAAGTAGTTTTTATTTTCTTAGTATAGAACACGGCATGTGTGCGTGCGGACATGTGAGTTACAATTTATTTATAGCATACTCATTCTCGTACTGATTTCTGGATTGCGCAATTAACTTTTCAGCGTTCCTTACTCAAAGGATGCCTACGGGACCCTATAAGTTAGCCTCCGCTGTCCGTCCGTCTGTCTATGAGCAGGTTGTGTCTCATCAACCGTAATAGGTAAGAGCGCTGAAGAGCGCTGAAAATGGTTGCCACGAAGAAAAAATTTCAAAGTGTTATTTTTGTACGATGCGACGCGACGGTACGGAACCTTTCGTGTGCGAGTGCAACTCACACTTGACTGGTCTTATAATTGGTAGAGTTTGAGTAACTTGAAATATAAGGAGCAAAAGAGTAAGTAATTTTTTTTGTCACTTTTCCACAATAGAAAGCGCTGGCCCACTACTGCCCACTAATGGATCTCCTTTCAGAATGAGAAGGATTTAGGCGTTAGGCTACACTACCCCAGTGTGGATTATCAGACTTCACAATTTTGCAAACATCATAGAGAACTGTCAGGCGTGCAGGTTTCCTCAAGATATTTTTCTTCACCGTTAAAGCAAGTGATATTTGACTGCTTAGAAAATAGTTAGAGGTGAGTTAGAGGGCCTGGAATCGAACCCCTGACTTCTCGAACAGAAGGCCGACCTTTTAACCACTACGGACGGCTATCACCGCCATTGTTTAATCACTTTTGCTCAGATCGGATATCCTACTTCCGTGGTTGCCAAAACAGTTCTTTTCATCCCATAAATTTTTAAAGGTTAGTCGGTCAATCGATTTCATTATTAAGTATCAGGTAACTATGTAACCAATACATAGTAACCATATCCATTTTTTACAATGTAAAGGAACATACTCAAGGGGGCCAATCTACAAAATCACTCCATCCTGAAAACAGCCTAGGAAACGGGAACCGGCGTTGATCGGATCCGAATATCGGAAATTGCTATGTTCCGTTCGGCAAACAACTATTCTTAACATAACTGCACCCGTATCCAGACCGAAGCTTTCTGGATTTTGGCATTATATAGTTTATATGCATTATTCATTTCCTTTGTAGAGCGAGTTCTGTATGGAAGTGTTGAAAATATAAACCTAAGTTTTTTATGAACGCTGAAATCTTAATTGTATTTTTTTTAATATCATAAAGTGCTGACGACAGTACTTTACTAACATTACAATCTAGCCTACGAATAGCGCCAATAAGCAATATTATATTAACCTAAACTTATAAAAGTACTTATATCTAAGAATCGGTCCATTAACTTATCTTAGTTTACAGTTAGTTTTCATTGAAAGACACTTTGTTCTTGTGTTCTTTGAAATTAATTGTATTTGAACACCATTTGCTAAGTTGTAATCTAAAAGTTCTAAAACTCCAGAAAAAATACAGCAGCCCTTGAACTTTATGAAAAGTTCAAATCGATATACGAGGAAGTCATAAGTATACAATGGTACAAAGTACAAACAGCTAGTCTATCAAGTACAAATAATTTATGACTGAAGCAATCTTACCTGATATTACGAATCGAAATCAATAAATTTTCGTTGTTGTTGTTTCTTTTCAAGTCTCAAGGATATGTCTGCTATATATACACTATACACTTATTTTAACTACATGATTATTTACACACTTTAAAATAACTAATATGTACAATTCATCCAAACTTGGTCCACGCACCAACCAGGTCTTGTATACACGTAAAGCATATAAAGGGATAATAAGTATAGTGATATGAAGTTTTGTTTGATATCAGTTTTAAATTAAGTTTCAAAGTAAGTCACTTGATTGGCCCAATAGGTTTAATGTTAAAAGGTACGTAAAAGAGTTGTAGAGAGATATAATTGGTAGCAAACGCACTGTGGGGTTCAAAGAATTGAAGTACAAAAGTTAATTCTTATGTCCATCATGCTACATAATATTATATACACTTATGATCGCACATTAGCGTTAACAAACAGGATTAGATTATTAATGGATTTCGGTCCGGTGGTAACTTTTTAATTCCAGCTGAATAAAATACTCGTGGCGATGGCGTTCATTTTTGTATGAAAAATAAATTTGCGCACACGCGAACGATGTTTTTAAATATTTCGCGACATTAACTGATCGAATACGCACATCCACCCTCCGTGCCGCCCGAGTGCGGACTGAAAGCTTTTCCTGCACTTCTGAAACTGTCATTCCTTGCGGGAAAAAGCTGAAAACATTGTTCATGGTTTTACTGGTAGGAGGGAAGAAGACAGCCATAATTCGTTACAGCTACGTCTTTAAGCCCATGCTTCACTGAGGACTATCAAAAGTAAATTGGAAAGTGTTAGTATCAAAATAAACTTGCACTCTATCTGATTTTAGATATGAATCCAAAAATGAGTGCAGAGAGTAGAGAGTGAGAGAGATACATTTTAGATTAAAAATCTTACAAGATGTAAGATTTTTAACTATTGGTTTTAGTATAAAATAAAATAGCCAGACAATTTTATAACAGTAATGAAAATAATGGCAATGACGTACTGTTTTAAGTTAATTCTCTTAATGCGACTCTTTAAAGCGAAACTGTTTAATCCGATTCAATTAAAATATTGGTACGTATGGTTTACTTAAGTCTTATATATTATGATTCATACACCCTAAAAATATTATTCTTTGTCTAGTGCAGTCCGATAAAAATAAAACCATTAGAATTTTTTGCACATCATACGGAAGCATATTTGTATAAGCTCACTGCACAATTGACGAATATGTAGTTTTATCACAGATTATATGAAGTAAATAAATAAACTTTAATTATTTCATTTAATACATAGGTATGTGATTTGATGCAATTTGGGCGAAATTTAGTGCGGATTTATTCTCGCGCGAAAATGCAATTGGTCGGACTACAGCGTGATCGCTGTTAGATTTTGTAGTGTAGAGGAAAACTGTTCACATAACTAACTCGAATACAGATCGTACGAAAATAAATCATTTTATTATTATAATAGATGATTTTTATGACTTCATCTGCGTGGATTTAGGTTTTTAAAAATGTGGGAACTCTTTGTTTTTCCGGGACGAAAAGTAGCCAATGTCGGCCTCCGTGTTATTGGTTTGCAGGATTGTTGGGTTGTTGGTTTGTCGGTTTTTCCTTCAATCACGTCGAACTGAGCAACGGATTGGCAGGATTTTTCGCACAGGTCTAGGACCTGGAGAGTGACATAGGCTACTTTTATTCCGGAAAATTAAAGAGTTCCCACAGGATTTTTCAAAACCTAAATCCACGCGGACGAAGTCGTGAGCATCAGCTAGTCTGTAGTTACTATGAATATATACAGTATACCTAACCTTAGTGAAGACCTTTTAACATTTGATATGTTTCTCCAAGGCATGCATTTCACACACCAGCTAAAGTTCAACGATGCAACTGATATGCATAAACTGCTCCACGAAACACGGTCTTAGTGCCTCAGAATTTCTCATATATTCAGGACTCACTTGCAACTAGTTTTGGAGACATTTGCATGAGTCGAAACTATGGAATGGTCATAACTCATAAACAGCTAGCTTACATTATCCGCAACTACATCCGCGTGGACAAATTTCAACCCCATATTTTTAACCCCAAAAAGAGGGGTGTTATAAGTTTGATGTGTATCTGTGTATCTGTCTGTGGCATCGTAGCTGCTAAACTAATGAACCAATTTTAATTTAGTTTTTTTGTTTGAAAGGTAGATTGATTGAGAGTGTTCTTAGCTATAATTCAAGAAAATCGGTTCAGCCGTTTGAAAGTTATCAGCTATTTTCTAGTTACCTTCACTTGTCGGGGGTGTTATAAATTTTTAATTTACACTTGTATGTTTATACCCTCTAAGTATAGACAGTTCAAGTGCTTTATAGGACTCATATTTATAGGATTTAGTTACACATATTTTTATAACATCTTAATTGGTATTTGAATAAGCTCTTAGATAGTCTGTGATAATGAAGTGTATGGTAAAATTAGTAAACCAATTTCAGGTTGCTCAGAAATTGGCCACCTTCGTCAATTGGATGTCAATATTTCTAGTGAGCTCATAAAATTTATAGCTTCGTCCGACAGCTCAAGTAATACCATAAAGTTATAAACGAACTTCAATTTGCTCCCAGCGAGGAGTAATAATATTCTCTCTAATGACTATGAAGCTCTTTAAGCTTACCTTCTTGAGACAAGACCGAACATTTTATCGGAGAAATTCTTCATAACTTTTTTATGTATTTTTAAACCTCCAACAATCAGAGGGGTGTAAAAAGTTTGATGTGTGTCTGTATCTCTATGAGTCTGTTTGTGGCATCGTAGCGCTCAAACGGATTTGTCGATTTGATTAGGTTTTCTCTTATTTGAAAGCCCGTATGTTTTTAACTATGTTTGATATTATTATATTATAGATGATGCGCGTGATAGATTATTATTTTAAAATAAGAAATTTATTCTGTGATTTATGAGGAATAGTTAATTATTGAAGTATGTAAACACTGTTTACTATTAAATTAGGTAGCAATAATTGTAAAAAGGGGTGGCAACACTTGTTTATCTTGTATTCGTACTTATTATGATGGTAATAGGCTGATTATCAAGATTAGCTATACTCTTTTATTTTTGTTACTAAAATATGTATAATTGAAAAACAGAGAAAAGTGTAGACATTATTAGAATAAATAATTATTAATTTTGTGATGTAATGTGTAGTTAATTTATGTTTCAAGAAAATAATGTGATTCAAGAATAGAACAGTTGACTATTATAGAGTTCCGACAGAAACTTTCAAGTTACACGTCATTGCTACTTAATTAAATTATAATAATGTTTTAAATAGAGAAAACTATTTGTTAATTATTAGAATAATATCTTATGATCTTTAAGAATAATTTTGTGTAATGCTGTACTATAATTGTGAATTAAAATACCTCAATTGACTTATGACTTGTGTGTACTTTTGATAAATAACTTTAAACTAAATATTGTATTAACTTGATAATGGTTTCAATTATTAATATTAATGTTAACTAGTGCCTGGAAACATATAATTGTTAGTAATTCAGCCTAATTGTTTACTATGAACAGAATATTGTGTTATGTTGTCAGCTTGGTATAAGGAAAATGTAGAGGGAACAAAGAAAGATAGTAACCTATATAAACCACTGTTGGGGTGAGAGTAGTTAGTTTTTGTGCAACGAGCCTCCTCGAATAAAGATAAGTATTCTTACTGTATCTCTCTGTATTTGATTGTTATAAATTGTGTTATGTATACCTAATAATGTACCTAATAATTTCCGTGGAAACTCATCTTAACTGTGTAATTGTTGTGTACCCATTTTAACTCGTTGATAAACCAATCCAATGAATCATTGAAAAATATAAAGAGTGTTAATTTTGTACATCGTTTCATTCCTTCTCTTTGCTAGTTTTGCCTAAAATAATTAAATTATTTACTCTCAAATAGCATCTAATTAAAGTTAGTACACTAGGGTTTTATTTCTTTGCTTTAATACTTGTGATTTCTAAATATAGAAATGTAGTTCTTTATCTGCCTAAGTAAATAAAAGTTCGTAGCTTATTCATCGTCATGATCAACCATTTGTCGGCTCACTACTGAGCACGGGTCACTTCTCAGAGTGAGAAGGTTTAGGCCCTAGTCTGCCACGCTGGCCCAATGTGGATTGGTAGACTAAAATAAATTACATAATAACTATTAAAGTACCTTATAAATTGTAGCTCTACCTGAAATTTTTTAATATCAGAAGTGGGATACGAATTATTTATGGCAATGGAAACCTAATAGCATTTTTGTTACACAGGTCTTGAAAAAACGAGGGACAATGAATCTCAACCACGAGCAGCTGCAAGAAATCTTGAAGAGTATACGTGACTCGTTAACATCCAATCAACGCAGCGATGACATCGCGCTGCCTATTTTTGATCCTGAGAAAAGCGACAACGGGGCTGAGACCTGGTGCAAAAGCATCGAGTTACTCGGCACCGAGCTTGGATGGAGCAGTATTCAAAAAGCAGCTAAAGCAGGTAAGGCCCTCCGAGGGTCTGCTTTATCTTGGTTTGAGTCATGGGAGCCCGAACAAGGTAGAAATTGGGAGAATTTTAGCAAAGATATTATTGCATTATATCCTGAAAAGAAAAATCTTTCGGAAAAATTATCAAAGGCTGTATTGTATTCGTCGGATTCAAGTGATTCGTATTGTGATTATGCAAGAGAAAAGTTAAGACTTTTACAGAGTTGTAAGATTAATTTTTCTGAAAATCAATTAATTGAGCTTGTGTGTGGGGGAATTCGGGAACCAAATATTAAAATAACTTGCCATAATACTTCCGTTACTAACACGTCGGAATTAATAACTTTGTTTTCTACATTTTCGAAACAAACAAGAAAACGCCCATTAGAAAATAATGCCGATAATAGTGCCGGGCCTAGTATTCCAAAGCGAGTTAAAACTGATAAGGACCGTACTTGTTTTTCTTGTGGAAAATTAGGCCATATTTCCTCTCAATGTTTACAAGGAAATAAAAATCTTTCTTCTTCTTCGGACGGTAAAGAAGTTGTAAAAAAGACTAAAAATCTTTACTGTGTATTTTGTAGCAAGGAGGGTCATTCCATTGATTTTTGCTTTCACAAAAAACGGATCGATAAGGAAACTGCTGCTAAACAACTATGACAATTAACTGAGATTACGATCAATAACTACACGATTAACTGTTTACTTGACACGGGGGCTAGTTGTAGTATCATTAAATATTCAATTGCCAAGTGCCTTGATTGTAATATATCGCCTTGTTTTTTTACTATTGATGGTATAGGTAACGGAAAAATAAACGTAGAGGGGAAAATAACAGTTCCTGTTAAATTTGAGGAAATTTGTCTCGAGTTAGATATTTACGTCGTAAAAAATAATGATTTCAAATATGATTGTATAATAGGGCGCAATGCGGTGTTACATCCGGACGTAGCCATTGTTACAGATTCAAATGGAAGTAGATTAATTCGAAATACAGAGATTCGTGTAATTCAACAAGAAGTTAATTTACTAGAATATCAATGCGGTAATAACAGTTTATCCCAATTATCTGATAGGATCCAACATCTTGATTCTAATCTAAGGGAAAGTGTTTTAAAAATTTTTACGAAATACCCGTCCATTATACCGTCTAACGGTAATTTGAGTACCGTCAGAACGGGAGAATTAAAAATTAGATTAAAAAAAGATGAAGTAATCAATTACCGCCCGTATCGGTTAGCTGCAGTGGAACGAGAAAAGGTTAAAGAAATAATAAAGGATTTGTTAAATAACAATATAATTCAGGAGAGTACATCGGACTATGCGAGTCCCATATTATTAGTGAAAAAAAAGGACGGAAATGATAGAATGTGCGTAGATTATAGAGCCCTAAATAAAATAATTGAAAGAGAAAGATTTCCTTTGCCCCTTATCGAGGATCAGATAGATAAGCTAGGTAAATCAAAATATTTTATTTCAATCGATATGAAAAACGGGTTCTACCAAATACCTATTGCACCAGACTCTGTTAAATATACTGGATTTGTCACGCCAGATGGGCATTTCGAATTTGTGAAAATGCCTTTTGGAATTTGCAATGGCCCAACTGTCTTTCAAAGAGCCATAACTAAAGCTGTACGACATCTTAAATTTTTACTTGTTTATGTAGATAATTTAGGTTCTTTTTTAGTAGTAATTGGTACGATAGGATCAGATAAGGTTACGGGGTTCCGACTTAAATTATCTACATCAACAACTGAGATTTTCAATCCAGAATCTAAGGAGATCATTAATGTATTAATACCAACTAACTCATGGTTAGAAATCGCACAACAAAAGGATGATGAAACTCAGTCATTGATTGAAAAAGTACAGGCGGGCGAATTGGATACTAACCAATACTTAGTTAAAAATAATTTATTATACTACAAAACTAACTCCGATGGTAGGGCAAGGTTGTATGTTCCCAAAGGCAGCAGATTAAGCATTTTACGTTTATTTCACGATGAAAATTGTCATGTAGGTTATGATAAAACCTTTCAAAAACTTTCTGAGTCTTTTTGGTTTCCAGGACTAACAAGTTTTATTAAAAAGTATCTTTCTCATTGTTTAGTTTGCACAGAGCGTAAATCACATACAGGGCCCAAACAAGGCATGTTATACCCAATAGAAAAAAACTCCTATACCTTTCCATACGGTACATTTAGATTGTACGGGTCCTTTTCAACAATCTAGTGCCGGCTATAAATACATTCTTATGATTATAGATGGTTTCACAAAGTATTGTATTTTAAAACCATTGAAGTCAATGGGTGGTGATGAAATGGTCAATAATGTGCGAGAATCGTTAACTCTATTTAGCACCCCTTAACTAGTCATTACAGATCGCGGTACAAACTTTTCATGTAAACTATTACAAACATTGTTTAGAAGTTGGCAAGTTGAACATCATATGATAACTACTGGCACTCCACGTGCTAACGGTCAAATAGAGAGGTATGTCAAAACTATAATAGATATGTTAACTACGTCATGTAATACGTCAGATTGGCCAAACGGTTTATGGAAAGTTCAATTATCACTCAATTCAACTATACAAAAATCTACTGGTTTTGCTCCTATTCGTTTATTGGTTGGGCTTAATGGTAATATACCTTGCATACAGGCTCGATTGAATGATGTGACTGATAATGGTAATGATGTACAAAAAGAATTAGTAGATGTTCGTGCTGAGCGTTTACTAGCTCACCAACGACTAGTCAATGTAGCTAGTGATTTTAAAAAGCGTTTTGATTTATCCAGGCGAGATAATATAGTATATAACATTGGGGACGTAGTCTATGTTAATCAGGATCACAGACGGCATGATAAATTAAGAGCCAAATTCAAAGGTCCATATGAAATTATCAATATTTTGGAAAATGATCGATTTTCTTTAAAAGGGAAAGGAAGTTTAAAGGATATTATAATTGCCAAGGAAAAGTTAAGACGTTGGCCTGGTGAATGGATAGATCAAAATGTCTTGGTTGAAGATTATATTGAAAGTAGTGAATAAAAAAGTATGTCGATGACCAGTGATAGATTGTAATTTTTAGTAAAAAAATAAATGCTATAGCTTTAAAACCACTCGTGTTAAAAGGATATTATAAAATGTTGCTATAAAACGAATGGTGTTAAAGGATTTTTAAAGGAAGTTTATTATTTAGTGGTGCTTCAAAAACCAATGGTATTCATGGCTATTTTCTGGTGCTGCTTGAAAACCAATGGTGTTTAAGGCCATGGAGTATCACATATGTACTGTGGTAAGAAATAAAAACTTGTCAATTTTTTTTTATTGGAATTAATGGTGGAGTGATTTTGGATTTCACACACATTGAAAGTAAGGAGTAAATGGTAGCCACAGACATGTTGATTTTTCACTGTGTCATGAGTTATTATTGTCCTTATGTGAAAAGTTGTTTTTTTTTTGTCGTTATGCTTCGAGAGCGAAGCACGGTCAGTTTGGCCGTGATAGATTATTATTTTAAAATAAGAAATTTATTCTGTGATTTATGAGGAATAGTTAATTATTGAAGTATGTAAACACTGTTTACTATTAAATTAGGTAGCAATAATTGTAAAAAGGGGTGGCAACACTTGTTTATCTTGTATTCGTACTTATTATGATGGTAATAGGCTGATTATCAAGATTAGCTATACTCTTTTATTTTTGTTACTAAAATATGTATAATTGAAAAACAGAGAAAAGTGTAGACATTATTAGAATAAATAATTATTAATTTTGTGATGTAATGTGTAGTTAATTTATGTTTCAAGAAAATAATGTGATTCAAGAATAGAACAGTTGACTATTATAGAGTTCCGACAGAAACTTTCAAGTTACACGTCATTGCTACTTAATTAAATTATAATAATGTTTTAAATAGAGAAAACTATTTGTTAATTATTAGAATAATATCTTATGATCTTTAAGAATAATTTTGTGTAATGCTGTACTATAATTGTGAATTAAAATACCTCAATTGACTTATGACTTGTGTGTACTTTTGATAAATAACTTTAAACTAAATATTGTATTAACTTGATAATGGTTTCAATTATTAATATTAATGTTAACTAGTGCCTGGAAACATATAATTGTTAGTAATTCAGCCTAATTGTTTACTATGAACAGAATATTGTGTTATGTTGTCAGCTTGGTATAAGGAAAATGTAGAGGGAACAAAGAAAGATAGTAACCTATATAAACCACTGTTGGGGTGAGAGTAGTTAGTTTTTGTGCAACGAGCCTCCTCGAATAAAGATAAGTATTCTTACTGTATCTCTCTGTATTTGATTGTTATAAATTGTGTTATGTATACCTAATAATGTACCTAATAATTTCCGTGGAAACTCATCTTAACTGTGTAATTGTTGTGTACCCATTTTAACTCGTTGATAAACCAATCCAATGAATCATTGAAAAATATAAAGAGTGTTAATTTTGTACATCGTTTCATTCCTTCTCTTTGCTAGTTTTGCCTAAAATAATTAAATTATTTACTCTCAAATAGCATCTAATTAAAGTTAGTACACTAGGGTTTTATTTCTTTGCTTTAATACTTGTGATTTCTAAATATAGAAATGTAGTTCTTTATCTGCCTAAGTAAATAAAAGTTCGTAGCTTATTCATCGTCATGATCAACCATTTGTCGGCTCACTACTGAGCACGGGTCACTTCTCAGAGTGAGAAGGTTTAGGCCCTAGTCTGCCACGCTGGCCCAATGTGGATTGGTAGACTAAAATAAATTACATAATAACTATTAAAGTACCTTATAAATTGTAGCTCTACCTGAAATTTTTTAATACGCGCGATTTCGTCATTTAGGTTTTTTAAATCTCGTGGGAACTCTTTGATTTTTTGGGGTGAAAAGTTACCTATGCCAATTTCCGAGACGCAAGTTACCTCTGAACCTTTCATATAAATCGGTTAAACGGATGGACCTTTAAGAATTCCGTGGGAACTGTTTGATTCATTTGGTTGTTTGCTAAATCTGTACCGAATTTTATCAAAATCGGTTTAACTGTTGGGCAGTGAGTAGCTAGCAGACAGACAAACAGACAGACAGATAGACACACTTTCGCATTTATAATATTAGTATGGATAATTTGGATATTGATATAATATATCATAGCTTAAGTAGATAGATATAATATTATTTCAACAAAACAAAATGTGCAATGTACTATTTCGCAGGGAAATACCTAGTAGTTTAACTTGTTATTATCCACGAACGTGGCAATTAGCTGAGGTATTTCAGTGAGAAGTTTTTGGAGCGAAATGAGAGGTCATTAAGTTTTACACCTGACGTGATATTTGCTTGCGCGAGTGTTGCCAACTACCTTAATTTGAATTAAAACGATGAATTCACGAACTAAAAGGTTTTTTCTGCAGGGTTCCGTATAAAAAATACAAGGAACGACGACCATTTGCGGCCTCACTGACGCAGTGGTGAGCACTGCATTGTGTGTGAGACCCGGGTTCGATTCCCGGCAAGGGAACTTTGGAATTTTATAATTTCTTTTCTGCTGGTCTGGTCTTGTGGGAGGCTACGGCCGTGGCTAGTTACCACCCTACCAGCAAAGCCATACTGCCAAGCGATTGAGTATTCCGGTAAGATGCCGTGTAGAAACCAAAGGGGAATGTATTTAATAAAAACTTCTAGATTATGATACCCACCCAGAACATGACCCATTCAGGTATGATTTTTTTTTTAAAGAATTTGTCTTCACTTTTTAAATACAATTATTATTCTATTACCTTGGTTCAAAATTTCGTCAAAATCGGTCAAACGGATTGACCGTGGCTAGCAGATATACTTTCGCATCTATAAAATTAGAATATTAGTACGGATACACACTTAGTCACACACTGGCGCCGATTCTGTTTTCTTTCTCTAAACTAAATTTAGAGTATCTGCGTCCTCCTCCTTTTAATATTGTTGAAAAGGGATGGAACATGAATTTTACATATTAAGACTCTAAATTTTAGTGCACGCTATAAATTTAAACAATAGGCTCGCGACTGGCCGCTAAAGTCGCGAGGTTTGACAGCTCTAAATTAAATTTAGAACTGTCAAGATATGTCAGTCCTTTTCATGTTAAATTAGTAAGAAGAGGATGCGAATACTCTAAAATTTAGTTGCCAACAGAATCAGTACCACTTACTAATTTCAGGTAGTTCTCCTACCTCTAAAAAAGTTCCAACCTCCCACAGATGTTTATTAACATAAGTTACCGGAAATAAACAATTTTGAATTTTTGAACGGATAATAATAAGATAAAAGTATCGAAATACTTGGACCTGGCCCACGAGATTACCGCCATGTGGAGTGTTGACTCAGCGATTATTGTACCGATAGTTGTATCAGTCCACGGTCTTATTGCGAACAGTTTCGACCAACATCTCAAGAAACTGTCGCTTAACTGTTGGATCAAGGGTAAGATACAGAAGGCAGTGATTCTTGAGACGGCACGCATTGTGAGGAGGTTCCTCACTCTGGAGCCCTGACCACTGACGGCTTGGGTCCAACCCACCCTGTTGCCAGTGGGAGTCATTTTATCATATTTTTATTCAATGTTTTTTTTTTTTTTTTTCCGTTTAGTTTTTTGTTGTTTATGTTATTTTATTTTTTGTTGTTTCTGTTATTTTTTCTGTTTCTGTTATTTTTTCTATGTTTCTGTTATTTTTTCTGTTTCTGTTATTTCTTCTGTTGTTTCTGTTATTTTTTCTGTTGTTTATGTTATTTTTTCTGTGTTTATGTTATTTTTTCTGTTGTTTTTGTTATTTTATTGTTTGTTGTTTAAAAATAAGATAAAATGAGAAAAATAAATAAATGAGAGTAAAAAAAGATAGAAGATAAAGCATCAACTATATCTTTTCTTCCCATTTACCGGTCTTGAATTCTAGTAATGTCCAGCAAAAATAGGTAGATACTCTATTTTTTATATAGCAATATATATTAAATTGTTGAAGAATCTAGAACACTGCATCCCGACATACTCGTAAGTATATGAGGCATGGGGAGCATACGAAGAGGACGGGGTGCCATTATCTTAAATAATTACGTTAGGCGGCGACAAGCTAGGTTCCTGTGGGAAATTAGCAGTAAACACAATAAATGGGGTCGAGTATAGGCATATGTTTCAGTATCTATACTACTATCTTATGTGTCGAAGGTTTAATTTTGATATATCGGTATTCTGCAGGGTATATTTCGGAGAATGTGCCCAAGAATTTTTGACCTGGTTCCTCTTTCAACTTTTTACTATCGCACCGCAAGGTATATATAAGGTAAGGTCTGTACCCGTATGTAGTCGAAATTCTACGGATTCAAAACGCTACGATAAAGGACGTTTTCCCCTCCAATTTTAGTATGGGTACCTTCAATCAAGGGTGCATTTTCCAAACAAGCGCGCTCATTCAGGCTGCATCATCACTTGCCCACAAGGCCGATTACATCCAAGCGCTAATCTATAAATAAAAAAAATATATACAATAATAATTGATTTATTGATCCTTGGTATACAGCGATAGTCATCGGAATAGAGTTTACGAATCATCAGATACTGTTGCAAACTTGTAGGTATTTGTACTAAACAACATCTCATTGAAGGAGATAGGCTTAGGGTCTCTGAAATTCAAAAAGTTCCTACGAGATCCTAAAAAACTTAAATCCTTGTGGATGAAGTCGCGGACAGCAGCTATTTGGTACAGAAATAGATGCACTCTAGAAACCCGCATAGGTTACTTTCTATCCCGGAAAATGACGGAGTTACTGTCATCATTTAGTAACAAATAGGTGAGTTTTGAACACATACAATTTGCTCATGGACTCTGTTATAAATAATACGTTATAATGAGATGTGTGTACGCCGTAAACTACGTCTACAATATTTCGTAGCACGACATCACAAGCTACGCCCTTTACAAGCAATCTATTGTTTAGCTTTGATAAAGGCAATTTAATCACTGTTGCCCAGTAGCTACTAGCAGATTATAATATATCACTCCAACTGCTCTGTTACTGCTATTAAGATGTAATAAAATATTTTAAGAAGAATCGTCTTGGTATTAAAATTACTTCAATTTTATAATAATAAAACGGAAAATCCCAAAGCTAAAGTTTTCGTAAGAGCACTTGTTTAAGCGAGGATACACCGAGCATATTATACCCATACTTAAACGTGTGGAGATGAAAAGGTTGCGGTCGCTGCATACGACAAGAAGACGAGATATGACGTCATTCCAACACAAGAGGAACTTTGAGCGGTCAAAATGATTATTTCACATTCTCTCCTCGACCTACAGTGCAAAGGCACGATTTGAATATTTAAGTCGTTGTGCAAATGTCTCGTACTTAGAGTTATCTTTTCACATTGTCTTATCTTTTACAGTGGACCAAAATTGCTAGTTAGGACTCTTTAAGAAGTGTTTATGTCTCTGGACTATAAAGATAAGATTGATGCCTAAATTTTATTGCAGTCGGTCGAGCGTAGGTAGTATTTGAACTGCAACGCTGTGAACGTCATCAGTATCGCAATGTGTGCATCCAATCGACAGCATAGGAGGATTTTAGGCTTAATTCCTCATAGACCGCTGCGATTGTGGTGGATCAAACTGCCATTATTGGTATCTTTAAGGCCTAATTAAACCAGACATCCTTTTCATATCTACCTATCTTACTTGTATTCTTCGTACAAAGTAAAATGATCATCTTAATTTTTTTTTATAAAATGAGCCATCTGACATTTGGTTACTGCATATCTAAGTACTTATAATATAACTATGTTTTTGAACAATAACGAATTTATGTTTTATATAAACCGAATCGTTAAAGTTATGATATAAATTGTAAGTAAACTGATATTTTCTAACATGTTATGTCTATGGGAAACGTTTCCGTGTTCGAGTACTAACAACGCCCTGTTAAACAAATTATTCATACCCGGCTTCGAATACCGGTTATCGAGTACCTACTAACGGTAGGAGTCGAATGATTTATGGTGTGTTAGCGTTTAATATTAAAGTGAATCATTTCAGCGGCTATTACATACATGTTAGATGACAATTTGTAATGATAAAAATTTATTGACTGGCGGTCTATATCGGTGGCATGCATTTACTTCATCATCTTCATCTAAACGAGCGGATCTTCCAGCATGAGCATGAGCGATGGGTTGCTGATGATCGTGAACATAATATCCACTGCAAAGCAGTTCAGCATCCACGGCAGTACCACTTGCATAGTCTATAGAAGCCATAACACAGTAAAAGCACAGCCTAAATGTCTTTCATACAGTTGGCCGATATAGAAGTCTGAACAGAGGCCAGATACGGGAGGGATTATACCTACTGACTAGTAGAAGTCGGCAGAACAAACTTGGGTCTGGCAATCAGTTTGTAATCCTCGACCCAAAAAGAGGGGTGTTATAAGTTTGACGTGTGTATCTGAGTATCTGTCCGTGGCATCGTAGCTCCTAAACTAATAAACTGATTTTAGTTTATTTTGAAAATTATTGGCCCTATTGAAAGAAAAATAACGTATAACAGTAAAATATCAGGCCATTTACTGCCCATGCCAGCATGTGGTCAAGAAGTTCTATTATACTCCTCTCAGAAGGCCTGTGCTTGGATGATCATCAAGGATTGTATATTGTCAAATCCGGGCGCAAATGTATTAACTGTTCACAGCGTAGGGTAAATTATACTGATAAAATCTAACTAAATAGTCTCAATTTACAAGAATGGATATATATAATAAATATTCAAAATAGTCAATTTATTTAATAAAATAAAATAAATTGATTTTATTTTATTAAATAAATTGACTCTAACCAAGCTGAACATTTGCTGCGATGCAGTAAAAGATGAGGTCTCATTTAGTAAACTTTATCTAATTTAAAAATATCGAAGAACATCGAGATGTAAAGTAAATATCGATAAAAGAAATATCAATAGACCTTAGTACTACATACTCGTATCTATTCTAAAATATTGTCGTAGGTAGTCGTCGAAGTCTAGTTCTAAATGTCGAAGATCTGCAGAATTCGCATCACAAATTCATGAGAATCCAACAAAACCAATACTGCAATGGCGTTAAAGTATTGCACATAAAACTTTACGGGTAGCTGAAGTTCTACACTAAAATTGGTAAAAGAAATGAAATTTTTATAAGATGTGGTGATAAAAGTAGTTAGAATGTAAAATGATGGTGTTTGTGTCATTTTTAGTTAACCTTTGTGGCCTTAATGTTGACACATTTTCACACTTATTATCGGGAAAAACGGGGGAAAAATGTCTCCTTTGTTTTATTTTTAAAAATGAGTAACTGTTTAGATTCAGTGGATTTATTTGTGGAGCTTTGTTGTTTGATTGGACCATTTTGTGATTTTAAGCATCCAAATGTCCACACCCATAATATTCTGTATTGAATCTTCTTTGGTGCCTGGTTTTCTGATTATTTTGAGACAGGGACAGTAGGACATTTCATAGTTCGGACGGCTCAAGGATATTCTGATCAACTACTGTAGAACACCAAATCGCCCATTTCACTATGGGTCTCAGAATAAAAGATTTCTGTTGAAAGGCAGATTAGCTTATTTTTTTACCGTGGGTCAGCTAGTATACAATA
The DNA here is from genome assembly GCF_905333055.1 of Maniola jurtina. Classification (NCBI taxonomy): domain Eukaryota; kingdom Metazoa; phylum Arthropoda; class Insecta; order Lepidoptera; family Nymphalidae; genus Maniola; species Maniola jurtina. The sequence continues at coordinate 6,569,418 of NC_060046.1, read as the reverse complement.
ATATTAAGTAACTGTACCATATAAAAGGAGACAAATTGTGAGGAATAATAAACCGTCCATTTATTCCCTGGACACCGCATTATCTAACAAATCATCACAAACATAGCAATAACCCTATCTGACCCAGATAACCCGTAAAAGCAAACACAACGAGTAAACGAAACGGGTCGAAACATCTGTCAATTAAAGCAAACTCAAATATTCAGAGGGCAGCGACGTCGTGCCAATTACGAAAAGATGTCTCGGAAATACGAATAAAGATGAAACTAGCTGGAGAGATGCAATAATTATTGTGCTTTAGATTGTAACTAAAAGCTTGATGTACTGGAAACTCATTTATTTTGAATGTTACTTTTGAAAATATTGTATGCGTAGAACTAAGCGTAGAACAAAACAAAAATATATTTAATAATAATAGGATAAAATACACGTAGTCTTTCCCAAAAGGTCATATTATTGCTTATCGTAAGAATTCTTAATCCTAAAAAAATCGGGCAACTACGTACCTACCCAACAAACCGGAATAAATAGGAATGAATCTAATATCAAGTTTTATTAAAATCACCCTAGCTTTTAACCCTATACCTAACCTATATTTTATGAAGTGAATCGTCATTTTGAATGTGTCTGCATTAAACTGCCCCACTATCCCCTGTTAATAATTCTCTGACATTGATTTTTAACCCCCGACCCAAAAAGAGGGGTGTTATAAGTTTGACGTATGTATCTGTGTATCTGTCTGTGGCATCATAGCTCCTAAACTGATGAACCGATTTTAATTTAGGTTTTTTTGTTTGAAAGGTGGCTTGATCGAGAGTGTTCTTAGCTATAATCCAAAAAAATCGGTTCAGCCGTTTGAAAGTTATCAGCTTTTCTCTAGTTACTGTAACCTTCACTTGTCGGGGGGTTTTATAAATTTTTAATTTACACTTGTTATTTCATTTAATTCTGGTTTATTCCTGTAACTATAGTTGGCCTTTTTTGATTTGGACGTTAATCATATTTTTGAATTAACCTTTTCATAGTGTACGTATGTATATTGGTTTAATAATAATGCCTTCAGCCTATAATTTTATTTAACAGAGCTCTCTCCGTCACTTACTCCATACAATCGTAGTTCCCATTTCATTTGAATATTAAGCAACCAAAGTCCATGAAATTTTGCAGACATAGTCTAGAAACTAATATCTGTGTCTGTGGTGTTTTAGATTTTTCTAAAAATTTGTAGTTTTAAAATTACAGGGGCTCAAAGATTTGTATTTTTCTTTAAAAAAAGGCCCAACTTTGTGCTCGTTTTTCTAGACAACGAAGCAATTTAATGAAATTTGGAAAAACCACAGACCTAGAAAATTTAATGAATATTATGTAGTAAAAAAATTATCGTTATATATTTTATATTGTTATAATTATGTGGGAACTACGAAAACCAGAAATTACACCCAGAAATCTTGAAAATTTCGTGCTGTCTCGATTTGTGCAAGCGGGGTGGTGAAGTGCGGGGGACGACACGTGAAACTGACAGAAACGGACAGTCTAAACACACGGGCCACATTTAGACTGCACCCGACTCCAAACTTGTCGATAGGTCTAACTAAATACATTTCAACTTGCGTTAGACGTATGCGTTACCTACTCAGACGTTGCCTGTAGATAAAAATATGTCTCATGTTTGCTGGCAATAGCGTATGCATCAAACCCTGCAAGTTGCAACTCTCTTGCAACCTATTCCTCACGCAATACGCACAGCTTTAATATTATAATTTTTGACAATGTATACTATATGTAATGCCATATCACAGGTCACTCTCTGATTTATTGCTAACAATTTACTTCCAAATGCAAAGAAATCTAAGTGTGTTGAATTCACACTGCCCAATACCAGGACCTTAAATGACATAAATTCATTGATAAATAATCATATGTTGAAAATAAAGGAGAACCCCGTGTTTCTCGGTATAATGTTAGATGCAAAGCTTCTATGGAACACCCACATATCAACACTTGATGGTAAACTCAGCTCTGCTGCTTACACTGTTAGAAAAATTCGACAGGTACTGACGTGGAAACTGCAAAAATTGTATATTTTGCCTATTTTCACTGTATTATGTCTTACGGACTCTTGCTATGAGATAAAGCGGTAGATATTGAGAAAAAAATGTATTACAGAAAAGGACAGGACGTGCAATTTATAATTTAAAACCGCGCGCTGCCATACAATAAAAATATAAGGAAATAAGTACCTTATATATTATCTTATAGTAGCTTCTAAATATATTTACAACTAGCTAATGCCCGCAGCTTCGCTCGCGTGGATTTAGGTTTTTAAAAATCCCGATCCTTTCATTTCCCAGAACAAAAGTTGCCTCTCCGTAATAGCCCGTCCCCGGGATGCAACTTGTTTCTGTATCACGTAAGAATATTTAAACGGATTATCCTTTTCAAATCCCGAGGGATCACCAGGATTTAGGAATGCAATTTCTTACAGCATCAGGGTTGAGGTCAACGACAAAGTGTTTACTTGGTATAGATACCTTCAATATCAATTAATAATCGACACTTTTTAAATCCCATTAGCTTTAGTAGTCAGGTCCCCTGCAACATCAGGATTGAGGAGTTGGAATCCAAATTTTTTATTGAACAATGTCGCAAACTTTCTTTATCGATTAAAAAAACTACCCAAAATTACGCAGTTAGGTTACCTGCCAAATTTCATGGTTTTGAGTCAACGGGAAGTACCCTAGAGGTTTTCTTGACACACACGACAGACAGAGAGATAGACAACAAAGTGATCCTATAACAGTTCCGTTTTTCATTTTGAGGTACGAAACCCTAGAAAACGTAGGAACGGCATTCCGAACCAGTGGTAAATTTTTCTGACCATCCAAAAACACTTTGAAGTTTACCTAAAAGTTTACAGGAATAAAAATTTATCATTGTATTCCATTCCATTTCATTCTATTCCATTCTGTTCAAAGATAAATAGATAATAAAAATATTTGTCACCGAAACAATAATTTACGATACATCGACCAATATCAATTTTACTGATGACAATCTGACTATTACCAAAGTGAACGACTACTATAATATCTATTATATACGACTAATATATACGAATTACTAATATATACGAATAATATTATATACGAATAATATGTATTATAAATTGTGTGCCGTTTGCATTCTCACTAGGTTCTCATTAAGTTTGTTTTATTTGGTTAAACTTTCTGGCATTTATATTGTTATGACGTTTAATTGGCAAACAGTCTGTTTATTGGCTGAAACTCAAAAATTCAGCCAATCACAACAAAGAAAATATTGTAATAATGATTGATGCAGCTTTCTGTAATTGAAAACAAAATATTTGACATTAACTTGAATGTGACAGTGTTTTCCGAATAGGGTTGCCAGAGGCCCCGTATTTTACTGGTTACCCCGTATGTCAGGATAGAGAAACCGGTAATTATGAAAATAAAATACGGGGCAAATAAAACTAAATATTTTTAGGGTTCCGTAACTCAAAAGCAAAAAGAACTCTTATAGGATCACTTCGTTGTCTATCAGTCTGTCTGTCTTTCCGTCTGTCCGTCTGTCCATCTGTCCTTCTATCCGTCTGTCATGTGTTCATGAACAAATATTAGTATTTTCAATTTTCAAAGTAAGATAACTACATATATCAAGTGGGTTATCATATGAAAGGGCTTTACCTGTTCATTCTAAAACAGATTTTTATTTATTTTTATGCATATTTTTTTTAATGCATAACAGTTTTTGATTTCTCGTGTAAAATGTCGAAAAAAATACCCGAATCGGAACCCTCGGTGCGTGAGTCTGACTCGCACTTGGCTGGCGAAACCGAACACTGACGTTATGTCCAGTAGAAAGAATATTTTCCTTTTGCGGCAATGCGTAGCCGAAACCCACTCGATATTGATCATGGTCGTAGCCAAGGCGGCGGGGCTTGGTTTGAGGATGTTAGCCTTTTTTTATACAAGTTAGCCCGTGACTTTAATCTTTTCTAGTGGTAAGTGATGATGCAGTCTAATTTCTTGGCCATTAGGGCCATACTAACCATATAACTAGCCATGACCGAAGCCTCCCACCAGACCAGAAATTTAGAAATGGCGACTGCGCCTGGGAAGCCGTCAAAAACCTAAGCCTAAAATAATACTTACACTATTTCTTGCATTTGCTTACCAATTTTTTTTTGGAAATATATCAAACATTTCGCGCTCACTTCACTCGCGCTTTGAATTTGTATTACTTGGTGTAAGCCCCGCAATTTCGTTTGCATGAATTTAGAGTTTTAAAAATTCCGTGGGGGATTTTCCGGGCTAAAAAGTTTATGTCTGGGATGCAAGTTACCTCTGAATAGTAAGTACCAAAATTTTGGTAAAGAAGATGGGCCGTGAAAGGGTAACAAATAGATAGGCAAATAGATATACTGTCGTATTTGTAATATTAGTATGGATAGGGAGCTTTAAAAATAAAATCTTGCTATGGCTAAACTCGTTTCCCTTTCACTTTAATTCTTTCTGTAATTGAACCAAAAACACTTACGCTCACTGCGCTCGCGCTTTTTTATTGTTGTATTTTATCTCACTGTCAAATTGAAAGGCGAAATTCCACTAACCAGGTAATTAGCCCATAAAGTTGAGCGAATGTTATTTTCCTCATGACAGGATTCAGTTCCGGCCCTGATAAAACCTCTCCCGAAATCGATTCCTGGCTACGGCCATAGTATTGATACTGTGAAGGTGGAATTACAAGTTAAATGTAAATTTAAGTTAAAATGCAAAGATTGTATGCATGAAATGTATAACATTTTGCTTTACAAAACTAGAGTTTTTAAAAGCTATTTAAATAAATAAATCTTTTATTTAAAATCACATTGCAAACACAGTTCACCAATCAAGACACGGCAACATACAGAGAAAAAATACAAAACTTACAAATAAACTGAAATATCTAAATAGGCTTTCCATGCATTTCAGAGAGAACCACCGCCTATTTCTTCAAATACTTCAAATTTTTAAATTTCTTCAAATCTAAACCCCGTATTTTTGATGGTGGTAGCCTGTAATTCAAAAAGAGGCAGGTGGCAACCCTACTTGCCACATGACATTACAGAATGAAAAATTGTTTTCATTACTCGGTAAGCCTACTGCCATAGTTTCACAGAAAGTGTGACGGTAGTTGTGACCTCTGATTGGTCGACTCTCTTTCACTATTTGCTAAAATTGATGATTGCAACAACAATTTTTTCTTTTTTGTAATCAAAAACAGAACACGGACGTCATACAGGTTGACTAATTGCAATCATTTCTGACCGGCTAACATTGTTCCGCTAGTGGCTCAAACTCACTGTCGCAGCAAGAACATGGTAAATTCAGCCAATCACAGCAATTAGAATTGGTTATCACAAATGCACCGATCTAGGAACCGAGAATACACGAACCAGGGCAGATAGAGATGAGAACAATAATATCATACGTAGGAAATCGACGGGGGATCGTTGACAATGATCCTCTTAAGTACTCGTTTGTACATCAATAAAGATTCAGAAAATATTTTTTGATATTAAAAAACTAAGCAGTTTGATTTTAATATAGAGTGCGCATAGACCCAAAGTAAAAAGTTGTAGTGAAGAGTTTTTGAACAACCCTTGTCCCCATTGTTTTGCGTTTTGTCTGTCAAACGAAACTCGACGCGACGCGGGTTGAAACAAAAAATAGTTTGAATAAGTTTGTTTGTTAATCTCTGATCGCCTATTGTACCAATGGACTGAAGTTACCAGTTTAGATTAATTTTCAAACTTCTGTAACTTATTTTTTTTTTTAATTTACCTAAAACCGTCTCAGACGGACGGACGGACAGACAGACAGACAGACAACAGAGTGATCCTGTAAGGGTTCCATTTTTCCTTTTTAGGTACGAGACCATAAAATTGGACCACTTGTATTATAACGAAGGACTAAATAGGCTGGTGGTAACTAGCCAAAGGTTTAGCATCCATCAGTCATTTTATTACTAAAAACATAGCACTGAGCATATAGCTAGTGAGTTGCGACGCTGAAGTGGCAATGGGCAGAGCACATAGTTAGAAAAACTGATAAATTTTGGGGTCCCAAGGTGCTATAATGGCGGCTTCACACCGGAAAGCAATGGACAGATGACATCAAATGAGTCAGAGGAAGCCACTGAATTTAGGTGGCGCAAAATCCATGGCGCGTGGGAGACCATACAAGAGACTTATCCAGTGTCCAGAAGTAGACGTCTATCAATTGAAAATGAAGATGATGATGAATTTATTTAACCGACTTCAAAAAAGGAGCAGGTTCTCAATTATTCAACTCAGAGCCTCGATAGCTCAACGGTTGAGGAGCGGACTGAATTCCGAAAGGTCGGCGGTTCAAACCCCACCCTTTGCACTATTGTCGTACCCACTTCTGGCACAAGCTTTTCGCTTAATTGGAGGGGAAAGGGGAGTATTAGTCATGATTAGCATGGCTAATATTAAAAAAAAATTCAACTGTTTGTTTTTTTTTTGGAATCAACAGTTTTACGAAACTATTTCGAAACTAATTCAATATGAGCTCGCTTTTTGTTTACTATTTTGAAAAATAGTATAATATTAAGCTGTATTTGTTTATTAATTACGTATGCCAAGAACAATATCTTCTGTGTACATTTACCGTGACACAGTGTAAATAGTAAACAATTCAATAGTAACAATTGGATATGATAAATGTTGCTACATTTGCATACACCCCAAAACGGGTTTGGTCAAATGTAAGCTACTAAATCATGGTTAGTACATCTAAATAATAATAATCTGTGTATGATACAATATGTAATACTAACTGATGCCAGTGACTTTGTCAGCGTGGATTTAGGTTTTTAAAACCCATGGGAACTCTTTGATTTTGTGGTAAGTATAAAAATATGTAGCCTTAAGCTATCCGCATTACTTTCAGAGAAATCAGTTCAGTCACTGTTCCGTAGCTATTTTATCAAACATCCTAAAAGCCAGATGAGATAGCTATTTAAATGAAAGCTTTATTCGGATCACCCTCAACTATTACAATAAATAAGTGAAAATAATTATGTATAGCTTCTTTTAAAATATATTGTTAAGAAAAAAATTTTCAAAAGAAAAATAAAACCGACTTCAAAAACCAAAAACACTAAAAAGTAGAAAATAATTTTTGTTTAGCTACACATGTAATGTACCTAGGTATGAAGTCGAGGGGGCGCCAGCCAGGTAACCTCCCAGTGTGCCTGGATGCTGCTGGTCCCTTTTGGATGCGTCCGAGGGGAAGAGCAGTGTTCGGGCCGGTGCGCCCCGGTAACATGGCTAATAATTTCTCTTCGGAGACATTGTTGGCTACGGCTAATGACCTGGCAGGGGGGGAGGTTTCTCCGCGTGTCCCTCTGACTAGCAGAGGGCACAGTGGATGAAGCGGAGGATGGGACGCGGGCGACGTGCGCGTCCCAAGGTCGGGGGACGCACTTCGTTGGTGCGTCCCGGAGGTGCGTCGATGGGGACCGAGCAGGTCCCCGGTGGAGGGTCTGCCTTGGCAGACGTCGCTGGCTGGGTCGCGGTTGTTTGCTTCGGCCGTTCCCGTGACCCAGTCGCCAGGCGACGCGCAGTAGCGCCGCTGGGGTTTAGTGGGTATTCCGGTCGCCTCTCGGCCGGCGAGTCCCACATACCCTCCCTCCGGGGGGGATGCGTAAATGCATTCCCCAGCGTCAACAAAGAAAAAAAGGTATGAAGTCGAGCGAGCATATTAAAACAAAATTAGAAATCCAAGAGTGAAGCTCGCCCGACTTCATACCTAGGTACATTACATGTGTAGCTAAACAAAAATTATTTTCTACTTTTTAGTGTTTTTGGTTTTTGAAGTCGGTTTTATTTTTCTTTTGAAAATTTTTTATTTCACAATTTTTAGTGGCCCCACTGTACTATAATATGCTATGCCCAGTTAAAACCCTACTGTTTACTAAGCTATTACAGTGATCGCGAGCAATTTGCTCTTATCCATTGAGGAGTTCTGTTCTCCATCTCCGAAGATATTCATCAGATCTTCACCAAATTTATATGGGACCACCTGCACAGTATACCCTTTCAAACAAAAAAAAATTTCCAAATCGGTCCAGGGGTCTTTGAGTAATCGGGGAACATACATAAAAAAAAAAAAAAAAAGATCCCGACGAATTGAGAACCTCCTCCTTTTTTGGAAGTCGGTTAAAAATGTTTCCTTGAATGAAATTGTTGTAAAAACGGCAAAAGGTCAAGTACCAACAAAAATTGGGAGCAAGGGCGCTTTCAGGCGAGACCGTGTTAGAAGCTTTTGTATAAAAAGCGGGGAGCAATACAGGTTCAAAGGTTTACAATGTCGCATTTACCAACACAATGTAAGAAAATTGGCTATAATAATAATTAGGGTGAAACATGGGTGAAACAAATTATTTTTACTTCTTATACAAAGATCTTCCTAATAACCGCGTTGCACAGGCGTGTCCAGCATCGCCTCGCAGGGCACCGCAGGGCTAGTTTGACCACCTAGTCCGCTGACGAAACCTAATAACAGTGTTCAGTCGGATAGATTTTTCGCTGTATCCCGTAAACGCATACCTACATGCAACGGTTCACTAAACTGGATCCTGCGAAAAAAAATCCCTGCAAACAGGATGTTTCCGCGGAAAAGAGTTACGTCGCATTTCAAAGTATTTTTCTACTTTCGTTGTGGAGATCATAATATTGTCATTAAAATATTATTAGTCACAGACTTGAACAGTCAGTTAGTTAAAGTTTTTTTAATGTGGAAACACATACTAAAATAAAGTCCATACCAAACATATTTTGCCAGCGTTTTAAAATAGATTGTAGATTCTTCGAAGCAACATAACAATATTCAGTTCTAAGCCAGGTTTGGCCCAATTCGTCAAGAATACACGGATCAAATATGAGATAGATTATTTCCGATTTGCAAACGCAGTTCCGATGATGCAGTATTGTTCTATTTGTAGACTATAACGTACAGATACAATACAGATTATGAAGTCATACGCAAGCAAGTTGCAGTATCAGTATTGAGGGATTTGCAACCTAGATTGAAAAGAATAGTTATTATTTTGTTCTCGCACGAGACGAAGCCTGGATTTTAACAGAGGGCTCTCCGTCACTCGTTCCATACAAACGTAGTTTCATTTTCATTTGAATACTAAGCAACGAAAAACAATAAAACTAAATAAGTCTTACAAACTAATAACTATGTCTACGATACCTTGGTACCGATTCCGAACCAGTGGTTTGACGATTCAAAAGCTTACTTGTAAAAGTTTAATTGAATTAAAAATATTTTGATTTGATATGCCAGATCTCCTTAAAACTGTCAAGTTTAAAAATTCTTGAGCCCGTGCAGCTTTGAAACTGATTATTTTAACGGAAATCTGGAAAACCACAGACCTATAGGTATTCGTTCTTTGAAAGTGTCCACAACATTGAGTTTAATTGGTTAGTATTCAAATGAGAGCCAAAAAACGTTTGTTCGAAGGGCACGTTGTTTGATAAAAAGTATCCTTTATCAGGATTCAGGATGCAAGCTATCTCTGCTGCGCCAAGATCGATTCAGCGGTTGAGCTGTGAAAGGTAATATACAGAACCATTTCAAATAAATATGAATTATGGACATGGATTTTGCAATGCTGCTATATTATTTTTGTCGTACTTATAAAATCCTACAAAAACAAACGATTTGCACCATATGTAGATACAAGTAGTTCCACCTGACATATAACTAATTTAAAATTTATTTTAATATTTTTACCTATCTACATAATTTAATTTTTTACTATAAAAACTAAAGTAGGTATATATTACACTTTCACGGTGCAACCACTGTACTGATTTTGATGAGGGATAGAGCTTGACAAATTATACTTTGTAACAGCAAACATTCAGATATCCATCTGGATCTTGTCAAATCATCTGTAAGGTCATTAACTGTTAAATAGAACTAATTAGTACTAATAGAATAGTGGGTCTGCTGTCTAATTATAATTTAAGGCTTTTTGTGCCGGAAAAACAAAGTTTTTCTACAGGATTTTTGAAAAACTTTTTTCCACGCGATGAAATTCCCTGTAAAAGCTAGTAGTATTTGTAATATTTCACCTACGTAGAAAGCTTAACAACCGTGATTTTTTAATTGGAAGCCTTTCTTTCGTTTCGTTTCTAGGTCAAGTTTGCATGTGCTACGTCGTAAAGGCTACGAATTCTTCATTGTTTAAGAACAATAACCATTTGGGTTTTGTATAAAAATTATGTAGGTACCTCTGTGTTTTTTGCCCAGTGGTTAGGAAGTCCGCTTCCTAGACGGCGGGTCCAGGGTTCGAGCCTGAACACGCACCTCTAACTTTTGGAGTTATGTGCGTTTCAAACAATCCATACTAATATTATAAATACGAAAGTGTGTCTGTCTGTCTGTATGCTACCTTTTCACGGCCCAACAGTTTAACCGAGTTAGCTTATATCCCAGGGACGGACATAAGCTACTTTTTATCCCGGAAAATCAACGAGTTCCCACAGGATTCCCAAAAACCCATCCGCTGAACCGATTTGTATGAAATTTGGTACCGAGGTAGTTTGCCTCCCTGTAATTGACATAGGCAACTTTTTATCCCGGAAAATCAAACAGTTCCCACGGGATCTTTAAAAACCTAAATCCACGCGGACGAAGTCGCGAGCATCCTCTAGTACAATATCATTTTCTTAATGGTGGAGGAAAACATCGTGAGGAAATTTGCATGCTAGAGAGTTCTCCATAATGTTTTCAAAGGTGTGTGAAGTCTGCCAATCCGCATTTACCCAGCGTGGCCAGACTCTTTTCATTTTGAGGATGGCATGTGCTCAATAGTAAGCCAGGAATTGGTTGATGGTAATGATGATGTATTTTTGACTTTATGTTGATTTACTGATTTTTCGAAAACTAATATTAATCCAATAAATTAAGTAGGTCAGCCTAAGGTTTTATTTCCGTAACCTCTTTTCATAGCGCCTTCTATAGGGAAAAGAGTTAGTTACTATTTAAAAGTATCCATGCAAATGTTGGTTTTATAAAACCTCCATGTAGTACAAGACTGGAGCACTACTAACTAGGTACTTAAAATGCAAGTAGGTACGATTTCGTTTCTAAACCTATCAGTACTTATTATACAGAAATAGCTATTTTTAATTTAATCTAAATTCAAGACGATCAAATTATTATTTTTAAATTCATTCAAATAATAAAATCCATACTGTTCCATACATTTTTACTCCATACTACTTCACATATTATAAATACAAAATTCTGTCAGTCTCTCTACCTTTTGACGGTACAAACCCAAAACTTTTTGACAAAATTTTGCACATGCATGCAGCATACATCTTTGTGACGGCCACAGGAGAACTTTTATCCCGGAAAAACAAAGAGTTGCCTCGGATATTTAGTAAATCTTTTTACGCAGCTAAAGCCTTCTTTAAAAAGGCTTTAATTTAAATTAGGCTTGGTACCAAAATACCTACTCTAAAGTTGGGACACACCAAACGCGTATGCAGCACGTAAGCGTAGACGTAGCGCGTACCATGACGTTGTAATGTATGGAACTGTATGAGATGTGACATACCGCTTGCGTGACGTGAACGTTCGCGTAGACGTAATGCGTGCTGTGATGTCTATGGATTCACGCGCGTCACTACGCGCGTGGTCACGTGTACGTGCTTGGTGTGAATCGGCCTTAAACGTCAACAATTTATTCATTACCTCACAGCGACAATATAATCCACAACTGCAAGGCTATTCTGTATCTTTGAAAGTTTTCGTTAGACATTGAGTCCAGTTAGAAATCCATGAAATTTAGGTCACGTGTTTTTCTATTCCGTATCGAATGCGTGGCTAACTAATTACGAGTATCTAACACTTGGCAGTTGGCCAACATTAACATAGTAGCGTATTTTATCGACTTTATATGGCCAAATTAAATATCTCTGCCTGACAGGTAGCGTAGTAGAAATGTAAGACTTTTTAAATTGTACGACTTCGACTAGTTTTTAATTATTATCTATGGACATTTGACATTGGCATTACATCAGTTTTAATGTAAAAGAATATTTTAATGTAAAAGAAGTACCTACATATCCTATAATGATTGTGATTATTACTAGGTATTATTACAGGAATATTTGTAATGAAAACAAAGTTCCTTTTATTGTTAAGTTAGAGTTTATTTGGTTTATTTAATTACTATTTTAATGTAAAAGAAGTACCTACCTACATATCTTATCAAGTTTGTTTATGTTGTTCTATAGATTTCCAACTTCTAAAAATATGGTGTTTACTCAGAAAAATACTTTGAAAAAATTTATAAAAGTTAAATGATTTGTGAATCTGTATGGTTTTTAAAATAGCTGGTTTCAACTTAGCCAATCTCCTTTCGGTATATTATGTACCATATAATGAATTTAAATAGTAGACATCATTTACAGTTAAGAATTATTAATTTCTACTGTCTTCTATGGCAGAATTTGTTTCATCTTCCATTTTTCTACTCTGCTTCTTCAACAGATCTCCTTGTTTCTGATTTGATCACGTAGAGACACTGAGAATTAAAGCATTACCACTTCAGCTTCACCACTTGTTGAACTTTGTTGGTTACTCTGCTCTTCATCCCTGAAATAATCGACGTCTCTATACCTGAAAAAAGCTTCTAGCTATGTTAATATATAATGACAACTTTATAGTTACATAGTGTGCCATAATATAATGGATATTTTCAGCGTTTCAACTATCGTGAATGATTTCCAAATTATAAATATATCAAGTCGACTCCTTGAAACTTTATGTACTTAGTGAGTACTTCCCGAGCATTGAGTGCATCGGTTACCTCACGTAGACATCGGCTAAAACATGGTTGGGACATCGTATTGAAGATAGATGTCCCCATTGGGCGCTGATATGTACCCGTGGCATAAAAATGCAGAGCTGCTAGGATCTGCAATAAATATAAAATCCAATTTTTGTGTTAAATTAATCTCAATATTTTCTTCCTCAATATAAATATCAGAATTTTATTTTTATTTGTTATTTTATTTTGTACCAGAAAGTTGTAACAATTAAGAGACAAAGAAAGTAAAAGTGGACAGGGAAGCACTCTATAAGAGATCTCTACCAGTGACCCTTGGCAGTGCGAGAGGTTGTAAAGGGAGTAGAATAGGTACAAAGATAGAAAATAGGTACTTTAGTACCTACATGAGACTTATCTTTAGTTCAATGCGAACAGCTGTCCTTCGTCGAGCGGCTTGGAGGTGAGGCCCGAGTTCCTCTAACACCTGCTGGTAGCCAGCCTTGCTCAAACAAAAGTTCGCAATGAACTCTGTTTCTGGCAGCTCCATTGGTTTATACATATCGCGCAGCCTGCGCCTGTGCACCCGTAGCGCCTTTTGTTGGCGCTGCTCTTCAGCATGCCCCATCAATACGGCACGAGCCATATTTTTTTTTAATTATTATCTACAACATTAACATAACCACAAAATATAGTACCTACTTGCTTACAAAATAACAATAATTTAACTCCGACCAACCAACCTTACTTTATCAGGGGGCACGGCAGTGCCCCCGCCAAGACGAGCCAAACGGCGGCCGGGGCGCTACGTACCTTTTTCTCGAAGTGTTTCGCCGTATTTTCGACCCGTCATAACTTCGGTCTGGATGACGCTAGAAAGCTGAAATTTTCAGTATAAGGTGTCCTCAGCAAATTTACTAAATATACTAAATATCAAATATCTAGCTTTTATGGTTACAGATTTATTGATACCTAAAATACGCCGATTTCGTCCCTCACTGATGATCATCAAAACCTCTACTCAAAACCTCTAAGGTACTTCCCGAAGTCCTAGAAGACTGAAATTTGGTATGTAGACTAGAAATTGACTACAAACTACAGGAAAATTAAGAAATTGGAAATGCCCCCCCTCTACGCCTCTTACGGGTGAAGCAAATCTGTAAAATCTGTCGCTAGAAAGCTGATATTTTCAGGATAAGATGTCCTGGGCAGATTTATTAAACGCATTGAGTATCAATTGTCTAGCTTTTATAGTTTCAGATTTATTGACAGTCAAAACTTCTAGTCTGTAATTCTAGGGTACTTCCCGAAGTCCTAGAAGACTGAAATTTGGTGTGTACACTAGAAATTGCATACAAACTACAGGAAAATTAAGAAATTTAAAAATTTCCCCCTCCACTCCCACGTATGGGGGAAGCAAATTATTTGTAAAGTCTATCGCTAGAATGCTGATATTTTCAGGATACTATGTCCTTGACAGACTTATCAAACGTGCCAAGTATCAATTGTCTACCTGTTATGGTTTCAGATTTATTGCCATTCAAAACCCCTCTAGTCAAAAGTTCTAAAATACTTCCCTAAGTCCTAGAAGACTGAAATTTGGTATGTAGGCTAGGGATTTCATTAAAACAACAGGAAAATAAACTTTTCCCAGTCTGTACATTTAAAAAATGTGTTTCCTGAAGTCCTAAAAGACTGAAATTTGATATATCTGCTTTAAAATTGAGTTGCAAGATTCCACCCAAACAAACATAGTTACATACATTGCAAGAATAAAAGCTTTTAAAAAAAGAGGTAACGATAGAGAGCGGGCCATGAAAATGATGTAGGTACCTACAAAAAATAGATCCAAAAAAAAAATCTAGGGCACCTGCCAAAAAGAAATGAAATCCCACCAAAAACATTTCATGTAAAATGTTGCCAAGACTCACAAGTTCATAATGCTTTCACTGTTAAAAAGTGATGAGATCTCTAGTAGAGCCAAGCCCCTAGCTGAGCTTAGAATTGCGCTGCCCATGGGACCTATCCCAAGTCCAAAGTATATAGCTCTTAAATGCTCTTGAGTATATCACATTTATAACAATAAAGAACAAATAACTCTACTTACAAGCTCTGATTTTACAAACCCTAAATCTTGATTAAAAAAGTACGGCTTGGCCGTTTAATGTTCGTGAAAGCATTACATGGCATAACATATTATATTAAGGTCATAAGGAATAGTTTGTTCGACAATTACTAATTTTTATTATACTTCATGATTGTCGCACAAGCTATTCCGGGCTTAAATGTCATATCAGATAAAAGTACCACGAACATTAAACGGCCAAGCCGTCCTTTTTTAACCAAGATTTAGGGTTTGTAAAATCAGAGCTTGTAAGTAGAGTTATTTGTTCTTTATTGTTATAAATGTGATATACTCAAGAGCATTTAAGAGCTATATACTTTGGACTTGGGATAGGTCCCATGGGCAGCGCAATTCTAAGCTCAGCTAGGGGCTTGGCTCTACTAGAGATCTCATCACTTTTTAACAGTGAAAGCATTATGAACTTGTGAGTCTTGGCAACATTTTACATGAAATGTTTTTGGTGGGATATTACTTACCTTTTTACAACTAATAGGTAAGTACCTAGGTACTAGGTATCAATTTTTTATTATAATATATTTTTCTGAAAAACCGAGCGGAATTCAGCCGATTTGTAATTAATAAAAATCCTTCGAAATTAAAACATCCCTACATTCGTTGAGATTGCTAAAAAATTATTACCTCTATAAAACGGACGGATTATAGTGGCGAGTCGCAAAACACTGGTCCCGACTAGTTGTTAAAACGATCGTAGCCACCTAATAAAGTTTCTAACTACAAACTGTCATTTTTGCTTAGTGAATAGAGTTTTAAAAACTATCGATACGAAAACATACGTGAAAAAGCATTTCCGGTTTCTATTCCATCCCATTAATGGCTATGATCGAGAGTCATTGTCTATGACGTCATCTTGGTTAAAAACTGACGTTAGCGAATAGAAAATTTGAGTTTGACATTTAATTATTAGAAATTTTCACGAAATTAGTGTGCCACTGAGATACAGCATAACCCTGCTGGCAGGTATAAACCAAGTCGTTTTAGCACGTACGTAGTAAATCTCAGAGCTTCACAGTAGGTATGTGTTGAGCACAGGAGCTTAACGAAAATCCCTTTCTGCAAAATACATTACCCGCGAATGTATTATGAAACGTATTGAGATAAACTTGACCTATATGCACATACAGGCATGATCAAATCATCTCCAACTTGAATATTCTAGATTGAATAACTCATAAACGATCCTTCAGTAACACAACCAGAACTAAGTTTTTCGAGGAACTGCCTTTCAAAAAAATTATAAGATACTAGCTGATGCCCGCGACTTCGTTCGCGTGGATGTAGGTTTTTCAATACAACCCGTGGGAACTCTTTGATTTTCCGGGATAAAAAGTAGCCAATGTGCTAATCCAGGGTATAATTTATCTCCATTCTCAGCCCAATCCGTCCAGTACTTTTTGCGTGAAGGAGTAACAAACATACACACTTACACACACACATATATACACACAAACTTTCTAATATTAGTGTGATACGTGTGATACTATCTGACCGGAATCGGCTGCGCTTGCGTGGAAATTGGAAAAATCGGTGAGGAGGTAGAATTCCCAAAAGTACATGAGAAAAATCCAAAAAATCTGTTGATCAAATAGGAAAAATGTTAAATCTGCGTTCAGAAAAAAGCGCGCCAAAAACGAGTTTTAGCAATTTTAGTTTCCCGGTCAATGCCCGCGTTTATTCCAGTCCGTGACACATCCGATTCAGGTCTCCGACAAATATTTGTAAATGCAAATGCCATCCCGTTTGATCTACGAGTACGTGACTGAAAGATCTGAGTTTCAGTTTGTACGACGTTTTATCCGCGAGTTCGGCAGATACCTTATATTTCTTTTAAGATGACCGCATACGGCTGCAACATTCTTAAAAAGTAATTGTGTGAAAATGCTAGTGTAAAAAAATGGAAAAATATAAATATACTTACTCATATAAAATAAATTAAAAAATAATAATAACACGAAAAAATAATAAAAAACTTGTTTTTAGAATTATGCTAGCTTAGAATATATTCTGTAACATGACTCGCAAGGACACGCAATGCTTTTTTTCATACTGAAAATGCATGAATTGTCAGCAGCAAGGCTCAACCATATCCTGATTTTAATAATGTATATAGTACGCGATAGATTGAGATGGCAACCGCAGTTTATTGGCAAACTTTAGACACCATTGAGAACGTTGTGGAGAACTTTCAATTTTGCAGGTTTTGTCACGATATTTTCCTTCACCGTTAAAGCAAGTGATATTTTAATACAGTCATACTCATATGGATACCATAAAACTAAAATGCGTAAACAAAATTTCCGCAATAAAATTTGGCGCTATGCCAAATGTGTCTGAAAATTATAACGACAAATTTTGCTCAGCTCAATAATAACTGAATAGTCTGTAGACTGTGGCCTCTAAATTATTCCGGAACTTGACAGGAAATCACTCGGGAATATCATCATAGCGTGGCCGCTCTTCGGGGACGTATAGCGATAGGCATACCTATTCGAATTCAAATATTACTCTTAATCCCATGAGAGAATAAATCGTGGCTACAATATCGCATATGCCTACGACTACTAACAAGATTACCGCGATAGTCTTCCCGCGAGTCAGCATAACGTTTATTTTTAACCCCCGACCAAAAAAGAGGGGTGTTATAAGTTTGACGTGTGTATCTGTGTATCTGTCTGTGGCATCGTAGCTCCTAAACTAATGAACTGATTTTAATTTAGTTTTTTTCGTTTGAAAGGTGGCTTGATCGAGTGTGTTCTTAGCTATCATCCAAGATAATCGGTTCAGTCGTTTGAAAGTTATCAGCTCTTTTCTAGTAACTGTAACCTTCACTTGTAGGACGTGTTATAAATTTTTAATTAACACTTGTCTACTAGGTATATTTCTGTACTTCTAAATGGATGATGACCGCGGTTTGTTGGTATGGATTTAGGTTGTCGAAAAACCTGCGGGAGCTCTTTGATTTTCCAGTATATAAATTACTATGTGTCGATCTCTGGAATGCTACTTATCTACTTGACTAAAATATTCAGTTTCGTCAAAGTTTGATAAAAGATAAGACAGTTTTATTTCCAGATACAAGTTAGCCCTTGACTGCCATCTCACCTGTTGGTAAGTGATGATGCAGTCTAAAATGGAAGCGGACTAACCTGGGAGGGCATGGCAGTTTTTATTAAACCCCCCTTTGGTTTGTACACTGGAACGCTAAATCGCTTAGCAGCACGGCTTTGCCGGTAGGGTATAGCCACGGCAGAAGCCTCCCACCAAACTAATTAGACAGGCAAACTATTGAATTTATGATAGTTTGTCATACAACCGTTATCAAATAAATTAATAAGTAATAAATCACTTCCAACACTACAATCAACTAACTAATAAATCATAGAAAAACGCAAATACATATTTCAATCACACAATAATACCATTACCCGTTCGCGAATATACGATTTCTTTTATTAATTTTATTTATCGACATCAAACAGAACGTGTCTCCAACTTGTCTGTGTATATTCATGCCTGAGTTGTGCCACGGCACCGTGTAAATAGTGATCACTCATTAATTCCAACATTTCCAACATTGGTACAAACATCTCTCCGACATTTGCATAAATGGAAAGCTGGAAATCTGAGCGACCATAATTTGCTCGTTGCGAAATCTGCACGTATTTTCGTGGACGTATATTTTTTAAACCAACGCTTCATGAGCATAATTTTCTTGGCTGAAGATTGAAAAAACAGTTCATTCATTAGCGGAAATTTCAAAAATTTCCAGTGTAATGTGTAGATATTATAATATTGTTATTATCAGCTTGCGGTTGTAAACGTTAGCATTCAACCGCGACATCGTTTCTGCTCTTATGGTACTTATTTATACTAAAGGGAGCTAATAATATGACAAGTGTTAATTAAAAATTTGTAACACCCTCGACGAGTGAAGGTTACAGTAACTAGAAAAGAGCCTATAACTTTCAAACGGCTGAACCGATTTTCTTGGATTATAGCTAAGAACACTCTCGATCAAGCCACCTTTCAAACAAAAAAAAACTAAATTAAAATCGGTTAATTAATTTAGGAGCTACGATGCCACAGACAGATACACAGATACACACGTCAAACTTATAACACCCCTCTTTTTGGGTCGCGGTAAAAATTGTGCTTGGTTATTATAGTGCGATTACATTTGTTGTGATGTTTAGGTACATTTGTGGTGAATTTATGATATTCTTATTGGTGCAACTATGATAGTGTTCTACAGATTACTTGATGCTGCACTTTACTAGATTCCCATACTTCTTCGTAGTATTTTGTCAATCCCTTTAAATAAAATTTTGTCTAAGAGCGCGCAAGGGTCAAGCAAGCTGCAAGGATCCGTCGTTGACTTTTTGTGCTCACATTTGCCTCTCAAGTTCAACTATAATATTAATTTTAGGTTCACCGTTAAAGAATCAAACAAACTTTTAGATTCATAATTTTATCATTATGGATGTGGTATTTTTACGACAGTACCTTGTTTACTACAACGCATTAATTTTAACTTCGTCGTGCGTGATTTATGACCGTCAATTTTTTATTTCGATCATTTCCGTTACATTGTCGATTTCAAAGACTTCTTTCATAGCGGTTGGCGAATAAAAAAAACTATTTTTGTAACAAAAATGTCTTTGTTAAGATTTTCTGCAGTTTGTAAATGAAATAAATGATGCAATAGCGTGTTAAAGAACATGTTATTAGACTTGAGGAACCGAAACAAAAATGCCGGGGAAAATCCAAAGGTGTTAAATTATGTATCTATGTGACATTCTATACAGTAGGTATATGATACCATCTTGAAAATATTATATTTGTACTCCGAGCTAGGATCTCGTAACAGCGTTTCATACAAAACCTAACATACCAAATATTTCCGGCTCGCTAACGCACTAGATGTTGTGTTCATAGAGCTTCTAAAAGTCTATTTTGATTAAAAAATCCTTTGAATTGAAGATTGGAATTGTTCTTAATTAATTAATGCAAATAAACAAACAGACTGCAGACAGAATGCAAATAAGTAAAATTTGCTTTCCGAAGCGGTTGTAGAATCTTGACATACTATCATAAGTGGCACAGGCTGTCCTACATGAAATAAATTCATTTCATTTCAAAAAGCATGAAACTGTTCATCTGACTCATGTTCAACTGTTCATGATGAACTGTCATGTGACTGTTTCTTTATAGTTAATGCCTTAATTACAAGGCTTCAGCGAAACAGCTCCTACCGATAAGCGTCCATCCATCTTGTGGGGTGTCTCCCAACGGTGCGTTTCCCGAGATCAATTTAATTTTGGGGTTTTATTCGAACCATGCACCGAAAATCGCAGCATTGACAATGATTTCTTTGACAAGGGTTCCGTACCCCAAAAGAAAAAAAGGAACCTTATTGTATCTCTTTGCTATCTGTCTGTCTGTCTGCCTGTCCGACTCTGCATCTGTCTGTCGTGTCTGTCAATAATACTTATAGAGATTTCCAGTTGATCTAGAATCATGTTTGGCAGGTAGGTAGAGGTCTTATAGCGCAAATAAAGGAAAAAAATCAGAAAACACGTGCGTTTGTGGTTACATGACAAAAGAATGTGTTCACGAAAAAATTTATTTACTAAATCACAATGGTGAAGACCGTCATTTGCAAAGTTCTACATACAGGTGTTAGGTATTACCTATATATATCGTACGATGGTACGGAACCCTTCTTATACGAGTTCGACTCGCACTTGACCGGTTTTTTTCGTTATGACTATACCTAATTGGTGTATAATAAAGTGTATTTTCATTTCATTCGATTTCAGGCCTCCCGCAGGTAGAAGAACGATCTCAAGCTAACTGCTGAAAATACGTGGCACAAAATCCTGATCCTGTTCCTTGCAAGATGTCCAGCGGTGGACCAACAGCCCATCAATTGATACGCGGACGATGATCAATAATTCTGCGAAGACACAAGACCGGAAAATGAAGCCCAGGCCAAATAAATACTAGACAGCCAAAAATATCGCGGACCAATCAGACAATCTCCGGTATGAAAATGTGTTTCCGGTGAACGCGGTATGATATTGCATATTAAGTACATGAATTTGCAATTCTATACCTACCTAAATCAATCACACTCGTAATTAATATTATACTCAATCATTGCCTGAAATTTAAACAGCGTCAATATTTAATTTAATTAGCCCACACCAAAATTTGAGTTAATAATTTTGTTTACCTATGTTTTTCAAACAAAAATGTTCTGTTCAACAGAGCAGAGCCTCGATAGCTCAACGGTTGAGGAGCGGACTGAATTCCAAAAGGTTGGCGGTTCAAACCCCACCCGTTGCACTATTGTCGTGCTCACTCCTGGCACAAGCTTTAGGTACGCTTAATTGGAGGGGAAAGGGGAGTATTAGTCATGATTAGCATGGCAAATATTCTTTATAAAAAAAAACATTCTATGGACCTTTTATACTACCATGATCAAAAATAGTAGATTAATGAGGCACAGCCGCCGATAAATTCATTTAAATATTTATACTCCGAAGATAATAACCGAATCCTGACCGGATTTTGAATTAGTTACATTCTAGTTTATACCGCAACTTTGTCCGCGTTGTTTTTTTTTTAAATTCGGTTGAAATTCCCCTTATTTCTCTTTCCTAATCGGGATAGGTATAGGTACATTAGATATAGAAAGAAGATACATTAGATATATACAAGCAAAATCCGCGTTTCTAAACCAAGTTTGAGCGGTAGGTATGATCTATACATTGAGTTAGCCAGTTTGTCTTTTTCTATCATAAATGTGTACATTTTCAATGAAATATGACTTTGGCATTTTTAAACGTGCGATAAGGCTTTGTCTACATGCATGACTATTTTTCACAATTCTCTTTTTACAAGTAACACAAAACCCTTTATAAGAAAACTAGAAAAGAGCTGATAACTTTCAAAGGCTGAACCGATTTTCTTCGATTATAGCTAAGAACACTCTCGATCAAGCCACCTTCAAACAAAAAAAAAACTAAATTAAAATCGGTTCATTCGTTTAGGAGCTACGATACCACAGACAGATACACAGATACACACGTCAAACTTATAACACCTGTCTTTTTGGGTCGGGGGTTATAAACATACTTCAAGTCCTATCGCATAACAAAAATCCAAGACAAACAACCACCTAATGCCACAAATATTTCCTTAACAGCAAATCGTTCTTCACGTCAGTGGTAATGCAGTCGGCGTTGCAACGGGTTGATCACGCAAGGGTTCCTTCACCTCTGACCCGGGAAATTCATTTTAAGGCACAATAGGCCTTTGAAAATTGCAACATGCAACGCTGCGATTCCTGTGTTCTAAAAGCGACATGTTTTCATGAATAGAAAACGGAAATTCGGTAGATTAAAACAGTTGAAAAAGCCTTTCTGGTGCATCATCAATTCTTGTTTCGTGGACAAAGAGACCCAAGGTTTCAATTCTCGGTTGAATTTAACCGCTTAAACGCTTTAAGCTTTAGGTTCTAAGCTTTTGCTATTTATATATTGAGAAGGTTATTTTTAGGGTTACATGTCTTATGTCTTATCTCGAACTCAAATCGACAATCCCTTAGAACTGTGAAAATCTAACTTCTAAGTCAACGCAATCGAAAGATACGACCGTTTATGCCGCATATTTTGACACTCGTAACAAGAGGGGTGTTATAAGTTTGACGTGTGTATCTGTGTGTCGGTGTATCTGTGTATCTGTCTGTGGCATCGTAGCTCCTGAACTAATGAACCGATTTTAATTTAGGTTTTTTATGTTTGAAAGGTAGCTTGATCGAGAGTGTCCTTAGCTATAATCCATGAAAATCGGTTCAGCCGTTTGAAAGTTATCAGCTCTTTTCTAGTTACTGTAACCTTCACTTGTCGGGGGTGTTATAAATTTTTAATTTACACTCTTCCAAGGTACAGAACCCTTTAGTGCGCGAGTCCGACTCGCAATTGGCCGGTTTTTTTGGAAACAATACGATAAAGGCTTGTTGATTAATATGCACAGATAGGAACTCCTAATATTGGGATAAGCTGACATACTCGTAACTAGAGTACAAAGTCTAATATTATAATGGACTTATTTTATGCACAACAGTAGGAGCAAAGTTGTTCGTACAAAATGCGAAACTCACGAAATTTCACTAAAAGTGTTGAATTTACAACCCCCTTTCGATACTTAAATCCAAATAAAGTTTAAGCACAATTTATGTGAAAGTAATATAAACTTTAGCTGCTTCGGGAATCCGAAATAAATTAGATTGATTTAAGCAGCAGAATGAAATCGTCGTTTCCGAACGATTGTATTTCGCAATGTTGCCTCGATAGCACTGTGTCATGAATTGTATTAGAATTCGAGATTTGAATTCACTTCGAATCCGAATATTTAACTCCCGACCCAAAAGAGGGGTGTTATAAGTTTAACATGTGTATCTGTGTATCTGTCTGTGGCATCGTAACTCCTAACTAGTAACACTAGTAAGTAATCATAACTAGTGAACCGATTTTAATTTAGTTTTTTTTTTGTTTAAAAGGTGGCTATAATCCAAGAAAATCGGTTCAGCCGCTAAAAAGTTATCAGCTCTTTTCTAGTTACTGTAACCTTCACTTGTCGGGGGTATTATAAATTTTTAATTTACACTTGTTTCTATCCAAAGTAGCCATAGTGCGAACGGTACTCTATCACTTAATTTTCCCTGTCCATCCATCTGTCTGACGGCTGAGCAGGTTGTATCTCATGAACGTTAAAACTTTCACGGAGTAGTATTTCTATTACCGCTATAACAAATAATTAAATAATAAAAAAGACCAAATCTTACGAAAACCTAGATCATGCCCGCGGCGTCACCCACGTGGATTGGTAAGATCCCCTGCAGCATCAGGATTGAGGAGTTGGAATCCAAATTTTTTATGGAACAATATCGCAAAGTTCCTCTACCGATTAACAAAAATACTCAAATCGGTTCAGAAATCTCGAAGATATCAGTGCATAGGTAGAAGAACACAACTTCATTTTTAAAGTCGGATAAAAAAGTAGCCTATGCTACTCCATGGTTAAATCTCTATAACTTGTCTGTGAAAGTCCCGTCAAAATAGGTTCAGCCATTCCGAACATTAGCCTGTTCAAACAGACAGTCACTTCAATTTTATTTATTAGTATAGTATAGAAGTATAGATGTAGGTGTAGAAAAGTCTCGTAGTATGCAATACGCTTTATTCGATCTCAACACACCTCTAATAATGTACTCTCACGTGGAGAGTCCTACAGCATGACCTTTCTATCCCTGAAAACTCTCAAATGATTTCGAATTTCTCGAACTTATTTTCTTTTAAAATACTTACTATATTTTTAATGAAAGGTTAAAACTGAAAACTTACGAACACGAGTAAGTTACGAGTGCTATTAAAGTGGCAAAGTATGATAAATTAGTTTTGTTTGCTTTGCAGGTACTCTCCATGGGTATAACTTGTATCTTAAAGTTGAAGTAAAAATACTATAAATATACTGTAAACCTCTAGTTTAAACGCTGCGTGATATCTCTACTTTGTGTGAGAAGAGTATTTTTGAATTCCCAAGTTCCCAGAACATGAGTTCTTGTATAATATTATGAAGTTTAACAAATGAAGAAATTACAAGGTAAGTTATAAAAGCCTTATCGTTTATTGAAAAACTTCCTTGACCAGTGGAGGCTAGGTTTCTTCGCGTAAGTAATTTATTAAGTTGTGTCTATATTAAAAAGGTTTACATGGCCTACATTCACAGCTTGCGTGCAGCGTAGTAAATTGTGTATTGATTAGTCTGTCGTGCAATCAATTTTCTAACGCTTTTACGCAACTCTTTTAGTTGTAAGACTATGTACAATATTTTTATTAGTTTAGTTTCTCCATAATGTGCAGGTCTCCTCACGGTGTTTCCCTTCACCGTTAAAGTGATGCACTTGATGATGATCATGATGACTGCAAGTGATGAAGTTTAAGGTCGAACCTCCGACCTCCGATTATGAGGTAGATAGTCTTAACCGCTAGGCTATACAGTGATTCATATATAGTCTTTTAGAAGCTTTTCACCATGGAACCTGGTACCCTGAGTAGTTCATTAAGGCTCTAGTTTAAACTATTACCTACTAGCTGACGCCCGCGACTTCGTCCGCGTGGATTTAGGTTTTTCAAAACCCCGTGGGAACTCTTTGATTTTCCGGGATAAAAAGTAGCCTATATGCTAATCCAAGATATTATCTATCTCCATTCCGAATTTCAGCCAAATCCGTCCAGTAGTTTTTGCGTGAAGGAGTAACAAACATACACACACACACACACACACACACACACACACACACACACACATACAAACTTTCGCCTTTATAATATTAGTGTGAAGTGTGATAGTGTGATTAGCCACAAACAAACTAGCTCTGCAAATATTTCTTTCCCCGCAGTGCTCCCATATCTTTTCACACATCAGTGGCGGACGGTGCAGCCAAGCCGCGACGTTAAAACAAGCCGATCACGCGAGAGGTCCTTCACCCCTGACCCGGAACATTCCATTACAGTCCAAGAACAATGAGCTCGGTGAAAATGTATGCAAATTTACCAAAACAACCTTATCTTACTATCCTTATTACATCATCATATAATCTATTTCGATATGGCTATTTGAGACTTTGTTTTAGTTTTACACGACTCGACTGCCCAAAAACAGGAGTGTTACGTTTTTGGGGTGTGTGTATGAATGTTTTCCTCTATAACTTAAAAATGCCTGAACAAATTTGGCTTTATGGGGTATCGTTAGAATCTTTAGATCATCTCGAGTGACATTGGCTACAATTTTTTAACCCCCGACCCAAAAAGAGGTGTGTTATAAGTTTGACGTGTGTATCTGTGTATCTGTCTGTGGCATCGTAGCTATTAAACTAATGAACCGATTTCAATTTAGTTTTTTTATTTGAAAGGTGGCTTGATCGAGAGTGTTCTTAGCTATAATACAAGAAAATCGGTTCAGCCGTTTGAAAGTTATCAGCTCTTTTCTAGTTACTATAACCTTCACTTGTCGGAGATGTTATAAATTTTTAATTTACACTTGTGACAAAATCAGTTGGATGTCCGTGAAAAGCTGTGAAAATTATGTCCAGAAACTTTATAATGAAAAAAGTAAATACCCGATACTAATATGAGCTTATTAGCTTACAAATTGACTTGGGCAGTTATGACCTTGTAACCCAGTCGATGCAAAACACGAATTGGCCAACCACTAAATGATGCAAAACAAGCGCATCGAACCCACATTTGCATGCCTAAATCCAGCCTATTGATCTGTGAGCAACAGTAGAGGCTAAAGCAGAGTTTAAAATTAATTACGTAGATTTTGTTTATAGCTGATATACATGTGTACATCAATTATGTAAGAATTTGGAGGGAGAACGGTGAATGAGGGAAGCAAAAGACCGTATTTTTATGTGGCATACTTTCAAAATGGTTATTTTCAGCAGTGGACGCTTATAGTCTGAATGGATAAGATGGTATAGGAACCTTAGCACTATGCGACTCTGTATATTAAGGCGTATATTACGCCGTAGCAAAAATATAGGATCATGCAGCATGCTACAAACGGAAACATTAATTTTTGGGCCTTAAGTAGGCATGCAACAGTCTATTTTATTACAAGAAAAGCATCGTGCTGTAGAATATGTTACGATTTTAAAATTATTGTACCATGCGATCATTTGGCATGCCATTATGTCACAAATGTGTTGCTCTGGCGTGAATAAAGCTTTACTAACGCCACTTTTGAAAAGTCAAGTATTGGTTTCATGGCAAAATGTTCAAAAAAAATTCCAAATTCAAAATGTTTTTATTCAATTAAACTTTTAGGTACAAGTGCTTTTGAATCGTCAAAAAAATCTACCACTGGTTCGGAATGCTGTTCCTACCGAGAAGAACCAGCAAGAAACTCGGCGGTTGCTCTTTTCAAGTACAAATATTCCGAATTGTATGTATTCCGAATTGAATGTATTCCGAATTGTTTAATATTTTTTCCTGCAACGCAAAGCATTTTTTTGTTTGACTCACATTTAATTTGTTCATGTTTTCCATTTATGTATATTGTAAAGCTGAATGCAAAAAAGTCGTTTCCAATTAAAAGTAACGCTGGTCATTGAGAATCGGCACAACTGGACGTTGTCGTCAAAAATACTGAAATATTTGTAACAGTTATTTATATTTCAACATGTTTCGGTAGTTGGTAAATTTTATATCCCCAAATTAATTATTGTACTAAATTGGTTAGAGTGTGTTTGTCTTTTGTGTGTCACTTTCGACATTTTAAAGTTTTTGACGAAAATTGGCACCGAGATAATTTACATCTAGGAGACTTTTTATAAGACATGGATGGAAACGCAAAGTTCAAATTAAAGAGATACTACCTCTCAGAATTCTTAAATACATTAATTCAAGCGAACGCAGTTGCGAGCCAAACTAATTAAAGTTATCTAGGTGCACCGTTTTTCACCGACTTCCAAAAAAGGAGGAGGTTCTCAATTCGTCGGAATCTTTTTTTATCTTTTCATTAATTTCATTTGCTTAGTTCCTTAATACTAAATAATTAGGAAGGAGCCTAGATAAAAATTCTGACAATAAAAGTGAAATACAAATTGTATTCAAACAAACAGAAATAATATCAGCTATCTCGCTGCCAACAAAGCTTGTATAATATGATGTTCGTATTCCCGCGAGAAGCTTAAAAACTTTTCGGAACAAAAATGTAGAAAATATGAAATAAATCTAAAGCCTGTAGACTTTTCAGGGAAAATTTAATTTAGCGGCGTCAGTGAAATGATTTACGAAAATTTTGTTGGTAAAAGTAAGTTCATGTTTGTAGGAATGAGTGTGTTTTAATTACTTGTGTTAGGTACGGATCCTGAGCTTTATAATGAAGTTGAAAATTAATCTGGGCTAAACAAAACTTCGTATTTTACTTCAAATAGGTAATAACTCATAAACAGACTCGATTTAATAAACTTGTGTCATTAGCATTAAAGATCAATATAATAATCCTACCTGATGCCCGCGACTTCGTTCGCGTGGATTTAGAAAGAAAGAAAGAAAGAAAATGTATTTATTTGTTGTTGGTGTCACAGATAAAAACAAAGTATACAAATATACATTTTCATCTGTGACACCACCCCAAATGGGTGTACAGCTCAGCATTATGTCCTGCATCATATGCAGGACGCTGATTTTCAGCTGTGACCCGGGTGACGCCACAGTCACAACAGTGAGTAAATTAAAAAATAATTTAATTTAAAATAACTTTAACCACAATATGTGTAGTATGCGTGTATACACATAAATATATATATATAATATATATAAATAAACAGTTATAATCTTATATATTATATAATAGAAATATAATATATGTAATATACATGAATAAATAAGTATGCAGAAAATAGTAATCTAGATAATGGATGTTTCAGCCGCAATATTTTCGAACTCAATTTGCTTGAATAATATAAACTTCTTCAATTTGTACACAAAATTAGCTTTGCTACGAGAATTCCGGATTGGTGGAGGAATATTATTCCAGCAACGGGTTGCGGCGTACTTAAAGCTACCCCTAAAAGCAGCAGTGCAATGGCGGGGGACACTGAGGATTTCGCGTGTGCTTCTAAAATTATCCCTATCTTCATGTGCTCTTACTAATTTCTCAAAAATGTATAGTGGCTTACCATTTTTGAATACATCAAAGAGTAAGGTTGCGAGATGCACCTTCCTCCTCGATTTTTATTTTCCGGGATAAAAAGTAGCCTATGTATTAATCCAGGGTTTAATCTATCTCCATGCCAAACATCCAAATAACAAACATCCAAACATCCACACTCTCACATTTATAATATTATTAGGATTAGGATATTTAGAATAAACTAAGGACAATTATTGGACTGTAAATTAGATTTAGAAATTATTACCCATATTTTAAATGCAAAAGTGTGTTTGTTTGTTGGTGTGGTTGTTTGACTTTCGATTTTCTTATAAAAATAACAAATGTTTTTATTCAAATAATATTTTTTCTTCATTGCAAATAATAATTAAGTACATATATTTAACGCAAAGTATTAATCATCACTTAGTGGTAAGTTAAAACTAAATGAAAGAATTTAGATTACATTACATACCTACATTACATTAAATTACATAAAATAAAACACACCTTTAATCATAAAACATTCATATTATAATAATTTATCCTGTTTTCTGCCACTTACATATTTCACCAACCTCATTACTCCTTTTTCATTAAAAACTTTACATAATTTCACCTTACAATGTATTACCCAAAGGATTTAAATTATATTCAAGCTAATCACTGGTATAACAGGCGCTCAGCCTAACGTTAAGAGTTAATTTGACTTTTATGATAATTGGCACGATGTTGCTCCGGGGATTTGAATTAATAATCATAATTGACAGATGATTTCTAAGCGCTTCCACGGCATGCTAATTAGCTTTGTCTGTAGTACAATTAATAATTATTTAGGTCAGAGATCGACTCTGTTATACAACTTAATTAGGGCCGATTATAACAGACAATAGGTATGAGTAAGAATGACGTACCTTCGATCTCAGTATAGACCTACTTTCTTAATTTCAAACTAAATAAGTAGCGACAAAACTCATTTATATTTAAAGTAATAGTTTTTTTTGGGGTGTTTTAATGTAGGTATAGGTATTATTTTGTCATTTCTAATATTCAAATCTGGTTCAAATATTAAGTACCCAACAGCGCCAAAGTAAATTATCATACAATCTTTAGTCTTGCTGCTTGACATACTCGCTAAGCTCTTCTTGGAGGTAGAATATGAATAATTTATTATTCAAAGGCATGTTAATACCTAAACGTGTAGGACGAATCTAGCGATCGTACGAAAGATTATATTTTTAAAAAGAATTTGTTTAAACGAAAACTTTCATAGACATACGAGTACTTATATATTATTATCGACTCTTTAGTTATCTGTTAAAACTACGATACCTACTTGTGAATTAAATAGTTCATTATTATTTATTGCACAGTATAAGCACAGTTTTACTAAGTTTGCTATAACCCCGCCCTTAATCGACTATTAAAAAATGCTGTTTTTCTAATAATATTAATAATTACTTTGATTTCTCGCTCTTTTTCGCAGGGCAAGTTCGACTTGTGCGGACTAAAATAACCTCCCGCGTATCAGGTCAATATAGAACTGCATTAATTCATGCTGAATTTCTTTATCTATCTTCTTTTTTCCTCTTTTCCTTTATCTCCTCTTCTTTTCTACCTACTATTCCTTTCTTCTGTGAAAAACAAGGTCTTTGTCTTGCAGTTCTGCGAAATTGATGATTGATTTATCCTTTAATATTTTTTTCCAGAAAACCATGTGATATCTATATTACAGGGTCTCTAAATATCGTGAATATTTTTCAGAAAAAATATTATTAGGAATGTCATAATTCTATAGGTTGAATAATTGGCTGCAGCCAGTTTTTTTCTATGCCCTCCTATCTTTGACTAGTAATTTGACGTCGTTTCATGAAAACCCCACTATATTCGGATCTTCCAGATGTTAGTTGGTCTACCAAGTCTTTTCAAGCCAAGTTTGGTTAACAGCTCGTTCATACAGGCTGCGTAAGCGTGGTGTAAGTGTAGACGTAGCGCGTACCATTGCGTTGTAATGTAGGTATGAAACTGTATGAGACATGGTATACCGCTTGCGCAGCGTGAACGTTCGCGTAGACTAATGCGTGCAGTGTCGTCTACGGATTCACGTGCGTCACTACGCCCGTGCCACGAGTACGTTACGCAATTGGTGTGAAAAAAATGAGACATCATGGGCTTTACTTTACTTTATTTCACTACAAGAGCCATTTATGCAGCCTTTAGTCATATTATATGGTTTTATCTACCTAATGTTATTAAACAGATAAATTTTGAGAGATCTCTACGGTACATGGATCCACAAGCATTCTGTGCAGCATGTGGTTAGTGATCGAACATCTAATTAAAGAAGACTACATGCCAGAGCCCTTTACAACGTTGTGAGGCCACTGGCTTTCAATTACTGTGCGAATAATTGGAAGCTGTCGCTAGCTTTGTATTCAGTATGCACACTCTTTTACAGTCATAAATAACTATTCTTAGATTTCCTGTCTTACAAGAGATGACAAAATTCATTAAGACGTGGACTGTAATATATAGGTACCTACTTATAATATAAATCAATATTTAATTTCAGAACATCTAATATCTAAATTATTAAAACAATGAACCTAAAACTAAAACCTTAAAAAATATAATATAATAACTAAAATAAATTATTAAGAGAAGTAGTATATTATCAAGAATGAAATTGTGTCTAAGGTCCTACTTTTCAGTAAAACCTGTATTCCAAACATAAAAGATTCTCTAAGAACATAAAGGCAGTTTCTTCTGTGTTAATAGTAAAAACTAGGTGACCTGCCCTGGATGCACTCGGGTGGAATTCCTGAAAACCCTTTCTTAGAGATACGTAACTACAAAGGAGAAACCTACTATAATATATAGGTTGCTTACGCATTGAATTAGAGAAGAAAGGTGATGCGAAATTATGTACGAGTAGGTTAGATTATGAAATATTGCAAGATTTCGTTACAATTACTGTTAGCCCATAAGTTAGCCCGTAAGTCTTAACTTAGCGGTAAGCTAATGTTAATATACCTATTAGTCAGTCAACTTATCTTTTCATCATATAAACAAGTTTGTTGTATTATAAAGAAATTATAAATCAGAGAAAAATTGTAGGAATCAAAGTGCCTTTTAGAAACTAGCAAGGATGAATAACAAAATACATGGATTCATAATATACCGTAAAACCGCAATATAAGCCAATCATTGTTTGCTTTTGATAAAGGCAATTTGGATAGTGACACTACTAGATTCAATATCACACCTTTGCAAAATAATTAAACTCCACTGAAGCGTTACTAATTGCGAAACACGAGTGTATAGTACTTATTGGAAAACTTTTTGTTCACCAACGATTTACCTGATATTTCGATGGAATCTGATATTTCAATCGGCAGTAAACAATTAACGAATATTTTGACCGTCAGTTTTTGACCCCCGACCCAAAAAGAGGAATGTTATAAGTTTGACGTGTGTATCTGTGTATCTGTGTGTCTGTGTATCTGTCTGTGGCATCGTAGCTCCTAAACTAATGAACCGATTTTAATTTAGTTCTTTTTTGTTTGAAAGGTGGCTTGATCGAGAGTGTTCTTAGCTATACTCCAAGAAAATTGGTTCAGCCGTTTGAAAGTTATCAGCTCTTTTCTAGTTACTGTAACCTTCACTTGTCGGGGGTGTTATAAATTTTTAATTTACACTTGTTCTATAACAAAACGTGGCAACACGCAAAATCAAACATTTTTGTGATTGGAAAATTGGTGCTAAATAACTAACCACAAAGTGGTTATTTAAAGAATACATAATGTAACATAATCTTAGTTATCAGTTTATGCGTTATCGACTAGGGTCTGCCCGCGGCTTTGCACTTCGAAAATATAATCCTCTTTATTCCACGTTCTATGTGGGCATTTTAAAAAATCCGTCCCTATTTCTTGTCTAACCTCCAGCTTTATTTCATGTATTACGAACTTTATCTTGTATTATAAAATTCCTTTGTGTAGAGCTTTATAGATCCAAGAGTTTGAGCTGGGTGTTGATGAGTTAGTCAAGACTTTCCATTTATATTTAGATTTACCTAAAATACAAAAAAAGCTAAATTAACACAATTTATGCTATAATATAACTGAAATTAGTTAAAACATTCCTAGTAAAAGATTCATTGAAAATACACTTTTCCTTTAATTAATTTGTTCACCTTCAGTTAATTTGACTTTTGTCTTACTCATAACCGCTCTCATATTTTACCTATAACATAACCTATAACAAATGTAGAATCCCAAGGCCATTCCATAAAAAATTCAATTCGGAACCAAAAATAAACACCCTCCTACTAAAACAAACGGCATCGGCAATTGGAACCGAATTTATTATCAAGCGACAACAAATTGGTCGCTTTATTTATAAATGACAAGGTTCAGATTAATTGTTACCATTTTAGATAGAGTTGACGAATAAAAGTTACTTTTATTCGTAAACTGCCATAGGCTGCGAAGTTGAAGTGGTAAGGTGCCCACGCACTCGAACTGAACTGCAGCTGAACTGCGCGTCGCGGCAGCGCCCCGCACGATATTCTCTCCAGCCGCGCCGCGCGGCTCAGTTCAGTTCAGTTCAGTTCGAGTGCGTGGGCACCTGTAATGGCCAGGCAGGCAGGCAGGCAGGTAGGCAGTCAGACAGATAGACAGACAGATAGACAGACAGACAGACAGACTTGTTGTGTCTGTCTGTGTGGTTTCGTTTTTACTTTTGAGGTACGGAATCCTGAAAAGAAGAAAACTTCGAGCATTTAGTCAGTGGAAATTCCGAATTCCATACCAAATTAGATAAGCCATAACGAATACAGGTGAAGTATGACTGGTTTATTGAAAAATCTATCAGAAGATAATAGACCTATTCAAGACCTATTCTTTATGAGAGAAACGTTTCCTTTTTAATACCCAGGATTAATGAGATTCTTGGAGTTCCACTTTCCTTCAAATGATTAAGTGTTATCGATAAGCGTTCGTGGAAATTTATGTTTGAGATATCAACGCTTTTTAGGACTCCGTATAGACTCCGTAGTAAAACAAGGAACCTTTTGTTCATCCAGTTCATCTTTCTGTCTGCCCGTCCTTCTGTATATCACAGCAAAGTTACACACACATTACTTCATCAATAACCCATCGCTGTCACACTACTGAGCACGAGTCTTCTCTCAGAATGAGAAGGGGCTTAAGCTACGATACCACCACCATTAAGTGCGGATCGGTAGACTTTAAAAACATTATGGAGAACTCTTAGGTATGCAGGTTCACTCACGATGTTTTCTTTCACCGTCAAAGCAAGTGATACTTAATTTCTTAAAACGCACATAATTTCGAAAAGTTAGAGGTTCGTGCCCTGGATCGAACTCCGAACCCCCGACTAGGAGGCCGAGTCCTTAACTCCTTAACCACTAGGGTATCACCGCTTATAAAGTGTAGCTTTAATGTGACTAATTTTACCAAACCACATATTATACAAGTTGTTATATATACACATATTGCATGCTAATAGGTAGAATTTGGCTGTACCCTTTTTTCTTTTGTAACATCTCCAATGTTTACCCACATTCGCAATAAAGAAATTTTAATTGAATTGAATTTTATCACATCACACTTCACACTAATATTATAAAGGCGAAAGTTTGTGTGTATGTGTGTGTGTGTGTGTGTGTGCGTGTGTATGTTTGTTACTCCTTCACGCAAAAACCACTGGACGGATTTGGCTGAGATTCGGATTGGAGATAGATAATATACTGGATTAGCACATAGGCTACTTTTTACTCCGGAAAATCAAAGAGTTCCTACGGGATTTCGAAAATCCTAAATCCACGCAGACGAAGTCGCGGGCGTCAGCTAGTAGTCTATACAATTGGTATCCATATGCGACTTTTGGGCCAATCAGCTATAGTACATTACAAATCTTGATATTAGTAGGTATATTCTTATCACGACCGTGATAAAGTACCTAC
Organism: Maniola jurtina; assembly: GCF_905333055.1. Classification (NCBI taxonomy): domain Eukaryota; kingdom Metazoa; phylum Arthropoda; class Insecta; order Lepidoptera; family Nymphalidae; genus Maniola; species Maniola jurtina. The sequence continues at coordinate 6,534,670 of NC_060046.1, read as the reverse complement.
AAATTATCGTGAAGCTAAGATTTTTCAAAGTAACGCCAATGTAACTCGATTAAGGAATTAGATCACTTCGAACAGTCCAGGCGTTCCTTTCTCCAATCAAGTTGAGTAATCCAAGTTCCATCTAACTTATCTCAACTCCACTTTTGAAACTGACCCTTACAACTTAGATACAACTGATACTGCATATTGTCAAATTTGCAATTCTATAAAGATGTGTGCAAAGATTTGTAATCGTGCAATAATTTGCAATTTTGCAAAGATTTGCAAAATTATGGTCTACATTTGCTTAGGATGCTCCTATGTCGGAGTGAAACGTGCGTCGAGTATGTTTTGGAGGATCTGTGTGGTGTTGCGTGCTGGTGCAGGTCGTACATATTGCATACGTGGTGGCTGGCTTTTCCTGCATGTTTAGCAGTGGGAGGGTTGGCGGTACATATCGCATTTTGTATGTTGCACCATACATAATTGTCTGTTCCAGCGAATATCACGGACTTCCCCAAAGTAACGTCTTCATACAAAATTTTAACAATTAACAAAGTTGCTAAGTTAATGGCAGTTTACAAATAGATTTTAAATTAGCACAATATTTTTTTAGGATCTGAATCCAACCACCCTGCGGATACCTGATCTATTTTGTACATACAAAAGAAATTTCGTAGATTTGCCTGCCTGGTTAATCATGCCAAAAAATAAAAAGGAAAGTAGTAGCAGTGCTAGCGATGAAGGTCCTGTTGATCGTAACAACTTCCGGAAAAAAAGGCCAAAATGGACTCAAGAACCAACCGTAAAGAACCCACATGGGTTCTACACGGGAGGAAGTTAGTCAAGATCCGAGAATTTATGGGAAAAGTATATATAGGCGACAGTTCTATGAAAAAAATGGTGAAATGTTTCCGGGCACGAAAGGAATCAGTCTGACACCAGACATGTGGAGAAAGCAGCTGTTAAAGCGATGAAATAAATGAAGCTGTTAGATCACTCCGTTAAATTTCACTGTTTAATTTATATTCGTTATTAAGTAATTCATTATTTGAAATGGTGAATTAAACACAACATTTTGTCACAAAAAATAAATAAAAAAATTGATTATTATTAATTTTTGCGTAAGTTTAGCCGACAACCAGTACCTATCTGAAATCAAACAGTAAATTATAAAGTTTCACACTAATTTGCTCATTTTATCCCACAAGATCCAAGCTTGTCAACGCCTCACGTAGTTACTTTAAGTAATAGCACCCTGTTCGCCTTTACTTACTATATAATTCACCTACAAGACAACATCTTGTTGATCTTCCAAAACTTCGTGCAATTGAGTAAAATTTATGAGACAAGTTTCAAAATCATCAAATTAAAGCCAAACTAACATCCGAGAATAGCAAAATATTTATTACTTGCTTTAGACATATTAAATTACTACATTACTCTACGATATTAATTTCCCTTTATTTATTACTAGAGAATGCCAGCGACTTCGTCCGCGTGGATTTAGATTTTTATAGATCCCGTGGGAACTGTTTGATTTTCCGGGATAAAAAGTAGCCTATTTCGATTACATTGACGCAAGATACTTCGATACCAAATGTCATACAAACCGTTTAAGTGGATGAGTCTTTGAGGATCTCGCGGGAACTCTTTGATTTTCCGGGATAAAAAGTAGCCTATGTCCGTCCCCGGAATATAAGCTAACCCTGTACCAAAGGTCAGGATCGGTTACACTGTTGGGCCGTGAAAAGGTAGCAGACAGATAGACATACACACTTTTGCATTTACAATATTAGTATGGATTACATTAAAATTTCAGTTGAACTTCTTTGAGATTTACATAGCTTTATTATATTAAAAAAGTTTTAATCTCAGTCCATTTTTGCAAATAAAACTTAAATGCACAGGTATCCTCTGATACCTGGTTTACAACATATTTCCCACTGGATTCAAACTTTTCACCGTTTCAAGTTATTATTTAAGCTAATGGCACCCTGTTCGCTCTCGCTACTTTAATATTATGATGAAGCATTGTTTAGGTAGATTCATATACTACTTAACACGTAGGTATTTACATCTATACCTACTACAAAAATGAAGAAGATGTCTGTCTGTGTATCTCTTGAAATTGCCTTTTATTAATCTCATGTTTTTCAAAAATCAGTCATTGTTCCGTCGGCTTACTGATCGGGGCGTCCGGGCTTCGATCCCAGACACGCACCTCTAAATGCGTTTCAAGCAATAGGGTATTTTACACCTAGTGAGAAATGACCTAAAAATATTTATTTACGATAGTTTAGGCAATAAGAAAACGGGAAATGTAAGTATCAGTTCACAAAATTATAAAATAAATTTTATATTTTAATTCGAAATTTTCACTTTTTTTTATCTGTGCAACAATTATGCGAACCGCTAGCCGCCTATGTACCCGCCATATTACTACGTCATCATGTCAGTAAATCCTTCCCTTTCTAATTGCATGACCACAGTACAAAAGGCCTAAGAATCGAACTGCACGAATTTGGGATTACTGATGCATGGATTAAATAGTTTGGGCTCCCCAATCTAAAAATTCTTTTCATCTTTGCGTGAGGCATATGGTTTTTTTTTTTACATTAGTCATTTATTTTTCATCAACAAGCGTGTTATGAAACGATATTTTTAGCCTAATGTATGGGGAACAAGGGAACCATAGACAATTTTCTATACTGTATGCGTAAAATGGAACCCAATTTGGCTTGACTGACAAGTGACATTAGAAAATCGGCACGAACATTTGTTCCTGCCTACTCTGTGAGTTTAGTTTCATGGCATCTAGGTAGCATAGCTACCGTTTTCGTCAACTTGCGCGCGAAAATTTAAAATGCAAAATTTAAATGCATTTTTTTGGTACTTATCGATTGAATAAAATTTTTTAAAAAATTCTAGTGGTAAATTATCACCTTAGGATTAAATTGAGACACTTTTCAAAAAAGAGTAAAATACCCTATTGGGTAACACCGGCTTAACAGTAAAGGAAAAATAGTGAGGAAACCTACATGCCTGAAAGCTCTCCATAATGTTTCTCAAAGGTGTATGAAGTGTGCCAATCCGCACTTGGCTAGCACGGTGAACTATAGGCTAAGCCCTCTTCTTAGGATTCATCCTGATGTCCTAGATACATCCTGCAATAAGTGATCTAGATTCTAGTTATCCCAAAAAACAAAGGAATTTAAAAACGTGGGTAAAGTAAGCAAAAATTGTATGAATAAGGTACTCAACTAATATTTATATAACCACGGTTAGCAAGGGAAGGTTGAATTTGCAACTGAGGTCTCAAAATCTATAAATATTATATGGAGGTATAGTATATTATTTTTCCTCTTGTACAACAAGCAACTCGTAAAATGTATAGTAACCTAGCTTCCAGTATAACAAACTTCAGTTAACTTTCATAGAAAATTCATGCAGCTGAATTTTTCAGTGTTCTGAATTGACTCTAAGAATGCGAGTGCAATAAAAGTTGTCTTTAAATGAAAAAGAAAAAACTACATTTCCGTTTATTTTTCATCATCACTAACCCATTGCCGGCTCACTACTGAGCACGAATTTCCTCTCAGAATAAGATGATTTTAACTGGCCAAGTGCGAATTGGCAGACTTCACATACCTTTGAATGGAGATCTCTCGTGCATGCAGCAATGAGTTACCATAGGAATTCAATTAAATGTAAACACGGGGTTCCAACTTCGCAACCTTATGCCCTCTTAATAAGCACTAGAACTGCGGATTATGTATAGATATTGTGGCTACCAGGTATAATAAGCTCCTTAACGCTGCAGTAGTCACCTAAAGACCAGATCACCTGTCTTCAGACATTGGACTTAATGATGACCATTAGACATTTTGGACGACCTCCCTGACGGAGTGGTACGCTGTGGTCTTATTAGTGGGACGTCACTGGTTCGATTCCCGACAAGGGTTTGGGATTTTATAATTTCTGAATCTCTGGTCTTATCCGGTGGAAGGCTCCGGTCGTTACCACCCTACCGGCAAGGATGTGCCGCCAAGTGATTTAGCGTTCCAGTACGACACCGTGCAGAAATCAAAGGGGCATGGGTTTAATAAAAACTGCCATACCGCTTCTAGGTTAGCCCGCTTCCTTCTTAGACTGTATCATCACTTACCACCGGGTGAGATTGCAATCAAGGTCTAACTTGTATCCGAATAAAAAAAAGAAGACATGTAGAGCACATGATAGTCAGTCAGTCAATAGTCCCAAATCCAGATTCCAGTAGCATTGGCTTATAGAAGTTAAAGGTAGGAACTGGCTATGTAGTTTCTCGGTACACCCTTTGAAATATATTTCGCAGAATACCGGTAATGGGGGAACCCTTTGATATAATTCCATGCTTTCCAGAAAGCTCTTTAGTAAATGACAACGCTTAACAATATTGAATATTGAAAATGTGATGAAAGGAAAAAATGACATGAAATTTCGCACAGAAATCATCACAATTCTTTTGTTAAGACGTAAAATATAAGCTTAACAGGGCTCTCTCCGTCACTCGTTTCATACAATCGTAGTTCCAATTTCATTTGAATATTAAGCAACCAAAGTCCATGAAATTTTGTAGAAACATTCTAGAAACTAATATATGTGCCTGTGGTGTTTTAGATTTTTCTAAAAATATGTAGTTTCAAAATTACAGGAGCTCTAAGATTTGTATGTGAATTTTATAAGACCGCGTAACTTTGAAACCGAATATTTTAACAGAAATCTGGAAAACCACAGACATAGATATTAGTTTCTAGAATATGCCTGCAAAATTTCATGGACTTTGGTTGCTTAATATACAAATGAAATTGGAACTACGTTTGTATGGAGCGAGTGACGGGGAGACCCCTCTTAATAAACAGCGTCTATATTCAGAAGCGGACACTAAAGAAATGCAAATAGCCCTTGCTTTTAGAATAGCCAAAAACATCTGCTTTGAAACTGGATTCATTAAAAAGCTGCACTAAAGCACACTAAAACCATTGAATATTCTACAACAATTTGTAGAAATGCATTTCATATTTCAATCTCACTTCTCGAGTTTTTTGGAGTGAATAATGTAGCCAAGTAATGGCATTAAAACTTTAGTCGTTTTGTGCGAATTTAATTAAGATTGAAATTAGATTGGGTGCTTTACACAGGAAGTTTAATGACCTCGTATAATTAGGCACTACCCTGTAAATGTGATTTGTTCAGCTATTTTCTATTCTTATATTCCTGTTTTAAGCCTTTAACCACATAGGTACACACATACCGCCTCAGACTGGAGTTTCATAATATATAGCTCAGGTTTTCAGATTCAGGGTCAGAGGTCAACGGGGAGTAAGTACCCTATAGGTTTTCTTGACAGACACGACGGACGGACGGACGGACGGACGGACGGACGGACGGACGGACCGGACGGACAGACAGACAGACAGATAGACAGACAGACAGATAGTCAGACAGACAGACAAAAAAGTGATCCTATAAGGGTTCCGTTTTTCATTTTGAGGTACGGAACCCTAAAAACAAGTCGCAGTCTGCAAAATTTTTTTTTTTTTGAAAGACCCGTCTAATACGTATACATATACGTAGAGGTCGTTAACTATTAAAAATTCGAAGTCACTAAAATTTTACCCTACCTTTGCTTACGTAAAGTTAAGAATAGCTCATAATAATATTATGCTTGCGTCAACAGAAACAATTATCTACTATTTTATAATATGTAATGGAATAGGTATTATTTAATTAAATTAGTTGAAATAAATGATTAATTTGACATTTTAGCCCTGTAATAGAAATTCCCAATTAAGCTCTAATTAATAATAATATACTAACAGAAACTATTACAATTTTATAATTTTAGTAGATTGGAATGTAAATTAATTAAGTTAAATAAATGATCACTTTATCCGCGTAGTATAATATCTTAGTGTAAACTCATTGAGTTTGAAATGAACCCAATTAAGCGGGCCATCTGGTGCTAATGTTCTGGACATTGTTCGTTGTGGACTCTATCTCCGTTCTTGTCTACCAACTTTACGGGCGTCCGTCGTCGCTTCAGCATCTCACTAATATTATAAAGGCGAAAGTTTGTGTGTGTGTGTGTTTGTTACTCCTTCACGTAAAAACCACTACACGGATTTGGCTGAAACTTAGAATAGAGATAGATTATACCCTGTTTTAGCACATAAGCTACTTTTAATCCCCTAAAAAATCCACGGTTTCCATGGGATTTTCAAAAGCGCAATTCGCGTTTTTACTCCTTCACAGCCAATGAACCGATTTGGCTGAAATTTGAGTGGAGATAGATTACACCCTGGATTAATACATAAGCTACCTTTTATCTCGCATATCTCCCACGGGATTTACAAACTTATTCACCGCGGGTAACACCGCGGGGCGCAGCTAGTAATACTTACCTACTATAAAATAAAGTCACTCCCATTGTCTATTATGTACGCTTAGATCAGAACCACGCAATGGATTTTATGAAGTTTTCACCAATAGATAGAGTCAAGGAGGGTTAGTAACGTGTATAGTTTAATATATATTGTTTTGTGTCAATTTGCGATAATCTACATTGATGCTTAAATCGATGTTTGTTAAATATTTTTAACTTAATAATTAATTTTTGGCAGTTACTGTTTTGTAAAAAGTTTTAAGCATTTACACAAGAGTGAATAGGCACCTAGGTAAACGCGACCCATCTTAGGCCACATCATCACTTTCCATCAGGTGTGATTGTGGTCAAGCGTTTGCCTATAGTAAATAAAAAAAATTATTACAGGCACTATAACGGTTGCTGTACCTCGGTAATATTAATAAATATTAGTTTGAGCCATTTAAGTTGGGCCTATTGACCTTTGATATCGTCAACGCGATAATACAACCAAAAGTAGATAGGATGTAAAAGTAATGCTAAGCTGCGTCTTCACTTGGCGGATCGGGCATGATGGAACATGTAACGAACAAAATTGGCGTAGTAAACATAAATGGAATGCATCCGTAAGTAGTTGAAATTCCTCGGACACGTACGAAGCGATTTGCGATATGGAACGCACTTCCGGCGTCAGTTTTCTCTTCCACTTTTAATATGGGCATCTTAAAGTCAAGAGTGAATAGGCAACTTCTAGGCAAGCGCGCTCCATCTTAGGCTGCATTGTCACTTGTTAGCAGGTCATCACTAATCTGTAAATTTAAAAAAAGAAGCCTTGAATGAGCAGGCTTATTGAACGGTTTCACTATCGTGATTAGCAAATGATTCGTGATGTAGCGTATTGTGTGGCCGGTGTCAATCGTATCGTTGCACACATCCGCGCTAACCCAAATGTAGATCAGTGTTGCGTTGGAATAGTGTGGCCAGTTGATTTACCGAATGTTGAACTATCGTTAAATTTGCCTAAACTCGAATCATTTGCTGATTCCCGATAGTAGAGCCGTTCCACTACAACAGGCCTCGAGCAATCGGCTCGCGCTCAATGCCTCCCGCCATTTATCGGTTTTTTGGCAAACACAAAAAGATTCGCTTCACGCTCACAGTGTGCTCGAGAACGTGTTTAGTGACTATTGTGTGGTCATCACATCACACTTCACACTAATATTATAAAGGCGAAAGTTTGTATGTGTGTGTGTGTGTGTGTGTGTGTGTGTGTGTGTGTGTGTGTGTGTGTGTGTGTGTGTGTATGTTTGTTACTCCTTCACGCAAAAACTACTGGACAGATTTGGCTGAAAATGGGAATGGATATAGATAATATCCAGGATTAGCACATAGGCTACTTTTTATCCCGGAAAATCAAAGAGTTCCCACGGGATTTCAAAAAACCTAAATTTACGCGGACGAAGTCGCGGGCATCATCTAGTACTTAATAATAACAGTCGTAGCAGATTTTGTCCATCCATGCTCATTACAAGTTGCGAGCGTACTGTGGAAAAACTACCATTGAGAGAGGTTCGAGGACAAAGAGCTCGCTTCATGCTCGGCTCGCCAAGTGTAGATGTAGCTTTAGTTATTACTAGTTAATCACCAACTGTGACCAAGAACGTGCTTCCTAAAACACGTCAGTCTCTTGTAAATTATAAAGCCAGTAAAGGAAACCTCGGAAAATGTGGACTTTTCTGTGCGTGGCAACGATAATTGCTTTGTTTTTCTTTTATTACCTGGTAGGCACGAGACACAAGAAAATAAATAAGATTCCTGGCCCTAAAGGAATATTTATCGTGGGACACGGGTTTGATTTTTTGATGACACCTGGTATGGATCTTTGCTTCATATTTGTTTAACTAAACTATGGTGACTTTATAGGTTTCCTGCGTTTACTAGCCACTAGGAATAAAAAACATTTCAATATATTATAATATGTAAAAAAAATTAAAACAATAATAATTTGATCGAAATAATTATTTAATACACCATAATTATACATAGATATATCTGTTAGTAAGTTTTTCCTTCCATAAATGCAGATGATTGATTATTTATTATTTATTCTTTACCTTTCAGAGTCAGTATTTTATTATTTTAGATATTTGGCAAATAAATATAGAGATATGTTTGAATTAAAGTTGGGAAATCTACGATTTTTAATTCTGATGCATCCAATGCATGTAGAGGTAATATGTACATTGTACATACCTATTATATACTTAGTTTAAAGTTTAAATAAAGTGTAGAATGGTATGGACTTGAAAAAATGAGATTAAAAATATCTAAAGAAACGATAACCATCCATTGAATGACTAAGCGAGAAGAAAAAGTTCCGTATCTCACAGTGGACTCTTTTTTAACCCCCGACCAGAATAAAAAGGGGTGTTATAAGTTTGACGTGTGTAACTGTGTATCTGTCTGTGGCATCGTAGCTCCTAATCTAATGAACCGATTTTAATTTAGTTTTTCTTTGTTTGAAAGGTGGCTTGATCGAGAGTGTTCTTAGCTATAATACAAGAAAATCGGTTCAGCCGTTTGAAAGTTATCAGCTCTTTTCTAGTTACTGTAAACTTCACTTGTCGGGGGTGTTATAAATTTTTAATTTAGGTACACTTGTTCTGGATAAGTACTTACTCTACCGAGTTTTTGTGTTACAGAACCTGATAAATAGTACTGAGCATAATGATAAGGGATACCTTTACGCCTTTCTTCGGCCGTGGCTTCGAGATGGACTTCTATTGAGTAGTGGTAAGTAGTATGCTAATAATAATCTACATCAAAAGGATGATAACATAATATACCTAGTCAGGTCTATATTGTTATAATCGATTGATTTATGATCCGATAAATGTTTTCTTGGCCAATTATTATAATTTAACTTAGACGGTGAATCTACGGTTTTCTTAGAGAGTGCCGTCACTTTACTAGCGACCTGGCTTTACTTTGGAACTCTCGTTAAGAGGGCTCTCTCCGTCACTCGTTTCCACTCATTTCATACAACCGTAGTTCCAATTTCATTTGAATATTAAGCAACCAAAGTACATGAAATTTTGCACATATATTCTAGAAACTAATATCTATGTCTGTGGTTTTCCAGATTTCTGTTAAAATATTCGGTTTCAAAGTTACGCGGTCTTAAAATTTTCATACAAATCTTTGAGCCCCTGTAATTTTAAAACTACATATTTTTAGAAAAATCTAAAACACCACAGACACAGATATTAGTTTCTAGAATATGTCTGCAAAATTTCATGGACTTTGGTTGCTTAACATTCAAATGAAATTGGAACTACGATTGTATGAAACGAGTGGAAACGAGTGACGGAGAGAGCCCTGTTAAGTGATTATCATCATGTTATTATAGAACATTCCAACCGATCGTTCTGTTGTTATTTATTATTTCAACAACAGTTTCCTTTTAAGGCGCTAAATTAATCTTATAGTGTTTACAAAATTTCTAAACGATAATTCTGAATTATTTCAGGTAAAAAATGGCATCAACGTAGGAAAATACTTACCCCAGCATTTCACTTCAAAATTCTTTGCCATTTCAATACTGTTTTAGTCGAAAAAAGTTTAAAATTGGTAGAAAATCTGCAGTCGGAGGTGAACTGTTCGAAAACAAATATTTATTCTTTCATCTCAGATTTCACATTAAATTCTATATGCGGTAAGGAGATATATTATATTACATGCTTTGAATGTATAAATCTATGAAACATGTTGTTTACTTTTAAACAAGTGTAAATTAAAAATTTATAACACCCCCGGCAAGTGAAGGTTACAGTAACTAGAAAAGAGCTGATAACTTTCAAACGGCTGAACCGATTTTCTTGGATTATAGCTAAGAACACTCTCGATCAAGCCACCTTTAAGGTTAAATAAGTTTTATCATATACTTTTTAGAGACGGCAATGGGAACTGTTCTTGATGAAGAATCGTCAACTGTTAGCAAGAGTTATAAAACCGCGATTCACGATCTTGGAACTCATTTACTTTATAGAAGTTCAAGAGTGTGGTTACACCCAGACTCATTCTTTAACTTGAGCCAAGTTGGAAAAGCTCAGAAGAGAACATTAGATTTTATTACCTCATTCCGTGATTGCGTCGTAGAACAACGAAGGCAAAATGGTAATTTCAAGGACTTGTATACAAAAACCATGGATGAAGGTGATGATGAATATTTCGTAAATGGTAAAAAACGCCTGGCGATGTTGGATATTCTATTGAATGCAGAGCAACAAGGGATTATGGATTCTGAGGGCATCAATGAAGAAGTAGATACGTTTATGTTCGAGGTCCTTATTTTTTTTTTATATAGCTACCAAATAATGAAACGCGGCAAACTATTCGAATTTTGGTGGGCGCAGTCATCGTGTTTAGCTTGTATTTCTAGCTTTGAAAAATTGCATTTGCAGCTTACCTAATATTCAACTTAATGTGGCTTCAATAATATTAATACAATTATAATAAAAAAATTACTGTTCCAGGGCCATGATACAACTGCAACTGCTCTTCAATTTGCTTTTATGTTACTAGCTAACCATCCGGATGATCAGGTAGGTAGGTTATAGAAACAGTAAGATATTTAATTATTTTACAAGTATTTTTGAAACGGAAAATACATCTACCACTCGTTGTTCGGAGGTTTATACTAGCAAGAAACTCGGTGGCTGCTCTTTTCAAAGATTTGATTTACAATATTATGCTGAATTAAAGTAATTGCAGCCTCACACATTACTGGAGTGAGCTGCGAGCCAAATCCATATTAAATAAGATATATTTAAATAATATACAAACTAAATAAAAATATTTTAATACTCTGGTATGGTGTGGATGGTACTTTATCTGTTGTTTTATTTGTTTTTTGTCTGAATTAAGGTTACAAATTTATTTATTTAATACACATTTTATCACAATATCCTTTTACCATGAACCGTAATTTCGAAAATTAATAATATTATATTGATAATTATAGGACAAGATAGTAGAAGAGTGCTCCCAACTTCTTGGCTCGTCCAATCAAAGGCCTACATTGAACGATCTATCAAAAATGAAATATTTGGAAGCTTGCATAAAGGAATCATTAAGACTCTATCCGCCAGTGCATTTCGTTGAAAGGAAAAGCAATAAACCACTTAAACTAAGTAAGCTGCTTTGTGTTATATGTATTTTTTGTTAGGATTCCGTACCTCAAAAGGAAAAACGGAACCCTTATAGGATCACTTTGTCTGTCTGTCCAAAAACCTATAGGGTACTTCCCGTTGACCTAGAATCATGACATTTGGTAGGTAGGTAGGTCTTATAGCACAAGTACAGGAATAAATCTGAAAACCGCGAATTTGTGGTTACGTCATTTAAAAATAAAAAAATGCATTTCAATTTTCAATGTAAGATAACTATACCAAGTGGGATATCATATGATGGATGAGGGCTTTACTTGTACATTCTGAAACAGATTTTTATTTATTTTTATGTATAATAGTTTTTGATTTGTTGTGTAAAACGTTGAAAAAATACCCAAGTACGGAACCCTCAGTGCGCGAGTCTGACTCGCACATGGCCGGTTTTTTGAATTATCAATCCTATAAGTACTTAACTGCATTTTGTTTTATTTTAGGAAACGTTGAACTAACATCTCATACAAAGTTTACCATTATGATTTTTGACTTACATAGACGTGCAGATCAGTTCATCGAGCCTTTGGAATTCCGTCCTGAAAGATTCTTGAAGGAACCAACTTGGCACCCATTTGCCTATTTACCATTTAGTGCTGGGAAAAGAAACTGCATAGGTTGGTTTTTGTCACTTTATCTCTGTAATTAGCTAACTACTAAAAACTAACTAAAGTAACTAGCATGACTACGGAACCCTACCTCGTGTATGTTGTTACATGCACTAGGCCAGATATTATTATCATGTCCAAATTATAACAATGTATTAGTTTTTTTATAAATCGCGTAAATTAATATTTTGCCTATATTTCTGAATTTTCCCATCATGATTGCGGAAAATATGAAAACTGCCAAACAATGGCTCCAAATATTTCAATATATTCTACTTAATATCTCTGGGCTTATTGAAAGGTCTTAAGGGACTTGAAAGAGCACGAGGATGGAACGTTTGCGTTGTGAAGTCGCTGTGAAGAATATCAAGTCCCTAAATATTTTGCCTATATTTAAAAAATAAGCCTATTAAGTAAATACACGCGAATAACTATGCTTAAGATTTCTCGGCGTGATTAAATCAGAAATGATTAGATCCGTAGGAGAACCAGAGTAACCGACATAGCTTAAGAGGGCTCTCTCCGTCACTCGTTTCATACAATCGTAGTTCCTATTTCATTTGAATATTAAGCAACCAAAGACCATGAAATTTTGCAGACATAATTCTAGAAACTAATATCTATGTCTGTGGTTTTCCAGATTTCTGTTAAAATATTCGATTTCAAAGTTACGCGGTCTTAAAAATTCACATACAAATCTTTGAGCCCCTGTAATTTTAAAACTACATATTTTTAGAAAAATCTAAAACACCACAGGCACAGATATTAGTTTCTAGAATATGTCTGCAAAATTTCATGGACGTTGGTTGCTTAATATTCAAATGAAATTGGAACTACGATTGTATGAAACGTGTGACGGAGAGAGCCCTGTTAACAGTTTGCGAAGCTAAAGTGGCAATGGGCGTGGCACATAGTTCCACCGTAACACGTACATAGTAAAACCGATAGACATTTGGGGTCCCAAGGAGTAAGCATCCCCCCCCCCCCCCACTAAGCACAGATGACATCAAATGAGTCGCAAGGAGTCGCTGCATTCAGGCGACGCAAGACCGTGGTGTGTGTAATTACATACAACAGACGTAGGTATGTCTATCGGTTTAAAATGATGATTATGATGATAATGATGATACAAATAACTGCGCGATTTATGATACTCTACTTACACAGGTCAAAAATTTGCCATGATGGAAATGAAGTTGGCAATATCAGCAGTGCTCTCCAAGTATCGCTTGTTGCCAGTCACCAGGCCACAGGATATAATATTTACAGTCGACATTATCTTACGCACAAAGGATCCTATCTTTGTAAAGTTTGAAAAGCGATAATCATATGGAATGCTAATTCAAGACGCAAAATGTAATTAATAATTCAAAAAAATCTTTCCTCTTTATAATGTTAATTTAGATCAATAACTTTTAATATTTAAGAGAGGTAAGCCGAGCGCGCTCCCCGATGCCTTCGATAGAAACGTAGTTTGGTTCTAATTTGAATATAAGAACAAATCAAACTTAAAGGCATTTTATAGACTGAATGTTCTAGAAACAAATACCGCGGTGACTGTGGTTGGTCAGATTTCCGTAAAAATATGTAGTTTCAAAGTCACACAGAACCAAAAATTTGTAAACCTCTCGTTGTAAAGTTCTCTGTTGCTTGAAAACGAAAAACGTGGAGCGAATGTAATAATAAAATATGATACTTAGTAAGAAATGAAGAGAATAGCCGTCATAAGTTCTTATTAAGTATTTGCGGTGCAATAAAATTTTAGTAACTTGTTTTCTAGTATTTCTTTCTTTTCTTTATTTCTTTCTTTCTCTCTTACTTTTTTCTCTCTACTAAGCTAACTTTAAAAAGTATTTAACTAAGTTTTAAGTTCATAGGATGTCAGTTTGAATCAATTGCATTCATAAATATATTCCCATTTTACGTTTCAACCACTGAACCGATCTTGACCAGGCACACAGATAGCTTGCATCCTGAAGATGGCCACATAGGCTACTTTTATCTTGGATAAAGAAAGGGTCTCTCTTCTCCTTCATCCATGGAAAGTCACGGGCAAAAGCTAATAGATACGTCATCCTACATACCTAATAAATATATAAAAAAACACGCCGTGACATTTAAAAAAGGGGATCTGAAAATAGCTTATACCGCCGCGCCGCGTACACCGTACAACCACAGCCTAAAGAGATACTTCATGCAGTTGGTTCCCGGAGGCATCTGCAAGCAATCCTTCAAATGCACAGGGGCAGGGTAGTTTTACCGACCAGCAGAATAGATAATAGATAAGTTCTTAGTAATAGGTACTTAGGTAGGTGCTACGATCGCGCAAACGAAGACTTGCGTAAGTCGGCTGACGCGTGCTACGGATGCGACAAGGCTTATACAATAATGTGTGTTCTCCACCTCCCGATCGCATTTCGCCAAATCTCCAAAGAAATTAGCAAACTGCGCGTGAGATATTATACTGCACAAGTGTGTTCGCAAACACAGGTGCACTCTCTAGAGTCTAGTTCCTCACTCCCATAGCCCGTTGGGTCGTAAATCCGATACGACCGGAGAGATATCAACTGCAGGACCGACGGTTTTACGTGCTCTCCGAGGCACGGGTGTAACACACCGCCAACTCCTGAACTCCGGCTTAGTCCTGAGAAGGTCTTAACAAAAAAGGTAGCTACCTATTAATTAATTTACCTAGATATCTATTTTTGCAATACTTACATTTTTTTTAACCCAATACTATAAAACTGCTTGCTGCTGCAGCACGATAGACCGACGATATAAAGCGGCTGGCGGGAAGTGGCTGGATGAGGAAGGCTGAGGACCGGGTGTGGTGGCGCTCTTTAGGGAAGACCTATGTCCAACAGTGGACATCCACAGGCTGATGATGATGATTATGACTATAAAACTATGAAGCATATTTCTACCACTCCTTCTACCTTAAAAGCTCTTTGCCGCAACTAATAAGGACCTCGTCTCTATGTATTTACGCTGTGGTACTACCATTAAAACCTTTTCAACCCGCTCGCTAACTGAACTCGTTTCACAAATACCAGAATTTCACCGCTAAAAGCCTCTTTAGGGAAAAAGTAAGGAGGGTCGTTTAAATTCAAATCTTGCGTGACAGATTTGTTTTCGTAAACTAACTAGTACTTTTAAGGCTAAAACAAACAGAACGCGCGGTGGAATGCACTAAACGTGTCCAACTTATAATTTTGTAATACGTATGTTGTAAAGCATTCACATAAATGTATACCTAACGTGCATTTGGATCGCTCTCCTGGAATCATGCCATGCCATGCCACAATTACATGTGCTTTACTCCGATCTTTGTACTTTGTGTCTGTCTGTCTGCCTGTCTGTCTGTTTGTCTGTCCGTCTGTCTGTCTATCTATCTATCTATCTATCTATCTATCTATCGATGCGACTTTTTATTGACCTCAAATGTAATTTCAGTACATAAAACTATTATGTACCTACATGTATGTTTCAGTATTGAAAGATGCTTTGGCACCCTCTTGTATTTCTGGCAGCTATGGCGGCTTTTCCGGCTCTAACGCTTCTTGTGAGTCACCTCGTCGACACACACCATATTATATCGATCACCTATAAAAGTAGGTACTTAGCTACCTGCTGTAGATCTACGTCTCAACAAAAAATATGCAAATATATGGATGGCCTACGAAAAGAGGTTACGGAAATAAAACACCTAACCTGTGCTATGTAGGTCATACTTCGCTTGTTGGATCGATAGTTTTCACCAAACTTTGTTCGACGGTTTGTATTCACTAATTTATTGCACTTTACAGTGGGTAAGTACTTTAAAAAAAAATTTGAATGATTCATGCGTTTACTTAGCATTAGACTTATGATATCAAATTAATAGTATACACAACATAATGTTATAAACAACACAATGTGAATTAGTTATAAACAAGATAATATGAATTATAAGAAAGCGTTGACAGCGTAGCTGTTAAGATGTTGGTTTCCTTTAGGAATGTCGGGGATTTGATCTCAAGCACGTACCTCCAACTTTTCGGAAATGTGTGCGTTTAAATGCATGCCTAAAAGTTCTCCATAGTGTTCTCAAAGGTATGTAAAGTCAGCCGATCCGCAATTGGCCAGCGTGGCGGACTTAGCCTGTCTCGTTCTGAGAGGAGAGCCGTTCTCAGTAGTGAGCCGGTGATAAAATATAAAACCGTGAAAATAAAGCATTTATAATTTTGATCTCAAATTCAGAAAGTATGTATATCACTTGTTTCGCCACTGAATGGTTTTTGATTGTTATCAGTTACTTTGTCGATTGACCGATGTTTTATCACTAGCCACCGAAATGGGTTTTTTATAAATAGCGGACTTCTAGGTATGCCAGGTTCCATACAAAAATGTTCAAACCCTTTTAATTAGTAGCTTCTAAATAATACCGACTTGGTGTTTAAATTACTCTTCACAACGCTAGGACTGTAGACTCACTTACACAAAGTATTTGTTTTGTAAAAATAAAAGCTTTTGTTTCAAGTAACTGAAACAGCATTATTACTGTAGGTTTTTAGAGTACCAGGTTCAGCAAATATTTTTTATAGAATATTAGCTTAGTTAAACTTAGAATTAGTTGTTAAGCTAAAAATAAGTACCTACTAACATAGTTTAAGTGATTTGTCATACGTATACTAACACAATTATGGGTCTAATGGCCTGAAATAAAAGTTAATTTATTTTTATTTTTATTTCTTTAAACTACTAAGCTAATACTTACTATGTCTATTGTGTCTTTTGTTAGTAAAAAATGATTCTCAGAAATTAGTATTCTTAGTTGTCAGGGTCACGTAACTCAGCAGTCATCAATCATCATTCTCATACTTCACTGATCACTCCCTGTAGCCCAATAGATTTATAAAGAACAGTTTTTCAATGAATCCAGTAATGAAGCTAGAGGTCCGGGTAGAAAAACCTTTTAAATCGAAAGCAAATTACCTAATCGAACAGCACCAGTATGGGTCAGAGCCAGTTTCATTTAAACTGGCCCTGTCAACAGATCGTGATAAGGGTTTTATATGAGGGCGTTCCTTTTTTGCTAATTTTTTATTTGTTTGCCAAACAAATTAATTTTGGCCTATCAAAAACTCTAGCATAAAGGGATTTTTATCTCCCATGGAAACCACAACCACCATTAGGTTTTCTAAATATCCCGTGAAAACTTTATCTTTTTCCAAGACAAAAAGTAGTGGTCTATGTCACTCTCCACCTTAATTACCTATATTCAACATTCATACGAAAAACCACGTGAATCAGTTAATCTGTCGCTGCGTTATTGAAGCAGAAAGGTGTGCAAATCCAATAAGCTAAGCTGATTCCGAGTTGCATGGGATCACCAACCAACTAACACACTTCCGCATTTATATTATTAGTAAGACTAGGGATGATTTCAATTTTTTTTAATTTTCGCTTTTAATAAATATGTATTGACGTTCTATAAAATATTTATATGACCTCCATTCATTGTACAAAATATTGACTCATTTTGTCGACATTCTGAGAATAAATCAAAAAAATTTTACTTTTCATCTATTAGTACATTAATTGCTTGAACAATTTCTTGTAGGTTGACTATGTTACTATGTATATAGATAGGTAAGTACAGGGAATAGTGTTTCCGATCCACACACTCATTGCAGACAATAGTCAGTACAAATTGCACTGTCACGTGGTTCCGCTCCAAATGAGTTTATCGGTTAGTTAGTGAATTGAATTGAACCACACTGTACAGCTAGGGTGGAATTTCATTTACTGGAACATCTATTCGATCTGCCATGACTCTTGCAGTCAATACCTAGTATTTTTCAAAGTTTTATTACCCAACTGCGGCAAAGCCAAAAGAAAGGGTTATGATTTTAGCAGTCTATGTATGTATGTATGTTTGTATCCAGATTCTGTGTGTTCCACTGTAGTGCCTAAACTACTGGGCCGATTTTGATGAATGAGGTGTCAATTGATTTTTTGTAAAGATCCGGGTGACATAGGCTATATTTTATATGAAAAAAAAATTTTATACGAATGTTGGAAAAATACACAAGTACGGAACCCTCAGTGCGCGAGTCTGACTCGCACTTGGCCGGTTTTTCTAAATCCATACCTATTGAAGAAGTCGCTGGCATCATCTATTTAGTACAGAGATAGCATGCATTCCGGAGATCCGTATAGGCTACTTTTTATTCTGTAAAAACAACAAAAAACTAAAACATCAACGACGTCACGGGAAATATAAATTTCAATTTTGCATCCGTTTACTTTACAAAATGCCATTATTTTACAAAACAACTGCATTCCACTGGTGAAACTCTTTAAAGTGAAATATAAAACGATGGCGATGGCTACTTTACATTCAAATCTTGCGTGACAGATAAATACGTTTTCGTCGGTGAATCAGGCGTCCCTTTACGTGATTTGATGTTGTTCAGGAAGTTTAAAGGTACCTAACGGTGATTTATAATCTGGTGGTAGAAAAGAAAGCAATTTTGTTGCCACACGAAACATGGAATTTTATTGGCAATGGAAAAGAAACAGAAAGAAGATATTTTTCAAATAAACTTTTAGTAAATGCTTTTCAGTCGTCACTGGATCTACCACTCGTAAATTTTTTTAGCACAAAAACTTCATGCAAAAATTGTAATTTTAATGCACCGAAACTTGCATTTTCTTAATTAAAGAGATTTTTTTTACAAAAAGCAGTCCTCGTCAGGTCCAAATACTGAAATTCGGGATTCGCATTGTTTTACGTGTTCATATTTCATGCATTTCTACTTGATTTCGATTTGAATTTTCAGTTAAGAGGAAAACCTATGCGAATGACATTGACGATTTCCCCTTCAAACTAGCAATTTTGACATGTCATGACCCTCTATTGACAATTAATCAAGCAGACATTTCAATCTGCGAAATTTACGCGGACTTTTAGTATTTTGACGTAGGAGGGTAAAAGATCCAGTAAATGAACGAATAAGGACTACCCTGACTTTGACCTAAAATTAAGATTTATGAGAATCGTTCTATATATAATTTTTATATTTTTTTTTATCTGTGTCTATACACAGTAGGTATACACTCTTAAATTATTTAAATATCAAAAACGCAAAAAAATGCGTGGTATTAATTATTATAAATTATTTTATTTAACAAAAGGATAAATTGCCAGTAAATGAACTGGGAATTTCAGTGAATGAACGAACTCTATCTAGTGCATAAACTCTCGATTCCTATTAATAAATTCTTAAGTATATTTTCGGCTTGGAATTTTAAAAAAAATGTCAGATTTTCAGTTTTTGACTTATTGTATATTTTTTTCTACATTTTGCGCGATAAATCAAAAACTATTTTACATAATAATAATAAATAAAACCTGTTTTAGAATGTATAATACAGCCCTTTCATATGATACTATCCCCTTTGGTATAGTTATCTTAGTTTGAAAGTCACCTAAATTTTCTGGAAAACAGTCCAAATGACTACAGAGAAAATGAAACTTAACGCCCTTGTTGCATCCAAGTCGCTGGAAGTGCAACATCAGCTACTGAATGTGTTAAGAGTAGAATGGTAGATTAGAGGTACTGGGTTGGGGCTGAGGTACAGATTTATCACCAGAAGTCAGAATCGTTCAAATTGCAGACTGCAAGTTACAATAGAGCCGCTTGGAACAATTTTTTTTGCTGTTTCTTCTGGTAATATTCACAACGCAGAAATAATAATCATCATGGTGTTTAGATGGTTTGCGCCAAATTATAAATTTTTTTTAGTAGTTAACTATTCTTATTTGCTCATAAACGCAACGAGGAAATACAGCTTCCACATATAAAAATTGGAGTCCAGGCCTTGCTGTTAGCTGCTAATGGGTTCTCAAAGTAGCCCGAGTATGCTTGTTTTACTGGGCACAAAAGGAAAGAATGAAAGGAGCTTACCCAGTACATCTTAAAAGATCCGTTATAGATACATGCATCCTGCCATGCCTTACCTATGCCAGCCAAACATGGGTCCAGACAAAGAATATAAAAAGAAATAGTGACTTGCTAAAGGGCGATGGCAAGGTGCATAAATTAAGCAAAAAATATTCAAAGTGAGAATTAAAGACATAAGAAAAAAGACAAAGCCTACAGACACCTTGAGACATGCCCTAAAACTGAAATGCAAATGGTCATATTGTATCGATTTTTACAGATGAAAGAAGGACAGGTAGGTAGACCGAAGACGCGTTGGTCTAATGCTATTGTGCAAATCGCGAGAGAAAATTAGCTTGATAGTACCAAAGACAGAGAGAAATGGGGATACCCAAGAGGGATCCATATACAAGAAAGAAGAATACCAGAATAAATATAAAAAAAATTCAAAAGAAAAATAAAACCGACTTCAAAATCACAAACACTAAAAAGTAAAAAATAATTTAAGTTATTGTGGTTTTTGAAGTCGGTTTTATTTTTATTTTGAAAATTTTTTATTTCAAAATTTTTAGTGGCCCCACTGTACTATAATAATATGCCATGCCCAGCTAAAACCCTACTATTTACTAAGCAATTACACTGATCGCGAGCAATTTGCTCTTATCCATTGAGGAGTTCTGTTCTCCATCTCAGAAGATATTCATCAGAACTTCATCAAATTTATATGGGACCACCTGCAAAGTATACCTAGCTTTTCAAAAAAAAAAAATATTCCAAATCGGTCCAGGCGTCTTTGAGCAATCGGTGAACATACATTAAAAAAAAATTGAATTTGCTCTTATCCATTGAGGAGTTCTGTTCTCCATCTTCAAAGATATTCATCAGATCTTTACCAAATTTATATGGGACCACTTGCAAAGTATACCCTATCAAACAAAAAAAAAATCCAAATCGGTCCAGGCGTCTTTGAGTAATCGGGGAACATACATAAAAAAAAAGATACCAACGAATTCAGAACCTCTTCCTTTTTTTAAAGTCGGTTAAAAATATACTAAGATTTACTAACATGGTGTTATACCATAGAGTAGCAAACAGAGGCAAAGCTTCTAAGAAGCGAGCAAAATTTATAACTATTTTGGTAGGGCTGGCACTGGAGGATACAATTTAATTAACAATAGTTATTTGTTCAACAAGATGGTAAAGTTTGTTTTTGTTGTGATTGCCTAGTTTAAATATCGATCTTTAAATATCGATCGATAGATCTAAATATCGATTTTGAACGAAATCAGTCAATTTAGAAAGAATTATAAATGGTGCCAACTTTTTTAAATTTTGGTTACAGGTTCCTATTTTGTGATCCCAGGGAGCTCTAAATATCGATTTTGAACAAAATCGGTCAATTAACAAAGAATTTCAAAATGGCGTCAACTTTTTTAAATTTTGGTAACAGTTTCTTATTTTGTGATCCCAGGGAGCTCTAAATATCGATTTTGAACGAAATCGGTCAATTAACAAAGAATTTCAAAATGGCGTTGACTTTTTTAAATTTTGGTTACAGGTTCCTATTTTGTGATCCCAGGGAGCTCTAAATATCGATTTTGAACAAAATCGGTCAATTAACAAAGAATTTCAAAATGGCGTCAACTTTTTTAAATTTTGGTAACAGTTTCTTATTTTGTGATCCCAGGGAGCTCTAAATATCGATTTTGAACGAAATCGGTCAATTAACAAAGAATTTCAAAATGGCGTCGACTTTTTTAAATTTTGGTAACAGTTTGTTATTTTGTGATCGCAGGGAGCTCTAAATATCAATTTTGAACGAAATCGGTCAATTAACAAAGAATTTCAAAATGGCGTCGACTTTTTAAAATTTTGGTAACAGTTTCTTATTTTGTGATCGCAGGGAGCTCTAAATATCGATTTTGAACGAAATCGGTCAATTAACAAAGAATTTCAAAATGGCGTCGACTTTTTAAAATTTTGGTAACAGTTTCTTATTTTGTGATCGCAGGGAGCTCTAAATATCGATTTTGAACGAAATCGGTCAATTAACAAAGAATTTCAAAATGGCGTCGACTTTTTTAAATTTTGGTAACAGTTTCTTATTTTGTGATCGCAGGGAGCTCTAAATATCGATTTTGAACGAAATCGGTCAATTAACAAAGAATTTCAAAATGGCGTCGACTTTTTTAAATTTTGGTAACAGTTTCTTATTTTGTGATCCCAGGGAGCTCTAAATATCGATTTTGAACGAAATCGGTCCATTAACAAAGAATTTCAAAATGGCGTTGACTTTTTTAAATTTTGGTAACAGTTTCTTATTTCGTGATCCCAGGGAGCTCTAAATATCGATTTTGAACGAAATCGGTCAATTTACAAAGAATTTCAAAATGGCGTCGACTTTTTTAAATTTTGGTAACAGTTTCTTATTTCGTGATCCCAGGGAGCTCTAAATATCGATTTGAACGAAATCGGTCAATTAACAAAGAATTTCAAAATGGCGTCGATTTTTTTAAATTTGGTAACAATATCCTGTTTTGTGATCCTAGGGATCCTCAAATATTGATTTTGAACAAAATCTATGACAGTTCAAGAAAATAGATTTTAAACACTATTTAAATTATTATCATTAACATTAAATTAAATGAAAACACGACGCGCGACGTGTACTGCAGCCCCTGAGCTTGAGCACAGGCCGAGCCGGTATAAACCGATTTCTCTCCGTACGCGACGTAGCGCCTGTGCTCACGCACACACGCGCCTCAAGCTTGTAGTAGTGTACCTATCGTAGCGCGCTTGTATGAAGCTTTGACTCTGTTCGCTACTCATGTGGTTATACAACGCAATACCACACTAACAAACACTCGTACAAACATACAGACAAGTATATACTCACACACACTCACACACACACATGGACGCACGCACACACACTTTTGAACGGTTTGAACGGAACACGGTTTTGAAATTGAAATTGAAAAAAGTGTAAGAATTTGTAAGAAAATATTTAAAAAAGGTATATCAGCCGGTTTTTTATTCCAGCTCTTAATACATGTAAAAACGTCCAATCTGTTCATTTACTTGAGCCTTTACCCTAGTACCTAATTATATCGACCGCCCCATAACAAAACAAAGTAAATGTCATTTTTCCGAAAATCGTTTTATGTCATAAGCCTAACTTTCATAGTATGTCCCGTTGTATTGTAAGGACACCCACATTAAAGTAAAATTAAAAGCTAGTAAGTCGCTTTGACCATTTTAAAACATAGTAAGTCTATGAACTGGCTAGGTTTTTTATAGATTAATGCGCCTTACTAAGTTTTTCAAAGGAATTAGATTAAATAAAATAAATACCACCCATTATCTAAATACCATGTCAAAACAGTAAATACTTAATGATGCATTAAAACTTAAAAGTAAGATAGGAAAAGTCAATGACCTCTACATGTCAAACTGTTAAATATGGCTTGCAAGGGAAATACTTTGCATACTTACATAATGTTTTTAGGGTTCCATATCTCAAAAGGAAACACGGGACCCTTATAGGATCACTTTGTTGTCTGTCTTTCTGTCCGTCTGTCCGTCTGTCGTGTCTGTCAAGAAAACCGATAGGGTATTTCCCGTTAACCTAGAATTATGGGCAGGTAGATAGGTCTCAACTCTCATAGCCCAAGTAAAGGAATAAATCCGAGAACAAATTTCGTGATTCTAGATCAACGGGAAGTACTGTATAGGTTTTCTTGACGGACGGACGGACAAATGGACAGACAACAAAGTGATCCTTTAAGAGCTCCGTTTTTCATTTTGAGGTACGGAACTCTAAAAAAGAAAGTGATGCACATCTAATGAATAAATGTGTAGGCCAGTCTTCACACTAAAATATTTAAACCCCTTTAATTTAAAAACTGTCATAGCCTAGTGGTTAGAACGTCCGCCTCCTAATCGAAAGTCGGGGGTTCGATCCTGGAATCACGCACTACTAACTTTTCAGTTATGTGCGTTTTAAGCAATTTAATATTGTACATCAAATCTTTGAAAAGAGCAACCGCCGAGTTTCTTGTTGAAGACTACGGCCTAAACTTCTCTTGAATTTAAACCACTTACTAGGTTTTGATCTGAGAAAGAAATTTGACATTAATTGACAAAATTGAGAGACCTAAGCTTGTATAAGAACACAGAAGTGTCATAATTCGTGTTCACTTTGCCTAACGTCTCTCAGAGAGAGATTTAAACTGTTTCTTATAATCACTGGCCATATTTCAAATGCGAAAGTGTGTTTGTTGGTTTAATATTCAATCACGCTGCAACGGAGCAACCAGTCGACGTGGTTTTTTGCATGGATACATTTAAAGACCTTGAGAGTGACATCTCTCTCCGCATCGTATTCTTTATTGCTGAGGGTTGTGACCTCTTTCCATTATTCCTACATCTAATGGTAGGTTTTCTTGGGATAATAATGCGGTGGGTTCAAAGAGCCTACGGAACTCGACTAGAAAAACGAGATTTTGACTCTTAGTTTTAACGGTTATGAATTAGTTATTATTATCAGTGATAAAATTGATTAGGGCTGCCAGGTAAAATTACATTTATCTCGGAAAATCAAAGAGTTTCCACGAGATTTTTTCCAAGTTTGCGCTACTAAGTACATATATTATGAAGAGGAAAGGTTTGTTTGTTTGTTATCGATAAACTCTGAAACTACTGAACTACTTGCACTAAAGACATAATCATCAACATCAACCGACAGACGTCCACAGTGAACATAGGTCTTTAATAGGGTCTTCCACATGCTACGGGTTTGCGCCGCCTGAATCTTTGCGCTTGCGCTTGACGACAATCATGCTTTAAAGAAAGCAATGATGAGGTCCAAGTTGGAGCACGCTTACCTGGAAGATGCCTATTCACTCTTGGCTTGCAGGTATCTATGGTATATATGGCAGGAAACACGGCCGCCGAAATGGCGTTCCAACCTTTAGGCTCTCCCCATTGCCCGCAGCATGAATCTGAGCTTCCTTATGATGGTTATATTATGTACATATAATATCTCATAAGAAATCTCTAACACACAATCCAGCTAAGTAGGTCCAATTTCAAAAAAAGCTAGCTAGCCGACAAATCTAACTCAGTTAGGCAGCCTTCGGGAACCTTCGAGATGTCTCTCGTCCAAAATTCCTCAATGCTTGAAGACCAGTCTTTGAATAGTGCATGATGTCAGTGATGAAAAATGGATCCGAAATATAGGTCTTTTTTTGTACACAGGAAATGCCTGACGCATACCCCTCCGTCATGTGGGGCTTGCACCAAACTTGCACTACTACGAAATCCATTTCGGAACACGGCGCCCGAAACGAGGCGCGCTATCTCCTAAAAAACATAGGTATAATACCTATTTAGAACACTTACTATCTGTCATCATAATCTATGACAACCTCCGAGTATTTACCTGGTAAAACCGTAACTTTCGAATAAATTTTAGTATATAAGCAGGCTTCATTTAGAAATGAAAAAATCCCTATTTTATTTTTCAACGATTATAAACACAACTTTCATTCAAAAATAATAAGCTTAAATTCATTTTAAATAATATTTTGCGACGAAATGACGCGCACAGTCCTTCCGCCATGACAGTCCAGTGGACACTGAATTCCATAGAGCGCCTGCAAGAAAATAAATAGCACAGGAAGTTTTTTGGTTAGTTTTAGATTATTTAAGAAATGAAAAACATTTAGTATAAAACTAACAGTTCAAATTGATTGCTAAACCTAAACATATCATTTTCTGGAGGTTGGCTTCAAAGTATCAAGATGTTAAAGAAAACTTTTACAGAACAAGTTGCGAACAGCAATGTTTTCAACTTGTTTTTTTTTATTATTGGGATAATGTATACTAAATTAAAAAAGGCCCTTATAATCTTCACAAACTGAAGTTTTTAATTGCATGTATTTAATAGATGTTAATGCTTTAGAAAAATAAACAATTTACTTCAAAGTACAGCATTTTTGCGATTTGTCAAATAGCAATTACCTTAAACCTTCTCAGTGAATTTTTGCTGTTGTTGTTATATTTATATTCATAACAACGACATCTCATGGAAACTGATCGAACTAGGTAAGACTTTGTTATTTGTGGAACCAATGTAGGTAGACACCTACCTATCTATGTATTTTGTACGCAGAAGACTCGATTCGACTGTACCAGGGTGGTTTCCTCATCGAGGCTTCAAATCTAAATTTTGTATCTTTGTTTAGTGTGTCACACATAGAGGACGCTCTTCTCTTTTCTTTTTATATGTTTGTTTAGTTTAGTTAGGGCCTTATGTCGTCGTGGGCATACTAAACTCTCGTTATACTGTGCCTCGTGATAGCTTTTCTAGCGTTACTAAAAATGGATTATGTCTATCATTTCATCGAGGAACCTGGCTACGATTTAACACTAGACTATAAATTGTAATCTTACCTATATTATAAGAGATCATTCAGTCGTTCTCTTTACTCGTGTGGCACGAGGCATCGTACCGTCAGCGGAACGCTTGGATTTGCAAGTAGTAAGTCGTATTTGTCGGTAGAGTAGTAATTGGTTAGTAAAGAGAATAGTATAGCAGAGCTTTAATTTGTTTAACCGACTTTTTTTGTTAACCGAACTTGTTTTAGTTTAACCGACTTGAATGATCTATAAATGATATATAAATATGTATGATGTATATGATGTATAAATGATATATAAAATATGATCTATATAATATGGTTTTTGAATCTTCCTTTTCATACTTTCCTTAATTTTATTACAAAACCTAGTAGGCTTTATAAATTTTAATAAAAGGGTTATCATATAGCAAAGAGGGGAAAAATTAAATAAATTCATTTTTAAAGATTTTTTATTTCATCATCCATTTCAAACTACACCTTCAAAAAAATTATAATTGATTATAACTACGATAAGCTATAATTTTACCTAACTTACGACTTGAACCTACGTCGTTTCTTGAAAAAATTTTGACACTTCAAAAACTTCCAACAGGAATTTATTATCCTACCTTCGATTAAGCACTTACTACGTTAAATACAAAGGTTACTTGCACACGAACAAGATACACATAAAGAAGATTTGCTCGAATAAGGCGAAAGAGAGTGAAAATTTTTGTCTCAGCAAAATTCCGCTTAATGTAATCTATTTATTTAATCTTGCTTTATATTAAGTATAATAAACAGAGGCTTAATCTTGTTCGTATTCAAATAACTCACTTACTGATAAAACATTATATTAAATTATGTATTAAAATTAGTTGCACGCTTGCTCAAGCTGCTTGCGGTGGTTTAGTAAAGTACGTACAAGTAAAAGTCTCACATACAATGAAATTCGCTCGTTTCATACACATCTACATACATTATACCTAATGTGTCTACATCGTAACAAAATAAATCTGTTTTAAAACGTAATTTTAAGTCTCAAACATAGTTAGTTTCAAAATCAGGTACAAATTAATCGAAATTAAGTCTAAGGTAACTGAAGCATCCAGGGGAAAAAAATATGAGATCACGTTACATTTAAAGAGATCGCACACATCCGCACGACAAAGAGCCGCAGTACTTTCCAATTCTGAAAATCTTGAGACATCGGACGCGACGAGAATCATTGCATCACGCGGATTTTCAGTATTAAAAAATATGTCAAGTTCGTCAAGCAGCTCTTGCGACTCCTGCAATATGTGGGTGGTCGTCTCCTAGTATGCGATCACCTTTTTTTCAGCATTCAAGTATCGTCTGGATATACAATTTTTTATCAATAAAGCGTTATCCCACATAACATTTTACAATCATTACATGCTAAATTTTTTGGCGTTTTTATTTTATATCCAACTAAATCACAGAAAGAACTATAAAAATAAATAGCTGACAACCATCCACCTGCCACTTTAATTTAGAATTTAAATGCAATTTTTATCGCTGTAAAGTTGCAAGAACGTCGCGCGATTAGACGCAAAACAACTATGCATTCACGCAGGCCACATCTAAAACGATTAGTTAGGCATAATTGCGGATTTTTCTATCACAAATAAACGCAAATAAATGCAATTCAAAATATTTGCATTAGTATAATAGATTTTGGTTGTGCGTCCTTTAACGAGACTTCACATGGGGCAAAAAAAAAAAAAAACAGAAAAACTAGTTTTTTTTTCTGATCTGTGTGGCAAAAGGTATAGTCGTCCGAAAAAATTGGTTCATAAAAATGAAGTGACAGTCTTGAATGAAACTTATCTATGGATTAATCATTATAAATACCAGGGGTCCATAAACATTTTGTAAACCTACTTAAATCTAATATAACAAAAAATATAAATAAGTCAATGTGAATGTTACATAACATGTGCATTCTTTTACTATGATCTTAATTTATATGCCGTGATATATAACACCGTTACCTACAATAAAGTTGATGTGTTCCTACGCTTTTACGTAATATAAATACAGTATGAAAGCCGTATCAAAACATGGTTTTCCTAAGTCACTAATAAATAACTTCTAAGCCCCTTTTGTCACAGTCGCTTTGGGTGGAAAATGCCCGAATTAAAATAAAATAATGTAGCTATGCACTAAAGAGCATTGAAAAGAACAAAGAAAATTCCTTATTAAAAAAGTTTCACCCACTCACATTGGTTCTCGATTAATTTCATGAAAGAAAAAAAAACAATAAATGCTTACTTAACTCTTGATTTATTATTAAGATTGCTCTCAGATGCATTTTTCACCAAAAGCGACAAAAACGTGTTAGGTATATTACTTTGTTAGTTTGATGTATTTCATAGACAATGTGATTGTACTCTGTACTTACTCTAAGCTCAAAATTCAAAATCTAATTGTTCATCTACGGTGCAAAATGAATAATAGGTATTCTTAGATCTATTGTAATAATATGTAGAAAATTCCGGAATAGAGAGACCATTTAAGTATACATATATAGGAGTGCCAGAATTCATGTCACCAGTTTGGTACCTATTTTAAATCGATACGATTTTCGTGACTGAATAGTCGATGAGTCATGAAGGTGGTTCAAAGGAATCTAAACTCTCTGCGCATACAAATAAGGTCTATGTATAATCATCGATTAATGCGATAACAGTGTTCACTCACAAAATTGTTTTATATAACGTAACGAACAATTTTGGTACATTTGACCTCGTTTGTAAACTACATTAAATATATCGGAGTCAACTGAAAACCGTCCTTGAGAAGTTATTTTAAGGTTTCAAAAAAATGAGTTGTCCTTCCCACCTTCAATATTACCTTTTTTATAGAAACTGTTGGAGGCATTCCTTATAATTTACATATTTTTCAGCATATAACTGATATCATAAATATCAATAAAACGTTATAAATAAAAACTGTCAATAAAATTAAGCGTTGTTTTTAGGCCTTTTAAAATACAGCTGCTAAAATAAAACTAACTTACGGGTAAGCCCATTTCTCTAATAGAGTTTTATACTGTCCTTACTTTATCTAATTGGCCCTTTGACCTTCCACATTTATCATGCTTGTATCATATCGTCATTTGCGTCACTATATTTATGTAAAATAATATCATTATTATTTAGATGAAGTAATTAGTCCACGATTAAATGAATGAGTAAACAAAACTACTGTGATAGAGAAATAATGATTACTTTTAATGATATTATGAAGCTTATTTGAATAATCATATAATATTATTATTTACTATACATCAACACAAGTGGCTGCGGTTTGGGACTAGCATAAGTAACAGAACAGGCACCGACATTATTAAAGAAAGTCTCGGAAAGATTTTTTATTTTTTAAATTTGTTTTAAACAAAATTATATCTTAGTTTCTAGGCAAGACGGTTGATTTTCCCTTTAAAATATCCGGCATCTTGGTGGAGCGTATATACCTCAATATGCTTAACATCGTTCTAAGGTATTTTCGAGACTATCCTAATAAATAAAGGCGCCCGCCCTTCGCGTTGCATGACGCAACATTCTGAGCGAACAATTTCTTGCAAGCCCCGTAGCAAATCATTGCTATCGGTATACGTTATAACTCTTTGGTATTATTCACTGGTTACTAAACTATACACATACAATAAATAACTGCTGCTATATTTACGCATGTATCAAAGAAATTACTTGACACAAAACTCATAGTTGATTGCGTCTTTTATTTATGTACATTTCTTGATATACAAAATTGGGTCTTCCTGCACTGTCCTAAAAACTATAGTGCTGCTACGATTGTATAACTCGATACACTGGCTCGGACGCTACGAAGGGAACGAAGCTTCAAAGCAGAAAGAACGCTATCGGTTCTTAGATTGGTTCCAAACAAGGACTCCTGAAGTTTTCAAAGCATTACAGCTGGCAGTGGTGTTGAGAGAGCCATGTGTTCCGCGCCGCGTACTGGGAGCCTTTGTGCTGTGACGTAGTGTCTCATGAGAGCAGGCACTGTGGGGAAAGCGGTCGCTGCTCCTCCCAGCGTATAGCCGTCCACTCCACGGCATATACGCATGTGCATAAAGCCACGGGTAGATCTGAAAAGAATAGAAATCCTCATTAAAACCTATTAATGTCTTTTAATTCAGGGCGAGATTTAAGTTGGCAAAAATATTTATCACCACCATATTATGAGTTGTGACCTACTTTAAAAAATATTATTTTAACGATCGAAGGGATCGATAAAAACTCAATTGATTACGACATTAAATTTAATTTTGACGAAAACGAAATAAATATAGTTCTGAAAAATAAAGAAACTTACTTCAAACTAAGCGAGTAGTCATGCTTTGCGGATTCACTGTTTCTGACTAAAAATGCACCCTCTTCCGCGTCTCTAAGTAAATCCTCAGCTTCCAAGCGCGTTAACGTTCCATGATACCACCTGTAAATAAATAAAAAAATATTATTACAACTAGGAACGTTAGCAACAACAGTAAATAACGTTAGAAAAAAAAATAAGAAAAAGGTTATTCAATACAACAAAAAGAATCACAAATCACCTATCGTAACAATATGTGCAAGCACGCTCAATCATAAACTTCTGAAGTAGGAAAAGTTAAGTCAAAACTATTGCGTACCCTTGTCGGTCAAGTGGAAGGGAAGCATCAACCAAGTCCCGTGGAGGCGCTATAGGTCCTAGGTTCAAATGTAGTCCTTTGGCAGTACTGGAGCCAGTGTTGCCACCATCAAAATTCAAAGTCAATTTTTCGCGATGTTTTTTACCTGTAAAAAGCCCGCAGTCATTCATATGGTCAACCTGGCAAGACTATCAAATAAATAATTTTTTTTTAAAAGTGATAGACAAAATCGAGATACAATCATGCCAAAGCCAATTAAACGTCAAATAGTACTTTCTGAACTCTTAACCCAATTACTGTACGTTTACAAATTGCTTGGAACACACAGGAAAAAGTTTCTACAAAAAGCACTCAGCCAAATTAAATATTAGGAGGGCGTCGGAACAGTTTGCGTAGCGCGATCTGGAGTCATACGTCTTAATCGGCATAATTTGGTAGCAGTCACTTCGAGTTTCTCCGAAAGATTCAAAGATTGGAAGCGACAGACCCTTCGCAGATTTATTTCTTATACGATTGACATGTAAATCCTTTGGACATATGTAATAGAGTCTGACATAATTGTGTCGGGGATAAAATGAACTCTGATTTTGAACAACTGATGTAAGTGTGATAGTAGTGGACAGTACTATACGAAAATTTATACATACGAGTATGTACATCTTAGATTTAAATTTAACTCACCTTGATTTAAATCTTGGACGCTTTGGCTTGAGGAAGCGTTAGAAATAGCCTCCCCAAAATCATTATTCAGTTGCAAGGATTGTCCACGTAATTTGCGTCGTAATTTAGGCATATCAAAAGGCAAAGTTCTCAGATCAACCTCTGCCTCCGCACGTCTCCGACGCAACTTTGGCATGTCAAATGGTAGATCAGATAAATCAACGTTGTCGTCTTTGCGTTCTTCTTCTGTATTGCTGTTCTTAAAATTAATAAACGCGTTTCGCGAATCAACTCCCTCTCTAGAATGAATTGATATGCCACTATCAGATCCTTGAATTTCAGTGTCACCGGGTGTTGAGTGTCTAAATGTTAGATTTAATAAATTTCTGTTTTGTAAGGCTCGTCGTTTAGGTTTAGGCAAAATTTCAACAGTAGTTTGTATCGTTGTATTTCCAGTTTCAACATCTTCTGGGGATACCTTTTGAGAATTATTATTTTTATTGTTATCGGATGTCTCCGACGCTGGCTCTTGGGAAGATTTGTCAGATATAGGGCTTAATATATGAAGTTTAGTCGGATGATGGCCAAACCCCGACAACTGCATATGATGTGATTTGATAAATGGCACGTTTCCGGAATCCGAGCTATGAGAACTTAACGATGACGAATGTCGACTTTCTGAACTACTGCTACTTCTGTCTCCTTCACTATTGCTGCTTCGTAGTGACTCCATGCTACCACCGCTACTACTGGTCGCCATACTTTCAGTGCTCGAATATTTTCGTCGCGGACGAGCGACACCGGGCCTGCCTTTAAATTCCATTATAGGGCCGACCCCCTTGGGCCCCTTGTACCGATTCATTTCTGGTGTATCAGAATCGGAAGTGGGTCGACCCTTAATCTCTAAAAAAATACCGTCTTTAGATTGGGCTCTTTCATCGTCGCCATCACGAGATTCGCGGCTGGAATCTCTCAAACGAGGTCCAACGTCAAGTTCGGTTGAAACAGAAGCTTTGACGTCCGTCATACTAGCGTCGCTGCTAGTCGGTGTGTCCCGGGCCCGAAGTGATTTTACTGGAAGTCGCAAGTCTTTCAGCCGAGGGTGTGCCGGCTGTGTCTGGGGTAAATTTGGAGCACTTTTAATGCTGTTCATGGCAGATCCATCTTTCTGTTGAAATTTCGTTGGCAAAGGCGCTGTTGACGGTGGAGATGGCGTGTAACCACGGAGTGGCAGCTGCGACGTTGACGTTCTATCTTCCTCTTCAATATGTACTTTCTCTAATTCTTCAGATAAGGCCGCTGTATTCGTTTCATTTTCTTTCTTTTGACGAATTGTAGGAATCTTAGAGCGTCGTACGCTATCAGTTTTCATTGTCACCTTACGGCGACCTTTATAATCTGGTTCACTCCGTTCGACAGCCTCAAATGCAGATGATGCAGAAGAAAAAGTCTTGCGTTCTTCAGCTTGTAAAAGAGCCGGATGATTACTGACTCGGTCGAAGTCATCTAAGTCATCGTCAGATCGGGCTATTTTACAGTCAAAGGCCGTTTCATATATCTGTCGTGTGGTCATTTCTTGTGGCCAGCGTGGCAGCGGCGCCGGCACGTAAAAGACGCTACGAGAGGCTCTATGCTCCTCTACATCTTCGGGCGCGGCGCACGCGCAGCCGGCCGCGTCGCGCCCTCGGCGCCTTGGCGGCATCCACGCGCTCTCGCCAGACGATGATGATGATCGTTCTAATTCACGAAAGCCATCTTCCGCCACTGAAAATCTTTTAGGCAGATTCGGTCTAGGTGCCACGTGAGGGGCGTCAAGGCTTGCCGATTTTCTGTATCGAGGTCCACGTGAGGAAGAAGTCGAAGAAACTGTTGGGGCCGATGGAGCTGGCGGGGGCGGAGCGGTTTTAAACAGGTCGCCGTAATAGTATGGACTGGGATTTCTTCGAGGAGCGTTTGCGTATCGTGGATCAGAACGACCGCTATCTGGCGAGTGTAAGGACGGCGCCGTCGCAAAGGGATCGAATTCACCAAACTCGTCTTCTTCACCCTCTGTCGATGACGATCTGTCCTCTGAAGATGATTCTAGAACAAAAGAAAGGTAAATTGAATAAAAAACATCAAATTCTCAGATTTTTAAAGTGAAATTAAGAAAAGTATGAAGCCGGCGCATTCTTGAAGGACTTTTAGAAGATAAAATGAAAGCAACGAACTAGAAGCAGGTTCGCGAGCGTTCCATAAGTCTGGGGTCGCAGTTAGTCTCAAGTGGCGTCGTTTAAACGAGCGTCCGGATTGTACTTTCACGATCCCTCAAGAACGTAGTCGATCATAAAGAATGACGGAATCTTGCCCTATTATTTTTCAAAAGGCTAAAATACCTACTACTGGTGTATTTTTATTTCAAGAGTAGGTATCCTTCAAACTTTGTAGAGACAAATTTGAATTTGATTTGTATTTATATTGAAGTTCTCGTCTGGTGCGCGAGCGAATTTATTTCTCGTGGGATTTTAACGTTCGTCTTCTCTCGATATTACTTTATTTAAAAAATCAAACTTTAGTTTTGATTTAAAAAGAATAGGTAATTTTAGTTTTTTCATAATTTAAACAAATATCAAAAGTTCTAAGCATTCATTCGTTCATTCATGTACAAAAACGAAAACTGAAGTTATAATAATATTGAGTTCATTTATTTATTATAGTAATAAAAATAATAAATCAATGTCTACAATGAAAAGGACATGCATATATGTAAATCTTTACGGGTGAGATTTCTTCTAGGGGCCCCAAAATGAGTAAAAATTACTTTTTTCAAATTTGAGTTAAAATATTGTATTATTTAAAGTAAAATTAAAGGTTGTTTTGCTAGCTTACTCCTACGCAAAGGTTACTGAATACGATAAATCCCCTTTAGCTCGTACCTACGAAGCTAATGTTATTTCAAAGGCACGTAGGAATACCCTAATGAGAATTTCTTGCTCCGCACAACAATGGCATCCTTCTGAATGCATGTTGAGCACAAAAATGTCTGGTTGTAAAGTCCTGGAGGAGAAACAGATATCTAGAACATTATAAGGCCTGTGTATGAGAAATAAACTGCAACTGCGTCCATGTGGATCTACAACTCTGGTAAAAACTAAAACTACTGTATGTAACATGCCTATTGTATTGTTATAAAAATCACTTAGCGGACGATGGAGATTGCTATGCTTAGAGTTTCTCTGCGTCTTATTTCCAACAATAAATGTCTATTTAATATCAATAAATGATACTTGTAACTTGAAAAGTTACAAAGCTCTTCAGTTACAAAGGCAGTCAAGGCTCCCGAAATTTTTCATTTCGAGGCTTTCCTATAATAAACGTATAGTTCTTATTATTCTATGAGCAGGTATTTTGACGCGTTCTTTTTACGGATAGGATTACAATGGCGTGCCGCGTGAACGTTTAAAATAATTCAGCTTTCATAGAACTCGAAACTGTAATCATACTTATACCTAATTGTTCAGCAAGTACAAGAAGAGTGAAAATTGTCCATTAGCGCAGAGGGTTGTAAAGTGACGTCATTAAGTGACGTAATTGCTTTTCCGCGTGGACGGACATGAGCCCCTACGAGTCGAATTTGTTGAATTGCCGCGATTAACGCGCTAAATGTCTTTCTAAAAACGTTTGAAGTAACGCGAGAGGTGATGGTTTAGAACAAAACCTTTTAATAGTCTAAGAGATTACCGCAAGAAATCATATTACAAGAATACCTACATACTAGCTACATCCATACTTTAAGTTAATAATATAAAATATGTAAAAGTATGTCTGTCTCTATATCTATTAACTTTGCACGGTTTGCTTTGTAGCGTTGAACGATGAGCAAAAACTTGCTAAATAAAGCATGTAACCTGAAGACAGATATAAGATAAGAACTGCTTATCCTAGAAAATTAAAGGGAACTCCCTTGGATTTAAAAAACTCAGGCCAACGAAGTTTCAAAGGTAGTATGTACTTATTTACTCTCTTACACCTAACTTTAAATAACTGACCTGTCCTTTTTGAACACTTATTAGGTAGGTACTACCTCCTCTATGACCAATTATTATAATTTTGAAAGTAGTAATTTATTTTATCTATATACAATTTTACCACCGTCTCTAACTAGGTATGTTTTAGAACGGGTTTGGTATTGTTATTTATGGTATTTTTTTATTCACATTTGATTCATAGTAATACGCATAACAACAGTCAAGCAAGCTCTATCACTATCACTACCTATGTCACGTAAGAAATGTTTATAGTGTCAGTATCTATACTAACAAGAGTAAATTAAAAATTTATAACATCCCCGACAAGTGAAGATTACAGTACCTAGAAAAGAGCTGATACCTTTCAAACGGCTGAACTGATTTTCTTGGATTATAGCTAAGAACACTCTCGATCAAGCCACCTTTTAAACAAAAAAAAACTAATTTAAAATCGGTTCATTAGTTTAAGAGCTACGATGCCACCGGCAGATACACAGATACATAGATACACAGATACACACGTCAAACTTATAACACCCCTCTTTTTGGTCGGGGGTTTAAAATACGCAAAATTACGTTTATATCTACTATATAACACCCACGAAGTAAATTATATATCATTTTTGCACCTACTTGTTGGACGGTCGAACACGGCGTTTTGTACATTTAAATCCAAGGAAGCTTCTTTCTTGCTAAATTATTTAAGGGTTTAATTAAAGGTATCTTAGATTAATATTAGTTCGTGCAACGCATAGTAATCAGCATAAAATGAAAGTTTCTTCATAGACAAACGACATCGCAATCAAAAGCCTCTGCTTATAATGTCGGGACATTTTTTCCAGTCTAGACGGACGAACTAACGGCAAAAAAGGGCTGATTAAAATTTCCATTGTTGGTGATGCCTAGCGCTGCTTTTATTAACTACCCTACAGCGTTGTCATTGTGGACACTCGATAAAATTCCTGGTTTGTACCAGTTGTGATAGTGAACTAATTATGTATTATCAAACGCACGTATTAAGTACGTAGGTACATAAATTTCGAAAAGCTGAATCAAATAGGTGGGTGATTATTAAAGATAATAATTAGTATGAGTATAACCAGTAACTATTTCGTATCTCAGTGGTTTATAAAGTATATTTTATAATGACTTTGTACATTCAGAAAAGAGTCCGGAAAGTTATAATTTACAATAGAATAGAATAGAATAGATTTATATTCAAATAAACTTTTACAAGTGCTTTTGAATCGTCAAATAATTTACCACTGGTTCGGAATGCCGTTCCTACCGAGAAGAACCAGCAAGAAACTCGGCACTTAGGTAAAGTACGATTTGATTTGATGCATTAACTAGGAACCTGCAAGTGTAGTAACGAATAGGTACATTGAAGAGAAGCAAACTGTACTGAACTGGAACATGTTCATTTTTCTAGCAGATTTTACTTAAGTAATTATAAATTATGAATCTGGAAATGAAACTTTTGCTAGCATTTTAACTCGCAACGTATACATAATGTGAGTTGATTAAAAGCTGCGCTGACACGGTTTACTTTAAAAAAAATAAAAACATGAACAAGTTAATTAACCTACCACAAGAATGTGTGTAACGAGGAATGGCGTACAAGTTTTATTTTCTTTTCATAGCCGTTGCAAACGGACAGGACTAGATACGGTCTCTGGCTAGAACAATGCCTTAACAAGTCTCTCCGGCGATTGTTGTGGGAGAAAAGAGGCCTTGTGCGTTCTTTGAAGATGAACCTCAACTGCGTACTTAGGTATAACGAAAGAGTAACGGAAACATAAGTCGTTTCTTCAACTTCTAGACGTGTAAATTAACATTGATAGTTTTTAATTATTAGCGTGCAAAATTATGGGAATCAATCTACCCTGGCATATCGTTTTGATCAATATCCATAACCCATATCCATGTCCATAATTCGTAATCTATAAAAATAATTGTCTGCTAGTTTTTTACAGTTCATCCGTAAAATCAAAGAATTCTCGTAGAGTCGCATTAGGTTATTAGGGTCGCATTTTATATTTTGCCTTTTTACTTTAATAATTCTAAACTGTTTTCTAATCCATGTTTATATGGGTCCGCCAACGTTGCGGGTATTTGGTACACAGATAACTTGCAACCCGGAGACTACTTACGGATATACCTAAGCTACTTTTATTCCGGAAAATCAAAGATTTCCCACAGGATTTATACAAAAACCGAAGCTCACGCGGACGAAGTCGCGGGCATCATGCAGTTCTTGAAAAGGGGAAAGGCATGGCAAAAATGATTTATGAATTTATTTTTGAATCCAACCATGGAATTAAACTGCATTAATTTCGAAGGAATTCAGCTATGTAATACGGATGCAAAAACGCTTCGATTCGCTCTGTTTGTATTTAAAATTTTCACACAAGAATTCTCATTGTGCTGTGATTTCATCATGGAATTGTTTGTTTTTGTCCTCAATGACATTCAATTGTATCACCTGTCATACTTTAAAAATTAATCCAAGTATAGGTACATCTATTCACAAATGAAGAATATTGAAGTTGGCTCAAGTCAATGGAAGTTGGTATCAGTCTGACACTTAGAAATAACTGCCTTTTTAACCTAATTTATAAAATGCCTGATTGGACTAATCTTCGGTTGGGCTCATCGGGTGTTGACAGAATTTTCGCAGGTAGGAGTGTTATATCGGCGAAACAACGGTTTAATACGGGATTTAGGGAGTGGATGATTGTAGTATAGAAATTAGTGAAGTAATACTTGTAATAGTTATGTCGCCTGTTTGCAATTATATGAATGAATGAATGAATGAATGAATGAATGAATGAATATACTTTTATTGTACACCACAAAATTAGTACAGAAAAACACATACAAAGCTCAACAAAATATAGGTACAATTTGGCGGCCTTATCGCTACCTAGCGATCTCTTCCAGGCAACCAAAATGGTCCAAAGGATATAGCTATAGATATTAGAGGTAGGTGGTGTAAGTATACATTTACATTTATATATAATATTAGAATAAATAAATATATAAATAAATAAATAAATACATAGAAACATGTTAAAATTTAAATAATGTACTAAATAATAAAATACATAATATAGACTAAAAAAATAATAATAAATAAATATGATATATAGATAAATAATAAATCCTCATACTATTATTAAGACTAGTAAAATATGTTCCAATAAATCCGATAATGCTAAAGTGATAGTGACAAATAGTGATCTTTCACCAGCCTCTTAAAGATATTGATGGACTTAGCCTCCCTGATTACGAGAGGCAAGGCATTCCACAATTTAATAGATTGAACTGTGAAAGATTTATTGAAAAAGGAAGAAGAATGTGAAGGCGTCCTTAAAATAAGCTTCCTAGAGGTGCGGAGAACTTGTCCCGGACGCGCTGCAAATTCAAATTTCTCCTTCAAGTAAGGAGGAGAAGAAGGGTGAAACAATACACAGTACAGAATAGAAAGGATATGTAAGTTCCGGCGAAGTCGGATGGGTAACCACTTGAGACGAGACCGAAAATGAGACACATGGTCATATTTGCGCAACCCAAATATGAACCGAATACTAGTGTTTTGAAGTCTCTCAAGCTTGTTTAACTGATCTTCTGTTAAGTTAATATAACTTGCGTCGGCATAATCAAGGATAGGAAGAAGTAAAGTCTGTGCTAACATAATTTTAGTAGGAATTGGAAGAAATGATTGTAGACGACGCAAAGAGCTCAGAGATGCAAAAGTCTTCCTGCTAATCTGTTTTAAGTGATTCGTCCAACCTAAATTGCAATCCATATGTATCCCCAGATTTTTAACGGAATCACAATATGGGATGACAATACCATTGTACTCGATGGGAGGAAGCGTAAACCAATCAATTTTTGAGATAAGGTTCCGACTGCCAATAATTATAGCCTGAGATTTGATCGGATTAACATTGAGGCCATAAAATCGACTCCACTCCAGAATTAGCTCCAGATCATTATTTATTTGAGTAACGGCTGCCGGAAGGTCCACAAGAGTTGCCTGGGTGTAAATTTGGACGTCATCTGCATACATGTGGTACAGAGAAGATAGTTTTTGAGTTAAAGAATTAATGAAAATAGAAAAGAGTAATGGTGACAACACGCCACCCTGAGGCACACCAGCAGTGATATCGCACCAAGACGAATGAGTTTCCTCGACACGAATACGCTGCTGGCGACCGCTTAGGTAACTATGCATCCAGTCAGTTGCTGATGGAGATAAGTTAAGAGAACGCAACATACTCACAAGTATATCATGGTCCACAGTGTTAAAAGCATTACTGAAATCGAGCAAAGTCAATACTGTGAGTTGTTGATTATCCATGCCCCAGCGAATGTCATCAGTAACTTTAATCAGAGCAGTAGCCGTACTATGTCCAGAACGGAAACCAGATTGGAAAGGGTTAAATAGGCAGTGACTATTCAGGAAAAGGTTAAGTTGATAGTGAATTAACTTTTCAAGGACTTTGGAAAGAAACGGCAAGATGGAAATGGGACGGAAATCGGAAAAATACTCAGCATTAGCCTTTTTCGGAAGAGGTACAACATGAGCACTTTTCCAGGCATCAGGAAATTTGGACGTTGTAATCGATTCGTTTAGAATGTGGGTGATTGCAGGAATTACAATATCCACGATAGGAATTATCATATTACGGCTAATGTCGTCGCTACCAACAGCATTCGAAGAGATGGACAGTATGCTCTTCTTAACATCATCAGTAGAAAACTGGCTGAAATTGAACGGAGGATAGGAAGGGGTAGGAGTCGTTGAAAGAGAATGAATAGTTTGTAATTTATCAGAACTATTAATGGAGTTTAGAGGTGATGAGAAATATTGATTTAGGAGATCAACGTCAACGTTAGGTGGAGATGAATTATGTGACGTTTTACCAACTCCAACCGTCTTTAGAAATTTCCAAACTCTACAAGAGTCGCCGTTCTCGACTGATGCATGAATATGGCGTCGCTGTGCATCTCGACACAATGTATTGCAGCGATTCCTGAGTTTGTTGTATTTTCTGTGATTTTCCTCAGATGGATTGCACTTTAGTCTGGTTTTCGCTACACCTTTCTTAAGAATCAGATCTTTTAAATCTTGCGAAAGCCAAGGTGCAGGTAAATGTTTGAGTTTAACAGGCTTAATTGGCGCATGAATGTCATAAAGCTGAGTCAGTAAGGAATTGAAAATGTCAACCTTACGATCGACGTCGGATACAGTTTCAACAACTGACCAGTCAACTTTACAAGCATCTACACACAATCGATCTACATCCATTCCACCAAAATTACGCCGCAGAAGTATTTTAGGTTTAATTTTTGGAGGGCGCAATTTGTACGAGAGAAAAAGTAAATCGTGATGAGAAAAGGCATCCGCAGAGCATTGGCCATGTTTAGATACAAGGTCAGGAGAAGACACTATAATCAAGTCAAGAAGAGAAGGAATGCAGTTAGGAAGGTTATGAGTAGCCGAAAGCGGAAGAATTGTCATGTTACAAGATTCAATAATGGATTCTAGTTTATTAGCCCGATTGTCACCTTTAAGCAAACAAGTATTAAAGTCACCCATTATTATGCTATGAGTATATGTAGGGAGTAGGGATTCTAAAAGTGATTCGAATGAGGGGAAAAAATTAATAGTAAGCGAGGGACTGTAGAAAACGCCAAGTAAGATTTTTGTTTGTGATAGGGAAACCTCAATAAGTAAATGCTCAGCAGCATCAACAGGAGGCGGTTGACATGACGAACTAACAATTTTGTAAGGAATGTAAGATCTAAGATAGATCGCCACACCACCGCCACCCCTATTAGTGCGATCATTTCTTATGAGAATAAACCCCGGCAAAGAATAAGAAGTAGAAGGCAGACAGGGCTTAAGCCAGGACTCAGATACTAGGATGGCATGAATATTTTGGGACTCAAAAGACGCAAGCATATCAGAGTAATGTGCCGGAACACTTTGTGCGTTTATGTGAATAGCATTGAAGTTTTTCATACAATCGGAGAAATGAGAATTTAATGTTACATTGAGTGGAAGAGAAGTGGCTGTACTATGGTAACTTGCATTACTATCTGTCACATCACTAGATAACGACAAAAACAAATCACTGTCTATACTTAAATTTGAGGATACCATACTATAATTAAATAATAATAAAAAATAAATATGATAAAGCAAAAAGTAAAATAAATATATATACAATCAGTAAGGTAAATAAAACGATAGACGAAC
This sequence comes from Maniola jurtina, assembly GCF_905333055.1. Lineage (NCBI taxonomy): Eukaryota > Metazoa > Arthropoda > Insecta > Lepidoptera > Nymphalidae > Maniola > Maniola jurtina. Next base: position 6,492,510 of record NC_060046.1, on the reverse strand, counting down.
CCACCCGCCAGTTGCAAGGAGAAAATCACTTCTAGCAATATACAATAAGTAGGTAAAAATGCTCGACCAAAAGCCTTGCATCCAGGGTAGTTATTTTGTCTGTGGCTAGGATGTCAAATGTCACAGCTGTCATTAGTTAATGATTGACACTTACATCTGTCAGTCATGATCACATGCATGTCACATGACAACACAAGCAACGACTATTAAATCTACCTACCTACAACCTATTATTTTAAAAATTACAGTTCATAAAAATTATTATACACATAAGAGCAATAACATAGACTTTATGATAGTGACATACTTAGAGCAAGATAAATAAGCTGTTATAAAAGGCTTGCAGCACAAATATTGTGTAAAAGTAATACATAGGTAGGTATATAGATTAATGATAGGTTACTTATTTTTGATTGTACTTTTGGACCTGGAGGAAAGACTGGCAGTGCCCTGAGTCAGAGGTTTAGAAGACTGTGGTATGCATTGGAGGTCAGCCTTACACTCAGCTCGATTAAAAACAATTATAACGCGTTATTTGAAAAAAAAAACTTGATTTGGATGGCAATGGCTGTAAATTAGTTCCTATCGAGTTTCGAAGACTATACCAAGTGGGGTATCATATGAAAGGGTACTTGTACATTCTAAAACAGATTTTTATTTATTTTTAAGCATAATAGCAAATGCAAAATGTCGCAAAAATACACGAGTACGGAACCCTCAGTGCGCGAGTCTGACTCGCACTTGGCCGGTTTTTTATTATTATACCACAACTTACCAGACTCGTAATATGGTTGCGATCTGTGTCTGGGCTGTCTCTCTTGCCGAAGAGGCGCAGAAGGAGCTGGTTCTGGCGGTGATTCCGCAGAGCCTTCAGGTGCGCTTTCCGGACTACGTCTCGATACTTCGGGGACGGATAAATCAAAGTCAGTCCGCCTGGCCGATTCGTAGTCCGCACGTCGTCGGGCTGACTCCGCGTCAAACGCTGGTTTCCTCCCCGAGTCAGCGTCGTACTCTCTTCCAAAGTACCTCCTCGACTCGTATTCGTACGGACGTCTCGACTCAAAGTCGTAGTTCTGTCGCCGTGACTCGTATCGCCATCTGGATGACTCGGGTGAACGTCTGGGCTCCCGCGAGCGGCGATTGCGCTGTGGAGATCGGCGAGCTGTGTCGCGAGGCGTACAGTATGCCTCTATGAACTCAACCTGAAACAAAAAGAAAATTTATTATAGCTACAAGCGAGTAGGGATATGAACGATATTTTGATCAACAACCATGGTAATGAGGGTTTGAGAAGATAAACGTTCAGACCTACTAAGCATAGACTCCTTAAAGGAAACCAAAGGTACGTTGCGGTACGCAACCACGACGGGCGACTCATGACGCTTAACGCTATTGTATACAAAGTGTCGCGAAAGTCACCGTCGTTATTTTGATAGTTATGAAATAGGTATAGCTAGTGAAAGCTTAAGGTGCACAGTACAACGCGCATACGGAACAAGGGCTGCTGCATGCCAAAGCAACTATAAGTAGTATTAGTTGTAAAAGCTCTTCATCATGAAGGTCGATTATGTGGCAGAGTAAAGTGGTAATAAAATGCAGCGGTCACATATCCGGCGGCCGTAACGGTCGGTTAGGCGTTCTTTCCCCTCGAAGGGGTGTCATTACCGCGGACCGTTTCTGTTTATGAGGAAGGGCATAAAGAATATTATGAGATATTGTGCTTGCATTGACGATACGATGACGTGATAACATTTCAAGGGTCCCGCACAAATTCAGTCCGCAACGAAAAGGTTTTTATTGTCGGACGGGTTTATTTGTATGCTAAACTTTTTGACATTAAAACTTCTCTACAACCTACCCACTTTTATTCAACCCACATAGAGATACGAATAAAAGTTGCACGGAATTTTAAGCGTGTTGTAATTAAACGGCAGTTACTGAGACCGCTTGTTTTTTGGTATAACCTCTAAAATAAACATCTGCTTTTATTTGTTTATTCGGAGTTCATTAAGTTAATTAGGTAAACTAATTGAGTATAACATTTCATCTACATTCTACAATAAATACTTTCAAGGTGAAATTTCAATTCCAATGACTCTGTTTTCATTATAGATCGATTAGTGTATGCCCCTGACACAGTAAAAGAAAATTATTATGAATAAGGTAAACCTCAAGTCCAAAGTCCTGTGTTGAAAGACTCCCCAGTAGGTGGACATACGATACGACATCAAACGAGTTTCAGGGAGCCACTGGACACAAGACCGAAGAGTTGTTTTTACTTTTTTATTCCATTACAAGTAAGCCTTTGCCTGCGGTCTAAAATGGAATTACTTGGAATAGAATAGCTTGGAAGGCTCTCTTACCAAATTGTACAGCAGTTTGGTAAAAGAGTATCTTATAAATTGAGATGAAACGACGGCGAAACCTCAAGCAGACAAATATAGTTTAAAGAAAATTCTGTGTTTATTACATTAAACAGTATAGGTACACACCTTCACAAACATGTTACTTTACGGATAACCTTAATAAGATGAAGGTGGTTTCAAGCTATTAGAGACAGTGATGAGTTCCCTCTTCCGCGCCTCCGGTCATAGAGGGTCCTAAGCTCTCATTAAGGGGAGTTTAGGATCCACGAGCATCCAATCTCTAGAGCTGTTTACGTAACTTGACGAGTTCAGTGAACGACATCGATGCGTAATCTGATTACAACACCATAAAAAATATTTATACCTATACTTCCACTTGCCACACATTTAAAACGAGAACAAGCGTATTTTTTATCGATTTATTGAGCTTACAAAATTATTCGAATAAGCACTCAGCAGTGTAACCTTAATCGATTTGGATTAAAGGTACAGGGCAGCTTTTATACCGAGGAACGGCATAGGTTACTTTTGGCACCGGAAAACCAAAATCTCTCAAGGGATTTTTTTATACCCTGAATTAACGTGGACTATTATATGATACAGAGACAGCTTGCATTCTGGAGATGGACATAGCCTACTTTTATCGCGAAAAATCGAGTTTCCACAGAATTGTTAAAAACCTGGACAAAATTGTGGCATCATCTAGCGGAAACATAATGTCAAAAAAATAGTAGGCATTGTAGGTAAAAATTAAAATCAAAACATTACTGCTTACTCGGAATAACAGGTCTTGTTTACTTTGAACTTACACTCAAGTAAGTTAAGTTCTGCTCAGAGCCCCTAGTGTATCTAAGTTTTCAAATTAACAAACGTGACATTGCAGTTAATGCAGTTGTTAAATCTCGATATTTGCGCTAAATGAAACATTTAGGTGCCCCTACACTAATATCATGTTAGTCAAATTAAAAATTATCACGATCCTTAGAAGTAGAGCCATAAAGATGTACCTACCTAGATTATAGGTAATATGAAACACACATACGCCATGGTATGGTCATTGAATACGCCCTAATGAGCCTGCACTGTATCTTAACCGGTTTCTCCAACAGCGTCGTACCGGAACGCTAAATCGTTATGCGAATCGGCTTTGTCGGTAGGGTGGTAATCTAACCGCGAAAAGGCTCTCATCTAGATTAGATCTGAGTCATGCTAGAACAAAAGAGTTGAAGCTTAAGGGATAGGGCATGAAGCAAAACTTAACTATGGCACAATCACAATCCATACTAATATTATAAATGCGAAAGTGTGTCCATCTGTCTGTCTGTCTGTTTGTCTATCTGTCTGTCTGTCTGCTACCTTTTCACGGCCCAACAGTTTAACCGATTCTGAAGAAATTTGGTACGGGGTTAGCTTATATCCTGGGAATGGACATAGGCTACTTTTTATCCCGGAAAATCAAAGAGATCCCACGGGATTCCCCCAAAAACCATCCGCTTAACCGATTTGTATGAAATTTGGTACCGAGGTAGCTTGCGTCCGTGTAATTGACATAGGTAACTTTTTATCCACTTAGGATCTTTAAAAACCTAAATCCAGGCGGACGAAGTCGCGGGCATTCTACTGAAAGTATTATTTATGCTAACAGGAGACTGGGCCGCGATCGCCTCTATAATGTGCATCAACCCTTGTCGTCATCATACGCCGTGAGGGTGACTTTATAAATAAAATAAAAGGATTCAAAACCGGTTTTGAAGCTGCCCTGGGGCCGGTCTTTATTCAAACTTTAACCATTCAAAGCAGGCTAGGGCCTAGCGTAGGATTGCCATTTTCAAATTTTGAAAAGCAGGACACTTAGAGCTAAACTGTGTAGTTTATAGAGTTGTGTAGTGAATACACTATAGCCCATTCAACATCACACTGAGCCAATAAAAACTGATGATGAGCCAATATAATTAGTGCAACGACAGAGTGCGTAAGGGAATTCTTACAATCTAGGACGGAGCGTCTTTACCGTAACAAAATGTCACAAGATTGAGAGCATGAGATAATTAAATTCTTGAATTTCTAATTTGTAAAATTGACATTATTGGTAGGTCACACTGGACGTTTACCAGTATCTGACTGAAGATCGTTAATACCTGTATGCCAAGTCGATTTCTTGGAGAATCTCCTTACATCGGGTTCTATCTTTGGCGATATTATGTTCATCTATTATGTGCATAGAGCACTGTAAAAGTTAAAGTTATATTATCAGACGATTTAACTATCACTACACTTACTGTGGATGTATTAAATCTCAGTTTGTGCATCTTTGCAGTTAGTCATGCTATAAAACTGGGATTTCATAAGGAAATGGAACGGTTGGTAACAATATGCCAGCCTCATCTGGTGCATTGTTTAACGATTTCTTCCTACGCATGAAAATTTATTTACATAATTAAACATTGGCCGCGCCACCCTCGTTTTGATTTACAATGTCTACGAGATTTTGCCCGCCATTTGCATACTTTGTTTCATTGCTTAGTTAGACCCCGTTAAAAAAAACTGCATTGAAGATTATGAAAACTCTTTAATCTTTTATTTGGTTCAAGAGTATCTACTGAATCATTTTGATTTGAAAAGAATATCTTTTAAATATTTATTGAATGCATCTATAAGTACTTGATATGGTTAATTAACGTTTTGTTCTATTTTTAAGATTATTTTATTACAAAAGTTGGCGTTATTGATTCATACCACTTGAAATATTCTTTATCTGTTATTTTTATAGATAAATAGATAGATATTATAATAATCTTGTATAGCTATCTCTGAACCAATTCTGAACTATAATAAAGCTATCTAAGTAGCTTAACTAAAGATACTGATTATTCAATTACCTAAGTAATGAGACTTAATTCTGAATTCTGAGGAACAATCCTAATTATGTATCATTTAATCAATTTTGTAAGTACATAGAGATCATTGATTTAAATAAGTTTAAATGCCATTGTGAGTTTCAGATTGTAGCTATTGTAGCAGCAAATGTTACTGATAAATGAAATGCTGCTTACATATTTACACTTTGTATTATATGAACAATTATTTACAATATGGCTGTAGTTATAATAAAACTGTGGTATAAAACGAGGGCCGGACCTTGCTGCTAGACCGAGGTGTTGCGGTCTTGATGTTTCTAGGGTGAATCCGCTGCCCGGAGTTCGTCCAGGCCAGCAGGATATTTTGAATCGTTCCGTATCCAAATTGTGTTCTCTAAGTGACAGCTGCAAAGTGTGTTGTTTTCTTCACAGCTGCCAGTCTTAAAAGAGGCTGCATGCCTCTACACTATGCTTTTTTTAATGAAACTTTAACAGCTATGAATTACTTATTAAAAGTTTAAATTTAGATGATGCTAATGTTGGATGCAGGTAGGTATATTATCTGATACGTTTCATTTACAAATTCAAATCAATGACGCTATTGAATCGAAAGGGGGATAGTTGAAAAGGGATTGGATTGAATCTGTTCAAGCACACATGCTCACTACTGACCATTCATCAATAGTACGGCATAATGGGGGAATAAACAGCTTGTATAGAGTAGAAAAGTAGGAAAATGTAAGAAAACTGTTTTTGTGTATTGAGGAAATGTGAAAAGAGTAGGTATATGAAAAAAAAATTAATCGAGTAAGTAAGTATATCTGTAGGAGTTATAAACATAAAAATAACGTAATTACTTACACTTACTTTAAGTTAAATTAAGGTACTTAAACTAAGTAACTAAACTTAATTTTTATTATGGTGTGAACGTTTAGAGAAAGAACTACACAGGTATAACGAGGGAATTGAAGGAATATTAATAATATTATAACAATTAATTATATTAATCTTAACAACTAAACATTGAGAGCACAGACTTCATTGAAGTTTACTTAAGTAATGCAGATAAATAATATAATTAAGTAATACATAATATTGACAGCAATCTTAGAAGTAAACTTAGGAATTGGGTAAAAGAATACTTAGCTCAAAATTTAAATATTTAAGATTTTGCTTTTAAATCAAACATTATAATCAGAACCACTCTAGATTTTCAACTAGCACAAACCAGCAGAGCAAGTCAAAATTACCCTGGCTTCATAATATAGTTTATTAGAGGATATCTTAACTCAGTTAACTATACAGAATTGTAACAGACTGTTACTTTTTAATCGAATCGGAAGGGGTTAGTTAAAATGGGGTTTAGATTGAATCTATTCAAACACACTCACTTCCTCTAACAGATACAGCTACACATACAGAACTAATAGTTAACTTCCTGTACACATGACATGATTAAAATATTTATCAAGCCTGGTTCCGTACGAGACGTGACATTGGTAGGTATTTTTATAGCAAAATAGCTAGGTACTTCCGTAAAAATAATAAGTAAGTTAGTAGGTATAAAATAGTAGATAAATGGATAGAAAACTTTATTACACACAAAAATAACACAAAAAAAAAATATACACTAAAAACAATTGTATGCAATGGCGGCCTTATTGCTTAAGCAATCTCCGCGAGGCAACCTTTGGTGAGAGGAGAGACTATATACATAAGTGTATTGGATAGCACCTACGTGTTACGTGTATTTGTAAAATTATGTATTTGGATAAGTACAAAAAATATTATTTTGTACTACTTAAATAATATTATCTAGAAATATAATCAATCGTTCACCACAACAATGCCCAAAAAACTTAAGTACATGCTTTAAAATGTGTAGCAGAAACAGCTGCTATAAAAGACCGTAAAGTTTCAGTTAAAAAAATGCTCAAAAAAGCTGAATCGGGTCATTATATAGTCAAGCTTCCAAAAATCTTGTTGATCTTAACTAGCATAGCCAAGTCACGGTTCAAATTTTTGGTTAATTGTAGTTAGTTGCGTGTTTCCAAGTACCTACCTAGACATAGTTAATCAGAATAAAAATATATAAAACCGTCATAATATTTCGTATTTTTTATTTTCATTGAATAAAATATAGTACTAGCTTACTTAAATTATTCTTAATAATATGTAAGTACTAAGTATTATAAAAAAATTCAAACCACGTGAGCGAATCCCGAGCGAAAGTAGAGTACCTAAAAATAAAACTGGCTTATTTGTTATCAAAAAGTGTGACTCACCGTACTCTACAAGGACAAGCATAAAATGTGGATCGTAAACTCTTTTCGTTATCTTTAATCATGATATGAAAATCTTCTTAGATTAGTTATCCATACATGAATAGAAATTTTAGGTTTTAATATAACTTTTTATGTAATATTTTTATATAAATAAAATATTACACATATAATAATAATTTGTGTACTGTAATGTTTGCGGAGAACTTCCATTACAAATCAATTAAGTACGTACCATTACAATGCAAATTGCTATCATGTTTAGTATCATTATCATTTACCACATAGGTATTCTTAAATCAAGATGAGACAGCCGTTTTTGAAAAAATCAATGTAAAAACAAGCGTAAATTAAATATTTATAACACCCCCCGACAAGTGAAGGTTACAGTAACTAGAAAAGAGCTGATAACTTTCAAACGACTAAACCGATTTTCTTGGATTATAGCTAAGAACACTCTCGATCAAGCCACCTTTCAAACAAAACAAACAAAATTAAAATCGGCTCATCAGTTTAGGAGCTACGATGCCACAGACAGATACACAGATACACACGTCAAACTTATAACACCCCTCTTTTTGGGTCAGGGATTAATAAGTGCTGCAACGAGTGCAGGAAGATGACAATAAATAAAAGACAATAAATATTAGCTTGATATAGAGAAAGTGCGATTCCGGGTTCACCCGCTATGAGTAATACCAACAGAATGGAGGATGTGGGACAAGACGTAGTTTTCAGACGGCCACATGAGTCAGCCCGGCGATTTATAAATACCGGAGACACGCCTCCTGGCTGCCCAGCCTAAAATAGTACGCTGCAGTGTCGTATAACATAAACACCAAATGTTTCTTTGATCAGTCATCGGAACGGTGGAAAAGTTTTAACAGACACTCTTGCAGACACTTCGGGATAAAGAAAACGGAAACGATTTGATGTCTGGTATTATAGTTATCAAAAGTCCTGTTATTAAACATCTGTTACTTACAAACATGAGTACTTTAATCGTGTCTTTTAATCCATTTACGTAGGTGCATGCTCATCAATAAATTGCGATAAGGAATGTAACGTGTATTAATGTGATAAGAATGATTTTTCAACAATATAGTAAACCTTTGCGCCATTTAGATGAATCACCATCATTGTACATCTTAGCCTTGTTTACAAATTTACGTTGAGGTCGTTATCAGTTTGTTTTCTAAATATTAGCGTAAAACGCACGTAATAATTATCATCATAAAGAAATACATTCACTCGTATGAAGTCTAGGAATCTTCCATTTCTTAGAGCTTATGGCATAATGAAATTCAAAGACTCGATGTCTGCAGGAATTGCCAGTGTTGGTTTTGTATCGTTTTTCCCGTCTACGGTCAATCCCATGTTGCGTACCTCTGTCTAGTCACGTTCAACAAACCAGAGTTTGCAAACAGGTTCCGTGCAACTGAGTTAAACTGTGCCTTTTATTTCTTTTCACTTTCATAAGTCCAGTGAACGTGCTTTTCAATTATTATGGCGAATTCTTGGCTCGAATCCCTAAAATGTCTGTTGTGTGTCTACTCATTTTAGTTTCCCATTTATTTTATTGTCACATAAAGTTTTTTCAACTTTTTTTTGGATTCTCTTCTAACGTCGTTTAAAAATAGGAACTCATCATAATGATAGAATTGAGAAAGTCTGCTGAGTCGACGAACTACAAGTAACGTGGCCAAATTAGACACAATTGTTGCAAATGACAAAACAAGCGAGGACGCGAAATAAGCTTAATTACTAAGTTGCCAGTCCAAATCGCCTTGAGGGCCGAGGGTCTTCTTAAGTAGATCCTTACAAATGTTTCAATGAAGGGAGCAATTATGGAATAAATTTTCGTCGCTTTCTTCAAAAGAACAACGCAATCTAAATATTATTTAAATCTGTACTCATTTTATTTCACAGGTTACTTGATGTCTACATAGTAAAGCAATAGTTTACCAAAAACATAAAATCTGTAGGTAAGGTTGGTTACTTGTTGGTTAATAACTATTTTCCAAAGACTACAACGAATTAGTTCTATTAGTAAGTATAATATGTAAATGTAATGTCATTTACAACTACTTAGATACTAAACAGGAACTTTTAGATGCTTTTGATTGAATCAAGATAATATTGTAAATATTCTGATACGTTTATTGGCAAAGCCAAATGCAAAATAAACGAGAAGTGCACGGAACTCACTTTATTTTCCGTTTGAAAAGATTGCGTCTATTGAACGAGCAAACTTTGCTCTCTGAACTTGTAACTAAGTTAAGTCAACCTCGGGGATCGCCGGAGGCTCCTAATCAATATGTACCACTGTTTCGATTTAATCTTACACTTCTTTTGATACCAACCTAGGGGATTCAAAACAACTAAGAAACTAACAAAATATTTACTTACATGGACAGAGGTATATGCACTCACGCAAAAATACTGAATGACGCCATTGGCTTGACCAGATAGGCATCCATTTGGTACGCTACTACTTGCGATTTCACTATGCACTAAGAACAATATTATTATCTCTTTATTTCGAAACTACTATTTCAATTGGAACAACCCCCGGTAATTTTTTTCCCCGCTTTCTACGTATACAATTTTAGTATTTATACGCACAAAACCTTGTATCCTTTACTAGCTTTGTCCCATGACTTTGTTTACATGATTTTCATTATATTTAAGATCTTGCAGGAATTTCTCATGTTTCTCTCACTACTAAGCATGGGTCTCCTCTTAAAATGAGAAGGATTGGAGAGACGTCAGGTAGGTGAGAATGAGAATTATTTCTTGGTGAGGGAAAATTATAATTTTCTAGACCCAGGAATTTGAGCTGTAGGCTGTATGTCAATGTAAGTTTCCCCTTTTGTACAAGAAAGAGGACATAAAATTTCATATCTTTACTATTCTTTATTATTTGCATTACTTCTATGAATGAGGAAAAAAAGGAGTAGGTTCGGTACCTACCTACCTACCTAGTGCTAATTTGGTCTGTAGATTTGTGCCTAATGAATTAGCACCATTTAAGGCTGCTATGATCCTCGATCAAAGACCAGTATGGCAGATTACTGAAATTTATTATTATCATCAGAAAATATGTGCTATACTAAAAGTCTGTCATGTGCATTTTAGGTTGTATTGTTAGGCTCATGGTTGGATGATTCATGGCGTACGTACCTATCACTCTCCACACCCTGGAGTTTAGATAAGGTCATCCTACTTCGGTGTCTTGCTTCATGTTTCAACCTACTGATAGCTCGTAGATTCCTTGTTATAAGTGAAAACTCAATGGAAAGATATTGAAGCCGTACCTGCTGTTAGTAGATATTTGTGTTACTAAATTATTTCTAATAGTTTTATGTTCCACATTCCAAAATAATAGTAAAGCTGTGTGTAGTGCTAGTGTCCTCAGTATTTAAAGATTATCTTTGGTGATTTTATTACATAAATATCATAGTACCTGCATTTATCACGAATTGATATCAGTTATTTAGTATTTCTGTCATATTGATCTTGTGACCATTTTTAAAGAAAACTGGTAGTTTTTCTTATCTTTGTTTAAATAACGAGGCTTTATTATTATCTAGTAGATAATAATGTCAGATTGTTTTAATGACGTTGAATGAACATGATTATAGGTACATACCTACCTATTTTAACTACATGCCGTTTGTATAAGTTGATATTATGCAAAATAATGCAGTCATCACACTCAGCAAAATTTTTGTGTGATTCATCATACACTACAGAAGCACGAATCACTGTGAACATAGGTACTTTAGTCTAGCTTCGTCGTTTTAAATTAATCTTTAGTGGTTACATAAGTAATACTTTCTACGATGGCAATAAGTAAAATACTTATTATTGTTGTTGTCCTTTATTTTCAGTATTTTCTTCGCTATCTAGATCTATTGTTTAAATAATTTATACAATAAGAAATAAACTTGATTTGATTCTATTTAACTTACCACATGTACCACCAAAATCCATTGAGCAAGTTGTCTCATTTTCGTCATAAGTTTCTTGTTCGACGGCATTGTCACTATCACTTAGTAAAATTGTATGTAAAGAATTCACAAATAGCACAGAACGATCATCAACTTTATCGACCGTTTCACTAGTGACACGCACACACACAAACTATTAACTAGGACTAAGTACACTTTCACACTAACTTGTTCTAAGCACACGTAATGTTTTTGTAGTTGTTTATCCTGTAAATCCTTATTTATGTCTAGGCGTTTGGCAGTAAAAACCTGCGATATAAACGCCTAAAACGGTTCGGTTGCCTACTCGACGAGTCCGACTGTAGACTGACAACACTGCTCAAACACTATACGCGAATGTGTAAAACGGTGACTCATCGCCCCGCATACTGTTTACCGAGGCTTGAGTCATCGCGTGGTGGTATAAACCATTTAAGCGATACAGCGCTGAGTGGGGCCGCCTGTTTGAATACAAGGCAACGTGAACATACTTTCTAAAGCGCTAAAGTGCTTTCTTGTTCGAAACCGACTCCATTAATACCTCGATTCCGCACGTGTCCTAGGGCGCATTACTCAACTGTAAACTTTATTAATAACGCTCAAAGCCTAATTTAGAATGTTTTATATTTAGGTGGGCTCTAAACGTAAACTTTCGCGTTAAATTTTCGACTTTGTTATGTTAGGTTACGAGTTACGAGTTCGACTAGGCCGAATGCCGTTTTGAGGTCGTTTGCGCAGTACCAGACCAGAGTAACTGCAGCAATGATAAATGGAAACGCGAGTAATTGTGTTCGATGAGGAATGCCTTAGCCTATGAATGCATAATTAAAATATTTGCTAACCGGATTAGAAATAGATAAGTAGATAGGTACTATGTAGGTATTTCGGTAGGTACAACAAAGCAATTTTTAGTAGATTAGACAAGTTAGACTGTTATACATAAAGCTACTGTATAAATGCGTTCAAAGATAAATGATACAGTGCCTAATTGTCTAAGTAAAAAACATGCGTATTGCCTACCTAGTAAAGTTATGTTCTCTAACCTCCATAGGGATAAGATAGAGATCTAATATAGATAGCATTACGATAATGATAATCCATACTAATATCATAAATGCGAAGTGTGTCTGTCTGTCTGTCTTTCTGTCTATCTGTCTGTCTGTCTGTCTGTCTGTCTGTCTGCTACGTTTTCACGGCCCAACCGCTGAACCGATTTCGATGAAATTTGGTACAGACATGGGCTACATCCCAGGGAAGGACATAGGCTACTTTTTATCCCGGAAAATCAAAGAGTTCCTGTGGGATTTAAAAAACCGAAATCCAGGCGGGCGAAGCCGCGGGCATCCTCTAGTAAATAATAATAACAACTGAACTGAAATTCGGTTGTATGTATGCTGGATGTTTTTGAGGTCCCGTTCAATTGGTGATAGGCCTTAGAAATTAGAAATTGTACACGAACGAAGTCGCGAGCATCCGCTAGTAGACTTATAGTTACTTATTTACTACTGCTAGTGGTAGGTAAGTAGCATATATTTCCTGTTACTAAACTTAATTTATAGAACTATGTAAATCAGAGACATTCTTTTTCACAGGAAATATTATTGTAAAAGATTAGATATTAATTTAGAGCTATGCACTATCTTAGTATTTGAAGAGATCAGTTCAATGAGCTAAAATAATACATAAGGAAAATCTAATATACCTACCTACCTAAATAAAATATATCTGAACTTTATATAAGGGGGAAATCTTTAAATAAAATGTCTCTAAATAGATATGTAGGTATAGTCCCACCTACCTTGATAGAATACCTATTAGGTTTCACTCCATATTCGCGCTGATCTCTAAAAGAAGTTAGTGGGCAGTTCAACTTTGGAGATGATCTAAGTTCTCGGGTGAATGCACTTAAAATTTTACCGATGACGCCATTTTTTGACGAAAGAATACTGAGTATCTTTAGGTGCAGAGACAAGCCAACAAAATATTTATTTATTGTTACTAGGTGGGTTAACATATTGTTATATACTATAGGTACTTAGGTAGGTAAGTAATGTTTAGTAAGTTCTAATTACCCATCGAACAAATAATACTATGAAGTACCTACCTAGTTCAGGAATTAAGAATTGTACTAAAGTCTCAAAGTAATGTGTCTAATTTGTTGATGTCAATCTGAATGTTATTAGGTCAACCATCACAATATAGACTTATTTGTAACCATTTAGTTTCGACCTCAAAATTCCACTGCTGAATATAGATCTCTTGTAGCGAATTTCCTAATGCCACGGTCTTCTGCCGCCTGAATCCATCAGCTCCCTGCGACGTCAATCGGTTTTTAGGGTTCCGTAGCTCAAAAGGAAAAACGGAACCCTTGTAGGATCACTTTGTTGTCTGTCTGTCTGTCTATCTGTCCGTCCGTCCTTCCGTCGTGTCTGTCAAGAAAACCTATAGAGTACTTCCCGTTGACCTAGAATCATGAAATTTGGTAGGTAGGTACCTCTTATAACACAAGTAAAGGAATAAATCTGAAAACCGTGAACTTGTGTTTACATAATTAAAAAAAAAATTAAATGTGTTTCAATTTTCAAAGTAAGATAACTAACTATACCAAGTACGGTATCATATGAAAGGGCTTTACCTATACATTCTAAAACAGATTTTTATTTATTTTTATGTTAAATTACTATCGTAAAAAAATTATTTGCGTACCTCAAAAAATCATTTTTTTTTAAATATTTAAATCTTCCCCGCAAATGTAAACAAGGCCAAGACGCTGATTCATCTAGTACTTATTAATGTAATTACGCCGTTTGATAATAATAAGTACCCACTTAATGGGCAGTTAGGTACTAGCTAGGTACACAGATTAAATTCAAAACAGTCACGACTGATAGCAACTAAGTGACGCACAACTGATACCATATTTGAAAATATAATACATTATAGGTATATATTAGTGGATATTTAAAATAATATGGCAATAATCATTATGTTTAAAGATTTTGTAAGTACATATTGAAACAAAAACTAGTGACTGATATAAATCAACCAGTATCATTCACTTTATCTAAATAAAAACCAATTGGAGTAAGTGGAGTTAAAATTTTAAAATTAAGTGAATATGATAAAACATATATTTTATTGCATATATGCCAACTTATACGAGTAGATCGATAGATTTGTGTCGACGAGGCTACCACCATTTCGGAAAGATGATTCAGTAGTAGTAGTAGTAGTAGTAATAGTAGTAGTAGTAGTAGTACAATTTTGCGAGGATGCAAAGGTGGCCTTATCAGCGAAGTGATTTTCTAAAGGCAACCCGAGCGTATGAAGTTAGTACTATCAGTAGTATTAAGTTGAGCAAGAAACTCTGCAGTTACTCTTTTTCAAAGGCAAAATGTAACAAAAACCAGGACTAGCTTTTGGAGAGCTGAATACAAAACCGCTTGCTTCCGTACAACTTTGACGTTGAGGAATTCATCAATTACTGTACGGTTTAAATGCGGAACCTCTCAGGAACCTCCGGAAATTATTGCACCAAAGAATCCAAAAAAAGTAAAGTTCAAAAATGAGTCACACGCTCCCGTATTATACCCGCTGGGTCATATGGGTGAACTCACGTGGAATAATGACTCATTTTTGGACGCAGGTGTTGTGTTCGACGTCATGTGAAAGCGTAACGTCAATGCTGTTAAGATAGGGGAATGTTAGCAGGGATCACATAGATCAGAGAATATAGGTACCCAATTTATGTAGAGGGTAGAGTTTTAGTTTAACAAATGCCTCTATAGTAAAGGCTTTCTGCATTAATCATTTACAAACGACCTTTTTAGACACTAACTTACCTTCTCTATTTTCTTGCGAGTGGTAGTTGCCTCTAACTCGAGACATGCATGCCTTCTCTTAATTGCTGGATTATAAAAGGCTTTCATAAATATAGTTTTGTAATCCACTCATAAAAGTTTTTTTAAATTTTAGTTACGGATCCAACAAAAAGTTTTAAAAAGCGGCTCGCAACATTTATATTTCAAGTTGAATTATTATCTTTAATTTTTAAGACCACCGTAGCTGTATTTTAATAAATAAAATTTGATCTCCACTTATCATTCACAACACATCATCACAACCTAATGTTCCAATCCATACTAATATCCATACTAATATTATAAATGCGAAAGTGTGTCTGTCTGTCTGTCTGTCTGCTACCTTTTCACGGCCCAACAGTTTAACCGATTCTGACGGGCACAGGGTTAGCTTATATCCCGGGGGCGGACATAGGCTACTTTTTATCCCGGAAAATCAAACAGTTCCCACGGGATCTTTGAAACCTAAATCCACGCGGACGAAGTCGCGGGCATCCTCTATTATTATATAAAAACTAATGAAAAACCGCCTAACATTAAGCAGGTAGGAAGGTAAATCACATTTTATCAAATTGTTTTAACACTAGCACACAAGAGTTTATCTCGAACTATTAGGAAACAGTACCCAATCATTACATAAAAGGTATTACTGATACACATAAAGAGCAGATTGAAATTTTTGTATCGTTTTTGCTTAAATTAACGGAAAGCACTTATCGGAAGCCAGTGTCAAGTTTTAACCATTAAACGATAACATCACAAAAGCTGAGGAGCCATAAAAATGTGCACTAAGATGACACGTCATTTTGACGTGATGCGAACTTGGTACATGACGCACACTTGACCAATGGGTAGGTTTAGCACCTAACTAAGCCTTGGCACAGATACAAGGGCTTTCCTTTAATCATCGATGACTTGAAAACCGCAATAACTCATACTCTGAAGGTCGAAGGTTCAATAAAATGAGAACTTATTTCAAACATGATGAATGATTTTGTACGCACCGACACGTTATTTTTTTGCAAATTTGAAAAGTCTATTAAGCTTCAGTTGTTGTGGAATGATAAAAATAAGCTATATCGATCAGATTTCCTTAGGATCCACCCCTGGTTAGAACGATTTATTAAGCAATATTTTCCAAATTTCGGTATCTCTCTGGTAAAAACTTCTTATGCTATCATTACTAAGAACCATCATAGCTCTAGGCAGACGAAATAGCTTAAACAATTGAAATGTAGGAAATAGGTTCAGCAGCCGGTTCATATTCACTTTTGTTGGTCTGCTGTTTCTTAGAGCATGCTTAGAGACTGGTTCTTGATCTAATCAGGGTTAGTAGTTTAGTACCCAGATTTGATTGGTATACAGCAGAGTCCAGTCATCAACATCATTGAATCAACTCAACGCTAGCTCACTGCCATCATGCTGGCCAAGTGTGGATTGACAGACTGCAAACATCTTTGAGAACATTACGGAAAACTCTCAGGCACGACGTTTCCTCACGATGTTTTCCTTTACCTTTAAAGCAAGAGATACTAATTCCGAAAAGTTAGAGGTACCTAACTACGTGTCCAGGATCAAACCCTGGACTCGCCAGATTAGAAGCGACGACGCGACGTCTTAGCCTAAGACTTTGAACGCTTATAGCTTCAGCAGTCCAGAGTAGTAGAGAGATTAAAAATATAAATCATGGATAAAATAATATGTCCATGATGTAAATATAAAACTTCTTTTTTTAATCCTTTATTTATAGGCTTTTACATTTATGCATGGTTTTATTTCCATCTTAGACCAGATTGATTTCATGACTAATTTTAGTGATCATTATCTTTTCCAGCCACTTCCTAAGCATTACTGAGAAAATATATGAAAAAACCCATACCTACCTTCTCAGTGCAACAGATGCCTAAACCACAAAACAATGTGTACACATGATACAATTACAATTTCTATTAAACGTGACACACCCCCATGCATTGTTGTCGTATGACGCAGCTTGAACGGGGATGAAGCTTGACTCACATCCTGACTCATTGGGGGTCACACGTAATGATTTGATGATTAATTCCAATGACTTATATTGCATTGTAATTTTTAATTGTATATTATTATGAATGAAGTTAGGTTGTAAGACTTTTCTGTATGAACGTCTTAGACTTTGTGATTCAAATGAATTAAAAGATATAATTTACCAATTTTATAATCAGAAATTAATTAATGATAATATTAATTTACTAATATTAACCATACTGTGTAAAAGTACTTATAATTTCTTAGTAAGATTTCCAAAAATAAATGATTTACTTTTAAGTATCGGTTTTAAGTTATTATAATATGTACCTACTAAGGCCCAATTTCACCATAGTACCCACAATAGTACTCTATACCAAGAATAAAATTAAGTGCTACGTTTACTTTTGGACAACTTATAATCCCACCAAAAACATTTCATGTAAAATGTTGCCAAGACTCACAAGTTCATAATGCTTTCACTGTTAAAAAGTGATGAGATCTCTAGTAGAGCCAAGCCCCTAGCTGAGCTTAGAATTGCGCTGCCCATGGGACCTATCCCAAGTCCAAAGTATATAGCTCTTAAATGCTCTTGAGTATATCACATTTATAACAATAAAGAACAAATAACTCTACTTACAAGCTCTGATTTTACAAACCCTAAATCTTGGTTAAAAAAGGACGGCTTGGCCGTTTAATGTTCGTGGTACTTTTATCTGATATGACATTTAAGCCCGGAATAGCTTGTGCGACAATCATGAAGTATAATAAAAATTAGTAATTGTCGAACAAACTATTCCTTATGACCTTAATATAATATGTTATGCCATGTAATGCTTTCACGAACATTAAACGGCCAAGCCGTACTTTTTTAATCAAGATTTAGGGTTTGTAAAATCAGAGCTTGTAAGTAGAGTTATTTGTTCTTTATTGTTATAAATGTGATATACTCAAGAGCATTTAAGAGCTATATACTTTGGACTTGGGATAGGTCCCATGGGCAGCGCAATTCTAAGCTCAGCTAGGGGCTTGGCTCTACTAGAGATCTCATCACTTTTTAACAGTGAAAGCATTATGAACTTGTGAGTCTTGGCAACATTTTACATGAAATGTTTTTGGTGGGATTTCATTTCTTTTTGGCAGGTGCCCTAGATTTTTTTTTTGGGTCTATTTTTTGTAGGTACCTACATCATTTTCATGGCCCGCTCTCTATCGTTACCTCTTTTTTTAAAAGCTTTTATTCTTGCAATGTATGTAACTATGTTTGTTTGGGTGGAATCTTGCAACTCAATTTTAAAGCAGATATATCAAATTTCAGTCTTTTAGGACTTCAGGAAACACATTTTTTAAATGTACAGACTGGGAAAAGTTTATTTTCCTGTTGTTTTAATGAAATCCCTAGCCTACATACCAAATTTCAGTCTTCTAGGACTTAGGGAAGTATTTTAGAACTTTTGACTAGAGGGGTTTTGAATGGCAATAAATCTGAAACCATAACAGGTAGACAATTGATACTTGGCACGTTTGATAAGTCTGTCAAGGACATATTATCCTGAAAATATCAGCATTCTAGCGATAGACTTTACAAATAATTTGCTTCCCCCATACGTGGGAGTGGAGGGGGAAATTTTTAAATTTCTTAATTTTCCTGTAGTTTGTATGCAATTTCTAGTGTACACACCAAATTTCAGTCTTCTAGGACTTCGGGAAGTACCCTAGAATTACAGACTAGAAGTTTTGACTGTCAATAAATCTGAAACTATAAAAGCTAGACAATTGATACTCAATGCGTTTAATAAATCTGCCCAGGACATCTTATCCTGAAAATATCAGCTTTCTAGCGACAGATTTTACAGATTTGCTTCACCCGTAAGAGGCGTAGAGGGGGGGCATTTCCAATTTCTTAATTTTCCTGTAGTTTGTAGTCAATTTCTAGTCTACATACCAAATTTCAGTCTTCTAGGACTTCGGGAAGTACCTTAGAGGTTTTGAGTAGAGGTTTTGATGATCATCAGTGAGGGACGAAATCGGCGTATTTTAGGTATCAATAAATCTGTAACCATAAAAGCTAGATATTTGATATTTAGTATATTTAGTAAATTTGCTGAGGACACTTTATACTGAAAATTTCAGCTTTCTAGCGTCATCCAGACCGAAGTTATGACGGGTCGAAAATACGGCGAAACACTTCGAGAAAAAGGTACGTAGCGCCCCGGCCGCCGTTTGGCTCGTCTTGGCGGGGGCACTGCCGTGCCCCCTGATACGTTTCACCAATTTATTCCTACCTTAGATTAGCTATTCTTAAACTTGTATGTTATAACTCATGAGTATCTCAGTATAACCATAATCTAAATAAACCCACAATAAGTGTCAAATGTCAATCACTGTAAATAAAAAAATCACAATTCCCCTTTCAAATGACTAACTGATCGAGGATAATAGCTAGTAAAGTAAGCACTAATTTTGTTGTACAAATTAGTTCCATAGAAAAAACTCGAGCCTGCACATTTTTAGCTCTTGTGCAAAGGCCAGATATAAAATCAAGGGTTTTATTTTCGAGATGAATAGATGCTTTCTAGTTACTACTCAAGCTAACGAGACTCTCAGAATTCATCAAATCCTTGCAAATAAGGTTAGATAATAATCTAAACTTCATATTCATTTATGAAGCCTCAGTCCTCGACTTGATCCAAGCTTCGAAGCTTTTGGGACTTGATATAGCAAACTTCTCTAGGTCTAGGTATATTAAAAGAGTAAGATATTTATTACTAGAGCTTTATTACTAGTAACTTCAACCGCGTGGATTAAGTTTTTCAAATATCCCGTGGGAACTCCTTGAATTTCAGACAAAATGTGGCTTATGTCCGTCCCCAAGGATGATGCATGCAGAGAGACCGACATATAATACAAACTCGCATTTGTAATAATCACACTTCACATCACACTATCCTATTAGGTTATACTAATATTAAAAAACTCTAAGTTTATGTGTATGTATGTGTGTATGTTTGTTACTCCTTCACACAAAAACCACTGGACAGATTTGTTTGTTTAAAATGGAGATGGATTATTCCTTGGATTAACATATAGGCTACTTTTTATCTAGGAATATCAATGAGTTCCCACGGGATTTTTATAAAACCTATATCCACGCGAATGAAATCCTGCATTTCAGCTTTTCATCAGCTAGTAATATGATGGCGCTCTATTAATACTAATGAATTATAACAAGTACCCATTTTCAGAGACAGATTAGTATTCTTAAAGCCCATGGTTATTAGAGCATTGCCATAAAAAGCAAGGATTCTATGAACACAATGGCTTCGTGTTGCAGAACGCGTATTAATGTCATTACAGACAACATTCTTAGATACTTAATGAGTCAGAGAGTTTAAAAAGGATACGTTTAAGTCCATGTGGACGACTGACCGAGTTCGTTGTTCAGATAAATGTACTTGTAAGCATTAAGGCTATGGTTACAAATGTCAAGTTACTACTTCCTTCGCTGATACCATGGCCCAAAGTAGATTTCAACTTACGACACCAGTAGCTGTAACTCAGAATGTGACACAAAGCCACCCTTGTTCATCATGTATATTTATATTATTTTTAGAGCTTACTTTAATGTCACTTTCAGAGAAGAACTTGCTTAATTTTTTATAAACAATAGTTTGCTATTTTGAACAATTTAAAATTTATGTTATGTATTTTCCTATGACTATTTCCTGCAGTTAAAAGTGGCACACGTCCTTCTACAGAGTATAACCATGCTCTATATCATCAAATGGCTAACACACAGCCAAATGGAGAGACAGATGATACTTTCAGATTTATCACTAACATCGATGGTCACTACTTACCCATTATTATAAATGCAAAAGTGTGTTTGTATGTTGGTTTATCCTGTAATCACTTTGCAAGATAGCAACGGACTGACGTCATTTTTTGTATGGATATAGTAATAGAATCTATATAAATATAGATCTAATTCTAAGTAATCCTTTTAATTGGCCAAACCTGCATCGGTGCGACAACAACAGCTTTATTTTGATTAATTTATACTAAGTATATTTGCATCATACTGTGTTATTTTGTGGTTTTTCTTTTTGTTTGTTATGGGTTGTCTTGTGACTTATATTGCCTGAAATAAAAAATATTTATTATTTATTATTATTTATATAGTTAAAGACCCGGAAAATTGGAGAATTCTGGATATTTAAAAATGTGGACAAAGTTGCGGGCATCATTAGATACGAAAATAGACTACGTAGATACCTACGTAATCTATTTTCGTTAAGGGAATATTATGGCTTCGTCTGATTACACACCTGATTACTTTCACTTTATTTGATGACAACCCGTATAATTTCATAAGACGAAACACTCGTAATCGGTCTATAGTATCCTTGCCGAGACCAGTAGGTATAAAGTAATTTATGAGTTACTAAGGCTTCTTAAGTATGTAATTTACTTCCATATCGTACCGAAATAATATCTCAATAAAGTTGACTGAAAGGCTGAAAGAAGAAACTAGGCAAAGGAAAAAAAATATTAATACTCTTCTGCCCACATCTATAGTGAGTATCTATACAAATATCTTAATATTATGCAAAAGCTTACATAATTTAATATGTTCATTGTTTATATTTCCTCAACCTAACGTGTACCCCTATCTTTAGTGAGTTGAATGACTCTGTGACTCACTCTTTAGCAACACTCCTATGTACGCTCTTGGAAAGGTCATCGCGAACCTTTTGAATGGACTTGGTACATCAATTTATCATACGTGCGTATAGCGCATTTGCCTGTAACTTTGTCTGTACTTGAATACGTCTGTACTGTGAAATTAATTCATAATCTTATTAGCGACTGCTTGCGTCTTCGCTCCCGAAGGAATTTAGAATAATCCGGCCTTATTCCTTGTCTAGTGTCTTCATCACTTGTTATATTAAAAAGGAACATCTGTGCAAAATTTTAACTTTCTAGATTCAGGGGTTTTTAACTTTGGGCTAGGCCACTGAGTGAGTCAAACACTTTTCTTTTTAGATACCGTAGGTATGAAGATTATGACTTGCAATAGTATTTTTTAACTTTCCATGAATACAAACGTACCAGAATAAAACTTTAACTGCATTTTGTTTAGCTCGAAGTTTAAAATACGATCAAAGGCATTACCGTTTTTGATACTAAAAGGCCGCCAAGGCACAAGGTCTTACTAAGTACAAGAAGAAAAAGATTTTATAACATCCAACGTACAAACATTTTAATATCCATTGTTTCGTTGTAAATATGAATTGCAGTTTAATTAATCATTAAAAACTTGTCAGTGAAAAGGTGGGATAAGAAGTTTCGAAAGAGCCTGCGAAGATTTTGGCATTTGGCAGCAAATTACAGAATGTGTTAAGAGGGGTCTCTCCGTCACTCGCTCTATACAATCGTAGTTCCAATTTCATTTGAATATTAAGCAACCAAAGTCCATGAAATTTTGCAGACATATTCTAGAAACTAATACCTATCTGTGCCTGTGGTGTTTAAGATTTTTCTAAAAATATGTAGTTTTAAAATTACAGAGGCTCGAAGATTTGTATTTGAATTTTTAAGACCGCGTAACTTTGAAACCGAATATTTTAACGGAAATCTGGAAAACCACAGGCATAGATATTAGTTTCCGGAACATTTCTGCAAAATTCCATTGAGTATGATTGGTTAGTATTCCAATGAGAGACGAACTACGTTTATATGGAGCGAGTGACGGAGAGACCCCTCTTAAGACACGATAATGGCTGGTGTTTCTTTGTATTTTTAGTGCTGAAAAGGTCATGGATAACTAAACAAACTATAATTTTATAGCGGTTGCTCCTTTCAAATCAGCAAAAGTTACAATACGTAACTTATGTAGGTATGTTGTGGGCAATTGGAAGCTTAGACAATTACTTCCATCCAAGCTTCTGAGGTCCAACTATGTACTATGTAGTTATTACTTTCTCATGTGAATACAACATTCTTTGAATCCAGATTCTAAATCCTTAATCTTGATGCTTCGGGATCCTAAGATGGGGTAAACTAAGGTGTAAGGAAGTATCCCTTGTAAAAATTGACATTGTAGATACCAAATATTAGCTGAATTTCAGATTCCAACTCTTCCATCCTTATGCTGCAGGGTCTCAATATTGTCCATCTAAACAGCGTCCAAAGGTGGTTATCAGCACACTTTCATTATAATACTAGAGGATAAAAAGTTGCCTATGTCAATTACAGGGACGTAAACTACCTCGGTACCTTTCAAACAAATCGGTTAAGCAGATGGGTCTTTAGGAATCCGGTGGGAACTCTTTGACTTTCCGGGATAAAAAGTAGCCTATGCCCGTCCCCGGGATATAAGCTGACCCTGTACCAATTTCGTCAGAATCGGTTAAACTGTTGGACCGTGAAAAGGTAGCAGACAGACAAACACACTTTCGCATTTATAATATTAGTATGGATTCAGGTTATCGAATATATCTTAATAATGTCTAAAGTGCAATCAAACTTATACATACGAGTATCTTAAAACCCGATGAAAAAGATCACTAGCAGGAAAACTGTAACTTCCCTTCTCAAGGGGGGATTACCTACTTAGGTATTACCCAATGAACTGGTGCGTCTGTATACATAAACAATGTCTAATGATTCAAGCACGCCCAGCTTTTTAACAAATATCTACTCATAAAAAATTAAAAAATATATCCAATCAAGTGCAAGTTGTTTCTTGAACACAGTGTTCCTTACAATAAAAATAAATTAATCGTAAACCGAAATCAAAATTTTTTATCGGAATCATTTTTTTTTTGCTTTTTACGTGTCTTAAATTGCACAGAGATCGTATCAAGTAGAATCGAGGTTAATGTGTATACTTACCTACCTGATAACGTCATAATTTTCGTTTTTTAAGTTAACGGTTCAGTATTTTTGAGATTTTTTGAAGGTATAATAAAGCTATTGTTCATATTATACATAAATATTGCTTTAAATAGGTAGCTATATAATAAAACAGAAATAAAATGTGCAACAAGTTAATCCGATATTCCTAATCCGTCGGTAATTGGCTGGATAACAGTTTTACAATAAATAATAAATTATTATAATATTTTAGTATTAAGTATTTGATGAGCAATATTAGCGAAATTAATGTTTCCTGTTATATGTTCTTTAGTAGGTATTTTCAAGACATTTTAAAATTTATTATTTTAATCATAACCAGATTATAATAGGTAATAAATATTGAGATATTCAACTTTATCAATAGAGATAGCTGATGTGTCACATTGATGTAAAAATAAAAGCAGGTACAATTATTATTTTCTAGATTAAAACATGAATAGGTATGTTTAAGTAGATATCAAGTTATAATGAAAGTATCAGATAAGAATAATGTACTTACAAAAAACTTTTGTAACTAGGTGCAAAATTCTACTTTCAAATCAACGTTTTTTTTAAACCATGGTTTTGTATTGTTATGCTTAGTCATTATAATTATGCCAATTTGTTAGCAAATCAAAATAAATTGATTGCCATCAAATTCAAAGTGTAAAATTTTTGAAATTGGATTTTTAAGGTTTGCACACAGAAGGTAATTTAATTTACACTAGATTTAATTTTTTATTTATACTTTTGGTTGTTTTGGAGTAAGGGTTTGGGGTATTCAATCACCCGTTTACTAAGAAAAGTAAGTAAGTACTAAGAAAAGTATGTTTCCACTAAGCAATTAGGTTAGTTCGGTAGTTTTACACACTAGACACTTCATACGTTCAACATAACGTGTGTCATGTACACTTTAACTGCGATACCTACCTAATGAGTGATGATAACGCATGAATCATACTAAGCATACTTATCAGTGTCTATAATGGCAATATGATTGTACTTAATAGTAATAAAATCGGTCAACAGACAAGGTCAGTTATAGGCGCTTTAAGTGCAATCAGACAAGAGTATGTAGGTAGTGTATGTACATTAGAATCGAGGAAAATAATGTAATATTATGCTACTGAACCAAACGTAGAACGCAGAGGTAAAGAAAATGTAATTCATGCTTACTTATTTGCGAATCGAGAGAAGTTAATCGAGAGAAGTTTATAAAAGCTGAAAGTTTCTGTACGCGCTGGCTCTTAGTCCATAATATTTTACGTCATCCCATAAGGCCGTATTAGCCCGTAGGTAAGAGTACAATAACAATTTGTCACACAAAATAATATTAGACCAAACTACAAAACGTACTAAACTGATACCTAGATTGATTAGATTTTGACCTCCGTGCCATAGTGATAATAATCGCGTAGATGGTTCTAGGTGCTATTCCCACAGGGGCAAAGATACAGACAACGAAGTGAGTGGATAAGAGTTCCTTTTTACCTTTTGAGGTACTGAACCCCAAAAAAGGATTTGTTTGCGTTTACTTTTTGCAGCTTTATAGCTCGTTCACACAGGCTGCCTAAGCCTGCCTGTTGCGTAAGCGTAGACGTAGCGCGTATCATTGCGTTGTAATGTATGGAACTGTATGAAACATGGCACACCGCTTGCGTATAGCGTGGACGTATGCGTAACCCGGTGTGTAAGGGGTTTACACGCGTCACTACGCACGCGTCACGTGTACGCAATTGGTGTGAATCGGCCTTAAAAGATAAAAGCGTAGTAGGTATGATTAGGTACTTACTTTAGGTGCAGATATCTCGTGAAAGGAGCTAGGCCTCGGCGCCGGACCGGCTGCCACGCAGTCGACAGGCACGCTGTAGTCCGCACAGAGGGCAGCCTGTAACAGAAAAGACATATTGTTTAAAAAAACCGGCAAAGTGCGAGTCAGACTCGCGCACCGAGGGTTCCGTACTCGGGTATTTTTCCGATAAATCAAAAACTATTATACATAAAAAATAAATAAAAATCTGTTTTAGAATGTACTGGTAAAGCCCTTTCATATGATACCCCACTTGATAGAGTTTGTTTAGTTAGTAGGTTGTTGTGTAGTTTCCTATATGTTTTCTTGACAGACAAGACAGACGGACAGACAGACATACAGACAGACAGACAGACCGACAGGCAGACAACAAAGTGATCCTATAAGGGTTCTGTTTTTGCTTTTCAGGTACGGAACCTTAAAAATTAAACATGTGTAAGTAAAACTTTTTGAAATTAAAGATACTTATGTAGCGTTTTATACATTTTCACTGTAAAGGAGTCTAAATGTCGTTTAGAATAATTATGTGGTCTACGGCTTAGAACCTTCAACAAATGGCGGCTAGGTTTTAAACTAATAAAAGTAGAGCAGAATCCTCAGTCATCCTCAAACCGTAAATAATCTTAGATAAAATTCTACCACCGCAATTTTAGTTCGTATCTAGAAATTTTTAAAGCGGCCCAATTGTAAGTTAGATCCATAAGATTTTCCTTACAAAAATATGGCAAAAATTAAAAACAATACCTCCTAAGGTCAAGGTACACAACAAATAATAACGATCGTAAACAATCGGCAAGTCGCAAAGAGATAGATGTATCAAATAAACACTTTCATTCGTCAGTTGAAGGATCACTTTTCCTGGCGCAATATATCACTGGGAAGGGGCGCTGTAAATATCTGCAATAATTGGTTGCGAAGTTCCGTCGGTATTCAATTTAAAGAGTAAAACAAACAAATCGAGTCCAAGTATCGCTCGGAACCAATAAGCGTGGGGCATAAAGGGAATCGCCCCCAGTACAAGGAGGTTCAAATTAATTGGGCGCAATTATCTTTTTGTTTTGCCCCCAAAATGAAACTCGGTGTCCATTATACTCTCGGTGCTTAAAACGTATAATCTATCACGTTTTTAGGGTTCCGTACCTTAAAAAGAATAACGGGACCCTTATAGGATTACTTTGTTGGCTGTCTGTCTGTCTGTCTGTCAAGAAACCTATAGGGTAGGTACTTCCCGTTGACCTAGAATCATGAAATTTGGCAGGTAGGTAGGTCTCATAGCACAAGTACAGGAATAAATCTGAAAACCGCGAATTTGTGGTTATATCATTTAAAAAAATGTGTTTCAATCTTCAAAGTAAGATAACTATACCAAGTGTTATGTAAACATTCTAAAACAGATTTTTATTTATTTTTATGTAGGTATAATAGTTTTTGAGATATCGTGCAAAATGTTGGAAAAAATACCCGAGTACTGAACCCTCAGTGCGCGAGTCTGACTCGCGATTGGGCGGTTTTTTTTATTGATGACAGATTTGAAATGTCGCACGATGGCATGAGAAGAGGATAATAATATGAACAATATCCTTGAGTAAAGTCTATTGCACACTGCTGCAAACGTAATTTTCAGTAAGTGACAGATTTCACAGACAGATACACTGATACACACGTCAAAATAACACGCCTCTTTTTGGGTCGGGAGTTAAAAAAAATCTAATCCATCAATAAATGGACCCCTATTCATAGAGATCTCTAAAGAAAAGTGTTTGACATCCATTTTTAAAATGAATCCTGATCCTTTTAAACTTTAAAAGTTTAGATTGGACCCATTGGACCATACAGTCTTAATAAATCGTGTCCCTCTTAAATACGTGATTGAGATAACAATGCCATACAAGTTACATTGTTGATGTACAGAGTGCAGTCACCAGCCAATTACTCAAGATATACACGTCATCTTCAGTTCAATGTACCAACGTTCACACTAAGTTACTGTGCCTACTTAATTAGAATTGAATTAGAATCATTTGTGATGAGTGATGACTGTAGGGTAATCTTAGACCTTAGTCATTCCCAATGACTTTTTGTAAAGTATAAACTATTCCCACAGAATACTAATTATTATTTGCTATCAGATGCTCTCATTTAGGTTCATGGATATCCTAAACTGTTAATAGTAATCATTGCCTAATCTTAACTCCTATTGCAGTATTAATTACGATGCCTCATCGTAGTAAAAATATTTTAATCATATTAATAATAATTAATTGGGTGCGATTTAAATAAATGTTTCATATATTATATAATAACAGCTGTTGTTATTTAAATTTGTATTTAAATTTCTGCAAACATGAAATGCTTGGAAATATTATAATAGTGGAAAAATTAAGACCTGAAAAATTACTGGTTACTTTGTTATAAAGTAAAAATGATTTTCCTAAACTCAAGTAACACTCTACATTTAGAAGTCTCTTTTTGTATTTAAACACGTAGAGTTTCGAATCCTTTGAAACGTCCCCTTGAATAGATTTTGTCAATATGGTGCAAGTCGATAGCTGATGTTATGACGCCGCATAGTTCTGATATTGAGTTATGCAGACGGGCTGCAGATGATGGCTCCTCATATTAAACGTCTAGCCGCTTCTAGTTTATTCTTAGTCATCTCCAATATTATCATAAGTATGTAATCAGTGGCGGAAAATCTATTTGCTTGCAAATTGTGAAAATGCCTTTGATGCTTTATATTTAACTTTAGAACGAAAATTTTAATACGGATAAGTCTTTGGCAAATATTACGTGTTGGATTAATAATAATTGCATCTGTTCCAATAACATATAAATTAATATGTATAAATGTTGAATAAATATATCGGGATTTTTTTAATGAAGAATATACTTATGTAATTTTCGATAAACTAAATAATAAGTAGACTATTTTAATGTATGTGTTTATTGTTATGTAAGTATAAAATAGTAGGTAGCACAAAATAATGAAGCAATACTGTATACAAAATACAGGCAAGCTTTCTTATTATTACAAGAAACGATAGAAAAATATTCACTTTACGCCAAGTTTTCAAATAAATCATCTTTAGTACGAAGAAAATATAAAACTGAGAACGCAGACTATAACAAGAGAAAACTTTGAGATGCGATGAAAGGAAGCCGCTCAAATCTCGGCAGCTGGAGCCTAATAAAGGCATTTAATAAGAATGAAAAAATCCCCTTTATCTCCGAGTTATCATGTCTAAAGAACTTCGGTGTCTCCCGAGCAATTCTTCGGGATTTATTTGCATTGAGCTATGACTATAGAGTAGCAGACCTTAAAATATCAGACGTCAAAAAACGCGTCTACCTAACGATTTCAAATTTAAAAAACATTAATATATGTATTAGCTATTTCTTTAACACGCGTTCATTACCATATTGCCGCAAAAACATGCGTCATATTCTAAAATATTAGTATAGAAAAATGTAAGCAATATTATTGTCGTATGAGTCAAATCACCACTTTACTCCATGAAAAAAATCAAGACTGGTTAACTTGCATACCATTTTGAGGGGCATTGCTACTCTACTATTATGACAACTCTCTGCGACTGCTTCGAGATTTCTTTCATAGTTAATAATCAAGTTTGTCCCACAAAAGGCACGTATTCATGATCCTTTATATCGGGTCTCCCCAGCAATCAGATTATCATAAGTCACAGATCAACGGAGCGTGGAGATAAAATTATCGGCGACAAAGGGACCGTTAATTGTTTTATCAACTCTATACAGTTCACTGCGTAAGCGACAAAGTCTGTGTGTAATTTTTGGTTGTTTGTGCTTGTTAAAATCTTCAAAGGAAGCTAAATTTGTTTGTATAAACATTTCTTAATTTTTAAACAACTAAATAATGGAAATTATGTTGAACCAACTATGCTAAATTAACAAAGACAGTGAAAAGGCTAGCTCTAAATTTAGACATGTCAAATTACTTTAGAATTTTGTGTATAACACAATCGGTAAACAATATACGATAAAAGAATATCGTGAAAAAAATAAACTCTATTTTAGAACTGTCAATTTGTACTCCAATTTAGAACCATTACGTGTTTTTAACCCCCGACCCAAAAAGAGGGGTGTTATAAGTTTGACGTGTGTATCTGTGTATCTGTCTGTGGCACCGTAGCTCCTAAACTAATGAACCAATTTTAATTTAGTTTTTTTTTATTGAAAAGTGGCTTGATCGAGAGTGTTCTTAGCTATAATCGAAGAAAATCGGTTCAGCCGTTTGAAAGTTATCAGCTCTTTTCTAGTTACTGTAACCTTCACTTGTCGGGGGTGTAATAAATTTTTAATTTACACTTGTAAATCTCCATCTTAGTAGATTTGTTTGCGGTGACGTCAAAGTATGAAAACCCACCCTATCGAGTTCACAGAATTAGTATTCACAGCTCTTATCGCCTTTTCCGCGCCATTATAACATCGTAGTCACCCGGCTATTAATCAAAAGCTGTCTGTGTCAGCCACAGAGCTAAATCAATGACATCAAAGGTTATTCGCCGAACAAAATATCACGGTCATTCTAACTTAATGGGGCTATGAAAAGAGTAAAAATATCCAAGGCCTTTACTCTTTTAATTCTATAAAAATGAGCTTAAGAAATCTGAATAATGGGTTAAATAAATTGTCGTAAATCATTTGTGTAATCTTTGTTGAGATTGAGATGAGATAGAGAATTATAATAATTAAATTATAATCTTATGGCTCGTTCGTCGAGCACAGAATTTTCAAGCTTGTTTATGAACAAGCCTATTGTTATTTGTTTATGAACAAGTCTATAGCCTTAGTTTGACAGCTGCAATCGCAATCATACCTCTAATCGGGCAACACTCTCTCACTACCTAAAAGTCAAAATGCGTTGCTGCAGCAAAAATGCCATAAATTCAGCCAAATCATAACAATTAAGATTCTACCAATGATTGATGCAGCTTTACCTTATTAGACCAGTCCGATACATGGACGAACCAAACAGTTGTGAGGCACATCGCACTAAATTTCAAAGAACCGTGAATCTGGCACTCAAAACTGAGGTCTTAAACGATTATCTACGTGCGAGCAACGAACACCACGGCAAAGCTTGAATCGACTTAAGCAGGTCCTCCTTGTGCCATCGGATCGATTTTTAGACAGGTAAGCCCTTATCTCTATTCAAGAGATTTCTACCAATAACCTTTCAGGATGAAGGAAAATTCTGTCTAAACGGTGGTTCATTTTACTTATAGCTTATAGCTTGAGACATGTAAACATTATATTATGCAGATAATCAGCAAAACTAGAATCTAAAGCTTGATTGAAACGTTTCACAAACAACTGTTCAACGTTGTCGTTAATCCAAAGCAACATAAGTCATGTCTGCACCCGTCGCCATGTGACGCAGGATTTGCTACGGCATTTAATGCCTTTACAGTCTGTGTTAGCATGTACCAAAGATCAGTGTACCTACCAAAGATACTTCTGTCTGTATAATATATACCTACCTTAAATACAAATTTGAACTACCTCATAATTTCCGGGATGCAAATTACCTCTGTACTAAATTACATATAAATCGGATAAACGGATGAAGACCTTTAAGAATCCCGTGAGAGTTCTTTGATAAAAAGTAGCCTATGCCCGTCCCCGGGACGTAAGCTAGCTATGTACCGATTTCATCAAAATCGGTTAAACTGCTAGGGCTTTGACACACAGACACACTTTCGCATTTTTAATATTAAGTATAGAAGTATGGATAACATGTTACATATATTATAACCCTTTACACGCGGAAATTCCAATAACCGTCCACAAACTTGAGGATAAGCTCACACAGTGATAATATAAGCCCAGGTGCAATGTAAATGTCATGTAGGTATAGATACAACGCTTAGTTTGCGGTCAGACGGATTACACAAAACGCTGTAGATATATCAAAACGCTTCTAGATAATAATAATTCGTGTTCATAAATAAGTAAGAATTGCTTCTATGATTATGTAAATTCTTTTATACGCGATGGCTCGTAATTTTTCAAAACCTTTGTGGTATCCGATGATCAATGGGGCACACGTTTTCTGGAGTGAAGATCACATACCTACTTACTGATAAGTGCAGTGTGAGAAAGACCTCCAACCCATTGAACCAATAACTTCAAGAAGGTGGCGGAAATGAGTACAGGGGAAGGTGGAAGACCATGTTAGGCGACGTGCTCTCATAAAGGCCTATAAGAGAGCCTGCATGCGTCCACTGTTGGACATGGGCTATACCCAACAGTGGGCGCGCCATGCATTATGAATTCCATGTTGACATACGAGTAGATATCAACCAAAATTCTAAATAGGTAGTACTCAAATTGTATTGGTTATATAGGTACGCACTCTCATTGTTGACCACTTAACATTGTAATCCATTTAAAGCATTATTCAATCATGATCCGCAAAAGTACAAATGAATTTTACCATTTCCATTCCAAAATGGGCTTTATTTCAAAGGTGATGCGTGTATTTAATATACCAAAATTGGTGATTGAATGAGTTCTGTTCTGATGTGGTATGGTTAACATTATGCGGAAATTGGGAGAGTTGCGGTTGCACCTTGGTTGGTATTATATTCACGTTTTATATAGGTACGCAACATTTAAGTATAAAATATTTCGATGATAAGCAAACTGGAATACGTTTAACCACAGATAAATACAAGCATAAGCAAAAAAGTTTGATTTGGCTAGGTTTTTAAAGCAAAAATTATTAAATTGAAAAAGCTCTAAGTCTCTCAGAGAAGCTCTACAGAGTGCGTTAGTGAAAAGGAACTTTTTGAAGATTTTCTTCTAAGCAACCTCGTAACGGCCCAGTTGGGTGTTTTACATATTGTAAAGGAAGCTAATATAGCCATATACCTATACTGCCACAAATGAATTCATGTACCTATTTATAACTTAACTAGCGACCCGCTCCGGCTTCGCACGGGTGGACACTACCACGAAAAATGCTATCTATTTTCCGGGATAAAATATAGTCTATACGGATTCGGAAGAATCCTTCTAAGTAATGGTAAAAGAAATTTTGAAATCGGTCCAGTAGTTTTTGAGCCTATTCAATACAAACATACAAAAATACAAAGGTTTCCTCTTTATAGTATTAGTATAGACTAAAACTTACAATGAAATTACATGCACAAGGGCCAACTTTTCTTACTTATCTCTACTAAAGTAATTTCTTCTAACAGCCCGCAAGTGTGGGAAAATTACCTTTACCTACCAAATGCGTATTGCACATGAATTATTATTGACGTACATACATAGGTGTCTATAATATAGATCCAGATCTCTTATAATATAGATCCAGTAAATACCTAGCAGTTATCTAAACCTAATCTCCGTTAATGGAAGGGCACGTACAGTGTATCGGTAGGGTGGTTAATTAAATTTCAGAGCGTCTAGTATTCCAACTATTCAGTTCCACGTATGATAACTATACCTATTAGAATTTGTGTTCACGTTTCAGATAACTACATAATATTGTAAATTAGATTGTAAACAATAGTTAGGTATACCTGAAACAGTGTCATAATAATGGAACTTAGCATAAATCCATACTTTTATTGTAATACTAGCTGATGCCCGCAGCTTCGCCCGCGTGGATTTAGGTTTCTAAAAATCCCGTGGGAACTTTTGATTTCTCAGGACAATGTCGCAAAGTTTTTCTATCGATTAAAAAAAAAAATTACGCAAATCGGTTCAGAAATCTCGGAGATTTCGGTGTACGTAGGTAGAAAAACACAACTCCCTTTTTGAAAGTTGGTTAAAAAAGTAGCCTATGTTACGCCCTGGTCAATCCTCTATTTGTCTGTGAAAATCCCGTTAAAATCGGTTCAGCCGTTCCGAAGATTAGCCTTTTCAAACAGACAGACAGACAGACAGACAGACAGACAGACAGACAGACAGACAGACAGACAAAAATTTTAAAACCGGGTGATTCAGTTATGGTATCGTTCAAATAACCATATGAGCTTAATATGAGGTAGTTATTTCGAAATTACAGACAGACACTTCAATTTTATTTATTAGTATAGATTATGATACCTAAAACATGCAAAAGTAGGTATATTGTCGGTCTGTCTGTTAACTTTTCACGGTTACCTTTTTATCCCGGAAAAAGACTTCCCACCGGATCCTTACCTGAGGGTGCCAACGGAACCTACTACTAAGCCTCCACTGTGCGTCCGTCTCTCCGTCTGTCAGCGGGCTGTATCTCATGAACCACAACAGGTACTTAGAGAATTGAAGTTTTCACAGAGTGTGTATTTCTATTGCCGCTATAACAATAGGTAAGTAATAAAAATTTGCCACGCAATTTAAAAAAAAATTACAACGTTATTAAATGTATATCTTATACAATGGTACGGAACCCTTCGTGTGCGATTTCAACTCACACTTGACTGGTTTTTATATGAGACCCAAATTCTCGCATGCCAATAATATACGAATGAGCTCACACCATCAAAGAAAATCAAAAAAAGAAGATAAATTAACGACATGAAAAGTCATAAAGGAAGATAAATTAAACGACAAAACCCACGAGCAGATCTAAGCATTTATTTAACTTAAAGAGCTTTATTCAGGAGCTATGGTATGAATCAGAGTCATGTCCAAAGGGTAACGAGTGGAAACAACTTTAATTTCCGTTAAATTAACATTTCGAATGTCGCCAAGGCAGGAAGCGGAGCACCCTTTGCATTAATACAAAACCTTTGTAGAGTGCCTTCACCAAACTTGGTTTGAAATTTATGCTACTGGAATGTACCTATCCGCATTCCAATTTTATACAGGTAATTACAATTTTTTATGTGTTATTATATTTCTTCCGAATCCGATTCCGATTTACATCTTCGTAACTTTAAAAACAGGATGACATAAATAAAAGATTCAAAAAAACTTTAAAAACCTCACAGCCTATTTAGGAATATAATTTTACAAAATTCCACCTTGGTATTAACACTCCTCAAGGATGATTATTTCCCCAAATCAAATTTCTAGATCCATGGTTTAGGTTATGCATTGTCAATTAATCAGTCTCTTTCCTGTTTTATACGTATTACAAATGAATACCGCTGAATGCAGAAATAAATATTATTCTTTTTATTCACCTACTATGGAAGTGTTTCCTTGACGGAAGTTGAAACTGCTTTTGACCAGACCTTAAAAATATTTCCAGTCTCGATTAAATAAGCCAAAAGCCAACTGTACCTATTCCTACATACTCGTAATAACTATAATATATCGCAAAACATCCATATATCATAAGATGACTAGCCGCCCGCCCCGCACGAGTAGCTTATAACGAGTAGCTTATTACAATTTTTGCAGGAACTCTTTGAAAAAAAAAATTAGCCTAATGAAATATAGCTAAGAGTTGATGTAGCTTTCTACTGGTGAAAGAATTTTCAAAATCAGTTCAGTAGTTCCAGAGATTACTTCCTACAAACAAACACAAACTTTACCTCTTTATAATATTAGTACCTAGTATAGATTACAAGTATAATTTTGTTTTTGAAACATCTTCAGTGGATAACAGTTTTTTGTCTTTGAACTCCGATAAACTTGAGCGGGGTTATCACACCACATTACAACACATGTGAACCAACTAGTAGGAAAACAAAAAAGAACGCTATTTTACATTTTACCGTACAACAATGAGTCACAGCAAAAACCTCAATCCGATTCGAAATAGCGTTCGCATGCTAGCTTAATTTGTAGCCCATTTATTTTAACTAGGAGACTTGCCAACTCATTAGTAACTTCAAGTTTAAATCGGAAAAAGGTAAATAATTCATAGAATGTCACATTTGGTTAAAAACTTTGTGAATATTTTGAAACGCGTTTCAGATCAACACTTATATTCTCGCAGATCTGGAAAAGTAGCTTCTGTTGTCAACAGTATAGGTTTGTATTATTACTTCTTTTGTCACGTAGGTACCTACCTACCAAGATAAATAATAGATTAATTAATCTATAAAAGCATAAGTCTAGGTTAAAGGTTTTTTTTTTTCTTTAAATCTGGCTTTACTCTGATTAGCCAATGTCTAGTTTCTAATTATTTTCAAGTTATTGAATGTATACAAGTATGGACTCCGTCTGCGCCGGCGCCCACCGACACACGTGCGGTGCCCCTTCAGAGCGCTTCCCAATCAGTTTCACCACCAAAAAACACCAACTAACACAAAAACCAGCCACTCTTAACAAAAAAAAACACTCCAAACAAGCACAGCACGCGCGCCAGCAAACGCCATCACAGATGAAGTCCAAGTTAAAGGTTTAACATTGGTTTCGAAGAAGAGTCGAGGATATGAGGGTATTATAAAACATGCAGACCACCCATGATTAAGTAAGTATGGCTGTAAGTCGATAGACAAGGACGAAGAAGGCTCTGACAAAGTTGAAAAGGTCAAGCGCGTTGCAGCTGCACTGAAGTAATACCACGTGATCACAACCGTGAATGGTCTAACCGTGGAGTTGAGTTGAAGGTGTAAAAAATTTGTACTAAAATAAATATAAATATGTAAAAAGAAAATTCCATACTCACTAATTGACGTCATCGACGCCTGAGCGCGCCCAGCTTACTCTTTGAACTAGAAAATTGTTTACTCTTCACACTAATATTATAAAGGAGAAAGTTTGTATGTGTGTATGTGTGTGTGTGTGTGTGTGTGTGTGTGTGTGTGTGTGTGTGTGTGTGTGTGTGTGTGTGTGTGTGTGTGTGTGTGTGTGTA
This sequence comes from Maniola jurtina, assembly GCF_905333055.1. Taxonomy (NCBI): domain Eukaryota; kingdom Metazoa; phylum Arthropoda; class Insecta; order Lepidoptera; family Nymphalidae; genus Maniola; species Maniola jurtina. The sequence goes on along the minus strand of NC_060046.1, from coordinate 6,455,651 downwards.
TGTGTGTGTGTGTGTGTGTGTGTATGTTTGTTACTCCTTCACGCAAAAACTACTGGACGGATTGGGCTGAAATTTAGAATGGAGATAGATTATACTTTGGATTAGCACATAGGCTACTTTTTATCCCGGAAAATCAAAGAGTTCCCACGAGAATTTTAAAAAACCTACATCCACGCGAACGAAGTCGCGGGTATCAGCTAGTTATTCATATGATCAGATTTTTAGAAACTCCCACGGGAGCAAAACTGCGGACGGTCGCTAGTTATAGAACAAGTGTAAATTAAAAATTTATAACACCCCTGACAAGTGAAGGTTACAGTAACTAGAAAAGAGCTGATAACTTTCAAACGGCTGAACCGATTTTCTTGGATTATAGCTAAGAACACTCTTGATCAAGCCACCTTTCAAACAGAAAAAAAAACTAAATTAAAATCGGTTCAGGAGCTACGATGCAACAGACAGATACACAGATACACACGTCAAACTTATAACACCCCTCTCTTTGGGTCGGGGGTTAAAAACCCTTATGAACCGAGACAACCATTACGTCAACTTTCAATCAAATGTAAACAAAAAAACCTCTTTTTTACGATTCCCAACAATGAGTCACAGCAGAAATCCCTGCCCGATTCATTTGTTTTACATTTATTTTAACTAGGAGACACGCTCATTTGCCAACTCATTAGTAACTTTGAGTCTACATTGAACAAAGTACTGAGCGTCCGTCTCATTTCTACCTTATTTAATCGCACCACATCGGGTATTCTGAACTCCCTTCACCACAGACCACATTCAATCGAGTCGTGCGTAACCCTAACCTCAGACATCGGGAACCCTTCGCTAGGGTTGCTGAGGATTTTTGAGAAAACTTATCTTTGTAAGAGGAAACAATAGATATTTATCAGATTCTACTTTTATAACTCACCGATAAGCAAAGGCCTTTAGCCTCTTCTAAGAGCTTCTGCTTATCTCAAACTAGGAATCTCTGTTTCCTATATCTTAAATGAAAGAGCCTTGTTTCCCGTTTCTTTGCAAGGTTTCCTTTATGCGCTAAATAAGTACCTAAATAGTATAGTAGATTATATACGGTTTTCTATCAAATATTGATAACAGCTATCGTAATTCAAAGTACGTAGTTGTTACTTATTTATTTCGGTCCATGGTTTAAAAAGACTTCTTCGCAAACTTTACCTACTGAGTACAAAAAAATCGAATTTGTCAAAAAATAAAACAATCAAACCAAGATTTAATTAATTCCAGAAAGGAATCTTCTAGAGTTCTACTTATAACTAGGATTTTCTTGTTTTTGAATAAAATAGACATGATTATCATTTTTTGCAAGGTTTAAGTATATCATGCGCTAAAACATAAATAATATAGTAGATTAGATCGATTTTATATCAGTTTGATACCAGCTTAGATAATAATCCAAAGAATACATATTTATTAAAAAGTACGTTTGCATACTTTATTATTTGTTAGTATGACAAAGGTATAAATCTATTATTAAAGTTATAAAGTTATTAAAACAATCAATCAAAATTAAAAAACTAGCTATACTACAAAGGTAAGGACAACCCTACCATTGAGGGAATCCGACAATCCGAATGGTTTTAATTTTGCAACTGCTGCGAACAGCACAATGTATTAAGAAGGGTCTTTCCGTCACTCGCTTCATACAAACGTAGTTCCAATTTCATTTGAATATTAAGCAACCAAAGTCAATGAAATTTTGCACACATATTCTAGAAACTAGTATCTATGTCTGTGGTTTTCCAGATTTGTTTTAAAATGTTCGGTTTCAAAGTTACGCGGTCTTAAAATTTACATACAAATCTTTGAGCCCCTGTAATTTTAAAACTACATATTTTTAGAAAAATCTAAAACACCACAGACACAGATATTAGTTTTTAGAATATGTCTGCAAAATTTCATGGACTTTGGTTGCTTAATATTCAAATGAAATTGAAACTACGATTGTATGAAGCGAGTGACGGAGAGAGCCCTGTTAAGGAGATAATACTGCATCTTTATAGTGCATTGTATAGAATGCTTCCAACCGGCAAGCATTCACTACACGGGAAGTTATATTGTATAGTATTCAATAGAGGAAGTATCGATTTAAATTGCTGGCATGCTTCGATACATGATATGCCTTGTTTAGATACGCTAGAGTGAATCATATTGAAAGTTGGTCTGCATGCCCATATCTTCTTACGAGTACAAAACTGTTTTATCGTTCTCGTATCAACAAATTGCCTTTTTGATATTATCTCTATTACTCAAACGGACTAAAATGTGTTTACAGCGGTTTAGCGACCAAATGTAGTTTATAACATACAGCTTTCATAGTACCGACTTTCATGCAACCTTCCAACCTCATTTTAGCTATGTAGTACACATATAGGTATTATTAGCAACCCAACGGCGTAGGGATCTCTAGTTTTTTTTTTCAAAATAAAATAAAATTTAAATAAATTAATAGCCTATGTGACTTAGGAATAATGTAGCTTTCTACTGGTGAAAGAATTTTCGGAATCGGTTTAGTTGTTCCAGAAATTACTTCGTACAAACAAACTGACAAACTGTACCTCTTTATTATATTGTAGTACTAGCCGATGCCCGCGACTTCGCCCGCGTGGATTTAGGTTTTTAGAAATCCCGTGGGAACTCTTTGATTTTCCGGGATAAAAAGTAGCCTATGTGCTAATCCAGGATATTATCTATCTCCATTCCTAATTTCAGCCAAATCCGTCCAGTACTTTTTGCGTGAAGGAGTAACAAACATACACACACACACACACACACACATACAAACTTTCGCCTTTATAATATTAGTGTGATAGTGTGACAGCTTTCATAGTACCGACTTTCATGCAACCTTCCAACCTCATTTTAGCTATGTAGTACACATATAGGTATTATTAGCAACCCAACGGCGTAGGGATCTCTAGTTTGTTTTCAAAATAAAATAAAATTTAAATAAATTAATAAAATAGACTATGTGACTTAGGAATAATGTAGCTTTCTACTGGTGGAAGAATTTTCGTAATCGGTTTAGTTGTTCCAGAGATTACTTCGTACAAACAAACTGACAAACTGTACCTCTTTACTATATTGTAGCATATAGTATAGATAATATTATATTTTAGTATAGATTATTGTAGATTTCTCATAAAATTATCGTGATGAAATATGTATTTATTGGTCAACAATGAACAATTCTGTTTTGAGATTCAGCACTAAATAACTCAAAACTTTGACAAGTCAATCGAACAACGAGTATTCTATGCTGGCTTTCAGAATCTGTATCCGGAATTTCAGAGCCTTAAACTATCTTAGTTGAACACTATATTGGTTGAAGGATTTGAATTCGGTTCAAATAAGTTTGACTGGCTCAGTTAAACAGAAAATCGTTTATTAGAATCTACTCGTATCTTCGACTACGTTTAATGAAATTAACTTAGTTAATTACTTACACTAGCATGGTAACATGGATTTAGAATTCATTCAAAAATTACATTTAAGTACCTGCATTCTTCATGTTACTCAAAAAATAAGCATGACTCATATTATTTTATTATACATATACCCATCCATCTACGCTTGTTCACTTGTGCTTGGAAAAGGAGGAATGGGTAGGATGATCATAGTCCAAAGAGCAAAATCTAAACCAACTTACTTTCAGATCTCTCTGCCCCTTATGCCGTTGATATTGAGGCTATTATAAATATTTTTTGTATTTTATTTTCCTCCCTTGAGTAATACTTGTGGGAACCACTTACGCACTCCACTTCTCTCAAACGAAGGAACGAGATAAACTGTGAAAAATTATCCGCATCATCCAACGACTTAAAAGTGCGACTGGTAGCTTTATATTTTCCATAGCTCCCAGCGATGGGGCTGCAAGGGGCTCGCGTTACATGCATTTATCAACTTGATGGGCCACTAGTCGATATCAGAGGTACTGATTTATTACTGTCAGTAAGTGCCCATCGCGCGTTTATGTGGTGTGAAATATGACGCCAGTTCTGCGGATGGAGAAAAATATTGTATGAGCCAGCATTCGTGTAGAGATAACGGTGCGGGTATAGTACCTACCTCATCTTTGAGTTTGATTTCCGTTTAGTTTTTATTTGAACACCCAATGTTAGATTTTCAGCTTAGTAGGTACTAGGCTTCTGGGCTGGGCTGGATGCAATATTGACTCCATAAGTACTAAGTAGACAGATATCAAACAGAATCACAGGGAGCTTCTGGATTCGGATGGCATAAGACTGTGGCATTTAGAAGGCCCTACGTGAGACCTACATGTCTAGCAGTGGACGTTTATTATGACGACATTGACTGGGCAATTTGCAATTCAAATTCCAAAAAAAAACCAACTTTCAGTCCTTATGACAAGTAAAGACTCTCTTTAGTTGCTAACCAAATGAGCTATCACCTACTCATCATTATTAAAACAATATTATTAAGACGTTCTGAAATAATATCTAGTGGGAACTGCCGCTAATCTACATTTTGTCAGCAAAGTTATTCCCTATCTTCTACCAGTAGAAGCACTGCGCGTTTACTATTTTCGACTAGTGCAATAAAATATTGTTGCTCTATGTACTATTTCATTTCGATACACAGCAGGGTGCGATTTATATTACAGCATAGCTGCATGCTGAGCTCACAAAATGGGCGTCGATTTGTATATTTTGAAATACAAAATGTGTTCCCATCCATATAACAATCTCTCATGCTCTTTTAAACACCTTAATAGTTTGATGGGTAGGTACTTAAAACAGTTTTTTCATGATTTTATTATGTTTAAACATCCTCACGATAGTTGGTCGTGACAGGTCCTTTAGGACAAAAAGAATGCTTGTCACAGTTTGCTAAAGAAATTCATCATGACAGGAGCCAAGGACAACAACAAAACGGCCGAACAATCCCCGTCAAATTCACTCCGTGGGTCTGCCGTGTATGGTGTATGTCGTTTTTTTTCGCCATGCATTATTTGAGCCCCATGCCGGGATCTCGCAAGCACCCCGCGTTACGCAGTAGACTGTTAAGGTTAACCCTTCACCGTTTGTTGGCATACGAGTGCGCGTTGGTTATGCGTTGGGTATTTATTAGGGCCGTTCATGCCCTTTTATCAACTGGCAGGTAAACATTATAAAGAGTATAAAAACTGGTTGAAGTACGCAAAACTCTTTGAATAAAAGGGTTAGAGCCCTTGTGCTATAATTATAGGCACAAAGGAGCATTCGTATTTTGTTAGATGCGATTGAGTTTAAAGAAACCTTCACCTGAATTTGAAATACACGGCCTTTTATTTATTACGATATAATTTTATTATTAATTGTAGAGATGGGCAGGATATGTCTATAGGACTATAGATGATTGAATAATCTGTTTGCTACTAGAAAGGAGACCACGTTCCGGATGGAGAAAAGTTGGAAGATAACCATCCCGTAAGTCCGACGATATCACCAAGATTGCAGGAAAAACTTAGAAGAGGCTCGCCCAACGCCGGGAAGAATGGGGTTCACGTGAAGAAGCCTATGTCCGATAATGGATAAATAAGGGCTAACAAAGAAAAAAAAGAAGATGTCTATTAATTCCTACTTGTTAATTTTAAAAATGTCTGAATTTCTCTGTTTCACTACTACTACTATATATATTTAAATATATTTCTTTGTCAATCCAATAATGTTTATTTACGTTACCTCAACTTTTAACGGGAAGTAAGATTTTGCGCGTATCCGTCCACTACACTCGAACGGCCTTCTTCCTAGGAACGCCTAGCTCCCAAACTGGTTTTACCGCATTGTGGCTATTTTATGAGGCAAGCAACTTTTTTCATAGTAAGTATCTTGACTCATTCGACATCCGCATTTAAATTAATTTAATTTGACTAAAGAATTTGCTATATTACGACGTTAAGTTAACTCAAAACAATAAAGAATATGCATGTGTGAGAAAGATCGGTATGCATGTAAGGATAAGCTGTGAACCTCTTGGATTTCCCTATACCTACTCTTGGTAGATGATTAAAATAATATTATAGCTACGTAGAAAAGCAACTTTGAATGACAAATACATGGAGGTGCTTGTTTAGACGACCTTTTAACGAATATTTAATAGTAAACAAGTGTAAATTAAAAATTTATAACACCCCCGACAAGTGAAGGTTTACAGTAACTAGAAAAGAGCTGATAACTTTCAAACGGCTGAACCGATTTTCTTGGATTATAGCTAAGAACACTTTCGATCAAGCCACCTTTCAAACAAAAAAAAAACTAAATTAAAATCAGTTCATTAGTTCAGGAGCTACGATGCCACAGACAGATACACAGATACACACGTCAAACTTATAACACCCCTCTTTTTGGGTTGGGGGTTAAAAAACTGACTCAAATTGAAAGAAGCATTAACAAAGCGTATTAACACCCCACAACTTCCGACATCTCAAAAGTTATTTATGTTAACAAGCTTACAATACAGCAAAGTTTGAGTCCACGAGAGACGAACTCGACGTGACAGATTAAAAGCTACTTTTCGAGAGTGTCGACGCTGACAAAAACCGAAGTGATAACGGCGACGTGACAATAGCAGTCAACGTCATTTCCAGGCCTCCATTGTGGTAGTATGAAGAACTGTAGATCACTGGGAGTTGAAAGCATCGCAAACAAAGAGACTGACACCTTATACAGGCTTGTACAGCTTCATTTGTAAATGTGACATCGGCGACATTGTCTTTTGGGAGCGAGAAAAGTTCGCATTTCTGTGATTAGAGCCTCTCTGTTGATCCTATGATGATTACCCTGATGAGTTGGAAATGTGTTTGCGTTTGTATTTGACATTTTTGTGCTCTTGCATTCATTCCATACTAGAATGAAAATAATTTCTGCTTCTTTTGTTGAAGACTAGATTATGATCGCGACTTCGTACGCATAAGTTTAGTTTTTTTTAATCCCATGAGAATTCTTTGATTTGCTAGTATAAAAGGTAGCCTATATATCCGTCTTTGGGATGCAAGCTCTTTCTAAACCAAACAGATAATGCTGACCACTTCTGTTTGGATTTAGATTTTTAAACTCCCCTGTGAACTTTTTTTTACAAGAAGTATATGTCTTTCCCTAGGATGTATACCTCTGTACCTCAAAATTGGTTAGACGGATGAGGTGAGAAATGCAAGCAGACAGACAGACTGACACACTTTCATATTTATAATATTAAGCATGGATTATTAAGGGCTACAAAAGTATCATCTTGCAATTAATTTTATGTCCATAAAATTAGTTGTAAGATGACATATTCGATTCGACGATAGACATTTACTAATTTATTAGTATTAAGTACTGGTATGAATTTGTTTTTTTTGTCTGCTCCCTACTTCCGTATAAACTTGGTTATAGCTATTAATTTGAGTTTGCAAGTCTAGGACTCTGTTAATCGCGTTACCACTAATAGTGCTGCCGCGATTGCGGTTGTTTTCATCATAAGATGAAATTATTTCTAACTCGCTTTCCTCATTCCAGGAATGAACTGTCGGGGGAGTTGTTACGCAGTTGGAATGAAATTGCTTTTGATTCGGCAACTTTGCAACTTTAGATTTTGAAACATAAATAAATTGTGGATAAAGTTCACGAGAGTGTTACGTTAAAATGGTCATTGTTTTAAATACAATATACTTACTTGTTTTGCTTATGTATTTAATTTAACTATGGGTAAAACATTATACTGAACTTTACTAATTGTAACGATATGTAATTTTTGTAAATAAATAATTAATCGTTGAATTATGTTTTATTTTGATGATATTCGGGAATGTCCATGACATAATATGATTTATAATGCGATGTGATTTAATTGTATGGTTTTTCTACGGTGGACATGAAATATTTTTTTTTAGCAAAAGCTTTATATACCTACTTTGTTATATATGTACACAAATAAATAAAAATTTATAGTTGATTCAATGGTATTATGAGTCACACTGAATAAAACAAAAAGGATTTATATATTGTAAATATTTATAGTGTTTCAGAATCACTGTTCATACATATTTACGTTGGCGATGACGCAAACGACACAATGTAAAGTTACCAAACAAAACCTTTTAGTATTTTTCGAATACAAATAAAAAATCTATGTCAACCCAAACAAAGGAATAGAAACCGATGATAAAAATTGCAAAATAGGTAACTAGCTATACCTACCGTAAAATATGGAAAACTAGCGTAAGTAGCGTAGCGTAAGTTACGGAGCATTATATAATCCCTTAGATAAAACTATTGAATACATTATTATATATATTCTTTGATGAAGATATTTATAACAAGTGTAAATTAAAAATTTATAACACCCCCGATAAGTGAAGGTTACTGTAACTAGAAAAGAGCTGATAACTTTCAAACGGCTGAACCGATTTTCTTGGATTATAGCTAAGAACACTCTCGATCAAGCCACTTTCAAAATCGGTTCATTAGTTTAGGAGCTACGATGCCACAGACAGATACATAGATACACAGATACACACGTCAAACTTATAACACCCCTCTTTTTGGGTCGGGGGTTAAAAACTATACCTACCAAATTTTTACACACACAGACACACACTTTGTTTTCAGTAGATGCTTAGGTAGGTATTAAAAATAATCGTACAGGGCACAGGCTACATTATCTTGACAGGCCTTTGGTAAAATTAAAACGGATAAAGGACTATTATTAGACGATTTTTGTCTTCAGACTTTACGAATGGGATGCAGGAAAACGATTATGCTCAGACGAAAGTAGAGTGGGGAAACACTTATAGAGCCAATTGCACACATGTTGGTTCCCTGGCTAAGGTTTTTACTCCTCCTTTTACTTTAATGGCTATGAAGATAATGCTTTTTTGTTGTACCCTTTTCCGATCCTAAAGTTTTTTACTACAGTTGTGTAACCCTGTCACAAATATATTTCAGAACAAAGTAATTTGATTTAAATCTACTATCACTACTATCTAATCTATACATAAGATTATTTAAATGACAAAAACATGGATTTGACTCGCTCCAGCAATGCACGGGGTTGCAATTGCTTATACCTATAGTAGTCTGGCATATTATTGTGAAATGTAAATTGAACACTAGAAAAGAGCAACCGCCGAGTTTTTTGCTGGTTTTTCTCGGTAAGAACGGCACTCCGAACCAGTGGTAGATTATTTTGACGATTCAAAAGCACTTGTAAAAGTTGTTTTTGAATAAAAATCTATTCTATTCTATCGATTAAGTATGATCAATTAATGAAATATTTTTGTACATAACGTATAGTAACTCATTTATAATATTATTTTTGGGATTTTTTTTTTGAAAATCACATTCATAATTATTGGATATCTCGTAATCATAATCGTCATCGTAATAGGCCTTGATGACAATAAGGTAACTGATATAATTAAAATACAGATAATTATCTTCTCGCCGCCGAATTTATTGTATTGAGTGCATGTATTCCTTCACTTTCTTAGTCAAATGAATGGCGATCTGACGCGACCGGAGACCGCAAGACCCTTCGAACATCCAAACTGTAACTGAGAATTATCGACGAAAAATCCCAATATAGAGAGATCGTAGAGATTTTTTCTGCCTAATTGTAGTAGAATTCAGACTATAATAGATTCAGTTACTGTAAAAAAATCCCATATGCAACAGTTGCCTTATGTGACAACAATTATATTATGTATATGCGTAATAACAGTTCTGCAATTAAAGCGTCCCGTTTCCGCGTGTTTTCCAAAAAAGCGTCGTCGGCAGTTGTTAACGGCGTTGGCTGGATTACGGAAAATAAAATATATTTCGCCGACGCGGGTTCTACCAATTTGGCCGCATGTAGTGCTAGCCAATTCCCTCCTGTGTCACCCCGTATGGGACAAGGTACCGTTAATTGAAAACGTTTTTCGTCTAATGCCACCTTCACGGTTCTTTTGCTAATGAAACGATATATCACTGATAGCTTAGCGTTCCTTTGGTCTCTTTACTTTTTAATTAAATTTATTTCATCAGTTTTTTTAGTAAGGCTAGATCGTAGTAGCATTGAGTACCCTATTGGTCATCATCATCATCAAGAATCAATCGCCGGCTCATGGATAAATCGTAGTAGCATTGCTTCCTGAGATGCAATTTCCTTACAACGTTTCCTTTCACCATTGAAGTAAATGATACTTAATTACTTAAAATATACATTACTCCGAAAACTAAGCGTGCCCGGAATTGAACTCCGGACGCCAACTAGGAGGTCCATTGGTCATCATCATCAACAATCAATCATCGGCTCAATACTGCGCACGGGTCTCCTCTTAAAATGAGAAGGGTTTGGCCATAGTCCACCACATTGGCTAAGTGCGGAGCAGACTTCATACACCTTTCTAATAAATCACTATGGAGAACTCTTTTTTCCTTCAACGTAAAGCAAGTGATATTTAATTGCTTAAAACGCACATACCTAAAAGCCTCCAAAAAGTTGGAGTTGCATGCCAAGGATCAAACCCCTAACCTCCTGAATATAAGGCCGACATCCTAACCATTAAGCTATCACCCCATTGGTATTTAAAAAAGTACTATCCTGCTTTTCGAAAAATATTATTGATACTTCAAAAGCTTTCTAATAGTCTTCAAAGAATTACCTAGTTTAATTTTGTGGGAAAAAAATGTCTAAATAATATGACTATCTGAATACAAAGTCGTTTCAGAAATCCTATTTGCTGAGTAACAGAGAAAGTATTTCAGAACATAACCAGTTTTACTCACCTCATATTAATAAACCTTTTGTTATTTTCGACACGTAACTATTTAGGATTACGTATTTTCCTATAAATGAATCTAGCTAAAATATATTTACTAGAAAATCGAGTATTCTGCTTTCGTATACCGCACGCACAAAATTCGTTATAGGCAATTTGCTAGCGTGGGTGGGTATTGTTAGGGATACCTACTCTTTCATCTACACTCTTCATCCGTTAGGCAATTTCTTGTATGTAAACGGAAAAATGGGCTGTGTGCAATATGGAATGTTGTATACAAATGTTTGATCAGTTGGGTGATTTAGCAAATGACTTGGGCCATATATTTTGTGGGATTAAGCACATACAAGTAGGTATATTAATTTTCATATTGGTAAAAGGATGTTGTATAAAGTCGTAAATGGAGAAAAAATGTATTCTATTCAGAGTTCAACATTATGTGCTTAGCTAATTTGACGATCTTTTTGTCTTTGGAGCTGGTTGACTTTGGTGGATACTAAAGATTATAACATAATTATAACAAATCCCCCGAAACATTTTTATTAGAATTTGGCTGGACACTAATTTGTATTGGTCGGATAGTAGGTAATAACCGGTCTAATAAGAAAACTAGAAAAGAGCTTATAACTTTCAAACGGCTGCACCGATTTTCTTGGATTATAGCTAAGAACACTCTCGAACAAGCCACTTTTCAAACAAAAAAACTAAATTAAAATCGGTTCATTAGGAGCTACGATGCCACATACAGATACACAGATACACACGTCAAACCTATAACACCCCTCTTTTTCGGTCGGGGGTTAAAAAGACAACGCTTGACATATTCGATAGACGTTGCCTATTAGGTATCACGCCTGGCTTCTGGATTCTGATCATTTCAATTTTGCAGCTCGTTGGACTATGATGGTTATTCTAGTACCTATCTCGTAATTTCTGATGTAGGGATACTGCAAACATAGCTCTGACCACCGTTTGCTGAGTGACTCAGTTTCTTACCAGGCCTATAATTATCATTATGATTACTAACCCATCGCCAACCCATTAATGAGTACGGGTCTCCCCTCAAAACGAGAAGGATTCAAGCCAAACCCTGGCTCAGTGCAGATTAGCATACTTCATAGTTCATTGGTACGCATTTGAGGACATTATGGAGAACTCTGAGGCATGCAAGTTTCATTGAGATATTTTCCTTCATCGTTAAAGCAAGTGATATATAATTGCTTAAAACGTACCTACATAACTCCGAAAAGTTAGAAATGCGTGCCCAGGACTGAACCCCCAACCACTCGAATAAGAGGCGGACGTTTTAACCACTAGTATACCACGGCTACCAGGCCTATAGTTTTTTAGAATGCAACAACGCAGACACAAATCATTGAAATGTACTCGTGCTAGATAGCTGTGAAAAGTACACAGGTAAAGGCTCACATACGGTTAAGTGTTTTCCGCGATCCAGACGCACTCGGCAGAAAATTGATATAAACCTGTTCTGGGGCCGTGCTCGGTTTGCTCAGGTGACGACGATCGTCTCTTCACAAACTAATATCACTCTTAACAACGAAGGAATAAAGTCGAAATCAGATTGTCAAAACGAAAATATTAGAAGCCAGAAAAATCCTCCTGCAGCAAAGCATAAAGGTGGCTACACAATGTTACTATCAACTTGTTCTTCATACAATAATTTATTATTTTAGTACACAGATCTTGTCTACAATTTAAAGTAAATTGAATGATTTATGACGAAGGTAAGACATGAAAAATACCTGTATTCTTGTTATGCACCTACTCTACCAGATACATCGTATCAAAAAATTGCAGCTGAACCTACCATAATAAGCTGCTACATCAACAAAGATTAAAGATCACAGCTGTGTAGTGTGTATAGCAACACTTTGATAATATTCATATTGTTCTTAAAGAAAATGAACGGGTAGTGTGAATCAGCCCTTGTACTGGTAAGAGATGGTGTTTGCTTACATGCTTTAAATATTAAAGTAATGTCTGCTCGGAGCACATTAATCAAGGTCCCTGTCCCATAATAAACATGGATGTTGCTATAAAATTATCGTTTGTAACTTTTAATAAACTAAACTGTTGTTTTGTTTTAATTTTTAACCCCCGACCCAAAAAGAGGGGTGTTATAAGTTTGACGTGTGTATCTGTGTATCTGTGTGTCTGTGTATCTGTGTATCTGTGTATCTGTCTGTGGCATCGTAGCGCCTAAACGAATGAACCGATTTTAATTTACTTTTTTTTGTTTGAAAGGTGGCTTGATCGAGAGTGTTCTTAGCTATAATCCAAAAAAATTGGTTCAGCCGTTTAAAAGTTATCAGCTATTTTCTAGTTTTTTTCTTGTAGAAAAGAAGGTTAGATAACCCTTAGGTTCATAATATTCAAGTGTCAATTGACAAATGTCAAGCTGTCAAGATGGACGTTGCCTAGATATACATAATTATTTATTTGAAAATGATTTGTCGGGGGTGTTAAAAATTTTTAATTTACACTTGTCTTATTTTTAACGCTGCGGCCTTATAAGTGATCGGTCTTGTATTCTATTCCCGATTAGTCGCTCAGCGGGATATGAAGCGGGTGAGCAAGAAACATTTTCACAGTAAGCCCAGCCCAGTAACAGCCCAGAGGTACGCTAAAATGGCAGTGGGCAGGTCATATCTATCGCAAAAGAGATGACCGTGGTGACAGACGTATGCTGAAGTGAAGACTATTTACCATACGTATGTACCTAAACACAGGAACAACCTCAGCCTGTTGGACCGCTGATCTTAAAAAGTGGTGGGAAGCGGATGGGTGAGGAAGTCGGCGGACCGTGTGTGGTGGCGCACTCTCCGAACGACCTGAATGTTCAACAGTAGATGCATATATGTAGATTATTATAGGCTAACTAATAAATAGATCGATGGAAGGGTTATTGGATCCTTTCAAGGATTAATAAACATTTTGTTACCACTAATAAACTTCTCGAAGCCAATTTCAATTACCCAAGCAACCGGACCATCAATTTCAAAACCCGCAAAACAATTAACCCAGCTTGAAGGACCATATAATTGAATACGTTTTCCCAAAGATCAGAATTCTGTACGCACGGAGAGAAATGTCCGATGTAACGAAGACAAATCAAAGTCTCGGTGACCTGATGGGCAAGGCACGGATGGACACCCTTCTAAGATGCGAGACAGAAAGCCATTAAATCGAGATAGTGGTATTTATCTTTGTGTCCCCCATCTAAGGTGAGGTGACGTAGATGTTTCCCATTATGGGATAGTGGTTCTGTAAATAAATCTAGTTTTTTCAAACTACTCTGCAAGGAGGTGATTTTTGTTTTATTTGGCGGACTTTATCAATTTTATTGAAATAAAATATAGCAATTTATATTATTTGAAGATGAGCGTTATCTAAACGAAGAGAAATTCAACTAAACATAATAAATTATCATCCTATATCATACTTATACAATACTTACGTACAGAGACCTTAGTCTCTTTTAATTTATTTTAGCTGTGTGCATTGTAGACTGGGCACACTAGAAAAAATATTTAAGCAAAAGAATTTACTTTCTTTGAACAGTAGCTAATTTTAGTTTTCGCTTAGAGCCGATTTTGCACTAAAGAATAAAATTAAAAAAACAGTTTTGCAGAAAAAGTTCCTTTGTTACGCTAGCGTCCATAGCATGGTGTTTATGAAAGTAAAAATTTTTTTGGTGAAGGAAAAGTCGTAGGCCCTCGAAAAAGTTTTCACTGTACACCATGCTTGTTTACCAAGCCCTGCAAGCGAGCGCTGTGTTTCCTTACCTTTTCCAGAATATAAAAACATCTTACTTACGCGTAATTACTCCGCCTCATTGTCTAGGTCTTCGTGATAATCACTGCTCCTGAAAACGCTTTAACTAGCAACTGCGCCTTGACAAATCAGCTTGTGTCTGGACTTATATGAGGACTCTTATGATTTAGTGGGTAACTTTAATGTCCTATGCATCCGTAATATTTAATTTACATACATCTTCCCTACATGCGAATATAGAGCAATACTCACTTTAACACCATTCCAACTGACGTGGACGCTACGTCCTTTGAATCCAGTAAATTATGTATTTACTGACTCTTTTTAACCCCGACCCAAAAAGAGGGGTAGGTATTATACGTTTGACGTGTGTATCTGTGTATCTGTCTGTGGCATCGTAGCTCCTAAACTAATGAACCGATTTTAAATTAGTTTTTTTGTTTGAAAGGTGGCTTGATTGAGAGTGTTCTTAGCTATAGTCCAAGAAAATCAGTTCAGCCGTTTGAAAGTTATCAGCTCTTTTTTAGTTACTGTAACCTTGACCTATCAGGGATGTTATAAATTTTTAATTTACACTTGTTGTTTTTTGAATTAGATCAGAAACTTTAGAACATGAACTAACTTTTTCACTAAATAATTGTGCGCTTGACTGCAATCACACATAAGTAGACATACCTAGAAGATGCCTATTCAATCTTCTTTTGAAGGTCCCAATATTTTAATTGACGGGGAAAACGGAAGCCATTACAGACATTTTATATTCTAGCAGTGCGCATCATAAACGAGGAAGTGAATCGCTTCGAACGAGTTCGAACTAAAACAATTTGTCACTTAGTAGGGTTATAACTTATGCTCTTCCAGCATAAGTTTTGTTCTCCAATTTTAATGTGGGTACCTATAGTGAAGAGGCATCTTCTAGGTAAGCTCGCTCCGTCTTAGGCTGCATCATCACTTGCCAGCAAGCCTGATTGCAGCCTAGCGCTCGTCTATAAATTTAAAATAAACTAGAGTTTTTACACAATATTAGTAGTAAAGTGGCAAATGTGCAAAGGTGAGTAATTTCCTAAAATAGTTAATCCACCAAGGTGCGTGCTAGCGTCGCGTGTTTGGAACGCTTCTACCCTAGGCTCCATTTCTTTTGCTCGAGTGTATGCAAATGGTGGCGTGCTATTTATGTTAAACTACGCCATAGTGTTTTGAGGAATTACTAGTGATCCCGATGAAGGAAATGAATCATGGTGGTATTATTAATGACTATAAAAGGCAACTATATAAATTTATAATACAATAAAACATTCCGCAGATACCTACTAGGTAAGTACTAAGTACCTACAAAAAAAAACCGGCCAAGTGCGAGTCAAACTCGCGCACTGAGGGTTCCGCACTCGGGTATTTTTTCCGACATTTTGCACAATAAATCAAAAACTATTATGCATAAAAATAAATTAAAATCTGTTTTAGAATGTACAGGTAAAGCCCTTTCATATAATTACCACACTTGGTATAGTTATCTTACTTTGAAAATTGAAACACATTTTAAATTTTTTTTTACATGATATAACCTTAAATTCGCGGTTTTCAGATTTGTTCCTGTATTTGTGCTATAAGACCTACCTACCTACCAAATTTCATGATTCTAGGTCAACGGGTATAGGTATTTTCCCTATAGGTTTCTTGACAGAAAGACAGACAGATGGACAGACGGACAGACGGACAGACGGATGGACGGACAGACAGACAGACAACAAAGTGATCCTATAAGGGTTCCGTTTTTTCCTTTTGATGTACGGAACCCTAAAAACGGTCCAGTGCGAATCGGACTCGCACACGAAGGGTCCCGTATCATCGTACAAGAACAATTATGTGCAACACTGTAACTTAATGACGGACAGCGCCATTATGTGATTTAGTAAACATATTTTTTTTTGGGATGAAATATTGTGATGAAGGATATAGTTACTAGTGTTGTTATGGATATCCATATCCGTAACCGAAACTATCGGATATCCGGAATAAAAAAATATCCGTAACCGTAACTGAATCCGTAATAAAAGTTTTGGATAGTTTCGGATAGGGCGGAGTCTAACTAAATACTACACTCGTACGAATTAACTGTGCACTCCGCTGGAATGCGACACCTTCATCAGTTCACATTTTACAGTTCCTTAAAAAAATAATATCCGTGACCGAAACCGATATTATTTTTTACCAATATCCATATCCATATCCGGATCCGAAATTATATATCCATAACATCCCTAATAGTTACCTATGTATAAAATAATTTATCATAACATAAGCATGAAATGCTTAGCCCTCTCCTATCAGACTAGGTCGAATACCTAAACTACAATATCGATTTCAGTAAATGTAATTATACGACGTAAAAATATCAGCTATAAAAACCAAAATAAATGTTCCAATTCAATACATGACTACATGAGTCATCGCTGGAAACGACCTTCCGAGGTAAACGACGCCTTTTGCATAATATCGATCGTACCCGCGAGGTATTCACTATTAGTAGCTGTATATTTTAGGACTTACTATTAAGCTTGATGATGTAAACTTACGTACAAAGACCTACTTAGAAAGGGTTTTCACTTTAAAAGTTAAATATAAGTACAACAGATTTCAATACTGTACCTAAATTAACTATGTCGCTCTGCATGTGTTTGGTTGAACATTACCTAAACCAGAAATATTATGTACTTTATTACTCTTCACCTACCTACTAAATACTAAACTGAAAAACTGTACGAAGTCTGTTGAAATCCATCCAATCCGTCCAATGATCTTTACCAAACTAAGATTAACCATACGGTAGATACCATACGGTATTAATTTCAATTTTTTTTTTTTTTTAATTTGGGTTTCGCGCGATGTTGGGCCACTTTTATATAGCTACACAACTACTCCAAATTTCTTGTCGATATCTTTAATAGTTACTGAAATAATCGACTGTGACAGACAGACGGACGGACGGACCGACGGGGAAAGTCGGCACCATAAGGGTTCCATTTTCACCATTTTGGTACGGCCTACCCCAAATAATGCATTACATATTTGAGTAAACAGCAAAATCATCTATGCTCATATTTCCCATTTTGTAAAGGTAAAACTTCAAAACAGAAGCTCTTTAATATTTTTACTATAATACAAACCATGTACTCGTAGGTTTGCATAACTTCAGACACGAAATTCAAACTCCAAGCACCCAGTTACAATCCGACTTCATAGTTTATGCAAACAGAAAAGCTCTCTGCTCTTGGTAGGTAACTGCACGAACAATGTAATTCAAAGCAACAAGAAGTGATTCAACGACCTTCTGCAAGTTAAAAATGGTCAGCTTTGCAGAATACTTCCAGCCCTTGAGTCATACCAGGATGAATGAATAAGCGTAAAGTAATACCTATATCGACTGTGAACTGGCAACATGTGCCATCTCAATTTTTTAACGACTTCCCTTTATAATAATTTCGTACACCGACAATTATCTATCTTGAAACAAAAATTTGAATAGCATGTACGGCTGTCTTCAGAATTCGAGTAGCAATTCCGCGAAACTATTGCATCAAAACCTGTTGCATTTATGACCTTTTTCTATAAACACGCCACACACACCTAGTGCTTGAGCATAACCGTGCCACGCGGTTATGATCATTAAGGTGCTACACGACTTACGGTCTTTGACTGTTCATTAGCGAGACTTAATCCACACTGGCAGGAGTGTAAAATATCACTATTTAGTTGAAGGGAAGAAGATGTTCCGTCATCATGTAAAGTTGTTAAAATTGAGATAGGTAGTACCTACCGGTTGTCTGTTCAGAGTCGATACGTTATAGTCCAAAGTCGAAATGCCAGCACGTCGCAATTAACCTAGACAAACCTCAGAAATGACTAGAGTACTTAGTCCAAAGCCAAAACTTCGGCTTCTGCCTAACGAGTATTTAGTCCAATCTAAAAAATGCCTAAATTCCTAATCCAAATCGAAGATTGGGCTTTTGACTAAGCGATCTGGGCATTCCTGGGAATTGTATAGGCCAACCGCGATTTGCCAGTATTTCAACTTTGGACTATAATATAATACTTATAAACAAGTGGGCTGTGGTTATAACCCTTACGACCTTGGATTTACGTATTCATTTACATTTTATCGATACTTTCTGTTTTATAAGACGTTCTACTATCTACCCCGATTTTGTTACCGAGGTAGGTACCTACTCGTGATACACTGAAACGAGGGCATAAAATACAGCCTCTCTACTTTATAGCTAAAGCCTGTCCCTTCTAGTAAATAGTACCCTGCACTAATATTAGTTAATGTATCTGATACAGTATGCTTAGCATGACTATGTATTTTTCTGTATTTTTTAATATAATTTTTTTTCATAGTTTTCGAAAGCAAAACCTTATAAAACTCTGTAGATAAATACAGTACGTGACAGGTCCAGATGACAATCGGGGATTCGGAACACCAATTTGAACTGACGGAAATCATCATAGTTTTGAATATGTGCAAACAGACAAAAGAAGAAGTCAATGGCATTTTTTCATTTTTCCAATTGCTCTCATTTGTAAAATATTAGGTAATATGGCTATTTAATTATTTAATAATCGTTTCTTTGCACATAGCGAAGTTCATTTTCGTTATTTTGTATACTAAGCTTGAAATGAAATTACATAAATGTATGAGACAGGTTGCGGCGTGACCCACAATCCTACAAAGCCTCACTATTTTCCCCCTTATATGTGCGCTAATGAAGTTCATTAAGTTACTCATACGATTAAGTTAACTACCCTGCAGCGGTAGTCTCCCTGAATTGTTTATTACTCTATAATTAAAATAACCTTTTCTGGCGTTTAATTAATTAATGATATTGCGTGACTTTTTTCAAATTATACCCAAGAAACCTTCTAATTGCTTTTACCTTGAGTTTGCACCGGCAAAACATAAACGTGTTGAAAACATCGTTTTCTTTAATGTACGTACTTACTTTTAAAAAAAATAAAAATAGCGAGCAAACGAATAGGCGGGTCACCTGATATTAAGTGATTACTTCCGCCAATGAACATTTGCAGCACCAGAGGAACCGCCAATGCGTTGCCGGCCTTTCAGGAATTTGTTAGTCCGCCCCTTGAATAACCCAATGTTGTAATCTAGTTGGAACACTGGCGAAGGGAGTTGATTCGAATTTCCACAGTTTGCATGTGCGTGGAAAAAAGGATCTGGCATAACGGGCCGTACTTATTGAACTGCTTTTGCATTGTTATATAATTTGTTAACAAGTGTAAATTAAAAATTTATAACACCCCCGACAAGTAAAGATTACAGTAACTAGAAAAGAGCTGATAACTTTCAAACGGCTGAACCGATTTTCTTGGATTATAGCTAAGAACACTCTCGATGAAGCCACCTTTAAAACAAAAAAAATTAAATTAAAATCGGTTCATTAGTTTAGGAGCTACGATGCCACAGACAGATACACAGATACACACGTCAAACTTATAACACCCCTCTTTTTGGGTCGGGGGTGAAAAAGGAACTCATTTGATATTTCATAGCAGGTGAATACAATAATTCATATACTTACTAGATTTTAGTCAATAAAAAATCTTGAAATCTGCCAAAGAATTTATACCCGATTTTCTGCAGTGCGAACGAAAGTTCAACAAAAGTTAATATGAGATTCAACACAATATATGCGACCTATCAAACATACACATTTTTTAACCCCCGACCCAAAAAGAGGGGTGTTATAAGTTTGACGTGTGTGTCTGAGTATATGTGTATCTGTCTGTGTGTGTGTGTTCTGAATGAACCGATTTTAATTTAGTTTTTTTTTTTGTTTGATAGGTGGCTTGATCGAGAGTGTTCTTAGCTATAATCGAAGAAAATCGGTTCAGCCGTTTGAAAGTTATCAGCTCTTTTCTAGTGTTTTTTAGAGGTTTTTGTGTCGTGGGTTTTTCAAATTTTGAGTTATTATGTTTTTGGTGCAAAGTAAGGCATATCTTACATAACCAATAATGTCAGTTGCTTCTCGTAACAGGAAACAATGGAATACTTTTAAAAGTTTATTTATTGCTCTTAAATATGTTAATATAGTCCTGTATATTTACGGAAGTTCAATTAAAGATAAAATATGGCATTTATCCATATTAAATTCAATCGCAACATTTAAATCGCTTTTGCTGAGGAATACCAAACATGACCAAGTGCCAATGGTACGAGGAACCAAGCTATGACACATCTTGACGGATGGACACAGATTTTTCTGCAATGACTCTCATTATATGTAAATTTTTGAATCACGACGCCGGACGCTCTTTTTAGAAGCAACTGTGATGGTTATTCAAAGGGTTCTGAGAAACTCGCCCTAAAAAGAGTTCCAACTAACCATGACTTTGACTAAACACTCAAACATATTATGATTTTCTTAACAGAAATGTCGGTTTAACGACTTCCATGCCGTCTCTTGAAGGATATCGTAAGGAGCACGCCTTATGAGTCACTTACACTATGTGTAAAATGCAGCCAATCTTGAGCTTATGCCGTATAATTTCTTAGGAGTCCACACGCCAAATGTACCTAGTAGGTAATTCTACTCCTAACAAGAGGATTCTAGTCAAAAATAGTGGACATCACAATGGTTGCTCACGTGACGATTCGAAAGTATGCAATATTCTATTTGAATTTTGAAAAATCTATTGTAATCTATTCTACAGAATATCATCTACGTGGTTTCGATAGGTTAGATTTCGTAACATTTTTTTTTTCACTAACGATAAGAAAATTCTAAACTAAGGATAACTTTCAATATAAAAATCCGATATGTAAAGTGTTGGTCTTTCGTGGAACCCTGTCAAAGCTGTAGGTCAAAAAAGGCATGAAATCTACACCTCCAGACCTATATTAGGAAAGAAAGGATAGAATTATTATCAAGTAAAACTTCACTCAAAAATTTACAATTTTGATAACGCATCGTGCAGTAGAGCACGTACACGCTCTACCTCTGTTTACAAAATACTGCTCATATTAAACAATCTAATATTTGTTCTTCGATTACTGATTAATATAATTTCCACCTTTAAAGAATACTTGCATGAAATGAAGCAATAACAATCAATATTGTTAATGGTTCTTTATTATAAAGAAGCCAAAGCATATTCTAGGAATTAGAATGATCATTCAAACCTTCGAAAAACAATATTATACTAACTGTTGATTGTAGGATTGTAGTCAAGATTGTTAAAATTTTTTATGTTGTAAAGTTTTGTGTACGATACTTTAACTTAAAGAATACTTCCATACTTATAAACACAAAAGTGTGTCTGTCTGTTTATTAACTTTTCACGTCCCAACAGTTTAACCGATTTTGATGATATTTCGTACAGGGTTATAGCTTACATCCCGGGGAAAGGATATAGACTACCGGAAAATCAAAGAGTTCCCGTAAGATTCTTTTACTTATTAACCTTAATTACCGTTTAACTTATTTATATTGGTACAGAGGAGCTGGCATCCCGGAAATTGACAAAGGCAACTTTTTATCCCCGAAAATCAAAGAGTTCTCACGAGATTTTTAAAAAACCAAATCCACGCGGACGAAGTCGCAGGCTTTATCTAGTTATTATTAATAGAAATGATACACTTAAAAACAAACAAGAGAGACGCGTATCATTTGTCTTTCTTTTGCTTACATTCCTTAGCAAAAAATTAATTCATTACTTATACGAATATCATATTCTCGACGCATTTCCCCACAGACAATACAAAAAAAAGCACTTCATCTCGTGATCTCGGTGTATAAATACAGCAAAAAATTCCCATTCATCATCTGTAAAACATTCTGATCCGCGGATTTATGAGATTTATTCCGTTTCGGGACAGTTTTGATAGCACATAAAATACTGTGCAACTTCGTTTTTTAAAAGGAGATAAATAAATGAGTTTTTAGGGTTCCGTACCTCAAAAGGATAAACGGAACCCTTATAGGATCACTTTGTTGTCTGTCTGTCTGTCTGTCGTGTCTGTCAAGAAACCTATAGGGTACTCCCGTTGACCTAGAATCATGAAATTTGGTAGGTAGGCAGCGACCGCGAATTTATGGTTACATCATTTAAAAAAAATTAATATGTGTTTCAATTTACATAGTAAAATAACTATACCAAATGGGGTATCATATGAAAGGGCTTTACCTTACATTCTAAAACAGATTTTTATTTATTTTTATGCATTTATTTGTCTTTGATTTATCGTGCAAAATGTCGAAAAAATACCCGAGTACGGAACCCTCGGTGAGCGAGTCCGACTCGCACTTGACCGGTTTTTTACATATTTACTGCCCGGCTTCACAGTAAGTTACGTGGAAATTTAGGCTATATTGTAAGCAAGGCTGTGAGTTTTTTTAGGTATATGGCTTATTCTAAAAACAGCTGTTTTTAGAATAAGCCATATACCTTTGATACATTATTACATACACCATATACATTGTGATCAAAACTACAAAATACAGCTAGCAAAAAAATACATATCTAATTTATTAGTTTTAATAGTAATTAATTACCTAGTTCTAATAGTGATTATCACACATCTTACGTATTTTAGGTAAATTAAACCTAACCTTTATGAGTATGTAAGTAAGAGTTATAACTGTATACAGGTACTATTTTATGGCTTCAATCAGTTCAACTAACTTGAACATAAAATATTTTTAAGGCTTCATCTAAAATTCTAATTTAGGGTTTTACGACTTCGCACTTGGGCGGTTCGATAAAAATTCCGAGGCGTAAACCCATTCCATCCCATCAAGTAAGCGAGCCAGTGAAAATGATGCGTTATCACTTCTATTCAATTCTTTTATTACTCTGTGACGTCAACGCTGTTGCGTAGCGCGAAATGTACCATCATTTTTTTTAAGTATGTGTGAGACCTTACTTATCTTTACTTATTACAAAGTAATGTAGAAATTAGATGGACAGCTTTTTACTAATTAAAAACCAAACTTTATAGAAACCCTGAAAAATAAGTAAGTGAATACTACACACTAATCACACTAATATTATAAAGGCGAAAGTTTGTATGTGTGTGTGTGTGTGTGTATATGTTTGTTTTACTCCTTCACGCAAAAACTACTGGACGGATTTGGCTGAAATTCAGAATGGAGATAGATAATATCCTGGATTAGCACATAGGCTACGTTTTATCCCGGAAACCAAAGAGTTCCCACGCGTACGAAGTCGCGGGAATCATCTAGTAAAGAATGACTATGTCGTTTATTAAAAAGCATTGATGACGAAATCTGGTTAGAGCAGGCCCATTTTCCATTTCAAAGTACCATAATATATTGGTTAACATACTTTAAAAGCTTGAATAAAGTAAGTCAAGCTCAGACAAAGCCGCAATCACTTTTATGAGTGCAACTTAAATCGGATCAAATTAATTCCACTCGGAATAAACACGAGAGTTCGCGTGTGGCTTCTACTCGTTTTAGTCGCGCGGCCGTCGGCCAGCATCTCAGGGGAATCCCTGGAACATCTTGATTAGGTCACGCAATCTAAAGATATATCCCTACCCACCCAACTGTGTGTAACATAAGCATTTCAGATTTACGTTTAATTTTTTTTAATTTAATTTATAATTTTCATTTATTTGTACCATTTGTATAATTTTCATTTAGTTGTAACAGTAAAGAGAAAAAGAAAGAAAAAGTGGACAGGAAAGCACTTATCTCCATAAGAGATCTCTACCAGTGACCCTTGGCAAAGTGAAAAGAGAGAGATTTTCTCTATTTTTTTTTTTAAAATGCAGAAGGCAGTAAACGTTCTTGTTCTTGAAACGTTCGTGGTTCATTGTGAGGAGGTTTCTCACTCTGCCTGGAGCCTTAACCACTGGCAGCTTGGGTCCTACCCCACTGCTAGTGGGATCCATTTTATCATAATATCTTTAGTTAATGTTTTTTTTTTTTTGCTGTTGTTTCTGTTATTTTATTTCATCAAAATTCATCATCGCATTGTCAACCAATAAACGGTATGCAGGTTATAAGCCTCTTGCAGCGACTTCCGCATAACACAGAAATGTTGTAAAAAAATACATCGAGATCTTCAAATAACCTTAAATCCACGTAAACAAAGTCACTGGCAACTGCCACATAAGTGTATTCTTATAGAAAAATAATAACGATTCCACAAAACGTTGAAATTGAGTCGCAACAGTAAAGTAATAAAGCAGTTTTGAAAGGAAATTCCCGCCAAGTATTATCCGACTACTTAATCTACCGCCGATTCCCTGTAATATACGATCGCGTGAGATATCGCAATTTCTCCATTCTTGCACTTGCTACGTTGGGGTCATCCCAAAACTGCAAGTTAATCGCCGTATATCACTTCGGTAAATCATTAAGATCTTAAGTGAGTTGTGAGATAAATGAGAGGAAATAAAATGGTATTTTATCAACCACGTGCCAATATGAATCATTAGTAATCCATATCCTGCATACTAACATCATAATATTAATATGCAGGACACACATAGATATGTGTCTGTCTTTCAGTTACCTTTTCACGCCGACACTGGCGAAATTTGGTACAGAAAAATTTTGTATCCCGGAGATGGACATAAAAATTCCCAAGAGATTTTTACGAAACCTAAATCTTCGCGGATAAATTTGCTTGCTTTGTCTACTTATTAGGTAATCAATAAAGGCAATCGGGCATAATTGACCCGCTTTGCGGACGTAAAACCAAAATAATTTTAAATCAAAGATTATATATATTATTGTCACCTTTCTGTATATATAAATATTTGATTCAAAATCGTTCTTTATCTTATCCTTATCTTTATTCATTGACGCAAAATTTTGATTGTTATCAATTTAAACGTTCGTCTGCGCTGAACTTTAAAAACTAGTACGGAACACTAAATAACGCAGATGAGTCATTTTAAACGATGAATAAACATATCGAAAGTAAACATGAGTTGCTAACTTTAGCTTATTTGCATGATAAAATTCCAGTGTCAATACGTCGTATGCGCACACTTGCGTCAAGAGACGGTCACGTGGTCGCCTGAAGAGTTTTCCACGCGGTTTAACTGAGTCATCTTGTCTGGTACAAGTGATAAGCTTTTACAGATTTATTTACTCTTTAAATGAATTCTTTCAAAGCAATTTTTTAATGTAGATTTTTATTTTTTACATAGTTTCTATATGATCCGTAGTACGTAATACGAAAAGTAAATTATAAATAAATACAAAAGTGTATCTGTCAGTCTGTTAACTTTTCACCACCCTATTTTGATAACGTATTTGGTTGCGAGATAGCTTGCATCCTAAAGACTGACAAAGGCAATATTTATTTATCCTTAAAATTCAAAGAGTTCCTATGGGATTTGTAAAAATCCTAAATCCACACGAATGAAATCGCGGGCATCAGCCTATGTCACTCTCTAGATCTTTAATAATACTCATGCAAAAAATCAATTCAACCCGATTAGAGATCACATAATATCTTTGAGAATATCATGGAAAACTCTTAGGTTTGCAGATTTTCTCACGATGTTTTCCTTCACCGTTCTTTTGCGATGCAACATGTCATGTGATAATCAGTTTTTTCATAACAGGTATACCTACTTTCTCAATTTTGATTCAATTGTGGGTTGAAAAGTTTTGCAAAAAAACTTTAAGTCCAACTGATCGTGTACTGGGGCCTTTAGATGTTGACGTTTTCTTTTTAAAGGCACTCTCATTAACCCTAACTAGCAACGCTTTGAGGCATGTTTCTGTCTCTCGTCACTTAGACATACTTTTGCACTTCTACAACTATAGCCTTGAACTCGCCTCGTGGAATTACTACTACACTTTCAACGCCATCGTATGTATAACTAGCTATTATCCGCGACATTGTCCGCATGGATTAAGGGACTTTTTTATTGCCGCAAGAACCCTTTGTTATCCCAGTTTAAGAAATATCCTAGATTAGCCCTTGCTCAGTCCTCTGCCTCAGATAAAATTGGTTCAGACATTTCGAAGATAATCTCTAGACAGATAAATAGGCATTACAAGATGAGTGTTTGGGTTTCGAAAAGGTGCAAATCTCTGACTGACGGTAAGTCATTATCGACTCATCAATGCCAAGCCGAAACCTTTGGACCCATAAAACTGAAAATTTGCCGAGGTTTTATTTTTGAGATACTTGGGTATCTCAAAAATAAAACCTCAACACAACAACAAAACAAACAAACAAACAAAGCCGCGAGCGGTCACTAATATCCATGTATGTTGAGCTTATTAAAAAAAGATATTTCAGAATGGCAGACAGACACCGCAGTACAATTTAATTTTATACATGCATGTATGTAGTATATTTAAAATATATAGAAAGACACGTTGTAATTACATGCCTGAATTAGTAACCGCTTGTTGTGTAAGTTCTTTTCAGTCGGTTTTATTACTAAGCTTTTTTTTAATTGACTCTTGACCCATATTTAGCTGACACAAATTTTCAGTGGGTTAATTGCATAGGGTAATTTACATCTTGACTATTTTATTTAAACGTTTCACTATTTCAAAAGGAAAGTTAGACCTGTTTTATTACTGTAAATTTTCGTGACGTCAGCAACGAGAATCGGCCACATCGGTAGTGTTGAATAAATGTTAATTGATTTCTTTATGGATCCACCTAATGCCTACACTTCTTTTCAACACCAGGAGAGCATGTCGCTGATTCTTAGCAAATCAGTTAAATATACAAAAATAAAATTCGTAGTAACACATTGAAATCAACGCAAATCGAAAAAAAAAGACGTCGGCCTTCTATTCGTGAGGTCCAGGGTTCAATACCGATCACGCACCCCTAACTTTTCAGCGTTATGCGTCTTTTAAGTAATTAAATATCATTTCATTTAACGGTGAAGGAACACATTGTGAGGAAACCTGCATGCCTGAAAGTTCTGAATAATGTTCTCAAAAATGCGTGAATTCTGTCAGTCCAAACTTGGTCAACATGGACTGTGGCCAAGAACCATCTCATTCTGAAACCCGTGCTCGTATGAACCGGTGATGGGTTGATCATGATGATGATATTAACGACCTAATTCTAACTACAGAGTACAGACACTCCATAAAACTTTATCAATGACATCAATATCACGAGCCTATTGTACTGAATACATTATTTATAGGGGCGTGTGAACATTTCCCACAAAGGAAAAAATCCCCAAGAACATTTTAATCTATCCACCACGCTCGTAATGTCTTTGTGTACTTAACTAAATTACTTGCATAAATCATATTATCTGAACGTGACGAATACTCGCATCTTGTTCTTATAAGTCGTGTATATAAACGATTGTAGATTCAGTGGTTAAGAAAAATAGGTGCATTTTCGTTTGGAGATGGTGCAGCCGTTTTTCAAGATGCGACATTTTCAGAAAAATGGACTGTATTTAAAGGCATCAAAGTCCTAATTAGCTAAGCGTTATGTTCCTCTTATCAGCAGGGGAGAAAAGAAAAAAATTGGGAGTACAAGAACATTCAAAATCGGCGGCCGTTTAGCCTTAAAATGATTATCATTAAATTGAATCACTGAGCCGATATAGTCGAGTGGATATGAAGGCGAAATCAATAACTCGCTGACCCGGATTGAATGCTAGGCTCTCGATAAATTTGTAATATTTAGGTTTAATTGAAAAACTCGATACAGCTGAGATTTGTTATAAGCCGATCAAAAACCTTTTTTACTGATTTGCATTATTTTATAGACATGGATATTATATTAATATTTTAAAGCCCGGTTTCCACTTAAGCGGAGAGATGTGGTTGACTGGACACGTCTCTCCGCTCCGCTTACGCTGGCATTACACTATGAAGTTTACCGGTCAAGTTTGCAAAGGACTCCAAACTTGACAGTGTATGGCCACAGTTCACGATAGTTAGCGAACTTCTAACAAAACGTTGAGGCTTCGACGTCACTGGCAGGCGTCAAATGTTAGTACATTAATTGACGCATGTAGCCCTAAAGTAGCCCTATTTTTCTTTGATTTTACGTCACCAAAGCCTATTAATCGTCGTCGCATATCGTCGCTTCAGGATCAAACCGATAGTTTTCTTACTCTAGTTCACTCCGGTGTGGCGTGATGCGTATGCGTGATGTCATGTACACTTGACGGTGAGTGGTCCTCAGTTGACTGGATGCCGCTTCAAGTCCGCTGCGAACTTGATCGTATATACCCAACGTATGGTGGAAACAAGGACTAATGGTTTGTTTATTTACGTGGTAACCTTTGACTACACAAACCATTACTCAAACTTTCGCAGCTTGAAAGCAATTAAATATAGTCAGACTTAAATTTGATTGCACTACAGATGAAAATCGGTTTCGAACTTGAGATACTGTTTGACCCAAATTTCAATTTGGGTGAAGTCGAGGACAAAAGTTTGCTATTATTTATATGTATACTATAGGTATTTTTTAATAAGTTTCTTTCATTTAAGTTGCGTAAGAACAACCAAAAACTTTACTATGTATATATAGAAACTATTTCTATACCCTTCGATTATACGAGTATATCAAATTTTTGAAGTTTTGGCACCTAGGTACTTAATTCGTGCTGCGTGCAGCCAGTACCTAGCCACCTCCTGTACTATTTCCACGCTGGCCGGACCTTGCCAAAGCATTGGACCAACGCTACGCCAACGTGAATTGGAAGCATAAGATCTTTGACACCCAATCGGAAAAGACAAAATACCATTATCAGAATCCAAAGTACCTTATCTAATATGCACGACAATGTTAACACCCTCAACTTCAAATGTAAGAGGCGTTTCAGTTCGAATTGGAAACTTTGTCGATATCGAGCAAGCTGTGTCTTCCCAGGAAAGTTCATAAAACATTCCCAGATGATTTACTCGCCCTTATCGTGCGTCCATTAAGATTAGGTATTCATGCTGCACACCTGATGCTTGGAATATTTGGAAATATTGCTAAAACGAGAGAGATTAAGGATTTCGCAAATTTTTGATTTTAACTTTTGGAAGAATGTGCTATATCTTGCTTGCAAATTCTACGTAGTAAAAGATAAAAAATAACACGAAACCAATTTTCATGGACCCTAAGTCAGTGTATAGGACAACAAAAAGGCTGTGAAAACAATGGTTCCTCGTTACATTGCCCTCAGCGGAAAACATTTGTTGTTTCAGATGGATTGGGAAAAGACTTTGGTCATTTAATAAGTAATAAATTACATCAAACAGTGATCAACATATGTAACCCAGGGGCACCATATGAATATATAATTGAAAATGTAAAAGGCTGCTGTTTAGATAAATATAGTACAGTTGTCTTGTTGATAGGTGACAGCATGCAAATAACAAAAAAACAAATTTTAAGAAGTTTTGCATACCTATTGGACCTACAAGAAAATACGGGTTGTAAATTCATATTGTGCACTTTTCCTTACTCTTGCACTTTAACCCCAGCACAAAATAGGTATGTCTATAAACTCAACATGCTTATTAATAATTTAAGTTTTGGCCATAGGGATTATATTCACATAATAGACACGAATAATTTTATAAAAAAATTTTCACTGACAAAGGATACAATGTACTTGCCCCTTAGTTATAAGAAACAAATAGCTACCTTGGTAGCTTGTAATATACAAGACACAGCTATTTTTAGCTTGAGTTCTTTTGAAAACGGTACATGTTGTACTAATAATATAGACCTAATTAGTAATACTACTAATTCCAGTTTTTTTACGTTGGATACAAACTATTATAATAGTTTGGATACAAATAGTTGCATGGACACTACTGTAAACAGTAATAAGATTTTAAACTAAGTAGTGCGACAACAGATAAGCTATGTAAAATCAATCTTGTACACCAAAATATTCAGGGCTTATCTGGCAAAGAACATGAGATAGAACTATTTATTAAAAAATTTGATATTGACATCTTATGCCTCACTGAGCATTGGCTCAATAGTTATCAATTAATAGTAAATTTAAAACATTATCAATTGTCAAGTGCGTTCTCTAGAAAGAAAGCTATACGCGGAGGGTCTTTAATATTAACCCGCAACAATATCAATTATAAAGAACGGAAAGACATTGTTAATCTTTCATTGGAACGCACTATTGAGCTGTCCTGTGTTGAGCTGGAGCGCTATATTGTCGTCTGCGTGTACCGACCCCCCTCAGGTGACTTTGTTCTGTTTGAGGACGTTATGGAAGAGGCCTTGAGGCGGATATGTAGGTCATCAAAAAAGATATTAGTTTGTGGAGACTTCAATATTGATATTTTGCTTCACACTTCTTTTACTGACAGATTACTCAATTTATTTAAAAGCTTTAATTTACAGAAAATTTTCAATGAACCAACACGGATAACTGCAAATTCAGCCACTTGTATAGATAACATTTTCTGTGACTGTAAGATTGTCGCAAAATCGATCATGACGAATCTAAGATCCGATCACTGTGGACAAATGATATCTGTTCCCAGTGATAATCAAGACATAACAAAGTTAATAAAGTATAGGCCAGTAACCACTAAAAAGGTAGAGCAGTTCAAACTAAAGGTTTTAACTGCTTTACCTAAACTTGACTTTACTCAGGGTGGTCCGGATGAACACTATAATGCTTTTTTTGATCTCATAAACTCTCAATTTAATTCTACCTTTAAAATTGTAGAAAAAAAACTGTTTAAAAATCTTAAATTTAGTGACTGGGCTACTGTTGGCATCTATAAAAGTAGAAATAAGTTGTTCGACTTGTATGCAGAAAAACAATATAACTACACTCCCACATTTGTTGAATATGTAAAAAATTATTCAAAATTATTCAAAAAGGTTTGCATACAAGCAAAGTCACTCTGCATAAAGCAAAAAATTATTAATTCTGATAATAAAATTAAAGCAGCTTGGGATATCATCACGGATGAAACTGGGAAACAAAAAGTGCATAACAATAAATTGGAGCTAAAAATTAATAACCGTATTATTGACTCCAATATTGAAATTGCAAATACATTTGAGAATTTTTTCCAGAACATTCCAGTCATCACTACTAGTTCCCTTAGCTCTTCACCAACAGAAGCCTATGATCTTCTCAGGGCCAATGTCACTGAATGCGGTGTGTTGTTTAGGTTTGAATACGTTACTCCATATGACATTGTTAAAGTGTTCAAATCTTTACAAAGCAAAAAAACCGGAGATCTGTGGGGAATATCAGTAAAAATAATTAACAATATTATTGATATTATTGCGCCATATCTAGCCTTAATTTTTAATGAGTCTGTGGATACAGGCGCTTTTCCAGATCTCATGAAATGTAGTAAATTGATACCACTTTTTAAATCGGGTAGCAAAAATGACCCAAACAATTACAGGCCAATTTCAATTTTGCCAACACTGAGCAAGATATTTGAGAAAATCATGCTCAACCAACTGCTTCAGCATTTCAATTTTAATAAGCTACTCCATTCTGAACAGTATGGCTTCACTAAAGGTCGATCAACAACCGACGCGGCCGCAATGCTGTTAAAGCATATATTCAATGCGTGGGAGGGGTCACAGAATGCCATTGGTATTTTCTGTGATTTATCCAAGGCATTTGATTGCGTTGAGCACGAGACTCTTTTAGTTAAATTGAGCCACTATGGAATCAAAGACACTGCGCTTGGTCTCATTGCGTCCTATCTTAGTGATCGTATTCAAACAGTATGTGTGAATGATGTGAAGTCATCCGGATCAGCCTCACTAATGGGTGTTCCTCAAGGCTCTATTCTAGGTCCTTTCATGTTCTTAGTATACATAAACGATTTACCATATGTAGTCCAAAATATTTGCGATATCGTACTATTTGCTGACGATACGTCTTTGATTTTTAAAGTCGATAGAAATAAGGACAATTTTGACGATATAAATGGTGCCATATCTCAGGTAACTCACTGGTTTACTGTAAATAATCTACTTTTAAATGCAAAAAAAACTAAGTGTATTGAATTCGCACTGCCCAATACCAAGAACACAAGTAACATTAATTTAAGGATAAATAATGATATTTTGAAAATAGAAGAGACTACTACATTTTTGGGGATAACCTTAGATGCGAAGCTGCAATGGGGCACCCATATATCAACTCTTGCTGGCAAACTAAGCTCTGCTGCTTACGCGGTTAGAAAGATTCGACAATTAACTGACGTGGAGACCGCAAAGATAGTATATTTTGCTTATTTTCATAGTATTATGTCTTATGGAATCTTAATATGGGGTAGAGCGGCAGATATTGAGAGAATTTTTGTATTACAAAAAAGGGCAATACGCGCAATTTATAACTTAAAACCACGCGATTCACTTCGAGAAAAATTTAAGGAAATAGGTATCCTTACCGTAGCCTCTCAATATATTTACAACAACATAATTTTTGTAAGACAAAATATTCTTAGTTACAAGAAGGTTGGCGATCTACACAACAGGCTGACTAGACACCGTAACAGGCTTGCGACTCCTACGCTCCGTCTCAGGAAGGTCCAAAAGTCATTTGTGGGAATGGGTATAATCTTCTATAACAAAATTCCTCAGTCAATTTTGGACTTGCCTTTACACAGGTTCAAAAAATCTATTAAAAATATGCTCTTGAGAAAAGCATATTATACTATCGAAGATTATGTAAATGATAAAAAAGCGTGGATTTGAACTTCGATTCGCTCCAGCAATGCGCAGGACTTCAATTGCTTTTATACATGGCATAATATTGTACATCAAATCTTTGAAAAGAGCAACCGCCGAGTTTCTTGCTGGTTCTTCTCGGTAGGAAAGGCATTCCGAACCAGTGGTAGATGCTTTTGACGATTCGAAAGAACTTGTAAAAGTCTAATTGAATAAAAACATTTTGAATTTGAATTTGAATTTGAATCTAAGAACCCTCTCGATCAAGTCACCTTTCAAACAAAAAAAAACTAAATTAAAATCGGTTTATTAGTTTAGGAGCTACGATGCCACAGACAGATACACACATCAAACTTATAACACCCCTTTTTTTGGGTCGGGGGTTAAAAATTGCAAGTGTCATGAAAGTAACGTAAATCATATTCTACTCAATAGGTGGCCACATAGGACCTATTCACTATAAAGTGGTGTACCTACCTATTATAATAATGGAGCGTGGAAATGAGATTATATACTAAACCCTTACAAGCGAGGCCATCTGTAATAATGTTTACATAAGCGAACTGCATACTTCATCTTGTTAGCTATAAGCGAATAAGAGCATTATAATGATCTATTAATAAAAAGTAGTTGAAAATATCTTTACTATTTAAAACTCTTAAAACCATAAATTTTAGATACATGGTTTCGCAGTACAATAAAAATAGAGAACTAATTATGTAGAATGCTCAATAGTTATTCATGTTATTATGGTGTTTTTAACCCCCGACCCAAAAAGAGGGGTGTTAGTTTGACGTGTGTATCTGTGTATCTATGTATCTGTCTGTGGCATCGTAGCTCCTAAACGAATGAACCGATTTATAGTTTTTTTTTTGTTTGAAAGGTGGCTTAATCGAGAGTGTTTTTAGCCATATTAGAAGAAAATCGTTTCAGCCACTAAGAACACTCTCGATCAAGCCACCTTTCAAACAAAAAAAAAACTAAATTAAAATTGGTTCATTAGTTTAGGAGCTACGATGCCACAGACAGATACACAGATACATATAACCACAGATACATAGATACACACGTCAAACTTATTACACCCCTTATTTTGGGTCGGGGGTTAAAAAGTACAATACAACATATACTTACTATGTTCAGTCACCACTATAAAGGAAAGTTCTACTTTCAGTGCAGTAATCATTCTATAAAATGTGCAAGCACTTTACCACTTGCTAACTCAATGTAATCGAGATATAAGAGGATCCCTTTTGTATCTAAGATACGCCCTCGTAAAAATGTTCTCACCCATTCGTTTTGCTATAACGGTGTGGCAGCAGTTAGGGGTATCTTTATTGAAAAAGTTTTAAGTTCAAAGTGTTACTCAGTGTATGTTTTGAACATTGACTTATAAAACTTGAAGGAGATACAGATAATATACATATAGTGTTATATAGCTTAAGAAACGTAAACCAATTAAGGCGTAATATCTTTTAACCATATAAAAAACGTTATACCTATATACATTTAAAAATCTCATGAAAAACGTATGTTATTCATATTTTTATTGCAACATGGAAAAACGTATACACCCTCCAGTTCACATACTCTGTAGCCTACGTGGATGAAATATATTTATGCTGTGTCAAAACAAGTCGTAATGTGAACGCAATAAGCCCTTTTTTGGTTTAACATTACTTCGCATTAAAATTATTATAAACATACAGCCCGGGACTTGAACGAGTGAAAAGTACGTTTCTAAAAACCATAAAGTGGCAAGGCAGCCAAATTTTCTTGCTACGATTAAATCTCCGAACATTTAATGTAAGCTACGAGACTTTTTTACAAACCAAACGTGTATGATTTTCCCAAATTCCTTTCTATTTTATCACAGGCCTAGCAAGTATCATATCTTTATTACAAAAACAAAAAGAAAGCCAATCTTGATAAGTAGGTATGTATGTCGTGCAGTCAACCGAACTTAAGAATAGACTTATCACTGGATTTCTTCTATTACATGGCAGCCCTTGACTGCGATCTCACCTGGTGGTGAGTGATGATGCAGTTTAAGATAGTGGCAGGTTAACTTGGAAGGAGTATGGCATATATCGGTTTCTACATGGCAACGACCACCAACACCAGGACACTAAATCTCTTGTCGATACGGCTTTGTTTGTAGAGTGGTAACTAGTTGTGGCTGTTGTCTCCCACCAGACCAGACCAGACCAGACCAGAGACAAAGAAATAAGAAATTCCTAAATTGCCCCTACCAGGTATCGACCCCCGGATCTTCCACTTATAAGGTCCACTGCGCTCACCACTCGCCTTTCACACCCCTGCCTTAACAACTTCCCTGGCGTTCGCTACAGCGCCAAAGAAGTTGTCAAATATACTAGTACTAGTACCTAAATTGTACAAAACTAGGTGCAATAAGAATCCATGGAATGAGAGAGTAAATAAAAATCCCAGCTGCTAAATTCCAGCTCCGTAGACTTTACAATTTTAGAAGATACCGTGTCAATGAGTGTATTCCGATTTGTCTATCGAATTCCCGGATTTTCAGTACAAAATAATTTGGTTAAACAATAATACGAACATGCCTGTTACTCGGTACTCGTTAGTTAGATGCGTAATTAATAAACCTAATTTCCACCAATAGCGTAGCAAGGCTACAACTCACCCGGCGCGTAGACGCCATGTTTGAGCACATGTGCTACAACATCATTAAACACCCCTGTACGTCTACGTGTACAGTTTATTGATCTGAGTAATGCTTCGATGCAAACACTATCGATGGATACAATTGTACATGGAGAAAGAAAAGTCGTAGGTTCTCTATGAACAAGAGTATTTTAGAATTCAGAGATCAGAGGACTGTGAAACCATCAACAAGCATTGGTCAAGAAATATTATTATCAGCAATTCATACTGAAACAGCCGCAAACATCTTCTAGAAAAAATCGAATCTTAAAATCCGACACATTATATTCAAGCAAGGTAGACTAAGTACAATC
Source organism: Maniola jurtina (assembly GCF_905333055.1). NCBI lineage: Eukaryota > Metazoa > Arthropoda > Insecta > Lepidoptera > Nymphalidae > Maniola > Maniola jurtina. The sequence goes on along the minus strand of NC_060046.1, from coordinate 6,419,411 downwards.
AATCTACGGTAAAAATTGTCGCGGTTAATTTACCACTTTGAAACATTTTCCGAACCTCTATGGTCTATGTTTCCTTTTAAACAGCACTCCGAAATGGGTAAGATTACGTAACACTACAAGTAATGGCCATAATTTACTTCACAACACATATTACATTCGGGGATGCCCAAATAACAGTCAAAAGGGGCGGGATGGTGCCAAAACAACGCGGCGTCCGGTTCAGCGTGACCTCACGTTCCCTCCACATAAATATCTCGTTACACCCGTTTGGTCGCGGCCTGGCAAAAAAATTACAGGACACTTTTTGTTGAGCGCCGATCCATAAAAGTTTCGCAATCAAGAGGAGGAAAAATCGCGAAAAACAAGCGATTTCATAGAATGTCAATTCTAGGGAGACGAGCTGCATAAAGAGCTTTGTGGGTACAGCGAGCGTCGGATGTGGATGGTATTCGATACATTTTTATTACATTTTTATACCAGACTAGTCACATATTTATGGTGAGATTTTTATTTGGTTGGCCAAAAATTACAGGTGGCTTTACATATGCATCGACCTACCCATCACAACATTATGATGAGACATGGCTGAGATGGTGCTGACAAGTGACAGAGAACGTCCGCATGGTGATAATGACATAGTATGAAATAAGCTCAGCCCGCCAAATGTGTCTGTTTGAAAGCGCTTATCTCTAAAAGTTTTATTTGTCAATATATACTTAGTATCTAGTCGTTTTTTTTTGTGAGTTTTGTTTGTGAGAGGTGAGGTATGTCGACTAATTATATTTTTAACATTTTTAAATTTTCAAGTATCTACCTAAGTAAACGAAATCCTACTATCAAACTGAAAAGGTCCAGGGGTATTAAACGTGGGGCTGTAATGTGATTTAAGCCTGAGGACAGACGTGCCACGTTAATCTTACATCCATTCCCCTGGGCGTCATTTCCGTAGTCACACCGCGGCACGTGATTCCTGCGATTTCTTCAAAAGAACCTAAAAATACCGGTAAAATTATGGCCATTAGTGCAAATAAGAGTATTGACTAAAAGGCTTCGAAATGTTCTAGTAATTTTATAACGCCCTAGATAGTTGAATAAAGACAATACTGTTAAAAATAATCCATACTAATATTATAAATGCGAAAGTGTGTCTGTCTGTCTGTCTGCTACGTTTTCACGGCCCAACCACTGAACCGATTTTAATGTAATTTGGAATACATCCCGGGGAAGGACATAGGCTACTTTTTATCCCGGAAAATCAAAGAGTTCCTACGGGATTAAAAAAAATTGGTTGTCTATAAAGTCGGTTTACTGACGTTAGTTGAACGTGACAACAAAGGCCGATTGTGCTTCTTTGTCGCTCGTTCAGCGCTTTCGCTTGCACTTCAAGCCTTACATGGAACGCCTCAGAGCGAGGTAACGCCGCATGAGTCATGTTTTATTTATTTATTTATTTGTATTTTCGTGCGTGCAGCCGGCTCTATCGAATTATAAGACGTTGTCACGTCAAAAATTGAAATCTACGCGGGCGAAACCGCGGGCATCCCCTAGTAATTAATAATAATAATTATACCTAAAGCTGAGAATTTTTACAGAGCGTGACCTGATTTTCCAAAGGCGAAACTGAAGGCAAAAGAAATAACGAATAAAAAGTATCAAATAATATTTTAGAACCTTATTTGAAAGGAAATGAAATCCTTGTTATTTTCCCACGTATTTGAGCTTGGCCGTCGTTGAACGAGGTCATAAGCTTAAATCGTTTAGTGCGGATACGTCCTCAGTCTTGTTGCATGGAAAGACCCTTTCAGAACTACCTTTAACTTTGATTGATGTCCATTACAACGTCTCATATCACTTTAATAACAAGTTTAAATTAAAAATTTATAACACCCCCGACAAGTGAAGGTTACAGTAACTAGGAAAGAGCTGATAACTTTCAAACGGCTGAACCGATTTTCTTCGATTATAGCTAAGAACACTCTTGATCAAACCATCTTTCAAACAAAAAGAAACTAAATTAAAATCTGTTCATTAGTTTAGGAGCTACTTTTGGGTAAGGTATTTGTGTCAAATAAATGTTGTTCCTCTTACGTTAGTATAATTTCGAATGTCGTCGTTTTAAAACCACTCTTACAGGTAACCTCTCCACGTTTATTAGCCACTCCCCTTTTTATCTTATCGTTATCGGCCAATCCAAATTGTACAATGAATAAACTTAGTGACTAATATACAAATCATCAAGCTCGTTTAACAAATCATCTAAGTAATAAAGATGTTTTCATCTTATATATTGATTACAAATATTATCCTTTATTATGCTACAATTCATCAACTAAAAACTATAAGAATTTTATATACAGTACGTTTATCGATCAGATGTTGAACAACTTCAGCCAATCAATGACGCCTTCTAATATGATGTTATGATTTGTTATGATTTGAGTGGCGCCAACTATGTTTTATAGATAATTAATATGGGCCAAGCTTACAGCTCGGCCATCCTGTTTTAAGCGAGTCTCATCGCTTTTAAAAAAATTAAAACTTAAGTAACATGTAAACTTCACAACCAAAATGACAAAGACTTAGTTCAACAAAACAAAAAAAAATTAAGATAGTAATTAATTAAATTAATATTCTTGCTAACTTAACTAGAAGGAATATACAGTTTTATTGATACATTGGTATTGATTATGATTGCAACTTAATTTTAGAGCACTCGCAGCAACCCCTTTCCATCCGATATAATTAGAAAATAGCAGATAAACTCAATTCAATTCCAAACTATTTACCCTCGCAACTTTACCTGCCAGTCTACAGTAGCACTCAAATTTAGCCTTTAATCTAAAATTCATTTTTCTGTTCTCTTCCGCTAATATTAAAATATAAAGATGCAGACACTCTAAATTTATAAATAATTTTTCAAAAATCATAAAGATATCAAAAATTGCGAGACCAGTAGCAACTAAAGGAGGCCTCAATTTAATCAAAGAAGGTAGGTATATGCATAAAGTCCGAAGTATCAATTATAACTCACAAGCCAATATTTTACAGGAACACTCAATAGAGATTTGGGGATGAGCATGTAAAACTAATTACTAAAAACTACTTTAAAGGGTTTCAAGTATCTCAAAATAAATTGTTAAAAGTTCTGTTCCAACTAGACTCTCCTTCCCACTAAAGAATTATATAAGAAAACTGATGAACTATATTATATAAGTCAATTATACAAATTCAAAATATGTCTATTTGTTAGGAAAATACTATTAAAGTCCGTACATACACGCATCACTTTAAAGCTAAATCTCATAAATATGGTACACAAAACGAACATACCTATTATGCTACAATTACATAAAGCTAGGACTAATTATGGTATGTAAACTACCTAGCTCTACTACATAATGTACTTGCCGAAACTCATACTGGAGGAAAAATCTTTTACAAAGTTTAAAGTTTAATCAAACAGTGTCAAACACCATAGATATCTTAGCTAGATGTAGGTATAGTTTGTTAAGGGGACGGTATATTCCAGGTATAATTTCAAATCTAGAGATGGCGATACACATTGTATCGGCATCTCTCTTAGACGCCCCTGAACCGGTTGCGCATCGCCACAGTGTAGATTATTATTTTCACATCGCTCCTGCATTTAATCATTACGTCACCCCACTTCAGTGTTTACGATGGAGTAAAAAGTCAAGTTATGTATAAGTTTAAAATTCAAAGTTATAGTGATAAAAAATATTTATTATGAAATAATTAAAAATTTATTTAAAAAAATTAATCTGTAGGTATCATCAGAATCGATTACATTCGACTTCGCTGGGTTACTTTATTGTAATATATAACATTGCGTATCTATAAAAAATATGTGTACAAGTTAAATATTGTTTTATATACTACTAGAGGATCCCTGCGGCTTCGCCTGCGTTGATTTCGGTTTTTTTGAATCCCGTAGGAACTCTTCATTTTTCCGGGATAAAAAGTAGCCTATGTCCTTCTCCGGGATGTATCCCAAGTCTGTACCAAATTTCATTAAAATCGGTTCAGTGGTTGGGCCGTGAAAACGTAGCAGACAGACAGACACACTTTCGCATTTATAATATTTAATGCACACTGTTGCCAAGTTACTATCATTAGTTAGTAAACAGTCACTGATAAAAAAAAAACAACAATATTATAATGTACTTTTATTGTTTTGTCAACAACGAGAAATAATGAATGAGATCTATTTACAATCATGCTAATAGGTGTCTTTTTCAACCTGTATGCTTATTATAGTAGGAGATTTAACATTTCACCAACTTTCATAGAATGAGATCACACACACACAGTAACATTAAATTAAAATGGGCCTAAATAACCTTGACTTAAGGTCCTAAATTCAATTACACCGATTTTAATTTCTGGTTCTGTCTGACTGGCTATACATGAATGGATTAATTTGAGCTATAAAACAAGGCGGTTAAGGTCTATTTTACGTTAACGTTCTCATTATAAACCCCTATCTGCCAGTTTTGGTCATTACTATGGTGACCATTACATTTGGCCTTGAAAGAAGATACTTCACATGGATAAAAGATTATAGCATGGACAAGTCCAAGTTTCTGAAATTTTCACTTATTGATAATGATAATACTGTCATTCCTAATTACTTACATTTATAGGTAAATCTTATATTTTCTATATCTTATTGCTATTATAGATGCTGAGATTATAGAAATTACACTCAACTGAAATTCAATGAAAATATAGTTAGCACGGACATTACACAAGTAACTATTTATTGCATTTCACTAATTACCGAGATCGTAAAATCCTATTTTTTCATATTATCAAAACGTTTACAGTAAAAAAATATCACACGCGCTAGGCGTGCAAAAACACCTGAAAGAGATTATATGCACCTGCAGCCATAACAGGATAACATTATAATATATTTCGTGTTGTATAAAAAGCTGTTTTGTTTATAATCCTTGTTTTTGTTTATTCAATATGGTTACAGTCAAACCGGCCCGCTCGGAGCTAATAGCCATAAAAGTTAACTAATTAGGTGAAATATTCCAAAAGAGCATAAGTAGGTATGTACACATTCAATACGCTAACTTAACTGTTTACGTTAAGGTTCAAAGTCAAAGCGCTGGAGAAATGTTTTTATATGATACTGAACAAAGTCAAGACAGAGATTAAAATATTTTATAGCTTTTTTGTTATATTCAGATTCGGGCCATTGATTCAAATTTTAAATTTGTAGTAATTATTTTCTCTAATTCAGAAGCTGAGCTCTTTTTCTGGATGCCTCTCATTAGGCATCCAGAAAAAGAGGTCATTACCTTTTCGCTAAAAGACAATTTTACGTTGACTGACATGAAAGCAAAGTGCCTAGTAAGCCAATAGACAATTCAGCTAGATGACATCAAAGCAGATTACCCAGTCAGCAGAGAGTCAACTTAGCTGTACGCCATAAAAACAGAATGCACAAGTAGCAAAACGTCTGGAAATGTGAATAGTCTGTATGATTAGAACACCTCATTAGCCAGACGTCAAATTACATAGTTGGATGACATAAACGCTGAATGAGATAGTATCTAAAACGTCTGGAAAAGTAAATAGTCTAAATGGTCTGTTGCTTGCTCCTTTTTTAATTTTTAACCAACTTCCAAAAAGAAGGTGGTTCTCAATTCAGCCTGTTTTTTTACCCCATTGCGGCAAAGCCTAAAGGAAGAGTTATGATTTTAGCAGTCTGTATATGTATGTGTGTGTGTGTTTGTATCCAGATTCTGTGTGTTCCACCGTAGCGCCGAAACTACTGGGCTGATTTTGATGAATGAGGTGTAAATCCGGGTAACATAGGCTACATTTTATACGAAAAAAATTGACCTAACGGATGTAATATGAAAAAAAGTGGGGGTGAAAAGGTACTACCACTAACTAACAATTGTGCCAGGACTGGTCCTGATGGGATTTTGAAGTTTGAAAAGGTGCAGTTGGTTCTCTATATAACGTAGACCCGCACTAAGACAGGATTTTGAGAAATTTGATCTGTAAATTGACCAAATTATCATACAACAATACTACTTCTCACGAACCTATAAAAGCTACAAACAAACGATTTCAGTAGTTACATTTTATTACTGTTCTTACCTTTCGATTCAAAACAAGAAAAATTGATACACTGATTTGGCATTCCAAAACGAAGCAACTCTCGTCCTAATAACAATTTAATGTATACTTTAAGAATAACTACATAAGGTAAGTTTTACAACGAATATTTTAACATCGATATTTTAATGTTAGTATACGTGAGTGAGAACACAAAAGCCACAAAGATCCTTTGTATTGACAAAGGCAAACACAATAGGATCTTTCATTTCTTGTAAATTGAACTAGTTTTATGAGAAAAAGTATTAAGTACGTATGAAATTTTGTTTTGCACATTTTCAACTTTTAAGCTGTGACAATAAGGTCTAAGTTGAAGGAATATTTAATAGTATGATTATTTTTTTGATCTATAAAACATTTATGACACTGCAATTTTTAGTCAAACTTATTATTGACTACTTAGTGACGTATATACATAAAAAAACCAGCCAAGTGCGAGTCAGACTCGCGCACCAAGTTTCCGTATCCGTACTCAGGTATTTTTCCGACATTTTGCAAGATAAATCAAAAACTATTATGCTTAAAAATAAATTAAAATCAGTTTTAGAATGTTCAGGTAAAACCCTTTTATATGATACCCCACTTGGTATAGTTATCTTACTTTGAAAATTGAAACACATTGTTTTTTAATGAACCCATAAATTCATGGTTTTTGCCAATTTTCATGATTCTAGGTCAACGGGAAGTACCCTATAGGTTTTCCTGACAGACACAACACACATGGACAAAACAGACTGACAGGCGGACAGATAGACAGACATACAGTTAGATAGACAGACAAACAGACAGCAAATTGATCCTATAAGCGTTCCGCTTTTCTTTTTGAGGTACGGAACCCTAATAAATGATATCATTGCATAGCAAGTGAAGAAACTAAAAATTATAACACCTTGGATAAACATCTCGGACTTGAAAGTGGATGTCATTTTCATAATAATCATGATCATCATCATCATCATTATGAGCCCGTGGATGTCCACTGTTGGACATGGGCCTTCCCTAAAGAGCGCCAGCCGCTTTATATCATCAGTCCATCGTGCTGGAGGACGTCCTACACTACGCTTGCTTATACGCGGTCTCCTCTCATCCTATTTTCATAATAATTAGTACTTTCCCCTAAAAACCTTTAAATTGATATCAATAAAGTTTTTTTTCCATCTTATCTTCTAATACTTATGCATTTTACAAGTTTGGTTTTTGATCTTTGAGCTACCGGGATAGAGCACTCAGATTAATTAATTTTTATTTTCAAATTATAAGTCCTGGTCTATAATGACCTAATATTAGCTTCACTACACTGCAATGTACTGTTTACTGCATTCTTTTTAAAATAATTACTTTTTTAATGTAATAAATGCACAATATAAACTTATCTTAAAATCTAGAAAAATCCTAAATAAAAATACTTTATAACATAGTACTGAATTTACTACTCTATGGCATTCTGTACAATTACAGTATGACAAAATGCTTATGAAACCCGAAACAGGTCCTGCCGCGCTGAGGCGACGGGTATGACTGACAAGATAACGTAATTACGGCCCATAAGACTCAACAATAGGGTCGAAAATTCTTTGTACTCGCTCTGTACGCGATTTGAAGAGAATAAGCGAGGAAGCGTGAAATCAAATAATTTAGAATATAATTTGAAATATAGCACTTACTGTGAAATGATCGGACCGAATTATTTATTTGATTGTTTTACACCTATGGTGAAAGTTACGTCTTTAAGAGCTTTGTCATTAAAGAGAAAAACCCAAAAGTCTAAGGTTTTAGACCAAACTTCTGATTTTTTTTCTATCGAGGAAAGTTTGTCCAATCATGTTTTAATCGGACCAAATCCAAGGGGATATAATGAAAAATATTATATATTAATTTCAAATTTTTCGATCCATGCGTTCCTAACTTAATTCCATTTTAGTAAACTTTAGTATCGACGAAAACGGAGACCGCCGCGTTAACGAATATAACGTGTTTTGACTTTTTATATTATTGTATAGTCACCATACCTTTAAAGATTATGTTTTCTTCTATATTTATATTTAGAATCGGGAGCAATTCTTAATATGAATATGTGTAAGTGAACTTCTTGTCCTTTTGATAAAATAAACTCTCTAAACTTAAAGTTAATCGCCGCCAGTTCTCGATTTAAATCACAAAACATTTTCATACACTTTCAACGCAATAGTTTTACGCACATATTTTCTTCTTCCCTTCTTATTGGAAAATCGCGGATTCCGAGCCTTGGCGCGTCTCTCTTCTACCGGGATACATATGTGATTGTCCTTATTTCCCTCCAGATCCAAATTTTTAATGACCCTTATCCTAGGGTCTTTTCCCTCCAGATCCAAATTTTTAATGACCCTTATCCTAGGGTCTTTTCCCTCCAGATCCAAATTTTTAATGACCCTTATCCTAGGGTCCACCTCCTTCCTCCTATAGGACTTTTTGTCCATAGCCCGTAACCTCGGGGCTTTCCTTCCTTGGGACTTTGTGTCCCTGACCCATACCTAGTTTTGGGTCTTCCTTTTCCTCATTTGTTCATTTCCAACATCCTTGGATCCTGCAAACATAAAACACTTTGAGTAGACCGTTCATTTAATTTTGTTTCATAAGCATCCATCATAATACAATCCGACCTAAGAGAAGTAATTTTTACTTGGTAACCTAGAAAACCTATTATCATTATTATAATTTAGTTTTCTCCAGTTCCGTACCCCTCGAAGGGTGCCTACGAGACCCTATTTTTTAAACCTCTGCTCTCCGTCCGTCTGTCCGTCTGCACGTGCGTCACGGCCTGAACCGTGAACGGCGTATCGCGAACCGTGATAGTTAGAGAGTTGAAAGGAACGTGATTACGGATGTATGAAAATCCTATGCCTGGTTGCTTCCAATTCAAACTTTTTCTTTTAATGCAGATTACGCTTCCCATATTTCTTACAATTACCTATTTTTTTTTTTTTTTTAGCAAAATCCACATTCTGAAGTACTAATGGACAATGTTAAACAAACGCCAGGGTATAGTAGTTGCGTCACTTGTGCCTCTTAACCATATAATATCTACATGCAAAAAGAATCTTTGATTTATAATTTCACATGATACTTATATATTTTATTTTAGCCATAATATGCACCATATGGCGTACTTTGTCGTTTCGAGTAACATAAGCAGAACTACCAAATTCGACCCTGGGAACGACACAGTCGCGACTCGCCGCCGAATGATACCTATTAGTTTATCATTAATTCCTTTTCATAGAGAAAAGCGATATCAACATAATAGCAGGAAAAAAAATGAAATAAATATTCCGTTCGATACATCTCTATTCTCTACGACATCAAGATCTCTATCACAAGCTGATCGATCATAAAGATTAGAAGAAAGTAGGTACCTTATACATTATTTTATATGTTAACCGTAATGACCCGCATCTGTTCGATTTTCCTTTATTCGTTTCGTAAAAGATTCATCCTCGTACGTCCATCATCATCATCATCGTCATCTACATCGTCATCATCATAAGGTCACTGTTGAACATAAACCTTCCCTAGTAAGCACCACACGTACTGTCCTCAGCCTTCCTCATTCAACCCCTGGTTCCTATTGATACAAACCACTAAACCCCCCCCCCCATCAAATGTGTACCTATCTACATCCATCCATCATACCCAAATGCCGTGCTGGTTGATGTGATGAGCGACAAAGTGTTAACCTCTTCAATACGTCATGGAACTGTAGGAATAGCCATGGAAGACCTCCAAACCGAACGTTGATATTTTGTGTAAGTGGTCCCACGAGTCAAAAAAATATTCTTGTCCATAAAGGAACAAGCCACGATATAGATTCTTCTATCGGAACTTAAATATTCCAATCACTGCATGTATTCCAACTAATCAGTTTGCTACTGTATATTTGAAGTTGATAATAAATAAGAATGTTAGCTTAATTAAATTCCTATGATAATTCGATTTTTGGTGCATCAACCAGCTTCACCTATTATGTAAAATTAAATATATATATTTTTTTTTAAATTACCGGCTGTACATTTTAAACTAACCTAATCAAAATATACTTTCTTACTAATAACTTAATCTTAAAAATTTTCCAGAGGATCCTTCCGCCTCAAATTAACTCAATGATAAAAATGAACAGGAAACTTTAAATGTTGTAAAATCCAGCCAATGCTTCGTACCTTGCCTTATTAATCCAATAGGTACTTCTTTGGATTTTGTCAAAACAAAATACTTTTACTTGTTGAGTGTATAATAAATAAATAATGTAATAAATCAATTAACTGTTAAAGCTAATAACTTTTACAGAAAGCGAACCTCATGATATCTCTTATGAGTTTTAAGCGTAAAATTACCACGCCGAAAACAAAACATGAGCTGACAGTATTCTTATTTGATATACGTAATCCAGTAATACTATATCTATCTACATAATTCGTAAATATGTATGTATAGTTTGTAAGTTACTATTTCACTTTATGCTGTTTCAATGCTTTAAGTTATTATTTTTATCTTTGTCTCATTTTTTTAGTTTAGCCTCATTCTATTTTTAAACTTACTATTTCGCTATAATATTTACAAGTAACCTTATCGAAGACTACACGGTCTTCTGATAACCCAACAAGCATTTATCCAACAGCTATCGCTTTCACCCGAACGGAGGTTCCCTGAAATATACTGAGATAACAATACCTAGTTGACACATGGATGTACAAGAGCGGCAACAAGCTATGACCCCCTCTAGTCATAACTATATCTTTATGATTGTAACATTTCAAACAGTGAAAGTATGTATAAACGATTTCGTCCATAGGACATGCGCTCTAAAGAATGTTAATATAATTATCAGCAACTAAAAGCTTGAAGAAACTAATAGGTACAACTTGTCTTTGAAGTATGAAAATATGCACATTTATCAAGTATACCAGTTCATCAAACATTAAAGTACGCATTTATAAAATGATAACTCACTTATTAATCAAGATAACTACCTGTTTATCAAACCTACCCTACCAAATATAAATAACTACTCACCAAATGTAATACTTTATAACTTAAGTAAAAATATGAAACAAATGTGCATCAACCACATACATACACTCTTCAAATTCATCCATTTATCAATATGTTATATAATATAACCATTCACCAAATCCATTATATACTTAGTTCATTAAATAGTTTAGTCAAACTTTACTCCACTTGCCACGATTGCAAATTTTCCAAAATAATCAGCCGCAAACATTGCAGCTCATCTCACTTGATAATGCATCCCTCCCTCAGAAAAACAGGCATTAGGAATGTCTTTCCAAGACGCGCGAGAGACAGCCACCGTGGCTTTTCGCGAGGTTTAATCCAAATTGAACTAATGCCTAAATAAATGTTTTAATTAGAGGGCGATTGCTTTTGCAACCTCTAACCGTCCAATCAAACACCGAAAGTATTCAATAATCCGAGACGTAAATAAAAAACCCGTCAGAACACCGTATTTATAAAAACAGAGACAAGAAAAAGATTCCTTCTCGCAATGAGATCGCGTGACATCCAACAAGTGAATTATCGACTTTATTACACAACTTATCCTCAACATGTTTTACATCATTTCCTACAATTGAAATCTTTCTATTTTAAATACCCTAACTACAACTTCATAATCCAACCAAAAATCACACTAGATTTATCCCTCGGTCCCACATCTTTAATGCTTTTTTTTTTCCGTTTCGGTAACTAAAACAAAAAAATATATATATACTCATGTTATAAAACGTTGTCAAAGCTTTCCTGAACGCGCTAAATAAGCAAAAACATAAAATCAGGCGAAATGCCAGACCAGCCGAAAAACCTTCAATGCTTAATCAGCCTAAAAAAAAAAATTATGATCACTATTCATATTATCATGAGATACTACCGGCGCTCCTAAGCGAAATTTATAAGGCACCGCATTTCGATTTTATCAAACAGACTGATCAATTTCGAGAGCACAGCAAACGTGGTTTCCTGAGAGTTTCGTTAACTAAATGCATATCGAAACTGAACTATCGCGAAGCGAGTCAAGCGAGCGTGAAATTTTTTTTTTTAAATATATTTCTGGGATAATGTCATGCCACAAACGCGAGCGTAGTGCAAAGATATTTGCCTAAAATTTCTTTCGTACAACAAAGAAAATAGTATTTTGGTAGTAGGTACTTATTATCGCGCCCTGCCCTAAGGGCAGTACTGTAGGTATATTACCATTAAAAAAAAACTTACTCTAATTTTAATAGAACATTTGCCAGGAATTTAACCCGCCAAGCGATGTTAATCCAATAAAAACAAAATCATATTGCATTTAAATGCGGCAGTACACAGTTAATTGCGTGAATACAGGTAACCAAAAAAAAAAACCCCGCTGCCCATATACTATACCTACCTGCTACTCGTAGTACTCAAATTATTGTGCCAGTATTAAAAGTAAATTAGCTGTTATCTAGCGTGGTAGACTACGGCCTAAACCCTTCTCATTCTGTGAGGAGACACTTGTTGCTCAGTAGTGGGCCGGCCATGGGTTGTTCATGGTGAGCTGTTATCAGCAAAGTTATGTTTGAAACTCAAACATTACGCGTTTCAAGTGGTAAAAATAGATAAATGAAAACATTTCTCCTCACTTTTGTAAAAAAAAACACTTATTTATGCACCCCGTATTTAAAACTATCTGACTACCTACCTACCATAATTTTAAATTTAGTTAAAGAATAACCAGATAAGATAAACCTACTTTTACACCCATTTTAGGATTTATATTTCTCAAAATGCTCAATTGATTAACCCTGGTCACTATTACTTTATTACAACGGATCACCTTCATTTTTATCAATTAACATTTTATATCCCCAATCACTTAGTAACCATTACAAGTAGAGACGGATTATTTCACTGGCAGGCGTAAAACGAAAAGCTATTTCATGTAACTTTTTCTACCTTATCCCAAAGCGGTTTACAAAAAATAATAATTTCACAAAACAACATTCAAGATGCCCAATGAGTGCTGTGTGATAATATCGCGTCACTGTGTGCTAGAAAAAGGAAAACATCTATCTATACAATGAGTGCAGCAAACGATTGAACCTAAATCCAGAACCTACCTTCCGTAAAACAAAACCACTATGTGAAAATAAATCCCTATCGTAACTCTTAACCAAACTAATTCGGCACACGATTACAAGTGTGAAGATTGAAATACCACGTTCCGTGAGATATTCACCTGTGAAATCATTTAATGAGAAATAAAACCCCGGCAGGACATAGTAGATACGTCCTGAAAACTATTTAAAAGTAACAATAACGCCCATCATTAAGTAAACCACACTTTTTATATTGTTTAACACTATGTTCACTATCTATTCCATTGTACCCACGATACAGGATAACCTAGTGCGGGTACCACCACACAGACACAGGAAAATTGTACAAGACTGTATTTTGTAAATAAACATTTTTCATTTTTCATTGTAAAATAAGCCTTCTAAATACCTCAATGTTATTTAAACCACAATTTGAAGGTCGATCGCATTTGTATAACCAATATACAAGATGAATTATAAACATGTGGGTAATTCTAGGTATCATAACGTTATATAATTTCCATTCCAACTCGGAGCAAAGCTTTTTAACAAAATGATAACTAAATGTAGAACAAACAAAACGAAAACCCACACAAATAAAAAAAAATTACCATTAATAGGTATCAATAAAAATAAAATCATGGAAAGATCCTACCCGTTTATCCAGAAATCCTTTGATGCCATGACTAGGTACTTTGATATATTGAGGCCCAAATATTGGCCTTGTGCTCCAAAATGTCTGTGGTCTACTAGACCTCCACTTCTTTCTCGTTCCTCTGTATATTTCCACTTGTTTCTCTGAGTCGTGAGCGTGACAAGAAAATATTATATTTTCTTGATGTCCCTCTTCTGACCTTTTGGGTAAGGTATTTGTGTCAAATAAATGTTGTTCCTCTTACGTTAGTATAATTTCGAATGTCGTCGTTTTAAAACCACTCTTACAGGTAACCTCTCCACGTTTATTAGCCACTCCCCTTTTTATCTTATCGTTATCGGCCAATCCAAATTGTACAATGAATAAACTTAGTGACTAATATACAAATCATCAAGCTCGTTTAACAAATCATCTAAGTAATAAAGATGTTTTCATCTTATATATTGATTACAAATATTATCCTTTATTATGCTACAATTCATCAACTAAAAACTATAAGAATTTTATATACAGTACGTTTATCGATCAGATGTTGAACAACTTCAGCCAATCAATGACGCCTTCTAATATGATGTTATGATTTGTTATGATTTGAGTGGCGCCAACTATGTTTTATAGATAATTAATATGGGCCAAGCTTACACTACGATGCCAGAGACAGATACACAAATACACAGATACAAACATCAAACTTATAGCACTCCTCTTTTTGGGTCGGGGGTTTATAAAATAGAGCTCATGTTACCTTATATTATAACGTCACAAAATGCGTACGTTATAATAACGTCAAAGGTTAATGGTAACCCTTTGTTGGACACAGCTTCTCATCTTTCATATACAAAGAATTCCATGTACCGGAGAGTCTAGCCTACCTCTACAGTTACCGCATTAATTATAATTTTGACGACACACATACTTTATGCGAGCCTAGCTGGAAAGGGCTTTAAATTACCGTCATAACTCACCGCTCGTTCTGGTTTCGCTGAAACAACACGAAACGATGTAGGTACCTACTTAAATCGTTAGGTGCTACTATTATTGAATGTATCACTCAAAATTCTTTTATGATATTTTTATCAAAATCACAAAAAAAAATGATTCCATATCTGGAAAGATCGACTATTATAAAGAAAATGACTAGCATAGAAGCTTCAAGCCAAGCACTAAGCAAAAAGTGAGATTGCGCTAAACCACAGTTTTGAATTTAGATATTAAGTATATATAAACTCATTACTCATTCTAATCTACATCCTGTATTGAAAATGTATAGAAAAGAAAAAAAAGCGACAAGATAAAATTAAATTAAAGTTCAGCGGAGATGTAAAAAGATTGCAATTTTACTCAAACGCAAATGAAAAAAATCTATTAAAGGTATTCCCTGATCGTATTATTAATTAACAGTTCCCGAGTCTGACTCAATTAGGTGTAAGACTATTCACAATAAGGGAACTTAAATTTGAAGTAAGTTTAATTCTAAGGAAAGAAGTCTTTACCACAGGCTGCAATTGAACACCCCACCTGAAAAGAACAGAGACTTCATGAATATTCTGAAACGCTTTTAGTAAAAGTTTATTAAAAGAATTGGGAAGATATTTTAATAATAAAGGAGGTTACACACTCGAATCAGACAACGCATCGTAGAAGCCTCTTGAATAGAATAGAATAGATTTTTATTCAAGTAGACTTTTACAAGTGGTTTTGAATCGTCAAAATAATTTACCATGAAAGGATGGTTAAATACCTCCTCTGTTTCAGGTTGGCCGCTACCATGTAATTGTAATTTACAAATTATTTAATATACGTCAGTATATTGCTTTACCACTGAGTTCTTTGAGTTCTTTAAAAAAAATCTTTCCCCAATTTAATCGATTTACTCAATTTTCTTTAGATTAAAGAACTCTCCATTCCCAGCTCTCTAGTGTTAAAAAGATATTTTTAAATATTTTATGCTATTTCGTTCTAATTTAAAGCGTGGATGTAACATTTAAGTTGAATATTATTCGATATACAATGAGTATGCTCCTTTATCAAAATAATCTTTAGAGCTTAGTAGCGCTGTAAACTTTTCAGTCGAGTGATTTTCAAAGTGTACGGACTAAACAAACAGGTGAGAATAGATTTACTTTTGATGAACTGAAAGTATGCAAATTTTTCTGTTTTCATTTGCATATTTTACTTTAATGGTTTTGCATCTTAACTGCCTCAAATATATTTTTTACACCGAAATTTTGTTACGTAAATAGTAGTTAAGTAATTAAAGTTTAACGTAAGTAAATTTAAATTTTTAAAATAATTTAATACTTTAATTTAAAATCAATGAGAACGATAACAACCATTTCCTAAGCCGCTATATTTTATCCATCTGGGGGTACGCGAGTGCCCCCGCCGAAGTCGAGCTAATAGTTTAGTAAGTAAGTTCTAAATTCACATAAAATCTTTGAGCCACTGTAATGTTAAAACTACATATTTTTAGAAAAATCTAAAACACCACAGGCACAGATATTAGTTTCTAGAATATGTCTGCAAAACTTCATGAACTTTGGTTGCTTAATATTCAAGAAATTGAGGCTACGATTGTATGGAGTAACCAAGAGTAGCCCCTACAAAAGATATTTTTGATAATGCCTTTTATTGACTTTATGCCATTAGTGTCTAAGGCAATATGTCCACAATAAATAAATGTGACTGGCGGAAAAATAATGAGGATTTATTGTACTTCTATTTACTACGGGATGAAATATCGTCTACTTGTGTCCACAGAGCACTGCTATTACGTAGCAATTTACTACTGAGTACTCTACGTAAGATACAAATATCTATGTACCTAAGCTATGCAGTTGTATGTAGAGATAGTAATCTAAGGTTTGACGATCGCATTATTTATTACGTAAACAAAATTTTTACAAATGTCACTAATATTATAAAAGAGAAACTGTGTGTGTGTGTGTGTGTGTGTGTGTGTGTGTGTATGTTTGTTACTCCTTCACGCAAAAACTACTGGACAGATTGGGCTGAAATTTAGAATGGAGATAGATTATACCCTGGATTAGCACATAGGCTACTTTTTATCCCGGAAAATCAAAGAGTTCCCACGGGAATTTTAAAAAACCTAAGTACATCCACGCGAACCAAGTCGCGGGTATCAGCTAGTGAAGAATATAAAAAAGAAACAAAGTGACGAAATGAAAATCTGAAACTGCCTATCAAAGAAATTCAAATCATAAAAAATATTTAGACTTAAAATAATTTTTAGACCACCATTTCCGATATTCATCCATCTACGTATACTTGTCTACTGGTTTTACACGTCACAAATTCTGCAGAATTAACATCGAAACTCCATTTGCTTATCATAAGAGAAAAGTTATAAAGACAGCCCATATACTACCCCAAGTAGCTTGGCTATAAACATAAAGTATACTTCAGTCATACTTTGCAAACTACAAAGTATGTAACCACAAACTATTTCACTGGAACGCAGTAAATCGTGACCTCTAAATAACATAACATCTCAACTACCTTTGGAATTATAATACACTAGCTGATGCCCGCGAATTCGTTCGCGTGGACGTAGGTTTTTTTAAAAACCCGTGGGAACTCATTAATTTTCCGGGATAAAAAGTAGCCTATGTGCTAATCCAGGGTATAAATCTATCTCCATTCTAAATTTCAGCCCAATCCGTCCAGTTGTTTTTGCGTGAAGGAGTAACAAACATACACACACACACACACACACACACACACACACACACACACACACACACACACAAACTTTCGCCTTTATAATATTAGTGTGAAGTGTGATTAATTATTATACTAACAGGGTAAAGGACGTCCTAATTGTGCCCAAAGTGTATTCAGACGTGTTTAATCGAGCATCAAGTCCGTCTCGAGTCTTGTCCCTGAAATAACTACTTGAGTGTATCAGGGAGCCTGTTGTAGTCTAAATTATAATACCTATTGAAATACTTGAATTTGCCAGTGGAATAGTGATAAGACGCTGAGGATCAATGCTTAAAGTCTTTGAATGTCAAGGTAGCTTGAGTATTCTTCTCACGGCTTCAGTGGGCAAAAGTGGAAATAAAGTCTATATTTAGTTTTTAAAGATAGTCACTTGTCAACTTTCTTACTTCTGAGTACATTGGTGAATACGAATATGTTTGACATTATTTTGCCTAAATATCTGCAAATGTTATGTTCTTTCAGCTTGAATGACTTGCCATATGAGAGGGGTTAATTCGACACAAATGTTGTACCAATATTGATATTGATTTGTTATTATTATCTAACAGGAGAGCAGTTTTCGATAGTCATCGTTCATTCGGCTATTCATTGAGGGTGAAACTATTTGTGAGATGCTTTCAATGAATTAAACCTGTTGGATCAACTACAAAACTATTTCGGGGAAATTATTTGTTGAATTCGGCTCTGTATACCAATAGAAAATTCCATCGATGAATAGGTATGTAACTTTATTATCCTTCTTTCTTAGTCGTATTTAACTAAATATATTATTATTGTATATTAGAACCACAGAATGGGAAAATTCTTATATTGCAATAAAAACTCTTTATTCTGTAAATAGGTAACCAGGAAAATATTATAAAGGTCACTAGCCAACAATGACAAAAAGTTACTGATGTTAGTGTTGAATAATAAATCATAAATCCTACTATATTCTATAGGTATAATTATCAATATACATATGTATATGAAAATAGTTTTATTATACCACTGAATTAAATAAAATGACACCAAATTCAATTTGTCTGTAAATTACCTACCTATCCTAAAAAATGTGAGTGCATAAAAAATCCTAACACAAAAAAACAACGTCAGAAATATCATTTCCTTTACGATTTCAATTATACACGTGTACATAAAATATAATGGCACCAAATTCAATTTGTCAGTAATTACGTATCCTAAAAATGTCACTGCATAAAAATGCCTAACACAAAAATACTTCGGCGAGAAATATTATTCTGAAAAAATAAACGAGACACATTTACATGCATATTTCGTTCATTCAATGAATAACTAATTCCTGTCTGCTGCTAACGATCATCGTCATCTGTGCGTAATTACGAGCTACGCAAAAACTCCTAATTGTTTTGCCACCACTTTCATGTAGCGTGGGTGGGAAAGAATTGGACCTTGATGTCACGTCATGCTTGTGATGAGCGTTTTAGTTTCATTGCGAATTGAATTTTCCTCAAAGTATTTCAGTGCACCGCAAGCAAGCGGTGATAGCCCACTGGTTAAAACTCGACCTCCTAGTCGGAGGTTCGAACCCGGGCATATACCTCTAAATTTTTGAAGTTAGGTATACGTGCGTTTTAAGCAAATAGATGTTGCTTAAACGGTGAAGGAAAACATCATGAAGAAACCCGCATATCGTAAATATCTATGCGCATAACTGAGATTTCTAGATAATGCTTTCAAAGTGTGTGTAGAATGAAAATCTGCACTTCGCCTGCGTCGTATACTATGGTTATACTTTTAAGTTTAATAGTGAGCTGGCAATGGGATGATCATGACGATTTCAATTCAAAGTGTATAAGGCGTCTTTAAAAAATTACGCGACCTTAAATGTTTAGCCATCTCAAAATCGCCCAACGTGCCTGAAGAAGTTTTCATTACAACAAAATCAAATTATAATTTGTTAATCTATGTATTACTACTAGTCTCAAGCAATACAATAAGTACCAAACTAAGGTCAATGTGATTGCAGCTAGTATCGGGCACTTGTCTACTAAACAATCTCACTTAGATAACGAAGAAAAGGTCATTGTAATTTTTCTCGTATCTACGCATATTTACCGTACACACTAGACCTCACTAGCAAGCGTATACAAGCATTCATATGAAAAATTCTAATCAAACATGAGATTGTAGTTGGCTTCGGAATACATCCTCTGCAGTGCACGCATATGCATGGAATAATGACAGATAACAAAGCATCCAATTCAATCCCATGCGCTGTTTATAGAACAATAGTTGGCAACGCACTTTCCGAGTCTAATACCGTGATCCTGGTTTATTTGCGCAAAGGTTTCTTTATTGTGTCGGTACAAAGCGGGACGCAACAAAAACCAGCCCATAACAGTGTCCTTTCGGTCCGGATGATATGCGCATTTTTATAAGCGTTATTATCAATGCGTGGACACATTAAGAGCGGGGGCGGGAAATGATATTTTTGGCGATATCTTCAGTTAAGTGGGATTTTCGCCCACTAAATAATTTTTAACAGCTCTTTTTAGGGCTCCGTACACGAATGATAACAACGGGACCCTATACTAAGCCTCCGCTGTCTGTCCGTCCGTCCGTCTGTCAGCGGGCTGTATCTTGTGAAACTTAATAGATAGAGAGTGGAAATTTTCACAGAGTGTGTATTTCTATTATCGATATATAATAACAAACTCGGTAAACATAGGCAAACAAACATAGGCACTCGGGTGGCGAGGGTGTAATTGCTTACGGTAAAACTCTCTTAAATTTTCTTAAAAACTCACTCGTTACTAACTTATTATACCATAATTAAATACTTTTATTCCGATAAATTCGATAAATTAAGCTAAATGTCGATAAGGCCTATTAATTATATTTTCTTTAACTACAAATTCTGACGGTCAACTTTGTAAATTAAACACCACCTTTTTAAGTGGCACCATTACACCAGGTTTTTCTTACTAAAACCAATAGGAATCGCTATCGCTCCCGCTTTTACAACGCAATACCTTCCGAAAATTTCCTTCTATGAATAACGCCACAGGCTTATCGGCCCAAAACGTTTTTTTTTTTCAAATCTGGATTATGTTCTCATCTTGATAAAATGTATTCTATATTTATCGTCGCTGACCGGACGTTTCTTTTTCAACAATGGCCGATCCTCATTCGGGGAGATTGTGCTGAATGGACTTTAGGCCTTTATA
Source organism: Maniola jurtina (assembly GCF_905333055.1). Lineage (NCBI taxonomy): Eukaryota > Metazoa > Arthropoda > Insecta > Lepidoptera > Nymphalidae > Maniola > Maniola jurtina. The sequence continues at coordinate 6,398,550 of NC_060046.1, read as the reverse complement.
ATTCAGGTGGATGAAATCGGAATCTTTTATATCCGGCCTGCAAAGTAAAGTGAATATTATAGTTTATAACTCATGGGTACCTTACGTATAAAATAGTAAGGTCATTTTATTTAGTAAAAATAGCGAGCAAACGAGCAGGCGGTTCACCTGATGTTAAGTGATTACCACCGCCCATGAACATTTGCAACACCAGAGGAACCGCCGATGCGTTCCAATGCCGGCCTTTCAGGAATTTGTTGGTCTGCCCCTTGAATAACCCCATGTTATCTAGTGGGAACATCGCCGATGGGATGGACATTTACTTTAAATGTAACAAACTCGATACTCATATAACCTAAACGTGGAAAAACAAAAAAGCATGTACCTTTTTCATAAGAGCAGAAAAGAATTATCACAGTTTGGCTCTTGAAACATGCCTCCAAAAATATAATATACTGAATATATCGCATAAGGTGCATTACTTCAGCAGTGTAAGCATTCTACACAAAAATAAATAGAACTGTCAGTAGGTACTGAAAATGCGAGTGACCTCAGAAGCAATGTATGAGGACAGGCAACTAGCGCCGAACCTGAACTCTGCTGAATTTCTTTGGCTCGACTGTTGCAGCTCGCACGTGTTGTTGAAATCCCTCATATTTTTAGTAATGTAAAATGCATAGGGTGAGTTTTTTATTACTCTTGCGGATCTAACGTTTCCAAAGGTGATGTGCGATCAGCTGACGTTGATGATTTAAAAGATTACCAAGCAGCCTAACTATTCATCATACTCATCATCATCATCATCACCACTAACCCATCGCTGGCTCACTACTGCGCACGGGGCTCCTCTCAGAATGAGAAGGGTTAGCCATAGACGCTGGTCGAGTGCAGATTCATCATATCACTAATATCACTTTATTTAGAGGGGGATAGTAACGGGAAAATCACCAAAGGGTACAATCATGCCCAGCCGTTGACTAAACAAAATATCCTGATTGCAAATTAAACAAACAATGGAGCAAACGAACGGAACCGGAAGTGTGCCGGACGTTGTCGTCTATCAGCCTTTGCGTCGCCCGCCCTTCAGTGGGATTGAAAGCCTACAGGAAATCAAGTTATCAATACATTTTCACGTATTTATAAACATTACGTATATGTAATATTTTGTTAACGAATTCACATTTTTCATTATAATAAAGCATAAAGTTATCTAGGAAAAGGAACAAGGATTTGGCTGATTTCACGAGAAGATACTAATTCTATACACAAAGTAAGATTTCAATCACATTTAATAAAAATGTTACACAGTTATCAAGGCAAAAGATTACATTGTTATATGCTATTGGAGGCTACGCCGTGAGATTTTTTATCTGCTAAATATTTTTCATTTTACTTGCAAAACAATAGGACTGTTCATTTTAGAAGATAATAAAGGGAAGGTTCTTTAGTTGTGAAACAAATTACACCATCTTCAAAAACGTTAAAGTACAAACAACGAAAAATCTCCAAAACTACTTCAATGAAGACACTTTAAAATAATAGTAGGACATAATGTACGAAAATGATGGCAAAACTTTTTCCATTTGAATCGTAAAGTTTCATGATGATGTCACGGAAAATACAATATTTAAACAAAATCCGATTTTAAATAGTAAGAGTTAAAGACTATTATATTTTGAGCGAGGACGCTCTAATATTGGCGTAGGTAAATCATGAGATGCATCACCCAACATTTACTTTCACATTGCCACAAGAGTTTTGAAAGAGCAATCACTCAGTGCGTAATCTCTTAGGATTTCCTTCGAAGTGAACTGTCGTCACACCATCCACCCCCGGGATGAAGTACGCTCTGCCCTTTTGTTTTTTAAAAGGCTGCATCTTACAGATAACGTGCAACTCCCCTTTGCTGCCGAAACGCCATTTAAATTTCAATGCGCACTATAATTCAACAGTACTGGTGAACTGTACTAGTGTACTCTTCAGGGTTCCATCCCAAAACAGCATATGGCGACATTTGTGTTTCACTTTGACGTTACAAGTGCACTTGGTCCCTATCCTTACAATAATAGAAAGAAAATTATAATCTTCACCATCCGCAACTATCAACCATCAAAGCTACAACATCGTCCCTTCACTGTGGAGTACGCGAAACGACGGCGCCACCCTAGCCGCCATGTTACCATTTTGTTTTTGACACTTCACTTTAATCACTGTGTGAAAACATAAACAAGTGAAGCGAACGTAAACAGTCGCGTTCTCATTTCGAAAAGAGCAATGTTTTCCCGCCAAAGGTGCGTTTAAAATATGCAATGCCTTTGTGTAAATCAACGGGAGAAATTGTTTTTCTTTTGTTGACACCTCCAATCTTAAAAGAGTATTTTTGTTTTCGTTTCGTTAAATAACAGTATGTACTCGTATGATCAAAATTGTATGTAGAAGAATAAAGTGTAAATTTAAAATTTATAATACTCCCGACAAGTGAAGGTTACAGTAACTAGAAAAGAGCTGATAACTTTCAAACGGCTGAACCGATTATCTTGGATTATCTAAGAACACTCTCGATCAAGCCACCTTTCAAACAAAAAAAACTAAATTAAAATCGGTTCATTACTTTAGGAGCTACGATGCCACAGACAAATACACAGATACACACGTCAAACTTATAACACCCCTCTTTTTGGGTCGGGGGTTAAAAATAAGAGAGGAAGAGTCATTGATGACGGAGCCCCCCTGGGTTTTAATATTATGTGGGAAGAGCAAAGAAAAGATGGATAGATTGCGTGAAAGAGGATATGCGTGTAAAATGGGTGGATAATGCGTTCAAAACAGTAACGAATGGAAAAAGAAGACATGTGCTAAGCCTAGGGAAAGGAAGAAGATGCTCCGTTAAATAACAGCAAAAGTATTAATATTACAGTTCCAAAATTCAATTAAATCACGTCAAAATTGTATTATCTTTCCATACAGTGAGGGTCATAATTTAAAAGTTGGCACAAGACTGAAGATTTATGTCCCGTTTTCCGCTATCGGACTCCGAAATTAAAACGGCCAGACGCGATTATTATCAGATTCGAATGGTAATCGGTGATGATTGAATCACGTATGGGCGAAATGAATAGGCCCGCTGTGAGCTTTTGTTTGATATGCTTTAATTCGACCGTGTATTGAATAGGTAATAATCGGTGTTTTACGGCTTCACAACTCATTGAGGGCGCTGATTGGCTTTCACGACGTCCGTGTAATTTTACAGTCAATTATTCAAACCAACATAGCGTCAAAAATTGTTTGCGGGAGCTTCATAAAAGCAATAAGGGATTACATGGCTCATACGCTACTCAGGTCTCTAATTACTATTTTGTCATGTTGCCCAAGCGTTTCAAAAATGCATGAATAAACCAAAATCAATGATTTGTTTCTGTTTGAAAATTGTTTTATGTTTCAAAAGCCAATTAGGATTTGTTTTATTACCTTAAAATACTAAATACCTATTTAGGTACTAAGCTCAAAGAAATTAGTGAAGGACTTCTCAGACAAACCCATAACGAGGGATATACGTCTTAAAATTTCCGTATTAATAATTGAGCCACGTCGTTATAAAGGCTCTTACAGGGGTATCTTTACAAGATAAATAACCATTAGTTAATCCAAGGGCAGGCTCGCAGTATCTCAGCCGAGCAATATTGCTTGGTCCAACCGCCTTAATGAAATAAAATTTGCATATTATCAAGATTTATGCGAGCCAAAACGTTTGGCATCGGAAAACAATGATGCTTGGGATAATTCGAAATGGGACTTGTTTGTTTAATCGTAAGCTGTTGCTTGTTCGGGCTAAATGCTTGAAATAAAAAATTCCGTTTTAATTAAAAAAGTGTTGTTCATTAATATTCATATTTGGGTGCGTCATCTGGATAGTAATTTCGATCTATGTGTTTCGCTCAACATTTACACAACAATGTAACAGCCATATGAAACTGCGTAGGTTGTGTTTATTACGAAATTTAAAAGGAAGTAAGTCTGTAATTTTAAACTACACTCTTCGACAGTTATTTAAATTTTTCGAAGCGGAAAATTGAAGTAGAGCAAGGTAAAGTTATTTTTGGCCTGCGACATAAGTTTTACATTTTGTTTTCAGCAGCTACATTTTAGGTATAAAGTTTTTTTCTCCCTAGTAAGGAAATATGCTTGATTAACAGATTTAATTAGTTTATACTCTTTTATAAGATGACCTGACGATGATGTGTTTAAACACACCTACTTTTTATTAGGGTTCCGTATTTTAGAAGATGGACAGACGAGATTAAACGAGTTGCAAGGGGCCGCTAGTGTGATACAAGACAGTGGCGCATGGAAGTCCCTTCAAGAGATCTACGATTATGCCCAGCTGTCTATAGGCAAAATATTAAAGACTGCCCGCAGCTCCGCCCGCGTGGATTTCAGTTTTTAAAGATCCCATGGGAACTATTTGATTTTCCGGGATAAAAAGTTGCCTATGTTAATTGCAGGAACTCAAGCTACCTCGGTTCCAAACTTCATGCAAATCAGTTAAGTGGATGGGTATTTAGGAATCCCGTGGGAACTCTTTGATTTTCCGGGATAAAAAGTTGCCTATGTTAATTGCAGGAACTCAAGCTACCTCGGTTCCAAACTTCATGCAAATCAGTTAAGTGGATGGGTATTTAGGAATCCCGTGGGAACTCTTTGATTTTCCGGGATAAAAAGTAGCCTATGTCCATCCCCGGAATATAAGCTAACTCTGTACCAAATTTCGTCAAAATCGGTTAAACTGTTGGACCGTGAAAAGCTAGCAGACAGACAGACAGACACACTTGCATTCATAATATTAGTATGGATTACTGTCAATTGAAAAGAAATCATAGCCACCTTTTGTATGCAAAAACTATAAAATAATCTGAAGCTGCAGTCGACAATAAAATAAAAGCAAAAAACTTAAATGAAAGTCGTCCACGGGATTTCTTTTGTAACTTTTGACTTACACTAATGAACCAATTTAAGTCTAAGAAGCATTGCGACTCCGGCTTTATTTTGAGAAGGAAGCTAAACAAACTGACAAATAAGGAAATCCTCAAGTCCCTTCATCAGATCTTATTCGATTTGCATCTTTGAAATTTGGAAAGGACCATCTTAATCGTTGGGGAGCTTAGGGGAGGGGGAAATAATAAAGGGATTTAATATTTGACGATTTAGTAATGTATGATACTTTATTACGACTTGAAATTAAGATATTAATTATTTTATATTTTACTTATTATTCTTCAGTAATAATCATTATACACTTTTTTAATCTGCCTCGGCTGCACTTGGATGGAATTTTTGAAAATCCTTTCTTATTGAGAACTAGCTGATGCCCGAAGCTTCGCCCGCGTGGGTTGGTCAGATCCCCTGCAGCATCAGGATTGAGGAGTTGGACTCCAAATTTTTTATGAAACAATGTCGCAAAGTTCCTCTACCGATTAAAAAAGAAATGACGCAAATCGGTTCAGAAATCTCGGAGATTTCGGTGTACATAGGTAGAAAAACACAACTCCCTTTTTGAAAGTCGGTTAAAAAAGTAGCCTATGTTACGCCCTGGTCAATCCTCTACTTGCCTGTGAAAGTCCCGTCAAAATCGGTTCAGCCGTTCCAAAGATTAGCCTTTTCAAACAGACAGACAAAAATTTTAAAAACGTGTGATTCAGTTATGGTATCGTTCAAATAACCATATGAGCTTAATATGAGGTAGTTATTTCGAAATTACAGACAGACACTCCAATTTTATTTATTAATATAGTATAGATTTTTTAACCTCTCTAGAATTCTACCTATATTATGCAAAATCTCAATTTACTAAACCCAGGGGTTTAATACAATGGTATACCAGTGAGTGAGTTTCTATGAGGTAAATCTGTCATTTATAATCATTGTGGACAGAAAAAGTCATGTTTTAACTTTCAATTAATTCAATCTACAATTTCAAGTAATAAATTTCAGTTTTCAAAGTAAAAAGCATGACATGGGTATCGCTTTTCTTAACTTGGAAACTACACTAATCATACCTTCAGATTTTGTAAAACATTTTATGACTCACTAGCTAATGCCCGTATGCGTTTCTCAATACGATTCGCGCGCCACCTATTTTCACGTTGATGGTTCTATGCCAGGAACCTTCACGCAAGTGCTAACAACGACTACGCAAACGATGCGTGAACGCATGGGTAAGAAACAGACGGTCAGTGAAACATTAATTTTTAAGCATAACTTTTGTAAAAGTTTCTCAAAACGGATCCAATTGGAGATCAAAATGTAGGGATATCAATGCCTCAGCTAGTCATGCTATGCAAACTATAGGTAGGTATAGCGATGACATTTTTTAGTACAATTTAGTTAAAAAAGTAGGCGTGCTCATCTCCATGTTAATTCCTCGGAGGGTTTCTACATCTCGTTAGCCTAAGTGGTCTAAGGCAGGGAACAAAACCTAATCGCATTAAAGCGGACGTGCTTGGCTTGATTTACTGAAACTTTGTAGGTATTTATTTCATGATTTTTAAGCGACGCACGTTTTCGTCATAGGCTTGTAATGCACATGTCTACATATCTATGTAACTATAAATACCTACGATTCATTGCACTCTAAGGAGTTGAAAAATGTACCGATTGAGGCAAATACAGACCTTTTAAATAGCGTTACAGTTCAATTTACTTTGGTTTGGATGCATTATGTGTATCTACCTAGAGATAATTCGATATTCGAGTATTTCTGTATGAGTTGCTAAAGATCGACGACACGTCCCCGTAAAAAAGACGGCAAGTACTATTTCTGTTAACTTATTTAAAATTCTGCGGTATCAGCCAATACAATTATTATGAGTACCACTCACGATAATTTAAATTAAGCTAAGTTATTTTTCAAATAAGTACCTATTTTATGTACTACTTTTATTAAATAGTTCTCAAGTGTGGGCGTCACGTGCTGATTAATGATAGCTTAGTTGCTTACTAGCTCGCTAAAGGGTTTAAGTCACGCTACATAAGTTAACAGTATAAAGCCTTTTATTTCTTAATTTAAATGTACCGGTAATGAGCTTAGTTTATAAACCGTCAGGAATACTAGAAGTAAGAAAATATACCTACCAATTTTGCTAGTACAAGTTTGTGTTGAATAAAGGAGATTACACACGCCTGCAAGATCCGCAGAAAGCACAAGAACTAGTATTTTTAACCCCGACCTAAGAAGAAGGGTGTTATAATTTTGACGTGTGTATCTGTGTATCTGTCTGGCTCCTAAACTAATGAACCGATTTTTATTTAGTTTTTTTTTGTTTGAAAGGTGGATCGAGAGTTTTCTTAGCTATAATCCAAGAAAATCGGTTCAGCCGCTTGAAAGTTATCAGCTGTTTTCTAGTTACTGTAACCTTCACTTGTCGGGACTGTAATAAATTTTTATTTTACACTTAGGTACTCAAAATGCGAGTATCATCAGCAGCACCGGGCGCATGTAAAATACGGTCACGATGGCGCCGACCACTGATGAAATCATCAGCATTTCTTCGATGCATCTCTTCTGTCGATTTTCCATTGTAATTTCCGAGGTAAATAGAAATATTACACAAAGAAGTCTTGTCATTTCACCAGTACATAACGTAACATGATGTGAAAAATAATAGAACCTGTTCTATAAAATCATTCATATTCATAAGTTGCTTCGCGGTGCGTTGAAATCGTAAATTCGGCGACCGTGTGGCGGACAGCCGCGAGACCTAATAATTTGCGAATTCACGAACAATTGAACACGGTCTTTTAGTATTCAATATAAATAGGATAGTTTCCTGTATCAAGTGCAAGACCGTAGTGCACTCGGTTGATTACTCAATAAACTATTTCACTCCACTGATTAAAACGTGAGCTTAACTCGTTTTCTTATTGCAGCTTCTCTTTATTATGGTATCTACTGATAACTAAATCACCAATCGTATGCATATAACTAGGCCCAGAAAGGTAAAATCGATCAACACCATTCCAGACACCATTTTGCAAATTCTTGAAAGGAGCGTTTCAAATAGAAAGTCATACAGACGCTTAATTGGACGATTACACTATTGTTCTACCGGGACCCTTCCAAATCACGAGGGCATAACTCATAGAGCCCCTTTAAGCAAGATCCTCCTTTCATTGAGAATTTAATTTCATTTTCACCCCTCTTTAGTGTAGTCGGTCTTTAAGAAAAGAATGACCGAATGACTTGGTAGGTTTAAGGGATAAGACGGATGAATAAAAAGGCACAGGGTTGGGAGGGTATCGACTATATTATGGACGAATACATCGTGAAAGCTTCGTAGTTTTATTTTTCCGTCGCAACAAGCGGAACGGCGAACATAGGACCGCGAAAAACAAAATACAGTATTTATGTAATATATAAGTTTAATCTATTTTCTTCTTATCTGACTTAAATTGTAAACACATGGCAACAAATTTCTCTTAGAGACGTGTTTTGCCTGGAGCTTTTTCTTGTAGCTATCACGGTTTCATTGTTAGTTAACAGCATCGCAGTACGTATAAAAAGTATTACATTTATATTTTTTGCCAGCCAGCTGGATCTATGAATATGCGTATGCCTATGCATCCTTAGCTTATGTTATGATAGAAACTTTGTTGTAGGTATGTACATACCAAGGACAACTTAACTTCAACATCTATTGCAAAACCATCAATATTTATCACTAGCCGATGCCCGCGATTTCGCCCGCGTGGATTTAGGTTTTTGAAATCCCGTGGGAACTCTTTGATTTTCCGGGATAAAAAGTAGCCTATGTGCTAATCCAGGATATTATCAATATTTATCATAAACTAAACATTATATTATAACTACTTACCTATTTATTTTTCTTTGGAAACGCTCCACGATTTTTATCGCTTTTTATAGACTGACATAAATTAATTTAAAGAACACGTCTCAACTCTCAACTCTATTTAGAGCAGCCTGCGACTGCTTCACACGTAACTTATCCGTAACTCAATCTCCGTGTAACTCACAAACTTACTTTGAAAGTCTTCCAATCCTCTGTATTGTTACACCTACACTTGTGCTTCGAATACATGATAGGATAAATTACGTTTGGCTATTAGTGACGTACTAAGTAGATAGGTGCGCGTCAACTGATAGACCTCCACCATAGACGATAGATGTAAAATATCCTCCAAGTGGTGGGTCTGCCAACGCTTCTCTTTTCCGTGCGATGGGGTCGCCATTCCAGTACCTTGTTAGTACAACTTATTTATCTATCACTAGCTGATGCCCGCAGCTTCGCCCGCGTGGATTGGTCAGATCCTCTGCAGCATCAGGATTGAGGAGTTAGAATCCAAATTTTGTATGAAACAATGTCACAAAGTTCCTCTATCGATTAAAAAAGAAATGACGCAAATCGGTTCACTTTCGGAGATTTCGGTGTACATAGGTAGTAAAACACAACTCCCTTCTTGAAAGTCGGTTAAGTAGCCTATGTTACACCCTGGTCAATCCTCTACTTGTATGTGAAAATCCCGTTAAAATCGGTTCAGCCGTTCCGAAGATTAGCCTTTTCAAACAGACAGACAGACAGACAGACAGAAAGACAGACAGACAAAAATTTTAAAAATGTGTGATTCAGTTATGGTATCGTTCAAATATCCATATGACCTTAATATGTGGTAGTTATTTCGAAATTACAGACAGACACTCCAATTTTATTTATTAGTATAGATTGATAATAAGTCCATACCAAATCCTTTGATTCAATAAACTTTGGTGGCAAAAGTAAAAGCTTTAGTTTAGATAATTTCCACGGGGAGGGTGTGGGCTAGCTATAATTATTGTGATTCCCAACTTTAGACACGTCTGTGTGTAAACGCTGTCTACGTTGGGCTGTTTTTGTCTTTTGTTCGTTTACATAGATATCATTACAATGGACATATACAAGTATGCTGGAAGAGGTGTGCCATGCAAAGTGACAGTTATATGCCTATTCCAAGCGCCCCACCGAGCGTACCGAAATTAAAGTTGACATTTTCTGTGACACTACTTATGTTTAAAAATGGTTTAAAATGAGGATGGTGCTAACACTATATCTAAAACGTTTCATCACTAACATTTTATTCCGACTATGTTCAAATGACACTGTTGTTATGAGTGCCTAAATGCGAAAAACAAGTTGCTTTAAAAACAGATTGGCAATCGGCGGTCCAGCGTACTTCTATTAGTATGGGTAGTATATGTACAATTTGAATTAAAAGCAATAAATTAGTACAAACAGTCAAATACACACACGAACCTAATACCTGGGTTCTTCGCCACACAAAAGATCCAATCTCAATCTTCGCGAGACTAATCCAATCGAAGGCACAATAAGATCGAATTGCTCAGAGCCAACATCGCACGTTATTGCCACTAAATCTTTCACTCCGGAATACACAACCAAAATGGGCGAAGAGCCTGGATGAAATTTTAAGCAAGTGCTTGTTAAATGCTAAAATTTAGTGAAATGGTTCTTCTGTTGCCCGAATAGCTATATAATAGCTAACTTAACATTCCAGCATGTCCTAATTGATTCACAATTTTGGAATTATTGAGTTTTACGTTGAATTGCTAGATATTTCACTTTGTCTTAATCATATAACAAATAACAACAACTAATGACACACCGACTTTGCGTGAAATATATAATGTATAGTAAAAATAGTTTCATTCAAATTACTTAGTTTAACAGTAACATAAATAGGTTGCTTCTTTAAGGAATAGAAGGAACTACTCATGTACCAAAGGGTTCCATTCTTCCATAACAATATCAGCGTAAACGTACATAAGTGCGAGATGTGTGTTTCTCGTAGATCGCCGCCTGGAAAACCTACCACTTTTTTGAAACAACTACCATCTAAAAATATTTTTTTCAGCAGTTGTTATTAAAAGTATGAAAATCTTAAAACTAGAAATCCGCCACAGCCCGACTGGCTAACTTTCAATTTATCAAGCACCTCCTCAAAATTTCCTACAGGCTCTTGCGTCAAAACACCCCGCGGCCATTGCTTTAGGCCTTTTAGCGTTACATTTAGCAATGCTTTTCGGGAGTCGCGGACGCTACAAATATTTATCTTATCCGGAGACCCTGCACTCTTTTATTGCGTTGTTAACAAATAGTTCAATGTTTGTTTCCCAAATAACCCGCTTTTCGATTTTCCTTTCTTTTAACTTCGTCAGCTTTGTGTCACTTTATCATCAACGCTATATCACCATGATCACCTATCGCCGGCTCACTACAGATCACGGGTCTTCTTTTAGACTGAGAAGCGGTTTGGCCATACCACGATGGCCAAGTGCGGACTGGCAGACTTCACACACCTTTGAAAATTATGGAAAACTCTCAGGTGTGTGCAGGTTTCCTTGGGATGTTTGCCTTCACCATTAAAACAAGTGATATTTAATTTACTTAAAACGCACATAACTCCGAAAAGTTAGAGGTGCGTGAACGGGACCGAACCCTTGAGCTCCGATTAGGAGGCAGATGTCTTAACCACTAGGCTATCACAGCTTCAACGCTATATAATATACCATTAATTAATATTATAAATTAAGTAACACTCGGAAACCAGTAGTTATGATAAAAAAAAAATCGTATGAATTCTTTATTTTCTTGTATTCCTTTCCTTTTCAACATCAAACTACTTCATTTTTAACCCCCGACCCAAAAAGAGGGGTGTTATAAGTTTGACGTGTGTATCTGTGTATCTGTGTGTCTGTGTATCTGTGTATCTGTGTATCTGTGTATCTGTCTGTGGCATCGTAGCGCCTAAACGAATGAACCGATTTTAATTTAGTTTTTTTTGTTTGAAAGGTGGCTTGATCGAGAGTGTTCTTAGCTATAATCTAAAAAAATTGGTTCAGCCGTTTAAGAGTTATCAGCTCTTTTCTAGTTTTCTTGTAGAAAAGAAGGTTAGATAACCGTTAGGTTCATAATATTATGTCAATAGACAAATGACAAGCTGTCAAGATGGACGTTGCCTAAATACATAATTATTTATTTGAAAATGATGTTTTGGAAAACTCAAATACTTTGGATCGTCGGGGGTGTTATAAATTTTTAATTTACACTTGTAATATCAGTGTCTTAGTTTTCATCAAAACAAAAGGAATCACAACTTGAAATAGATAACATTACAATATGAGAATCCGATTTCATTAATCTGACCACAGACTCGTGTTGATCGTGTAACTATTAATAATAATTTATGAATCATTAGGAACCTTGACTTTTATTATCGTTCCTGTTATTCTCAAGAATATTTTTACTTAGTCATAATTTCATAGAAATCTAAAGATCATGAATTTCCAATAATTAGTAATAATTTATAGGAAAATCTAGAGTAAGTAGTACTATTTCGTTATCGTATCTATTGACAAAATTACAAGTCTGTAAAAACATTACGTTCCAGGGCGGTCAAGCAAGAGATTCCTTAACAGGGCTCTCTCCGTCACTCGTTTCCACTCGTTTCATACAATCGTAGTTCCAATTTCATTTGAATATTAAGCAACCAAAGTCCATGAAATTTTGCAGACATATTCTAGAAACTAATATCTGTGTCTGTGGTGTTTTAGATTTTTCTAAAAATATGTAGTTTTAAAATTACAGGGGCTCAAAGATTTGTATGAAATTTTTAAGACCGCGTAACTTTGAAACCGAATATTTTAACAGAAATCTGGAAAACCACAGACATAGAAATTAGTTTCTAGAATATTTCTGCAAAATTTCATGGACTTTGGTTGCTTAATATTCAAATGAAATTGGAACTACGATTGTATGAAACGAGTGGAAACGGGTGACGGAGAGAGCCCTCTTAAGGTGAATGCACCAAATCAACAAGTCCAAAATTATAGAAATGAATCGATATGACAATCCTAACGCAGGTGGTCGTATCTTGGCATTTGATGGGCCACAGGCACCCACGGGCCAGGGCACAAATAAATTCGCACCCACACTCATTCCAATCACGTACCGCCGAATTTGTCATATTGGATTTCGGAGGCGGACGCCAGTCATACGTCCTCCCTTCCTGTCACGACGTGAAAATGAAAACTTGTATTATTTTTTTCCGACCGACCATCTTAAAAACGACTCTAATACTTAAATAATAGAGCCTATTTTCCGTGCATAACACGGGAAAATGCCAAATTTCTTTAAAAACAGTTTGATAATGGAAACGAGAAATTTGTTTTTCTAACTTCGAGGGCACAAAAGTTGTACAGAATTCGATTACCTACTTATTCATTCCTTGATACATACAGGCATGTTTTGTCTTATTATTGCTTCTAAGAGAAGTAGTCGGATTTTAGTTTTTGAATATTATCTTCTCTTATTTTTCTTTAGATTCAAAAAAACTGTGCAACTTTATTATTGCTAGCCTAAATTAAATTTAAAACCTAAATATATTACACTATACAATTTAGTAAAGTTGAATTTTAAAATGTTCACTTCATAAATATCCTGTAAGGAATTGATTCAAATAATTCACAAATGAATGTATGCATTATAAAAATAGCTGTAGGGAATTTTAAACACAATCAAGAAAAATCAAAATGCGGAAAATGGAAGGGTCTCAAACGGAGGGTTAAATTCGCGTTATCGATTCTCTTTATGAGTTTTGCTGACGTTACGATTCTTTAACCGACATGTGAACCTTGTATTTGGTTCATTGGGTTCCACGAGTATCATTTTAAAATAAATAAATTGTATACATATAAGATTTCTTTCGTCTTAGTCCCTTAAAAATGCGATTTCTTACGATTCGTTCTACTTGTAACATAAATTGAGAATTTAATCCACTACTGATGTTTAGGGCATAGAGAAAGAAGAGAGAAAAGCCATGAGAAAAGCTTTATATTTGCCCGTACATAAAGATTGCAGCTGTTGTAGGGTAAAGGGAAAGGGAACAAAAGAAATGGAAATTAGGTTAGGTCTTTCAACCCATATCTTACATTGATAAGATAAACCAAGAGAAAAACTCCATTATTATCGCTGTCATAATATTTTGGGCTGATAAAAATATGTATTTAAACAGTATCAAACGCATATAACACTTTCTCAGACTAGAGATTATAATAATCATAATATTCTATACTTCCTGTACTCGAATAGTATAAAAGCATTGCCTATTGTCTGTATTTTAATTAAAACAAGCTAGCCTATTTTTAAAAAATACAGTCCAAAGCATACGATACTCTCATATGACAATAGGAGATGACATGCTCATAAACCACAATCGCGCCGCAGCATGCAAACAAAGCAGTCTTCAAAAGAGGCAAAAATCGCTCGACTAGTCTATCAACCGATTGCTAGACCGGTGCACAAAACGCGAGTGCAGTTAGGGATAGGATAAACAAGTTACGAGATCTGTCCCCAATACTCATTATTAGGGTATTTTTTCGCATGCTCACCCCTGATAAATTCCTGCAGTGGAAGATATTGGAGGGGAGATGCAGCAGATAACAAGCACATTATCGAAATACCAATGTCGTATTAAAGCGGAAAAACTGACTTTAATAGAGATTTATGTCCCAAACGTCGATGTTGATTTTTTCCTTCGATCTCGTCTAATAAAAAGCTACGGTTGCTACGGATGAGTTCCAAGTTCGCAAACTTACTCGTATCTAAAAGTACATAAAGATTCCCTTCGGCGCTATCTCTACATTTTCAGCATATACAATTTTTTGCAACTTTTGTCCTTGACTAGCTGTCTCTACCTGGCTTTGCTCTAGTGGAAATTTTCAAAATCGGTGAGGGGGTCGAATTTCCAAAAAATATGAAACAAGTAGGTATTACTTCTTCATTTTTGTCCGAAAGACCAATTTTCTTAAACTTTCATGCAAACCTCCATCCCCTATTTAAATAAATAAACTTTTATTTCAGGCCATTAGACCCATAATTTAACCCCTTTGGGGTAGAATTTCTAAAAACCCTTAACCAAAAGCCCAAATACCAATTTCCATACATATAACTTGAAATATTACGGACTTTCATACAAATTTTCATCCCCTATGTAACCCTTTTAGGGGAAGTATTTCCAAAAACTCTTTCTTAGTGGTCACCTATGTTATAAATTAATCAACTTTCGAAATTTTCAGCTTAGAACTCCAGTAGTTTAAGCGTTGATAAATCAGTCAGTCAGGACAAGACTTTTTAAATGTTTAGATGTGCTTAATTACTACACACACGTGGTCCAAACGAACCCCCCCAATATTTCCAAAATATCACGCGTTTTATAAATATTTGAATTTTATGGCCCTTTTTCTATAAAATATCGTTCAGACAGATTTAATAGCATCAGCTCAATGGTCTTAAAAATCTCAATGGTCTGGTGGACGGCTTACCTATACACAGCGATTAAAATTGCCTTCCAACTTTCATTATATTACGTAATTTATTACGAGGGACTCTTATTAATACGTTTTTCATCCCCTGTATTAAAATGATACCGTCCGAAACATAGATCAGATTGCCTAATCGCGGAAAGGTTACGGCCTATCCGAAAATTATGGTCCCATTAAATAAACATATTGCGTACCGAGAATTCCTCATAAAAGACAACATATTGAACGGGATGTTGCCACTGAAAGTTGCGGTTATGAAACTAGCGTGGGTTTAGGATAGAACAGTGAAGTGCTGGGAAGGAGAAAGGAATTTATCTATTCTATAACAAGTTTCGATATCGAATCTAAGATGATAACGCACGCAAGTGACACTTTACTCCATGTCTACGAAGTAGTTCTGTCACTTGTATGTCGGTACGAGATTAATATTAGAATGTACTCTGCCATGAAATATCTCAGCGCGTATGACTTGCTTCACAATAATGTACTATGTTTTTATTCAAATCAATTTAATAGACATTAGACCAAAGGCCACTTAAAAATGGTTGCTGTTTTACGTTTTTGTATTGCTTTCATCCATATCCATATAATGATATTATAAATGAGAAAGTGTCTGTCCGTCACCTTTTAACCAATTTTGATGAGATATAGAGATAACTTGCAAACCCGAAACGATCATAGACTAATTTTATCCCAGAAAATCAAAGGGTTCCTACGGTCGTAAAACCTAAATCCACATTAAGTTTTTATTAGATTAAGTCTTCGACATCATCTAGTTACAACTATGAGATGTTTACATTAACATATTAAAGCGTTGGTTGTGTAATAACTTTGTGATTACTAATTACTCAGCACATAGCATAATTTGCACCTCTACATACGTCATTTGAAATAGTTTGATACTTTTACTTTTACCGCTTTCACAGAGATCGTTGATTCCGCTTTCTCTTGCAGTTTGTTCCACGCGGGGACCTCAGTTTCGGCCATTACTGGGAAACTGGGTATATTTCTTTCGGCATCTTTATTGAAATTCTGCAAGCGACAAAGTTTCCGATCTCCCGTGCGGAATGCGAAAACTGGTAAATGAATGAAACTCGGGAGTGCCCTATCTGCTTCATTGGTAATATTGGCTTTTCGTCTCGGTTGATGTGAATTGAATTTGCTTGCTTAAAATAAAAATAAAAACGCGCCATTTGCGTTAGTAGCATACAGTAACTGAATTTTAGACCAGTTCCCCCAACCAATATGCTGAAGATTTGAGCTGAAATTTTTGACAATAGGTACGGTACTACGGTATAATTTATGATATAATATGGGTGGTCTTATGATGGAACAGGGAGGTGGCCATAGCAACTCCTCGACTTCTCCACATAACTCCATTGTGTTTTGGCTCGTTGGATTTCGGTCGTTCTTTACAAATAATATAGACCTAAATAATCTATTAGTTTTAGTAAATCTAGAATTGTACCTATTAACTAGACGGTAGATACTAAACTTCTAATAACATAACATTATCTTCATCAACACTATTAGCTGCCTGTCCTAAACTCTCAACCTCATCTCTAAACTATTTTAACAATGTCCTATTATTACTAACAAATTGAAGTATATTAATCATTAAACTAATAGCAACATACTTGTAATATTCCATAAGACTTTAGCAAAACAAGCTAACCACACAATAGCGAGCAATATCCACTACAATCAAACTTTGAGGTACAAATCCCTTGACGCTGAGCAAGTCACTAAACCCCATCATGTCCCCCATCGGGCACCCTTGGTCCACATTGAAATTCTAAAGCGAACGCGTGTCACAACTCACAAGTAACACGTCTGACATCGATCTTTACCGTAAGCTCAATAGTGAACTTTACAAGTCTCAAGAGAAAATTTTACATGCATTATTCTCTCGCAAACTTATCGTCAAAACTATCAACACCTATCACTATTTGACTAACTCTAGTTTACAAGGACATAACAATGCCGTCAAAAACATCAGCATCAGATGCCATCTTCAATTTGAAGTTTGACGGTAAGCATATTGTGTAATATTTTGATCTTGTGCCATCTTTTTAACCCCCGACCCAAAAAGAGGGGTGTTATAAATTTGACGTGTGTATCTGTGGCATCGTAGCTCCTAAACTAATGAACCTAAAATGAAAAAAACTCAATATTACAATGCAACTTTTTATTTTAAAAGAACCTTGTAAAAAGAAACTGAATAGTGGATATATCTATTTTTTTTTTTTTGTATAAAACTTTGGGCGACAATTAGAATGAAAACCGTCTGTGGCCGTAAGTGTTCCTTTCGCACTTCCACAGACCATTAAAACTCAAGACGTCTGGTAAGAAGAAAATAAAAATTTCCTTCTTTAAAGTTCAACTGTAAAGATTTAAATATATAATCTTGGACTTGTTTAACCGATGTTTAACCTCTTTGGGCCCGTAATTCGCAATGTTTGAAAATACAAACTGCGTCTCCCAACACCTCAGAAGGTCCTATGTTGAGTGTTCCTTGCTTGAGACTGCGCAAAGAGCCTCAAGAGCCTACAGGTAACCCTTTAGCCTCTCGCCCATTTAAGGGGCATCAAGATAATAATGTTTCGTAATGGTCTTTTAACATTCAATACTGGCACCATAATGATGTTTATTACTTTGTCTTCTTTTTTAACCCCCCCGACCCAAAAAAGGGGTGTTATAAGTTTGACGTGTGTATCTGTGTATCTGTCTGTGGCATCGAAGCTCTTAAACGAATGAATCGATTTTAATTTAGTTTTTTTGTTTGTTTGAAAGGTGGCTTGATCGAGAGTGTTCTTAGCTATAATCGAAGAAAATCGGTTCTAGTTTTCTTATAGAGGTTTTTGTGTTGAGGTTTTTTAAATTTTGAGTTATCAATAAGTATCTTGGCGTCTTTATGTTTATTTAAAGTAAAATTGTAAGCATGAACATAATAATTAACATTGGCCGCACCTGACCAATATTTATTTGTTTTTAATTTCAGGAAAAATGTTCGATGTTCGATGTTTAATTTTTTTTGTGTTTTTTACTAACAGCTATACTTTTAAAGGAAAGTATAGCTCTACAAAGTCACAGTGAAAAATTTTTGGAACCTGTGCAAGCATTGCAAGAGGGTGCTCTGATTCTGTTTGATTGGTCTACAAGTGTCAGATGTCACTGGAACACTGGTGAAAACGTGTTCTAAATTCAAATTGAAAGCGGTTCTTTTACGTCATCCCTCTTTTGTTCGCGGTTTAAAATTTTAATTACACAACCTCGTTCATTTTCACGATTAAAAATATTTTAAAAATAGAACACACTATCTCCTTTTTTTTATAAAACCCCATCCAAAGTACATACCCACTAACTAAACACTGACTGACCAGCCCCGGTTTTGTTCAGGTAGTATTTCTGGAAAATTATTTTTCAGTGAAAACGGTTTGGGTATATGCCAGTCATTTAGTTTCTCTTTTTATTGAAACTTTACCAAGAGTACTCAGGGCATTACAATATTTCGGGTCGAATTCGAATAATTTGTTCCCAAGAATTGCAATTGGTCCGTTATCAAGCAATTAAAAAGTTTAAGTACCAAAGTTCAACTTTCCCCTCCTTCATCTGTCGTCAAAGAAATTTCAAAGTAATTTTAAAATGAATTCTCCTAATCGTAGATTTATTGTGACGCCAATAATCAGGTCACCGGATCTCCCAAACCACTGAACAAGTTTCATTATCCTTTATGAACTAAAAAGTCTTATATAAACTAGTCAAGTCTATTAAACATAAGTACATGTTCTTTACTTATAACATACTAAAATTTCATCTTAATCGGACCAGTAGGTAGTTTTTGCGTGATGTGTGCATAAACAATAAACAGATAAACTATTACAATTTTAACACAATATCCAACATCTTACAGCTGTTACGTTAACAAAGTTAAGTGTAACCCTCCGTCTATCCGGTTATCCCGCAAACCTCTTAAACTTCCTCTCAGCGTGTCTAAAACCTAAAGAGCTAACCGAAGTTCTCAATTCGCAACACCGAGTCTCCAACTAATTCTATCAGACTGGCCAATCCTGTGGCTGGTACGTGATACATACAAACAAAAGGTACCTAGGCACGTATATCGTGTATGTAAGTATGTATGTGTATGTGTGTAAGTACCTAAGCAAGATCTTTTTAATAGAATTAACTTACTTAAGAATCTAAAATAGGCAAGAGAATTCGTTTTTGGTACAAGATATAACTATGTACCTACTTTAAAAAAAAATTAAATTTGCTTGGTGGCCATTGTGAAATTCGCCACCTTGGTAACTGTCTGCTGATTATGGTTCATGAGATATAGCCCGCTGACAGACAGACGGACAGCGGAGGCTGTCTGTCACAGTGTCCTGTTGGTACCTTTTGGCAACCGAACTCTAAAAATGAGGTATAAGTAGTAATTATTTAATATTTTACACTCTCAGAGCCTTATAAAAATATAAGAGCAAAACGCGTTTAAGAAAATATTGTTACTTAAGTTAGTAATCTAAAATAAGTTCGTATTTCTATATATTTTTGCATACTTTAAAATCATTAACTTTCATGTGAAAACTTTAATACCCCGAGGGCATTATATGAAGTTATTATTACAGTAGCTAATTATTATTATTTATAAAGAACCTGAAGAGACATAAATAATACGCTTGCATGTTGCAAATAGTCAAATCCCGGCACTGAATCCAAAACTATGTAGAGTTGTACCTAGTCATCAATGGCCACGATGAAACCTAAGCAAACGGCGTAGTTTAAACTTTGCATGTGAAGTAGGAGTAACGAACCGGGGCTGAGTTCATCCACCAACTTTGTTTGTATGTACCTCCTACCATACCTCCTGCATTGCAAACTGGAAAAGGACGACTAGTATTATTGTGCTCACAGAAATAATTGCTCACCAAAATCAAGAGGCGTTTTTCTTTTACGATTCAGTTTCTTGTCAATATAAGAAGATAATTAATACCTGAAACAAATTTTAAAGAAATTAGTACTATGCCGAATTAATTAAAATTGTATCCTAATACTAATATAATAAATCCTATGAATATTAAAGTTACTTAATAATACTAGGTAGATAGGTACTTAATGGTATAATAGCACAATATCCTACAAACAAAATTGTAACACGGTAGAGAAATAAAAGAGCCGTTATCTACCTTTGCGCTTTAAAAAAAGTTGTTTTATTATGTAATGTCTCAAGGGCTTCTCAGATTTCACGGGCAGGTGAAATAAATTCAGCTTGGAATTACACGACTAAGCAAGAGCAAGACAACAATAGAAATTAGAGTTGCCATTCATGAAAACCCTTAAAATGCGATCCTGGATTGTTCCCTCGGGAAATTATGGACTTAGCACCTGACAAGGCTCAAATTTTAATGTTACCGACGCCCTTCTCTTCACGCTTCGGAATAAATTAACTTGTTTCTGTTGATATTCCCACATATTATAATATTTTTGTTAAATAAAATCCGGGCGATCACAGTTTAATTTTCTGAAAATTCATAAGTTCAGAACAAAGATATTGAAATAAATAATTATACCAGTGCTTTTTACCTTGAGGAACTGAAAAATTATGTTTCAGAGTAATAAAAATTATTATTTTAGTTAAGGCTGTCATCCCCAATTCTGACAATCATCTTAGGAGAGGAAGAGAAAGGAGAGCTTTTAATTTGCATACAAAACTCACGCCCAACCAAAACAGTCACTTAATTTTTCACACAATAATTCAAGTTTCAGTAATACATACCACAAGGATAATGCCGAAAACTGCTATTATTATTTATAGTGGCTATATTGCGTCAGTGACAAAACATAATTAAAAATTCATAAATAAAATTGTTTTTATGAGAAGCAAAGAGGTATGCCATATTTTATTTGATATCGGAAACTTGAAATAGGTACTTACTTAAAATACTAGTCAGATTACTACAAGTTCCCAGTCCCATTTAGCAATGAGAACATTTCCAAGTTTTACTGATAATTCAATTATGATGCAAGAATAGCCCAACTTTCATATGAATTCATATTTGGTCCTTTAATTAATAATGTACTCTAAACACCCACAAGACTTTGCTAATTATACCATTGGTACTAAGTAGGCATGATTGACAAGCCAAGAAGCACAAGTCATAATACTGAAAATATTAGTCTACGAGCATTCAACACACCATAGTGCTGAGTAGAAGCGCGCTGGTGCATACTAGTCCTCATTTAAATCCGCCACGGGCTAAGAGCGGCCCCATTTCGCCCCGCCATACAATTCCACATTGTGCAGCTGCAACCGAAATCGCTATTCAGGACAAGCTCCACCGGCTAATCCTCTCAAAAATCTTTCCACCTTTTTGTTTTAACGAGAAATTCGTTTAATACCTAAGTCTAGCTTGTATCTAAGTACGTAGCAGACAGTCTATCTCCTGATAGATCTATCAATGTAGAGACCTAAGCACTTGACTTTAGGTATAGGTAATGAATAGGATTTTTAAATGATGTAACCACAAATTCAGTTTTCCAATTTTTACTTGTGCTGTAAGACCTATATAGGTATTCTTGAGAGAGACAGACGGACAGACGGACAGACAGACAGACAGACAACAAAGTGATCCTATCAGGGTTCCATTTATCCTTTTGAGTAACGGAACCCTAAAAAATTAGTAAAATTAAAATTCCACACGTCGTCTCTACATTTCCATGTTGTAATAAAAGGCATACTTGCAGAACTGTCCAAATTTTTTCACTAGGCGGCGGCGTGTCGTTTAAATTTTTTATTGTCGCTCATCATAGACGCGCTCCGGAATACGAAATGCGTCGTGAAATGAAATCTATTCATGAAAATGAGCAAAAGTATAATGCAATGAGTTTGGCTAAATTTTAAAATACTTCGCATATTCATATATGTCACTGAAACTAGCTGATCCATCCACTTCGCTCGAGTGGAATTTTTGAAAATTGGTGACGGGGTGGAATTTCTGAAATCCTGAAACACGTAGGTATTTCGTCATTTTTGACTCAAAACTGAAATACCAATTTGCATCGACAGGACTTTAAAAATTACTTTCATCTGCTAGGTGAAGACAACTTTGGGGTGAAATTTTCAAAAATCTTTTCTAAATGAGAACGCTAACATAACATTATGAAACGACTACAAAACAATAATTTTATTATTATTATATTAGTAGGCATACCATCCCCAGTACAAAAAAAAATCATACAATAATACTTTTCTGTGTCTATTACATACTTGTTTTATACCCTTATCTCATCTGGACAGAGACGCTTAGCGTTACAAATTACTGTGTAGTCCCGAGGGACGCCTCACGTCTTACGGATACAAGTTGAGGCAACTATCTGAATATTTACAAACTTCCTGAAAGACCACTAGTTTCAGCTCGTTTGGGCTAAATTGTCGCCAGTTATGCCAGCTACGTAGGTACATACTCGTTTTTAGCAAGTTGTTGGTCTGTCTCATCTTTTGTGTTTATCCTCTCAAAGTTCTAACAAGGAGGTACGTATCTAGTTACTAAAACTTTCATAACTTTTGATAATAATTTATTCATCACACTAATATTATAAAAGCGAAAGTTTGTGTGTATGTAACTGTGTATATGTGTGTATGTTTGTTACTCTTTCACGGAAAAACTACTGGACGGATTTGGCTGAGGAATGGAGATAGATTATACTTTGGATTAACACATAGGCTACTTTTTATCCCAGAAAATCAATGAGTTCCTACGGGATTTTTAAAAACCTATATCCACGGGAACGAAGTCGAGGGCATCAGCTAGTCTACCTATAATACACATACAATATAATAGATGCATTTAACATTTTCTAGTACATTAATTTCAACGCATGTGATAGAATAGTGGTTAAGACGTTGGCCTCCTATTTGGGAGGTTGGGAGTTCGATGCTGAGCATGCACTTGTAACTTTTCGGAGTTATGTGCATTTTATTAAGTAATTGAATATCACTTGCTATTGGTGAAGAAAAATATTCGTGAGAAAACCTGCATGCCCTAGAGTTCTCCATAATATGCTCGAAGGTGTGTGAAGTCTGCTAATCCGCACTTGACCAGCGTGCCAGGTTATGGCTTAAACCCTTCTCATATTGAGATAGCCATGATCAGTAGTGAATCAGTGACTGGTTAATCATGATGGTAATTAATTTCAATGCATAAAAATTGTTTTCGAAGTATCTAAATATGTATATAAATATACTATTCTTTGTCTTCTATTTTTAATTTCAATACCGACAAGTGTAAATTAAAAATTTATAACACCCCCGACAAGTGAAGGTTACAGTAACTAGAAAAGAGCTGATAACTTTCAAACGGCTGAACCGATTTTCTTGGATTACAGCTAAGAACACTCTCGATCAAGCCACCTTTCAAACAAAATAACTAAATTAAAATCGGTTTATTAGTTTAGGAGCTACGATGCCACAGACAGATACACAGATACATACGTCAAACTTATAACACCCCTCTTATTGGGTCGGGGGCTAATAAATGCAGAAGAAGAGACAATTAAAACAAAATCATAAATAGGTATCATCTTACTGATCTATAATGTCTGAATGGGCTAACTCATTTTAAAATTAAAGACTTTATAAGTCTTTGACAGAATATTATGAATAAAATAATTCATTTTGTTAAGCACCTATTAATATTAATAGATTTGCATATAAGCACCATCATAACGGGATCCTCCCACAAAAAGTTGGAATTGTTGAAAATCAAGTGAACTGCAAATTTGTTTGCGATACAAATAGCCACTTTAGCTATTATAAGTATTTTGGTAAGTGTGAAATTTTGTTTGAACTGATCAAATACAAACTTGAATATTTCCATAGAAATTATTTTTAGCTCATATTCATCAACAAGTCAAGTAAATAAAGTTAGGTTAATGGTCCTTCGAGTTTTTTATGTAATGTCATAATGAAAAGAACGCTTGACTGTTAATAGGTAGATAATAAGTTAATAATAGGTTAGATAAGTATCTTTTAAGTCAAGTATGTATTTAGTGGTATGTAAGTGGCAAAAAGTTACAGAGTTATTAATGCTAGATTTCCTTGATATTTCTTATCATTAGAAATAACGACAGTTGTAAATGGTTAGTAGGTAGGTATAAAATAAAATCGCAATCCGCGTTTCTCTGTTTATTCGCTTAAAACCCCTAAACTTTATAATGGATTTATCATTTAGCATTCAAATTCAGGTCATTACTTTAAAAATACTGCTTTTACTTACATAAGTTATGTACAATTATATAATAGAAGATCCTTGTATAAGCAATGTGAAAATTTTTATTTGTAGGAACCTAAAGTTCTATAAAAATAAAATATTGTTACCAATGAACCTAATATTAGTACAAAGAGTTTCAAAAAAAAAATAAGCATAGGTAATCTAGTACAGAATTAGGCATTCCAAAGGAACAAAATATGAAGGAGGTATAAAATTCAAGCTTAGGGGTAGGTAATAATATATATCAGCCATCACGAAGTTCGTAAAGACGTTAACCTACATAGCGCTGAGGTTTTATATGCTTTTATTTGCACACTTTGTGCATTTTATAGTCATATGTGATACGGAGCAGAATAGTCCGTGTTTATGAATAAAATATGCCAACATGCACGCGACGCCTTGCCAAGCGTTTCGTTGTGGTAAGTGTCCAACACACTTCAAATCTCTGGGCGATAGCTTGTGGAATACTAAAGATATACGATATTGGGGCTCTTATGGTACATAAAAAATTGCTTAAACTTGAAGCTTTCGACATGTCTCTAACTAAAATAGTTATCTATATTATATTCTCAATCTCTAGACATTCTTAATGTATTTCCACTACCTTCTATATCAATCATTTCAACGATTATTTCAAAAAGTAAAAAAACTCACCCAGTTTTTTAAATATTAGGTAATATAAAAAAGTCGCAAACTGTCTTTGTCCCTATGCGAATAAGTATAGTATTAAATAATAGTAGTAAATAAGCGAAGAAGTTACCGTTGAATTAAACTTGATAGAACGCTTTTATAATAATTAAATGATATAACGTAATAATGCAGTTGCATATGTATGCTTATTAGAATATGCTCATTCACTGTCACTCTAAAGAAATAATGGGTCACTGAGCTAGCAAGAATACATAACTTTCAGCTCCTATGTGCCAATATCTGAAGAAATTTTCAAGTCTAAGCAACGAGGAGGTAATAGAAAAGAAGAATTGTAAACCTCCTGGAAAAGCTTTGTATCCTTTTTCGACACACAAAAGAGAATTCAATAAATCTCTCCAAGATTCAATAAGGTTTTTTCTTTCAACTCCATAATCCCGAAATTAACAATATCGAACTAATCTCAAATCGAATCGCATTTTCATCAAAGCCAGTACTCGCGGACCCTAGTCCCTAACTGGAATCCCCGCAACTAAATACTTATTACACCTACACTGGTGCAAACCGTAAATTAACATAGTCCTTATAACGAGCATCATAGGGTAGAAAATTAAATAGTAAATGAATCTCTAGTGTTCCACAGCAGCCGGTGTAAGAGAGGGTGCGGCTGCATCTCTATTAATATTTTATGAAACCAACGTGAACTGTTTAAACTGAATATCTTCAACAGGGTCCGTTTTCAAATAAATTTACAACTTGTTTTCCTTTTTACATCGCGATCCGTGTATTCTGTATTTCTACAAGAACCTACCTATAGAATACTATATCTAAATTTCACACACTCGAAGTTTAACAATATACTGTAAATATTTGCATTAATTGGGTACTACGCAGACTATCCTAGTTCTCAGGCAAAGACTAGGTATCATATTATCATTACCCTGTCAAGGGGGTTACATAGTGGACCAAAGTTATTAGGTAAATAAGTTGAAATAAAATGTCTATTGTACAACTGAGAGGAAAAGGAAACAGCCCAACTAATTTTCATTAACGCAAATGAAAAATTTGTAGATCAATTATAATAATGCAATGAAATTAATTTGCGGCATGCACTTAATTTAGTTTAAACCTTACGTAGGTATATTACAAGAATTATTTATTCCCTATCATTTATGCCCGCGTATTTTTGCGAAACCGCTATTCCCTTAATAACTTTAAATTCGTTAGCGATGCCGTTATGGTTGTAATTCAATACATTTAACCGTTACTGTGGGAAGAGTAATGTCGCCGGCAAATGAGATATATTACCATAATAAGCATTTAACCATCGCATCGGTTTCATTATTTCGGCAGCGTTAACACGGATAAAATTCTTTTCCACGATTATTTATCACTTGGAATTTTTATCTCTTGTATCTTACAAATTAAACTTGATTCTTGAATTATTAATATAGCCATATCAAAATACACATCATTAAAATGTTCTCTGTGAATCTGTATTAAGCATTTATATAGGATCTGGAGCCAGACTTTTCTATTTTCCGAGTAATGTCCGAGTAATGTCTGGTTTGACAATGAAAATGCCAAATGCCAATATCCTCGGGAAGTCGGAAGCTGAAGATCTGCCAAAGTAAGTTATTTTGCCAGATCTTGAACTTCTAGCTTCCGAAGGAGATTAGCATTTCGATGACTTATAAAGCAGAAAGCGGTTAGACGAGGAAAATATTATACTTTTAATTTTATGTAAAATATAAGCAGTACATAAATTTATTATTATCTATACCTACTATTTTTTATACCTAAGCTTTTATGACATAACATTACATTGCATAAAAGATACAAAACTGATTGTGATGGAAACTTGTAAAGCATATTTACCGTTTTATAGAAACCGTTATGTAACTTGACCTGAAATTTAGGCAAAGCCATGGGCAAAAGCTACTCAAGTCTTGTTCGTAGATATCTACATGATCAAATTTAAACGCATGCACAAACTATTTTCGAAAACAGCTGGCTGTTCTTAAATATTACAATTTATGACATCTCGCCTCATAGCACCTTGATAGGGAGGACGGCACCCCGTCACCCCAGGCAAAACTACCCCCTTCGTACGAAATTACGTAAGCTCTCGCAACAATTTTTCAATCGTACGTCGCTCCGAGCTACGGACGCCTCATCCGTCTGAGAAATTTCGAATGTTTAGTAATCATTATGGAGGTGATAGATCGTAAGAATGTAATAGGCGAAAGAAAGTAACACAGGGAATGATGTGGAGCGTAAATATCTATTGAGATGGTTTATGGTTTATGGTATATAAAATCTCAAATCTTATTCAGTACTGTTAATATTGTCTGGCCAGAATCAATGATGTTATATTATTACCTATCTAGCTTTTGCTCGTAACTTCGTCTGGAATTGTGGATTTTAAGGGTTCCGTACCTAACTGAAAAGGAAAAATGGAACCCTTATAGGATCACTTTGTTGTCTGTCTGTCTGTCCGTAGTGTCTGTCAAAAAAACCTATAGGGTATTTCCCATTGACCTAGAATCATGAAATTTGGCAGGTAGGTAGGTCTTATAGCACAAGTAAAGGAACAAATCTATTAAACATTTGCAGTACCAGAGAACCAGCAAATGCGTTGCCGGTTTTTCATGAATTTGACGAATGATGCAGTAACGGTGGTCTCCAGGTTAACGGCCCTTATTTAAATATAAATATTTATCATCACGTAATTTGTAATTCAATCTAATCCAAGTAAAACACGACCCTATTTTCCTTAATTTGCACGGAGGTTGCATCTTTTAAAACAAATAATAATTATCATAATGGCCGCCCCATTTCTCAGTCTTAATTTTCCTGGGTCTCGGCAGCGTCACGCCTTGAGACAAAAGATTGATATATTATTCTTTATTTTCATTAGGTACGTTAAAAGTGATAAATATTTTCGCACCCCATTCGCAGAGCTTTATGGTAGAATTTTTCTTCTTTTAAATACGATACACTCAAGAACCGTGTTTATACACGGAGCGTTCGTTGCGACGTTAAGAGGGGTCTCTCCGTCACTCGCTCCATACAAACGTATTTCGTCTCTCATTGGAATACTAACCAATC
This sequence comes from Maniola jurtina, assembly GCF_905333055.1. Lineage (NCBI taxonomy): Eukaryota > Metazoa > Arthropoda > Insecta > Lepidoptera > Nymphalidae > Maniola > Maniola jurtina. The sequence continues at coordinate 6,370,155 of NC_060046.1, read as the reverse complement.
ATACTCAATGGAATTTTGTGGAAACGTTCCGGGAACTAATAACTATGCCTGTGGTTTTCCAGATCTCCGTTAAAATATTCAGTTTCAAAGTTACGCGGTCTTAAAAATTCACATAAAAATCTTTGAGCCCCTATAATTTTAAAATTACATATTTTTAAAAAATCTAAAACACCACAGGCACAGATATTAGTTTCTAGAATATGTCTGCAAAATTTCATGGACTTTGGTTGCTTAATATTCAAATGAAATTGGGACTACGATTGTATGGAGTAAGTGACGGAGAGAGCCCTGTTAAGTAAACGCTTACAAAAATCAATGTGGCGTGTGTAGTGTGCATGACGAATATAATATACGCCACGCTATAGCATATACCTGCTATTACCATTTGCATTTTTCTTTCTGAAACACGAGTGCAATATGTTGGAGACTTATAAAATGGGTTAGATCCAGACCTAGTCAGCTTCTGGACCTAAAAAACGAATCATTTATAAGATATACGTAATCCACTAATACGAAAGGTTTTAAAAAATCTCCTGAGAGAAGCCGGGGCAGGTTAGCTAGTATAATATAGGTAAATCTCTCTTACATCCTTAGTTCTGAAACTAAATCTTCATAAAGTTTGCAGTTAAGACCCTCGGACTGTGAAGTCTAAGTGAAAAAACTTAGGCGACCTTAATTGCCTCCTCAGGTGCTAAGGGGGCTGGCTCATTTTTTGCGCAAAGTATTAGCTTAGCGATTCGGCGAATAAATGCAACAGCTTTTTTAGACTATTTTATGTGAACTTGATTTGTTATAATCACACTAATATTATAAAGGCGAAAGTTTTTGTGTGTGTGTGTGTGTGTGTGTGTGTGTGTGTGTATGTTTGTTACTCCTTCACGCAAAAACCACTGGACAGATTTGGCTGAGGAATGGAGATAAATAATATCCTGGATTAGCACATAGGCTACTTTTTATCCCGAAAAATCAAAGAGTTCCCACGGGATTTCGAAAAACCTAAATCGTCGCGGGCATCGGCTAGTTAATTTATAATTTGAAACATGAATCTGTGATTTGAAGCTATACAGGGTAAAAATATCAATAAGTAAGTAGAATGAAAATCTGTAAGTTTAATCTGTTGTTTAAACTGAAAAATAATAAATTATTGTAAGACGTAGGTATTTATACTTATCTAGATTTTCAGCTCATACTTCCTGTCGTACGTAGCTTTACTCTCGTTCGATGGGTCAATTTACGTAACGACATTTTTTAAATTGGCTCAGCTTCAAAAACTAGTTTTGGTGGCGTCTAATCACCACTCTACTGGCAAAACAAGCGAAAAATCTTAGGTCTATGGGCAAAACTGTCTCGACAAGTGACTTCACTTTCCAGTATAGTACGGTGTCAAAACCAATTCGCCATAAGTACCCCCTACCTCTTTCAGGTTGGCGTGGGTACTCACTTTTAGAATGCAAATAAGATGAGAACGAGGTCTAGAAGCAAGATAAAATAGAAAACTAAAGCCCGGCTACTACTCTTGAAAACCACCACGGATGGTCGGTTCATAATTTTATGTATTTTTCTATTTAACCGACTTCCAAAAAAGGAGGAGGTTCTGAATTCGTCGGAATCTTTTTTTTTTTTTTAATAAAACTACTATTCGTGGTGCTGGAGGGGAAGATTAAATAGCACCTGAATTTCATGAAACAACGTCTCTATAATATTAAAAACGCTAGGCATACAAACTCGGCTACCATCTGCCTGCTGAAAGCAGAAAAAGTTTGGAAAAGTTCCGAAATAAATTCAGAATAAAAATCTGTACAACTCAGCAAAATACTACTAGTTACTAAAAATTTAACTGCATCATGTCTGATACTAACGCTAAAAGATTATTATTTATGAGTCTACTGCCTAATTAAATACCGGAGCTCTCTGATCGAATTAATTACCTGTTCTTTTGCTTACGTTCATCCGACAGAATGTTAATCTTTTAGTGCTTTTAATAACTTATTCATTATGAGCACATTTAGAGGACTTTCGACTATGATTTAACATAGTATATGATAAAAAGTTTGTATAACCTATCCGGTGAAGGCTCCTTGGGCAGATCTGGTTTCTCAGAGACCTTTAGCGACAATCATCATGATGTTGTAGACTCCGTTTTCATTCCTTTTTTTGTAATTCGAGTAAAGTAAATCGCATTAAATTTATAAAGCCACTAGCATCAAGTAATGCAGTACTGAATATGCATGTGTAGTCCACAGCATCAGATGCGCCATAGAAATGGCTTGGAAGGATTCGCGTCAGCGCCGACCACTGCTAACATTTCTGCGATGCGCTCGATTCTGCTGATAGTAAGATAATTATTAGGATAAACTAACGTCTAACATATAAACGTACAGTTGAGATCTTGCATGTAGGTTTTCTCTACATTATAGATCTAGGGGTATAAATGTAGGTATATGGAATTGGGCGGAATACCTAAAAGCCTAAGAAAGGCTATTCAGAAGTTCCACAAGAAAAGCAGGGGCAGATAAGTTATCTTCAAATACATAGAAAAGCTACGATTTATATTCATAAACACTCCTAAGTGCACAAAGAACAATCCTAGATTAATACGTACTAACCATCTGAGTGGTTTCTCATGTTACTCTTAAAAGGGGAAACAGTAATGTAATCAATAATGGTTATTTCACTTCCTGAGATTCGCTAATTAATTGGAAACATTGGCAGACAGTTTCAATGTCGACGGAGAAAGTTTCAACATCCTGTGTTTATTCTAGCCCTAAAAGGTCCGTAAATACATAGAGAGTAATTTGGGAGCCTCGGAAAAGATCCTATCAAAATATTAGCTGCCTAAAATATTAAAGTGAGCTATATCCGATGCCTATTAAAGTGCTTTTTAATAACTATTAAAAATAGAAAAATATTTCTTTCATTTTGACTTACGTTAATAAATAATATAATGCGAAATATAATTCCATACTACTACCTACTTACTAGGAAGTCTGACAACATTCTAATAGTTCAAATCAACGAACTGAAAAGCCTCCTTTTGGACCTTTTTATTCTAACCTCTTGACAACAAAGATGCAGTGCAGATGTACAGTTTTTCAGCCAGTTTCAGTTGTTTTAGGACACAAAATCGACCATCCACTTATATTCAACAAAAACATGTCCGTATACACAACCCAAGATCCTGATAAAATTACGAGCATCTGCTAGTGAAGTAATTTAGGTAGGTAATCATGATAAATCGGTAATCCACTATATGTCCAACAAAAATATAACTTAAATTTATATTTTTACATAAACAGTTCCATAAGCCTAAAAAGAAATTAAATGACCGGGCATATAATTATTATAGATATGAATTTCCTTATCCAGATAATAGTATGGGCATCTGCTAATAAAGTAATTTAACAGAGGCGGTAGGTAATCACCATAAAGCCGGTACTTAATCCCCTTTTAAGCGATGACCAACAAAAATGTAACAAGTTGCGATCCGATAGTCTTCACTTTGCGTCGTTGCCATCTGGTGTAGTGCCAATCAAATTAAGAACGATTTTCCTCGACGGTGATCCGACGAATTGATAGGACGATCGATTGACCAATTTGCGTATTAAATTTTTTTGTGACTTATGGGACTATTTAAAATCGCTCATCAATCACGTCTTTACATGACAGATGGTAGAGTAGGCGTAAGTGAAGTCACGACGGTTATTAACTGGGCTCTCTTCGTCACTTACTCCACACAATCGTAACTCCAATTTCATTTGAATATTAAGCAACCAAAGTCCATGAAATTTTGCAGGCATATTCTAGAAAGTAATATCTGTGCCTGTGGTGTTTTAGATTTTTCTAAAAATATGTAGTTTTAAAATTACAGGGGCTCACAGATTTGTATGTGAATTTTTAAGACCGCGTAACTTTGAAACCGAATATTTTAACGGAAATCTGGAAAACCATAGGCATAGATATTAGTTCCCGGAACATTTCTACAAAATTCCATTGAGTATGATTGGTTAGTATTCCAATGAGAGACGAAGTACGTTTGTATGAAGCGAGTGACGCAGAGACCCCTCTTAAGCCGTAGATGAATCTTGTGTTGTCTATGATATAATTCGTTTATCACCATTTTCCTTGCTGTTCCATCAAAACAATTTGGAACGATGGCATTAAAAGCCTGCAATAGATTTGGAAGTCCCTTTAGTGCTGCAGATGTTTATGGGTGACAATCTCTTGATATGAGAAAGCCTGCTCATTGCCCGTCTTTTATACTTATTTAGTTACCTTACGTTAAAAAACTGAGAGTAAATCTCTTCTTAACCTTATCTCCTCCTGACTTTATCCCACGCTACGTGGGTTCGGCATAACATGTCTTCTTTTTCTACTCACTACTTTTCCTTTCTTTTTTTAAATAAAGTCTGATTTATTTTACATTTTCTAATTTTTTTTTATCATGTTGACAATATTATCTAAAACACATGAGACAGCCATTACACCTTCCAGCTACAACAACTGTACAAGTATATTGACACGGCAGTGAAATTAAGTTCGAGTTCACATTATCCCCTAAAAGCTAAGAGGGTTATCCAAACAATCCCCTCAGGCAATCAAAAACATTATTACCGAGAACAATTCCATGAACACTTTCCATTCCAAGTTTTGTTCTTCTCAATATTCAAATGAGAGGTGCACGCGAGTAATGGTTAGTTAGATCAGAAATAGATTCGGTCCCGGTAGGAAGCATTAATTCTCAATGTATTCATTACGTGGATGGCACAGAGTATCTAGAACGTGATCTTAATATTGATTCAAATTGGACGCGACTTTGTATTAGGTAAAGGGTAAGCACGTCGCAGATAATGTTGTCTATGTAATCGTGTGAGTTTAGTAATTGAATCTTGAGTGTCTGCTTTAGATGTAACGCGGTTTATTAGCAGCCACATTTAATGTTTTCTAAATCACACTAATATTATAAAGAAGGAAGTTTGTGTGTATGTGTGTGTGTGTGTGTATGTTTGTTACTCCTTCACGCAAAAACCACTGGACGGATTTGGCTGAAATTCGGAATGGAGATAGATGATATCCTGGATTAGCACATAGGCTACCTTTCATTCCGGAAAATCAAAGAGTTCCCACGGGATTTCGAAAAACCTAAATCCACGCGGACGTAGTCGCGGGCGTCAGCTAGTTTTCTAATAAGAGATAGTAATTTCTTGAAACTGTACAGACAAAGTTGCAATCTACCTTTTATATAAATATAAGGAGATACTTACTGATGCATATTGTTATCATTTCCTTGTATGTCTAGTTACTTGAAATTTTACATGTTTTGGTATAGGTTCTGTTTATAAATTACTTAAACATAGCCTCTGCAAGCAAGATTTTTCAGATATCAAAACTCAAACGGAGCCAGGGCATGTCTGCTAGTTAATTCTAAACTTCGTAGTGGCTTTTAACATCTTTACCATCATTTAGCACATTTTGCGAGAAAAGTTTGTAAGTATGTAAAAGACATTCGCAATTTTAATTAATAAAATAGGTACTAGCTACAATTGCGAAGCCAAGGCACAGTTGGTACAGTTTAAGGTTTTACAGTTTTCATGTATCAAAAGGCAATCCCTCTGGTCATTAAAAACATGCGCGTCCCCGAAAAATGAAAATATGGATAAAAAATGAGTCTACCGCAGAGAAACTCAATGCTCACTCTTTTTTGACCATCAGGCATGGCCGATTAGTCTCCCGTCGTCATGGCTGTTGTGCTTATGTCCACCACAAAGCCCGGCATTATTGGTTATCCATTTTCGTGGGTCAAAATTTTTTCCTAACGTACAAAGTAACCACAAGAAAATATTCGCAATTTTTCGATTTATATGTTTAACCCCCGACCCAAAAAGAGGGGTGTTATAAGTTTGACGTGTGTATCTGTGTATCTGTCTGTGGCACCGTAGCGCCTAAACTAATGAACTGATTTTATTTTTTTATTTTTTGTTTGAAAGGTGGCTTGACCGAGAGTGTTCTTTATTATTTAGAATAATAACTTGGTACTAATAAGTAGTTAAAAATTAGAAACATTCTAAAACGTGCAAAAAGTTAACTTCATTTTCACTGCAAAAATGTTGGAAATAAACAAAAAAAACGTTTTTAACACTTGTCAAACTATTTCCAAGGAAAGCCACTTACTGTGATGGAAGGGTATGAACGTGTTTACGCATTTTATTTGATCCTGATACGTGTTTACATTTATCCTACTCCCACACAATAACGTATTCTATTACGGCTAGATCTCCTGATAATGGCTCGTCGTGTTAGGTAACTTTTTTCAATAAGACGGCCATTTTTTTTCGTTATTGCTATTTGTCTTTTTAACCACCGACCGAAAAAGAGGGGTGCTATAAGTTTGACGTGTGTATCTGTGTATATGTCTGTAGCATCGTAGCTCCTAAACTAATGAACCGATTTTAATTTAGTTGTTTATGTTGGAAAGGTGGCTTGGTTGTGTTCTTAGTTATAATCCAAGAAAATCGGTTCAGCCGTTTGAAAGTTATCAGCTCTTTTCTAGTTACTGTAACCTTCATTTGTCGGGGGTGTTATAAATTTTTAATTTACACTTGTTTTATTCATTTGACAGTTATCATTTAAAAATAATGACTGAAAAATCCAACCCTTAAAATTATAATCATTATTATAATTTACAACTAATTGCTTGCAAGCTATCGAAATGTGGGTCTACAGGAATATTACTCAAGATAATCTGAAAGAGAAATCTACAACGAACACTAAGGTACTGGTCCACAAAGAGACAGAAACTCATGTTCACCATCACGCAACATAGAGTTTAAGTACAGAGAGGAGCCCCCAATTTTCATTCCCAAAATTAGTGTTGGAAGGTAGAATTAAATGCAAAATGGCTCCAGGTCACCTAAGACGCAAATGGTAGGACAATAAGTCCACCTTACAGGAACGCTTAATTACCCAAAGTTGAAAGAGCTGGCTTTAGATAGAGAAGCTTTTCGGATGATGATCGCCAAAATTCGTTTCGAAGAAGACACGCGGTTATGATGATTATTATCAGCTTGAATAATTCATTGGAAAATGTTATTAAAATCAAGTATTGTCATACTTTGATATCTTCTTACCTTTATGTTTTAACCCTGGTTTACAGCATTCATGTTTACCTAATACGTGGGAAATTCAGTTAGATGTCGACCAGAGTCTGTTTCAGAAAACACTTTGTTAATTTTTCGTAAATAAAGATAACATTCCTTCGAGGAAACATTAGTTATGATTCTTCATACCACCTTATCCGTAAAGTTTAACCGTAAACTTGCAGTTTCCCGCGATTTCATCCGCATTAAGTAAATGTGAAAGTGCATAAGTATAAACATTTCTAGTGTAATGTTCCAAATGCTAAAAACCGTATTGCAATTTAGTTAGAAGTTTAGAAGTTATAAGCGAGAACACAAACAAACGCTGATAGCGACTTTATTTTATACTATTTAGTAGAGAAAAGGAGAAATATAACGCTCAACAAGATTTTCTCCAAATAACATTAAAAACCTTAGGAGTTATAAATGTAGACTGCAGTAGTTCAAGATATCGCTTGCAATGCTACGCCACCCTTATGACCAACAAAAATAGAACCTAAATAAACAAACACAGAACACTTGAAACAAGAAAATTAAACCTAGGAAAAACATTTTCACAGCGCTCATTTCCACGATAGCCTTTCATCTTTCAGCATTATCCAAAGCAGAGAAAAACATACAAAAAATTCTCTACAGAGTCAAGTCTCATTTCGAAACAGTAAACAATCTACGTAAGGTTACCTTTATTTCCCTCGGCGATGTTTCTTATGCTGGCATCATTCTGGCACTAACATTTAAGACACCACGTTATCACTGGGCCGTCTATGGTCACCACGAACAGTACTGTGATAGTTATTGGAACGTTTGTTTTTGTACTGTGATTCAGGGAACGCGAGTGCCCTCAGACTGCTGCGGAGTGACTGTTAGTGACACTCAGACCTACGGGTTCACCCCGATGACGTCACCCTAGACCAATGGGGTGGTTTTCTCTACGCATGCGCGCCGTAGCAGCCGCCACGGCGCCCTTACCAAAGTCGAAAGCGAAAATGTATACAGCTGTGTATATTTCTGTGTGCATTGCTGTTTTTCTTAGACAGGATTTTCTGGGAATCTCTATACGGTGAACAGTGTATGTAGCACGCTCCATGTGTGCGCTCATAGAAGGGTGTTCTGGCCGTGACAGCTTTAAGAGCACCCCCGATGGGATTTTCAAAGGACCACCATAACCATTCTTTTTGCGTCTGTAGATATGCCGCGCTTTTCAAATAATTGAGACGCTATATGATTTAATTTGCCCTTTCGGAGTAAAAAGTTCACTGCGCAAGGGTGAAATTTTATGACTATAATATAAAAAAGCCCAATGCAGTGGAGGGAATAATTACTCTACTGCAGCAAGGTTGTGATGTAAAATAAAATTGAATCAAACCAATCCGTGATAGCAATATATAGTAATATAATAATTATTAAATATAAATAGAGAAATATATTATTAATTATTATTATTTTATAAATTATATTTTGTATGGAAGTTAAACCACAATTTTACCACAGAACAAGAACATTTTTATCGTCTTATCATCCACATTACAACTACATTGATATCTTTTTCGATTAGAATAGTAGGTAATACAAACAATATCACAGATTGAAAGCAATTTTCTCACTTTGTAACATTCTTTGGAAGTAATCTTTTTACGAATTTTGTCTACAAAGTTATGTCATATTGAAACTTTCTGTAGCGTAACTAAGTACATTACCTCTGGCTCAAGCTTAAACAATTAAATTTTAAATACCTAGGTGCCTGATTTAAGTATTTAGTGCATTGTACCCTTATCGAATAGTATTTATAAAAGAGGTTCCGTAACATTTCCAAGTGGGCAGCTTTTGATCGAAAGCACGCCATTCACCAGTGAGATTGTAGCCTGACGCTTTTTCACACTCAATCACGAGAGCGAAGGTTTTAATTTGCCCTCCGACTCGCAACAATGGCTGAAGCCGATGAAAGAGTACAATCCCAGCATTCCCAGCCTTTATGTTAGCTGGAAGTAAGATGCGTCAGATATTCACAGGTAAGAGATGCTTAGGTAAGTATACACTAGTGTTGCTTGTCCTTTGTTTTGAAATCAGGTCTCTTGTGCAAATCTACTTGCACGTTAAGTATTTCTGACGTTATAGTAAAGTAATATTTAGAACCTTGGTAGCCTAGTGGTTAAGACATCCACTTCCTATTCGGGGTCGGGGGTTCGATCCTGGGCAACTTAAATATCAATTGATTTAACGGTGAAAGAAAACATGGAAAACATGAAACCTGTATGGCTAAGAGTACCTACTTCATAATATTTTCAAATGTGCCTGTGACCTAAACCCTTCTCAAACTAAGAGGAGACCGCTAATACATATTATAAAGGTGAAATGATTAGGTATATGTGTGTGTGAATCTGTGTGTATGTTTGTTACTCTTTCACGCAAAAACTACTGGACGGATTTGGCTGAAATGTAGAATGGAGATAGCTTGTACCCTAACTTAGCTACTTTTTAGCCCAAAAAATCAACGAGTTCTCGCGGGAAAACAACTAAGTATATCCACACAGATGAAGTCGCGGGTATCATCTAGTTGTGAAATAAATTCTATATAACTTAAATTTTAAAAAACCCCCGACATAAAAACCTCTATAAGAAAACTAGAAGAGCTGACAACTTTCAAACGGCAGAACCGATTTTCTTGGATTATAGCTAAGAACACTCTCGATCAAGCCACCTTTCAAACAAAAATAAAAACTAAATTAAAATCGGCTTATTAGTTTAGGAACTACGATGCCACAGACAGAAACACAGATACACAGACACGTCAAACTTATAACACCCCTCTTTTTGGGTCGGGAGTTAAAAACAAAGGTCAGAAATAAACTCTACTGTTTTGTAGCGCAGTAATCAGTACACGTGCCAAACGCTTGAATTATCTGCTGAAGCCTGAAATGAGTAAACACTTACCTATTTGCATTTTCCTGCGAAATTGAGCTCTTTGTATAATATTATTCCGAGCATTATCATAAAGAGAAATTCGGCGTAACTGAGTGTTTCTTGAAGGTCAGCAGACAATTGCCCATTTCCATCTTCCAGGCCTTACTTCACAAAGGAAAAACAGTGAGCTGATTCTCTTATCGTTATAGATAATGGCTCCAGCAAGAAATTGTTAGAGCTGAGGTTTATTCTTTATACTAAAAAAAGTGTTTAGATTATATTCTTATCATTAATCATACCTTGAATAAAAACCAGCCAAAAAATAAATAAAATAATATATAAATACTAATACCACACAATACTTCTAATAATACAAAAGATTACACGTGGGACCAAGGTTTTCAGTTTGGTGTTACGTAGCATTATTTATTTGAAACATCAGTTTTTGAAAATTCACAAGTTTTTGAGGATAGCTCGAAAATTTGCAGTCAAATAATGTCTAGAAATATAACGGCAGTTCAACAAACAGATTCTACGGAAAAAGATGTCAAGAAACTTTGAAAAGTTCGAAGTTACATCCTTCTCTTTTTGCTAATTAACCCCCGACCCAAAAATAGGGGTGTTATAAGTTTGACGTGTGTATCTGTGTGTCTGTGTATCTGTGTATCTGTCTGTGGCATCGTAGCGCCTAAACGAATGAACCGATTTTAATTTACTTTTTTTTGTTTGAAAGGTGGCTTGATCGAGAGTGTTCTTAGCTATAATCCAAAAAAATTGGTTCAGCCGTTTAAAAGTTATCAGCCATTTTCTAGTTTTCTTGTAGAAAAGAAGGTTAGATAACCCTTAGGTTCATAATATTCAAGTGTCAATTGACAAATGTCAAGCTGTCAAGATGGACGTTGCCTAGATATACATAATTATTTATTTGAAAATGATTTGTCGGGGGTGTTGAAAATTTTTAATTTACACTTGTTTTATATTTAATTTTATATACCTACCTAAGTATAATATCTTACATGAGAAAGAACCTTATTTTGCTACACCAGACATGTATTCAAAAACCTAAATTTTCTCGTAATGCTACTTTGAAACGATTTCATTATTTATGGATAACAGAACGCGCAAATTTCGTTAGCTCATTCTGGATAAGTGCCAAAAAATAAACACCTAACAAGTCCGAACGAAATTAAATCATTTTATTGCAACATTCAATAAAACCTGGCTTCACCTATTTCACGTTGATTGTGGAATGTTGTCGTTTATATAAAGTGGAATGCTGCCAGATAAGGGCGGAAAGTGGGGCGCCAAAGCAACCTGGGAAGAGATCAGCAGAAAGTATGTAAGGAGGACTGCCAAATAAAAAGTTTACGATCTAATAAAGTGCCTGTCGAACTGATAGCGCGATTTCCGAAAGCAATTTTATCTTTGTTTAAAGAAAACTACCGTTATACGAAAATATCGAAAGTTATATTATATTGCTCTTATTGATAGCCGTTTCGTTCTTATAAGGGCCTTACCTTACCTATTATACTACCTTGAAAGCCTTCCAGGCACAGTAGTAAGTGCAGAAAAGTCTTATAAGTTGGAGGACCTGGTTTCAATTCCAGGCAAGGTCAATGTGAAAGTTTATTATTCGGCTGAGGCCGAGGCTAGTTGCCACCCTGCCTGCAATGATCGCCAAGCACCACAATAAAAACAGACAAACGTTCTCAAAGAGCCCTCTTTGCAATAAATGTTATGTCAAGAGGCCTGTTTGCAATAAATGTTATGTACACAGTACACCTATCGCTTTGTTTCCATATTCTACTAGTGATACGAACCTGACTTGTAAGAAAATGCTCAGGCATAAGCCATTGGCATTTTTCTCTGAGGTAACGGGATACATTTTTGCGATAATAATACATGTACTTACAAAGAATTTCATTATTGTAGCTGTAGTGGCTTGAGCACAATATACGTAATTTTCATTCCCGCAAGTCATTATTACGTGTAATCAGATGTAATAAAAAAACCAGTTAACTGCTTGTCGGATTTGCACACGAAGGGTTCCGTACCATCACACAAACATTATTTGTATTTATTTTTGTGATGTAAGCACAAATTCACGGGTTTCAGATTTTGTCACTTGTGCTACAAAACCTATTAACATACCTACCAAATTTCAAGATTCTAGGTCTAAAGGGAAGTACCCTATAGTTTCCTTGACAGACACGATAGACAAATAACAAAATGATCCTATAAGGGTTCCTATTTTTCTTTCGAGGCACGGAACCCTAAAAATGTTTCAATGTACAGTACAGTACATACATACAAGAAATAAAACTTTTTAATTTTCATGGCGGCCGTTTTGAAATTTTAACTATACTATTTGTTCTTATATAGCGGCAATAGAAATACATATTCTGCGAAAATTTCAATTCAAAAATTCAAAATTCAAAATGTTTTTATTCAATTAAACTTTTACAAGTGCTTTTGAATCGTCAAAAAAATCTACCACTGGCCGTTCCTACCGAGAAGAACCGGCAAGAAACTCGGCGGTTGCTCTTTTCAAGTACATATTCAATTTACAATAATATGCCATACTGTATACAATTCTTTATGTATTACGTTTTATGAGATACGTAAACCACTTACGGACAGACGGACGGACGGATGGACGGACAAAAGAGTCTTAGTCATAGGGTATCGATGGCACCCATCGGGTACGGAACCCTAATAACAACGCACATAACGAATCATTATTTCCATATCAACAGAATTCGACACATCTCAACGAGCATTCATATCCCATGATACGAGTATGTATCAAAGGAAATTAAGTGATGAGTGCGCGGTACAATTCAATGCTGAGAAACAAATTAATCAAACGATCAAATACAAATAAAAAGGTGGAATCGAATTCACAAAGGGAGAGAATAGTCTGCTATGGGGAGCTAATCCTAGCGACAGGTAAGCTGAGCTAATTTATCATCCCAGAACAATAGGAGGGTAGACTTTACATAGGGCGCTATGTGGCGAAACCAAAGGGCTTGATAAACAAGGCCTAAATTATTGTTGCACTCGCACGCTCGGTGTATGACTCAATACGCAAAGGGTTTACCGTAATCCCAAAATGGTTGCTGCTTGGGTGCTGCTTGGATACGATGCTCATTTCATAATCCACGCACCTCTATCGCTGTCACTGACCTCTACTAATAAAAGTACGCTGGACCTACGATTGCCGACCTGTTTTTGAAGCAACTTGATTTTCACCATTTTGATACTAATAACAGCAGTGAGCGTCATGTGAGTGTCCTCGAAACTAGCTTGTTAGTGATGAAACATTTATGTCAACACGAAGACAATTTGCCACAAAGTGTCAATTTTAATTCCCGGTAGGTACTCTCGGTGGATCGCTTCGAATTGTAAAATAACTGTCATTTTGGATTACACACCTCTTCCACTTCCAGCGTACTAGTATAAGTCCATTTCAGTAATCACTATAGTATGACTGACTAAACATGTACAGTACCCGGCATGAAATATTGCACATCGAACTTTAGAAAGAGATTTCGGCTTTGTAGAGCGTTGTCTCTGTCACTCATACCTATGTGACGTTTCGTCGGTTTCAACGACAGAGACAACGCGCTACGAAATCGTTATCTCTTTCTAAAGTTCGATGTGCAATATTACCTGCCGGGTATTGTACCTATTATTCAATAATAGGTACAGTACATTAAAATATGTACCTATTATTGCTTGATTAATGAATATTAATCAATAATAAATACATACATATTAAAATATGTACTTATTATTCATTATAAATATCATGTCAAATGTCGCTTGATAAAGATTATCTCTGATATTGTCATATACCTATAGACCCTCAGATGAACCGACTGATGGGCAATTAAATTAATGTCAGTTCGACTTAGTGACTTCTGTAGATCAAAATCTTTTTGTGGGATGTGGGTCACTAAGCCAGAAAATTAAGTAGGTAAGAATGACAAGTTTTTATATAAGAGTAATCCTCAGGATACTTGTTAATTTGTTTGGATACAAAGTAACTTTACAGATTACAACTACCTATTAACTCGTAGCTTTAGTTTTAAGTTACGTAATTAATTATCACCACTATATCTTACTTTAACAATTTCGACCGAGTACCTACTTTGAATAAATGATTTTGACTTTGACTTTATTATGGACACTGTAGAATGGCTGAGCGGTTTTCACAGTAAATGGACGCATGACCTAATTTATCAAATCTTTAATTACCAAGTACTATAATTTACCACTGGCAACAATAATCACCAATATACGCACCCAAACAAATCGATTGTTTTTTTTTTTTTTTAAAGAAACCCGTCTGCACTAAATTACAAGTTAATAATTATAAAAACGTCATCATTGCGACATAAAATGTAGGCATAATGTATGTTCCTAATTTTGTTGAATATATTGAGGCACTAAAACAAGGAGATAAAAATGATAATTTATAATCACTTACAAAAATAACTTTATAGGATCATTATAAAATTGGCTAGGTGCTTCAGAAAATATAATACGTCACGGAAAACATCGTCACTAAATTACGGGTCCGTAGGCCGCTTATTTTTAGAACAAAAATGCCCAATTCAATATAATAATTATGTAAAAAATGCCTAGGTGTTAACGCACACCAGTAGACTGGACTGGATCTGAGCTGCAGCATTTTCCTTGGTATCAACTCCGATTTACTTTTGCATAAAGCCCACCTAGCCGTGCCGCGTCTCCTTTGATTCTCCTCCAGTTTTCACTGTACCAATTTTGACCGTATGTGAAAAAAGATTTTAGTTATTATTCAAAGATTCCCCTCTATATGCGTTGATGTTTAGCATAACCATACTATACCTTAACCATAGCTTTTGCTATGCGAAACTAAACCTATACAATAATACAATAATTTTAATATCTGCTACATAGACAGCAAACGTAATGGCTTTGTGAAATTAAAAGTAAATAGAGAAAATAGCAAATCTTATCAACCTTATGGGGTTCTAAGATAGATAAGCCAGCACTGCGAAATATCACCACGAAATTTTTTCCACATAATGACATGGAAATTCTATGAAGCCATCCGCGCGTCTTTTTTTGCGAATGCATGCGGCTCCATACAATCCCCATGTGGCACAGAACGCTGCGGATAAAATCGCGCGGGGGAAATTTGTAGTGCGGGCTTACCCTTAATCTCAGAAAATGTTCAAACATGGTAAAAGGAATGCAAAAGGTGCATCAAAACGCATTTAGCAGTAAAATTTTAAATTTTTGCTGAGATAGGTAACCTAAAACGGTCCGCAATTATTGCGCAAAACTAACATCGCAGAGTTCCGCAGACACAATTAAAAATCCCTTTCATTTCATTTCCGTCTGTTTCATACGATTTTAACCCTTTAAAGGGCCGTGTATCAAAATGTATTGATGGCCGGATAAGCCCCGGACGCGTATGAGCCTTTAGGCTTTAAGCGTTCGAAAGAGATCGACGTGTAAGCCCATTTTATTGTTCCACAGTAACCCGCGGCTTGCGTTAAAAGCTCAGACCAATGTCATTCACTCTTCAGTTCATATACCTACGCTGGTATAGCCTAGTGGTTAATAATAATTAGTTAGGTCGGGGGTTCGATCCCGGGCACGCACCTCTAACTTTCCGGAGGATTAAATATCACTTGCTTTAATGTTGAAGGAAAACGTCGTGAGGAAACCTGCATGCCTGAGAGTTCTTCATAATGTTTTCAAGGGTGTGTGAAATCTGCAAATCTGCACTTGGCCAAACCTTTCTCATTCTAACTCGTACTCAGTTGTGAGCCAACAATTGCTACTCAGTTCGTACTCAGTTGTGAGTACGGCGGATGATGTTGATATGATGGTGAATAACCGATTTATAATTTGAATCATTAATGATTCATTAATGCCAAATATGTCTCTATGTCTATCTGCTACCTTTTCATGACCCATTCGTTTAACCGATTTTGATAAAATTTGGTCTGAGATAGGTAGCTTTACGTCCCGGGGATGGACATAAGCCATTTTCTGTTCCCGAAAATCAAGGATTTCACGCGAGATTAGAAAAAACCTAAATCACGTGAACGAATGGCCATTATCTAGTTATTTTACATATCTGAAAAATTCGACGGGTTATCTATCTGCAATTATTATCATTGATGTCGAAACCACCTACTTATTACCACATATTTTTATAGAGTTCTGTGGCCATTATACCATAATGGGAGTCAAACAAAGCGTAGCCACTTTCAGAGAACTTACCCCCATAAATTAGTGATACCTACTTAATCTAGAGTGAAAAGTGCTAACTGGTAGAGCTATCCGTATTTAAGTATTTAGTCTTGCACTTGTCATCCTCCAATTGACTTTCTTTTAGGAATCAACCCTGATGGTAAGTAAAAATGCTGCCTAAAAGGTGGATCAAGCTTACCTATCAATGATTATACTTATACTTAGCATTAAACTTATGTACTAGTAACCATTATATAACCTCCAGTCTACTGGACCGATGGCCTGAAGAAGGTGGCGACGAGCGGGAGAATGAGGAAGGCGGAGGACCGTGTTTGGTAGCGCGCTCTTGGAAAGGTCCAGAAGTGGACGCATACAGACTGATGGAATGGATTCGAAAAAACCATTATATTGTAAGCTGTAGCAGTGTAAGTCGCTACTATTAAAATGCAAGATTAAACTACAGATAAATACATTTTATAACCTACAACATCTTTTTATGTAGCTGTTAAAAATAAGTAAGAAGACACAAAGTGCGATATAAAAATATTAAGTCACTTAAAATAAACTTTATTAGGTGTTTATTATTTCATTAATATAATAAACACGTCTAAAGAGTAACTTCGCTCAAATTAATTGAAACAAAAGCTTGTATTTACGGTGACTTGATGATAATAATATAAATTAGGATTAACATAAACAGCCACCGTTTATGATATTGAACCCCATGCAACACACTAAAGAAAAATAAAACTAACTGATATCTGATATTTGGAAAAATAAAAATAGGAGTAGGTATAATTTTGGAACACTTAAGCTTAACACGATGACAATTAAGGCGATTCGCATCAATTGCGTACACGTGACACGTGCGAAGTGACGCGCGTAAACCCCTAACACACTGAGTTACGCATATTACGTCCACGCTTTACGCAAGCGGTGTGCCATGTTTCAGTTCCATACATTACAACGCAATTGTACGCGCTACGTCTGCGCTTCCGCAGCCTATGTGAACGAGTTTTTAGACTCAACTCAATAATGTCTACACAATAACCAATCATTTTGAACCATGGAAGCGGCGATGGCAGCAATGAGCAACACTGAAGCTAGATCTGCAACCCGGTTTCACTGTGGTATGGTGTAGTGTCTATTTAGACTGAGTGTCTAAATCTAAATAGACACTAGATGCTCAGTCTACAGCTTCTTTGTCGCCGTGTACATGTAGCCATATTCTTTCTATCTTTATTAGTAAATATTTTATGGTAGGGTCGCATCTAGACCCCGAACGGCAAACGATTCAGTTCTTCTAATATTGAGCCCAGACTGTGTAAGGCCTGCAGCTTTACGTAATAAAAATGACTTTGTGACTGTATCATATTTCAAGCTTTTCTGCCAGTGTTAAAAACTGAGTAATTTTTAAATACAATAATATTCATTCAATAGTATAGTTCTTAGAATCACAATCAGATTAATAATATTTTTTTTTAAAGAGAGTTTTTTTGCTAATGCTGATTTTTCAGGCACAACCACGCAAAACAGTGCAAATAAGCAAGCTTCCTACCTTCAAATGTTTCGATTAGATTAGAGTAGTCAGTAATTTTCCTTCAAGTCCAAAATATTGAATTCCTAAAATGTTGAATTCTCATAATATTGAATTTGCAAAATGTTGAATTTCGGAGTTGCAAGAGTGATTTTTTGTAGCTTCATTAAACCCAATGTTCCTTAATTCGAACTTTATTACACCAACCTTAAACCACGATTATATAGCCGCGATACGCCCGATTAGTCTCTCCATGAAGGAGTTAATTATTTTCAAAAACAAGCATTATAAACTGCATGGTTATATTGAGGCTTTATTACACTTCTGCGCCAAAAGAAAACAAATATAACCATGAGTCATATCATTCCATAAAACGAACCCCTCCACACACACGCGACTATGGCGTCAAGATTATTCCTATGTTTAGTAACTAAAATATATTTTTTTTAATAAAGTTCTTTTACGTTTTTTTATTCAAACCTACTATTCAAGCTATAAGTGTCTGATAACCATATCGGATGATTGCCAGCTAAACATACATTTAAAAAACTCACACCTACTTAAAAGCATGTAGAAACCCTTGTAGCAGTGATAACTTTGCCGTCCCTGGAACTATATGTCGAGGCCGTCAAAGATAGCGACTAGATGACGTAATTTAGCAGATCTAAGAGCTAACAGACTTAAAAAATCAGATTCTTCAAATTAGGCCAGAAAATGCAGGAAAGCTGACCCCAACATACATATCTATGCCTATAGACAACGCTAAATCAATAAGAGAAGATTTGTAACAAGTGTAAATTAAAAATTTATAACACCCCCGACGATCCAAAGTATTTGAGTTTTCCAAAACATCATTTTCAAATAAATAATTATGTATTTAGGCAATGTCCATCTTGACAGCTTGACATTTGTCTATTGACATATAATATTATGAACCTAACGGTTATCTAACCTTCTTTTCTACAAGAAAACTAGAAAAGAGCTGATAACTCTTAAACGGCTGAACCAATTTTTTTAGATTATAGCTAAGAACACTCTCGATCAAGCCACCTTTCAAAGAAAAAAAACTAAATTAAAATCGGTTCATTCGTTTAGGCGCTACGATGCCACAGACAGATACACAGATACACAGATACACAGATACACAGACACACAGATACACAGATACACACGTCAAACTTATAACACCCCTCTTTTTGGGTCGGGGGTTAAGAGGATCATTGTCAACGATCCCCCGTCGATTTCCTACGTATGATATTATTGTTCTCATCTCTATCTGCCCTGGTTCGTGTATTCTCGGTTCCTAGATCGGTGCATTTGTGATAACCAATTCTAATTGCTGTGATTGGCTGAATTTACCATGTTCTTGCTGCGACAGTGAGTTTGAGCCACTAGCGGAACAATGTTAGCCGGTCAGAAATGATTGCAATTAGTCAACCTGTATGACGTCCGTGTTCTGTTTTTGATTACAAAAAAGAAAAAATTGTTGTTGCAATCATCAATTTTAGCAAATAGTGAAAGAGAGTCGACCAATCAGAGGTCACAACTACCGTCACACTTTCTGTGAAACTATGGCAGTAGGCTTACCGAGTAATGAAAACAATTTTTCATTCTGTAATGTCATGTGGCAAGTAGGGTTGCCACCTGCCTCTTTTTGATTTACAGGCTACCACCATCAAAAATACGGGGTTTAGATTTGAAGAAATTTAAAAATTTGAAGTATTTGAAGAAATAGGCGGTGGTTCTCTCTGAAATGCATGGAAAGCCTATTTAGATATTTCAGTTTATTTGTAAGTTTTGTATTTTTTCTCTGTATGTTGCCGTGTCTTGATTGGTGAACTGTGTTTGCAATGTGATTTTAAATAAAAGATTTATTTATTTAAATAGCTTTTAAAAACTCTAGTTTTGTAAAGCAAAATGTTATACATTTCATGCATACAATCTTTGCATTTTAACTTAAATTTACATTTAACTTGTAATTCCACCTTCACAGTATCAATACTATGGCCGTAGCCAGGAATCGATTTCGGGAGAGGTTTTATCAGGGCCGGAACTGAATCCTGTCATGAGGAAAAAAACATTCGCTCAACTTTATGGGCTAATTACCTGGTTAGTGGAATTTCGCCTTTCAATTTGACAGTGAGATAAAATACAACAATAAAAAAGCGCGAGCGCAGTGAGCGTAAGTGTTTTTGGTTCAATTACAGAAAGAATTAAAGTGAAAGGGAAACGAGTTTAGCCATAGCAAGATTTTATTTTTAAAGCTCCCTATCCATACTAATATTACAAATACGACAGTATATCTATTTGCCTATCTATTTGTTACCCTTTCACGGCCCATCTTCTTTACCAAAATTTTGGTACTTACTATTCAGAGGTAACTTGCATCCCAGACATAAACTTTTTAGCCCGGAAAATCCCCCACGGAATTTTTAAAACTCTAAATTCATGCAAACGAAATTGCGGGGCTTACACCAAGTAATACAAATTCAAAGCGCGAGTGAAGTGAGCGCGAAATGTTTGATATATTTCCAAAAAAAAAATTGGTAAGCAAATGCAAGAAATAGTGTAAGTATTATTTTAGGCTTAGGTTTTTGACGGCTTCCCAGGCGCAGTCGCCATTTCTAAATTTCTGGTCTGGTGGGAGGCTTCGGTCATGGCTAGTTATATGGTTAGTATGGCCCTAACGGCCAAGAAATTAGACTGCATCATCACTTACCACTAGAAAAGATTAAAGTCACGGGCTAACTTGTATAAAAAAAGGCTAACATCCTCAAACCAAGCCCCGCCGCCTTGGCTACGACCATGATCAATATCGAGTGGGTTTCGGCTACGCATTGCCGCAAAAGGAAAATATTCTTTCTACTGGACATAACGTCAGTGTTCGGTTTCGCCAGCCAAGTGCGAGTCAGACTCACGCACCGAGGGTTCCGATTCGGGTATTTTTTTCGACATTTTACACGAGAAATCAAAAACTGTTATGCATTAAAAAAAATATGCATAAAAATAAATAAAAATCTGTTTTAGAATGAACAGGTAAAGCCCTTTCATATGATAACCCACTTGATATATGTAGTTATCTTACTTTGAAAATTGAAAATACTAATATTTGTTCATGAACACATGACAGACGGATAGAAGGACAGATGGACAGACGGACAGACGGAAAGACAGACAGACTGATAGACAACGAAGTGATCCTATAAGAGTTTTTTTTGCTTTTGAGTTACGGAACCCTAAAAATATTTAGTTTTATTTGCCCCGTATTTTATTTTCATAATTACCGGTTTCTCTATCCTGACATACGGGGTAACCAGTAAAATACGGGGCCTCTGGCAACCCTATTCGGAAAACACTGTCACATTCAAGTTAATGTCAAATATTTTGTTTTCAATTACAGAAAGCTGCATCAATCATTATTACAATATTTTCTTTGTTGTGATTGGCTGAATTTTTGAGTTTCAGCCAATAAACAGACTGTTTGCCAATTAAACGTCATAACAATATAAATGCCAGAAAGTTTAACCAAATAAAACAAACTTAATGAGAACCTAGTGAGAATGCAAACGGCACACAATTTATAATACATATTATGTTAGTCGTATATAATAGATATTATAGTAGTCGTTCACTTTGGTAATAGTCAGATTGTCATCAGTAAAATTGATATTGGTCGATGTATCGTAAATTATTGTTTCGGTGACAAATATTTTTATTATCTATTTATCTTTGAACAGAATGGAATAGAATGAAATGGAATGGAATACAATGATAAATTTTTATTCCTGTAAACTTTTAGGTAAACTTCAAAGTGTTTTTGGATGGTCAGAAAAATTTACCACTGGTTCGGAATGCCGTTCCTACGTTTTCTAGGGTTTCGTACCTCAAAATGAAAAACGGAACTCTTATAGGATCACTTTGTTGTCTATCTCTCTGTCTGTCGTGTGTGTCAAGAAAACCTCTAGGGTACTTCCCGTTGACTCAAAACCATGAAATTTGGCAGGTAACCTAACTGCGTAATTTTGGGTAGTTTTTTTAATCGATAAAGAAAGTTTGCGACATTGTTCAATAAAAAATTTGGATTCCAACTCCTCAATCCTGATGTTGCAGGGGACCTGACTACTAAAGCTAATGGGATTTAAAAAGTGTCGATTATTAATTGATATTGAAGGTATCTATACCAAGTAAACACTTTGTCGTTGACCTCAACCCTGATGCTGTAAGAAATTGCATTCCTAAATCCTGGTGATCCCTCGGGATTTGAAAAGGATAATCCGTTTAAATATTCTTACGTGATACAGAAACAAGTTGCATCCCGGGGACGGGCTATTACGGAGAGGCAACTTTTGTTCTGGGAAATGAAAGGATCGGGATTTTTAAAAACCTAAATCCACGCGAGCGAAGCTGCGGGCATTAGCTAGTTGTAAATATGTTTAGAAGCTACTATAAGATAATAGATAAGGTACTTATTTCCTTATATTTTTAATGTATGGCAGCGCGCGGTTTTAAATTATAAATTGCACGTCCTGTCCTTTTCTGTAATACATTTTTTTCTCAATATCTACCGCTTTATCTCATAGCAAGAGTCTGTAAGACATAATACAGTGAAAATAGTCAAAATATACAATTTTTGCAGTTTCCACGTCAGTACCTGTCGAATTTTTCTAACAGTGTAAGCAGCAGAGCTGAGTTTACCATCAAGTGTTGATATGTGGGTGTTCCATAGAAGCTTTGCATCTAACATTATACCGAGAAACACGGGGTTCTCCTTTATTTTCAACATATGATTATTTATCAATGAATTTATGTCATTTAAGGTCCTGGTATTGGGCAGTGTGAATTCAACACACTTAGATTTCTTTGCATTTGGAAGTAAATTGTTAGCAATAAATCAGAGAGTGACCTGTGATATGGCATTACATATAGTATACATTGTCAAAAATTATAATATTAAAGCTGTGCGTATTGCGTGAGGAATAGGTTGCAAGAGAGTTGCAACTTGCAGGGTTTGATGCATACGCTATTGCCAGCAAACATGAGACATATTTTTATCTACAGGCAACGTCTGAGTAGGTAACGCATACGTCTAACGCAAGTTGAAATGTATTTAGTTAGACCTATCGACAAGTTTGGAGTCGGGTGCAGTCTAAATGTGGCCCGTGTGTTTAAACTGTCCGTTTCTGTCAGTTTCACGTGTCGTCCCCCGCACTTCACCACCCCGCTTGCACAAATCGAGACAGCACGAAATTTTCAAGATTTCTGGGTGTAATTTCTGGTTTTCGTAGTTCCCACATAATTATAACAATATAAAATATATAACGATAATTTTTTTACTACATAATATTCATTAAATTTTCTAGGTCTGTGGTTTTTCCAAATTTCATTAAATTGCTTCGATGTCTAGAAAAACGAGCACAAAGTTGGGCCTTTTTTTAAAGAAAAATACAAATCTTTGAGCCCCTGTAATTTTAAAACTACATATTTTTAGAAAAATCTAAAACACCACAGACACAGATATTAGTTTCTAGACTATGTCTGCAAAATTTCATGGACTTTGGTTGCTTAATATTCAAATGAAATGGGAACTACGATTGTATGGAGTAAGTGACGGAGAGAGCTCTGTTAAAAACAGTGATTTAGAGAGTAATTGCGAGATTGTTAGACAGAAAGAAAATAACCAGAACTATAGAACAATACCTCACAAGCAACTTTGCTTCTTTGTTTTTAAGCTTTTAATAACCAAACACTTCGTCGGTGTCACGTAAAAGTAGTGCAAATATTATGCACTTTAGTGGGACATACCTAGCAAAAAGACGAAAACTCATTTCTATTCCTATTTTGCCTGCCGCGGCCGTATTGACTCCGTGTGGTGCGTATCGATTTCTTGCATATGCTAAAAAGGGCGGAAAACTGATGCCTAGCACATAAATATCTACCATACATAATCCTATACAGACTCCTTTCTTAGATTACAGCAAAATATTTTTCTTTTCAATAAAGCTTTTGAGTATTTTTCTTTAGAAAGAAAAATTGTATCATTCAAAGATTTTATAATATTAGGCGATATAGCGTCTACACGGTATTTTATCAGAACAAGCAAGTAAATATGACATGATCACTACAAATGTGATATGCTTGTTGTATATATTCTATATAGTATATTATATATGTCACAGCCAAAGTAATAAATCCTGATATTATATATATTATCTAGTCATTATTTATAATGTCTACCCAATTTAGATAAACTGATAATTGACACAGAATTAATCACATTAACTAGCAATTTTATATAATTACTACTTTACTTTATATAGGTACTTACAGGTAAATATTATAAAATTATATTTCAATTTGCCTTATGCATACCTAACTATATGTGTAGCAATATTATACTGTTTTGAGACTTATTTCGTGGTTTAATGACATAATTATGTATTATAACGGGTACATAGGTTAGGTTAGGTTAGGTTAGGTTAGGTTAGGTTAGGTTAGGTTAGGTTAGGTTAGGTTCAAAGTTAGACCGTATTTATTACTTTGGCTAACTTTGAACCGCTATTATGAATAATATCCAGATAAAGTGATTAATTTATTACATTGTCTAGTCAATTTTGATATTATACATAATGACCAGTCATTATGTATAATAGCTATTTAATCACTATGACTGTAACATATACATATTATTGACCGCTAACCGTCAATAACTGCACTCAAGTTTTGGTTTTTGATTTTGTTTACGGTTCAAGTCCTTTCCTGACTTGCGATTTAATTCAAATCCATTTATCAATTTGCAAAATGACCTCTGAACCTTGAGGGTATGGGGCATAAACGCCCAAACCTTTTGAGAGGAACAACTTACATGTATTGGAAACGTCAAAATTAATTGATTGTATAAAAAGTTTTGCACTTTAATGCACTTAGGTACAAGACGTAAGTAAAGGTTTTTTTAAAACACCTGAATAATTTCAAATTAACTACTTAAAGACTCACAAAGCTATTAACAGGTAGGTATATCTTAACAATAAAATCATGTTTAAGTTAAATTCCAAATAAGGTTTTTCATTCAAAATTATAAATCAATAAGATTTTAGGACTCCGGACCTTTTATAGCACAACCTAAAAATGACTTTAATATCCATTTCAAAATATAAATTGGGTGAGATGTAATAATATTTTGTATTTTTATAGTTTGCATTAGCCCATCCTGACAAAATCATTAAAATAATAATAAATTTTATGACGTCATACGATCCTTGGAATGACTTGGCACCTGGAGCCCAAGCATAATAATAATTAATCTATACTAATATTACAAATATGAAACTGTGAATGTCTGTCTGTTTGCTTGTTAGTTTTTCACGACCGTTCGTTTCATTCGTTCAACTGATTTTGATGTTTGGTACAGACTTCGCTTGCATCCCGAAGACGTACATAAGCTATTTTTTGCCCCGGGCAATCAAAGAGTTCCCACGGGATTTTCAAAAAATCTAAATGGACGTGGACGTCCCGGGCATCAACTATTTAATACAGAGATAACTTGCATCCCGGGCATGAATATAGGCTACTTTTTATCTCGGCAAATCAAAGAGTTGCCATGTGATTTTTAAACAACTAAATTCATTAACATCAGCTAGTAATTAATAAGTTCGGCTACGTTTTTCGTTTTATTTTTTCATCGAAAAAGCATTGCAAAAGGTTCGAGAGGTATCTATCACACTGATTACACCTACTCGGGCTACGTGCATATGCGAGAATGTTTAGCGATAAATGAGTAAATGCCACTCAATCTTGTTCATCCAACTATAAAAAAATATTTATGAAAACGAAACTGTCTTATGGTAAACCCCACCTACTCGTACATTCTGTCGTCCTATATCTAAAGCCACAGACAGCAAAGCAATATTTTATGAGTTATCGCCAAAAAAATTGGCTCTTTAGAAAAACTTATGTTTCTGATATATGACAAAAATTACCAAAACTGGCTCAAAACTTTGGTCCTACCTACCTAGTATTCTTTTTTGAAAACATGAGATTTCCAAAGGAAATTTGCATCTTCGCACATCCATAAAGGCAGGTTAATCCTTCTATCACCAAAGTTTTAGATTTCATGTTTTTGGTATAATATAAAACAAACATTTTTTTTAGTTTACTTGAACGCAATTTCACCATGCTTTAAGAAATCTTAAAGATATTTTAATCATTTTGATAAGATTCAGAAAATACTGATCTCGGAAGGGTATTCCAAATAAATAAACCACGTTGTAATTTTGTGATAGCGATGAAAAACATACTTCTCATAATCGAATGATATCATGGTCATATCACAGTCGATCGAGAACCTACTCGTATCATTAAACCGAAATAATGTGTTTATTGCACGTCCGTAAACTAATCGTATTTATACAATAGTAATAAAGCAAATTCGAAGCGCATTTAACATTGACCTAAGCAATAAAATGCCATAAAACATACATGCAATGATGATAAAAAAGACATCTTCAATGAGTCACCATGTTTGCACCTAAGAGTTGTTACGTTACAAGAGTAGGATTAGTCCAGTAAAATGGGCTCCACTCAACTATTTTATATTTGGTGCTGGCATTTTACTGTCTGTCAATAAATCTCACCATCTTATCACATCGAAGCTGTGGTAGCCTAGTGGCTAGAACGTCCGCCTCCGAATCGGAGGTCGGGGGTTCGATTCCGGGCACGCACCACTAACTTTTCAGTTATGTGCGTTTTAAGAAATTAAATATCACTTGCTTTAACGGTGAAGGAAAACATCGTGAGGAAACCTGCATGCCTGAGAGTTCTCCATGTACTCAAAGGTGTGTGAAGTCTGCCAATCCGCATTGGGCCAGCGTGGCAGACTATGGCCTAAACCCTTCTCATTCTGAGAGGAGACCCGTACTCAGTAGTGGGGCGGCAATGGGTTGATCATGATGATCTTATCACATCACACAATTTTCTTTTACTTAACAGTAGTGAAAGAGATAGGTAGGTACATGATTATTATGTTTGATTAAAAATGTTTATTGGTGCCAAGTGCCAGCTGCCAAGCTTCCGAATACGCCTTCTTAACTAATTTACTTAGAACAAATTGTATTTTGTGCACTGATATCTAGAAAATAAGACAGCTGAAATAAAAATTTAACTGCGTTTCAACTGTCACGCCCAGTTCCGTAACTCATGATATAGATAAACCTGGGTGGTTATTCTAAGAGATAAACACTATCCATAGTTCCAAACTTTAATATTATAAATGCGAAAGTGTGTCTGTCTGTCTGCTAGTTTTTCTCGGCCCAACAGTTTAACCGATTTATGATTACTTCATATCCCGGAAAATCAAAGGGTTTCCACGAGATTTCTATAAACCTTAATCCACGAGGGCAAAGTCGCAGGCATCATCTAGTTTGTAACAAAATATAACAAAGTTTTAAAAAATACATGCCAACATGTAATCATTGGGTTAGGTTTTTTGACGTCTAATGTATAAAGTCTGCTACTCTATAATATTCTAACTCAAAGCAAGCAATGTACGGGCAAGGTGTTTCATTTTAGGCTGGACTTGTGCCACGAAGGCCAGATGCACCTCAGATTTTTTAATACTCGTGGGTAGCTCAAACTTTTTAAGCAACTTAGAAGATGTATTTGATCTTGTACTTCTTGTCTGGAAGGTCATCAAAATTGGCTTTAGGCTTTTTAAGTTACTTAAGAGGTAAGTAGGTAAGTAATCGAAAAGAGGCTGTATCAGGAAGTCCAAGGATAGGATGTGGTCACATGGTGGCTTTCACTAGCGCGAGCGAAGTCTATAAGCAACAGTGGAAATACACAGGTTTGATATCATGATGAAGTTGGTGTAACTGCTACTAACTGCTGTACCTACTAGTACCTACCTACTGTAGTATTCACTGTAGGGCTGCATTTTTCTTGTGTTAATAGAAAGTCGTGTATACCTTACTGAATGTCTTATTTTGTTCATGCTCGCAAATATTATAAACTAGATCATGCCCGCAGCTTCGCCCGCGTGGATTGGTCAGATCCCCTGCAGCATCAAGATTGAGGAGTTGGAATCCAAATTGTTTATGCAACAAATTCGCAAAGTTCCTTTATCGTTTAAAAAAATTACGCAAATCGGTTTAGAAATCTCAGTGTACATGTAGAAAAACACAACCGCTCCATTTTTCAAAGTCGGTTGAAAAAGTAGCCTAGGTTACTCCATGGTTAATCCTCTACTTGTCTGTGAAAGTCCCGTCAAAATAGGTTTAGCCATTCCGAAGATTAGCCCGTTCAAACAGACACTTCAATTTTATTGATTAGTATAGATTAAGTATACCTACATACGAAAGTATATCTATTCTGTTTGTCGATCCGTCTATTACCTTTTTTACGGGTCAACCACTATTTTGATAAAACTTGCGTGTGAGATAGCCTGCATAGGGTTCAAAGTATTCCTACGATATTCTTCTCCAGATTTTTTTCTTCTTTGGTCATAGGAGAAGATACAAATATTATTTTATCTAATGATTCAAACATTAAACTGTCAATTTTGATAAAAATATCATGTTCTATTAGATATTTAGCAAGTGTAACCAAATAAAAACCTATTATTTATCCCTTATCTGATGAAGATGGTTTTTTTACAATTTGATTTATTATCTGTGGGTGTTAATGCCCAAAGTGACTTCAGCACATAACAGTATTTACTCCACACCTAACAGTCATAAGAAATTTATGTGATTTTTTTGGTCTGGGTTATGAATAATGTGTATTTTTAGTGGTAGGTATCCTGTTTCAATTTATTGCCTCCGCAATTTGCGAGACTTTGGTGCTTTGAACCTCATGTCTATTGCGCTTATACCTATTTGTACTGTTATGAATCTTGTTTGTTATAACTACCTACTGAATTGGAAAAAATTGTGCCTTCTCAGTTTTAATATTTTTAGACTTGTGTTTGATTTTGAAAACTTATACTTAAATACGTAATATAAATGAAAAGTAGGAGATTTCAAAACTATTTTTATTTACCTAATAAAAGCTTGTTAAAAGACTCTTATAGAGATTATGTGTATATGTATAACATACCTCAATAAATATTATGAATCGAAATATAAAAAGTCAAATTATAAGGTGTTTATATGTGTAGGTAGGTATAATATAAGCTCATAACGAAAAGAAATTATAGGACTATGTTGCCTGAATCATAGATTTAAAAGGCCTGGCCGGTCAAGGCACGTGCACGTCCAAGTGTTAAAGATTTTTGTATTTAAACTAATTCATGCCAGATCGTGCAGGTAAACTATTTCCAGTTGCATGCCAGCCGCACAGCCGGCCCGACTCATTCTTGGCTTTGATACGATGTAGCGGAATAAACTCTCATACGTAAAGAGTAAAATATTCTGAAAAAGCATACAATAACTGAAATCTGCGATTAAATGTGACCTCACATAAGCGGTACCTATGAAAAAAAGGCAAAACCAATAATGGTATTGTCAATAATGGCGGCAAAATGTACATTTTAACAGAACACTGCCGTCGATTGCGCGAAAATAAACATAAAAGTGGACACTGAGAGCAATACATGTGCCATAGGTGCCTACCTACTCGCAATACATTCGCAAAACCATTTAACACGTAATGCTGATCGCATATAACACAACCGCACATTCCGCAACAGCCGCACTCGTCGAGTGCAAGAAACAGTACTGAAAATACGAATTACTTTAGCAGTATGAATCACAAGGCTATAATATATGCCGAATAAATGTAAGACGTGCTCATGACAAAGGTCACGTTTCTTTGGAGCGTCTGATACGGTCGTCTTTGGTGATATTAAGGTACATGTACGTACGCATATAAGCCAATATGCGTACGTACAGCGGAACAAGTCAAGAAGGAAGAAGAAGGATGTACAGCAGAGTCATCCCTTCGTATGCGATCACCATTAATCCTCTATTGAAATTTTTTTTGTATTTGGCACGTGTGGATCTTTACAGCTCGTTCACGCAGGCTGCTTAAACGTGGCATAAGCGTAGACGTAGCGCGTACCATTGCGTTGTAATGTATGGAACTGTATGAAACATGGCATACCGCTTGCGTGGCTTGAACGTTCGCGTAGACGTAATGCGTGCAGTTATGTCTACGGGTTCACGCGTGTCACTACGCGCGTGTTACGTGTATGTGCTGCATACGCAATCGTTGTGAATTGGCCTTCAGCGAGTGCGTAATTTGCGGTGCGTGGCTAAAATGTGCAATCAGCACTACTCTAGCAACCGAACATACAAACAATGGCCGCGAATGATCGATATGATAAAACCACCACGTCATGAATGCGTGAATTGTGCATAGCTTTAAATCATACAATGTCAAGCCAATTGTTTTTGTTGATTTATTTGTTAACCAGCAAAATACCACTGGACAACGATCTCTATGCACCAGCAGACGTAGAATTAATATTCGAAATTCATTTAAACACTACGCTTTTTTTGCATTTTTAAGTCAATTTTGTACTTGAATGCAGTATAAATTGTAAAGGTTGCATTATTACTTAGACTCCACCACTCCGACCATACTCAGTAAAGTATGTAAATGTGACCTTTAGAACGTGTTCTTTTCAGTAGAAATTTCAGCCTTTAATTGAACGAAGTGTATGACGCGTGGACCACGCTTCTTACACTTCAATTACACTTTTTCAGTGTTGATAATTCCACCGTAAAAAAGCCAACAGGTATAATTTCCATGTGTGAATTATTCACTTGGAGTCGAATCGCAGTGAAGTCGGTGTCGTGTTTATGTAATGTGCGAAGATCTTAAACGCTATCTCTCAACCCTAGCACCAAGGTTTGACAGCTACCTATATACTGATAATCCCGATTCTTTCTGTTAGATTAGTTAACGCTCTCCCGTTAGTTCTTGACCTGAAAAGAATTCTTCATAAAAATATTATCGTACTAAATTTAAATTAGATATAATATAGGCATTTACTTCATCGTCTAGTATTAATTTTACGTTGTATAATTATCCCATATTATTTGTATTGTAAGATTAGACTAAAAATAAAATTCTTTTTATTTGTTACGATAGTTCTTTCTTGCTAATCGCCTTGAAAACTGTATTCATCTTAATGGATTTCTACACGACTTAACGCTATTAATTGCTTGGAGGTATGATTTTATCGGTAAAGTCACAAAATATATAATTATATAAGCATAAGCACATGTAGAGTGCTAACTA
Source organism: Maniola jurtina (assembly GCF_905333055.1). Classification (NCBI taxonomy): domain Eukaryota; kingdom Metazoa; phylum Arthropoda; class Insecta; order Lepidoptera; family Nymphalidae; genus Maniola; species Maniola jurtina. Next base: position 6,339,093 of record NC_060046.1, on the reverse strand, counting down.
GCCATGGCCAAAGTTTTTTACCAGATCTGACCTGCGCCGACGAGAAATCGAAACATCCTTAGGTACCTTATAGCATCAAAGAATTGATCTGAACTGTATCTCATCTTTGACGATCAAAAACAACATAAGTACATACTCGCATAGAGATTGGATTGTAGGTACTATACCAACTTCAAATTCATTTCGTTTTGTTTTTTAAGTTAATGTTAAGTTCGAACTCAATGACCTTCGCTGTCACATCACATAATGCGCGTCAAATTACGCCCATTTTCCCCATACCAATGATGCGGCTCGGTGGTGTTTTTTTCTTTTTCGAATGAGCAAGCTCTTTTAAGGTAATTGCTATTTGACAAATCGCAAAAATGTTGTACTTTGAAGTAAATTGTTTATTTTTCTAAAGCATTAACAGCTATTAAATACATGCAATTAAAAACTTCAGTTTGTGAAGATTATAAGGGCCTCTTTTAATTTAGTATACATTATCCCAATAAATAAAAAAAACAAGTTGAAAACATTGCTGTTCGCAACTTGTTCTGTAAAAATTTTCTTTAACATCTTGATACTTTGAAGCCAACCTCCAGAAAATGATATGTTTAGGTTTAGCAATCAATTTGAACTGTTAGTTTTATACTAAATGTTTTTCATTTCTTAAATAATCTAAAACTAACCAAAAAACTTCCTGTGCTATTTATTTTCTTGCAGGCGCTCTATGGAATTCAGTGTCCACTGGACTGTCATGGCGGAAGGACTGTGCGCGTCATTTCGTCGCAAAATATTATTTAAAATGAATTTAAGCTTATTATTTTTGAATGAAAGTTGTGTTTATAATCGTTGAAAAATAAAATAGGGATTTTTTCATTTCTAAATGAAGCCTGCTTATATACTAAAATTTATTCTAAAGTTACGGTTTTACCAGGTAAATACTCGGAGGTTGTCATAGATTATGATGACAGATAGTAAGTGTTCTAAATAGGTATTATACCTATGTTTTTTAGGAGATAGCGCGCCTCGTTTCGGGCGCCGTGTTCCGAAATGGATTTCGTAGTAGTGCAAGTTTGGTGCAAGCCCCACATGACGGAGGTGTATGCGTCAGGCATTTCCTGTGTACAAAAAAAGACCTATATTTCGGATCCATTTTTCATCACTGACATCATGCACTATTCAAAGACGGGTCTTCAAGCATTGAGGAATTTTGGACGAGAGACATCTCGAAGGTTCCCGAAGGCTGCCTAACTGAGTTAGATTTGTCGGCTAGCTAGCTTTTTTTGAAATTGGACCTACTTAGCTGGATTGTGTGTTAGAGATTTCTTATGAGATATTATATGTACATAATATAACCATCATAAGAAAGCTCAGATTCATGCTGCGGGCAATGGGGAGAGCCTAAAGGTTGGAACGCCATTTCGGCGGCCGTGTTTCATAATAAAGAATACGATGCGGAGAGAGATGTCACTCTCAAGGTCTTTAAATGTATCCATGCAAAAAACCACGTCGACTGGTTGCTCCGTTGCAGCGTGATTGAATATTAAACCAACAAACACACTTTCGCATTTGAAATATGGCCAGTGATTATAAGAAACAGTTTAAATCTCTCTCTGCTCTCCGAGAGACGTTAGGCAAAGTGAACACGAATTATGACACTTCTGTGTTCTTATACAAGCTTAGGTCTCTCAATTTTGTCAATTAATGTCAAATTTCTTTCTCAGATCAAAACCTAGTAAGTGGTTTAAATTCAAGAGAAGTTTAGGAACAAACCTTTGAGAACATGGAAAACTTGCAGGTATGCAGGTTTCCTCACGATGTTTTCCTTCGCCGTTAAAGCAAGTGATATTAAATTGCTTAAAACGCACATAACTGAAAAGTTAGTAGTGCGTGATTCCGGGATCGAACCCCCGACCTTCGATTAGGAGGCGGACGTTCTAACCACTAGGCTATGACAGTTTTTAAATTAAAGGGGTTTAAATATTTTAGTGTGAAGACTGGCCTACACATTTATTCATTACATGTGCATCATTTTCTTTTTTAGGGTTCCGTACCTCAAAATGAAAAACGGAGCTCTTAAAGGATCACTTTGTTGTCTGTCCATTTGTCCGTCAAGAAAACCTATACAGTACTTCCCGTTGATCTAGAATCACGAAATTTGTTCTCGGATTTATTCCTTTACTTGGGCTATGAGAGTTGAGACCTCTCTACCTGCCCATAATTCTAGGTTAACGGGAAATACCCTATCGGTTTTCTTGACAGACACGACAGACGGACAGACGGACAGAAAGACAGACATCAAAGTGATCCTATAAGGGTCCCGTGTTTCCTTTTGAGATATGGAACCCTAAAAACATTATGTAAGTATGCAAAGTATTTCCCTTGCAAACCATATTTAACAGTTGACATGTAGAGGTCATTGACTTTTCCTATCTTACTTTTAAGTTTTAATGCATTATTAAGTATTTACTGTTTTGACATGGTATTTAGATAATGGGTGATATTTATTTTATTTAATCTAATTCCTTTGAAAAACTTAGTAAGGCGCATTAATCTATAAAAAACCTAGCGAGTTCATAGACTTACTATGTTTTAAAATGGTCAAAGCGACTTACTAGCTTTTAATTTTACTTTAATGTGGGTGTCCTTACAATACAACGGGACATACTATGAAAGTTAGGCTTATGACATAAAACGATTTTCGGAAAAATGACATTTACTTTGTTTTGATATGGGGCGGTCGATATAATTAGGTACTAGGGTAAAGGCTCAAGTAAATTAACAGATTGGACGTTTTTACATGTATTAAGAGCTGGAATAAAAAACCGGCTGATATACCTTTTTTAAATATTTTCTTACAAATTCTTACACTTTTTTCAATTTCAATTTCAAAACCGTGTTCCGTTCAAACCGTTCAAAAGTGCGTGTGCGTGCGTCCATGTGTGTGTGTGAGTGTGTTGTATGTTTGTACGAGTGTTTGTGAGTGTGGTATTGCGTTGTATAACCACATGAGTAGCGAACAGAGTCAAAGCTTCATACAAGCGCGCTACGATAGGTACACTACTACAAGCTTGAGGCGCGTGTGTGCGTGAGCACAGGCGCTACGTCGCGTACGGAGAGAAATCGGTTTATACCGGCTCGGCCTGTGCTCAAGCTCAGGGGCTGCAGTACACGTCGCGCGTCGTGTTTTCATTTAATTTAATGTTAATGATAATAATTTAAATAGTGTTTAAAATCTATTTTCTTGAACTGTCATAGATTTTGTTCAAAATCAATATCTGAGGATCCCTAGGATCACAAAACAGGAAATTGTTACCAAAACTTAAAACAGTTGGCACCATTTTGTAATTCTTTGTTAATTGACCGATTTCGTTCAAAATCGATATTTAGAGCTCCCTGGGATCACAAAATAAGAAACTGTTACCAAAATTTAAAAAAGTCGACGCCATTTTGAAATTCTTTGTTAATTGACCGATTTCGTTCAAAATCGATATTTAGAGCTCCCTGGGATCACAAAAAAGGAAACTGTTACCAAAATTTAAAAAAGTCGACGCCATTTTGAAATTCTTTGTTAATTGACCGATTTCGTTCAAAATCGATATTTAGAGCTCCCTGGGATCACAAAATAAGAAACTGTTACCAAAATTTAAAAAAGTCGACGCCATTTTGAAATTCTTTGTTAATTGACCGATTTCGTTCAAAATCGATATTTAGAGCTCCCTGGGATCACAAAAAAGGAAACTGTTACCAAAATTTAAAAAAGTCGACGCCATTTTGAAATTCTTTGTTAATTGACCGATTTCATTCAAAATCGATATTTAGAGTTCCCTGGGATCACAAAAAAGGAAACTGTTACCAGAATTTAAAAAAGTCGACGCCATTTTGAAATTCTTTATTAATTGACCGATTTCGTTCAAAATCGATATTTAGAGCTCCCGGGATCACAAAATAAGAAACTGTTACCAAAATTTAAAAAAGTCATCGCCATTTTGAAATTCTTTGTTAATTGACCGATTTCGTTCAAAATCGATATTTAGAGCTCCCTGGCATCACAAAAAAGGAAACTGTTACCAAAATTTAAAAAATATTTTTAACCGACTTCAAAAAAAGGAAGAGGTTCTGAATTCCTCGTTATCTTTTTTTTTTAATGTATGTTCCCCGATTACTCAAAGACGCCTGGACCGATTTGGATTTTTTTTCATTTGGATTTGGATCAGACAAGTAATTTCCAAAATTTATCGAGGTGTTAACATCAAGAAGAACATCTGCAAGTTATTCCAATCATTTTTGTACCATTTGGTGGCGAGTACGTATTAAAGAATGTCGTGCAAGTGTGTCCAACTTTGTAAAACAAGCATACTCGGGCTACTTTGAGAACCTATTAGCAGCTAACAGCAAGGCCTGGACTCCAAATTTTTATATGTGGAAGCTGTATTTCCTCATTGCGTTTATGAGCAAATAAGAATAGACCCTACTTTTACTAAAAAAAAGTATTATAATTTGGCGCGAACCATCCAAACACCATGATGATTATTATTTCTGCATTGTGAATATAACCAGAAGAAACAGCAAAAAAATTGTTCCAAGCGACTCTATTGTAACTTGCAGTCTACAATTAGAACGATTCTGACTTCTGGTGATAAATCTGTACCTCAGCCCCAACCCAGTACCTCCAATCTACTTCAAGAACTTTCAGAAGGTAGTGACGATGTAGTGACTTTTACATCTCAACTTAGACTATTCAATCAAAATGCTTTGGACCACTTAATGAGAGATCTTAGATTGTCTAAAAAGCATCAGAACATGTGGCTTCTCGGCTCAAAGGAACAAATCTGATAACATGTGTTACGGTATATTGTTCTCACTACTCTCAAAACATTCAGCAGCTGATGTTGCACTTCCAGCGACTTGGGTGCAACATGGGCATTAAGTTTCATTTTCTCTATTATACAGAAAGGGCTCTATTATACATTCTAAAACAGGTTTTATTTATTATTATTATGTAAAATAGTTTTTGATTTATCGCGCAAAATGTAGAAAAAATATACAATAAGTCAAAAACTGTGAAAATCTGACAATTTTTTTTGAATTCCAAGCCGAAAATATATTTAAGAATTTATTTATTAATAGGAATCAAGAGTTTATGCACTAGATAGAGTTCGTTCATTCACTGAAATTCCCAGTTCATTTACTGGCAATTTATCCTTTTGTTAAATAAAATAATTTATAATAATTAATACCACGCATTTTATTTGATTTTTTGATATTTAAATAATTTAAGAGTGTATACCTACTGTGTACAGACACACAAAATATAAAAATTATATATAGAACGATTCTCATATACCTTAATTTTAGGTCAATGTCAGGGTAGTCCTTATTCGTTCATGTACTGGATCTTTTACCCTCCTACGTCAAAATACTAAAAGTCCGCGTAAATTTCGCAGATTGAAATGTCTGCTTGATTAATTGTCAATAGAGGGTCATGACATGTCAAAATTGCTAGTTTGAAGGTGAAATCGTCTATGTCATTCGCATTGGCTTTCCTCTTAACTGTCTATTATTTTTTTCCTTAAGGTAGACTTCCATCAGCCGCTACGCGTCCATAGCGCGCGCATCAGACTACTTTTAAAAACAAATTATTTATTTCAATAATGCGAGTAAGTACCTACTAGTCGTGCCACAAAATCGCATCAGGAGTTCAACTATTTAACGTTATTTACCTGTACGCTACAAGCTACTGCTACTGGTTTATTTTACTACTTGGGTTATTAATAATCGTTAGTTTTTTTACAACCTTTGCTTTAAGTTGGTGAAGTCAATCTTGAATAATTGGATGTGACGCAAAACGCAAAAGGATTCGGACAACGCCTACGTCCACTTGTATTTAACTAGCTAACACGCCATAACTTCGCACGAGTAGTCTTAAGTGTTTATTTGAATACTAGCTGATGCCCGCGATATCGTTCGCGTGGATATAGGTTTTTAAAATCCCGCGGGAACCACGGATTTTTACGGGATAAAAAGTAGTCTATGTGTTAATCCAGGGTATAGTCTATCTCCGTTTTAAATTTCAGCCAAAACGGTTCAGCAGTTTATGCGTGAAAGAGTAACAAACATACACACATACACACAAACCTCCTTATCTTAGGTATATTCACAGAAATCCAAATAATACTATGGTATATTCATGTTTATTGCTATTCCTTCAGACTTGGTGCCTTTCCGTCTTAGTCCAAAGGCAAGTCTCGCTTCTGCTTTCCGATTTAGTGGTTTATCTGAAAGTACAGTGCCACAAGTGGGACTAGATTAAAACATATACTTAATATTATTTTTTAATATAGTTGCTCAAAAAGTGGCGTATTGCAGGGACGTATAGCGTTCGGGATGTGGGCTATTACATAATCGTGCTTTTTTTTTACCTTTCCCGCACTCGTGCTTTTTCTTTCCCAACTGTCAAAATATTAAAAAGAAAAACCAACCATGAAGTTTTTACTAAAAAAATTCATAGAAGTTTTTATGATTCGTGCAAATACGTATTTAAAAAGAAAAAGAAGCTACTAATTTGTTTCAATATCAGATTTAATGATTTGATTGAATGAGTTTGGTTAGGTTTCATTTCATTTCATCTCATTAAATATCATTTTCATTTCATATCAATAAAAAACTTCTACTGAAGACTTGGCTGTATGGGCATAGTTCCCTTTGCCTATCAGAATGGGTGAAGAAAAAAAAAACTCTGCTTATATTCTACGGTTGGCGCCATTTTTCAGAAATTTTCTTTGCGAGTTTAGTTTTTGGTTGCCTAAAATGAGTAATTTCGACCCTAGTTTTTTATATCTATTAACAATAAAGTTGTTTTAAATTAAATTAAGTTAGTTGAGTTTATTGTGTTTTTATTATTTTACTAGCTGATGCCCGCGACTTCGCCCGCGTGGATTTAGGTTTTTCGAAATCCCGTGGGAACTCTTTGATTTTCCGGAATAAAAAGTAGCCTATGTGCTAATCCAAGATATTATCTATCTTCACTCCAAATTTCAGCCAAATCCGTCCAGTAGTTTTTGCGTGAAGGAGTAACAAACATACACACACACACACACACACACACACACACACATACAAACTTTCGCCTTTATAATATTAGTGTGATTAAATTGCTTCATTTTTTCACAACTGTATTAAAAATAGTCGTTCAGTACACGTGCGGAACCGTCATTGCAACTCGTTCCGACTGTCAACCCTCGCCTTCAGCTACGCCTCGGCTCGGGTAGACATTTGTCGGAACTCTTTGCAATGACAGCCTTTCCGCACTTGTAATGAAATATACTATTTTATAATTAACGACAAACTGTGGGTAAAAAAACGAATGCGGCATTCGTCCGAATTCCGCAAATGAAATGTCTAAGAGAATCTGCGCACCGAATTCTGCGTGCGCGCGATTTCCGCTAGATTTATCCGTGGCACTGAACATGAGGTGTTCTGTGATCCATGGCCTTAGAGTGCATCATCACTTACTATCAGATGAGATCACATCCAAGCACAACGTTTGTTTTTTCCTACCTTACATATTTTATGGTTACGTGAATAAGACTTCTTCCAAAATTTATAATAAATTGCCACAACCATCAAGGTTTTACGTTATCAGATGCTAAAACGTACCTAGCCAACCATAAAGGAAGAATCCGTCGTCACTTTGAGACCTTTGAAAAGACCGATTAAAATATATCAAAACTTACGTGCCTAGAAATATAAAGTGTGTATTAACTTATTAATATTTTTGTATGGTTTACAATTTCGCTCTTGGCTGTGAGCTTACTTATAAATTCATATACATATATAGCACACACAATATGTACTATGCTACTTATAGCTAATTCAGCGCCCAAATTGGCTATAAGTAGGTACCTACTTACAATGCACAATACATACGGATATTACAGATTTCTGCTTAAAGTCTTTGTAGCTAAAATCGATCTAAAACATTGTTATTAAGTACCTTTATAGTTATCGAGAAAGCATGGTGGCAAGGCAGGATTTTTCAGATTTAAAGACTAGACCTTATTATATTATTTTTCTTTCAAAACATTTTTGCTGAGCAAGCACTTGCACCGATACGCAAGAGAGGTTGGCTGAATTGTAGGTTCAGATTCATTTATTTTGCATCAATGTACATCAAATTACTATGATGTCATTGTTTATTTTTAGGTATTTATAAGAGTTGAAGACGGTGGTATATCTGTCAAGCTGTCTGCATTCATTATTAAAAGCTTCGATACTCGTCCGAAAAAAATATAAAAAGTTTACCCGTAGGGATCCATATTGTACCAGTACTCTACTAAATATACATTTCACTATAGGTACGTCTTCATTCTGTAAAGTAGACCACTTGAGTATGACTTATAAAAAGTGACATTTTGCCTTTTGTAAAGGTAACTGCAGAGTTTCTTGCCAGCTTTTTAAGAGGGCTCTCTCCGTCACTCGTTTCATACAATCGTAGTTCCAATTTCATTTGAATATTAAGCAACCAAAGTCCATGAAATTTTGCATACATATTCTAGAAACTAATATCTATGTCTGTGGTTTTCCAGATTTCTGTTAAAATATTCGGTTTCAAAGTTACGCGGTCTTAAAAATTTACATACAAATCTTTGAGCCCCTGTAATTTTAAAACTACATATTTTTAGAAAAATCTAAAACACCACAGACACAGATATTAGTTTCTAAAATATGTCTGCAAAATTTCATGGACTTTGGTTGCTTAATATTCAAATTAAATTGGAACTACGATTGTATGAAACGAGTGGAAACGAGTTACGGAGAGAGCCCTGTTAACCTCCGACCCAAAAAGAGGGGTGTTATAAGTTTGACGTGTGTATCTGTGTATCTGAGTATCTGTCTGTGGCATCATAGCGCCTAAACGAATGAACCGATTTTAATTTAGTTTTTTTTTAGAATTTGTTGTTGTGCGTGGTAGTAGCATAGACATGTCATATTAAGAGCTACAAATTGAAATAAATATGAAAAGAAATAAATATTTATTAATTTGAATTTGTAACTGTAAAATGAGGGACATGACGAAAAGACGAAAATGAGGAAAGTGTGTGAGGGAGAGAGATGAAAGTTGCGTGAACGTTGGTGTCCCAGTAGTCAATTGCAGTAATTACGTTTAAACGGGCAGGTGACCTGGTTTGCGATGAATATGAAACATTTCTAGCTGAACGTATCAAATTAGTTTAGTTAGATTAATATTCATTTCATTCGGGACGGGTATTAATTACGTACCTACTTCTCGTATTGCACCTATCAAAATTATAGTCGGATTAAAATACGGCATATCCATCATTGGAACGAGTAAAGGAAAAAATTTAAAAACAAATGCTAAAAAAGAAAAGCAAAAGTGAAGGACCCCTTGTGGGGCATAAGGACCTCTCAAATTTGTGCTATTCTTTCTAGTTCTAATTCGATACAATTTTAACCAGACAGGCTAAAATATGAATCATTAAAGTCATGACACAAAAACCAATAATATTATTATAATTAACTGGTCAAAAATTTGTGCCGAGTTCATTCACCTCGGGCCGACCTTGGTTCACGGATTTGGAAAGTCAAGGTAATAAATATTTGGCATTTTTGTAACAGTATTCTTTCTTTTTGTAGGTCCCCTGGTACCGCCCCATATTGCTTTTATTTTGCGGTTTAATCTCAACCTTTCTCAACCCATAAATCTTCTAAGGAATTTGGTAACCTACTCGTTTATTTCATCGTCACTGTTTTAACCACTGATTGGTTTCTAAACAGCTTCGTGCTATCTTTACCCACATAATAACCAAAAACCAAAAAGCTCATACCTACTTAATTAAATCATTCTGAATAAAATAATTATTTCCGCTTATACCCATAAATGAATAATTAATAACGATATCCATGACGTCGCGTCGTCCACGTGATAGGATTTTTAAAAATCCCGTGAGAGCTCTTTAATTTTTCAGGATAAAAGTAGTCTGTAACTGTCTCCGTAATATACCTAAGCTATCTTTGTACCAAATTTCATCAAAATCGTCACAACAGATGGGTTTTTGAAAATCCTATAGGATATCTTTAATTTTTTGGCGCAAAAAGTAGCCTGTGTTTATCACCGGGTTGCAATTGCAAACTATCCCCGTACCAAATTTAATCAAAATCAATAAGGGTTACAGATTTTAATGCTTTAAAAAATTAATAGACAGTTAGACACACTTTCTCATTTATAATAATATATAAATATTTTTATTGCCAACTACCGCAAAGTTAGTAAAAATGCCGCTACACACACTAAAACTCGAATACTTAAAAACTCTTTTATGAATAGGACGTTATTTGCATATCGGCAGGTGGCAAAACTAATTAATTCTTTCTTTCTTTCTTAGTAAATAAACTTAGTGCTATTTTATCATACTTTTGATAAAATTACCACAACATTGTCAAACTTTAAAAGCCGTGCTGCAAGCTATTTAGCGTTGCAGTACGATGCCGTGTAGAAACCAAAGGAGTATGGCCTTAATAAAAACTGCCATATCCCTTTAGCCCGCTTCCATCTTTGACTGTATCATCACCTACCACCAAGTGATAATATGATACCAGTCAAGGGCTAACTTGTATTTGGATAAAAAAACCTTGTAACTATGGTAAAAACAAATTCATATTTTAAATGTAGGTACTATTACCCGTTATGAATGATAAAAATAAGGCTTATCTGAATCGACATCAATCAAACATATTTTATAAGTTGTGAACTGAATAATGAAGAAGATAGAGTAAACAAGCCCACTGATTCATCCTTGAGGTCAATAACTTGATATGTGAAACCTGTTATAAAAATGCTATAGTACGAAACATGATGTTTTTCGCGACCGTCATTCAAAAGTATGGCATTGTTCCGCGAACGAGAATTCTTGTGAAACCATAAAAATGGGTCAAAGGCGTAATTAAGCGCAATAAATCAGAAAAATTGGGATTTATCTTCTGCGTGTATTTATTAAATACCATCCCCTAATATTAAATCTAATTAAGTACATCCTTATTTTAGTAGTGTTTTTCAATAACGTTAAAATGATTAATGAAAGTGTAGGTAAAAGTACTTACTTATAGCGTAAACGTCTCGTTCTATTACATCTACTATATAGTATTTATCTATATAAAATTGAAGATCGTTTATCTACACATTCAAAATCGTTCAGCATTTGAGGACGATGTTAGGTGTATCCATGAAGGACACGACCCATTACGAGGAAAACCTTAAGAGAATGACCCACATAGCTCCAAAGATTAGCAAGTTGAAGTGGCGGCGAATTGGTCATGTCCGTGACAGAACTAAAATGACCGCTGGGCTGTAATCCCTTAACTAAAAAGCCTTAACTTAACTGCAAAAAATATGTTTTGAGTTATTGCCAAAAACGTGGAAATTTTTAACAACTAATAGACATAATGTTATTATTATAACTACATAATGTTTGTCAAAAAGAATGCTACATACACTATAAACTAACTAAAAACCTTGATCCTAGATATCATTGTTTTTTAGAAACTAACTCATAAAATATTTTTGCAGTTAACGGCTTTCAATAAAGGTCGGTACTTAGGGAGCAGACTTGTTCTAAACTGGAGGCAAGCTTGCCTCCAGTTTGCAGTCTGCACGACTGCATGAAGTATATTTGGATGAAGGAAGTGAGTGTGGTGGCCATATACTATTATATCTAGCAGAGCAGTCAAACAGACTCAAGCGATGAAAACAATACCTACATTGCATTAAAATTCATGAATTATAAATATCGTCCCTTTTTCATCGCACGTAGGTACATACACATAAGTAGTTCAAAAACATAATTAATTAATGCTACAAATGAACAAAATACTTATTATTATTAATAGCCAGACAGCCAGGCGGCAACGTTAATAAATTAATTCCTATTTGTTACAAGTATTCCCAGAACGTGACTCAAAATTACTTTTTTAATACCATCAAAAAAATGATGTATAGGTTGATAACGTGGTAGGTACGTACGATAACATCTTGATAATTACATAATCCATTTCACAGTCGGTTACGCATACAAGTGGCTATTTAGGTGCGATAAAATCTTTGTACATTTTTCACCGCAGAGGTGACTAATTGTATCGAATCAAAAAACATGTAAGTACAGCTTTGATCTTGGAAAAACAAATTGTTTGAATAAAACAACTATTCCGCAAAAATCTATGCAAATTAAATACGGTCCTGAGGAGAGATAGCATCAAAACAATTCATATACTCTAATAATCCATACTAGATACTATAAATACGATGGTAACTCTGTCTGTCTGTCGCCTTTTCATGCCTTAAACTCTGGACTGATTTTGGCATTTGGCAAGGAGATTACATTACGGACACTTAATACTGGAAAATCAAAGAGTCCACTTGAGATTTAAAAAAACAAATCCGTACGAACGAAGTTGTGTGATTCAGCTAGATTATTACATATTATAATACGAAACTAGTCCTTATTTCATGTAAAACAGTACTACAGATCAAAATAATTTTTGCATTGAGCTAAACATAGCGTCGCGGTAGCGTTGCGGACTTTTGCCCGCCACGATGCTAGTATTTTATTAAATGAAATTAATTAAAGTTATAATAAAGCGTATTTATTAATTTAATTGCTCAATATATTATGCTGTGACTTTTAATAAATTAATCCATCTTCATAAACAAGCCATTTCCAACTTAATATTAACATTTGAATAAAATAGGCATAAATTTAAAAACTAAGCTTGTTATAGACAGCAAATTTCGAATAAAATATAATATTAAATCAAAATGCATTAGGGAAGATGAATTGGTAACATGTCCCGTAAAACCATTAAAACCATTTCGATGGAATATTATTATCGATGTGTCACAAAAACATTTTTGTGTTATTTATTGTTCTAAATCCGAACAAGTTTCTAGAGGCTTTTACTTACTGAGTTTTCTAACAGGAAAAACGCAGGATTTCGTTAAACGAGAACAGGTAGTTTAATACAAGAGACACATTTTTGAACGAGGTGACAGAATAACCCTAATCCTTAGTGTCGTATATTTACTCAACGGTAGCCCTTACCGCTCGTCAAACAAGGTACTTACCAGTAATTTTGGGACTTAAGTAAACAATTCGTCATGAAACTAAAAGTCGAAGGACACCGTTATAACGCCTATTGTAGACTACCCAAAACATTTACTTATGGTACCCGGGAGGAAAGATTGACCATCGAACTTCAGAAAGAGATTTTGTAGACTCTGTCTTAGACATGACAGTTATTACATATGTATATAAAATAGGTATGAGTGACAGAAATGACGTTCTACGAAGCCGAAATCTCTTTGTAATGACGAGATTTCTACGATGTATGAAAGGACGATACGTTGTGCGAACACGCGCTGAGGATACCTTGAGTCAGTGTTAAATCGGACACCTTTTCGTATGATCTGAAGGCGGCCAAAAAGCGACTGTTTGTGTCAGACCTAAATGAATGTCAACGAGCCATGTGGTCGAACGGTAATGAAATCGTAAAAATACTCAGTACATGCCAAACAAAATTAAAAGTAACGTTTATATGAGCATAAATTGGATAAATACCCATAAAAATCGGAACGAATCAACGGAACAAAATTATGGGTACTCGTGTTTTAAAAGAATTGAGGTCGAATTCGAAGTAGTTACGTACAATAAAAAATTATATGGCACAACTTCAACGATAAAATAAGTTCGCTGTTGTAGATACTTATTGAAATAAAGTTTTTTGAAGATACTACATACTCTGAACATGGCATACATCCAAGCCTTGAGAAACAAACTTTTGACAGCACCTAAATAACTCTTACTCTACAAAAGCTGAAGGCATGCATAAAGGCTAACGTACACGTCCACGAAACCCTTAAAGGTGCCCACGCACTCAAACTGAACTGCAGCTGAACTGCGCGTCGCGGCAGCGCCCCGCACGATATTCTCTCCAGCCGCGACGCGCGTACCGCGTAGCGCGTCACTGCCGCGCGTCGCGGCTGGAGATAATATCGTGCGGGGCGCTGCCGCGACGCGCAATTAAGCTGCAGTTCAGTTCGAGTGCGTGGGCACCTTAAATCCAAGCAGACAAAGTCGCGGGCATCGTATAGAAATAAATATTTAACTATATTACACTATATGATAGTTTTTCAATATACATTTCACATAGTAACGGAGGTCAGAGTACAATGCTGTACAGAACCGTTATAATGGCAATACACTCAAGACTCTTAACCCGTTAATAATTGTGTTTACTAATTAATAAGCCATCCAGTTAAACATGAAAAACCCATTAGTTAAATTTATTATAATCTATACTTAATGCAAAAAAATATTTGTAGATACGATGCCATAGAGTCCTCAATCTTCATCACAAATTGTAAATTGCTTTTTTACGTAATGCTGTTGCCCTCAGATTCGTAGACGTGGAATTTAAATTTCTGATAAACGAATTTTGAACAAAGTTGAACTCGATAGGCTTTAAATAGTGGTGGCTTTTATCAAAAGGCGAAAGAAGAAATAGCTATGTTTTTGGGTAATTTTGACACAAAAATCAAATCACGCACAAAACCATAATTTTCAACTATTTCATAATTAGTACTTATAGCCTAGTACTTAGAAATAAAAGTCCTGTCCGTAATATATATAGAAGCGTTTAATTAAAATAGTACTATTTTCATTCCTCAATTTTTAGAAATTCACTACCTAACTCATAGTCATAAATATTAAAATAAACGAACAATATTTTTATATCTTTATTCGAAACCGAAGCGAACTATTCTTCATTTTAAAAGACACTTATAAAATTCCCAGGTTAATTTTGTAATACATTGTATATACTATAACAGATAGATATTGAAAAAAAAACAACACAACACAAACAATTTTAACTTTATTTTTTAAAAATATACTCATGTATTTCTTAAAGAATGAAAACTGATCTAATGAACAAGCACGTAACTAAATAATCAAAATTATACTAAAAAAAATAACGATAACATCGATACATTTTTTTTTTTGAAAACTGAAGCTGATTTAGCATCCATTACACACACAATATGATATCACACAAATACCACTTCGAGGCCTAATTTATTTCTGCTGTTTGATATAATTTAAGACATCAAAATAATAAATTCTGCACACTTAGAGTGGGTCCACACCTGATCTTTTCGGCGTCTACGTCACGTAGCTTCAACAATGATCGTTATTTTTGACGCTAAATCCCTACTAATATTATAAATGCGAAAGTGTGTCTGTCTGTCTTTCTATCTGTCTGTCTGTCTGTCTGTCTGTCTGTCTGTCTGCTACCTTTTCACGGCCCAACAGTTTAACCGATTCTGACGGACATAGGCTACTGTTTATCCCGGAAAATCCCACGGGAAAGTTCCCACGGGATTCCCAAAAACCCATCCGCTTAAGCAATTTGTATGAAATTAGGTACCGAGGTAGCATGCGTCCCTGTTATTGACAACTTTTTATCCCGGAAAATCAAACAGTTCCCACGGGATCTTTAAAAACCAAAATCCACGCGGACAAAGTCGCGGGCATCCTCTAGTATCTAGATATGACTCGAGCAGCACGGTTGTACATGATCTTGATCAATAAGTATAGACATTAGACATGTTTTAATACTGTACCTATCAGTACACTAATACACTTGACATGTCAAGTACGGATGATCGATTTAGTGATGTATGGCTAAAATAAATACCCACCCCAAGTCTAAATACACATGTTTGCTACGATGAAACGTGATCGTGATCTGCGAAAAGATCAAGTGTGGCCTCACCTTTAGCTACAATTCAATAAACATCCTAAGGATCCCATCACGACCCCACGCTTCTGTCACACACTTTATTATACCTACTCAGTTATACAGAAACAGCAGAAACATTCTGAGATAAAACCACTAACTCAATAATGTTTCATGAAGATTCCCAGCAGCAACGGCTGGTGACGCATAAATGAAATGAATGAGTAGAGATAAAGTAACTCTACATTTATTTGTTTCTGAATTCCTCTCCGGCCCTCTGGCTGCTCGACTGGAATTTTTAAAAATCCTGAAAGACTAATATTTAAATAAAAATAAAACTATTACTAAAATATTAATAATAATATTCTTAATTTTAACCAAAAGTTACTAATTTTCATTATCGTGAAAAATGGTGGACTTTCATACTCACTTTTATTCTCTATTTAACCCCTATGGGCAATTTCCAAAAATCACGATACCTGAATTCCTTAATTTACAACTGAAAGCTAAAAATATCAATTTTCAGGACGTAACGTGAAAAATGACGTACTTTTCATACAAAATTTCACTCCTCCTTAAAACCTTTGGAAGTGGAATTTCCAAAAATCCTTTCTTAGTGAGTACATAAGTCAAATTCAAATTCAAAATATTTTTCAGACTTTTACAAGTTCTTTTGAATCGTCAAAAGCATCTACCACTGGTTCGGAATGCCTTTCCTACCGAGAAGAACGAGCAAGAAACTCGGCGGTTGCTCTTTTCAAAGAGTCATAAAAGGAACCTACCTACTATCAAAACAGTGAAGTTTAGCTCCAGGCGCAGAGGCTTGCACAATGAGCCAGTCATTCAAGTAAGGCAAGTCTTTTTACATGTATAAATTACTAGCTGACGCCCGCGACTTCGTCCGCGTGGATTTAGGTTTTTCGAAATCCCGTGGGAATTCTTTGGTTTTCCGGGATAAAAAGTAGCCTATGTGCTAATCCAGGATATTATCTATCTATCTCCACACACACACACGCACGCACGCACGCACGCACGCACGCACGCACGCACGCACGCACGCACGCACGCACGCACGCACGCACGCACGCACGCACGCACGCACGCACGCACGCACGCACGCACGCACGCACGCACGCACGCACGCACGCACGCACGCACGCACGCACGCACGCACGCACGCACGCACGCACGCACGCACGCACGCACGCACGCACGCACGCACGCACGCACGCACGCACGCACACACACACACACACACACATACACACACACACACACACACACACACACACACACACACACACACACACAAACACACACACACACAAACTTTCGCCTTTATAATATTAGTGTGATTATGCGTACAGAATTACATCCGAAAGGGATGTAACATTCAAATTATATTCAAAATCAAATTTCCCTACAAAAGGAAATCGTATTTGAAATATTGTCTTCAGGAAGCTTTAGACCTGTAGATGTTTCTCTTTATTTAATTTTACATGAGTACTCACATTTTATGTAATTACAATATCCAACGGAACCTTTTCTTCTCAATGTGGAAATGCGCATTACTTTTGTTTCTATGACTCATAAAAAATTTTTGAATTGGCATCAAATCTCATTTATTTACGAAATGCGTACAATAATCATGGGGTTCTAAGTATAAGTACATGTATTCTACTATAAGTACCTATGTTGAACCGCATCCAGACTGAATATTTAAAGTTTTAAACATTTATGACGACCTGTTCGACGCAGTGGTGAGCACTGTAGTCTTATATTGTATAAGCAGGAGGTCCCGGGTTCGATTTCCGGCAGGAAAAATTCGGGAATTTATACTTTTTTTCTAAATTGTCTCTGGTCTGGTCTGGTGGAAGGCTACGGCCTTAACAAGTTACTATCACTGTACATTCTAAAACATATTTTTATTTATTTTTACAAATAATAATTTTTGATTTCTTGTGCAAAATGTTGAAAAATTACCCGAGTGGCGAGTACGGGACCCTCGGTGCGAGAGTCAGACTCGCACTTGGCCGGTTTTTACAGTTATTATTATGGATATAGGTATAAACATCAATATAAGACAAAATGACAGCAGTATAGGCTTATACTCTCCATATCAATGTAATGGTCCTGTCAAAGTATTTGATTAATAAATAAAAGCATTGAATTATTAATTTAATGGCACCCATCTGTTCCCACGCGGATGAATTTTGGCGGGTGAAAAGTGTCTAATGCAAATTTTATAAATGCACTCGTCTTTGATATGATACCTTGTTTTATTGTCAAGATATAAATCCACTTAGGGGTAAGATAAACGCAAAATCGAATTATGTCCTTCATTACAGAGCATTATGTGCCAATGTCCTAGGGTTGTCTCTTTGCATACCTGCAACTCGCTAACGGTCACGATTATAATACATCAGTAAAAAAAATTAGGATTCGAATCATAGCGTATTAGTAATAGAATGATGGTATGGATTATTGAATCGTAACATCCTTGATCTTTTTAATATTATATATGTAATTTATAACTTATATATCTATTATTAGTATGTTAACAAAGTCTCCCCTCTAATTTTATTCTTATTTATAGATGATTTTGATCATATTGTACTGTCTGTCCGCCTGTCGTGTCTGTCCAGAAAACCGTTATTCCCGTTTCCCGTAGGGTTACTCCCGTTGACCTAGAATCATGAAATTTGGCAGATAGGTAGGTCTCATAGCACAAGTAAAGGAAAATATCCGAAAACCGTGAATTTGTGGAAAAAAGAATTAAGATGTGTACGGAACAAATAAAATTGGTACTTATTTTCAATTTTCAAAATAAGATAACTATACCAAGTGGGGTATCATATGAAAGGACTTTACCTGTATATTCTAAAACAGATTTTTATTTATTTTAATGCATAATCGTTTTTAATTTATCATGCAAAATGTCAGTGAAATACTCGAGTACGGAACCCTTGGCCCCCGAGTCTGACTCGCACTTGGCCGGTTTTTTAATAAATAAAATGTAGTTTTGAAATATACCTTACAAGAAGTATTTATGTTGTCGTGATAACCCTATCTTTAATCCAAAGGATTAGGGATATTTTCGTCGAAATTAATGCACTGCGTTAATATGAATCGTTTTAAGAATATAATAAAGTGAAACGTGTCAACAGCTAACAAGATGAATTAATATCCCCGACAAATAATAATGCAGAATTTTACGCATATTAACGATATTAACATTTAATAACAAATTAATATATTTACTAGGCAATAATAAATCATAATCTTGATTGGGTTGTGGCTTGGGGTTTAGTTATTGGTTTATGCTCATCTGTTTTTGCTATATAATACACGTCTGAGAGCAAATTAACAGGGCTCTCTCCGTCACTCGTTTCATACAATCGTAGTTCCAATTTCATTTGAATATTAAGCAACCAAAGTCCATGAAATTTTGCAGACATATTCTAGAAACTAATATCTGTGTCTGTGGTGTTTTAGGTTTTTCTAAAAATATGTAGTTTTAAAATTACAGGGGCTCAAAGATTTGTATGAAAATTTTTAAGACCGCGTAACTTTGAAACCAAATATTTTAACAGAAATCTGGAAAACCACAGACATAGATATTAGTTTCTAGAATATGTCTGCAAAATTTCGTGGACTTTGGTTGCTTAATATTCAAATGAAATTGGAACTACGATAGTATGAAACGAGTGACGGAGAGAGCCCTCTTAAGTAATTAAGCTTTGAATAGGGTCTTGACTATACAATTAAATTGTCTCAGAGAGTGATAAACAGTATTTAAAACCTCTTTGTAAAAGTTTATTTGAATAAAAAAATCCTCCATTCTGTTTCATGCTTATTTACTTTGATTTTAAAGTAGTTCTTATTATAATTAAGTCTTACTAATTCAATAACACTTGTGGCAGGTCCCTTCTAATTGATTCTGTGTTTCTTATGTGAAGAGTGTACAAAAAAAACAGAAAATTTTAACGATTTTGTAATTCTAGTAAAGATATCTGGGGTGATCCTATTAAAGCAAAGCTTCACTAACATTATGCTTCATCACATGCTTGTAAACTATATACTATGTAAATTCAAAAAAAAACTGCTTGTGGGAAGCCCGTAAGTTCACCGCAGTCACGCAAGAACCTTTTTTCATCGTTTCTATGGTGACTTGACCACTTGACCCTGACTTGTCTGTAAAGTGCTCGCTTTTTTAGATTTCTTTTTTTACTGAGCATTCCTTCACTATAAATTGTTGATCATATTAATAATTGTCTATGGGTTTAAATAACTCTTTTTATAGTGTAAGTGTATCATGAAAAGTTTTGAAGTTGAGACTGCGTAAAGTAGGTAAGCATAGGTGCAAGTAGTTTGGGATGCGTTCGTTTCAAATAAGGTGGCGGGAATGTACCTGGATGAGAAAAATGAGGGCCGATAAGGTGGCATTAAAAAGGAAAGGCCTATTTCCAGCAGTGAGCTTCCATAAGCCAATGATTAGCAGCAAGCAGGGCCAGCACAAACCAAGCAATGATTTGAGGATTCAATTTGTATACCAATTTAAGCCTGGAGATTCATACCTGTTCAAAAAACCCTTAAAAAAGAACGGATATTAACACCAATTCGGGGAATATTGCGAAAGCTTTGACATTTATTGAAAAAATTAATTCATCGCTTCACTGTAATTTATGTAGGTACGGCAAACTCGTTCCTCCCGCGGCTGAACTGTTGTAAATTAAGAGATTGCCATCGCCGGCAAACTTTCAATGCCAGGGACATCGCAGAGTAAGTACATCATAATTAAATAATACACTTTGTACTGACTGCATATTCAGACATGAAAGTATAAATATAAATGCTCCCGACTGCACTCACGTGGTTACTCGATGTAAGCCCGACTAGTTTCGAAATCAATTACTGACAGTAGTTTAAACGCTAAAAAATTAATCTAGTTATTATAAAAAAATAATGACAGCCGAAGCGCAGAATTTAATGATTTGCACTTCCGTAACACATAGTCGAACGGGTTGCAAAACTGAAGTGGCAATAAATAGGGAAATACTTCAAAGAACCGATAGAAGTTGGAGTCCCAAGGTGCTGGAATGGCTACTACGTACCGGAAAGCGTAGCGTTGACAGTCGATGAACTAGACTATATGAACAGTCAATTTATTAATATATGAATTGATTAATCAAAAATTAATCAATTCGCAGCGAGCCGCTGGATCCAGGCGTCCCGCAAGATCGTGGCGTGTGGATGTCCGTACAAGAGACTTAATGTCCAGCTGTGGGCGTTTATCGGTGTCGGCGACGGCGATAATTTCCGTAAAAAATCACCTATAGTAAAAAGCGACAGCAAATACCCCTACCGAATTTATAATTGCCTCGATAGCTCAACGGTTGAGGAGCGGACTGAATTCCGAAAGGTCGGCGGTTCAAACCCCACCACGGTTCAGGGGAAAGGGGAGTATTAGTCATAATTAGCATGGCTAATATTCAAAAAAAAAATTGAGTATGTACCTACCTTCCTACCGAAATGATTAATTATAATAATAGGTATGTATTAATAATATCGATCCTTTGATTAATTTTACTATTGTTAGGTAGTAGGTACCCCATATTATGTACCCATATTATGTACCCATATTATGTACCCATATTACGAATGCCAAAATGTGTCTGTTTGTTGGTTTATCGGCGTGTCTTTGAATCACGTCGCAACGAAGTAACGAATAGACTTGATTTTTGCATGGTTGCAGAATTAAATATCTAGAGAGTGGCATAGGTTACGTTTTATCCCGTAAAATCAAAGAGTTTGCACGGGATTTTTTCAATCATTCTCTCAATCCACGCGGACGAAGTCGCAGGCACAACTGGCTATTTATAAAACAAAATACTAGCACAAGTAGCTTTGCATCCTCAGTCTGTAGGATACCGAAATCACTAGGTATAGGTAGGTACATTACATTTTGCAGACGGTATTTATTACCTACTAATATTAAATAAAAAATTTATTGTTAACTTCACATATTGTTCACGAGGTGACTTCGTCGTCGTGATACACTGTTTTTCCATTTGCATTTCGCTGTTAACTAAGATAGATGGCCTGACAGAAATTATACCCATATACACATGACGCTTACGTCTGTACTATCATAAAATCTGATAGTTAGTTTATGCAAAAGATCTGGGAACCCACGCGTTATCATCTCAAAAAAACCTCCACCATTATGAAGGAGTGCTAACTCTAAGCGATGACAACTTTGATTATAGAGCGTTTTATCTAGTCGTATGTACGTAGGTATGTAGTCGTTACCTTTGTTCCGGTAAGGACGGGTGAATATGGAATAAGCAACTTACCTTTACACCATCCTTCCTTCTTTTATACCATCTTCGTCATTGACAAAATCAACCTACAATAATACAGCAGGGCAATCAAAAATAAGTAACGATATATCACACTTTTGTATTAAACAGTCCTCTAAAGCCTATTAGGGTAATTCTCACAATACAGAATCAGCCACTTGCTAAGCGGAATGCAAACAGGCGTAATCAACTCCTACAAGTTTTATGAATGACGTATAAGGCTGGTCGCACATTGGCTTCTATCGCCGCGTCTTGCTTATGTATAACAACTTCCAACGAAGAGCTCGTTTACACAGGCTGCGTAAGCGTAGACTTAATTAAAAATAGACCATTGCGTTGTAATGTATGGAACTATATGAAACATGGGATACCACTTGCATGGCGTGAACGTTTAGGTAGACGTAATGCGTGCACTGTGCAGTTTTGTCTACGGGTTCACGCGTGTCACTATGCATGTGTCACGTGTACGTGCTGCATACGCAATTGGTGTGAATTGGGCATTAGTGGCCAATAAAATAAGCTTTCTTCTTCCCTACGGAAACTATGAAATGTCCGAATTCTTTTATTTGGACACCCGAGCCCTCGAACCTCTCGCTAGAGGTCGATCTAAAAATAAGTCGCTTAGCTCCAAAAAGAAGTAATCGCTCACGCGATATTAGCCGACGGACGTTCAACCTTACAGCGTCACTCATTTATAGAATAACGTAGTATGCTTGGGGCTTTACTGATGTAGCTATCACATGAATTTCCTTGCTCTATGTTTTATTATAAATTCGATATTCTTTCTCTCTCTGCCCATGTTCCCTGTTACTGAAGATCGGAACCCTTTTCACCAATGATCCTTCAGTAAACAATGTAGGTATAGCGCCATGTGCCTCGGTTCCGTGTGACATGCAGAGCTCCGTAGACCTTGCCTTGCTATTGGAAATAGCGCGGATTTGATTCGACCAAGTGGAGTTTGGAGTTTCTCATCGTTTAGCGAATTTGTTGTACTTATGTATTCTTTAAACCTTTGAAAAAACAGAGCCATGTCTAATCAAAGACTATAAATGTGTCGACTGCTACTTTTTACTGTCTGCATACTAATAAAACTAAAAAAATGACCGAAAAAAATATGTATTCAAGTTACGCTTTATAGTTTTATGCAAATGTAAACGCTTCTGACGAAGCTTCTGCCCGTTTACATACTGTAAAATTTAAAATACACAGTAATTATAGTTGCTTTACAAAAATATCTTCCTTAAGTACATCTAAAACTTGAGATTAAGCTTTGAACTTCTAAAGCATATTTTCTATTAGATTGTTCTAACCACGAATGAGAGATCAGAATTCTGTAAAACTTGTGAAAGATTACTAATTACCGTCTTATTTCTTCGCAAAAAATATAAGCCGAGCTTTTCGACCCTTCTGATTAGTTTAAGATTTAAAACACAATTTTACCAATGAGCTAAGTGCATCTTTCCTAAATCCGTATCCTCTAATCGGAGACATCAAAGGTGAGGTCATTGTGTGCCGCACTAAGATGCCGTGGTTCGCTTACGATGGAGGACGCAGGACATTTTTCCTATAAAAATGTGCTTCGACCCCTTGAAGCCACAGTTTCGACCAGAGCGCGGAGTAGGAAGGACATCAACATGAAGCTGGTGAGTCCTTGGAATTTTGTGAAGTGAAAATAACTAGGAATGTGCTTGGGACAGTGACAAAAATGGATACGCGCAATTAACACGGCATTAGGCGATTTTGAAAATTCTAATATTATAATGAAGCGAATTATTTCAAAAAGGCAAGACAGTGATTTTGTGGAATTCAAAAGTGAACTTAAATTTAATTCAACTAATAATAGCATATATTTAAATACCTAATTTACTATCAGCGTAATTTTAAAATTTAGTTTACTACTACTATGGTTGAAAAACTTAAATAAAACAAACGTAGTAGTTTTAATTTTTTATTTTTTTTACAGCTAGTCATTCTCGCCGTCACGCTAGCGATCTCGCTAGCAGAAGTTATGGAAATGGATGAAGAGTCGATAGACGATCTTCAGGCTGCTGCTTCTATGGACCTTCAAAAGTCACAACAATATGTTCAATCTAAAGGTTACGCTCCGACAAGGCCCTGGAATCCTCCTTCAAATAATTATAACAATGCAGCTCCTCCTCCTTCTCCCCCAGCTTCCCAAGGTGGCTACGCCCCAGTTCAAAATAATCCTCCACAAAACACTTACTACCCACAAAACAACTGGGACTCTTGGAACAATAACCAAAACCAAAACACGTGGAACAATCCTCAGAACTCATGGACCCAGAATCCTCAGAACCCAGCAAATAACCAGCAAAATAACTGGAACAACCAGAACACGGGTTCACAAAACACGTGGACCACACCCACAAACCCACCAAGTTCACAAAATACGTGGACTAAGCCCACAAACACTGGTTCTCAAAACTGGAACAACCAAAACACAAATAATAATTGGAACAACTGGAATCAGACGCCTTCTTCCACATCCACGACAACTGAGTCCGTTGCAGTCATAAAAAATGAACAATCCCTCGGAGAAAATGGCAGCTACAAATATGAGTAAGTGTGCATTTTCTTATTAGTTCATTAACTACTCGTAAGTCACAATTTATCACCTTACATCTTATTTCAAAAATCCACAAAACATGCCTTTTGGCTTAACTTTTTTTTAACTAAAATGAAATATGTATAGAAAAATGGAAACTGCTATCTCAAAGGTAACC
Source organism: Maniola jurtina (assembly GCF_905333055.1). Classification (NCBI taxonomy): domain Eukaryota; kingdom Metazoa; phylum Arthropoda; class Insecta; order Lepidoptera; family Nymphalidae; genus Maniola; species Maniola jurtina. The sequence continues at coordinate 6,314,195 of NC_060046.1, read as the reverse complement.
GCTAAGTGTAATTATTTCAAATCAAATATGTGCCCTAGAAAATATGTTTAAATTGGTGCACACATTATTGTAATCGTACCTATAATAAAAAGAAAAACTTCTTTAAAACTCACGATCGCTAGTAGTACAGGTAGTAGTAGTAGTTCTTGAACTGTAAAAAGAAAACTAGAATAAAAGTAGAATTAGTAAAATAAAACTTGACGAAGATTACATTAATTTTACATTAATTATTATCAACGAAACTCAGCCTAAAAACGTATCCTTAAAATTTTTGCCTGAACATTGTTCAAGGCTAAATTATTACAGGCATTTGAAATTTAATACAGTCCGGTGCAAAATACCCTGCAGACACAAATTTATACAAGTTATCAAGATGGTTGAACCTTTTCGTGTTAATTTATCGACGGTACCTTCAAATACAGAAAAGGGTCGCTAAAAGGCATTTAACTAAATTCATTATCTCTTTCCAATACCCAAATAACTAAGTTAATATATTTGCATATGACTGCATGAGATCCAAAGGCAATAATCAATTTAGTTAGTTGTTAAAAACATTTTGAAAATTTGTTTACTTTAGGTACGAATTGCTAAAAATTTGATCTGATTTTAATTCGATTGTTGTATTTAAATTTTATAAGCGTCTGGAAGTGTCCATTTAAAAATTATATCCTAAACCATTAAACGATCAATAACTTAAGAATCATTTGTATGCAAATGTGTTCAAAGTTTTTTGTGGATTTTCTCAATATTATGACTTATGAGACCCTAACGGTGTATCGACTATCATAAAAATTGACGAAGAAGTGACTAAAAAAACTTGTTATTTTATCACCAATATAACTGTTGAATATTTCGTTCCTAAAACTTTGCATAATTAGATACGTCCTAAAATAAAACTTCTACAACGAAATCCCACGTAATCTGCTATCATCCGCTATAATGGACTTGGCTGGTTAGTTGCTAATTTTATTCGCCTTTTTAGTCCGGATTCGCTTTATAGCTCTTTCATAGTAGAGCTCTTTAACACTTTATTTTAGGAAGTCCAAAGGTATTTTTATAAACATGTACCTATTTGTGTTTCTGTTATGCTAATCTTGAAGCGAAAAAATGCTAAAAAGTGGTAATATCTTAGTGGGGACCAGAATTTGATTCCGGGCACGCATCTCTAACTTTTTGCGTTTTTAAGCTATTATATATCACTTGCTTTGACGGTGCAGTAAAACGTTGAGAAAAAACCTTCGTGACTGAGAGTTCTCCAAATTATTCTTAAAGGTGTGTGAAGTTTGCCGATTTGCAGTTGGCCAGCGCAGCGTGGTGAATTATGGCTAAACTTTTCTCGTTCTGAGAGAAGATCCGTCCTGCATAGTGGGCCGGCGATGAGTGGATTTGACTAATATTGAAAAATATTAGATGGATCAGGGGTAAAAATTCTTTACCCTCCGCCAAATGTTATCGTTATAGTAAATTTACTAATTGGATTAAAAACCGGCCAAGTGCGAGTCAGACTCACCAACCGAGGGTTCCGTATACGGGTATTTTGCCGACATTTTGTATGATAAATCAAAAACTATTAAGCATAAAAATAAATTAAATCTGTTTTAGAAATCACAAGTAAAGCCCTTTCATATGATACCCCAATTGGTAAAGTTATCTTACTTTGAATTTGAACACACATTTTAATATTTTTTTAGTGATGTACATGTACATACAAATTCGCGGTTTTCGGATTTTTCCTTTACTTATGATATAAGACCTACCTACCTGCCAAATTTCATGATTCTAGAGAAGTACCCTATAGGTTTTCTTGACTGACACGATAGACAGACAAACGGACAGACAGACAGACAGCAAAATGATCCTATAAGGGTTCCGTTTTTCCTTTTGAGGTACGGAACCCTAATAAAGATATTATGTACTTATCTCTCTAAATTCAACAGATATGAAATCGCTGACGGCACGCACGTAGCTGAAGAAGGTTACTTCACGAATCCGAACACAGAAAAAGAGAGCCTTGTGAAGAAAGGGTTCTACTCCTTCACCGCAGCTGACGGCAAAGTTTACTCCGTCACATACTGGGCAGATGATACCGGTTTCCATGCTATTGGTGACCATTTGCCCAAACCACCACCAGTTCCCGAAGCGATTCAAGCGTAAGTTATACCTTGGTTTTCTGTTAGTCTTATTTGTTTTTAACCCCCTACCCAATAAGAGGGGTGTTATAAGTTTGACGTGTGTACCTGTGTATCTGTCTGTGGCATCGTAGCTCCTAAACTAATGAACCGATTTTAATTTAGTTTTTTTTTGTTTGAAAGGTGGCTTGATCGAGAGTATGCTTAGCTATAATCCAAAAAAATCGGTTCAGCCGTTTGAAAGCTATCAGCTCTCTTTTTGGGTCGGGGGTTACAAAAGTTACAAGGGCTCAAAGATTTGTTTGTAAATTCTTAAACCCGTGTAACTTTTAACTAATTTCTTTTTTACGGAAATCCGTAAACTATACACAAAATTACATTGAGTTCCATTGGGGCTAAATTACATCGTATGGATATTGAGGCTGCTCCGCACTTTCCGTAAATATACGTAGTTTGCTAGAGTTTCGTGAGTGAATTATTAAATCATCTAAATTCCATAAATACAATGTTTCTTCTATCAAATAAAATATGGATGTTAAGTTAACTTATCTCCAATTTTTTAAGAAGTTTTTATTTGGTGCCGCTTTTTATTGGGTGCGTTTTATTAGGACGATGACAGGTATTCGCTTGGCCGCGATCTCGCACAATGATAAATGGTAATGCAGTATTATAAACGCCCTAACCTGGAGGGTATGGCAGTTTTACGGACCCATTAAACCCAGTATCTCTAGATGGTGAAGTTTGAAAAATATAACATACCTAAGTACCCAACACCAAATAAAACCATTTTTGAGAACGAGCAGTTTCAGTCAGATCGTAATAATATAATGTTATAGTATTGTAAAGTATGATCATGATCATTTATAACCCCCGACCCAAAAAGAGGGGTGTTATAAGTTTGACATGTGTATCTATTTATCTATGTATCGATCTGTGGCATCGTAGCTCCTAAACTAATGAACCGATTTTAATTTAGTTTTTTTGTTTGAAGGGTGGCTTGATCGAGAGTGTTCTTAGCTAGCCGGTTGAAAGTTATCAGCTCTTTTCTAGTTGCTGTAACCTTCACTTGTCGGGGGTGTTATAAATTTTTAATTTACACTTGTATATGAATTATTCAGAAAAAATTGTCATGTATAGTTGTCAACTAAATCAGTGCCTCATCATCATCATCATCATGATTATCAAACGATAGACGTCTACTGCTGGACATAGGTCTATAGTAGGGACTTCCCAGGGAAACCAGTGGCACCCTACCATTCGCTTGATGTGGCCTGTCTACTAGTGGGGAGTCCAACATTACTTTCCGGTGCAAGGTCGCCATTCTAACACCTTGGGACCCCAAGGTCTATCGATTTTTCAAACTATGCGCCCTGCCCATTACCACTTCGGCTTTACAACCTGCTGAGCTACGAGTATGTCGCTTACTCTGGTCCTCTGGATCTCCTCATTTTTCTGAGTTAATCGCGTACAGAAACTACAAATCCGACACTTGCTCGAATCAAATCCGCACCAGCAATAGCAAGTTCCACGGAGCTGGATGAGCTAATCTGTTTTCATCGCCAGCTGAGTGATTGAATTTCTTATGCGACCCATAGATATTTAACGACCATGTCAGTGACTGCAGCTAGTAAATAAATAATGATGTTATAAACAGTGTAATAATGATAGTCCTCAATACAGATTCGTGTTTTCTTTTGAACACATTTTATTTGCATTTACAAGAGTATAATGACTTCTAAACACATGCATAAATTATTCATGAATGAAAAATTGATTTTTATAAACAGCAATTTTAAACTTCTATTTCATTTGTATGCTCGTAAATCTAACAGTTTTTCAATGAAGAAATAGTTAATACCTTGTATTATTTTAAGTGGTCTCATAAATAACGCTTGAATCGCTTTAAATTAAGATTTATACACGAAATTATCGAACTATCTTGACTTGATCAAATATACATAGGACAAAATAGTAATTTATTAGCAGCCATACATCAGTTAACGTTTGCGAGAAGATTATATAAAAGTGTCACTAATGGCATATCAAATTTTTGACCGAAAATACAGGCAGGGCAGTCAGGCGTGGTGTAACGACTTACATCTCCTAATTCTGTGGCGCTAACCGTGAGTTTGCAGTGACGAAACATTACATAGCTTTCTTGTAATCTATCAAAGAGTTTACCCAATTTTCCGCACGGCGTACTAAAAGACAACAAAATAGGTTATGAGGTTCGTCGCATACGATGATCTGTCCAACATGCACATGGATAATATTTTTTGGTGCAAACTTATGGTAAAAATTACCATAGTTAACAGTTATTTTATTTACAGATCAATCGACCAAAACGCCAAGGAGGAAGCGGCAAAAGCCGAAGCAGAGAAGAACAAACAACAACAGGGTTACTATCCCCCAGGTCAAGAACCACCAAGACCGATAGCGCCACCACAAACAGGCCCGTCAACATTTCCACAAACATCGCCCCCGCAAACGTACCCTACCAAACCTCAGCAACCACCCCAAACGCAGTACCCTCAACAGACCTATTATCCTCAACAGCAACAGCAGCAAACCTATTATCCCCCAACGAACTACTACCCTCCTCAAACTGGATACGGTCGTCGTCGGTAACTTACGAAACAGAATAGGAACTATTTGGTCAGGGCTACGTTAGACCTCCACATGTAAGCAATTAGAGCAAGGAATTTGTAACCAAAAACCATGTTACTAGTGTAATGAAAATTCGACAATGAAGAGTTTTTATTATAAATTTCTTTTACGTTGGAAACATTGATTGGTAGTTAATTTATATGTGACATTGTTGTCTAGAGTAGCTTTAGCCTGATGGTGGTTAGAAAACAACAGAATAGCATTTAAATTGTATCAAATTACCTCACCATAAGATATTCCTCCGTTATCAGTCATCTTGGTCACGATTATAATAATTGTGAACTTGATAACTGACAGAGGTTTTAAAGAGTTTGTGATAAACCTCTCGCCAGTGATAGATGTGATTGTATTCGTAATTATTTTTATAATAAATTTTAAGTAATCATAAATTATTTGTTTTAATACATGCCATTCCATATAAATGCTAGAAAACCTGAAAAAATAAATAAATATTAGGTAAGGTGTGTATAATAAAAGTACACACAGATACATATTTACAAAGATTTGAAAGAAAAAAGCCTAATTCTAGCGGGCTTTTTATAATTGTAAGATAGTGCTATATAATATGGTCTCGCTAACTCGATACGGGCGAGTGCGGGTGACGTGCGGCGCGTCCCACCGCCTTATACCCCGATTGCCATCTTAACCTGTCGCGGACTATCCATCGATACGACCACAAATACGTTGACCATCCATACTCCATACATAAATACAAAAGTCTGCTATCTTTTCACGGTCCATCCGTTTAACCGATCTTGACGAGATACAGAAATGCCTTGCATCCTGTGATATAGGCTACTTTTGTCCCCTAAAATGTAACAATATTAAAAACCTAAATCCACGTGGTGAAGGTTGCTGGCATCATCTGTTTGTTGTAGAGATAGATTATATTCTGGAGATGGATGTAGGCTACTTTTATCCCGGAAAATCAAAGAGTTTCCCAGGATTTCTTAAAAACTTAACTCCTCGCGGACGAAGCAGCGGGCATTGTCTAGTTTCTTGTTTTTACAATTCATGGCATTAACAAAAACAATTGTGCTTAACATTATATGTTATTTTACACATGGAGCCACGAAACTAAAACCAGTTTGTAAGGGCATTGACACTGACCATTACGAAAATTGCATCATTTTTCTTTGAGAAATGCCCGTCGAAATGATCATAGCAATAAGTACCTAATTTATTGAGACATTTTTTGTCCTGCCGAAAAAACTTGTTTGTGATTCGTAAGTAGATATGCAGTTGATTTAATCCAAGATATACTTGACACTGAATCCTTTCCACGCTTTTTATAGAATTTCGAAATCGTTCACATTATAGATATGTATTTATTCTTAAATTCATTTTTTGGTATTTAGAGACAAAGTTAATGTTTTTGATAACGCACAGTTATAAACCTTTCTTAACAGACAGGAGAAAACAACATCACTTAAGCGAGATTTTCACGAATGCTTGGCTACAGTCTTGCGTGTGTATAAATGTATGCGGAATTCATTTTCATTACCAGTTTATTTTTCTTTTGTGCAAAGAAGTGACGTTTATTTTGTATAAGAAAAAGCTATTTCAGCTTCAAAAATGAGGCTGGTGAGTGAAGTGTTTTGTGAATGTTGGATTTTTATATCAAGCGCTGTAAGTTTTAAAAATGTCTAACTATATAAAAATATTGTTTCAGATTTTATTTAAATCGTTACTCATAAATTTTGCTGCTACTATAAGTGGTCAAAAGTTTCAACAAGACCAATTTCCGTTTCCACCTCAATTTCAAACTCCAAGCTCAGCGTTTACTTCAGATAGTTCCATTTATTTACCACCAGAATCACATACTCCTATTCCTTATTTATCAATGAACAATTTTAATAAATTCCCTTTTCAATTTTCACCACGTGCTGGAACAAAAACACCATCCATATTTCCTACGTCTTTACCAATGTACATGTCTTCTACACTGAGGTTCGATGACGAAGAAAATGAAGAAAATGATCGTGAGGAAAAAAGTAATACACCCCAAGCAAATCGAATACCTCAAAATTATTTCAATCGTGCCAACAACAATACAGTGAAACAAGCACAAGAGAAAAAAGATAGTATGTTTAACTCAAGAATGTCTAATCATCAACTACCAGTTCATCAAGCAAGTCAGCCCAGTCAGCCAAGATTTGAAGTCAAAGCACCTAGTTATGTAACCATTGGACCAAAAGAAAGGGAACAAAAAAGCCAAAATCCAGCTGCCCGTAGAATGATAATAACTAGTGAAATACAAAAGGCTGATCAAAGCCACGATCAAGCAAAAGCATCTTCGTATCAAACTCCTCACTACATTCAAGCACCTGGTGTTTTTATTTCATCTACAACAGAACCTGCAATACCAATACTTCGATTATCCAACGAAATGGATCTAGATGGAAGTTTTAGTTATGAGTAAGTTGACCTAACCTGATTATTGAAGACTAGATTAAATAGTTTTTAAAGACTAGTTTATGTTTGTGACTTAGTCTGCGTGAAAGGTTTTATAATATCCTGTGGGAACTAATTGATTCCTGGGATAACAATTCCCTATCTTATGTCCATCTCCAGTTAGCAAGCTGTCTATATGCCAAATTTTGTCAAAATCGATTCAATATTTAAAAAGCATAAAAAGTAAATGTCAGACGCACCTTAGCAAGTATGGAGGTCTCTATGACATAATTTTGACAATGATTTTTGAAATTTATTTTAGAGCTCTGGGTGCCGATCAGACCCATTACGTGCAACATAGTCGCATGGAAAATATGGGATCTGATAAAGAAGAGCAAGTAGTGGAAGGCTCGTACTCTTATGTTGGTGATGATGGACGTACGTACACAGTTCATTACATCGCTGATTCTAATGGTTTTAGAGCTACAGGTGATCACTTGCCAGTACCGCCCCCTATTCCGGAGATTATACAAAGGTAAAAACAATATGTTTAAATTATACACTTCAGTAATAAGACCTTTTAGATTTAAGCTTATATTATTTTTATTTTAGGGCAGTACAATACAACTTGGCTGAAGAGGCTAAAAAGCCACCGCACCTAAAATCATCTTGGGAAAATGATGATAAAGAATATGAAATAAACGAGCGAAGTTTTTACAATAATCCACCCTCTAGAAACCTCTTTACTGGAAAAACACCGGAAGCATTTTCTTTCGGATATTCACAAGGTTCCAATACTCAAAATAATTTAGTAACGGCAGAAAGCTTTCAAGTCCCAGCTAAACAAAATTATGAAATGCAACAAACTAAGTCAAAAGTCAATCCTATGCCAACACCACAAATAACATTTTTGGCGTCACAGGGTGCACATAATCCTTCGACGCAGCCACAACCTTCTGCTAAAGCCACTTCTGAGAAATCTGCGTTACCGCAACTTATGAACTATGAAGCTGAAGTTAAAGAACATGATCAAGAAGCAAATAAAGCCTTATGGCGATGGCAGTATGGTCTTAATGCTAATATAGATCAAAATCCGAAAAATTCTATTTCCCGCTCATTTGCCGAAGGAGACGATGTAGTAATAAATTTCAGCGATATGACACCTGATCAGTATACAAATATGATACATACTCAAATATTATCTCAAAATGCTGAAGCATCCAATAATGCTGACTACAAGGCTGGCAATGGATATCAGCCAACTTATGAAAGCCAAAATATAACCAAAACATTCGATGAACCAGAAGAATTGCATTTGACAACTGAACCAATTAATCTCTACACTCAGAATACTGATGAAATGACGAGAAAACAAAATGATATTTATAGTGATATACAGGAACAAATATATAAACAAGAAGATAATTCAATGAATAAGAAAGAGACTTCGGGAATTCGTTCGGATATAATTAGTCGTCACAACTTTATACCGCAGAGTCAAATTGCAACTCAGTCATATAATTTTGACGAAACATCATTCGAACCTTCGAAAATAACGATACCAAATAGCAATTCTGCAGTAAATTTAAAAACAATACATACAATTTCTGACAATGAGGTTTCATCAAATTACAACGAAAGACCATCCACTATAGAACCAATGTCAAACACGCTTAAAACCACATTAAATTTTTATATAAACGAAGAAAACAGCAGTTTTAGGCCGATAACGTACAACAGTGAAAAAGCGATAAAACAAGAAACCACAACAACCGAAGCCTCCATAAGTGAAGTGCTAAGAGATAATATCTTCTTAAGAAATTTATTCAAACCATCTAATAAGGAAGAAAAATTGAATAATAAATCCACAATAGAAAATAACGCATACAATGAAAATCAAGAAATCAAACTTGATACAGAACCTAAATATTATAATTTTCAAGAAAATCCTCAAAATGAAATCAAAATTGTCAATAAACAAATAAATAAAGCAAACAACGAGAATCAAGAAATCAAATATGATAAAGAAGTTAAATACCTTCATATGCAAGAAAACCATGAAACCCAAAAACCCAAAAACGAAATTAAAACAATTAAATCGAAGCCTTTAGACATTAACAACATTCTTAACTATATGGTTCTGAAAAATCACTTTGAATCAGTCAAAACAAAACCAAAGAGCAAACCTGTACAGCACTACATCCAAAATTCAAATTTAAAAGATATACCTACTCATTACGTTCCCATTAAAGAAAATACCAATTACTATGTGGAACCTAATGATGAAGACATACAGAAGCAAGATAATGACTTCAGAACATTAAATCGTCACCAACAACAAGAATTGCATGGTCTAATTAAAAACTATAAAGTTCTACAACGTCATAAGAATTCTATGCAAAAGAGCCAACTTCTTCCAGAACCTCAGAGGCATATTAAAGCATTCCATACCCAGAATCTACCACCATTGGGTAGAGCAGGACCTTCGATGAAAAGCTACCTTCCACCAACGTATTTATAGGTAACAAATCTGCTGTGATTCATTTTAGAATATTTTATTGTAAATAGTTTTCCAAGTTGCATTTATTAGTTTAATTAAATTATTGTTACATATTTGTTTGTTTTAGTTTTACCATCGTCTAGCCAAGTTTGAACATAGCCCATAATGATTTTACTCTCATTAATTCATGAAATTAATATTGTGATAGAAAATTCTCAGCGAAATAAGAAACTTATTTTATGGAAGTCGGTTAAAATCCCTTTTTTTTCTCCCGAATAACAATAAAATTTCAACCATTAAAGGTGTTCAAATTTTTGAATCATTAAGATTATTATTCGAAATGCTGAAAAATCGACCGTAGACAGGAAGCAGCTGTCTGACATCACGAACAGAGGAAATGGGGGTTTTGTGAAAAGACAACGGAACTAAAATAAAATCTTTAAAACACTCATCATTGTTAACGCAATCCAATTATTTTTTCACGTTTAGTCAATGCCATTCTTATTATAAACACATTAAGTACTTTTTAATAGGGCTATATCAAGTAAAGCCTAAAATTTAAAAGTTAAATGAAAAAAAGTTATTTTTCATATAGGTTAACATTTGTGTTTATGTATATTTCTGTTATCTGTTTATATGTGTATTCCCAAGTAGGTAGAATCGCTATCTGTAAATTATTTTACATTGATATAGTCAGCATTGATTGATGGTACATATATTATCATACTAGTATAGTCGGTATATATGTGAAATCATCTCAACAGTCACAGAGAAGAAAGATCGCGTGTCTAAAAATCTTACTATCCGTATTGAAAGCGTGACCAGGTGAAATTCTGTGAATGTTTCAAATGCTATTTTAATTATAGCGTCATTTTTATTATCCGTTAAAGTAATAACATGAGATATTTGGACTTTCTATTTCTATTATACGACCCAAATGCACACTGGCAGAAAAATAATGCAATGCAATAGTGTAACAGATTAGTATAACAATACATCATCACATCGTTATATTTTTAACCCCCGACCCAAAAAGAGGGGCGTTATAAGTTTGACGTGTGTATCTGTGTATCTGTGTATTGGTGTATCTGTCTGTGGCATCGTACCTCCTAAACGAATGAACTGATTTTAATTTCGTTTTTTTTTTGTTTGAAAGGTGGCTTGATCGAAAGTGTTCTTAGCTATAATCAAAGAAAATCGGTTCAGCCATTTGAAAGTTATCAGCTCTTTTCTAGTTTTCTTATAGAGGTTTTTGTGTCGGGGGTTTTTTAAAATTTTAAGTTATCACATATTATATTCGAATTGATCACTTGATCAATTTGCCCAGTAAAATCAGCTACCCTGGCACTTATACAACAGTATAAGGGCGCCCGTTCTTTTACTCAGAACAACTCCCTCGTCTACAATCCTTAATGTTCTAATAATAATAATTCGGATGACAAAAACGGGGAAACATAAATAGGTACATCACAATTCACACCACTCCAAAGCGCCAAGTTTTTAACGAGATACCAAAATTGGAACAAAAAAGGCACGTAATCAAAAAGTTTGGACAGATTGGAAATTCCCAAGTTCCAGCCTTCCACTTTAAAAGTTAATCCTATTGATATGTAAATCGTAGAGTAATCAAAGCTTAATTACTCCAACAACCAAGTTCTGCAACTTATCTCGTAATATTTGAATTGTCAACCATTGAAGGTATTCTCTACTGTATATTCCACTTCCACAGAATATTTGTTTTTAGATAAACATTGGAGACTGCATTTGTTGATTACATTATTTGTCAAATCCTCCAATCAACCACATTTTATGGAGGCTGACATCTTTATGCTATTTGTAATTGAAGTCATGAAAGATCGTTGTAACTAGTTTAAACGTCAACAGCCCAGTGGTTAAAACATGGGTTTCCTATATGGAGGTTTAAGGTTGATTCCGGGCACGCACCTCTAACTTTTCTGAGTCTTCGTAAGGAAGTCCGCAGGCCTAACTCATAATATTCTCAAAGGGGGGTAAAGTCTGCCAATCCGCACTTGGCTAGCATGGTAGAGCCATGGTAGCCTACACCCTTCTCATCATTAGGCGAGAAGCGTACTCAGTAGTGGGCCAATCAATCGAAATGATGAATCCCGGTTCGGCCGCTACTCTATCGATAGATTACAGATATTTTTTATCTGTAATCTATCGATACAGACAGACAGATTGATTATTATTAATTTTGGCCGTGAGACTACATCAAGCGTCATTTATTACGGTGAGATGGCAGTCACTTGTCATCGAATCGAATAAAAAATGTACTAGTCACTAGAGTCGAAGTAAAATAGAACTCTCCTTACATTTGAGATCAGATTTATTCATAGAAGAATCTCCGATGCATAAAATGCAATGCTTATTGGCTTCTGAATGAATAAATTACACGCTCTGGAATAAGAATAAGTATGATCTAGGAGTTGAAAGACAAGTTAATACGTTTCTTTAAAATGGTAAAGTAGAAGATTGTGAGTCGCTTTAGATGATTTTTTTTTTGAAAAAGCTCAGAATTATCAAAAACATTCTTGTGTGAGGTAAGTTGGTATATACCAACAACCATCCTACCAGCCAAACTTTTACAACATAGCGTTTTGTTACACTTTAAGAAGCTAATTACATATCTTTAAAACTATCAGAGATAACAATTACCTTCCCGAATATTGATTAGGGTTAAGCGTTTCCTTTCCTTTATGCGCACGGATGCACAATTGAATTTAGATATTATTTCAATGATGATAATGTCGATAATATTTTGACTGTGAAAAATGCTCTGCACTGCGCTTCGCCATATGTGCCCCGGCCATATGTGGTTTTCCAGATTCTGTTTTGAAGTTATACTTTCTCAAGCTACATATAAAATCTTAAACCTGTGTAACTTTATAACTAGAGAATTTTACGGAAACCTGGTAAACCACAGACTTGGCTATTTTCTAAGACTAGTCTACAAAATTTCATTGAATTTGGTTGCTTAGTATTTAAATGAGAAGAACTACGTTTGTATGGAGCAAGTGACAAAGAGTCTTCTTTTAAGGAGAGTCTGCTAGCTGATATATTTCGTGTGTAGATAGAAAATAATATTTTGGTGAAGTTGTTACAAATTCACAATACACGCGACTGATTGCGCCGCGACGCTAGACTACGCAAATTGCCTGAACAAATCTCATTTGAGTGTGGCATCGCCTCTAATCATGTACAGGCTATTATAGTCTAGATTTTCTATAGGCTTTCATTCATTTTATTTTGACCTTGAATTAAATGTGAATACGATAATATATCTCTTGACCTCATTCTTTTTTTTTCTTTTTCATCAAATAAAATTAATCAAAACAATAGCCAAAGAAAGTCAAAATCAAAATCATCATATTTATTAAATGGATATCGTTTTTTATTTAATTAATATGGAATGAAAGCAAACGGTTTTGTATTGAGTTGCCAACGGGATACTTAGGTAGATTAAAAACCATTTTTACCTTTATATGACGCGTATTTTTAACCGACTTCCAAGAATGAGGTGGTTCTCAATTCGTTTTTTTACATTAATTTTAAATGTATCTTTTTGAAAAAGTAATTACTGAATCTCTTGCCTTACTATCTTCTTGTTTCACTATCATAATAGCTTCTTTGATTTTTCGTAGTATTTACTTTATTTAATGAACGACCAAAATATAAACTCTACTAGTAGTAGCTTCTCACACCCTGTCTGTACATAAAACACCGCATCCAACAAATAACCACCGGTTATTGTATCCACTGAAGTATTCTAATATTTCTCATACTTCCAAAACAAAGGCCTCGCCACAAACTAAGTTATGCCGTGTCGCTTTGAAATAAACAACGTTCAACAGCCGATCGATTTCCACTGAATACAAACCACATTGAAAACAACATCAAAGTGGGAACAAACACGGAGAGAAAATATGTAAATTTTAATGCAACCGATGGCAAGATCAAAGTCAATGCACAGCAGAGCGGGCGGTCTGATTTTCGCTTTGGTCTTTTTATTTTCTTGCCCCAGTACGATTGTGGCTGTTCCTTTATGTTTGTTTGCTGCCAGTATATGTTTGTCGTTTTCCGTGATTTTACCTATCCAAGTTCTAAATAGAAATAAAGTACCTACCTATGCAACAAGTGTAAATTAAAAATTTTCAACACCCCCGACAAATCATTTTCAAATAAATAATTATGTATATCTAGGCAACGTCCATCTTGACAGCTTGACATTTTTCAATTGACACTTGAATATTATGAACCTAAGGGTTATCTAACCTTCTTTTCTAGAAGAAAACTAGAAAATAGCTGATAACTTTTAAACGGCTGAACCAATTTTTTTGGATTATAGCTAAGAACACTCTCGATCAAGCCACCTTTCAAACAAAAAAAAGTAAATTAAAATCGGTTCATTCGTTTAGGCGCTACGATGCCACAGACAGATACACAGATACACAGATACACAGATACACAGACACACAGATACACAGATACACACGTCAAACTTATAACACCCCTCTTTTTGGGTCGGGGGTTAAAAATCAAGTATATCCAAAAATAATAAAGAAGTAAGATATTAAAAGGAGACGCTCATAATTATTTTATCAGTGTAATGCTCACCAAATAAATTTTCGTAAATGAAAGCTAGAGAGAGAAATTTTATTAACCTAACTGTGTACCGTATATCCAATAATAGTTTTGTATTAGAGGTTAAATCATTTCCCATAAACACACCATTACGGGATAATGGATGTTTACAAGAACATGTTCACACGCAATAAGATGAAAATACAATTTGGATTGCGACCTGCAAGATAGATAATAATAAGAAAATATTTAGCTCAGTTGCTTCGGCTCCAGGTGAAAAGCTTCGTATACTTCCGACCTAATAATTTCTAAGCTATAGAGTGTATTCAGCAGAGTTGGAGATGAAGACTAATTTTGTGTTTTGTCAAACCGATGTGGATATATCAGTAATAATTAATTAGTTTCCATCGAGTGCTTGTTCAATTCATAACGTGGTGGCAGCGGTAGGATTTTTCAAAATATCTGTTCTATACATTTTATTTGACAGAAATTCAAACGAATCTGAAACATTCTGAATACACCTTAACACTGAACAAAGATAGTTGAAGCAATAAATCTTCAATATTAGGCTATTCAATATTATGGGGTGTTTATCATTAAATAGGGTATGCCGGTCATAACCGCAAATGACCAAAGTTGGGCTATTAACGATACACTTAAGGTTGAGTAAAGGTAACAAATGAAAGCTCTATGAAAGGGTCATAACTTGTTTGTAGGAGTCTTTTTTATATTTTGTTAAAGTTCCTAGCAGATTTTTCTTGATCGAGATATCAACATTTTTTTCTAACAATATAGATAGTAAAAATCTTGCAATGATTATTATATTCATACTTAATGCGAAAGTGTGTCTGTCTGCTAGCTTTTCATGGCTAAACGCAACCGTAGACATCGCAATTCAGTCTAGATTAGATATGGATAGATAGCTAGAGGTTTACGATACAAGACACAAGCCAAGCCAATCTTCAAAAATCTACTAATCTTTGTAAATGAGAATTCCCAATATTATACTACGCAAGAAATCAACGCTGGCCGTTCGCTTTCGTGACATTCGCCCCTTTGCGTTTGTCTTTAGCGAGATTTACTGTAACTATTGCTCCAAACTTTACCAATATCAGGGAGAAACATTTTACACGTTATTTATTTAGCGTACCGGGAAAAGTTTGGAAGAACAAAGGCGGTTTAGCGTCAAAAGAGGGAACTAAATCAGAATAAGTGCCTACTTATTTGTAAAACCTTAATTATTATGACAAAAATTTTGCAAAATTTTTGTTATGGTATTTGTAAATACGTACTTATTCTGATTTAGTGCTCTTTTTATACTTCTTAGCTAAAGTTATTACTTAATTCTATAACCATACATTTTTACTTTAATATTATTTTACTTCATAATCTCGTAGATCGGTACTAGTGTGCCCGTGTCCTAATGGACGTTGGAATTCCAAGGTGTTGGTGTTGGAGTGGTGACCTCGTGCCTGTGTGAGAGTGCAGTCCAGCACTGCACTCTCTCTCTGTTCACCACTGGATGATTTACAAATGTAGTAGGTATTTGTAAATCTTGATGATAAAGCAGGAAGCCGTTGGGCCCTATGTCTAGACGAGATATAGATGCTAAGATCGATTGATACGACCATATCTACCTATTAGGTTTATTATGTTTATGTAAGGTTATTCGAAGAGTGTATCAACAAATTCCTGTAAAGCCGGCGTCGCATTGGTGGTCCCTCTGGTGTTGCAAATGTTCATGGGCAGCGGTAGGTAATCGGTGCTTAATTAGGTGACCCGCTTGCTTGTTTGCTCGCTATTTTTATTCTAAAAAAATATATTACATAGTAAGTATCCAGCAGTGAAGATCTCTATGACTCCAGTGGCATAAAGCTCATAACAAAGATCTGACGATTCGATCAAAATTAATAGGAAGTATAGTTATCGTAAGCAATAAGAATTATTAAATCGTATAAAACTTAAATTATTGAACGTAAAATAAAATAAAAAAGCATTCGTCAGTTATCATTTTTCTCCTTGATGTTAGGTAAGTACGTGAAGAGGCTCAAGTTAGATAAAATTCGTCGATTTTCCTTATTTTTTTAACAAGTCAGCCTATGTTTGTGTGGACTGTGAAGTGATCTTGACCCTAGATTTCTTCTGAAGATAAAAATTCTGTAGCAAAACAAAAGAGTGCGATAATATCTCAACGAACATCTGCAAGACTTAAGGTTGCTACACAAGTATGCGACACTACCGCCACATCGCAACCCGTGAATGAATTCAGCACAGATTTCAACATATTAATGTCATTTTTTTCTTGATTGATTTTAATATATTTCAACGTATTATTGTGAAGATGATGACGACGAGGACGACGCAAGCATTACTGGACTTGACAATACCCCTGTGCACGATGGCGAGCCCGTCGCCCACAGTACAGATCTGGATCAGTCACACAACAGAGACAAGGCAGGCTTTAGCCGACAACGGCTTAAAGAACATTACCGGGGAAGTGTTCTTCCCCGCGCCACACCCGGGCAAGGAGGCCATGCCTCGAGGCCCGTACACCCGTCTTGACCAAGGTCAAACGGAGACGACCCCGCTGCGGATATTATTGTCGGCACCATCATTAATAATAATCATTATTTTTGAAAATCTCCTCCACCTAAACAGATACGAGTACTACCACCAATATTTCTATGTCTCTACCTTATCTAAATATATAAAAGGAAAAGGTGACTGACTGACTGCTCAAACTACTGGACAAATAGGGCTGTAGCATGCAGATAGCCTATTATTAAGTAGACATCCCCTAAGAAGGATTTCTGAGTGATAGACCTCACATACAATCTTGTGATCGATAACAACATGGACTATTTCTGCAATTTATTTTCTTACTTCTGAATTTTCTTTGATTACAATTTGCTAATTTACTATTGACGTAGACCCTAAGGAACAAGCACTTTAGAAGGTATTTTTTACGTAGTCGGTCTCGTCGTTTGTACCGATGAATATCCACAGCTAGGCTTAGGCCTCTTGAAAGTAATTAGAGAAGGGGATGTAGATAAATAGCTTTTTTAACAAAAATTTGGTTGGTATATAAAACAAAACCATCCTAAACAGATTTATGTTTTCCTGCTTCCTGTGGCAGGATGCTGCGATTCTACCGGAAAAACGTATCGCTAAATGATTTAGTAAATGTACAATCCCACATGGACACTTATTTGGAAATTATAGGTACAATTTAGTAGAATAGGTAGTTAGTAAAAGAGAATTGGCTGATTTAGTAGAACTAAAACTAACTAAACGGTAGAACATCTTAAATATATAGCATTCTTTTTAGAAAATCAGTTTTTGAACCAGGTTTTTTGCGATAAATCAACAACTATTTTTTTCAGTTAAACTGGGTTTTAAAATAGGGCATATCTGTGAAACTTATAATTTTACTGGGACTCGTTTTTATATTGGTTATAGGTGAGTATTATTAAAGTGGATAATATTGTACTTAACAGGGCTCTCTCCGTCACTCGTTTCATACAATCGTATAGTTCCAATTTCATTTGAATATTAAGCAACCAAAGTTCATGAAATTTTGCAGACATATTCTAAAAACTAATATCTGTGTCTGTGGTATTTTAGATTTTTCAAAAAATATGTAGTTTTAAAATTACAGGGGCTCAAAGATTTGTATGAATTTTTTTAAGACCGCGTAACTTTGAACCCGAATATTTTAACAGAAATCTGGAAAACCACAGACATGGAAATTGGTTTCTAGAATATGTCTGCAAAATATCATGGACTTTGGTTGCTTAATATTCAAATGAAATTGGAACTAGGATTGTATGAAACGAGTGACGGAGAGAGCCCTCTTAAGTAGATATAACGTGTACCTAGGGGACAGGGGACGAATGTCATCACAGTGATTAATTAGTGGAAAATGAACATCGCACCGTTCGACATTTTCAATTACAGCTATCCGAAACTGAACTTGATTACAGAACGGCCGAAGGGAATAGCCGAGCTTAATATGGCGGTAATAAAGTTAAAAACTACGCTCAGGTATTATGAGCGCGGTGATATTCCACTGCGTCATTAACGAGGTCCTTTGTTAGGATATTCGTTTTCTGGAATAATTAAAATTTGAGGTTATGCGCGAGTAGTGACTGCGCAAAAGAGTTTGTAATTTATGGAAATAACTCGGCGTTACAAAATAAAAATCAAATTTTATTAACTTCATATTATAGGACAATACTACTATTATCTCTGCTGCTAAGTCTGTGATTTTACCACAGGGCACCAGTTCGGAATGCAGATTCTGAGAGCCTAAGCCGGCAAGAAACTCGGCAGTTGCTCTTTTCAAATCATAAAATGTTACAAACAATAGTACCTACCTATATTGTACCTAAAACTACCTACACTGCAACTGATAGGTAGTATAATATATAGGTCCAAAAAAATTATGCTTCACATGGTACGTATTTTTAGATCTTTCTTTATTCTGTCCAATTAAAAAGAAAGTTTTGAATAGACAACTGTAACATTTGTATACGCTGCGCTATGCTTTGAAGTAGATACTAAATAGAATATTGTGTGGTAGTCAGCCTTTCAACATGACAAATGTACCATGTCAAGGTTTAAAATAATGATAAAGCTTCCGTATGAATAGTATGAAAAAACTCAAATACATGTAGATTGTTGGTGTAGCATTGATATTATATGGATATAAAAAAGAAAATCTGACTATAACAAATATCAATGTACAACTCAAGCCAGTGGATCCAAGCTTCAGACTCTTGAAATTTTTATGGATTTTCTTTATAGTTTAGACACCGAATAGTTAGAATAGGTACATAATTCGTATGTCACACTCTCTAAACTAAAAATAATATTATCAAATTTAAAATATTCTTTCTGTTAGTTGGTATTCGATTAACACTCGCTAAACTGACGTTCAAGTTGGATTAAAATTACCTACTTATATGTTGCGTTTCACTAGGTAAAATGTATGAAGCTTAGTTTAATTATTCTACTCAAACTATTTTGTTCGGCATAGAGCACGTCTGTGGCTGGCCATTGACTTATGATTGGACAAAAACTAAGTATGTTGGAGATATATGAGGTTCAGACCACTCGGACCGACAGCTAAGCCAATTAATCGATTTCAATCAGAGTTATGACACTTCATTAATTTAGGTAAGACGTAAATCTTCGATTTAGCCCGACGCGTTTGCTACTGATTTGGTTTGAGACAGATTTATAAAAAAACAGTCAAGAGTGACTCAGACTCGCACACGAAGGGTTCCGTACCAAATCTTAAACCAATATAATGCAAGTTAATGACGGATTTTTTTTTTGCGATGGAACTACAAATTCATGTTTTCGGATTTTTCCTTCACTTGTGCATAAAACATTGCTACCAAACATGATTCTAGGTCAACGGGGAATAGGTACCCTATAACTTTTGATTCCCGATTCTTGCCAGAGGGTTCTTAGAGGGAAAAAAGAACCCTTATGGGTTCTTTTTTCCTTTTGAGGTACGGGCCCTTAAAAAGGGTGAGGTATTTATATTCACGTTTTATTAACCTTGTTTTTTATCCTACTTAGTGTCAAGATAAGCGAAGCTGTCTGACAACTCCAAGGACCCGTTTTCAGAACGTCCAAGGCATGAGTCAAAAATCGAAAACACGAAAGACCATGTCTTTGACGTCATCTTGTTCATCTTGTATCCTAAGAATGGAGGATTATCAGAGTGAACTAAAGTGAGGAAACTCACGGTTTGATCCTGAATCGAATATGTCAAAAACTAGGCTATGGTGACGTAAAATCAAAGAACAAGTGTAAATTAAAAATTTATAACACCCCCGACGATCCAAAGTATCTGAGTTTTCCAAAACATCATTTTCAAATAAATAAATATGTATTTAGGCAACGTCCATCTTGACAGCTTGACATTTGTCTATTGACATAATATTATTATGAACCTAACGGTTATCTAATCTAAGAGCTGATAACTCTTAAACGGCTGAACCAATTTTTTTAGATTATAGCTAAGAACACTCTCGATCAAGCCACCTTTCAAACAAAAAAAACTAAATTAAAATCGGTTCATTGGTTTAGGCGCTACGATGCCACAGACAGATACACAGATACACAGATACACAGACACACAGATACATAGATACACACGTCAAACTTATAACACCCCTCTTTTTGGGTCGGGGGTTAAAAATAGGGCTACATGCTACATTAGGGCTACCTGCGCCAAATGTACTAGGTAATATTTGACGCCTGTCAGTGATATCGAAGCCGAATTCGAAGTTAGAAGTTCCCTCTGTTGTGAACTGTGGTATTATTTAGTAGGTACAAATCGAAAATGCATCTCCAATCATGGTTCTTCTTCTTCTCTCTGGGCTGGTTTCCGCACTTAAACGTTTCCGTCTGTTGTGCGTTTCAATTATGGTTAGCCTAGGATTTACGCACCAAAAAAGATGGAGGGTTCTGATTTAGTAAATCTGTAAGATAGATAGAAGCAGGCGTTATTTTGCGGAAGTCCGTGATAAACAAGGAACAACAAGCCAAATTCCGCCAAAACGCACAAATATGTGTGGCACAAAGTGAAGCATACGATATGTACCACTCCACCTGCCACTACTAAACATGCAGGACAAGCAAGCGACAAAGGAAGCAATACAAACCAACCCAACACCACAAAAATCTAAATACACTCAATCGACACCGATACTGGAGCATTCTTGGGAAATATTATAAACTCCATAATGCAATTTAGAATAAAATTGTTTTATTTCTTGTAAATCTCATAATAATAGGTACTTCTATGGTAATAAATAAGAATATAGGTAATAATATAATATTATAATAATATAGGTAGAGCCGAGACCACGTTGAAAAAATTAATCTCCAAGAATTCTTATATGTATAAGTTTCTTTTTTTTACCAAACAGACACTTGAAAACCACACAATAAAGTAAATCATCCACGTTATATGCCTTTTATCTCTACGCTGGAGTAAAAAAAAATAGTTAAATACACTTACATGATTTTTAACTGATTTAACTTAAGTAAGCAAATAAATAATTTAGCAGGTTGTTTTGGTGTCTGTGAAGAACATTATATTTTTTGCTCGTAAGTTTTTGGAATGTAGCATAATAATTTACAATTAAATTTATTGTGCGCTAAGGCGGAACAACTGTCGTTGAAAAATGATAGCGGGAAAAAATGTAATCTGCCTTATTTAGTTACATTCTGAGAAGCACATTATTATAACTCAAGCTCATTATAACTCATCACTTAAATATAAAATTTAAAAAGGCTACAACATAATATTAAGAGACTGTACTTAAATATTTTTTTCCCAACAGATGGACCGGTGAAGAGCGAGTCGGAGATACACACGAAGGGTTCCGTATCTACCATCGTATATAATTATGCATAGCGTAATTATTATTTTGCATGGCAGCCACGTTGAAATTTTTATTACTTTGTTGTTATAGCGCCAATACAAATAGGCACACACTGCAAAAATATCAACTCTACCTATTGCGGTTCATGAGATAAACCGTATGTGACAGACTGACAGACGAACGGATAGATGGGCGAACAGACGGGCGGACAGCGGAGGCGTAGTAATAGGGTCCCGTGGGCATCCCTCGTAGAAAATAGGAAGTATTAGGTACAGTGCAAATTTGAGTTAATAATATTTTTTTGCTAGTACCTATTCTGCATTTCGGTTCAGCAATCCGAACCTATCAACGGGATGTAAATTATTCCAAATAGAATTCAACGGTTCAATGGAGCTTTTCAGAGCTTATATTGAGTTTAAGCACGCTACAATCTCTCGGAAAACTTTAGAAGCTAGATGCTATGAATAGAAAAAAAACACGGGACCAAAAACACTTCAGCTAAAAGTATAAAATGGCTACATCAGTCTAGCCGGGTTTCATTAGGCAGGAACAGCTGCCGCGACACATTAGTATGGTGATGAGGCAATCGCGATCGGTCGGGATGTAACGTGATTTATATAGGGTGTGAGGGCTGCCAGAAAATTGAATAAACTAATGTTTGAACTTTTTTAGGGTTCCGTACCTCAAAAGGAAAAACGGAACCTTTATAGGATCACTTCGTTGTCTGTCTGTCTGTCCGTCCGTCCGTCCGTCCGTCCGTCCGTCGTGTCTGTCAAGAAACCTATAGGGTATCTACTTCCCGTTGACCTAGAATCATGAAATTTGGTAGGTAGGTAGGTCTTATAGCACAAGTACAGCAATAAATCTGAAAACCGCGAATTTGTGGTTACATCATTTAAAAAAAAATTAAAATGCGTTTCAATTTTCAAAGTAAGATAACTGTACCAAGTGGGGTATCATATGAAAGGGCTTTACCTGTACATTCTAAAACAGATATTGATTTATTTTTATGTAAAATAGTTTCTGCTTTATTGTGCAAAATGTTGGAAAAAAATACCCGAGTACGGAACCCTGAGTGCGCGAGTCTGACTGGCACTTGGCCGATTTTTTTTATGAAGGTTTTGCACTTTAATACAATCTCGGTTGACAAATTTTTATGAATCTCTCGAAAGAAGCAGTTGAAAGTTTTAAGCCAATATCGATTAAGGACTCTATAATTATATGGGTTTGTTAATTCTAGTTCATAATATACCTACTAGTAGGACTTCCAGCACGGTAAATGGTTTGTTACTTATTCTTTAGATTAAATTCGATTATCGCAACACCATATAAATCATTTAGGCGTGTCGATTTAATTTTCAGCCAATTTTCAAATAAGTACGTCTTAGTTCCTTAATTTAACTTCGATTACAGGAACATCAAATAAATTATTCAGACGTGTCAATTTGATCATTGGTTTCTTTATTGATCATCTATTTTTCTAATCGAATTGATTTCGAATGTTTTTTGAAAACATATTTGTGATTGGTTGTCGTATCAAAATGGTAAACGCCCACTGAGATTTTCGTCTCCGTCATTTGTAGGGGACGTAACAGAGAGAGCCCTATAGGTACTAACTTCTTTCCGTGGATAGAGTATAGTCTAATCTGTTTTCTACAATAGGTGGCGGTGTGACAAAGGAAAGGATAACCACTCAGACTAATCAAGGCAAAGAAGCCGCTTTGCTGGATTTCAGAGGCCTCCATTGTACTTATTGTATTTTGCTTTTCCTTTTGAGCCGGGCATTCGCACTGCAGCCCCGGAGAGGTCGTCGACTCTGCGCCCGACGGGTAGCGAAAGATTCAATTATTTTAGGACTACAGGCAGGTAGAGACAACTACACGGGCATTAATAAAAATGCTTTTTAAGTCGTTTTTAGGGTTCTGTTCTGAGCCTCAAAAGGAGAAAAGGAGCTGTTATAGGATCACTTCGTTGTCTGTCCGTCTTGTGTGTCAAGACCCGTCAAGGGAATCAAAACCTACAGGATACTTCCAGTTTACCTAGCATCATGATACTAGGTCAACGGGAAGTAGGTACCCTATAGGTTTTGATTATTAGGTACCTGCCCATGGCACCTGCCCGGGGGCAGGTAGCAATGTCTCATTAGCAGAAGTAAGTAAAATCCGAATACCGTAAATTCGTGGTTAGATACCTACAAAAAAAGTTAAGTTAAAAGTGTTTAAAAGGTACTTAACTTTTATTATTTATTGTTAAATAGCGGCAATAGAAATACATATTCTGTGAAAATTTCAACTCTCTACCTTGAGTGTCTAGTTATTGCAGTTCACAAGATACAGCCTGCTGACAGGCGAACGGACGGACGAACAGCGCGAGCGGAGGCTTAGTAATACATCCCACTCTATGGTAATAGGAGTCCGGTTGGGATCCTTTGGGTTGTAATGCAATTTAATATTAAATTATCATATTATCATGTGTCAGGAGTTTAACTAAAAAAAAATACGGCGACATCTTGATTTATCGTTCGAAATTTACTAGGTACTTACCATGTACGCCACCTATCGTGTACGTCTTGCAATACGTTGTGAAGGCATCACACATGCCAATGCACGCAACTAGATGGCGGTACTGGTTTTATTAGTAATAAAAAATTAACTTTCTTCATAGAGTTCGGATACAGCTACAGCCCTCACTGTACAAAAAGTTGTTCTTGAATATGGGGCTAATATTATAAACAAATTCCCCAAAAGCTGACTAGGTACGTACGTGGTTGCCTTTTAAATGAAAACGCTTCCATTATTCAGATTTTAGAACTCACATAGTACCTAGGTACTCCTGGTTCTGAGATGCTGGAGACTTCAGAAGTACGGTAGTGCTGAGAACTGAGAAGATTTTTATATTATGCTACGTGGTGGTGATGCTGCATATTATGTTCATGAGCCGCGGTAATAATTTAACCTGGTTGCGGTTTATCCCGGACGATGGGACTTCGGGGTAGTAATGGTGCCTAATGCAAGATGCATGAAACCCGAACAGTACATCCTCCAGGCAGTGACGGATTAACCCTTAATCAAATTAAGCAATTGCCTAGGGCATCACGTCTGAGGGGGCACCAGAAGAAGCACAAAAAAAATCCGTCCTTTGGGCATCACATCTCACTCTCACGTCACCAAAAAAAGTTTCTAGGACTAATTTGAAAATTCGCGCGTTTTAAGTTGACATAGAGTCCGACCTAGAGTCATATACCCACTCCCGCTAGCCCACTCGCTGCCCGCTTGTGCATTCGACAATTCGAATGCCCCCGAAAGCCGCAAGGCGCATTTCAATAAATAAATAAATTATGCTTTGTTAGGGTGCCGTACCTCAAAAGGAAAAACGGAACCCTTAACGAACGGATCACTTTGGTGTCTGTCTGTCTGTCAAGAAACCTATAGGGTACTTCCCGGTGAAATTTGGTAGGTAGGTAGGTCTTATAGCACAAGTACAGGAATAAATCTGAAAACCGCGAATTTGTGGTTACATCATTTAAAAAAAAATTAAAATATGTTTCAATTTTCAAAATAAGATAACTATACCGAGTGGGGTATCATTTGAAAGGGCTTTACCTGTACATCCTAAAACAGATTTTTATTTATTTTTATGTATATCTAATAGCTTTTGATTTAACATGCAAAATGTTGGAAAAAATACTCGAGTACGGAACCCTCAGTGCGCGAATCTGACTCGCACTTGGCCAGTTTTTTACTGTTGTCGCACCTACTCCACTTCTAAAGTACGTTGCCTCTCATCATCTTATTTTACAACAAACTAATGTTTTTAGGCAGTAAAGGTTTAAAAAGACCGATTCTAGTAAACATACGGATAGGGGGCCCCACAGGCATGGATTGCTTAGGGCATCAAATAGTCTTAATCCGTCACTGCCTCCAGGATATGCCCAACGTGCGTCGCGCATGAGAGGCACCGGTGGCGCACGTTCTTTAGAGCTCCTGGAGCCTCTTAATAAGCGCTGACCGCCACCGAGGGGGTTTAGTGGATAGAAATCCCACAAAGAGATCGAGTTATGTTATACCTAAGGTATCCTGAAAAAATTTCCGCCCCTCGTCAACAAAAAAATACTCTTATAATTAACTAGCTTATGCCCGCGACATCATCTACGTGGACCACACTTTCACACCCCGTTTACTTTCTTACAAGTCGTTTCAATTTTCAAAAGCGGATGTTCACGTCATAAAAGCTATCTGCAGTTGATAGATCAGTCAGTCGGTCACCTTTTCCTTTTATATATTTAGATATCCAAAAGATGTTATAAATCAATTATTATTTTACTGAGTAAGTACAACTACATAATATAATTCTCATTCTCGCAAAACATTTTTACAGATCCTTCTACAGTGTTTTATAAAAATAACTTAGGCAATTCTTGAGGCCAGCAGAGCATAAAACGGTTCCTTTGTAAGTGAGATGGCTCATCAAGATAAGTGGGTAACGCTTACAGAGAACCGAGGGTCCTTCGTCTTCACAGGAGGACAACACTTCGCGAAACGAGCTTTCTAAGAAGCTTAGTTTAAAGTTTATAAATATTTAACTAATACGCTTATTACGCTGAAATCTAAGGTTTTTATTTGGTGGTGTTGAAATTATTGACTAAATTAACTGATTTTTTGGCCACTTTTTTTTTAATTTATAGACTTTTTTTTAAATATATAGTTAGATTTAGATATTTTTTTAATATATAGTTTTCGGATTTATTCCTGTACTTGTGCTATAAGACCTACCTATCTGCCAAATTTCATGATTCCAGGTCAACGGGAAGAACCCTATAAGTTTCTTGTCAGACAGACAGACAGACAGACAACAAAGTGATCCTATAAGGTTCCGTTTTTCCTTTTGAGGTACGGAACCCTAAAAATAATATTA
This sequence comes from Maniola jurtina, assembly GCF_905333055.1. Classification (NCBI taxonomy): domain Eukaryota; kingdom Metazoa; phylum Arthropoda; class Insecta; order Lepidoptera; family Nymphalidae; genus Maniola; species Maniola jurtina. Next base: position 6,287,583 of record NC_060046.1, on the reverse strand, counting down.
ATATCACTCAATGAATCATCATTTAGTGTTAGAGACTGAGTTAGCGTTGCATACGTTAGAAGAATTAGCTATTATTTAATATCATTACTTACTGTGATTTTCATCAATCATTTTCTTGCGCAGGAATTTATGCAAGTGACTCTAAAAAAAATTCTTAGGCGAGCGCAAACTGAAATGAACCCTTTGTCGCTAGTCACTGAGATGACTCATCTAGATAAGTAGGTAACATTTTTTCTGTGAACTTCGCCCTCAAAGAAGGACGACACTTCGTGGGCGGGAGTTTTCTAAAGGCTTCTATTTAAAATCTTGCAAGGTGATTTATGTGAAAATTATATTTAGACTATTTACTTTACAGTTATAGACTTCAAATCCATAATTTCGTATTGGTTTGGAATAAGATTGCTGTAATTTTCATTAATCATTTTCTTGCAATAAGTGATTCAAGAGCACAATTTGAATAAAATCTTTTGTCGGTCTTCACTGAGATGACTCATCTCATAAGTAGGTAACGTTTTTTCAGTGAACTACGCCCTCAAAGAAGGACGATACTTCATGGGCGGGAGTTTTCTAAAGGCTTCTACCTATTGAAAATCTTGCAGGGTCTCGTACCTGACATATTTTTTACTAACCCCGGAGACTGCAGAACAGATCAATGACGTACCTATGGGTAGCCTAGTAATCTGTGATCTGGTTTCCGGTGTACGGCGGTGTTCCCACTAGATTACAACATGGGGATTACAACAGTTATTCAAAGGGCGGATCAACAAATCCCTGAAAGGCCAGCAACGCAGCGGCGCGGTACCTCTGGTGCTGCAAATTTTCATGGGCGGCGGTAATCACTTATCAACAGATGTCCCGCCTGCTCGTTTGCTCGATATTTTTTATTTAAAAAAACATTAGAACCGAGTTTTATGTAGTTAGGTATGCCATAATAATATTATATTACAGATTTGATGGAAATCTTTCGAGATAGACGGAACTTTTTATCAGATAAGGTACTTACTTATCATAGCAAATCATTTTCGAGCACTCGACAGTCGACACTCGTAATTTTGCACTAAGTGCAATAGTAAAGTTTTATAATGAATCAATCATTTTCTTCTTATTTTTTTGCTATGTGGCTTTTTATAGTAAATCAATCACTTTAGATCTCATCCAAAGATCCGACATTGTATGTATTGAATTTAAGAATCTCAACAGGGATTTTCGAATAGGTATGCATAGCGAGTAGCGCGATCAAACTATCCAATATTATGTTAACAATTAAACTCTCAGATAGTAAAATCAACCCGTATAATGCAATGTAAATCGGTCGGAGCGCAAACAGCAACTGAAGCTTGTCGTTCCACGCCACGTCCTCGCCCCAGCGCCATCTTTTTCGTCTCGATGGAGGGGGCTCTGACGTCACGACCACAGCATAACCACCAACACCAAGCAACACCGAACGTGAGAACGAGGTGTTGCCAACACGGCCATGCTGCATGGTGCCCGCCCCGGGCACCCCACGAGTCGGGATAAAATTACTGCAAAATAAACAACCGTTAACACCTGATTCACATTACCTACTTGTAGGGATCCTTCCTAACTTCCTAAGGAATATTGCCCATTCATTGTCACTTATCACTTCACAATCATACGACAGCTCGCAACTTAACAAGACACCTCCACTATGTACTCGTAAGATCCAGGAATATTGTCCATTCGTTATCACTCATCACAACAACAGCTTTCAATTTAAAGAACAAAACAACCGCATCTAAAGGGACTTTGCCACACTTAGGGGACCAGATTTGTCGTAGTTGAAAACCAACTGCACTTAAAGAGCGTTTCGCTCACTTAAATGCAGCAAGTTGGTCAAGACCACTTGCACTTAAAGAACATTTCGCTCACTTAAGCCTACCAAGTTGGTGAAGACCACTTGAAGATCACTTGCACTTAAAGAACATTTCGCTCACTTAAGTGTACCAAGTTCACCTTCAAGTTCCAAGCATCATAGAAGACCACTTGAAGACCACTTGCACTTAAAGAGCATTTCGCTCACTTAAGCGTACCAAGTTCGCCATCAAGTTCTAAGCATTATAGAAGACCACTTGAAGACTACTTGCACTTAAAGAGCATTTCACTCACTTAAGCGTACCAAGTTCGCCATCAAGGTCAAGCATCGTAGAAGATCACTTGAAGACCACTTGCACTTAAAGAGCATTTCACTCACTTAAGCGTACCAAGTTCGCCTTCAAGTTTAAGCATCGTATTCCAATGTGATATTTTATATTCTTGGTACAATATTCCCAATTATCTTTCGAATATTTTATCAAAGTTCAAGCTTCGTATCCCAGTGTGATATCTTATATCCATGGTGCAATATTCCAACTAATTAATCTTCCAAAATTTTATCACGGCTCGCTGTATCAATTATGTTGCTATACATACTTAATTTTAAATAGATTACTCAACATAATACACAAGGTAGCCTTGCCAACACGGTTTTTAATACTCCATGAATATTCTTTAAAGAAGCAATGCATTAGCACTCACGATTAAAATCAGATCATACCTCTTTACTAAATCTCAAAATTCTTTACTAAATTCTGAACACATACTCAATGCCATAGCATCGTGCACCCACACAGTGCTCCGACACTATTCATCCACGTATGCAATCACCACACTATCTTTATCTACCGCGCATCCACGCAAGGGATCACCGGTGCCTAGTTCACCATAATACAAGGTATTTGATCTCATAAGAATCATATTTGATCTCATCCATTTTATTTTAACTATCAATGCTTTATTATTATAAACGGATCATTTGATTGTAAAGCTGGTGCTATCAAAGTTAACTTTAAATAATTATTATCATACTAAAACTATCACTTTTTAAACTAATCAATATCTTAACTGCAGTTATATTAATGATTTCACTAGTTCACTGCATTATTAATTACGAGGGTTGGTCACCAAATATAATCTTATAACCCACAAACTATTTTAATTCATGAATTACTCTAGTATCAAACAATAATAATAATTGGTATTTCATATTCCATATATGCAAATATTAATTACGCTATCTCAAATAATTATTAGGCTAATTAAAAATGATAAACAGAGAGTCATGGATTATGAGCGACACCGATGCATGCCACTGCCAAAACCAAGACTTTCTTTTTAACTAATTCATCTGTCCATTCACGCAGGGAATTCATCTACTGCCACTGTATGCTATCTAATATTTCTATTCGCACAATATACTCTTACTGTCACTCTTTATTATTTTCGGCCTGTCCTGATTATAGCACAGAATTGCAGCTGAGAGCATAAAAATGTTGCATTTGTCTACCCTCTTATTGTAATCTTTTAAATGAGAATTTCTCAAGTTAATAATACCCACTTAGCTATCCGGACAAGAATATTTCTTTGTTCAACGCAAATGTGAAGCTTTTACCCAAATTTGTAATGTTAGGTATTAACTACCAACATAAATCATAGTTATTTTTTTTAAATATTATTCTAATTTGCATTATTAATGATATACTATGACTTTACAAACTAAATAAAGCTTCATTATCATATTATACACACCACAATCCGTAATTATTATTTGTTTTTGAAGCAGGTACCCAACAAATGCAACAAAACTTTTGAATTGAACAGACTACAGGCAATAGTTCTAACTCTGAAGAGAAATATTACTTTCATCGTTACTAGTCTGTCTGTGTCTATTTTATTAAAATATAATGTACAATCCTTTTACCTTCGTTCTAGTTCAATCTAATCGACTTGTACATGTATACAAAACGGTTCCTGTTTGGATGGACAAAAAATAGCTAAAATGCTTTCAGAGGTCAATGTGTATACGAGTCTACTACTATTACATTACTTTTCTCGGGGAGAAACCAAATCGGATCACTCTGTTACATTCCGTCCAAGCAAGTTATTACTCCCTAGTACCCAATAGGTACATACCTATAACGTAAAAATAAATTCGCTTAACGCAATTGAATCAAAAGGAATGTTAACACATTTTGTTTTTTATTACCTTTTGTAATTCTGCTAAAAACCCTTGTATCAACAAAAAATTCAGCTTTATCTTTAAATAGAAACCTTACGTAAAATTATTCATCTTGTATGCCAAAAGTACGCCCTAATATTATAACGATCTAGTCAAACATCATATTGTAATGCATGGTAAATTATTTTGACGATTCAAAAGCATTTGTAAAAGTTTACTTGAATTATTATATCATATTCTATTCTAGTCTAGTCTATTCTATTCTATTGTATATTGAATAGTATATCGAAAAGGGGATGCCTATGTCGATGAGCACGCAGAATATAAAAAAAATAAAACTAAAACTTCATATGTAAATAATCTTTACTGTAATAATTTAAAGTTATTATCTATCTAATTAATTATTTACTTAGGTGGCACTAAGGTAAACCTGTACAGTACTTATTTAAAACTGCAACAAAGGCTCTTTTTTAAATATTTACTGATTTAAATAACCTGTATAGCAATAATAATAGATGAAACAAAAGAAACAATATTTAAACAAAACTAAAAAAAATGGCTAATCCAAAAATGTTACTACAGTGTGCATGAACTATTGAATGAATATACCTCAATAATATGATAATACGATATAAGAAGTTAAAGTCTGATTAGTTATAATAGGACATAATTTGAAAACTCCCATAATCTTTATTTATATGTGACCTTTTTATTTTATTTTTATTTAATGACCATATAATTAATTCATAATTTTTGCTATTCATATTTCATATTTCATAAGAATTGTAATATTACCTTTGATTATTTACATATGTTTTACTTTGCAACGCCCCAACGGGGCTTCATGTTGTAATATTATGATATTTTTTTTTATTTATGATGTAAGACATGAATGCAAATAAAGAACGAATAAAGAATTACCTCTATAAAGATACGAAAATTCTAAATATAAGTCACTCGTACGCGCTTCAAACTTGTATTCCTATCAGGAAAATAATAACAGGATATATACACTCCCAATTAAGCTTTAAAAGAAGAACAATTACGAAAACTTCCCTAAAAACTAGTATTATAAACGTATGGATGTTATTACTTACCCACACAATTATTCAATGTAGATAATATGAAGTACTAAAATGGATACTTGATTTCATGTGCGTAAGTACCTACCATTTTAAATGTAAATAGCTGTAATTCCTGATATCTAAAAGACTGTTATGCTCTTTATTGATAAATAAATGTTTTTAAACTGAAATCCCTTTACTAACGATTTTGATATGCGCGGACAACTACTTCCGGTATTTATAAACGCCTCGTGACATGTATCAAAAATATACACTTTTTAACCCCATATATTATGTAACATTTACTTACAATTAATATAATAACTTATTATTATAATATTAATATTGACATTTAATTAAGAGACATGTTACCATAGAAATTAATTCACTTTTTGGTCTCATCAGGATTATTTGTACGGATTATTCCTGATGAGTATTAAATATTTGCATGCTTATGAAGCAGAATATGAAGGTCGCTACTTAGTTATAATTTTGAACTCAACAACTGATATTCAGCAAATAAATAAATTTCATTTCATTTCAGTATACGAGTTCGGGATTGGTTATCATGATTTATATCTGAGCTAACATTTCACTTGTGAAGTTTGACTAACCTAAGACATTCTTCGATTACTTTTACCACTACCACTATAACATTTTAACTTGTTCGTCACGTATACTACCCACATGTTTAATATTTTTATTATAAAAACTTCTATGTAAATAAGTAGCTCAATCGTCACACGTTTTTAAATTATTATCTTCTAAGGACGTATATTACTGATGCTACTATAATAATTGACCCACTATAATTTAAATAATATTTTGTTCGAAAAAAAAGTTGAGACAAACGTGAATTTAACATTTAGTTCCAAAATAAAATTCGAACAAACTAAAAATTAACCATTTTAAAAACATATTCCTTTGAATTTGGAACTAAAAGACAATTTCGTTTACCGATCACTATTCCCACGAGGACCACTTATAGACTGTACGCAATATTAAATCGTGACAGACTTTTAGCTGATACCTTCAACTTAGTTTAGTAACGAATTATCTCACCTGACTATACAAAAGTTTGAGAATACGATTTAGTAATTTAAACCATATTCACTTAATCTTTAATAATTATTCAAAGTACTCACAGTTTCGGTATCTTTACGAGATACCTTATTACGTTTCCATCGCGGCCGACGGTGTCCTGGCACTTGAAGACCTCTAGGTGGAAAAGTACGTTTGCGTTTCGACCGATTTTTCCTCAAAGCGTAAGTTACATCCCACTTCTGATGTTAACAATTAAACTCTCAGATAGTAAAATCAACCCGTATAATGCAATGTAAATCGGTCGGAGCGCAAACAGCAACTGAAGCTTGTCGTTCCACGCCACGTCCTCGCCCCAGCGCCATCTTTTTCGTCTCGATGGAGGGGGCTCTGACGTCACGACCACAGCATAACCACCAACACCAAGCAACACCGAACGTGAGAACGAGGTGTTGCCAACAATTACTTGTTTTGTAAAAACTTAGCTGTAAATGCTTAGCTTTGGTACAAAATGTAAGACTACGAACCCTAAGTACCATATGAACGGATTACATAGATCCCTTGCTACGTACAGGTAGGTACTTCCACAACTCTAGTGGAAACAACCCTTGTTACGCATAGGTAGCTTACTTCCACAACTCTAGTGGAAAATTGACCTGAAGATTTACCTTGGAAACAGTTTTAAGATAAGTTTTTTAGTGTCTTGTTCTCCTTATATTCCGTCATCGATGTATTCCGTAATGTTCCCTAATTACATAAGTACCTGTGATCCGGTGCTGAACTCGTCAGTAGGTGGTTCCCGGGCAAACCTCTCGAACTTGAAGCTGTTGGAGCGATACAACTCGTTGTCCTCCCGGGAACGGCGGCCGCGGCAGAAGCGACGGGTGATTGAGGTGTGTCTGAAATGTAAAGTTAACGTAGACTTTCAGACAATTTTCAGGTAAAATATAGCATATAATCATAGACACATCTGGCGGCAAAGTCAAATTATTGCAAAAGCGTGTCTGTCTGTCTGCTAAGTTTTGACGGCCCATCCATTTATCCAATTTTGGCGTACAGAGTTAGCTTACATCCCGGGGACGGACATAGGCGGCTTATAGGGGATAATCATATACATTCCTCGGGATTTTGAAAAAGTCTATATCCACGCGGACAAAGTTTGTAGGATTCAGCTAGTTTATCATAAGGATGCGAAAGTGTTTTTCACGTAGTAAAAAATATTTTCAGGTACACACGCATTACTCAAAACGTACATAACTCCAAAAAGTTGGAGGTATGTGCCACTGCCCGGGATTAAAACCCCGACCTCACGAATATGTAGAAGGAGGCTATCACCACTTTCATCACAAATTAGTTTGCAAAATTGCAACGGCACGTGCGTGTAGCCAGCCCTTAACATCAAGTGGCAGGATTCGCGCAGGTTGCGGTATTTTTCTTCCTACTGTAGGTAACTCATATAACCAAAATATAACTAGGTACGAAACACCTATCGCTGAGATCAAAGATTCCCACAAATATCCTCCGCTGCTCAACAGAACAAAGTTTAGCACCTCTAGCACAGGCTCTTACTCTACAAAGCACAAGTCGGACTACATAAAAAACCGGCCAAGTGCGAGTTAGACTCGCGCACCGAGGGTTCCGTATTCGGCATGCTACTGCATGATAAATCAAAAACTATTATGCTTAAAAATAAATAAAAATCTGTTTTAGTATGCACAGGTAAAGCCCTTTCATATGATACCCCACTTGCTATAATTATTATCTTACTTTGATAATTGAAAATATTAAATTCATGAACACATTTTTTTTATAGCCACAAATTTACGGTGTTCGGGTTTTTTCCTTTACTGGTGCTATAAGATCTACCAAATTTCATGATTCTAGGTCAACGGGAAATACCCTATAGGTTTTCTTAAGAGATACAACAGACGGATAGACAGTCAGACAGACAGACAACATTTTACGAATCCAACATTTTGGGATTCAACATTATGAGAATTCAACATTTTAGGAATCCAACATTTTGAACCCGAAGGAGTTTTTCCTTTTGAAGTACGGAACCCTAAAAAATCTAAACTGTCGTGGTGAAGATCGTTCAATAATAATTAAAATTTCAAATTTCAAATTCCTGAAAACAGATCAACCCTGCATAGACTAGCATAGATACCTACTCAAAGCATCTGAGTATTGTAATTATACAACTCGGACGTCGAGTTAGCTTACGAAGTTAGAACGTCGCGTCAAGGGAGTTGGTGATCTACTTTGATGCCAGGTAAATTCGTACCAATATTATGTAGAAACTAAGTAGAAGCTGTTACCAAATACATATTCGGCTATACTCACGTATTTAGTCGACGTAAGTCGAACACATCCGCGGTTGAAGTTAAAACCGCGACGCGCAGCGTATTATCCCTATGAAAACCCGGCCAAGTGCGAGTCAGACTCGCGCACCTAGGGTTCCGTACTACAGTCATATTTTTTCGACATTTCGCACGATAAATCAAAAATATTAAGTTTGCATAAAAATAGATGAAAATCTTTTTTAGGACATACAGGTAGAGCCATTTCATATGATACTTTACTTGGTATATTAATCTTACTTTTAAAGTTGACAATATTAATAATAATTTGTACATGAGCATATTTTTTTTAATTTAATGTACTTAACCACAAATTCACGGTTTCTAGAACCTAAGTCAACGGGAAGTATCTTCCCGTTCCCGTTCCCGTCCCGTTTGGGTTTTCTTGACAGACACGACAGATGGGCAGACGGACAGACAAACAGACAGACAGACAACAAAGTGATCCTATAAGAGTTCCGTTTTTCCGTTTGAGGTACGGAACCCTAAAAATCATAAGTACCTAGGTAAAAAATAATAAAATCGCTTACCTCGAATCACTAGAATGTAAAGGCCATTGAATCCCAAATATCTTTAACTTGGCCGGAGGTCGACGCTTTTGCTCCGTACGAGCGTTGTCTTCCACAGGTGGGGTGTGATGTCTTCCGCCTGATGATGCCCTGGTGCCACTCCTACGTCGACGGCGGCGTCTCCTCTCAACCAATATAAAGTTATCCCCGTTGCGTATAATATAAGACGAACGTAGAGTCGAGTTCTCCTCGCCTTGTCTCTGTCGTATCAAATCAGCTGTTCGCAACGTATGGATATTTTGATACTCTGCCTCAGGCGGGGCCGAAGTGGTCACTTCTCGACTAGTCCCACTTCCATCCCGTTTCTTTCGGGAGGAATGGAGCCCGACTCGACGCCAAACCTTTTCCATGAATCCGTATTTCCTGTCATCCCATTATATTTTGTTCACCGCCTATTGCACTCGACGCAAACCGCTTAACACAAACTGCACTTACATTAACACAAAGTTATAACTTTGAGTCAACACATCAGTTAAAGTAAAAGTGATATAACGATTCCTGGTAACGTCAATAGAAATGATAAGCGTAATAAATCACTAGAGTTCACCCACTCATTGTCATTGTCCGCGAGATAAACGTCCCTCTGGACTGCACTCCCTGTGGATATTTGCGGTTAGATCGTTGATATAGCACATCACCGGTGGCTTACAGAAATCAGGGCGTTAATCATTAATCGCTTTTATTAAGACGTACTAGGTTACTGGATTGAGGGGAGAGAATAACTTGTTTTTTGACATCACATTCGGTAAGGTCCCGGCCCTATAGACAGGGTGCGGGTGCACGGTTTACGCATGCGCAGTCCCCCTCGCCTATATCCCTCGCCCGAGAGCAGTTCCAAAATGGCGGACCTCCGACCCCCCTTCCCGTTATTGAATATCTAATTTTATCCGTGCATTTGATGTAGCTATACGCGAACTGAGTTGCGTTTAATCTCAACTACTTATAGTGAACTCTTTCGACCGTTTTGTGGGTTAATGCTATTCATTCCCCGGAGGCCGACGGGTGGTCGGCATTTCCACTGCGGCACGTGTCTCCTGTTGCCGGCTACTTATCCGGCGCTCGGAAATCCTAGTACATAGATATGCACCGCCTAGAGAATGAATAGGTTGAAACATAACTGAAATACCTACTATATCAAGTTAATTAATCTTTAATAAATAACGTATGTACATACCTACCTAACAAATATTTGTTTTTTTTTAATTAAAAAAATAGCAAGGAAATGAGCTGGTGGGTCACCTGATGTTAAGTGATTACCGCCGCCCATGAACATTTGCAGCACCAGGGGAACCACCGATGCGTTGTTGACCTTTCAAGAATATTTTGGTCCGCCCCTTGAACAACCCCATATTGAATTCTAGGAAAAGTTTTTCACCCAATTTTCAATTTTAAAAGCACAATGGGATCTGCAAGGATTTCAGTTTGAAATTGCATTAATATATATTTAATAATAACTAGATGATGCCCGCGGCTTCGTCCGCGTGGATTAGTTTTTTAAAATTTCGTATGAACTCTGAGTTTCCGGGATAAAAAGTAGCCTATGTCCGGGATGAATCCCAAGTCTGTACCAAATTTCATTAAAATCGGTTCTGCGGTTGGGCCCTAAAACGTAGCAGACAGACAGATAGACAGACACACTTTCGCATTTATAACATTAAAGTATGGAAGTAAGGATTTTGCTAACACAGTTTATAGCCGTCCCGTTCGTCACAATTAACATGGCAGAGATTGTAACATGGTTAAAAAAGATTCGACGCAGGTACGGCTGAACCCGAATTCAAAGTTTGAAAAAAAACAGCTATGTAATGAAAGCCTAACTACCACCCCCTAGTGCCGGTGAGCCCCCCTTCATTCCCGGTGGAAACACCCTTACTCTTCAGACATCACCGCACCCTGTATATTACTAGAACTATCCTATAATTTGTATCATAGCAGGACGAATTTATGAAGCATATTGTAGCTTGCGCCTACTCGTTACGTCTGCTTTGCTACTAACGTGTGTGCACTTCTGCAAACGTTTTTTGATGCTAGGTACTATCTAGGTAGGTATAATTATCTACAAGCTTTTATTTAACTTGTTAGGTAATAGCTACTTAAGTTATTTATGGTCAAATCTTGTGACAAGTGCTCCCTAACCTACAGAGCTTTTGAAACCACTGAGTTACTTATATACTTAGGTATTGCATTTACTCACAGACCACTAAACCTTATATTCTATCTACTTAAGTATTCATTCCTATGACAGTGTAATAATATACCATGGTGGTGGTCTCATGATGGAGTCGGGAAGTGGAACTCTTTAATTAAGTAGGAATCTACATACCAATCATAACTCCGTCATGTTTGGAGTGATTTGCGTTGCATTTGTATTGACATAGTTTGCATTTGTATTGATACAGTAGGCCTACATGAATAAAATTCAGGTAGCTTAGAACATTGACCAAGAAAGGATTTTCAGAAATTCCGCCCGAAACCGGGGCGGATAAGGTAGTTCATTATAATATTATTGAAAAGAGCAACCGCCGAGTTTCTTGCTGGTTCTTCTCGGTAGGAACGGCATTCCGAACCAGTGATAAATTATTTGACGATTCAAAAACACTTGTAAAAGCTTCACTACATAGTATAAAACAAAGTCGCTTCCCTGTCTGTCTGTCCCTATATATGCTTAGATCTTTAAAACTACGTAACGGATTTTGATGCAATTTTTTTTAATAGATAGAGTGATTCAAGAGGAAGGTTTGTATGTATAATATATGCATCCTAAATCCACGCGGGCGTAGCTGCGGGCATCAGCTAGTATTTGAATAAAAATCTATTCTGTTCTATTCTATCATATCATACTAGGTCTCGTATTATATAGGAACATGTCGCGCGTCAAGCATGGTTGACGCGGTCGAAAACACTCTTCCTATCTTTTGACGAAACGTCACTAGTGTTGTCAGTGGGCAAAAAATTCCTCGATTGGCGAGGAATAATCGGAGATTTGTTTCGCTGTGACATTTTTATTTATTTATTTATTTGGCGTATTAATACTACTTTTAATTTCCAGGATAAAAATTAAACTTAAGGCCATCTACCTAATGCAAGGCTATCTCTGTGCATATCGCCAAGAGTTGTTCAATATTTGAACCGTGAAAAGGCATCAGATAATACGTAGGTATACTCCTAATTATTCCTCTCAAAGGCTAAAATCTATAGATAAGCAAATCGAGTTACATCGATCGAGTTTCAATTTTCAAATCACAATGATAGGTAGTTAGATAGGTACTAAAGATGTTTTCACTTCAACATATTTTTCACGTAGGTACCTACGCAGCAATTTATCTATACTAATACTATAAAGAGAGTTACATTAGGGATGACTGCAGGGGGTGCGAAAGGAAACAGCATTTTCTTATCCTAATTTTATTACTAACTAGCTGATGCCCGCAGCTTCGCCCGCGTGGATTGGTCAGATCCCCTGCAGCATCAGGATTGAGGAGTTGGACTCCAAATTTTTTATGAAACAATGTCGCAAAGTTCCTCTATCGATTAAAAAATAAATGACGCAAAACGGTTCAGAAATCTCGGAGATTTCGGTGTACATAGGTAGAAAAACACAACTCCCTTTTTGAAAGTCGGTTAAAAAAGTAGCCTATGTTACACCCTGGTCAATCCTCTACTTGTCTGTGAAAATCCCGTCAAAATCAGTTCAGCCGTTCCAAAGATTAGCCTTTTCAAACAGACAGACAGACAGACAAAAATTTTAAAAACGTGTGATTCAGTGTTGGTATCGTTCAAATAACCATATGAGCTTAATATGAGGTAGTTATTTCGAAATTACAGACAGACACTCCAATTTTATTTATTAGTATAGAAGATTTACATATGTAGGTATGCTATTACATAAAATTATCCTAATTGCTCCGCCGATATGTGGCGGAGGCTTCTATTGCTATTGTGATGTGTGTCCGTGCCCAGTCCTCGCGCATGGTGTTCGGGAATTCTGCCGCGTCAAGTGTCATTTTCCGCGGCGACTGTGGAAACGCTAAGCAGGCACGTGTAGCGTTGCGGCCTGACTATACCTGCGTAACAAGAGGAAAGATTTGTTTATTTATACTTAAATGAAAAAATCTGAACTGGACTTATTGAACCGATTTTAATAATTCCTTCACCATTAGAAAGCTGCTTTATCCTGAATCACTTCCTCGCAGTCACTACCCATATTATAAATGCGAAAGTGTGTTTGTTTGTTGGTTTATTGATTTGTTTATTAGTTGATTTTGGTCTTCAATGACGTCGCAACGATTCGACGTGATTTTTTGCATGGGTATTTACTCATACTTAACTATGTACCTACTTATAGATCTTGAGAGTGATAATATAGGCTACTTTTTATGCCGGAAAATCAAGAGTTTCCACGAGATATTTAAAAACCTTAAACCACGCGGACAAAATCGCGGGCATCAGCTAGTAGGTTATAAATTATTAGGAAGTCGTGGGAAAAACATAATCCTTAATAAAGTGATATGTAGGAGTTCGGCATGATTTCTTTGTAATTTTTTTACAATCATTACAATAAGCAAAAAGATTTGGTTTTCACCACACGAGTAGATAACTAGTGGATAAGCTCGTAGATAGGTAACAGATTTTTGATCGCAGGTCGGAAGCTTCGATTCGAAATTGTAGCAAGTCCTGCGCTAGCTATCTGGCAACACAGCAACACGTCGCACGCAAGCAGTTTTGCGGCGACCTTTGTTCCGCGACGTTGCATCGCGCGTCGTTTGTCGCAACATGGACATGGATAAAAACATAGTGCTGGCACAATCGGTGGCCAAATTCCCCTGCCTCTACAAATCTGATTCAATAGAGTATTTAAGAAAGCCCTTAACTGAACGAGCATGGCTTAAAATCAGTAAAGAAACAAACTTAACAGGTGAGTATAGGTAAAAGGTACATAATACGAGTACCGTGCATAAATATCTAATGCTCAGTGTCAAATGTCATTAAAGTTTAAACAGTCACTCACGCTATATCGTGAACTGCATAGAGATAGTATATTACGTCCATGGTGAACTGTGACTATATTCACAGCGGTTTTCGAGTGACGTAACTTGTTGTTTATCCATATCCATACTTAATATTATAAATGCGTAGTGTGTCTGTCTGTCTGTCTGCTACGCTTTCACGGCTAAACCGCTGAACCAATTTTAATGAAATTTGGTACCGACGTAGGATATTTTCCGGGGAAGGACATAGGCTACTTTTTATCCCGGAAAAAACAAACAGTTCCCGCGGGATAGCACTCTATCTTTCACGCATTTGTCGTTCAATAACGCCGCAACAGAGCTACGGATTGACGACATTTTTTGCATAGACATAATTGAAGACCTAACAAGTGATATAAGCTACTTTTTATCCGAAAAAAACATATAGTTACCTCGGGATAGCACGCTATCTTTCAGACATTTGTCGTTCAATAACTCCGTAATAGAGCTACGGATTGACGAAATTTTTTGCACAGACATAGTTAAAGACCTAGCAAGTAGTAGGCTACTTTTTTCCAAAAAAAAAAAAACTAAATCTTATTTTTATTGCAGTTCAGGAATGCAAAGAGAGATGGAAGCACCTGAGATATGGATTGGTGCGAAGCTTACGACCTTCTCGTCATGGTTTAGCGAAAAAGAAATATTACTTACATAACAATATGAAGTTTTTAATTCCCTACTTGGGAACTTCTGGCACGAATTCGAATGAGAAAACAATACAGCATGATGAAGAATTTGAAGACTTTCATGACGAAGTTCATGAAAATCCTTTGGAGGACGATAAGTTCAATATGACTCATGTTGTTGAAACTTATATAAGTGATGATGAAGAATCAATTAACAAGAAACCCAAAATAAATGAAACGCAACACAATCATGTTGAACATGAAAACCAAACACAGCCTTACACATTCGAAGAGGATCCACGCAGAATGTTTCTTCTCAGTTTGTTGCCCGAAATCGCAGATTTCTCTGAGAATCAAATGAAAACGTTTAGGAGAAGAATTTATGGACTATTAGATGAAATAAATAAAGATCCCACATAAAATCTTTATGATTTATTTTTTGTATGGAATAGATATGCGTTCACGGAAGTGGGAATCACTTGTTTTTGGTTCCATTTTAAAACTAATGTTAGTAAAAAAAAAGTAAAAAAAAAGTATAGGTACCTACCTCGGAGCAACAATAATTGGTCCATACTCCATACCCACCTTCTTGCATGATGCAGCTAATGCATGCTGGTGTTTCCATTACAAATATACCTAGGTTACCTCTTTGCTAATTAACGATATTAAGTGAGGACCTATTGCTCCTAAGTTTAACTTACCTTCATTGAGATTTCAGTACGATACGAGTAGGTTACCGTGAGACTAGGACCTCCGGCCCAGGTATGCGTTTAGAGATAACGGATATTATGCGTTTTAGCTCTTTTCATTGTTTTTGTTACTATAGGCAGATATTCCTAACTATGATGCTGTTAGTCAAAACTCTTATCTGGTCAAAACTAAGTAGTAGTTAACAACGTTGTTTTGACTAAATCTGAGCCCTCTGAATCATTGTATTCACAGTCTTATCTGTCCTACCCTAGAAAATATACGCCAGAACCCGCTTCGTCCCCCTTCATTCAGCTTCACCTACTCGACCTTCGTTTCGCTGCCGAGGTCATC
Source organism: Maniola jurtina (assembly GCF_905333055.1). Classification (NCBI taxonomy): domain Eukaryota; kingdom Metazoa; phylum Arthropoda; class Insecta; order Lepidoptera; family Nymphalidae; genus Maniola; species Maniola jurtina. The sequence goes on along the minus strand of NC_060046.1, from coordinate 6,271,840 downwards.
AGCTCGTTACACTCACCACCTCCCCTCTTCACTTCACTCGACCTCATAGACTCAGGATATCCCTCGGGATATACTTTTGACCGGAATTCTGGGCAAAACTACTTTTGACCCATGTGATTATTAAAATTATTGACCAGATAAGAGTTTTGACTGTAGCATACATAGTAGATGATGGCGATCACAATATTATGTCGACAACAATCAAATGATACAGTGTCTGCAAGAGCACTGCACAGCCGCCAATCAGCACGTGATCCACGCGTCGCTGTCATTGTCATTGCTAAAACTACAAACTTAGGGACAAGGCATATTGATGCAGAATCGAATCTTCCCGTTAGCAAAAAGTTACCTTAAGTACCTAATTTGTAACTGTAGGTAATAGCCTAGTGAGTTAATACGTCGATCGATCTTCCAGTCGGGGAGTCCAGGATTCGATCCCGGGCGCGCACGAGTTACGATTATGTGGAAATTATCGTGGGGAAACCTGCATGCCTAAGAGTGCCTACATAATGTTTTCAAAGGCTCAAGTCTGCCAATCCCTACTTAGTCAGCGTGGTGGACTAAGGCCAAACCTTTCTTATTCTGATTAGAGACTCATTCTCAGTAGTTAGCCAGTGATGGGTTGATCATGATGACGATGAACTTGCAACATTTGAATCAAAGACGCGACACAACGATGCTTCAATATGCTTTGACCCTTAGTTATTCCAATAAAAGGTTAAATTCTATTTTTAGGACCATGTTTTTTAGAAATTTAATAAAATACAAAGAAGACTTTACAAAAAATTCTATAATTTGTGGACAGTGGAACTTGCTGCAGTAAGTAAATATTTATTATATTAATTAATATATTAAAATTGAATATAATTATTACAAGATAAAAGAAGTTGCATTAGGTAAATTTGTAGCTTTGTTAAAGCAACAAACTACTTTGTTTTAAGGGCTTCAGTTGTGTGACTACTGCTTTACTTTTTGATTACTATAGCATTTAATAGGCATAAACATCATAATATTCTTAGAAAAAAAACATTTATAAAAATGTACTTAAATGCAAAGTAATAGCTAAATAAATAATAATATATTAAGTTCTAACTGGCCAAGTGCGAGTCAAACCCGCACGCCGAGGGTTCCATACACGTGAAGGAATAATTTTATTTGATTAAATTATTCAATCACCTAAAAAACAAAATAATCTAAATAGCACTGTAAACTAAATGAAAAAAAAAAATTGTATGTCAAGATACATTTGCCAATATCGTATTTCAGTGGGATGTATACAGTTAATTAGATAATACATTTTGAATGAAAATATGCTTTGAGAAGCTACAACTTTTCATTGAGTTAAAGTAGACACTTGAAATTTGTAAAGGAATTCTAGGCCATTCACCTTAGTATTCAGTGTGAATTTTAACTTGATACCCGCAGGTTATTTCTGAGAAAATGGACCTTGACACACAGATAGATAGACAAAAAATCCTAATACAGTTCTGTTTTTCATTATTAGGTATGAAACCCTAAAAAGTTGATACTTAAATGTAATAAATTCACTTGATAGGAGCATTTTTCATAGATTTAGTTGTAACTGGGTTACCATTTACTTTGCTAGTCAATTTATTACCCTGCCACACAGCTAGAAGATCTTCAGTTGTTTTCAGGTCAGCCTGTAGCTTGTCCCAAACCTTTTTCTTGGGATTTAACACCTCATCAGGTTCACCAGTTTCATAGCTTTCTACAACAATTCTATCACCAGGCTTGCTATCTTTTGGTGGTATCAAGGGTTCTACTTGTTTTGGTTCATCTACAGATGCACACAGAACCATGCCCTTTGACTCAATACCTCTCATTTTGGCGGGCTTCAAGTTGCATAGCACTACTACGTCTCTATTCTGCATTTCCTCTATAGGTACAAAGTTTACAAGTCCCGATACAATTATTCTAGGTTCTGGTTCCCCTACATCAATCTTTTCAACATATAGAGCATCAGCATCAGGATGTCTTGACACCTCTACAATGCGACCTACTCTAATATCAAGTTTGCTTGGTGTTATCTCATCTGTTCCAGCACTTGCATTTCCTTTTACCTTTTGTGGTGGCGGGTATGCTTTCTTAGTCAACTCTTGTAGTTTTGGATCCTTGAATATTTCTTGTATAGGTGCCAAAAGTTTGTTGATAACTAGCTCGACAGAGGCTTTCAAATCTCCTGGATGAATTTCTTCTTTTGCGAATGCAGTTTCTAAATCCTCGAAGTTAGAATACTCAACATTTCCACCATACTCTTCAGGTCTACTAATCAAAAATTTATCATCCTTATGCATTAACGGGAATATAACATATTTAGTAAAAGATAAAATTCCATTTTCAGTTATGTTACCCGGCTCACAGAAAGCCTTCTTAAGCTTTTTCTTCACTGCTGCAGGGGTATCAAGTAAATCAATTTTGCTATCTTCTTCAGAGGCTGACATTTTCCCTCCTGTTAGACCTGGGACCATAGGATTCATGAGATGTACCCTTTTAGCATAGCCCAGTTGAGGCAAGTATTTCTCAGCCAGTGTAAATATTTTTCTTTGATCAACACCACCAAATTGAGCATCAACTTTCAAGTACTCTTCATCAAGTGCTTGAAGCCCAGGATACAGCAGCCCACTAAGTAACGGGTGATCAACTTGTTTAACTACTTCTGCTCCAGCTTTTTTGGCATCATGTTCAGTAATAACAGATGACATTCGGTACACATCCAAGGTGTATTCTTTACTTAGCTGATACTCAGTGCCTCTGACAAACTTTAGTTTTTCTAATGAGACTCCAATAGATGTAAGCATGGCTTTGATTGCTGCCTCATAATACTGAGTGCGTAAAGCTAACAACTCCCATGGTGCCTTCATATTGTCCAAGTATGCATGTAAATCAGCAAACAAGATGGTTACTTCACACCCTGCTTTGAGAAAGTCGGCAATTTTGGACATTGGAACGAAGTAGGCTACATGAGGACGTCCTGTCGTGGCAGTACCCCAATAAAGGCTAAGGTCACGTTGTTTCAAAATTTCGTCGAGTCTTTCATCACCCAATACTTCTTGTAAATTTCGAGTTATAACATGTTTCTTCTCTTGCCAGTTATCCATTCTGATATAGTGTTTATAGCTGGAAATTAAAATAAAACACTTATAACAGGTACTCGAAATGGTATAAGCAATACGTCTGACGAAACCTTGATTAATAAACTTACCTTATAGTAAATATATGTGTACCTCGTACGTTAAGCTTAGACACGGTTTATATCGACGTTTACCAAACTTAATCTTTAAAAATCATAAATTAAATGATTTTTAAATTCTATCCTAACCTAATATTCAGAAACAAGAAAATTGAACTATGACAGCTGACATGACAAGACTTTTAAGTTTTGACAACATGCCAACAAATCAAATGTGGCCTTGAATGTGGCACACCTAGGCACACCACAAACGGAGACTATAATGGTGTCGCTTCATGCTTGTGGCAAACAACAAGCACTGGCAAGTGTTTGGACGGGATTTGCGTATGCTTACCAACACCTGGGAGCGCTTGTCGTTTTATCCAATTAGCTACAAACAGAACCATAACCAAACACTGAATAAAACGTACTCTATTGTGTTAGCCGATGCCAGGTATGTTGTTTTCCACAAGCTTGAAGCGGCACCAATAAAGTAGCTTTGCCGCATCTTTACCGTAGTTTTGGCCGTAGTTAACATATATTTACCATTCCACGCGGGCATGATTTGTATAGTAATTAGATAAGGCTAGCTTTAAGTTTTGTAATATTTTCACTAAAAATTAAAAAAAAAAATGAAAAAAAAAAACATATAAAAGTAGAATCTTCAGTAGAATATTATCCCAATCCAGACAAAATTTTTCATCTGTTTAGTCCACAGAGTCCACATGTCACTCTAAAAATTCACAGCACAGATGTGAAAATATTTAATCGTTCATGGTCGTCTCGGGTAACATTGTAAACATCTCAACGTGAGAGTCGCTGACTCAATGAAAATAATGGCATTTAAAAAATTCAATCAGTAATCATCTACAGATGCTTATCAGGATGGCCGGACAAGAAAAATTTAAATAGGTAACTACCTCATATCAAGGGGTGTCCCATCCCGATATATCATGTTAAGCGATTTTTAGTCAGTAGTTTAGGAAATATGAACCTTTTAATGATTTCATAATTTTCATCCCTTAGTGGTTTTTCTTTTGAAATTTAGGCAATAGAATTACACATTCTGTGTTCAACTCTCTGCCTATTACGGTTCAAGAGATATAGCCCTCTCTGGCATACAGATGGACAGACGGACGGACGGATGGTGGAGGCCTATTATAAGGTTCCCGTTAACGGGAACGGAAGCCTAAAAATAGATGAAGTACCTACATTTTAAACTGTTGTGAATAATTATTCTTAATAGTTTAAAGAAAACTTCATGATTAATTTTGAATTTAAAAAGTAATTCCTTTATTTTGGAAACAATTTACATCAAATAAACTAATAGGTATTAAGGTCTAGTTTTTTATCATTATTTTTGAAGTGGTAAGTCCTCAAAACATTTTAGAAATAACTATTTAGATGCTATTCGGGCAATTTTTTAATTTTTAAAGTCTTCAAGTTTTGTAGGTAGCTAGTTACTGCACTCGAACAGTTATTTTGAACTTACGATAAAATTTAATGCCAAGGTAAACGGTAAATTTTTAGACAATAGTTTAGTTTATGGTTACTGAAAACAAAAAAAAACGTCCAAGTACGTTCTACAAAAATAAAACATATAGTAAATACCATTAAAATTCATATCTCCTAAACTACTAAAAATGGCTGAGCATAAAGTATAGGGGTGATTTGGATACACCTTGATATAAATTTAAATAGGTACCTACCTATTTAAATTTTTCTTCAAGACCGCAAGACGTCCCATCTCCGGCCACCCTGTATAATAAGAAAAACCGGTCAAGTGCGAGTCTTCCTTTCACACGAAGGGTTCCGTACCATCGTATAAGATATACCCAACACCTCTATGTAGAGCAATCAGATGCAAGTTAGTTGACGTACGACAGCGCCGATAAGTGATTTAGTAAACTAATTTTTTCGTGAACACATTTTAATTTTTTTAGTAGTAGTATTTGTAGGTACCTCTCTATGAAAATATAAATAATAATATGTAGTTCACAATAACATCAGCATTTTTAAATTAGTATCAATAATAGGTAGGTAACTAACTACCTACCGATATTATTATGATGGATTTTCAACATTGTCGCAGCCCTGCTTATGTCACTTTGACAGGATTCAAATATCAACTATAAATTGGAGAAGAAGAAGAAGTTCTACATAAAAGTGTTAGGTATTGTATATCTTGTACGATGGTACAGAACCCTTCGTGCGCAAGTCCTGCTCGCACTTGGCCGTTTTTAAAATGATAGAGATGAGAGAATTTAGATATTTAATTCAGATTTATATGATTATGATGATTGCTTACTATAATTCTACATATATTATGTATTTAGTTTCTTCTATGGAGTATGGGGGCTCACATATTAGAAAACCTAAGATTTCAAACTAGCCTACATAAAATTGGAATAGTTAGCTACTAATAAGTATCTACTGGACTAGGAGTATTTGTTATCATTATGATTAAAATCTTAAAATAAGGGGTGGTTCTCTTCTAAAATCAATGATTAAACGAAAAATGTTTCTAGAAGAAAAAAAATATTTTCTGTACCAATATTATTGTCGTTTATAACTTGGTTCAAAATAAAATTTGAATTTGGCGCTACTGTTGCAGTGATTGCTAGTGTTTCCTGTCAAAAGCGCCATTGCGCATGACAGTCAGTGCGGCCTTGCAGACTGAAGAGCGCTGCCAACAAAGGCCGAGTCGATGGGGTTACAAAAAATTGTTAATTTGGACTTATAAAACCCTTTTGTTATTGTAATTATAATTTTATATAGGTTGTGAATCTGTGATTACGTTAAGAAATGTGTGAATGATATGAATAGTGACGACTAGCAAAGGAGTCAGCTGGTCCACAGTGCGAATAGTGAATAAGAAATGGCGGCCTTGCCAGCAGGTGTTCAGTATGCGTTATCATCAGAGTCTAGTTATAAAGAAAACAAGGAACTAGTGTTTGTGAAATTAACGGATTCAGCACTGAAAGCTATAGAAGACTTCATTAGAAATAATAGGGTAAGTACATCGCCATATTGTAACACCAAAACAGGCCAGCAATGTCAGGCGCCATACTTATATTACAAGTAATCAAAATGAAACTGCGAAATTGTAATGTTTTTGCAAATTCTCAAGTTTTGAGGTCATTATTGTAGAGTTATATGTTAATTTTTCTAGATAAGTTTCCGACAGATATTTTCTTTACAATGTCACGCCACGTCAACATGTAGAAATTCGCTGTGTTATTTTCACAGATTTACATTTCCAATGGCTATAATTAGAGTATTCAGGTCTTATTGTCACTGATTTCGGGGATAGTTAGGCATAACGCCTCCAGATAAAGTTTCGTTTTAATGACTGTCGTAAAGGCAAATTAGTTTCCGACACGATAAAAACAAATCGTTGTGACTATTCTTAAGCAAACAACTCCTACAAGTAGAGCTACAAGTTTTAAAGTTATTCTTTCCAAAATTTACGATTTATTAAGATAATCAGTTCTTGATATTTGTGATGTAATAAACACCAATATTATCTACCTCAATATTATCTTTGACCTGTTATATTGAGTTAAATTATGTTAAGATCTATAAAAAACCAAGGAGTTTTACTGTTATTTCAATCACTATCAGAAAAAATATTTGCTTTTAAATATATTTTTATAGTTAGAGTTATAGATTTTTAACCAAATACTTCATTAATGTTGTCCATTCAACAAAATGTCAAATATCAGTCACTTAGCATTTGGAGTGCTCTTGTATTGTTTCAGTAATTGGCCATCATAGTTACTTACTTATTACCTTAACTGTGTCCACCTAAAAGCCAATATATGGTAATTGAAATTACTTAAATAGGGCATCCAGAATTCTTGGGACTTTAAAAAAAATCTTTCTGAATAAAAAAATATCAATAAAACAATAAAGAACAGCTATTATAAAGGAATTTTATCCTCCGAACAAATAGTTTTTTAAGCTGTTGTTTCCATAGACTTACGAATTTTCGCTACGCTCAGTTGTTTCCAACTGAAAAATTTCAGGTGACTAACCTGTTGGACAATAGTAATACTATCTCTTAACACTAATTGAATGCTAAACCTCCTCTTTTGAAGTAAGTTTTTCAGGCTTAAAGGGGGTAGACCATTCCTCTAATCCTATGAAATAGATCATTCATATATTCCTATAAAATAATATCAATCAGTTCAATAAGAGCGATGATAGTCTAGTGGTTAAGATATCAGACTATTTGGGGGTCAATCCTGGCCACCCACCTCAACTTTTGGAGTTATGCACCTTTAAAGCAACTTTTATTACTTGCTTTAACAGCGAAGGAAAATACTGTGAGGAAACCTACATAAATGAGAATTCTCCATAATGTTCTAAAAGGTGTTTAAAGTCTGTTAAGCAGCGTGTTAAGCGGTCAGCGTTGTGGACTAGTGTGCAAACCCTCTGGAGTTCTAATATACTCTTGGAGAGGATACCCTTGATCAGTTATGGGACGGCGATGGGTTGCTGATGATGATGATGATGAAGATGATGAATATCAATTACATCATTCCTACTATATATTAAGTATTCCCTCTTAAAACTTCTAGGTTAATTTAAGTGTTAAACTAGGAGACATGACATAAGAGCCCTGAGCATGAATGTTTTATGTATCAAGTAAAGTAATTGCATCAAGTTAATCCCTATTAGATATTTACACTATTTTGGGTTACCAATTTTCCTGCAGTGAGTTACATTAGGGGTAGGGTGCTTCAGCTCCTCATATAGCATTACGCTAGAGCCCTACATGGGTGCTGGATTAGCTACAGTATTAAGTTTTTTTAATTTCCCTTTTTACTACTTTATATTATATATACAATGAATTATGTGCTAGTATATTTTACTTTACTTTCACACCCTTTTTGATTGGACCATGTAGCAACCAAAGTACTCTTCTGATGGTAGGTGTTGGTTGTGTAGCCACCTTACAACCGTACATGAGGTGCTGGAGCACCTCGCCCCGAACAGTAAGAAAACCAGTTACCCAAACTAGAGTAGGCTTCTAGGGTTAACATCACTTGATACAATTCCTTCACCTGAGATTCAAAATATCTCAAGGCACAGTATATAAAAATGTATGTGCTGGTCCATTTAGTGTAGTGGTAGATTTATTTGATTTTTCAAAAGCAAGTTTATTTGAATACAAAATATTTCTATATCAGGGGCACCCCCCACACTCCAGCAGGATTATAGTACTATATATAGGCTGATCTATTTATTTCTGCCCAAATGTTAATCCTTTACACCTTAATTACTGTGTCTTTCATGGGTATCTTAATTTTAGCATTAACTTGAAAATGATTACTATAATTATTACTTAAAAAGAACCTCTTAGTCTGTTGTAGTATTCGTTGCTGAGAGTTGTCAGAATGGTCTAGTAATTTTACTGCTTTTGCCCATAACTACAGTTCGCGACAGGTCGAGATGGCAATCGGGGTATGAGGTGGGGTAACATACTGCACACCAGTGTGCAGGACAGTCCATCAATTATTTACTTACTAGACGATGCCCACAACTTGATCTGTGTGGATTTAGGCTTTTAAAATCCCATAAGAACTCTTCTATTTTCGGGAATAAAAAGTAGCCATATACAGGATGCAAGAGATCTCTGTACTAAATAAGTGATGCCTACAACTTCTTCCACATGGAATTATATTTTCTTTAATATTGTGGAAACTATTTCATTTTCTGGGGCAAATGTAAGTCTATATGCTTTCCTGGATTACAAGCTCTCTGTACTAAATTTTGTCCAAATTGGTTATACAGACGGGCTGTGAAAAGCTAGCAGACAGACAGATAGACACACTTTTACATTTATAATATTATAAGTATGGATATATGACTAGTAGTTCTATGCAAGCTAAGCTATCTTGCAATAAATGCAATGATAAGAAGAAATTAATGATGCCTGTATCAGAGTGGTATCACAAGTCATTATTATCATTTAATTTCACTGATCATCAATAAATAAAGTGTTGGGTAGTTTTTATTTCATCAATTACAATGACACTAGTTATGAATCACACATTTGCAGGCACAAACACACTCACATACATTGCATGAGTTCGCCTTGCTGATTTATGCATGATATATTATGTCTCTTTTTAGGCAAAGCCAAAAGGAAGGTTTATAATTTTAGCAGTCTATGTATGTATGTTTGTATCCAGATTCTGTGTGTTCCACCGTAGTGCCTAAACTACTAGGCTGATTTTGATTAATGAGGTGTCAATTTATACGAAAAAATTGACCTAACGGATATTACAACAAAAAAGTGGGGGGTCTCTAAAATTTTTTTTTTGCTATTGTATCGAGTGGGAAGTCAAATGAAAATGAGAAAATTCTGAGCTCATATATATAACAGTAAAATGTACAATAACATTAAAATATACCAAGCTTACTCTAATATTTCATCGTTTATTAAGACAATCACAGTCAGGTTTAGTTTTCAACTTTATCTTGTTGGGACTTCTACACTCCACATTCTTCTGCCCCTGAACTCGGCCACTCCCTGTGACTTGTCCACCTTGCAAGAGTCTGCCAACACTGCTTAATAAATAATCTATCAATTCAAAAGAATGAAAAAGAAGTCTCCATTCTAATTTATACAGTAAAAAACCTCAATAACCACTTAATGCAGTCATTTAACAAATGCTGTATATAAGTAGGTCACACTACCACCATCATTATGCACTGATAGCACCATTTTTCCTTTTCTGATGCTCAATTTATAGATTCCTAACTAATTTTAAAGTGTACCTAATTTGTATAATATTGTGTTACTTGTTGCATGTTATGATGAAGCTACATTGATTGATTGATTATAGCAAGTCTTTGAATCAGAAGCCATTTTCGTGTTACAACAGACTGAAGTGACAGATTTACCCTATAAATATTCAATTTAGTTTTAACAAGATGAAAGATTGTATGCATGGTTTGATAAGCATGTAGAGATAATGTCTTTGTAGTAAGAAAAGGATAAAGATTCCAAAAGGATAGATATCCTCTATCTTAATTCACAACTGCAGTAAAGCGCTGGGAGGTAACTGTGACTCTGTGATATTGATGTGAGAGTGTCACTTCCACGACCAGACAAATCTAACAACACCCCCAACACCCCATTTGTTAAAATCAACCAATCTGTATATAGGCTGCGGACCACCCCAAATTTTTTTTTTGTTACAATGCTTACTTTTATCACATATTTAAATTATATGTCATACAGTACACCCAAAACCTTGTTCTGGACCAATAGGCACACACTGCTGACCACCCTAAATAATTTATTGATACAATACTTACTTATATCACATACTTATGTAATATGTCATACAGTACACCCAAAACCTTGTTCTGGGGCAGCTGGGTAAAAAGTAAACACAAGTATTTTACATATTTTTTATTTTACTTTATTCAGGGGATCAATTGCTGTAGAATGACAGCTACAATGTCATGATCGCAATAATCTCTGATTGGTCGATGCTCCCTTACTATTGGCTACAATGTATTGTTGGAACATGAATACCATAAATTCAGCCAATCACAAAAATTGCGATTGTAATAATAATTGATGCAGTTTTCCCGCACTGACAAGTTTTTTAAATAAATCATAAGTTTGTTTATTAAATTATTAAGTAAGTTATCCCATAATCTTTCATCTCATCCAAGTACATACTTACTTAAATCATCATGATCAACCCATTTCCGCCCCACTACTGAGTACTCCTTGTCTACGGTCTCCTCTCAGAATGAGAAGGGTTTAGGCCATAGTCTGCCACGCTGGCCCAATGCGTACTTACTTAAATATGAAGATGCAAAACTTTTTTTAGTTACGCTCGGGCATCTGTAATATTTTAATACCACTTTATGCTATCTTATTAGAAAAATCATCATTCAGATATAATGCTATTGAAACAAACCATTTTCCATACATACCAAGGTGTACATCACAAGTTTACCTGTTCAGTTAAATTAGCTATTGCAGGGATATTGTAAAAGTGTAAATTAATTATTTCAATAATTCCTGACATTTTTGGAAAATATGTTTGACTAGCTGATGCCCGCAGCTTCGCCCGCGTGGATTGGTCAGATCCCCTGCAGCATCAGGATTGAGGAGTTAGACTCCAAATTTTTTATGAAACAATGTCGCGAAGTTCCTCTATCGATTAAAAAAGAAATGACGCAAATCGGTTCAGAAATCTCGGAGATTTCGGTGTACATAGGTAGAAAAACACAACTCCCTTTTTGAAAGTCGGTTAAAAAAGTAGCCTATGTTACTCCCTGGTCAATTCTCTACTTGTCTGTGAAAACCCCGTCAAAATCGGTCCAGCCGTTCTGAAGATTAGCCTTTTCAAACAGACAGACAGACAGATAAAAATTTTAAAAACGTGTGATTCAGTGTTGGTATCGTTCAAATAACCATATGAGCTTAATATGAGGTAGTTATTTCGAAATTACAGACAGACACTCCAATTTTATTTATTAGTATAGATAAACCTGACATCAGCAGCTGATCATTGTGCTAAAACTACAAGTACTTGCCAAGAACAAATCCATGAGCATCCATCTGCTGTAAGTTGAGGCGATCCGGTCGAGGTTACCATGCATTACACTTGTTTTAGTACAATTAATAATGAATGATTAATAAAGATTAATGTAGTCTGCCAAAAAAGGCTATTGGATTTTAATTAAATGCATTGCATGAAACCTACACCCTGGGGCTGCATAGTTTTTGAATGGCTTTTCAAATAAAAATTATAACACTGTACATTTCAAATCAGTCTGTTTTAGTGTCAATGCTAGCCTAGGACAAATATAATATTATAACACCCCTCTTTTTCTGTTAGGTCATGGGTGTTTACAAGATATATTTTATTTAGTTAAATTGTTTCTGTGGCTTGGTATATTTTGTAGTTCAGGTACTACAGTGGAACAAAACAAATACAAACATACATAAACTGCTAAAATTATAACCTTCCTTTTGGCTTTGTCTTAAAAATTGAGTTTAATAGTCAGACATACCTTCATGATAGGGTGTCCAGGCTCTGCAATGCTATACAATTATATTATACACTCATACATTACAGTACAGTAAGGTTACATTATTACATTTTATAGTACCTATTGTGGCTGGCATAAATTAAAACACTATAGATGCCCTCTACATCTAAGGGGGATATGTTTGAACTTTAAAGTCTAGATAGGTATAGTATTATTTACTTTCACCATAACCAACATTGTCATTGGGGCAATGCGCCTAATTCGCTTACCCAATATACCTACCTGAGTTTGCGAAACTAAACACGACACGCGTCGAATATTTACTGCTTAGGAATAGATAAATTTTTGTAACAAAGCAATTTGGCTCCTATCAGTGTTTGTCGAAGACGGCTGCCTACCTACCTAACAAGTTGAATTTAATAGCTACATACCTAATCTACCAAACATGTTATTCTTAGGTTTTCTCCGTTTTAGGGTTCCTTATTAAAAGGAAACCCTTCGGTATCGTCTAATTTATCTGTTTTTTTTAAAGAATATGAGCCAAGTCTGTCCACCCTGGATTAAAAAATAATATTATACAAATTAGATATCCCGGGTGGATAGACAGATACACGTTTCCGAGTTTAAACAGTTAACAGTATAGATATTAGGTATATGGTGGATAAACGGAATAATGCGACGTACTACTTATGTAAATCATGTAGTATTATGGACTACAATTTGTCGTAAAAGATTAGAGTTTCTTCAGATTAATATATGGATTTACGGTCCGAATTAGGAATTGCGACCTCTTGGTATACATAGATAGATCCACGTGCTCTTACCGCCGACCGTTAGGTATCTAAAACACTCCGTTATTTGACTTGTGTGATTGATTTTTTACCTCATTTATTCATGGAGTTTATTTTGAATTATTGATTTTTTTCGATACTAACATACCTACTTAAATATTAGAGAATTATTAATTTTCAATGATGATTTTTAATACTGCTTTGATTTATATTGATAGTCAAGTTATAATATATCTGTTTATTAACCTTACAAATGACAATTTAACAGAATTAAAATAAGTTAGGTTACCCTGTTGTAAAGGATCCAACAATATTATTTTAAAATATGTAAGAACCCAAATAACTAGGTATGCAATTTAGTAGATGTTTAGCTTATGTCATATTATTTTGTCAATTTCTGTTTTAATAAAACAGAAGTTACTAAATTCGTTACTAGTAACTAGTAACAACTGTAATAACAACTCTCATAATATCATATTATTTTGGTAATGTACCTGAGCAAGCAGATGTTATTCAATGCGAAGTCTTCGAAAAAATCAAATCCGCCAAGTTGCCAACATAAACAATTTGTTTTGTAACACAAGTCTATAAAACGGCCTGGCCACCTGACTGATCCCTGCTGCACGCACGTGTTTTTACCGCGATATATTCACTGCCTATTGATTACGGGCACATCTTATATTATAACTTGCTACAGAACTTTGACCCATTTCTCCCGTGTTGATTGGGTCGAAAATTCTGCAAGTTTTGCCGTAAGATTTGACGAACGTTTTTTGTTACCATTCTGTGAATGTGCCACCTGGTCTTTTTTTCGTGGGCATAACGCCCATTGAAAAGTCGTGAATTACTTTTGTTAAGGTAACCAGCGAACCGTTAAGATGGCCACTGCTTTTAATTTTAAACTGTCTCCTACTGTTTTGACCTAAAACATAATCGCTTACTTAATCTATACTAATAAATAAAATTGGAGTGTCTGTCTGTAATTTCGAAATAACTACCTCATATTAAGCTCATATGGTTATTTGAACGATACCATAACTGAATCACACGTTTTTAAAATTTTTGTCTGTCTGTCTGTCTGTCTGTCTGTCTGTTTGAAAAGGCTAATCTTTGGAACGGCTGAACCGATTTTGACTTTCACAGGCAAGTAGAGGATTGACCAGGGCATAAAATAGGCTACTTTTTTAACCGACTTTCAAAAAGGGAGTTGTGTTTTTCTACCTATGTACACCGAAATCTCCGAGATTTCTGAACCGATTTGCGTCATTTCTTTTTTAATCGATAGAGGAACTTTGCGACATTGTTTCATAAAAAATTTGGAGTCCAACTCCTCAATCCTGATGCTGCAGGGGATCTGACCAATCCACGCGGGCGAAGCTGCGGGCATCAGCTAGTTAAATATAAGTAATTACTGAACCTATAATATGTACTAAATAATATAAAGGAAAAGCTGACTGACTGACTGATCTATCAACGCACAGCTCAAACTACTGGACGGATCGGGCTGAAATTTGGCATGCAGATGGAAAGATATGTGACGTAGACATCCGCTAAGAAAGGATTTTTGAAAATTTAACCCCTAAGGGGGTGAAATAGGAGTTTGTAGTTTGTGTAGCCCACGCGGACGAAGCCGCGGGCATAAGCTAGTATTATATAAAAGAAGGAACTGACTGTGTTATACCAACCTAAGCTACGTCTCAAACTGGGTTTAGGAACTTGAGATTTTGTTATTATTTTATAATGTATCCCTCCATCCTGTAAGATTTTCTAAAAATTCCACCTGATTGCTACTAACTGACGTCCATCTTAAAACATAATTTTTTACTTATTTAGCAAAATCTGAAAGGGCCCAGGGGTCATCGTAATTGCAAAATCATCTGACCGGAAAATGGAAACCAATAATAATAATAGTTTAATTTTAAAATAATATGAGATATTGTTAAATATGTTTTTTCGTTCTACACGTTCTACATAACAAATAAAATCTAGTTAATACTGATCACCTGTCACGCGTGGGAAGTGCTTCGCTAGAATTTTATATTATTCCATCACCGTCCCGTCCCATGGATATTTCTTCAATTTAGCTTATTTACACACAATTTTTTAACCTGAAAGGCACACGAAACTATTTTGATTGGTCATTCTCCACAAAATAATACATGTATATGTATATATGTAGTACCTAAGTACTTATATCCGTAAACATTTTATAAATCGTCTTTTGCCTTGTAAATATTAGGTAGGTATGGGTCTAGTTTTTATAATGAAACACTGTAAATAAAATTAGCATAAATTGGTGCACAACAAGGTATCCGCATGCATAAATAATTCATTTACCAAGGGCAGGCTTGGTTATTATTTTATCTTATCGACGGATTATAAGTTGTATCTCAGAAGTTACTTATCAAAATCGTGAAGTTTTTTTACCGTTAAAGAAAAAATCAAGAATGAAGTACACAATATTATACAATGTTGAACTGTTTTATTTAGGCAGTTATATTTTGCAAAACCCTCAATTAAGTAATTTATATGTCTTTATATTTTGTGCAAAGTCGATCGCATACCACCATTATAGAGAACCATTTGATTTCTGTTTGAATCTTGTTAAAATATACTCGGATTTTGACTCTTAGCACTTGACAAGAGGGTTAAGTTTAGTCTGGGCATTGGGGAGTGATACGCCCATCGCATGATAGGGTCCGGGGTCGTCGCACCCTCTGTCCCCTCAAACCTTGGCACCTGGTTGTCCCTTGTGAACAGATGCTAGTCTCCCAAGTAATCCCTTCATTACTTAGTTCTATTTTTACAACCCTACATTTTGTTTTCCAGTTATGATCTTTTATACTTTTTACTTACTTAATATTTTAAGATAACATCATTTTATTTTCTAGGTTTTTATTTTATTTCTTATGGTTATTACATTTTATCGTTTTAAATGATTGGTCACAGTCTGACTTTAATCTTAGATTTTTATTTGTTTTTTAAGTAGGTACGTAATATCATTAATATCACAAATGAGAAGTTAACAGCTCGGGTGATTGCTGATTTAAAATTTAGGAATAAAACTATTGATTGTATAGTGTATAACATTTTAAGAACGCACTCGCCATTTGCTCTGTGTCAACTGTCATGTCAAAAGTACAACAATTGTACTTTAGACATGCCAGTTAAACACACAGAGCATATTAAACCTATGGCGAATGCCTTCTCAAAATGGATGTACTATAAGTTTTTATCGATTCACTCTTTCCTTAAGCATAATAGTTTACCTATATTTTATTTGTATCTTTGAAACACCTGTGTTTCTATCTCGTATCTAAAATACGTGGTTAAATCAAACAGGTTTTGCGAAATGCCAGACAACGTAGGTATAATCTATACAGGGTAACTTCTAGTGCGCTCGCGCCACTTTACGTAATTCGGATTTAAATGCAACTTAAACGTCAAAACTGATTAATAACTTGTTCCTGATTGCTAAAATATACTAAGCGGCGATAACTTCAGGGGTTGACGTCGGCCTCTTATTCGGGGGGGTCGGTGGTTCGATCCCGGGCACGCACCTCTAATTTTTTAGAGTTGTGTTTTAGCCAATTAAAATATCACTTCTTTTAACGGTGAAGGAAAACATCGTGATCTCTCCATAATGTTCTCAAAAATGTTTGAACTCTGCCAATTTGCAACAGCGTGGTCAGACTATCCAGGACTTTATTTTAAAATAATCGGTCCAACCAAAGCCTACCTATTATGGCGTTCGAACTTACTATACCCGTGAAAGATTATGTTCGATATTACGTATAATGGACACCATATTATTTTTTTCATCATTTTAATATCTTTAGTAGCAATCTCAAGATTAAGACAAATCAATTAGAATCCTTATAATCATTTAGTGTCTAGACTCTAGAATCCCACTAAGGAACAAACATAGTGAATGCACAACCACTTTGTGTTGCGCTGTCGGGTTAAAACATAAATTGTATCTATATTATTAAGGTCACTAAGAAACAGTACAAAGACAATTATTCCGACTGCAAAGGAACGAACCATACGAAAGGGAGGTTAAGGGACGCCGACCCTAAGTTTATGCCACCTCTTTATTATGTATGTGTATATATTGAGACAATGGTATGCCATTAGTTTTTTTATTGTGCGTCTAACTATTATTATTAATCTGACCTTGCTTGCTATCGTACTATAGGTACAAATTATTCAGACTCTTATTCTAAAAATCAAAAAGCAACTATTTTGCATTTAATTTAACTCATTTCCAATTTCATAGAAATGGGTTAAAATTAAAGTAATTAAACTTAATCAATATTTAAACTGTAATTATAGTAAAAAGGTTAATAATTTTACTTTCTGGCATTGAATTTCAATGTCAATAATTATTACTTACAATAAAAAAAAAAAGATTCCGACGAATTGAGAACCTCCTCCTTTTTTGAAGTCGGTTAAAAATACAGACAAGGACGACTGCTTTCAGTCTTCAACGCTATTAACTTCGCACGTTGATAGTTATGAAATGGTAAAAAATTACTGGCTGTTTTTTGCTGTAGGAACGAAATCCAAAAACACGACAAACATTACAAAAAGGTTTTAAATTAAGAGACGTTTCCGTATTCGGTTGCTAAACAGTTCTTCTATTACTTAACTCTTTCTAGCTTCATATTTTTTATTCCTTAAATTTTAATAAAACTATGTGATGTATAAATGCAAAATTAAGTTACAAAATGGACAAGTTTTCTAAGCCTTTTTATTTGGGAATAACGACTTGTTAAAAGTTAATAAAATGATTAAATATTATGATAATCAATAGAATGAATAATTAAGTCGTTATGTAGAAAATGTTCAATGCTATATTTTTATTTTAAGTAGGTATATCAACTTTATGTCAAGGAATTTAAAACCATAACTTATTGACGCACAGATATTAAATTATTATGTACATTGAATTATTAACCTTAACTAAGTTCTTAATAATAATATTATTTATACTCAGGTACAAAGTATAGATTGGTTAGGTAATTTTCGAATTGTTAATCAAATTGGTGTTAAATTATAGAAATTGGTGGCTTAAAAAAACTTGAATCCCACATGATTATGAAAATAGTAAGTTCTTCATCTTCTTCTCTCTGGGCTGGTTTCCGCACCGTCAGTTGTGCGTGCGCTGCCTCTCCCCGCCGAAGTCAAAAAAGAGTAGTTATTGTTATTACTTTACAGGAGGTCCATGTTGTGATTTAGGTTTCTATACTTTGTGTTTTTGTATATTTTTTTTTCTCAGTAAAAAAGATGCCGCTGTTATTAGATCTATTTATTCGTCGAAAATCGAAATAGGTTCCGGTTGCGATTCCTCCCAATATATTTACATACTTACTTTGTATAAAAATATACATAAGTAAGTAAGTAATTCATTTTACATACTACTGTAAAATAAAACTGTGAAACTATGCTACTGTGAAATAATACTGTAAATAAATTATAAGTTGGTACCTGTCTATCCTTGTGGATCGATTTTGTGTAATTACTTTTAAATCGATAGCTTATACTTAAGGATGCGCTTTTACAGATAAGCCGTTGTGCATCCGTTTGCGTCATAACAAGGATAGATAGCAGAAGGAGGTAGTTTATTGTTTAGGTTTAATGCTAGCGTAAATCTAGATAGGTATACCTTATTTTATTCCTTATTAATTATTTATACTTATTAAATAATGGCTGCGACTTCCGCGATAATTTTAAAGATCCCGTGGGAAATATTTAGATTTTCCGGGATGCAACCCTTATCTGTAACACGTCAAAATCGGTTGTGGTGCGGATGGGCCGTGAAAAGGTAACATACAGACATATTTTTATAGATTTCTTCACTTATCAAGTGATTAGATGATTTTTATTTGTTTTTCTTTTTGATGAATGATTTTAATACCTATGAATATAAGGACCAAATAAACTGTAAGAGTAGGTAGAATCTTTTTACAGAATAATATCAATTTATTTTGAAGGTGCAATATTCTTTGGAATTCTTGTGATGTAACGCAATCCGTATAGAATTTATTTATTCTCTACTTTCACAGATGGATAAAAATGACAAATGTACTGGTTTAATCGGAAATGGCGTTGTTGTCAAAGAATGTATGTCGCCGGGCCCATTGCGCCGGCTGAGATGTATGCTTCGCCGCTGGGCCTTGGGACTTTACACTTTCTTATCTTTAAAACTTTAAAGTCCCTTACCACCGATATAATATTTTCTACGTACAATGTTATTGTTTACTAATAATGCCTGGAGCTTGGTTCAAGTGGATTTAGGTTTTAAAATTCCCGTTTAAACTGTTTCTCCGGGTTAAAAGTCTATGTCGGCTCGAGCATGCAAGCTACTCGTATGTCAGTGCTGATGATGCCCGCAACTTAGTCTTCTAAATCCCGTAGGAACTCTTTGATTTTTCGGGATTAAAAATGGCCTACGTCCTTCCCCGGGATGTAAGCTATCTCTGTACCAAATTTCTATGATTAATTAGATGAACCGTGAGATTTTAGTACACAGATAAACAGACACACTTTCGCATTATACCTACTAAAGGTGGATGCGACGGTTCTGCCCCTTAATATTACTTATTAGTTATTATGCATTTTTAAAATTATTTTTTTCGCTTATAAAAGGGTTCTCTCCACGAAAGGCACTCCGAACAAGTGGTAGATGCATTTGACGATTCAAAAACACCTGTAAAAGTTTATTTGAGTAAAAATATTTCTATTCTATTTTATAAGGTCGCCGATTAAATCCCAACATTACCTTTACCTTATAAATTTTTATCTGTATACTGTCTACACATTAGTACATTATTAAAAAGAGGTAAAGTTTGTAAGTTTCTTTGTAGGAAATAATCTCTGGAACTGCTGTATCAATTTTGAAATTTTTTCACCATTAGAAAGCTATTTTATTACTAAGTCACGTAGTATATATTTTATTTTCAAAAAAAAAAATTGAGATCCCTACGAAAATTGTAATAAGCTACCCCGTGCGGGGCGGGTCTCTAAACTGACAACTTTGACGTTACGTCTTTGATTCCGTTTTTTGTTTTAAGATTCAACATTTTGCGAATTCAACGTTTTGGGATTCAACATTTTGCGAATTCAACAATTTGGGATTCAACATTTTGAGAATTAAAAAATTCAACAGTTTGCAAATTCAACATTTTAGGACTCAACATTTTGCAAATTCAACATTATGAGAATTCAATATTTTAAAAATTCAACATTTTGAACCTGAAGGATAAATATCATTTAGTTCAGAGATTGGTTGAATTGTCATAGGTTAATAATGACAGCTCGCACAGTAGATAGCTGGCAGTTTTCAAATTTCTATCAGAGTTCATTTCGCATCATATTAGAATATAGTTAGGCTTATAAAAGCTTTTTTTTGCTAAGTAAAAGGTCACCGGCATATTTCGCTAAGGTCATTTTGTGCGTTTATTTATTGCCTCACTATATAACGGAGCAATTCAACACAAGGTCGGAATTATTTTTGTATTTTTTATAGATAAAATATGAGCAATAATAACAAGCACATGCAGATAAAACCCACTTAGGTCAGAAACACATACTTAATTTATGAATTACTTACTTAAATCATATTTTTTACACGCATACTAAAAAGCCGGTATAAATAATACTAAATTTAAGTCATTTAAGTACTTAAATGAAAAAAATGCAACAATGAAGTCGCAGTTTCTTCTAGTAGTTCTACAACATCACGAAATTGACAACAACAAGAATTTTACTACAATTCTTGTTCTTTGTTGAATATTTAACATTATAATGTATCACGAAAATCAAATAGCAACAGGTGTTAGTACAAGTACAACTGTGTAAAGAACACTAAAATAAAGATTTCAAGTAGCGTCTCAATTTTCATATTCAAGATATTTTACGTAGTTACATTAGCGTAAAAAGCGGTGATAGTCTTTTTTCGCTGAGGAAAATGCAATTACGCATCCCGCACAAAAGCGAGTAGGTGAAACTCAATGGCACTGCTAGGATAAGACGTCGGCCAGGATAACCTTTCGAAGGTACCTATGTGTGTTTTAAGATATTAAATAATTACCCCCTTGCTTTAACAGTGAAGGAAAATCATCGCGAGGAAACCTACATGCATTAGAGTTCTCCATGATGTTGTCAAGCTGCAAGGTACGCAAAGTCTGCCAATACGCACTCGGCCAGCCTGGTAGAGTATGGTGAAATCCTTCTCATTCTGAGAGGAGACCCGTGTTCAGGAGTCAGCCGGCGGGCGCGGCGGTGGGATAATGATGATGACATTAGCGTTGCCTCTTTACATTTTCGCTTGATCTATCGCGGCCCGTACAAAGTCAATCTAGATCGCGATCCGAGATAAAAATCAATGATCATGATCCATATTGATCATGCTACACAGTAAATTAACGAATTTATGCATCTGATTTATGTTCCACTCTAGTTTAAGTCTCCAAGTATGTAAACAAATAAAGATTGAAACAAACAGAACGAACAGCGGAAACTTGTCCAACGTAGCTCCTAGAATTTGTAATACAAGAATGAGAACTGTATGAAGGCGTTCATAGTCATACACGCTTATCAGTTGCGTATAGTTGCGGTCTGAAAACGTTTACCACTGAGGTCCATAATTACGTGCAATCACCTGTGTCAAAGCTGTGATTTTTCAGGCATAGATCATAGATTTTTAACTTGTATCGGTCGCTGTAGTATTGCTAGTTAGGTAGAATAGATGTAGACAACCTTAAGTGAAAAGGTGGCACTTGCAAAAATCCTGAAACATGTATCATAAACACCCACTGAGCGTGGGTGTGCGGGGCGTCCCCTTGCCTCATACCCCGATTGCCATTTTGACCTGTTGCGTACTATATGTACCTCTTCTTCACTTTTGACCGAAAGCTCAATTATGAACATAACTTGAAGAATGACGGTCTTTCATACAAACTCTCATTCCCTATTTAGTTAACCCTCTTAGGGGTTGCGAAAAATTCCAGTTGCAGTGACACTACTTCGCGTTGTGCTATAGTGTAAAACCATCGATGTATATGGATGGGCCCTTCGAAGATAAAAAACGCGCTCAAAAAGTCAATAGAATTTGCAAAAGTCTCTTGACTTAGTCAATGACGATGACGTAAGGTTCAAGCGTATTTTTGCGGACGGAATTGTATGGGAAAGGCTAATCCATATACATCGATGTGTAAAACAAAATACTAGTGAGTGCCTACGTTCGTTATAAAGAAATCTGGAAACATTTCAACTTTCTAACCCCAGCGGTTTAGGTTGTGTTGATAGATCAGTCTGTTCGGGACAGGTGTTTTTTAATCCCCGACCCAAAAAGAAGGGTGTTATAAGTTTGACGAGTGTATCTGTCTGTGGCATCGTAGCTCCTGAACTAATTAACCGATTCATTTTTTTTTTTGTTTGAAAGGTGGCTTGATCGAGAGTGTTCTTAGCTATAATCCAAGAAAATCGGTTCAGCCGTTTGAAAGTTATCAACTCTTTTCTAGTTACTGTAACCTTCACTTGTCGAGGGTGTTATAAATTTTTAATTAACACTTGTACAATATATGTTTGTAGAAGTGTCTCTGCAGTCTACATACAACGCAAATCACCACAAATCAAGGAGTAGTTAGTTAATAGAAAAAAATCTAAATTACCACGGTTTCATCTTTTTGTTAATGGAAAATAATAATCGTGCTTAAAAGAGAAATAAATAGCCGTTATAAATTGTCGCAAAGTTAGTTTATCGTAGGTTCATTAGGATTTAGGTCACGTTTAAATATTTCCCTATACTTTTCAAGTTTTATTATGTTATTGAACGTTCAGAAATAATCTTTAATATTATACACAACATTGAATTAAGTATTTGTAGGCTTCCGCTTTAAACATTTTTTTGTCTGACGTCACTTGTCATCGTCCAAGTGAAAGTTGCAATATTATGTTATAGGTATTAACTTCCTAATAACATCTTGTGTAGATCGTATAAACTTTCTCATGTTTTGCTAGATATAACGAAGTACTTACTATAAATATTGATTTAGAATTACTTACTAAGTATAACTGTTTACACCACACTATTCACCGATTTTGTTCTACTTTTTGTTATTTACAACTACTTATTAGTATTCTAGTTATATACATATACTCGTATGTGCCTTGCTTTTACAATCTTATTGAAACTTTTATTACAAAATTAAAAGTTCTGTCCTAATTTCTACAAGTACCATAGGTAATTAATTCATTATTATTGTATAGATTTGTAATGAAATAGATACTGCTATCTTTAGCCATTTATAATTAACTTTGGAACATAATAGATACGAGCCTATTTGTACCAATTAAAAAATTGTTGGTGTGAATAGTTCTTTGCATGCATTTAATTTGACTGAGTGAAAGCTTACTTAATTATTTTATTAAGTAAGGTAAAGCGTTATGTAAATTGTAGGTAGGTAGCTACTTAGTTACCTACTTACGGTTACAAAAAAATTCTGATGGTTAGAAGGATAAAGGGCCGGTTATTTTAATTTTATAATTATTCTGGTTCTGACTATGAATATAGTTTTAAGATTAGACAAGATTCAAAATACAATTGGAATAATGTTATTTAGATCGACCTTGTCAGTTAAAACTGGTTTAGCACTCGCCGTACAATACAATTTTTTTTTAGTAGGCAAAACCCACTGTATATTTGGAATATACCTTGAGTCTGTAATGTAAATATTTTAAAAGTTTAAGAAATTTAGTATATCGTTGGTCTGAATTTAAATGAAAGGTGCAGAACATTATCATTGGGTAGTTGCACATCTGCATAATATTATAATCTTTATTAAATTCTGCGCTAATCAGCGTTGTTAAGTTTAAACTTGAAAGAATCAATGTCAACACTGCTTGAATGTATTTTTTGTCGGAATGCAACCTATTTAAGCGTAACGAATATCGAGAATCCTTTTATGATGTCTTACGGAAACAACCTAATTAGAGTCAGGGTCTACGACATTAGTTCCGGGTCATCCCCACCGGGCGTCTAGACCGCGATGCAACTCTTTAAGTTTCACATCGAGCTCGGTTAAGTAAGTAACTAAAGCAATTTTTAAGTTTACATCATCGGCACTGCCGCCCAGCCTAGTTATGTTTCTCGCGTTCGACCATCGCCGGTTGTGCAACGCCACAACTTGCCGACACTTACTTATTGTGGCCAGCCCGACTGGTTGCCCAACGAGTTTGACTTTTTGTCATCTAATTACAATGTTTCATTAGGTTAATTACTAGCAGATGACCGCGAATATGCTTTTGTTGAACCAGAAGACTCAAATGCGACCCCATTTATGAAGCGCTCAGCAATTTTCCTATCAACCAATTTCGTACTTATATGAATTAAAATTCTAGCCTACTAGTCACAAAAATACTATATGTTGCAAGCGGAAAACTCTTACTAGAATATGCCCGCAAATTCATCAGTGTGGATTTTGGGGTTTTTAGGCAATACCGATAAAACTAAGATTTTCCGGGATAATAGAATAGCTTATATCCGTCTCCGGCATGCATACCGTCCTTATATTAAATAGATAGATACATACTTAGTTACCTATTGTTTATGTTTCCAATTCTATCAGTACTTAAAAAAACAAACGCGACTGTTGTTAATAATAATATGGTAAACATGGCGTAGAATAGAATATAGATGCTTGCTAATTTCTTGGCAATGTATACTTATTCGTAGATACTTTCCGTGTTTACGCCATTTGAAACGAACGTTATCGTGGCCTAACTTTACGTTCCTTGATTGAAATAATTGATTTAATTTGTACGGGTTGATTAACATTTTTACGCATAGGTACGAGGTCTTGATTTGGGACGAACGATATAATAGGCACGCTTAGTGTTTAATATCTAAGAACTATAGTCTAATGAATAATAAAAGGTGTTTTTCCTTATTACACAATGAATATTTAAAAGTGCATTATACATTAAAAAAAAAAAAACAGGGCAAGTGTAAGTCAAGAGTCAAGACTCATTCACCGAGGGATCTGTAGCTTGGAAAGAAACTATACTTAAATAGTTATTTGGTGATACTAATCTACCGTCTCAAAAACAAACCCATTTTATTTGGGACCTCAAAACTTAAGTTTATTTGTGAAGACTTCATAAAACTGTGATAGACACATGACGCATTCAAACTGCTAGTGTTTATCGTAAACAACGTTGAGTTGACAAAGTATACAAAACTACGGTCATGAGGATTTACAAGACATAATAGAAAAAAACCGGCCAAGTGCGATTCAGACTCGCGCACTGAGGGTTCTGTACTCGGGTATTTTTTCCGACATTTTGCATGATAAATCAAAAACTATTATGTTTACTATTAGATATGTGTACTAGTACAAAGTTCTTAATTGACTGATTTTAAATTTTTTGTCCAATAGATGTCCAAAAAAAATCTAACATTTGGAACGCTCTTAAATAATAAGATTCTTTTCAATTTCAGCCGTTTTATACCTAGCTATACAGTAGAATCATTACAATAACTCTAACAGAGTTGGTCTTCATAAATTAATTTCCTTAATTCACACTTGGTTATGAAAAGCAGCAATGTCAGATACTATGATTCATACTTCATAGTTCGCGGTACTGGTGTATGAAAATTGTACCATTATTATGACATTGTCCGGATGCTATCAGCAAACCGTTGCTTTATTGAAGTCCCCGTATCATTGCGTCACCGTATTTTCCACGGCACTTCTCCTAAAATAGTTATAATGGTGCAATGTTATTTATCGATTTTTCAAATTCAAAGTCAATATTGATGTACTATATATTGTGTATTGATATTAACATTCAATTTTGAACGAATGAGCTACTTACCACCACCAACCTCGCGGTTATATACCTATTATGTTTGATACTTACTCTTGGCGTTATCCCGCAGCGCCTTCATGACTTCCTAAAAGTTATTTTCTTTCTCTTCCTTCTTCTTCTTCTTCTTCTCCTCTCTGGGCTGGTTTCCGCACTTAAACGTTTCCGTATGTTGTGCGTGAGTTGCCTCTCCAATTCGATAATTCATTATCTATATAGTAATTTACTTAGTAAGTATGTGCTTTATTTGCATTTTGGAACATATATAAGGATAGCTAGTTACTTAAGTAATTGCAAAGACGTCAATTTTGGTAATAAATCACCACTTGAAATATTATAATATACCTAATCTTTATCTAAATTGACACGAAAATCCCGAAAAATTTTCATCGACTTTGTTTCTTTATTGTTGGAGATAATGATTCTTTAAAATGTACCTACTCTGTATCTATGTAGGTGAGTACCTCTATTGATCATCCGTTTAAATGTTTTACGTGGTACAGAAACAAGTTGCATCCCGGGGACGGGCTATTACGGATAGACTACTTTTGTCCTGGGAAATCAAAAGTTCCTACAGGATTCCTTAAAATCCTAAATCCACGCGGACGAAGCTGCGGCATCAGTTATACTAGGCCTATAAGGTATTAATAACACCAAAGACATTCACGCAAAACCGCTGACAAAAGGTGTTTTATAGAAATTATAAGAACTAGGTAGGCAAGAGGTAACGCGATACATAGAAACGGTCTCACATAAAGTTGTTTTCAAGTGTGTCCATTACGTGTATGTATTTATTGTAAATAATAATTGATTATGGCCTCTTTATATGTTATCACAAGTCAATATTGTTATGCTGAGATTTTGCAATGTTTACCTCTCGTGCGCTATGTGGTTACGAAGATATAATTTATTTTAACTACTATGCGTTGCGTATTATAACGAGTAGCAGGTAGGTAGTTTATTCGGTATTAAGTAAGATTTCACTAGTCTCCAGGTGAAATGTAGAGCATTGCTTATACCTATAGGTACTCACATTTTTAATTTTGAGGTCATATCTGTTTCTGACTAATATTTCCCTTTTCCATTTAATTAAGCATATATACCTTTTGTGCTAAGAATAAGAACGAACAGTGCAACAAGTTGGGGTTGACTATCTTGCTATCTTGCGGATATGCTATTTCAGTGATATAATATAGTCCGCACAAAATGACTTCTCACGGGCCATAACTCTGTGAGTCAAGTATCATGTCAAAGATACGGTTCAACTTTAAAATAAGGACTAAAATCGTACTTTTGACATGATATTTGACACAAAGTTAAAATGGCGCGTGGGAAGTCATTTTTTACGCATTTTATTAACGGTTTAAAGACCTATTTACTTAATTAAACTAAACCATAATATTTTCCATAGTCGAAAAGTCTTATATACATAGTTGCTTATAGTAATGACCGTACCTCTTAATAGATAGTCAGCAAGGTCTATACTTAGGTTGCAAATTAATTATAATTATGGCTTATCAGTGATGTTTTGGTGAATTCACAATCTGGAAAATCTGTGAACAATCTTTTATCTTGTTACAAACTGGAAATTGTATGGATATAATAGATAGTAGGATAACATTGCCTATGTTAGAGATTGCCAATATAGATTTTAATTTACTAACAAGTTTCTTCTTTTTGTTTCAGGACAAATTGGCAAAACCTAAAATACAGTTCCTACCCAATAATGAGGGGGTAAGTTTATGTCATACTTTATTACTTATCAGCTACTATTAGTTTTAAAGTCATGAAGCAGCGGTGCAAACGTTAACTAGATGTCTCGGGTTCGAACCCCTGCCCTCAAAAGAAAAAAAGGAACCCTTATAGGATCACTTTATTGCCTGTCTGTGTGTTTTAAATATTAAGATGAGATAAGTGATTTCCGTTAACTCCGTATTTTACCACCTATCTTTTATTCCAATATTTTATTCCTTAGTAGCAAAATAATATTCACGTCAAAATAATAGTCTCTCCGTCACTCCTTCCATACAAACTTAGTTTGGTTCTCGTTTGAATATTAACCAATCAAACTCGATGTAATTGTGTAGGCCTGCACGGTTTAGAAACTATATAATATATCTATGTCTGTATCTTGTCAGATTTTCCAAAATAAGTACATAGTTTGAAACTTACGCGGGTTTGAAGATTGAACACATTAAACTCTTGAAACGGAGTATAAATGTAAATTAATGGAAATCTAGAAAAACACAAGAGACAGTTAACATATTAAGTTCCTAGAACGTATTTACAAAATAATATCGAGTGTGATTGGTTAATATTTAAATGAGAAGCCAATTACGTTGTTTGGAGTATAGTCTTAAAAGTTCACATACGCGGGTTGAAAGAAATATGTACATACGAATTTTTAAAACAACACTTTTTTGCGGAAATCTGGCAAACCACACACACAGATATTTGATTCTAGAATGTATCTATCTACATTCCATTGACTTTGACTTGATATGTTTGTCTTTGTATGTACGCTGAGGAAACTTCTCTTCAAACCATTATTATGGCTACTATTAAACTGACCTATAACCTAAACAAAACCTACTAATTTATGGTTTACGAAATCCAACAAAGAGTTCTGCGAGTTACGAATCATCACTCGCCAGTTACGACCTTTACTCAGTTTAGATTTATTATGATTGATGACACAATAATAACACGTATTTATCCATACAGTTTACATAACACTGTATAACCTTATCAGTATAACTTTATTAGGAAAGATGGCCATTACGAAATCAATATGCGTGTAAGACCCCCGGTACCAGAGCTGCAATATAATATTTTGATGTACGCCCGGCTCCAAGTAAATAAATTACGAAAGTATTTTGAGCGTATTTCATTGTGCTATTTATAATATTATTATTTATTATTTACTAGTTGCCCCGCCCCGTCTTCGCTCGGGTGTAATTTTTGAAAATCAGTAAGAAGTTGGAATGTGAAATGTATTTCATTATTTTAAACTGAAAGCCCAAGTACTAATTTTCATGGATACCTTGAAAAATGACGGAATTACATGAAAAGTTTCAAACCCTATTTACCTTCTTGGGTGTGTAATTTTCAAAAATCCTTTCTTAGTGAGTGCCTAAAATAATGATTTGTAGCCTTTGCTTATAACTTGATAGCCAGTGTCTGGTTGGGCAGCTTGTTGAAAACGATTTTTGTTCAAAATAGCCGTTTTATTAAATTTAATTCAATGTAGAAAACGGTGAAAATTAAGGTTCTTATATGTTTCCAGAAAATTAAATTATAATATTTCAGTCCATTCTAACTCATTTCATAAGTAACAATTTTTATCTTACTCTTAAATGTAGGTAAACATTATCTCTTAGTCCATTGCAAGTTATACCAACAATTCACAACGACGACGGCTTTTCTTATCGTTTTGTTGATTGTGGTCAATGATCAGTGAAACTAAAAGTTCCACGTTCCATTTTAATTTTTAAGCAATTACTTATTTAAAGCCCAAAAATTTCCAATTTCAGAGTCTACTGTTTCACAGGGTTTATTATGCAATTGCATAATAATAATTATATAATTGCAATTACACTAAATAGAATATGCAAGCTTATAAAATATGTTTAGTGATCGTTACCCAAAGACGTAAAATATCCCGTTATGAACTTTAATAGTGTAGTTCCTTGCCAGCTTTTGGTTTATAGCTCCTTTTGTCGTAATTAAATTAGCTTTTTATTTAACAAGCAAGTAATTCTCAGCTAGACATTGAAGCTTTCTGTGTGTATAATGCACTTACATGTATATACACTATACTATTATATTATATATAATTCATAATGTATATGTGCACATTATATTATAATTAAGGACACAGCGTAAACTTAGACTCCATTTTATCGACAGACTACAGATAAATGTTGTGATTTATAAATGTTTTTAGAGACGAGAATGGAACGCCTTTATGGATGAGAGTAAATCGCTCGCTATTCAAAATTCAAAATATTTTCACAGTAATAGTATAGTAAACAGTAAATATACTTAATGAATGACATGCATATTACAATTTTATTTACAATGGAGGTCTTCCAAACAACAGCTGTAATTTAATTACTTACTGGCCTCTAGTATCGTCATCCCTTAGTAGCTTACAATCCGCATCAATACCGCTTAATAAAAATAATCACTTAACATCAGGTGACCCGCCTGCTCGTTTGCTCGTAATTTTATTATTAAAAAAAATGAAAAAACAATTTAAGTAGTTATTCAACCTGCTGAGAATAAAATAATTTTCTTTTCGTAATCAATCTTTTCCTCGTGAACCCTCACGTTACCTGTAGTAGATAAAGCGTGGTTTACCAAGTCAGCTATGTACAAGAAGGTAGTGAGAAGCAGGAGCAGTAGACGTCGTCAGCACGGGCCTTGACTCGCCTCGGGTGTACCAGTTAACGCTTGCGGCACTCGATACGCTTGCGAAATTATATGATGACCCACTTAACCGATTTCGTTTTGCTGCTTGTCGTTGTGGTTGCTCTATAAAAGTTTTTACCCTAAAATTATTTCGAAAAGTGAATTAGCCGCGCTTCATTGGTTAATTGTCGAGATAAAATTTGATTATTATCGCTAAAGAATAAAAAACGTTTTCGTTGTTGTCTTTTTAGTTACATTGCTCTTTTTAACACCTGACAAAAACGTGGGATGATTGTTATAGAGACGCGATGGTATGTCTTTTCTTCTTATGTTATCTTTACTACTAGTGCCGTTTTCGCTCTCAGAAGAACTACGTTTAGAGATCAGTGAATCTTAATCTACACCCGTTTATGGTGTTTTGTTTAGAATTACAATTTGCATCTATTTCATCCTTCGTGGCATTGGGTCCTGTTAAATCCTCAATATTATCATGCGATACGCGATATCGCGATCCTGTACCGAGGAAGTATTGATGGTATTGATAGTTTCGTAATTTATCCGGATTTTCTTGAAATCCTGCGATACAGAATCGCTATACAGAGTATTAACAAACTCATCATGGGTAAAACAATTTGATTCCAATTGGTACACCTTTAGACAAGACTTGAATTGAAATTTGATAGTAATTACAATTTTCTGTTCGAAGCCACAAGCGACTCTACATGCTAAATCTATTTAACTTGGCACTGAAAACTACGATAACGTGAATGTGCGTTTTATAGCGAGAGTAATATTTTTAATTGATAATAATATGTTAACTATTAGAATGGCGCGTTTAAAGACCTGAAGCGTCGCACATAACGACGTTTCGCATATATTTCACGGCGACGTTACTGCAATAATAAAAACCTGTCCATCCCGCTATATCAGATTGTCTGCTTTTGTAAATTGCTACCTACTAAGTATATATCGATTAACTAAATGCTGTAACTGGATGCAATGCACCTGTAAAGTTTTTAACCTACCTCTACTTCCTAGTTCAGCTTTTGATGAGGTTCTTGTCAAATAATTCGATATTGCAGTAGTAGATTTAATAGACCACACTTTCTCATAATGAGGCACTAAAATTGAAAGTAGACAAGTATGTCTTAATTACAATAAGATTGTAATTAAGACTTACTTATTTCAACTACTAACACCTGTTTCTGGCTAGAACCTAAATGTTTAAGATTTAGGAGAATTTCTCAGTTTGAGATGAACCTTTCTGGAACCTTGTTTAACTATGCAATGGTTACCAATATAAACAATCGCAACCAGGTCACACCCCCATCGATCAATGCTGTAAGTCGCATTAACTTAGCTGTAACAAAAACCGACCAAGTGGGAGACAGACTCGCGCACTGAGGGTTCCGTACTTTAGTATTTTTTCCAACATTTTGAACGATAAATCAAAAACTTATACATAAAAATAAATACATGAAAATAAATAAAAATCTGTTTTAGAATGTACAGGTAAAGCCCTTTCATATGATACCCCACTTGGTATAGTTATCTTACTTTGAAATGTCTCTCGCGTAAACTATTCAGTTTAGAAAAAAATGGTATTAGAAACATTGGATAGAATCAGGCGTTACTTTGCGGAAGTTCATGTTTAGCAAGAAACAGTTAAAAATTATTTTGCTATAATCCGCCAACAGGATAAATCTGTATGGTCAAACATGCAGTTACAAGCTAAGCACCGCTTACCTCCCCAACCAAGCAATAAAGCCAAGTTCCCAAGCAAGCACTGCCACCACCATTCACATGCAACACCACACAAGACTTTTCCACTACTCTCGACGCACGTTTCGCCCCGACACCGGAGCATCCTCAGGAGATTTTGACTTGACAATACAGCATTGTAAAGTCAAAATCTCCTGAGGATGCTCCGGTGTCGGGGCGAAACGTGCGTCGAGAGTAGTGGAAAAGTCTTGTGTGGTGTTGCATGTGAATGGTGGTGGCAGTGCTTGCTTGGGAACTTGGCTTTATTGCTTGGTTGGGGAGGTAAGCGGTGCTTAGCTTGTAACTGCATGTTTGACCATACAGATTTATCCTGTTGGCGGATTATAGCAAAATAATTTTTAACTGTTTCTTGGTATTAGAAACCTCAATATCATTTTTGAAGACCTATCCATAGATACCCCACACGTATGGGTTTGATGAAAAAAAGTATGGGCAACTCCCAAAATTTATTGGTTTTTTTTTTCTATTTTTGTGTGAAAATCTTAATGCGGTTCACAGAATACATCTACTTACCAAGTTTCAACAGTATAGTTCTTATAGTTTCGGAAAATAGTGGCTGTGACATACGGACGGACAGTTCCGTTCCGTTTTTTGACATTTGGCTACGGAACCCTGAAAACGTAACGCAACACTGTTTACAAGGTGATAATCCTCGGGCGATCCTGGGCCCGTCGGCAGCGGGCGGCGCCGAGGACCGGTTCTGTTAGCCACCGTCGCCCGCTCGCCGGTTTGACGTGATCTCCTCTGTTGCTCTTTCTCACTTGTCCATATCGTATGTAAATGACCTCGATTGTCCTCATTATTTTTATTTTCGTACACGAATATCATCGCGGCATTACATAAAATCTATTCTAACGTATCGTACGATTAGGTATAACCTGTCTGACGCAGAGGTGCAAGCGCTCGCCCAGCAACCAAATATGTCTAGGGTAAAAGATAACGATATTATTATACTTATTAAAATGTTTCAATATTTTGTATTTCTTCAAATGTTTTAGCAGTTATATAAGCTGAAGCGTAAGTGATATTCATTGTAAACGGACGGGTCTGAAACTAGTCGGGCATACTTCGACAAAAAAGTGAGTTTGAGCTGGCTTAATTTTTTCTTCAAAATATCTATAGGTAGGTACTTTGTGCTCTAAAAGTATCGGGTAATTGTTCAAATTAGTTACCTATATCACGAACGGTAGGTTTTATTGACTAACTTATAGGTCACACTGGCTCTTTGGGCAAGAAAAAATCGGTTATATATCTCTGTCTTCACCGAAAATACTTTAACAATTCTAAAATAAATCTGACTTTGAAGAGGCGGACAAAAAGGCACAAAATTAACTTTCTCAGAGAAATCACTGTTTACAAAACCATTTGTTGCTTCTTTTTTATAATATAGATAATACAGCCTTGACTTTGTTTAGCGTAAAAAAGAAAACTTACTCAGAAATAGTCCCGATATAATTTTCAGTGAACCACTTAACCGCCATCGTCATCGTAATATAATTCTTCGAATATCTCGGTATCGGTGATGTTAGGTCCGACTCGCTGGCACATATCCAACATGCACATAATAACTACAATTCAATGAGTGGCGGACCAGAATAGTAAATAAGTTTGTGGAGGGTGTAAAAATAGAAACAGTTCCAGTCGCCTAGCGAGCATGCGAATGCACCTCCCAGGTGCGTCGACCGATGTCCCCTTAACAATTATTACTAGTGTACGATCCGCTATTTTGTTTATCCACTAGCTTGCTTAAAATTCATAGGTTCCTGTAGCTAAGATGTCCAAAGCACAAAACGATTAAAATTTTAGTCACCTTCAGAGCTACTCACGTCTGATTTTTAATTCCATGCTGTCGTTTCTTAATGTTACCAGAGATAATACCTAGTTCCCACAAAAAAAAAGTATAACAAATTCAAATTAAATACAAAATAGGATATGAATTCTAAGGATCTTTATAAGGGAGTAAAATATTAAATTGTTAATTAATAGACCACTATTTTTATTTCGACCTGTTCATACCATCATGTCATTGGAGTTTCATCTTGACTGTTTGAATGTGATCCTATCGTTTTATATTGCTGTCATTCATTTATACGGATTTCCACTTTCAAAGAAATCTCTAATATTAATTTAGGCTTAGGGCTTTTTTATGTTGACTGGAATTTCGGATGATTTGTGGTAAAATACAGGTGGTAACCCTGTTCTTAACACAAATAACCCACCCTATGTATAAAATGACATCTGTCAGAATTCCACCGAATAAA